>NW_027286763.1:93123151-94475651 GCF_022747635.1 Hetaerina americana
CACGTGCATAGGAATATTTTAACGCAGAAAATATCATTTTTTATTTATCAGTCAGTAAGTATAGTTACCCAGGCAAAAGCATTGGTTGACATGCATTTTTAATTGAAAAGAGGTTTTTATTAATGCATAAGAAAATCATGTCTTTCATTTCGTGCCAAGCAATGTGTCCTGCTGTGATGAGAGTTGCTAGTAGATGTGAAATCATGAAGCACCAGCAGCTCAAATTAACTTTTCTCAACTTGATACCAAAGCGGATGAGTGCATTACTGATTTAAGGAATCTGTTCTCTGATAACTACAGTATACTTCATTTTTGTGCCGGATTTGTCTAACAAAAGATAATATTACACTACATAAGAATCGTATTATTTAATACGATAAGCAGAGAATTCATCAAAAATATCATCATGCTTGCTTCGTATTTGATTGTATATAATTGAAGAAATTATCAGTATAAAGTATAAAACAAATCATCGATATCAACGTATTGACTTGTACTACCCCTCAAAGTAATCCTGTTCCTAGACAACAACTTATTTTTTCATAGCTCCTTAGGCTGAGGTCTTTCATATTGTTGCTTTATATTTCCATTTCCATCCTCTGTAACGTTATATATATAGATTTCTTTTACTTACTTGAAGGCCCTAAAAAAATGCTACGCAGTTAATTTTGCATTCGTTTACGTCTTATACGCTACAGTGCCTTCCATAGACACTGACAATTAACATCAACTGTGAGTAAGACTGATAAAAAGATGGACAAAGTGAAACAACCGATAAAATCAAAAAGATATCGCTAACATATAGTACAGATATTGTTGATTTAAATTATACTGAAAACATTAAAATTAAATTAGTGTTCAGTTTATAGCCTTGATTTTTTTAAAGGCCACATTATGCGTATCGGCATTTCTGAGTAGTTTTTATACTGCACGATGTCCGTAAAACTATTTTCCACAATGTGATGGGAAATTTGAATATGCTTCCGGAGCAGCATCTTGAAATATTCATTCAAAATCGAAAAATTAGAGGCGATACGTCCTTTTGCTCTCAGCGGAAGATTGTGAGGGGACGAGGGGTTGATCGCTCTTTTTCCATCGCATAAAAGCCCAATATATATATCCGCTAAGTTGGTAGCGTTTCCGAGGTGAGGGAGCGGCGTCGTTTTAGCCCGAAGGCTGGCACTCGCAACGTCGTGGGCGTTTTGAGGGAAGGAGACGATGGTGTGGGGAAGGGAGGAGGAGGAAAGCGGCGGTGGGTGGAAGGGGAGTGTGCAGGGAACTTTGGAGGGAGGGGGCGAAGAAGGAGGAGGCGGCGGAGGATGAGGAGTAGGCGCGGTTGCTTGGAGACGCTTGAATGAGCAGGAAGCCGAGCGGTAGGGATGGGGGTTTCGAGAGAGTGGGTGTAAGACACAAGGCTGACGTCCAGGAGAAGTGGTGGGGAGGAGCGTGTGCGTTGAACGGAGTTCGGGTTGGGGTAGAGCGGGTGGAACGCGCTGAATTGGAGGAGTGGATGGGAGCGAGTGGGGAGAGGGGGAGAGGGCGCGAAGGCTTTGGAGTGGAAAGGTGAAGAGTGGGGAATGAGTGGGTACCGGAGTGACGGCGTAAAATGACGTAATCCAAGAAGAGACGGAGCAGGCCGGCTATCCCCACGACCGCCACAGGGTTTTGGCCATATATCGATACATATTCTTTCGGAGGTTTAAAAATATATATCATTTTCCCCAGTAGGCAGATTAATGGTGGAAAATAATGCGGGCATGTTTTGATGCATGGACCAATACGAAGAACATCGCATTCAACAGAGTTGAAGTTGCTGGAAATCTAGCATGTCTCTGAAAGAAAATTTCCTTGAATGTCAGCTTTCAGTATTATCAATCTCATGATTGGAATCCTAATTTATGACCCAGGAAATTGCACCACTTGATGCAATGATTTCATTGCCGAGGGAAATGACCAATGTTAGGTTATCATAAATAAGTGGAGATTCATAATTTTAATCGCGACATTCATGCCGAAAATTATCCTGATGAACCGATCCATGTCCGTGCCAGGAGATGTGTAAACGTATTTCCCTTCCTCAAGTCCCCGTTACCCGGGTACGCTGAGAGATGCCGCGAGATGAAACACCTGGTTTCCCCTTCAACACGCCGAGCGAGAAAAACCTGAAACGACGCGACGCTTGGAGTCCCCAGGGATTCGCTGTACATTATTTATATTTTTTCCTCCCCATTCCGTCCTGGTGATATTTATGTCGACCCTATCTCATACACCCGCTGATTCTTTAAGTGCGGATCGGGGTATATAAACATGGTGGATGGCTACCGAGGTGATTTATCGTCCGGGAGCACATTTCGAAAGCATATTCTTTTTATTGTTGAATCCCCGGTATTTGGTCGAGCGATTTATACTAGGGGGAGGTGGTAGCTTTTCGGTAGTTTGACAACCATCGCCCATATCGTATACGGGAGGAGTGAATGAAAAAGTCTCTTTGCTCTTAAAATGTCGATACACTCGGTGTGATTTATGGGAGAGGCGGGAAGTAATATTTTTTCATTTTATGTTCCAGTTTAATCAGACAGCTCTGCCTTCGCTCTGGTTTGTCGGCACCCTTTCGGGTATGAGATGCGTCTTATGGATGCCACGTAACTTTTAGTTAGTTTGAGAATCAAATTTTGCTCTTCTACAATTTCCCCTGCGAATAAATTGAATCAGTTCTGAGATGTTCCTCATTGACGGGTTTTACCTATATGAGACAACGATACTAATGAACACTTTATACATAGGAGCAAAAAAGTCTATTGAAAATCCTGAATATTTCTAGATAATGGGATTGAATAGAATGTTGTGTAAAGTTTTAAAACTTTCATTAGTATCAGGTATGCGGTTTATCGGGGTGTTCCATCTTCTTATTTCTCACAGTAAATTCAAAGCATATTACAACAAAACTTCCATCGCAAGAGTGGAACACTTGAAAGACCCGATCTAAGGTATCATCCCATTTTTGTATGTTTTTTACAGAAATTTACACTGATCGTCGTATTAAAGTTGATTTTAGACTAGCAAAAATTTTCAATCAGATTAAACATACAATGTGTTGTAGATTATCAAATTGGTGGAAACTTTTTTTTAATGCAAGTATTTTTTGTTTTGTGCGAAAAACGTCGTAAAATAATGCTGAAAACGACTCCCAATATTGCTTACCAAATATGGTTTTGGCGTTGGCACTAAACCGTCACTGAAATGACCTTGGGTGGAGGCAAGGTTACAGGATCTTAACTTTCTTACAAAAAGAAACAGCCGAAAATGTATTTTAGAACTGTAACGCCGTTTTGTAGAGCCAGAGTCCCGACCCATTAAAACTTCTCCACAAGGGACTAATAAAGAGTAGACAATCTCCTTTCCTTCTATTTGCTTCCTGTCAATCTTCTTCTTTATTTGCTTAGCCGGCATATTCGTGTTTCCCCTTTATAACTGGATGCTTTAATTCGTTCGAGTGGGCGTCCAAATGGCCAACACTCGCTACGCGCTAGGACTTGAGTCGGAAAATAATATGCTGGGATGCTTAATTCAATTATTACGTCTTTCGGTTTTTATTGCCTTTTTATTTTACTTCCGGAAAAGATGTTGGTCATTTAGTAGTAGTAGTTTTGAGGGGAGGCGACCGACAGCTAAGGTCATTTGCGCCATAGGGGATGGATAGGAAAGGATGAAGAGTGGAGAGAAACCCGGCGTCGGCATTAGCCTACTCTTTACGAAAGGCGCCAAGGGGTCCGCAGCTTAACGTCCCATCCGACGGACGGCGTACTCACTCAAAGTGCCCTCCACAAAGCACCTCAAGTAGGGATCGAGATACCTCTGAAAAATATTCAACACCGCCGGGATTTGAACCCGGGCCCTCTGGGTAGGAAGCCAGTACGCTAGCCCCCGCACCATCTCGATCCCCTTGGTCATTTAGTGCGTTCTTAAGAAGAGTGGCTATCGCGTAGGCGCTGGAAAACCTGAAATGAAATAAGTTTAAGATAATACAGGTTTTTCACTAAATTAAGGGATTGATGATAGTACGTTAATTTAAGACAAACGGAGAAGGATGAGATGAAAATATTCTTATACATCGGTGTCTTTATGTGTGATTACGTAATTTGAAGGTAAATAATTTGCGTTAAATAATCAAAGTTATGGTTTCGTAGGTATGAAATCGTTTTTGTTGCTAACTAGTCTTTTTCGGCTAATTCAATGTTATAGTTTAACTTAGTTGTCTTACCAATTCATTTTGGTACATTTTAATTTTTTCTCTGAGGTAATCTTCGATATTTCTTTTTAATATGGCTGAAAAAACATCTACGCAGTTAGAAAACAAAACGTAGAATATCGTTATATTGCAATAATTACATTAAAAAATAGTTACAGTAATAATGGATCAAATCAAGCAAAAATGAATTTTGTAACATTTGAGCTAATAGATTCAATAAAAAGCGGTTTAATGCAAGAGCGATTTAAGCTACGAGAATTAAATCCTCAAAATTAAAAGCTTTTCTGTTATTGTGCCGGAGTGCAGTTATCTCGGCTCACGACCAATTCAGTGTGACATAAGATAATAAAACCCAATGAGATTCAAACGAGTGGGTTTTAATAGATGGGAGGAGTCAGTGAAAAAATATTTTTGAATGGGCCCGGTTCACCTAGGTGTTTTATTCACTATATATTCTAAAACAATAGACGCGCGATAGGAGGCAGGAGGAGATCATGTCCCGAGCAAAGGCTACGAGGCTATTCAGTGATGGTAGTCCCTGTGAAGATACCATTAACAAATATCATATCGGGATCCACTAAACAAAATCGAGAATTGACAATTCTTACGCATGTTCATTCAACTATCAGTCAATACCTAGGGCGACCATTATGAGAACTAATTGCCCCGTAATTGGAGTAAAATTAATTCCGAGCTATTCTATGACTGTCTAAGGATCCTAAAGAAGTTCATGAAACCATTCTATAGAAAATATTGCATTCGTATACGCACTTTTGAGGAAAACCATACTGTCGAACCAATTATTAATTAATGAAATGTTTTGTTTTTGCTGGTCGTTTCATGTTGTTGTCTGCTGTAATTTAGTACCTCAGCTGTAAATGTCTTTCGGTATCGGTCAGCGAGCCGAAATACTTCTTTCTTCTTTGCTGAATGTATTTTTCATTGTTAAGAAAATATGCAATTCACTCGACCCCTAAATATTGTTGAATCCGGATGAATTATGCATGTAGTTAAATAGTATGAAAATACTGTTTAACTACGCATAAGAACTTACCCGCTTTAACTTTAAATGTTTTATTTATTGATCCATTTTTAATTTATCTCGAGAATCAATGATCCTTCATCGACTGCGGGGAATGGTAGAACTTTACTGCGATTGAATAACTACTATATATATATATATATATATATATATATATATATATATATATATATATATATATGTTTATATATATATATATTATATATATATATATATATATATATATATATATATATATATATATAAATTTAGGTATTCAGACTAATGTAATATAAAAATATTTCAAAACATTGGAAGACCTCAATAATGTATTTGAGTTTGGGACAATAGTTCTAATTTTAGTCGGCAACCTCGACCAATCTCTTTGTAGCTCATTATATTCAGTTTCTCCTCTGCTATCTTCCTTATTTATTCCAATCTCTCCAATAAATAGTAGTTAAAAACAGTTTTAGGCTTGAAACATGCCACTTACATTAATTTTCCTGGATATTGTAATTGCATCAATTAGATTTGTTTTTTGGAAGAAAACTGAAATATAAATGATCGTGTAATAAACTAGATATATTATTCCTATCTTCAAATGTCTAGCTTTTGAAATCTTTTCGCAGGTCTTATGTACCCACGCTAATAGATGAAAATTAAACCGTTGTGAGTTTTCGTTCAAGGAACCCCAATCCAGATTTTAATTAAGGAGAGATATTAAAATGAATATAGAAAATTTCAATAACGGTCTCCCATGTGTATTAAGTTTACCTGCAAGTAATCAAGAAGAAAGATTTTTTAAATATATGAGGCTATCCCCACATCTGACCCTACAGCCTGTGAAATATAGTAGTCTAACGGCAAGTCTTTATTTCTGATGAATCCTGGCTCTAATTACATCGATATAATTCCAAGCGCCACCTAAAACCCCTCAGTACTACAAATCCTTTTTCAGTCCCATAATAATCACAAACCCAATTGACCATGTGACAGTAAGATCGTTAAAGACTAGGGTTAGAAGTAAAAAATAAAAATTTTATGCACTCTCAATACACCTTTTATTTTGAATGTTTGGTTACTAAATGACTAAAATGAAATAAAATTTCTTCAGCAAAATATTCACCATCAGCATTTATAGTTAAAGTTTCTTTAAAGGAAAAATCGCTTGTGAAAATTGAGTGGGTGTACGGCCAAGGACATTTTATGATTGAAAGTCATTTAGACGCAATTATTTTAACCTTGGAAGTAATGGAAACAGACCAATTTTTCATGTTCGTTTTGCCGTTGACAGCCTATGATTAACATGCAACGAATTCGAATCGGCCTTTTAAGAAAGCAGGAAAAAGGTTACTGCCTGTTAATTTGTTATTCAAGGCTTCATTACCCTGTAGAAAAGGTATATGTAATATATTTAAATATGTTTCATAAATCTGTGTACAACTTAAATTAAAAAATACAACGCATCTGCATTAAGGTACATGTTAACTAAATCAGTTTAGCTAGTTATTATTTAATAACTTATAAGCCAAAATAAATCTTATAAAAATAAACCATTGGATAAATACAATGGTTACTGTGTTTTAGCGGATTTACTCAGTTTGTGATTCATTTTATTGTCTTGTTGTTTAGATTTAGTTTCTAGAATAACAGGAACATGAAATTATTATTCTTCTGTTAGAGCCTCATTCATTTCCAAAAATCCAGAAATCATTAGGTAAGCATGTAAGCTCTATCACAGTTTTTTCCGGTTTTAGTTCATAATTAGCAAACATTATATGCTATGATTACCATATTTAATTTGCTTGAATGCGATTTTCGGCGAGCAACATTTTCCGTAAAAGTCAAATTATGAACCTTTACTGCATGCAGCTAGGTATCTTATGAAGCATTAATAGCCCATACTTCTTGAACACAACTATGCAGAATAGAGAGCTTTGATATGCCATAGCCATAAATATTAAGAGTTATTATTTTCGTTTTCAATTCAATTATTCAAGAATTTTAAAAAGTTACCTTGTACAAGAAATTTAATAAAATTAAAATGACTGGCATTATTATTCGCAATTAGATTGTTAATATTTTTAAAATATTTAAATCTATTGTCAGAACTCATCTTAACTTGCATCAGTACATCTTGCATAAGTATTTTCAATGGAAAAGAGGATAGTCTAAACTATCAATGCAGGGTTTAGGCTCAAAAAATGAAATGATTATCTATGCTAAAGCATTTAATGCAAATACGTGCATAATAGCATACGCAACTCCAATTTTAAATGGAATAAAATTGGGATACGGCTCAGCAGAATTCGTTCAGCTCATCCAAATCTAGCTACGTGTAATATAATGCCTCGAAACCTCAAGGAAACCATTCATTCATCATTCACGCTCTTCCATTGTTTCGCGTTTATCTCGATTAGCAGGCTTTAGTTGAAAAGTATAGGATATACTTGACGTCATCGCTCTCGTAATGGCAAACCCTTGGAATAACACACCGCCTCTACATCATTCGTCCCGCGTCAGGAGCGATGAGATGGCAGGATTTTTCATTCGTAATATTTTTCTCGGCATGCAAAAGTGGAATACTAGCAGTGAGCGAACGTATAACGGAATCAGAAATCATCTTTCACGGAAATCGATGAATTCATTCGATTCTGAATTCTTCTTTTTTTTCGGTGTATATAATGAATTGACAAAGTTTTGGGTTTTATTCAATCCAAAATAAATGTGTTTAGGCAACATAGATATTTTTAACTGCCGAGATACATTTGTATTTCAGTCCTACAATGATTTTTAACAAGAGCTCATTGTCAATGAATTGTGGGGACAAGGTTCAGTATGTTTATATTGAAAATGCTTTCTATAAGAAGTAGCGTTTTTACGTTGAGCGTGTCCAACATGGTATTAATTGATAATATGTTTTGAACGGACATTAAAATTTAACAATAAATTAGTTTTTATGATCCTGCATAAATAATACCTTATCAACCAACCTTTGGTTTACCTCTCATTAGCCAATTTGATATCGTAATAATGACTGACGTATTTATGGATTGAATGTGGTGATGCAAATTAACTTTCTGTTTTAAAGCAGAATAAGGGAAGGAAATAATTGCTAATCTGCTTGAATTACTTGAAGTATACACGTGTCACATTAACTCATGGGTTGCTCGTGAAAAAAAGTGTTAATATTTATTTTATTGTAATTATTTATTATGGGGAATGGGTTTAATATTTGTTTCCTGAAATGAAATAAAAGCTATTAATAGATTTCGGAAAAAAGCATGCAGTACATTATGCCGATATTACAGATTTAAAATAACTTCATAGTCTGGTTGATATTGATTTTACACTTAAATTAGCAATATTAATGTATATTTTAGTCACAGTATTGGTTTAAGTTACTTTACACGCGACATTTCCGTTCTCATACAGTTGATTACCCTTTTTTAATATTTCCTATTTATTTGCTATAACAACATCATTTCATTTCGTATGATCGTCTCGAAGAATCGCTCAAAATTCATCTCATCATCAAACGTCCTATTTTCCAGATCGGTGAAATTACTCAATTTCCATAAAATTTTCATGGAGTTGTGGTTTTTGATGAGGTAATTTGACGTAATCTTGCTCGTATCATTTCATTGATTGGCCTTCGAGCATTTCCGGAACAAGGAAAAATTCGTCCATCCGAGGCATCCTCCAACGCTCTCCATTTCGAACACGTTGACCACCTGCTTGATTTCTTTTATACTTGGGTGTGTTCGGGTCGATGAAATGCTCCGTGCGCCGACTTCGTCCATCCAAACCGCCTCCAATCCCACAAAACCATCAACGGCCATCAACCGGCAAGCCAGTCAGGCCGCGATGATGCATGCGGACACACGGCTCGCCTTTATTTCTTCTTCTTTTAACACATCCCGATGTATTATGTGGGGTGTTATCCTTTCCGGGACGTGTTGCGTATGTTAATACCGCATCGGGAAGGGGTGGGGGGAGACGGGCCGGAGTGGGGAGGGCAGGGAGGAGAGGGAGATGGATACGCTTTTCGAGTCGAGGGCATATTTCGTGCACCTGCGAAAGAGAAAACTCGAAGCGGCGTCGTCCCCGCCGTCGTCATCTGTAGAAGCCTGCCACGGCAAACTCCTTCACCCACGCGACCAATCTCCCGCCGGAAGTGGGAGGGGGGTTGAGAAGAGGGCGCGTCGAATGGGTGTGGGGGCGAAAGAGACCATTGGGCCTAACCCCGCTTTTGCGGAGCGGGTGGGGAACGGGTGAAGGGTGGGGGACGGGTGAAGGGTGGGGGACGGGTGAAGGGTGGACGACGGCGGCGGCCGTGGAAGCGGGTAGGAGGGCGGATTGAAATCGAAAGGAATACGTCCGACTAGCCGATTGATTTTCTCCTCCAATCCATTGAAAATTTTCGTTTCCGCTGAGATCATCCCCGTTCTGTTTCATTTTCCACGCTCTTATCTGACATTCCATCGTGTTGCACTCATCCACTAAGTTAATGAACATTTTCGTTATTTCCATACCATACCATCGGATGATCCGTCCGATTTCCCCGCCGCGTAATCACGGGACTACGTCAGTTATTTTTTTAATATTACTTGCATCATTTTTCATCACTGGAGTCCATTTCTTTCATACTCTCCATTCGTTTTCCAATTCAGGTGTCACATTTCTACTGTGCATGCTTATAAATAATAATAAACCTTTAATTAGTTTCTGAAGTATTATTTGGACCAAACGGTCATTATGGTTATAGCAAAAACGCTAGCTTTTTAAATGTAACGAGAACTTATAAAAGTATTTTGATGAACGAGATGGCTACCTATTTTTCGTTGTGGATTTCAAACATTCTAATTTTAAGTATTCACATGTGATTATACTTTAGTATTCTAGACTTACGAAATTTAATATTCCATTCAAGCGATCTCACTCATAAATTTCTTCTTATAGTAGACTTTCACATTGCCACTATTCGGAGTTTCTCAATCTATCGGAAAGCGAATAAATAACGTAGATAAAAATTAAAAAGCAAATTCACATGCTCAGTTATTCTATGACAGGGCGTGGTCAAATATAACTCGAGTGTGAAAACTCGTACTCCGCATTGTTGAAAAATTTTTATGGGCATTACTCTTTTAAATATTTCATTATATTCATTCATAAATGCAAATATTCAATGACTGAAGAAAAAACATTAAATTAAGTACTTGACGATTTTCTCCTAAGAATTTCTTTTTATCTTCTCCGATAAATCGTCAAGCATGAGAGTTTTACAGAACATTATTGTATGCTTTGTAACTCCTAAAAATTGCTAATCATATTACAGTTTTAAAAATATTGCCGATTGGTTAAGTGGAACAATAACAGTCTCTCTACTTCATGTACATCTTACGAAAGGTCTGGACTTCAGGAAGAAAATTATTTTATTACAGTTGATTTTCTTTCATAGATAATGAGCCCAAATATTTGTGTTCTAAAAAGCTTAGCCACAAGTATCCGGGACGAACACAAACAACCCATATTACATATTTTTATGATGGCTCACAAGATAAAATTAAAATGCAATGTGAACAAAAAATTAGCAAGCAAAGTCTATTTTTACCACTGGGGTCACCGGTGTACTGTAGACTACCACTTCATTCATCTAGAATTTAAACGTAGTCAAATATGTAAACTTAAGTCCTCCTTTAACCGTCTGAACTCTCAAGAGGTAAGTCCTTGAATCCATTTTCGTATTTCCACGCAAAAGGTGGAATAAGGGAAACAGTTTTATGTCTATAGTGTTTAAACAGTTCAGATTCATTTTATATAAATGAAAGATTTATTAGATCTATAGGTTTCATGTCCGTTTTGATGAGAATGATCTATGGTTTTTTCAGTTCATTATTAAAAACAAAAATACCAATGAGATAAAACCATGAAACACGTGTCCATATACACTCTTGCCTTTGAGTTTGGAATGCATATTATCTAACCAGTGATGATTTTAGAGGCTAACTTACAAGTAAGTATCAGGATTGTTAGATATACATTTAATTCACAACAATTGAAGAAATACATGATTTTTAATTTAATCGTAGGGAATAAAAGTTTACCTTTAATTAATTAGAAAATTGCAAGTTACTTCGAACAATACTAGCCCTTGTCCCAATAAAGAGCGTTTATTAAATGATCTTCACCTGAATTAATACACGAGTTTGTTTTTAAAACGCTATTTTTCGAAATATTTTTCGACGTATGTTAGTATTTAACCTTCTTACTCTGGCACTTACTCAGCCATTCATCAGACTGGAAAGTATTTCATATTTGATGTAAGAGGAAAGAAAGGTATATGTTTCTGTTCAGCCTTCCTCAACGGAGGAGGTTAAGGATGGGAACCCAGGAGTAAGAAAAGAGGGGTGATGTGGGAGGGTTGTGGAAGAGGGCGGGTATGTTTATCTGTCCGAGGATGAGGTTTAAGAGCAAAGAAATGAGGAATCTCAGGAGTATGTCACATAAATTGTAACAGTGAAGATTTACCGCGGTTTGGACTGTTTCGCGTTTGTCCTGCCGAGATAGGCGTGGAGTTTTTGGGGCAAAGGTTAGGGCCAGAAACCAAGGCATTGTTGTTGCATAGCGTCCCTTCTAACCGTCGACATTCTTGATAATAGGAAGTCTTTTTTGACAAAAAAACTCCCTGTTTCAGTTAATTTATATCTTGGATCCACGAGCTTCTCAAGCAATGCTCCTTCCTCAGGGGATGTGAATCGAGGATACCTCTATGTACGTTCTCTGGAGAAGTGACGTGTTTTGAGCAGTTGTCGGTTGATTTATCTTGTCTTTCTTCCATCACATCTCTAAATAAAATGCGTCATTTTCTGTAGGATAGATATTTCTTCACCCATTGTTGTTCATTTCAACAAACCACGAATTATCAAATTAAGCCCATTTGGCTGTTTTTAATTCACTGAAGTATTTCGTTTTCACTTGAGATTTAAGGTCTACAAACTGTGGAAATGTACGATTTTAAGCATAATTCAATTACTAGCAATTTTATCTCTGCATCATCGTATTTACAATGTGTTTCAAAAATAACCTTAAAAATATTTTTTTTTCAAGGAGGACTCCTCATAAAAGACAATACTTTTCGTGCCCCGTAAGGGTTCAAAATTCTCTACGAAATTATCTTGATTTTAATTTTGAAAAATCCCATTAAGTGAGTGGTAACTAATTTAATAATTCTAGTTTTAACTATTACAATATTTCCTTGAAGAAACTTTTTCATTGCAAAAACGCGAGTGAAAATTTTTCATGCAAAGTTTTTTAAATGGATTTAATCTACCAAAATACAATTTTTGTTTGTTTTTGTGATTGTTAAGGATTTGTAATTGACGGTTTAGTTAGAAGGGGGGCAGCTTTTTATACTTATCTATAGACATCCTACAAACTATATTTCTGGAAATTTAGGATCCGGCCATCCTCCAATACTCCCTTAGTTACGCTACATCATGCATTTAAAAAAATTGCTCTCGTTTCAATGTGTTCTGCAATGCATATTAGTGAATATCATGAGAAAGTATAGCATTGAAATATGAAATTTAATGTTAAAGATCTCTGAGGTTAAATACGTGGTTATTATTCGATTGCGGCGTTATTCACCTCCAATCTGGATTTTCAAACATTAGCTCGGTGAACTCATGAGTTAAAATTCAAAATATGTGTGAATTCTGTCACACAATTGCAAAAAATCTGTTTATTCTTGATCAGACGACCTCATCAACCCACGCACAAAAGAAAACATGGCCTTTGTTATGGAAGAGTGGCAGATTATTCATGGAATCAAGTTGTAATGGAATGAACTGACTTCCATATATGTTATAGTCACGTTGATATAGTGGTAATTTGAAGTTATACTTTATTAAAAGGGACACGATTACCTTAACGTCCAAAGCCAGTCAAAATCTCTTTGCTCTACCTCTATGAAAAGATGTGATTAATGTAAAATATATGAACCACCCTGCCCCCCCATTATCCAGGTATTTGAATTAATGAGTAATGATACACTTCGGTCGCTCATTAGTTCACATAGCTCATTAGTTCGTGTAGCTCATTCGGATCTGACTGATGTTTCCGAACTCTCTTGTGGCCTAAGTAGCTAATTCCTTTCCCTTTCATACATTATGCAGGTAAATATATTACTTAGGCCCTTTCTTCATTGAAAATATTTTTCTTACTATCATTATATATATATATATATATATATATATATAATCTTCGAAATGGAACGCTCTTCGGCGACGCACAAATATATAAAAACACAGATGTAGATTTTTAGAATATAGAGACACAAAGAAAGGACCCTCACAATTTGTTATTTGACGTTTCGACAGCACGGCTGTCGTCTTCAGAATTCAGACGACAGCCGTGCTGTCGAAACGTCAAATAACAAATTGTGACTGTCCTTTCTTTGTGTCTCTATATTCTAAAAATCTACATCTGTGTTTATATATATATATATTTATTTATGTGTGTGTGTAAGTAATTAAGGTGGCAGATATCACGGGACATAAGATCATTAGAGATATAATTACCGATTGATACCGAGTTTACGCAGTTAGTGATCACTTTTCCATTTTTAAGCTTTTGAAGATTCTTTGCCGTTTGTTTTCCTCCTACGCCAACCAAACGGCGTTCGCTTGTATCGTAGGTCGCTATTTTTTTCCTTGCCCGATGAAATGAATGGAAAACTTATACTCACTCCCTTCATGCTCTTGCATAATTAGCAGGCCTTGAGGACACCCAGGCAATTCATTCATTTGGCCCAACGGGTGTTGAGAATGGTCGTCCAGACTAGTCGTCATTATCATTTTTCCTGTCATGCTTGAAGATGTCGATGTCATGTGTACTCACCGAGTCGCTGAATGTTTGTCTTCCGTGGGGTTGCCACCGGCAAAGCGAGGAAGGCGTTCGTGGGTCGGGTGGAGTTCCACAGCCATATTTAAAAAGGTTAAGAAGGTCAAATCAACGCGATTCCCTGGCGCCATCTAGTGGTGACCCTCAACCCAATCTCATGGCCTGCAAACAATTTAAAAAGGTATATAGCGTTTGTTATTAACTTCCTTCTATCGATGGCAGTTATGTTCCATGCCTAAGTGGATTTTCTATGCCGTTATAGAAAATATATACCGTATAGGTATTTCTACTGAAACTTGGGATAAAGCGTTCTATTAAGCCGAGTCACTGTTATACTATGAAAGAGTACTTCTTATATTTCTTTACTTTGGGATTATTACTAGCATAAGTATTGACCATTAACCTCACCGAGTGGGATAAAAAAGATGAAATTTTCAAAACTGCCTTTTTTTTGCGTATTCTTGAATAGTAAAAAATATATGTTGAAAAAGCATTAAATTTACCATGTGATGATCCTGAAATGTCCTTTCGTGGCTACATATAAGTATGTGCAAACAAATGTATTCAAACACGAAAACCCTCCCTCGGCGGATTTTGTGTTTGCAGGTTATGTACACGGATAAGTAACTAGGAAAATGGATGAAAACACGTAAAAACGGTAACGCAAGGTTATTGAGAAATGTGGAAAAGTGCGGAATCGAGTAGTTAAACGTTTCCTTGACCGGGACATGGACTACGGACATCCGACTTTCCGGGCCAATGATCTATCAATTAACCTATTGATAACCATATAAATATACTTATATATATATATATATATATATATAATTATTGTTAGATTGTCTGTCGTTTTACGTTAGTTTTGGATGGACACTGAGTACATAAGGATTGATTTCTATGCCTTTCCTAACAAGACACATCCTGACACCCGACACTATAATAAATCCTTTTTCAATTTCCCCTACTTTCTTTCTTTCTGCATCTCTTTAAACATACCAATCCTTTTTATACCACTTCCTCGTTTGCCTAACGTTCTCTTGCTTAACCTCTGCTGCAGTCCTCAACATCCCACAGCCAACCAAAATGTTCTGTATCTACCTTTCGTGCCTACTTTGAATTTCTGCCAACATTCCTCTCTCCTCTCCCACCATTCCTAGTACTTATTCGTTTTTCTTTCCATTCCGTCCCTTTGATATTTTCATCCTTTTTCTTGTATATATTACAGAAAACCCCAATCCAGCCTTATAATTTGGTTTTAACGACCATTTTTCTGTGTCGCATAAAACCAAGCTCCATATCAAAGTTTAATTGAATCTTTTCATAAAATACTTATTCAGTGTTCCTAATATCAATCTCCTCTACGTGAAATGTTTTTACCTAACGTAATTCTTCTTCTCATCTCCCTACTACTTTTACCACTTTATGCATAATGTTTGAAAGGTATTCACCAAGTGTTCACTCTATCAGTGTCTATGAATGTTTTTCACAGTGAAATGATGACATGCAACCTAGTCGATTAAACCCTAGAGGGATTACTAATTTTACGCTGATGCTCATCTTTTTAAATCCCTATAGGAAAATTAGGAAAAATGATTTTCCCGTCATTGGTGCTTTAAGTTCTGCTCCATATTGGTTTTTGTTTATTATTGATTTATTCTTACTCCAATGATCTTACTTCTTTATTCTTTTCACTCCTATTTATTAATTTTAAATATCCCCAATGATCTTGATGATATGAGCATAGACCTTTATTTTATGATGACAAAAGTCGTAATTACTGTTTATGGAGTAATTTGCTGCATAAGTCCAATATTGATTAATGTCCCAAAAGTTGCCCACTCCATTATCTTACGCATGGCCTAATAACCCAAACTGTTGGAGGTAGGAATTCATAGTCATCATGTACCTTACTTGCTCCATATTCCTGAAATCCTGATAGGAATAACTGTAACTTATTTATTGTTGTATGTAATTCGTGCTTGGAGATGGTTTTAATGTTTAGGAATGCAGAAGGAAGAAGTATTCAGGATATACTTTTAACCTAACAGCCTCGTGACAATGGGTGAAAATCATAAAGCATGCATAAAACAATTAGTACCAAAGGCAGGAGGAAGACTGAACAGTTGATGTACTGAAGGCCATGGCATTTGCTTGTGAAGTAATCTTGTCATAAAAATCAAGCTGTGTATTTATTTATAACTTCTTATCATACAACTGTATTTGATTGGCATTGACAACTGCATTTTTTATGTTTCAACCAAATATGAAGCTATTACTTTTTAGGACACACGTTTCATTTCCTCTCATATATTTGTGAAAAAGAAAAATTTACGCTCTGTGACTCTCAATATGTGTTACAGTACAAGAAGTACGGTACAAAACTGGATTAATGTATCTAGGAATATTGCAATCATGAATTAAATTGAGGAATAAGTTTTTTGATATCTGTGATAACCAACGACTCCAACTCCTAAGGTGTCGACCCTCTTTTCTCATATCCTATATCATCACGGTGATCACTATCATCCAATCCATTAAACGACTCTCCTTTTCCCCATCTTTCGTAAATCACAACCACTCACTTAATGAGTCTCATCAACATATTTTAAGTCGTCGACCACGGGAATTATACGGTCTACCGACTGTCAGTTTTTTCAGTATTCTCCACAAAAACGAGGACGGGGTACCGCCCATTCAATTACCACTCCGCCGCCACCCCCTCTCTCCTTCACTCCCCCCTCATGCCCTGCCCTCTGAGAATCGTCCTCTGTTGCGGTCTCGGTTGCAGTATATCGCAATTTGGTGACAGGCGTAGAGAATCCTGGAGGCTTTTGCGTAGGCTAAGGAGGCGGCGAATAGAGCGGAGCGGGTGGTGGTGGCTGGTGCGCCTCCAAAGAGGCTCGCTTTCGAAGGGAAGAGAAAGACGGGGTTGCGCAGGTAGGCCGCGGACCGCCTCATTGTTGAAACCTCTCGGCCTCTGTTCTCCTCACTCCCCACCCAGCACGCCCTCGCCCCTCTTCGTCTTGCATCCTTCCTTTGTTGCCCATCGTGGGTGTCGGGAGGTGAGGGAGCCGCGCGATGAGAAAGGGGGGGGGGGTAGTGGAGAGATTTCTGGGAGTGGAAAGGAGGTTCATTTTTGTTCGTATTTTTTTCGCTTTTCTTTAATTTTTTTGGGAGCGGAGAGTAAGAAAAGGGGCGGGTCTTGAGCGGGGACGCGGTGATACGGGTGGGCGGGCGGTCTAACGAATATTCAAAGAATAATAATAGAAGCAACGTGGACCGCGGGTAGTAAGAGTGTTTCCTTCTCTCTAAAGCAGCACATATCTAGAGGCAATTCTCCTTGCGTTGGGGATGAGAGAGGTGCGAACATATGTGGGCAGACGGAGAAGGGTTGGAAAGGATTATAACAGAGGTGGGGAAGAGACATTTTGAAGTAATATGAGGTGAAAAGAAAATTCCTCTTGCATTATTTATTAATTTATCAGACTTGAAGTAATGTATCAAGTTTCATTCTATCACTACTCCCAAATAGTCAGTCTGATTATTTATCACGCAATCAACTAATCTGGATGAGGGTTCTATGTTCTTTTACTCGGTCATAACTGTTATGGCGGGTTATCAATCTGAGGATTGGTTCTTCAGGCCGGATAGATGTCCTGTTATCGGGAAATCTCTTCATTCATCCATAGTTCCTAGGCTGACGTCTTCCGTAATTTACAGGAAATGTATTGAAATCCGGTACTCCTGTATTTCATGAAACTCATTTTTGGCCCTTTTTTGTAGTACTGTCATCATTCATGGTGGCCAATAGTATGATATCGTATCCGAAGATGTTACAGTTATTTTTATCATGGTGCATATGTATATCACAGACATACATGCAGGCATCTTCATACACTCTTCAAAATATTTTCTTTTCTGCTACTCCGCCTATCCGTTTTTAGATCCGTAATTTTCTACGATTTATTTATTTCATTCATCTCATTTTAGCTGCTGATGCTGATACCGTATGGGCCATAGAAAAATGAGTTATATGCGTATATTTTCATTAGCATCTTCGTTGTATCTAAATATTATTATTTTTAATAAATGATAGCTTCTTTAAATAGAATGACAATTCTGCTTGTTCTATTCTTCTTAGCTAACTCCAATTTTTTTCTTCTCTCGTCAGCGGTGATCTATCATCCAAACACCATAATTATACCACTTGAAGAAGTTTCTCTGTAGATTTTTTAAGGTTGAATTCATTACTTTATTGCAAACCGTTGCTTTAAATTTTGTCTTGCTTCACTTGATGTACAGTTTGTTTTCTCTTACTCTCATTAAAATGTAATTTTAGAGCCATTCATTATTATTTTTCGAAATCCCAGCATCATGTAAAACTCCGGTAGTTTTCTGGTTTTCAGTCTCACGTTTCAAACTCGATCCCGGAAACATATACTTCTGGAATTGCCGCAATAATAATTCTCAGTCCACGAATCTCGGCATCTAAATTTAAGTCATGAAAATTCTTACTAAGCTAGAAACTTCTCCTAATTCTTCTAGAAATTTGCATTGCTCATTTGTTACCACTGGGTGATGCTCATTGACTACTAAACCATATTCTACAGGATTAGGGCAGGTTTCCGATGGGACTTTAGTCCTACACACTGCCGTACTCCTCATCCTAAATCCTCAGCCCCATAATTTTCTCCCGGAATCCTCAGCCCCACAGTTTTCAACCGAAGATCGGTTTGATTGGTTAGGCTAGAGCTCACCGAGGACTAAGCTCAACGGCAAGCATAATCAACTCATGGGGTATATGGGCCTGTTTTTTTTCCTTGTGTTGTCTATGTTTTCCCAGAAACATCTGGAGGCCTAAAAATCAAACAGCTTAGGAGAAACTGAGACTGCCACGTCCCCCAGCGGTAGTCCAGCAAGTAGAGCAGTCAATGCAATAATTTCAATTTCAATAAAATCATTCGCCTTGGTCGAGGCGAATGATTTTTACACTCTGAAATTGTTGCATTGGAATGCACATTAGCGGATGACTCCGTTAATAGTTACTGCTGCGGCATCTCCCACAATTTCTATGGAAGTAGAGTGGTGTTTAAATGACAAAAATATGCTTTTACTCCTCATTTCAAGCTTTGAAAATTCTTCTCTAGCTCTTTTTAAAATGTCTTTAGTTCTATCTCTTTTGATTCAATGCAAAATGGTTTTTCTTTTCTTACCGATACCTTAGTTTCGTAGCATGCTCCCCATTATCACCATCTTGAGCCTCCAAGTGGCTTTCAGCTTCTCCAGCATCTCCACCTGTCTTCCCTACGAATTTCTTCCATAAGCCGTCTCCCTTCCTCTACCATAACTAAAATTGTTTTTTTTCGTTTATTTTAATTTTAATTTATTCATTATTTTCCATGCTCTACATCTCAAAAGCCTCCTGTATATACGTTTACTCTCTGCCTCAACGCTCAAATTTCCGAGCCAATTAAAACTGTACTCCATATCCAAGTATTCATCAGTCTCTTCGTTACGGTGCCATTCATCAACTATTGCCTCTTTCTATCCGATTTTTTAAATAATGCAATTATAATTTAATGTTCCTTCCTTATACTCTTACCACCCTTCTCCAAAAACTATTTCTATTTAGATAATTTGTTCTTCCTTTTCTAGTTTATGCCCCTCAGCTTTAATGTTTACTTCGCATAGGGACTGTTTGAATGGACATATTTTTTCTTAAATAGTATTTTACGACATTATTGTGGAATACCACTTGTTACTCAAGAATTTTTATCTTACTATGTATATTCATTTTCTTCTTAATTTTAAATCACAGTTATCTGTGGACGGCTAAAATCACGCTAGGGCACCATTTTTCTTTCAGTTTTTATTCTTAGAATAAATAAATTTCAACAGTATTGCGCAAGAAATTTGGAATCTGTAACTATTACATCATTTAAATACTATGTAGAAATATTCAATGAGGGGGATGGCTTTCATGCATGATTAGGTTATGATCTAACCATCCCTCTAAACGTAGATATCTATGTACATAGTTCTATAACGAAAAGAAGAAAAATTATTTACCAGTATTTTTTAATAATTTTGCGAATTTGTGTCTTCAAATTACCTGTCATTACCGTTTTCAAAAGCTGAATGTTGACGGCGAAGAGACCCTGATTGGATGAGTTCATGCTCATGTTTAATCTTCTGATTTTAAAGGAAAACCGATAACATGCTGCCAGTTGTGTGTGTAATGCAGCTCAGTGTATTTACATTTCAGTTTTATTTACAGCTCAGTTCCGCCATCAAGTGCTTGGTTAATGAGCTATTGTTTGTTTATAATATGGATATGCACCTTTACTTTCACAAATACGCTCTACGACAAACACATTTCAACGATGCACAAAAGTTTCAATCCACAATGGAATTTCTGCGTCATCCAGTGGGTGGGATGGAAGGAAATGAGAACTTTTTGCCAACGGAAGGGTAGTTTTATTGTTCTGCATTACTCCACCATCTGGTGGATGCCACCATTTCAAGGAGTTCACTTAGTCCTTCGATGGAAGTTGACAGCCGGCACGTGGGTGTCACGAGTGAGTAGTGTAGATGGTAGCGACTTTTCCATCGTCCTTTCGCAATCGCTAAGAACGTACTTCCGTCATCCCTTACCCTTTCCTCCTGCTGTCCATCCATTCCTCTTCTTAAGTATCTCGGGTTCTGTTTTTTTAAAGGACCATAGATTATGAAGCTTTTGTTGAATTATATATCCATAAATGATCGGATTGGCGGATTAGTGTCCAACGTGTCATGTTAACTTGTTCTTCATTGATTTCTTCCTAAAGACACTTAGTTCCAGCTACATTTATCAAATCACGTTTCTGCATTACTTTCTTATGAGTTGAACGGACATTATGATGGACTATGCAAAATGATAAGATACCTTTTTATGCATCTGTTCGCAGAATAGTGATTGCTAAGTTATCATAGATGAGTCTGCCAAATATTTTTGTACTGAAAAGGAAAAGAGGAAACCGTGTTATTCAGGAAAGCTGACAAAACCAAAATTAGCGTTACAATTTCATATTTTTCAATTTTTGGGGGAAGTTATGGGGTGCCCAATCGTTTAATTCTAGCAGTGATCGGTGGCTGCCCGAAACCCTTCCTGCTGAAGAATTCACAATATAAAAGAAAACTTTAATCTGATTGACAAAAATAGAACAATCATCTACTGTACTGATTGTTTATCATTAAATAGAAAACTTAAGTAGTTTAAAGATCAACATCCCTTCAAAGAATTTGCAGTTAAATCTGCCATCCAATATCCAGTAATTATTAGACATTTATTCACGTAAATATGGAAAATTTTATCCTTTTAAGATTAGAGCTTAATTCATGAATAGAGGCTGAAATCAAGTTCTTTCAAATAATTATCGATGGATGATCATGGCCCTTTTATACTTACCGATTTTAAAGGAATTGATTTCATTAAAATTGTTATTGGATATTGTACTGAATTAATCTGTAGCGTAAATAATTATTTCAACATTTTTGATGCAAATAAATCGGGTAAAACCGCAACGAGAAAGTCAGCGTCTAAAATTGGCTACCATTTATTATTTACTTCTATAGCATTTAAAAGATGCATCACTGATGTTCTTGGCCAAATGAAAGACGAGGATTGAGAATAGGTGTTCGACTCATGCATCCATGCCGTCTCGTGGAAGTAGATGACATGGATCTCCTAATGTAGTTGTTCGTTTGTCGTTGGGCACGAGCCCTTTCATGCGATGCAGATTCCTTAAGAGTGAAATACGATATGTGTGCACATAGGAAAGCAAGACTGGAATGGAGAGTTACGAGAAAGAGTGACAGAAAGAAAGATGATAGAGCTCGAAGAGGGGCAGTTTAGCTTCGTACTAAGAGGAAAAGAAAGTATTCTCAAAATACACGTAATGAAGATGATTCCTACATCTACATCAATACCCTGCGAGCCACCAAAAAGGTGTGTGGCAGGGGGTGCAGCACCAGGAGGAAAGGGTAAGGAATGAAGGGGTTACGGGTTTTCAAATGGACTTTAGTTCGCGACAGTTGTTGTTCTACGTATTGGTTAATCAATCTCTAATCAAGTGTAAACTAATCCAGAGAATGCATTTTCGGCTCATCTCAGTCATACCAGTAAATGATTTATTATTGATTCACCCAAAGCATGATAATTACAAAACATAAGTATGCCCACGAATAAAACGTTGAAGATTTCAAGTTATTCAAACTAATGTAAGATTGTAATGATTTCGTCGCACCCCTCTTAAGTAAGGAGAGTTCATCATATGGAGCGTTTACTCGGCGATGACTTAGCAGTCGACGGTCTATTTTGTGTCTCAAGTACTGGTTCAAAAGTATGAACTTCGTTGATGTTCACAGTCTTGGTTCCACATGTATAACGTTCGAGAAGCGCTATCATCATGTAAGGTTTGTACGTATTAAAAGTGTCGGAAAAAGTTTCCCAAAGTTGCTTAAAAGCTTCACAATTTTTCATAGTATATCCCTTGAGCGTCAACACACTTTTGCCAGTGGTTTTTTCCACGACTCAAAGACTCCCTAGTTAGCGAATGCCAAAAGCTCCTCAAGGTGACGCGTGCAAGCTTATTTTACGGCTCTTAGGGCCCGCCTTACTGCCGTTGCCGCTTTGTTTCCGGGTCGAATTCGAATATCCAAATTTCGTCTCCAGTGATTGCGTTTTCCAAAAATGTGGTGTTTTCTTCAAAGCGTTGTAGGTCTCCGCAAGCAGACACTCGACTCTACTTTTGGTCGTCCGTCAAGACCTTCGGGACGAGTTTAGCGCAGATCATTCGCATCGCAAAACTTTCAGTAGTAATGGTTTGCACTGTCATCTTAACAATGTCAATACGATCTGCGAACATGCACACACCTAATTGACGGTCTGAGTTCAGCACTTAGCGCACAAGTTCCAGGCTGTCGCCGGTTCTTTACGTCGACGGCCATCGAGTGCGGGCTTCGTCCTTCACACTCTCTCAGCTATCTTTGAAGAGCACGTGCCACTAAAAAACTGCTGTTTGTGGCATGCTTTCACCATTAAACACTTGACGAATCATGCCCAATGTCTTCATACCTAATTTCCCCAGTCAAACACCAAATTTGATAGCGCACCGCTGCTCAATCGTTCGCTGCATTTTGCGGTTGCACCGAGTAACTCGACAGGGATTCCCAAAGAACACGATCTAGCCTAAACGAACCCTAGGAGGCGATTGGCGCTTAGTGTGTGTTGAAGGTCAGACCACTGAAGCTAATTGGTACGGGCAAGCTGCGTCGTACCGTCACGTCAGGATAAATTTTTCTCGATACGTTCCATACCAACCTTTTATAGCTGTTGATATCAGTAGAAAACTAAGTATCTCTGAATTGTACTCTTAGATAAATCTAGAGCTTTCAAAATCATCATTTTTGTTCGCAGTGATCTCCTCACCTATTGAAAGTATATTTCTTTGCGGTATGTAATGATAACAGAATTTGCCATCAAATTTCTTAATGGAGAAAATAAAAATGATCATACATTTGTATTTTTATATTTTTATTCCGAAAACGCCAGGTTCATTTTTGTGCGATTTTTATTATTATTCTTTTCTTATGATTTTCCATCCCAAAAGAGGGAGATGCCACAGATATTTTTCCTATGTTTCGATTTAGTCTTCATGAGAGTAAAATCGGTAGAGTGTTCAACCCAAGGTGGGAGCATTTGAAGGATGTGCGACTTATCCACAATATGTCCTCAGACTGCTCGGGTGCGTGAGGGAGATGGAGATCCGGGATGGGTGGCGTTAGGAAATAAGTAACGGAGTAAGACAGGGCGAACTGTTATCATTCGTGATTTTCAACCTAACTTGGAGGAAATGTTAAAAAATAAATGGGAGAAATTCGAAAAAGGAATAAAAATCGGTGACCTCACAGTGATGTTTCCTTGAAATAAAATTTGCGGATGATCAAGCTTTACTTAGCCGGTCAGCAGAGTTTTATCGCTGGGAGCGATAAAAGAAGTGTAATAAGAATGACATTAAAGTCAATTTTTAAGTAGATCAATAAGGTTTGAGGGATAGAGGAAGTCATTAACATTAGTGGAAAAACCAGAGGGTATATCCTAGAGCAGGGGGTAACAGTGTATCTTTCTTTCAAGTATTTTAACTGAGTTGATCGAAGTACATCAGACAAAGAAGCCTTTTCAAGGATGGCGCTGATATTAGGGGCGTCTTGTAAGGATGTTAAAAAATATTAGAGAAAGTTTGATATGGAGTATAGTATTTTACGGAATAGAAACATGGTCAATTAGGTGAGATGGACTTTGGTTTTGGAGGCTATTGAGATTTTGTCGCCCGGATGGATGGAAAATGTAAATTGGACAGAAAGAAAATCAAACGAAGCACTAGGCATGGTGGATGGTGGCGGTTTGATGGAAGATATCCTATGGAGGCAGTAAAGGTGGTTGTGGACTTCTGACTAGTGATGGAATGTTGAAGACTGGTTAAGGGGGGAACGATAGGCAATAGGTTGGTGGAGGAAAAAATTGGCGCGTTGAACGAATATAGTGGCTAAAAATATGGCGAATTGAATGGTGTATAGTAGCGTTGGTTTCAGCCAATGGCTAATTAAAGAAGGTTTAGAAATGTTGGGTTGTTCAACATTTAAATTTAACGGTAGACTACTAAATAAATAATCATAATTTTACTCAATAATGATCCGTAATGTAGTATATTTGGAATTGGAAGACTATCTGATTTTGCGCCCATACACATTCAAAAATAGAAGCTATATTTGGCTATTAATCGTGTAAAATGTACGGAACGATAAGATAAAATTACCAATGTACTCGCAATATAAATCCTTGATTCATACCAAAAGATAAAATTCTTCCTGTATTTTGAGCGTTAACGGTGTAACTTCTCTTTAAAAGTACCTTCTTAAAAGTACTCCCCCTATCATTCAACTTTCGATATTTATTATCTATTTGGCCATTCTTTGACAATCAATCAATTTCAATTTTGGAGGGGATCGAGATGGTGCGGGGGCTAAGGTGCTGGCTTCCCACCCAGAGGGCCTGCCTGGGTTAAAATCCCGGCGGTGTTGAATATTTTTCAGAGGTATCTCGATCCCTACTTGAGGTGCTTTGTGGAGGGCACTTTGAGTGAGTACGCCGTACGTCGGATGGGACGTTAAGCTGCGGATCCCTTGGCGCCTTTCGCAAAGAGTAGGCTAATGCCGACGCCGGGTTTCTTTCCACCCTTCAACCTTTCCTGTCCATCCCCTATGGCGCAAATGACCTCAGCTGTCGGTCGCCTCCCCTCAAAACTACTACTACAATTTTGGATAATAAATAAAATCGCATAAACTTACATCTGTATGGCTCAAAGTGGAATGTTTTGAATGAGGACTCTTACATCCTATCCAATATGAATCTATCTAAATATTTTCTTCATGTAATATCTGTAGTAATTCGGTTTTTGAAACAATATGAATGAAAATCTCCCTACTTCGGTATCGCTGAGTTAGTATACATTTTTATGAAAGTCGTTTTTATGGAAGTTGTTAATTCATGCCAGAAGCATGAATTAAGTTAGATGTAATCATCATAATTATATTAAACGAAACATTTTCCAAGTTTAGTGTTTAAATTTTTCCAACCATGATTTCTTTCATTTCATCGGCGAGTATTGTTTCGCGACCTGCCTCAGAGAGAAAATCCTTTTCAAAGCTCATAAGGGCTAATATTATACTCTATCCTTACCATGGGTGATTCACGGATATGCCTTGATTCTTCATAGCTGAGAAGAACCTCTCAGCTGATGAGCTCTATGTTTGGATGGTGATTATCGTCTGAGTTAGTATGTACTCATGCGGATAAACATCCTCTAAATCAGCTACTTCAAGCAAGGCTACAGGTTCATATTTTTATCCTAATGCATTTCGCTTCGCTTAAACAAAACTCAAAGATCGATTCTTACTTTTGATCAGTCAAAGAAGTCTCGTTCGGTTTGTTTTGAACTTGACAATTCCTCAATGCAGGGTTGGTTCCCGGAATCACTGCACGCGAAGCATTTTTGGTCTCAGCGTTCCTTCTCACGTTGCAGCGAGCATCGTCAGGGGCAGAGTGAAGTGATCTTTCTACTCTTTATACATACTCTAGGTATTTATATATAAAGAAAATGGAAAATAGTCACATTTTTACTTTGCTCCTGAAGACGCTTGTTGTAGCGCAAGTCGAAACTTTGAGACAAAATTCTCTCAAACTAATTGCTAATTTCGCAAACTCATCTTCAGTTCATCGTCTATACTTATCTACCTCTACTTAATACCCCGCAAGCCGCCGCAAGGGCGTGTGGTGGGGAGTGTTGGGGAACCACTGGTAGTTAAGAAAAAACCGCATGCAAAACCCACAAATTTATACAGTCCACAAACAAAACAAGGTATACAGTCATTCAAAAACCCTTACAACCCGCACACATGCAAACACACAAACTACCATACACATGCACCTAAAAATATAACTGATATCTTTGCAATGTTTAATTTTGTTTCGACATGTAAAATAAATGTTTGTAATATTCCTAAAGTGACTTTGGTTTTTTTCTATTTTGATTTCTGATTGTTCTGGGAAATAATGTGTATTTGAATCTATCTGCAATGAAATTTATCCCATTTATTTTATCTTTGTAGTCTGATCTACCTAAGTAGTGTGGGGCCATTATGATTCCATTAATGCCTTGGTTAGACTCATTTGTTCTGAACCTTTCTAAAAGAGTAAGTCTCGCTTGTTCTCTTCGCACTTCAAGTGGTTCCCAGCCTAAATCCCCTAAGAGACCTGTCACACTTGTTTTCTTATCATAACATTTTTTAACGAATTTGGCGGATTTTCTCTGAACTTTATGTTTTAATTTTTGCCAAATTTTGCCAAAAGGATCCCAAATACTTGCGGCATATTCCAAATGGTCTAAGTAGAACAAAATAATACCTCTCTTTAACTTACTCATTACATTTCCTTTATACTTCCATCCTTTTGATTTAAAAAAACTTCCAAATTCGGTAAGGACGCTTACGAAATGTTAAGGCCATGTTAAATAAAGTTTTACACTTTTCTTACTGGCATATCCCTTTTGCTGGTAAATACTGGGTACGAAATAGGAGAATAAGGGTTGAGGGTAGAAATCAGGGAGGGCGAAATAATAATAAAGGCAAAATCCACGGATAGTATTAAAGTCAAGTTAAATCTTCTTATTATTCAGGGTATTTAGCTGGCTGAACAATGATTGATTTGTCAGAATTGTCACGTTGGAGCCCTAAGAATTGTTTTGAAAGAAATTCGTGTGGCAAAGGGGCTGCACTGAGTTTAATGATGCGCATAAACGTTCAAAGCGTTTACGATTTCAAAAATATTAAGTTCCTACTTACTTTGTACTCTTGAATCCTTCACTCTTGTTAACTTTTCAGCACTCCTTTCCTCCTGTGCTCATCCTCTGATTATTTTATTTTCCCTTCTTCCATTCCGCAATTTTTCATTTGTGAATACTTCTTCAATACGATTTCCCCTTCTGAACCTCCTACCTTCTATTTGTCAGAATATATATCTCTGTAGGCAAAAGGATGAGTATTGTCAAAGTAGACCTAGAATGAGCAGGAACTCTTACTTTTCCTTAGAATTATAATAGAAATAGAAAAAATTTGGAGGTACTGAAGTGTTCAAAAACGATAACAAGCTACGGTTTGTCGCATATATAGAAAATTAGCTGAGGATAAGCATAAAAAATTAGCAACATTCTCAGGAAGGTAAAAGTAGGATAGCTTCAAATGAAATTAATAAAATTAACATACATACAGGAAAACTTAGCTCAATTATACGCTGAAGCAATGGCTAGGTATATTTATTGTCAATTTACAATGTGTATGCTACTTATTAGTCCCATATTTATAAATGGAAATAATTATAAATTGGAAGAAAGTCTTCGTTTGCCATCAATGCTAGGGGGATTATGAAAAGTCCTACATTTAAAGTTGATCAATTCGAAAAACTTAAAACTGTTGTATTTAAAAGAACATATCAGACCAACTGTGGCATTTTTCTAGCATCTCAAAACTACAAAAAAATATACATACAGAGATAAAAATAGATTGGAAGGACTAGGTCTGTACGTATTAAAATATATAATTGCCAACATTTATAAAATGGTTAAAATGAAAGTATATTTTTAAAAAATGTACTAGTACTCGATTCCTTCCATTGATCGATAATTACACCTGCTTCTGTTGGATACAATGTTTGTATTAACATATGTATTAACGAATAATGATCCCTAATTCAAAAAGGTGTTTCATATAGTAAAACATTCTTTCCAACATGATATTTACACACCAGGTATTATCACTATTATGCCAGAAATCGTAGGTAAATATTCGAATATTACATTATGAACTATATTAATAAGTCCAATTAATTATAATAAAGTTTTAAGAATGGGGAGAGAGTGTTATTGCTCATAAAATGCAATTTTAAAGATCAAATAATAGATAATTAACCTCTTGATATTACGATTTGAAACCTTAAAATCATCAAGCGTGCTTTACAAGAACAAGTTGACCAGTATAAGATATCTGTATTTAGAATTTTTTCCGCAAATATTATTTCTAACTAATATAAAAAAATGTAATGCTACCGAAACATTTTTATTCCATGATATTAGCTGCAATTTAAAGCAAATAATCATCTACTTTAGCGAATTATTTAAGAAATTTTTCTGAAATAATTTGTAATTTGACTGGAAAAATTAAAACAGGATTTTACGAGAGAATTTGCCATATAATTCTGACAAGAAGGGAACTTTAGTCGACAAGAACTATGCATGGTTGCTGTAATAAATTATCGGGATTTTGATGACGATTTTGTTCATAAACAGCCTTGATTTCTTGAATAACTGGTGCGCATTTTGAAACGTGCTTTAAGTGAGATTTTTTGAGTATATAATCTAAAATAAAATCGTAACTAAAGTAATTATAAAAATGAGGGTTCTACAAAATTAATACAGAGCTGCGGAGACCCGCACATTCCTTGCACATTTTCACCTAGGCCTTCAACCTCCCCTTTTATCATGGATCAATAGTTCGTATCCAAATGCGCACACGAACACCTCCATCCGGTTTGTTTCAAAGCACCATTTATTTGTTAGCAAACCACAGGCACGGGGAACAGAAAGCGTATCTGATATCAACTCTTCAACTGTTTATAATACACCGGAAGAAGAGTATTGATGGGACAGCCCAACATGAGGACTAAAAATCAATCATTACCTCCCACATCCTTTCATTGTTCCCCCGAAAAGCTAATGAGATAGCTTATTCATGATATCCATATCGTAGGGGAGCGGGTCTACCTAAGTCCACGCTCATACCTTCAGCCTCGCAGTCTCCCTATTCCAATGGGATCCTTACAAGGAGCCCCCCTATTCAAATGGATTGACGGTAGTATGCGCCCTTCACGAGTGGGGGCGTAAGGAGAAAGGGCGTGTGTGAGCATGTAGGCGTGGTCCCGTGGCTCATTGAAGCGCAAGAAGCGAGAGAGGGGCGTGATGTGAGGGAGATCTAGGTGGAGAAATCTTAAATTTAGGCGTGGGAGTTCTAAGGAGAGCGTCTTTACAGCGCCTTCGGGCGTCCTTGGGGGAGCTTGAAGGGGGCCAAGAAGAGACCACGTGAAGCATGAATACATTTGCTACTTTGCTCAGTGGGGCTTGCAAGGGAGCCGTTCCATTCCGTTACCATTCGATTGCATGATTAACTTCCGTCGTAGTTGGAGTAAGAATAAGTGTTCTGCTACCGTAATATTACGTAAACAATTTTCCTTGTATCAATGTAATTTTTTCTTATTTAGATCCATTTCCATTTCCTTACTACCTGTATATCTCGCTAAAAATTACATATCTCTATTTCCGTGACGATCGGCGATCATAAATGAAATAGCATATCTTTTTTAAGGGGTAAAATTTATCATATTAGCAACTAATTATGCAAGTATTTATTTCACTGTTATGAATAATTTTTAGAAAAATACGCAAAAATAAAACTAATGAGAAGATATCGTTATAAGTAATGAAATACGGGGTTTGATTGAAGAAGAAAGTGAAAATAAAAAAAATATTGAAATTGAAAAAGAACAATTATGTCACAGAAGCTTAAGATATGAAGTAAGCAAAAGTCCACATGGATTAGAGTGAAATGGATTAGTATTGGCTAAGAATCTCAAGAAATGGATTAGTATTTGTCAAGAATATCAAGGACAGAGTTATACAAGGAAAATATGTGTACTCACCTTGGATTTTTAGAAAAACGATTATGGAAATACAGAATAATGAAATTCTTTTCGAAGGAAATGGTAATGAAATGATATTCAAAGTTATATTAAGGTTGATGTGATAGAATGGGGTGAAACTAGAGTATATGAAATGGAAAAAGTAAGGTAAAGCTTATCGCCCTTGATGTTTAAACTACATAAAGACAAATAAATAACCGAGATTAAGACAGAAGTAGCGAATGATTTTAAGATTTATTTAATAAGAAAAATAATGCCACGGCGGTGTCCAGGATAGGAATTATGATGAAACCGAAATACTAGTCTCTTTGTGAAATGGAATTCTTAGCTTAAAAATACATGCAAAATGATCATCTGCCGAGGTTATGGAAACAGTATTTTTAGGGGATTCTGTAGGGAAAACAGAAGCATGAAATATCTGTTGCTATTAAAACGGGGCGATCACTGACGATGGCAGAAGCGAGAGGGAGATAGCAACATTGTGTGAAGAAGGGAATATCAAAATAATAATAACTAATCATGATTAGAGCTACTCGTATTGACATATGATAATTGCAAATGAAAATGAACTTCTTACGTTCTTATTTCCTCGACACAATGGCGTGGGTAACAGCAGCGGCATTAAGAATAAGGTGGGAGAGGTATGGAAAGTAAAAACTAAGGAAATACATAACTAGCGAAGAATTATTAAATCGTTTATCATCGCTGGTTGCCTACCAGGAGTTCCATTCCTTTCAAATGTGGGTGTCATTTTAGACGCTGAAGAATCCTAAGAGAGTTATAGTGCTGAAAGATGAGGATGAGGTGATTGAGGTTAAGGCCTAAGGGAACTTCTGAGGACTCAAGAGATTTTCTTAAGATATTAAAATAAATATTCGTAGGACTTTCATCTTTCACGGCTACCACAAATCAATACACTAATTGAAAACCAATGCTGATTTAGTGGCTTGGTATTACTAAGGCCCTTTTATTATATATATATATATATACATATTATATATATATATATATATGCATGCGCAAGCATATATATATGTATATATATATATATATATATATATATATATATATATATATATATATATATATATATATATATATATGTGAATGTATACATATATATGCATGCGCAAGCATATATATATGTATGTATATATATATATATATGTATACAAGCATATATATATATGTATATATATATATATGCATTTGTATGATGGTTTATATATATAATGAGACGACACAATAGAACACAAATAGAATAGCAACATTTAAAAGGACACTCACACGGTAAATTGTTCGAGCTTTCGGCCTTCTCAGAGGCTTTTGGCAAGTAAGACTCTTAAGTAAAAGTCTTGAAGGCCTCTGAGAGGGCTGAAAGCTCGAACAATTTACCGTGTGTCATTTTAAATATTGTGATTCTATTTACTTGTGTTCTATTGTGTCGTCCCATTATTGTGCTGCTCGTGTGTGTGTGTGTGTGCATGTATACAATATATATATATATATATATATATATATATATATATATATATATATATATTTACTGCTGTTTTATATTTAATTTTAACTTCGGTAGAGCTAAAGATAATATTAACTCGATTTTCGTATTTGGGATTCATCTCCAACATAAAGACAACGCATTTTGTGGATTGCATCGCCAGGGAATCTATATCGCGTTTCGAGAGTTTTCTCACTCTGACATTCATTTTACTTCCAAGTCTCTTACACCTTGCGACATTGATATATTTCTCTTCTATTATTCCGCCTCCTCTAAAGTTAAAACCGTACAGCTCCCGGCTAAATGTAGATCGTGTAAATTAAATCAGTTTTTATTTCGTCGCTTAGTGCTTCTTTAGTAGAAATTGTTTATTCAATATGTAACAGGTCTCATAGCGCTTTCAGGGTGCTTCAAGTGAAGGAAACTTTCAGCTAATATTTATCTTGATATTATGCGCTAAGCCCAACTGACATTTAATAGGACGACGATTTCTCCAGCCCCTTGGAGACCTTCGATTAGTAGGGCCTTGGTTCAGTTAAGCGTTAATGCCAAAAACTATCAACTCCGAAAAGTAGGCTTAAGAGGCGAGAGAGGTTATACCGCACCTCGTAATCTCACTAAGAAATGTATTGCGAGCTGGGTAACCAGTTACACATTCACCCTGCCCCATGTTTTTCCAGATAAATCCGATAACGTGGAAACACTTAAACTGGTTATAACTGAAGCTGTGCTGAGCCATCATTCGAATTTAAGAGAGCCCCTAAAAAATTTACCATTGCTGTGAGAAATCTCAAGGAATTTTTACAACGCCTTTTTCCCAATTAATCTTACTCAGTATGTTGTGGATTTAAAAAGTATGTATCGTACATTAAAGTATATTATTGTGGATAGTATTTCAACCATAATTTAAACTGGAAATGAATGAAAAAACGTGGTATTTTACACAATAATAAGGAAATAGAAAGAAAATTGGGTCAATTTTGAACATTTCTATTTTTCTTGGGTCTACATTGGAGGAAAATATTTCTTGATCCTTGTGTTTACTGTAGTTATATCGACTTACTTTGAATGCTTTTTTATTTCACTGTGATTTTTAAACGTTTTTTAGATCAAACTATCAAGAAGGCGCGAAAGATGTGGCGATGATAATAAACTCTAATCCTCCCAAAGCAAGACTTCTGATTTGCAGATTTTATGAGCTATGACACTCGTGTGTTTAGTTACTGTGATAGTCACGATATGTGCGTGAGAGTAAAAGGTTCCTTAAATCGAGAATTCGGTTTTTACGACACACTAGTGACCACAATTTTTAATATGATCTCGTGCAACCACATAGTTTAAGTTTTATTATATTGTCATAGTCATTATTACTATACATTACATACATTACTATATAAATGCTATTTTCCTTAAATATAGTTATCGTCCCTATTACAGTTCTCCCCAGGTTTTACCACAATAACTGTATCTGCAATTTTCTCATGGTTTTTGTGTAACTCATAAATTTCATCTTTATAGACTATGCTTCAGAGGTATTCAGGTTAAGGTAAAATTATAAAATTCCGTTATCCAAATCATGGATTAATTTCTCCGCGCTAAATCACATGCGGCTCCATTTATATAACTGCTAAATAAGAAGCTTGGCAGAGAATCTAATTATGATTCCTTAGAGAAGTGTATTTAAAATATTCTTAATTTTTTGGGATATTACAGAAACTCATTATTACAGCGTCGTTTGTCGCCTTGTATTGCGTTAAAATTATCTTTTAACTTGTTTCGTCTGTTTGGGCAGGTGTGATCAGTGAGCTGAATTTTCAAGTGCGCTGCAAAAAATACTGTACCTACTGATTGCTTCGCGATGATTGTTCGTATGTATAACTTTCGATATGTGTAAAACTTGGTCTCAGCTTGTTCTTTCTTAGTGAATCAAGATGCATAAAATTGATAAAAGTTGACGGGATCTTTTTTTTGGGCTTTAGGAATGGCGTGAATGTTTTTGACGTTAGGTGAGTACAGATGCTCTTTCGATAAAGATTTCCAGCTGTATATCTTACCAAAGATTGGAGCATTTCTCTTATTAAGCTGTCAGTAGATTTTCACAGCTAATAAGTCAAACTGTGGTTCTTTTGCATTGCTGAGGGTAAGATGAATCGATAGAATGAGCCGGAGGGGACAAAAGAATCAGCGAGAATGGATGATGTAAGAGGAGTAATATTTGTTGATGGTATTCTTGCCGAACAGGTGGAATAGATAAATAAGCGAATTCCGGTCGTTGGATTGGCCAGAGCAATTTTTTATAGCTAATATTGGGCCGGCCTTTAATGAGAGTGACCAGTCATTTGGAGCAAATTTCGAAACCGTGGGATCGGCTGGAGGATAGGAAGCTCAACGAGGGGCGTGATTATTACTGTCCCACATTCACGTGTATTATTGCAAGCCATTGAAAGAAATCTGTTTTCATCATGTACAGTCCTTAAATTAAGAAACCTTAACGAACGATATTATAAATAGGAATCATTCACTGACCTCATTCATCAAAAATTAAATTGTTCTGACGTTTATTGGTGCGAATTGACAAGAAATCTTCCGCTCGAAGACCAATCTGTAGATAAAGTCCTCAAAAAGTCAAATTTTCTAATGCCATTTTAAAGTCTATATCTCACTGATTGAATGCCAATGTTGGTCGGACTCTTGTTTTGTTATTTTTAAATACTGAATCATGACTCCGCAGTTGGAAGTTCATATTTCACTTAACGTGTTTACCGTAGTTATCTACTTGACACTGGACGTGACAAAAAGCAGAAATCTTTCAATAGTGTTAGTCATATTATTTGTAATAATTGTACAATGTAAACTAATGTTTAGATATTGTGACACAGAATATGATACGCTGAAACATACAGCATAAATAAAACATAGTATAAATATCATTCCTTGAAAAGTTGTCTGTTTTTTATCTGATGTTATTATAATTTACTAATTATTAAGAAGGATAATTTCTCATCCATTAACATTAGACAAGTAAACTTACTATTTATTATTATTTTTTTATATATTTAATTTAATGCAAGGTATATATGAACTTAATGTTCGTTGATGAGATTTTCCCTGGTTTTTATACCGTAACGCTGAATCTATTAATTATGGTACTACGAATTACATTAACTATTGCATTTGATATTATAATCTTAGGAATATAATTGTTATTTTAAGGCTTGCATCTTTGTTGGTAGTGTTTTATCGGTCTCTTTGTTAATTCAATGCGCTTATTCGACCAGTTTTCCAATCATTTAATTCTCTTGACCTCAGGATATTTTAAAGGAATCAACTCCTTGTTTGTCGTTTCTGAGTAAGAAAAGTAGATGGAGTTGAAAGGCTGCTTTGTAAGTGAGGATATTGAGCTATGGTCGTGAGCATTAATGCCCTTATTCTTCATGTTAATTTGCAGCTGTTGATGAATGATGATGGAAATCAATTGAAAATGTAATCTTTATATTCTTACAAACTTCGTTATCGTAGGAAAGTGTTCGTAACGACAAAGATGTAAAACGGGAATGGGCTGTTTTCTTCTTGTTACTGTCTTAAATATCTTGTTAAACTGAGAAAATATTCCGTTTCCTTATGCTAGGAAACTCAAAATTAAGTTAAATGAATTACATAGTTTGAAAGCTAAAATGCACACACAGTTATGTATTTTTGTGTGTAAACATTCAGCATACTTATGCTGGGTGTGTACACACAAACGCACACGTATAAGCATATGTCCAACTATTTGCTACAGATTATATATATTTTAGCAGGGGATATTTAGATTTTAGCGAATTTTAATGAAATGCGCCCATATCCCCAGCCCTTTACGCCATGCTAAGGATTTTGCTATCTCTCGAATAACAATATTGCGGCGTTAAACATTGTAGCATTGTATTGAAAATTGAAGGCAATTTATTAGTAGGGCTGAAACAGATACTATATTTAATCATATATAAAATTTAAGTGTTTTTAAGTCGTTTGCATCGATTGTTCAAAACAATTACTAATGGTTTTTAGTGAAGGTTTATTTTTTAGATATTTTGAGGTAACAAAATGTCACTTAAAATGCAATGTAATTTACATCTGATTAATATGAAATGGGCCCATGAGTTTAGCTTAAAAAATCTATGCACTGGTAAATTATTTTTTTATCGTGGTGAAACAAAATATAAATACGACTCTTAAAGTGTAACAACGTATAGCTGTATTTGCTTAGCTAAAGTACGTCCTCAATTTCTCTCTTTCCGTCCATCACTGCCCACGACTTAGTCTCTTTTGCCCCCTATGTGCGTTTACACCACCAAACAAACTGTCTATCCCCGTTTCCATGCTCTAACCCTCCCTTGTCCCGCTTCTAAATCTTTCGCGTGTCGTGTTATTGTATTGCTCCGGTTATATATCAAAGGTTCTGAACACGCCTCTTTTTGAATCTGCTCAACCCTTCCTTTATACGTTTCTCTTCTCACTCCACCGTCATCCCGGTCTCTCTCTCTGATTGTATTTTTTCTTCTACTACCCTTCTTATTCTTTAGAGAACGAACTCCTTCGTGTTCTCTCTTCTTCTCCTAACTGGGTGCGTCCGCCTTCGTTTCCCTTGTATATTTTCGTCTCTCTTTCTGCCCACATTTTCCAACGCTTTTAATTCCTCTCTATTCCTAGTAGCAAAATATTCTTTATCCCACTCTCCTGAATTCAATATTAAAATTTAAGCAGGTATCTATTCTACTTCCTATCTAGTATCATGGTAAATAGTTCACTTCCTACCTGCCGCTTCTTCCTTTGAAAACGCCCTCAGATCTCATTCGTTTCTTTCTCTTTATACTTCAGCTGCAAAACCCTCACTCGCCTACAACCCCTCCCACACCCCTCTCTTTTTTCAAGCCGCTCCTAAGAAAATCTCCTACAAGACATCTCACACCTATTGTGGGTTTCTTTTTTATCTCTTTCGCTACACACTTCGCGCAGCGTAGAAAAAAAGGAGATTCAGGGTGTCGGCGTCCGCTTTTTGAGCTAACGGACCTGGCCACCACATCTCATCATCTCGCCACAGACGTCAACATTTTATGATGTGTGGTTTTGGTAGGTGATAAAGAGGGGGGGAGGGCGGAGCGGAATGGAGGGGTATAAACGAGGAAAGGAAGGCGAAATGAATTACGAAAAAGTTCTGGGGCGAGAAAAAATATATATTGTCTGGAAATTCGACGACTATAATGAGGTCGATCGGTTGCGAAGGAATGGAAACTTCAGTGATTATATGTGGAGACTTTAACGCTTGCATGGAAAGGATCAAACCGGAGACGAATAATACAACGGGTAGGTAGTTAATGTGGAAAATAATACTCATTACTTAAAACGAGATTGAGTTTGCGGGGCGAAAGCGTATCAAAAATATCCTGTTAGATGTTAGTGTCCGAAATCATATTTATGGGAATTCGACTTTTTATGGCGTTTTTGATAGTTTATGTTTCGCTTTTTTCTTTACCCTCTTTGTAATTATGAGAAAGCTTTCAGAAGAACGAATTGCTATTACTGTCAGTTAGACATCTGATTGCATATTGCATTTTTCTTCGAGTCGCAATATTTCCTTCAGAATGAGTTCTTTATTGTTAATCTTGATACTTTTCATGGGTTCAGTTATTTCCTTTCGCTCATGAACGTCTACTTGTTCCTCACTCGTTTTTCATCTTTCATGAATGTAGCAGCGTTAAACGAAGATATCATTGACACAGATTATTGAAATATTGAGGAAAATTGGTTAAATCATTCACAAAAAGTAAATACTTATTTTTGGCTACTTTTAATACATTAAATACACCTCATAATATAAATTCTCTATGCATGATATGACTGCTCATGTGCCGTAGTTCAGGTGAATATTGAAAGATAAAAGTTTTTTAGTCTTAAAAACGACTATCATTGGTAGTCTTGGTATCATGATCGTGATAATGGCGCAAAGTTTTAATTGTAATGGATTATCGTATCAATTAGTTTTCAATAATCAAGAGTTGATGTTTTATTTAAATAAAAAGAAAATTGGAAATGTTTTATAATTTCGATTCAATCAAAATATTTTTAGCGCTTAAAATATGCATTAATCAATTAGAACAGACTATTTTTTTTAAGTAAAGGGCTTTAAAATTTTCAAATATTGCTAAAGGTACGTTTTTTCGGGTTTTACTGCGTTTGTTGTGTCTGTGTTATTGAATGTTCCGCCAGCCTTCCAGCTAGGGTTTTCAAGTTTAAGCCACAGGCATACCGATAAAAGAGCGAAAATTCCTAACTCTTCTGAAAACTTGACTACTGAAATCTCCTAAGCACTAAATCCTAAATTGCAATGAAATACAAATTGTAAAAGACCACTTGGAGGTACGTAGATTGGGTCATACTTTCCATATTGAAGGATATAATATATATCCTGCAACATCAATATTTGATTGTTGTTTATTAATATTTATTATTACCAACATTGCTTACGTATCGATGTTCCTATCAATGACAAATAGTGATAAGCGGAACTTAGGAGCTACTAAATCCTTATTGGATGAACTTAGATAGATGAACTTAGAATTGGATGAACTGAGATAAAAATGAAAAAGTTATTCATTTGAAAAAATGTTGATTTGGTATTGGTATTCCAAGCCACACAGCATCTTTCTCTGAGGTAACATTTGAAACTTTAGCATTGAGCAGTAGCACAATACCATTTTGCTGAACTTCATGCGGAATCAATCATTCATTTACTTGAAGGAAAGTGTAGCTTTTTAAAAGCCGAGCCCCTCAAGAACTCTAATTAAATGATTAATGCAGTGAAAACATTAATGATTGAGATTGTGCCTTAGCTCGATGCCGGCAGAGTAAGGATGTGCGGCGATTGGCGGGCTACCGGTTCCAAAGTAGACGCTTCATATCCACCATGGGGCCACCCATGAGGAATCCTCTGGATGTGATTATTACACAGCCAGCACACCCATTTTTGACACGAATCGAAAAGTATTCTCCTCCCAGCACTATCCACCTATATCTCTAGAAAATTGATCATGGCCTCATCCTTCCCCTTCCCTTATCACATGATAGAGCATTTCGTTCACCCGACTGCATGCGGTGAAAGTAGGAGCTCGAGATGAAAATAATGTTTCCGGGAGGACGAATATCGAACAAGCGGCTGCTGCCGATGTTACTGATATCGACACCCGGCTATCGGCGCCCATGTCCACAGCCCGAAAATTTGTTGGCTCCCCAAACCGAGCCCTTCCACACCTTTTACTCTGCTTTTTTTAATTTTTATTACAACAGCAACACCATCTCGGTGGCAACATCTTATATCCTTTTATGCCCAGGGGCCTCCCGTGCTTCTGGTAGCATCGGAAGAGCAATAAGTAGTAAGCCGCGTAATTAATCACACTGCGTTAGAAAAAGCGAAGGTCTCCTGGGGGTTGTTGATCAATCTTGATTTATTTCTTCCTGTCTTCGGTTGGAGGCAAGACCTTTCTTCCCTCTCTCTCTCACCCCGACAACACAGACACGTCCAGCAAACAACAGACAATACAAAACCTTCCGCGATCGGCTTTATTTCACCAAAGGATCACTGCAGTTAGATACAGCCTTCTTCTTTCGCCTCTCCAAACGACTTGGACCTCCTCTTCTCGCTCCATCTCTCTTCTTTCCTCGACACGTCCAAATAATTGACTGCTGGGAGCCAGTTTTAAACAACGGTGTCAAGTTTATTCTGGTTGGCGCTCCTCGAATTTTGTTCTCCGGCTGTCGTCATTTCATCCCTGCATTTTCCCCCTTACATTCCTTAAAATGGAAGAGAACAACCCTTTTACCTTAACGAGATGTTTTTCCCAATATTTTATGAATCTGTCTCGTCATTATTACACGCGTTTTACATAGTGGATTTATAGAGTGTTCCCGAAGGATTCTCTTAACTGGTGGTTTACTCTTCTTTTATCACGCTGGACTTAAACGTGCAACCTTTGAATTTTATCAAGCATATTTAAATATATCAGATTCTTACTTCATGAAGTCATCAGGGTGATAGCTTTTGAGAAAGTTAAAGCGTGTTTTTTGCGCAATAAATTATATAGTATATGACTAGTAAATATCTACTTTTAATTATTGCTCTTAAGCGAGGAAAAAGACAGGTTATTTCCTGTTCGGAGCTTTAATCCAGTAACGTAAATCCTACCCGCTGAAATCTGTGCTAGAAATACTCATTGCTATTTATGTCGCATGCGTGGTCATCTGTGCGCTAATTGCTTTCTTCAATTTGTTATTATAATTAACCCTTTATTTGACATTTATTTTTATTGGAAATAGTTGTGAAGACTCATGATTATGATGTGGATTAAGGATTAAAACTGAGTCTTGACAAAATATCTCCTCCTTGAGCGAGACTAGATATTTATATGAGTGCCATGCATTTCGAGAGTTTACAATGTTAGTAGAGCGGTAAAACAGTGCATTTTGCTCTCTTTTGGAACGATTACTAAATTATGCATAAATAATTTCGATTTATATTGCAGGAACTCGATCCCCGCTGAACTTAAGCCTCTTGCTATGCATTTTCATCATCTTGATTTAGAATAGTGGACTCGGTATTGAGCCAGCAGTTTTTTTCTATTCACCTAACAAGGAAATATGTAGCAAAAATGTCTGCAGTTACCTAACTGAAGGCATTTTTGCCGCATCCACATTAGGTGTCTACAAGGTTTTCACAATTAGATCGATCGAAGAAAAATAGCACTCAGCCCGAAAACAAATTGCTTCATTTCTAGATGTGGAAATTAAGGGCAGCGCCTTTGAGAGCTGCTCCCTGCTCTAGAGCCATGGGTTTCGATGGATTGGGCGTGCTTGATTGCTATCGGCGCTGAAACGCGCTGGCAGGAAGCTGGGGGGCAAAGATCAAAACGTGAAGACTTCTTCGCACTCATTACTTCGATGGAAGAAGGCTACCGGGAGAGGAGAGGGTCTAAGAGTAAATCATTTCACTCCACGCTCCAACGATTTTGTACGGAGGGTAAAAAGAGTAGAGAAAGAGATATTCCGTGCAGAGTCAATTTACTTCTTCGAGGCGAGATAAGTGCTTTAATTTGAGAGCGATTAAAGTAAAAATTGACTTGGTTTGATGATGAAATGGCCGGCAGAAATAGAGTGAAGCGAAATATAATGGCGAATGCTATGCCATAAACGAAGCAGCAAATCGCAAGAATAGACATGAGGGTATAATTTTGAGTGATTGAAATCTCTGCTATCCATGGTAGACTTAATGAAAGCTGAAAACATGCATGTACTTGCATTCACGGGATTTTCCTCGTTTCGAACAAATTTTTAAGGTTTCCTTGGAAACCATATGACGTAATTAATTTCCACTGACTATACCAAGTATCTCTACTTGTAGTTGCGTATAAATTAGAATTTTTCAATTTGGTATTTATTATTAATTTATAATGCGGTATTTAATCAATTGTGCTGGATGAGTTTTAATGTTATATTATAAAAAATTCTCTCTGCAGACATTACGAGGAAAATAAAAAAATAAAATTTGAGAGTTAATGAATTCGAAGTGCTTTTAGACAACATTTACCCATTTGATGTAAAATTTTCTTCAGAAAATACCCATTACGAGCCACCATTCATGACTCCTTTGTATTTCATCAAACAGTTAAGTATTTTCTAATATTTAAAGTTTCAGAAGTTCTTCGTTTGTTATTTTTTCTGTAGCACCTGTTATCGGAGTTTATTTTAAGCCTGTAGTATCAAAAGTAAACACAATATGGAAAAGGAGAAAAATATTAATTTGAAATAGTAGTGGCAGTGGTAATTTTTATCAAGATGCCTGAATTATTGATGTTACTCTTATTTTGAACTATTTTCATAGTAATTGTAGTATCTTGAACTATTTTCATAATAACTGTTCCATCTATCATGTAGTTGAAAAAAAGTGACGTAGTACTATACTCCACTCCTAATAAGATAGTTATGAAATTATTTTCTAACAGGGCAATATAAAGGTTTATATTATATTACTGGTATTACTTCTGACTGTACTAACTAATCAGATGAAAAATATTTTTAAGTCTCTTTCACTATTTAGATGATACCTGTAACTCGTAATTAACTACACTTTCTAAAATCCTCTTCAGTCAAGGAATAATTCGACAGCATAGATTCATTCATGGCAATATTTATTATTATAATATATTTGTAAGAGTGTATGTATGTGTATATATTTATATATATATATATATATAATATTTATTTATTTGACTTATATATATATGGTATATATGGTATATATATTTATTTACGTCATGAACTTCCTTGCTCGAACTGGACTACACTCTCTCCTTAGGAGCTGACGAAACATCTGTGAGGTTACCATCGTTGTAATTGCGATGGGTGCATTTAAACACTGCTAGTAGTAGTTTTAGGAGAGGTGACCAGCTGAGGTCCTTTGCCACATTAGTAATGAATGGGAAAGAAGGAAGGGTGGAGAGAAACCCGGCGTTGGCATTCACCTACGACGTTAGTAAAGATGTGAGTAGCTCGTCCCATCCGAAGGACAGGCTACTCAGTCATAATGTTGTCCACAAACCTCCTCAAGTAGGGATATCACTGAAATATATCCACCGCTTCCAGGATTCAAAACCGGGTCCGGGAAGACGGCATTATCACCAACCATCCCGGTCCCTGCATTTAAACAGATATTGTTTTTTGTCATATGAAATTATGGAAAGAATTGGGTTTTCCTTAAGGATTTCAAATATTTTCAAGGATTGATATTCTTCAAATGTCTATTACCGATGACCAGCTTTGACGGTATCATGATTTATCTTCGTTTACGCGTAAAGAGTTACGTACCAGAGTACTTCGGTTAAGAGGTTAGAATAAGCATAGCTACAATTATGTTAAAGATAAATAGTTTATTTCAGCGTCACTATATTGAAACAATGAAAATATTTTCCCTTGAGCTACTCTTTTTAATTCGCTTTACTTTTTATTGATGGCGTGCATTCAGTGTGGTTTCAGTGTAAACGTAAGAGAAAGAGTTGGGGAATGCGTGTACACGTGCGCGTGTGCGTCTGAAAGAGCTGGTGTGGGCCGAAAACGAATGCCCTGCAAACCGTGAACAAAAGAGAACAGGACAGCGAAACACGTACACGAAAAAATACACGGGCACAAAGGGGTTGCTAGTCCTCCTCTTCTCTTCAAACTGTACGAATAAGATTGCGTGGGTGGAATGAGATATATTGGAGCAAAGCGGAGAGATGGAAAGAGAGAGAGAGGAGAGAAGATGGAGGGAAGAGACAGGGAGGAGAAAATAAAATAGAGGGGGAAGGGAATATATAGATAGGGGGTTTGAAATGGGTGGGGATAGGGGTTGGAGGAGTTGCGTGGGGTGGATGAGAGGTTAGGGGAGTCCGTCCTCGGCCCTGTGGAGAGGTGAGTGAGAGGAGGGGGGGTTTCCAACGTACCGACAGAGAGGGAGCGTGTGCTCAATGAGTGAGTGGGCGGAGCGGAAGGGAGAAGAAGTCTGCGCTCGGTGTGAGGAACTCAGGCGCTCATGGCGCCCACAATGACAAATGACTATCATTGTCCACGGAGGGTTTTTCGGGCTCAGGCCGTGGGCGCATTAGATAAGCGTGGGCAGGGGTGGGTTGTCGGTGGAGGTAAAACCTCGACGTCCGAGACAGGGATTCAGCCGTTGTGTATCGGAAGAGTTACCTCGGGAGATACATAGTTATAGTATTGGCGAGGGAGTCAGCAAGGAAAGCAAAGGGGGTGGTGGGTGGGCATTACCTCTGGCATAGGAGAGAAACATGACCGAAGGACTTGAGAGGACAAGGGAAAGCAGGCGAAAAAGAGGATGGGAAGAAGTAACTTACAAAATAGAAAAAGAAATAAACGTGAGAGTGGGGAGAAAAATTGGAAAGTAATCAGTGGTATTTGATGCCCACAGTGACGGATGCCGTGGATATATGAAAATTTATAAATTGCTGTTATACAACTGTGTATAAGCACTTAAATCTAGTATTTTCAACCATAAATATATGTATTTTTTAAAAGTGTTATTTGAAGCTTAATATCTCTTATATTCTGTATTTATCCTCATGCTTTTTAACTTAATTACTTGTATCCCTTGGGATCCACACAATGCCTCACAACCCTAAAACTTGACCATTCCCGATGACTACTTCTATTTTGTACCACTATATACCTTCCTACAATAGATACCACCAAAACCTATAGTTTAAAAGTACAAGTAGGGCCAGAATGAGAACTGAAGTGCCACTATTTACCAACCCTTCTCGCCGTAACAATCCCTTTTTAACCAGATAAGCAAAATACCCTCTGTAGAGTCAAAACATTCATTGAGGGCCACGTCGCCGGATTATCATCTTTTCTTTTACCTCTTCCCAAATTAGTAAACATATTTTGTACGCTAAACCTCAGTTTCTCTTCCATACTTTATAGCATTCGCCATTGATATCTATTAATGTTATTTCATACACTCACCTAGTAATCATCTTAAATGTGACTACATATTTAAACAGCAATCAAAAAAGTAATCCAATAAACGGATATAACGCTGTGTGTAAATGTAATTTATTTCCGGAATTGCGCTTCTCGTTCTGTTATTAAAATATCTGTTGTTGCGTCATAGAGCTTTGGTTGCCCTAAAAAATGTTCAAGCGTATTACAGATTATGAGAAAAAGTTATTTGACGCATGACAGTAAGAGCTGAGGAAGGTGAGGAAATGTTTTGACTGAGATATACAATGACTATGTTTAAACATGGCGTGCTTCCTTTGGTTCCCCTTGCGTTTTCTTATTCTTTCATTGTCACTCGTCTTTCTTGAATTGCTTGGAATGCAATGACGAGGGATTTCACCCATCCAAATGAAATCATTCTCCTAATGTCTACCATTGATTCATCACATCCCTACGTCTCCCCTTATATTCTGGGAACAAGGGCTTTTCTCTTTCCTCTCTTGCTTTTGTTAAAAGGTAGTGGGGTCTCCCTAGGGGTGTGCTATGCATCGCTCTTTATGCGAGTCCATGTCATTTGACCAGCTCCTTCCCTCCTCTTGTGTCTCGTGAGACCTAAGATCGGTCCTTGCAATCCCCACATCCATTCTCAGGTGCACCTCATTCGCCTTCGTCTGCACTTACTCCGCCCCCGCTTCTTTATGGACAACTCTTTCATACTTGCGTCCATTGTGCTTCATGGAATCCTAGCCGACTTTTGTATTTATTGTTAGGTAAATAAATAAGCATAACCATTATCTATATGAGTTCGTACCATTTTCGTCAACTTAGGCCGTTCCTTTTTTATTACTACTTATCACCCTTGTCATATTCGGCCGTGGTATTGTCCACAAAGAGAATTATGTGTCTCCTTCCACAATATGCCTGAGATTGACCGAAGGGCAAATACATTAACAACAAGCATATTAGAGGTGAAAAATTCTAATCTAGATTTGGTATCATTCATGTTACTAGTGTAATTTTCCTGTTAATTTCCTCGTATTCGAAGAGCATAAAATACATGCCCTATAGCAATTTTTAAAGCAGAATAGTCTTGGCACATTTTAAGTAACTAATAGTAAATTTTATCATTGAAGGCTTAGCACTAAAGTAGTAGGATTTTAAGCATACGAAAATGTTGTTACTCAAGGAAATAACTGAAAATACCGTAGGCCTTTTTAACGAGAACAATTATCTACCGTTGTTATGGCTGTTAGAAAAGAGATAGAGTTCTTTAGTTTAACTCTTACTGGTAATCATCCATTTAATGGATGAACAACGTCCAATTTCAAATTTTATAGCTTCCTGTGTTGAACCTGTGAAATATCTGCCCGAATGGCGTGCTTCTCGATCGGAAAATGGCGTTGGTCTCCGGTTTGCTTCATTGGTCATGCGGCAATTTCGCTAAAATGATAAGTGTTGGCCGTTGTGGGGTAGGGTGTTCATGATGTCGTGGAAGTCAGAGCTTCCCGTACCCTGAGGTGTCGTCCAGGAGATAATGTCACAGTTCGAGAGGAGCCGAGGCGAGAGGAAGTGAGGGGCACTCCATCGTTCGAGAGTGTTCAATCTCCCGAAAAGGCATTTCTTTCCCTCTGGGTGAACAAAGCGAAGCACTTTGTCTGCGTAGACCACACAGAGAAAGGTCACGAGGACTCCGCGTGAGGTCCTAACCTCTTTCGGTTAGGGGTGGGAGCACTTCAGGTATAAAGAAAATAAAAAAAATTGAAGACCAAGACCGATCAAATTACCTTTTTTGCGGACATTTATCCTTACGATTTTGACTCTTTTCCTACATGCGCGTAGAATATTTTATACTTTATCGTTCTATCGTTTAGATTTTTTTATTTTACATTAGTGGGTTTTTATACAAGCAGTTACCTTTAAGTCTAGATTTCAAAATTGGGTATTCATGTCAAGAAATTCATCCTATTATCGACTTGGGGCTAGACATTTCCAGTTTTATGTTTCCATGATGAGAAATTGATTTTGATTAAAGGGTAGATTTACTTATTACAGATGTATTCATAGAGCAATTGGTGCAAAAAGTTGAGCCTTACTTTATCGATATTTACTTGAAGACTCGGGTATTTCTCTCATTAAAACTTTCAGACTGATTTGACTGATTTGGTATACTCAAGCACGCGTAAATAACGTTACTGTTTCAGTTATTTAAATGCCATTGAAAATTAAGAACAGAGTTTTGTTATTTTAATGATTATTTTGCTCATTTTTGATTCATTACATTATTATGAAGTAAATATTTGGTGTTCTGGCCACATTCATGGGCTTAATTAAATTGTGTGGAGAACTAATCCGTTACCTTATACAACTGATCTATTCCAATCTAACACCTAATAGAAATTAAAAACTTATTGAATGAAAAACAGAAAAATAAGGTAGTAGCTAGGAGAGAAATGCATTACAGTTTATATGAAAATTTTCCCGACGCAGTTAATAATTCTGAAATAATGACACCATACACCATTTTACTGAAACATTTTAATATCTACATTATGCGGGAAGTGGAAATTAAACCGAAAACTGCATTATTTATTTTGTGTGCAATAACCAACATTCCTACACATTGCATGTATGTGCATTTAATGACGATATAAGCATTTACCTTACCACTAGTTAAAAAGGCATTCATCCATGCACTATATTTATCTTGAACCATAAGGGGCAATTTCTTAGCTTACTATATTCATTTTAAATACAAGTACATCATACAATGACTAACTAGGTTATTTTTATAAATTTAATTCAATGTCCTGTCAGTATTGATGATGATTCATGATCCTTGTTTATATGATTATATAATAGACGTTAGCAGAATTCTCCCAGTAGTAATTGGAAAAAAATCCGTATTCCTTGATTGTCTCACAATGCTCACTGAGGAAGGGGAGGATACGATTCAGAAAAAGGATTGAGAAAGACATATAAGCGTATTTGAATGATGGCATTAGTCATGAACCCGAGGAATATCTGGTTGTTGAACAAGGAATGAGGTACGGACGCTTCCTTAACGGCTGATGGATGGTCAACAATGTGCAGTAGTAAGGAAAGCAGAATTTTGGTTCATCTCGGTTGCTGTGGGAGTGTCTGAGGGATGATGATGGAAATGTATTGGCAGCAAGAGGGGAAGGAAAGAAGAAACCGCGATGTCTACCATCCGTGACAATGTTTATTCCGAGCGGACCACTGACATTTTGCCGCTCTCAATAGTCATCACGCCGTTGGCCGTATCTCCAGTACGGCCGGACGAACGGCGACTAATCCTAATTCTTTCTCTGCGTCTCCTATTTCCATCTTAGTTGGTATAGCTTTCGCATGAAAAAATTAATACCTTCTCTTACCTCCAAGTATGGTATTAATCTCCGAAAACTTTGGAAAAGCTCTGCCAGAAATATTATATGCTACGACTTCATTACTCTTAATTTATTTGATTCATTGAAGTATGGTACAGTAACTGTCACGTTCAGTTTATTATTATACCTATTGCACTTATCTATCATGGCGAGGCCTTTTATCTTCTACTTATAGGAAATGCACTATTGATAGCGATTACGACTTCATGCTGGGCTAAACTAGGTCCCTAACTATCCTCAACTCAACAATCATGTGCAAAGCGATTATCTTTAACAAAAACCTTTATTCTTTGCGAAAAAAGCCGAATAAATGTTAAATAATACTTTACTTTCACCATTTCTATAATTATTAGTTTAAGGAATACTTATGTTGCAGTGAATCAAGAATATTGAGGCAGTGTTTAGAAAACATATGAATTGTCTAGAAAGAGGTGGAATTTGTAATCCAATAAAAGGAGAGGGAAAATAGACTGCTATTACGTTAACCGAACTTTGATACTGGGTAATGCGAGTGCACATATGGGTGCATGGGATTGATGATATAACTGAGGATGTGCGAAACTAAAATATAGGAATATTAACAGAACGTTAGAGCCAATCCTTGAAAAAATATTTAACGGCAGGGACTGAATGGAGATGTTTTATTTCAACGTCATATCACATCCATAGTGATTTCTAAAATTTTAAATTCGGTTTTATAATTCAGCAAATACTATAATGCTGTTTATTATTTGCATTGGTAGTTAGGAGCCATCTTGGAATTTTTTCGTAAATTCTATCATATGAGTGCACTAAATAAGCAGAAAAATTATTTTGATGGCACGAAGGTACTAATAAAAATACGTTTGCAATTTTTATAACCCATTTAATGGAAAATATATGTTAATATACATTGACAGTCTGAGAAAACAGTTACCATCACTCATCTAATCAAATTTTATTAGTCTCATCGGAAAACTTCTTGTAAGAAGACTTTCTTGAGAAATATTACATGTGCAGAAGTAGTTATTTACGCTAGACTAAACAAATAGCAAACAGATATAATGACATTTAAATATATGCATTGGGAATCCACGAGGAGTATATGTCTGAATTCCTGGCATTCGCGTTTGTATTCTCTGCACTGCGTGTATTCCGCATGATCAATTAAGAGTAAAATATCTGAATAAATAATGTCTTAATAATTCACCAATTGAGTTCGTTCCACGTCTAAAAATAAATTGTACCTAGGATGTTGGGGTGTGTTTTGTTGGGAAAAACAAAATATTTATTAAGTTGTTGTTGCTATCCAAAACCTACCTTAACTGATAGATTACTAATATATATATATAATAAAAATAATATATATAAAATATATTATTTTTATTATATATATATATATATAGATATATATATATATAGATATATGTTTAATTATATGGACATACTGAATCTTTTTTCTCGTTTTAATGCTCGACTCCAGAGCTCAGAAATTTCATAATAATTATATTTTTAGTTTTAGACTTCGTGTAAAATCGTTAATATTAATATCCCTTTAATTAATAGAAATATATATATATATATATATATATATATATATATATATATATATATATATATTTAAACGTAGCGGTGTATCATTCCTATTTCAACCTAATTAAACTTGCGACTGTCTGGCATAAGTTTTACAAACTTCTTAAAACATGCATTTTTAATTCTCGTTCGGCCTTTGTACGCATTGGCCTTCCTTTAAAACGTTTTATTGTAGTGCAGTGTGACCGGCGATGTGTCACCATAGAGTCCGCAGGGCGGTACAAAGCCCTTTGGGATTGATAGGAGAGGCTACGTTACCTGTTGGGAGTGAGGATGGCCGGTTTGTTTTTGTGAGGAGAACGAGGACTGTCTGTCTGAGGATGGCCGTACTCGCGAGGGTGGGGCAACTCCATCGTCCTCCCATTATTTCTCCTCTCCCGTCCCCCTTTCTCTTCACCATTCGGTGTAACTCGAGAGCTCTCTTTCTCTCTCCACGACCTCCATCTCCCTCCCTCCGACCGCCTTTCCCTCTCCTCCTCCAATTCGCCGAACACCCCCTCACATCTCGCTATAAGGGGATGAGGCAGGAGCAACCCCTCATCGGTGGATGCCTCGCGACCTCGCCCTCGTGATTAATCTGCCCCCGTGGGGGGGCAAGAGGGGCAGCCATTCCACCCCGCAGAGAGGAAGCGACTCTAAGGCTTGGGGCGAGGCGGATGAGGGCGCCTTAGAGTTGTGCTGGGGGGTTGGGGAAAGGTAGAGTAAGGACTGGGGGGGTGGAGAAATACATAGAAAGGGTTGGGAAATTATCAAAGATTTTCGCTTCCCTCCATTCTCATCCTTAAAACTCCCCGCCCGCAGCATCCAGCCTCATCTCCATTACTTGCTTGTATTCGAATCTTTCCTTTGTGTGCGTGCTATCCCTTTCGGAAAAAAATAGCACCTTCTCGGATGTTGTATCTGCTCTGGAGGAGAAAATTTGTCATCAATTACACTCGCCTGACAAATGATGGAATGGGATCAGTATGGTAGGAGGCGTCCGAGGCCCCCATGTGGTCTTCCACACCCCCCTCCCCACGGCGTACCCTTTCTCTCCTCACCTTCCTCCCCCTTCACTCGTCAAGGGTCGTTGTCTTGCGAGGCAAGCTCTTCTAGCATTGAATTATTTGATGATGGAAAGTGGTCGAGTGTTCTCGTTACCATACGAATTATAAACGCGATTTATCATTAATTTTTTTTTTCCGCGGGAGTCCAACAGTGGTGGGGTCGTCGCTAAAATACTCCCTCCTGGAGTAAGGAATGAAGAAATCTTCACGCGGCATTTTTAATATTCGGGTGCCGGCTCAACTTTGTTTATAATTTTTTTATTGATTAGAACTTATTAAGGCACTTTGACATGTCGCCTTTATTGCTCATTGCGGAAAGTGTTCATTAATTTTTTCTCGACTTATACTATATCTGTAGTCAAAACAAATGTAAATATATATGAGTCAGTCAAAATCGAGTTATAACATACAAGTATTTCTTAAATGGAACGTCTTTATTAGGGTTTAGTTTAGAAATCCCTCCATCCTTCTGCAGGAATATCTGCAAATTTTTTTATTCATGATTTTACTGAAAAATATGCCCATATCAAATAGTAGCCACTATGATAGTCAGCAACTGACAAGTTTATCTCTGCAGGCAACACAACTTTCATTTTGTACTCTGTGTTGACGTATTTATTTATCTTGTTAGTATATCTCTCACCGCGGCCTCCATTCTTTGTCCTTGACACATTAACGTTGAAAGGGCTTTATCATTATTATCTAATAATTGCTGTAGTCACTTCTTTGTTTTTTTTCTGAAATGATGTAATCCAAATTTTTGAATCACCTTTAAAATGGGGAAACTGTATATTTTACACCTGATTTATTACTGAAGAAAATAAATATTTAGTGTATCCACAAGAGCTATAGATTTAGATATTATAGACGAGAAAGTATTCAAGAACAATTTCTGTAAATATACGTCGCACTTGTCTGAATGAAAATATTTCAAGATTTCCTTTTTCTACAATGGGTAACAGGCATTTTTTTGTTAGAGTTTTATAGTAACTTTTGAGGTTGTTCATACATATTTTTTCGAGAAAGAAGAAGTTTAGCAATCACTTCTCATTTCTAGATCTACGCAGCAAATTGCACTCAACCTTTTATGCCCCATTTCCTTTGGAAAGTATTTTCTAACGAGCCTAAGACATCGCATCAATTCGATCGACGTAATTAGACGCATAAGTTAGAATAAAAACGGAGCTGTCAATTACGAGAAACCTGTTTGGCCAACGCAAATGATACGTACTCAGCTGCCCATTAGTTGAGGTAGTTGGCTGAAATTCTCGTTCATCGTCAGGCTAAACGTTCAATAGTATTTTGATGAAATTGTTCCAACATGGCTTGAGCTTGCTTTGATCTTTTACGTTTAATCCCTATTTATATGTTACATTCCGATAAAGTTGTAAGGTTCGCCCCCTACTTTCAGTTTATCATCCGAAGAACTTGGTGGTAAGACGTCATTACTTGGAGAAATATGATTATGAATGTACAGTAAACGCTTCTATTGATCAAGTGAGATGAGATTAAAGATTGAATTCTCTACGAATGCCATACCAATACCCTCTTTATCAAATCCGTTGCTATATAAAGGAACAGTGGTAAAATTCTCTTGCCATTTATTTATGCTATTAGTACCTATTTTCTCATTATTTTCAAATGTATGGCTGTTTACAATACAACTTCTTTATCTTTCACATGCCAGCACATAAAATGGAGAAAATAGGTCTTCATATGCATATAGCGGGATATATAAAAATACAATTTCCCATTTTACGTATTTAATTAGTTCCCAGTTTACTTTTTGAAATTTTGTTCAGTTTTACTCAACATTATTTCAGTCTAGGAAATTGTTAGCTTGTTGGATTTCAAAGCTCGTATTTGGCAACAGTAATTTTGGTTTAAGGCTAGCATCAAATTATTGCATTCCTCGCTTCAACATACGAGGAAGCTACGTATTGCATGCATATATATGGGGAACATGAATTTTACGCCATGAAATCGCGGAATGAGATTATTTCATACTTGATCATAAATAAAATTATATTAAGCTATTTAATGAGCGAATCTTCACAGCATTTCGAAATCTTCTTTGCCATCAAACTTCATATAATTGATCTAATACCTGTCACACACTGAAGGAGTGAGATTTAAGAATCACACCGAAGCTGCCTCCTCCAACGCCAGTGAAGACCTTTTAAAATTAAACCAAGACTTCGATCCTCCATAACTCATATTGGAGCGCACATTCGTTCTGCTCCCTCAGAGATATATACGGGTTCATTTGCGCCAATTATACCACTCGCCAATCGGGAATGCACCTTCCACGCTTGGACAATTAATAAGGGGTAAACTACCTCGCGGTTTTAGTCGAGAGATGCCGAGGTAGATGGAGAGCAACCCCGGAGGGGATAAATAGTAAATTGCTTTTAATAAGGTGACACCGGAAGAAGTTCGTGTCATAAATTTTGCCCCTCGGTTATGGCTTGCTGAAAAAAATAATCCCTTTTGTTTCTAACGCCGGCAGAGTGGTAGGGAGTGGAGCAATTGGTTTATGCCTCACACTATCCCCCTTATCTTATTCCATTCCATCGTTCCACCTCCGAAGCACATCGTGTTCCTCCTCCCCCATCCCAACACTCCGCTCTCTTGCTCGTCTCCCGAATAAGGAAGGGGGAGAGTTTGGTTGCGTTTGGTTTTGGATTTATGAACTCTGGTCGATTTGAGTCGTCCTGAGTCCAACTCTTCCGTAAGAAGGGTTGGGAGGGAGAGAGAGAGAGGAGAGACTGAAACAAATGACTGTCTTCTTTAGGTTACCCCGAGGGCTGGAATAATAGCTCACCCAGCACACAAAAGTGTGTCCTTGCCCCGTTCGTGACTTCCGCTCTCCGGGAACACGCTTGTGCACCCCCCTCACCCCTTCCCAAACGCCCACGACTGAACCCGCGTCCCCCATCTCCTTCCACTTTCTCCCTCCCCCTCTACAACCACCGCCCTACCCGCCTCCATCCACTCATACCCACTCCCACAAACACACATCACACACACGCACACAAGCACGCGCGCTGGTACTTACCTCTCCGTGTGTGGGGGCGTTAAAACGGCGTATAGAGATGGAGTGAGAAGAGGGGAAAAAATAAGGGTGTGGGGAGGTTCCGAAGGCTGGTAATGCCGACTTCAATCAACTCTGCCTCCGCGGGGGCGGTCGCCCGGCGATCCGCCCTTCAGGAGGCTAATTGCCCACGCTAGTGTGGTCTCCTTCGACGGCTCTCTCCTCTAACCCCATCCTCCCTCCCTCTCTTTACCTCCGTTTCTCAGCTCTCAAAACCTCTATCTCTCCCTATTATTGTGTGTTTGTGTGTGTAAGTTATTTTTAAAGGAAAAAATATATAAATATATATATGCATACATAGATACACATACATAGGTACCTTCTGCAATGACGACTACACCGGTTCAGGACAGGGCGTGGTAGACAAATGCGCATGGGGATTTCAGCCATTCCCTCTCTCCCCCCAGGACTGAGCGACTCGATCAGTCAGGGCGGGTTGCAAGGGTTCGAGTGGGCTTTTCCGTCTGTCACCAATTCGACCGCCTGCAACGACTAATAGGGAATGCCTGGGTGCTTGGCACAAGCTATTTAAGAAGGGATACTGCTGCTCCTTTCATACCTTTTATCTCAACGGGAGTTCTCCAAACTTGAATGCTTACTTTCGAGTCAATGACACCTTGGAGGCATACCATTTTTATTTTTCACTGATGCTTGAAAATTAGTCATCATGGGCTGATATTTGGTGAAATATAACCTACACAAATAAAACTAAGCAATGCCTCCTTACCGTGTTCGGGTCATTTACCAGCGTCGTGCTCCGTTTCGGTTATTTTTAAAGTAAACGTTGGAAACAGAAAATTCCAGGAAAGAAATAAACGGATACCGTAGCTAGATTGGCGTACATTACCAATGCTGACCATTGATATAGAAACAATCGTAAAACATATGAGAAGTTAACTATCAACTCTAGATATTTTTGCAAATATACGAGTTATTTATTATTATTAGGTAATCTACCGGTTAAGGTAGGTTTTTGGATGGACATAATTACTAATTAAATAATTTGTGACCCCTAGCAAAACACAATATCCTACTTTACATCAGGTCCCTCTTCACCTCTGAGTACTTTCTTCCTCCCTTCATCCCGTCCAACATCCCTATCCTGTTCCTTCCCTTTCCTCGTTTGCCTAACATTCTCCTCTCAATTACAGTCTTCAACATCCCGCTGCCGGTCAATACCCCTTTCAGCCATACGAGTAAGCCATACTTGGAAATCAAATTCGCATGATTGCACACTATGTTTTGAACTATACAAAAGCATGCCAAATGATAGTAATGAAAAAATGATAGCTGATTTTTACTTGTTTAATTTTTGGTATTATTGTTCTGGCTGTTCCTTGATTTGGGAAACTGAAAGCCACAATACTGTACTGCCTAATAATACCAATGACCCATATGAACAACAATAAGACAGTATCCCTAGAATTCATAATGCGCATTTATTTTACCATGAATATAGAAGAGTTGAGCGGAATGAACTACTATGACGTCATCATCTGTAAAATTAATTCCCTATTTAAAGGCTTAGCCGCCTTGATCATGATGCCGAACCTAGTTTCCTTCTCACATCACGTAGGTCCTAGATATAAATAAGAGTCCACAATAAAAAATCCTGCAGTTTTATTGTAGACACATTAATAGAAGGAAAAGAATCCACAATAATATTCAGAATGAACATGGAGAAACCTCAAATTATTGTTTGCCTTTTTAGAAATAAGTACTAACTTCCTCTAAATGAAATTCAAACACTCAGAATAGCTGCGAAGATTTTGAGGCGGGACTAGATCAGAGGTAGCGCATCGGTCTGTGGAGCCGAATGCTGCAGGTTCCATACCCGCGACCGGCGAAAATTTTTCAAGTTAAGAATAATATTTGGAAATGGTTTTCGGAACGAGACATGCACACATTAACAGCCAAAATACATAATAATGGTTTTTCGGAAGAGGAAAAATTATGTCCTACTAAAAAGCTACCCTATGTCCTACTAAAAAGCTACCCTGAACCCTTGGTGAATGGCAGTAGTTTCACCATTAGACACTGGTGGCGTAGACCGAATGGGTCGGCTTGACATCAGCTGCCTCAGCTGCGGGCAATAGGGAAGGTCACAGTGGTCGCAGTACTGCGATGTGGAAGGCAACTAAAATGCACTACATTATTCTCCGTAGAAAATGCTGCTTTACCTTGCATTCGAATATAGTATAATGTGTATATTTACACATTTTTTTTAAGGGTAGCTGCTGCAATATACGAGGGTCATCCGGAAAGTAGTACCCGAACGCGTGGAGAACGCGCTGTGTGATCAAAGTAATCCTTCAATTGGTTTACTTACTTCCAGTGGAATGTGGACACACCTCATGTTTCCACCTAATTTTTTTATAATAACATTAATATTTGGATGATTAGATTTTGAAATGTATTGGGAATATCATTCACTGGTGTATATTTTTACGTCATTGGAAATAAACTATTACCTAACAGAAGTGAGCGTTGGACACAAGAGGTTTTCCTTTTTCTTTAGAAGCAATATAACGGTTATATACGAGATAAAGATGCTCTGTGGAGTTTGTGCATGCATCGGAATTTATAACACATTCATTTTAAAATATAACCAGAAACTACAGATAACTAGTAAAAAACACGCTGATATAACTAAATATAAAAAAAATAACGCACCATTACGCCTTAATAGAGGTTTGATAAATACAAATGCATTGTTACCAGTTTTTAACTCAACAGCGTATAACTTTCTTCAACTAAAAAGTACACCTTTCCAGTTAAAGAAACTCATTCAATCTAATTACCATACATAGGATGGCTAGATATACACACAGCAGTAATCGTACGGAATGAGGAAGCATTCTTCAATAATCTGTGAAAGTGCCTTTATTTATTTAGCCTTTGTCCGAAAACAGCACTTTTTGGCCCTTAGATTAGACTATTAACAGTGATAACAATGGACATGATTACGAACACCCAAATTACATTGTAGAAACTTGGATTTAGCCGACGTATGTTGGGTAAATAATGTAATGAAAAATGTGCTATTTTTAGGTAGTGATAGTTCACACTGATTACGCTTCTATAGTTTTCATCCAAGAGAATATAGTTTGGATATTTAAAAAAAATCTTTTAGAAAGACTAAATATGATATCATTATGAAAGGGCATCACTTTATGGAAAATCATGGGTGGGTCGCCCGAAAAACGAATGTTATATGTGCGGCAAGCTATTAGATGAATAAAGAGGTATGAAATTGACGCTGACACTAAATAGAATAATTTTGGTCCCAGTCGAATTGACATCCACGAAGACGGTAATAAGGTATAATTTTCCTCTCACAAAATTCCTTGTCAAAGAAGTGCATAAAAACACACATGGTAATCCGAGCCACCCGAAAATAAAATAATTTAAAATGCTAATAATAACAAAATACCCTGATGACTGATGGTCTAACAACCCCTGCCACACTTTCTCGTGGGGTTTTGCTGGGTAAGATGCAGATGTAATGGTGCCAATTTAGTTATCTTGGGTAACCAAGGCTCCCCAGATAAAAATGTACCCAAATAAAGTTACAGTAATATATATGGATTAGCTTTAGCTACAACTCCGTAAAACGCATTGAATTTAAATCTCTTTGATCGGAAACCAGGTGTAGTTATCAGTAAAATATTTCTTCCACACTGAAGCAGAATTTACAAGTAAGCACATGGGCAACAGTGTAAAATTCTACATTAATGTTATTAATTTTGTAAAAAGAATTTTCATGGCCTGTTCATTAGATTAGAAGAATGGTTAATTGCGCAATCTGTGCGCAATAAGGCTTAGAATCGTACATTAACAGGTTTAAAAATGTTTTTGTGAGTTAATTTGTAATACATATTTCCATTAAGACGGTTCTGTCTTTGCCTATACATTTGATACATCGTATTTCATATCTGTTTCAGTAACTTCTCCACATACAGAAATTTTTGATAGACGTTTATTTTGCTATAAAGTTGGCTTACACGTTTTAATAAACTCCTTTAATCCATTTAAAGCAAGACATTATTTTTCAGACTTTTTCAAGAATAAACACATTTTTGCGATTATTATTGTCGAATTCAATTTGCATATTTCTCATCATTCTTTCTAAATTTTTATCATGTATTGCTTTAACTCTCTTTATTCCTGTGTTTTGAAATTTTTTAGATACCTTTTTGTATTTTTATTGAAATATATGCGGTTATCTAATTTCATATGAAAACAAATGAATATGCCATTCCAAAAATGTTTTTAATTCATTTGTAAATGGCCACTTCATTGTGTAATTTTATGTCATTCAGTGAATACATTAATTGTCTATTTCAAGGAAAATTTCATGTTACAGTATTTAAAAAGCAGGATTATTTTAATTTTCCCATTTTATTTACATGCTACAACTTTTTCTCTGTACGAAGGTAATCCCAGAAGTACCCGACCCAACAAATAAAATACAAAAGTTTTGGAAAAAAATGTATTTTGTTTTCAACATAATCTCCTTTCAGCTCTATACACTTTCCCCAGCGATGTTTAAAAAATTCGACACCCTTTTTACAATAAGAACTGTCTTTCTCGTCAAAATAGCCATTTAACTGCCGACATCACGTCCTCACGGTAGGAAAATCTTTCACCACTGGGCCATTTTTTTAATTTGCGAACAGAAATTTATCCGAGGGGGCTAAATCTGGCGAATCGGGTGCATGAGGTCGCAATTCAAGCTTTAATTCATGAATTTGGCCATTGAAAAAACAACTTAGGGAGGTGGTGCATTGACTTCACGAAACCACTCTTTATTCTTAGCCAAATGCGGCCGCTTTTGCTTGATTTCTTCGCTCAAGTGTTGCAATAAGTTCGCCTTATACTCGCCGTTGATAGTTTTACCTTTTTCAAGTTAGTCAATGAAAATTATCCCACGCGCATCCCAAAAAACCTACGCCATGGCCTTGCCTGCAGGATAAAACGGTCTTCGCCTTGTTTGGAGCCAGTTCTCCCTTTTGAATCTATTGTTGCGATTGTTCCTTTGTCTCAGGTGTGAAGTCATGGACCCATGTTTCATCCATGTTAATGAAACGGCGCAAAAATTCTGCTTTGTTGTTATGAAACTTTGCTAAACACTCAATTGAAACATCTTCACGACACTGATTTTGCTCGAGTGTGAGCAAACGTGGCACCCATCTTGCACAAAGCTTTCTCATGTCCAAATTTTCAGTTAATACGCGATGTACCGCACTTTTTGACATGCCTACTGTGTGTGCTAGCTCGCGCACTTTCAGTCGACGATCATCCTTTGTGTATTTTCTTCACCGTATCTGCAGTCCTCACCTCATTTGGTCGACCAATGCGATGCTCGTCTTGACAGTTCGCACGATCTCGTTTAAACTCTGCTACCCAATATTTTATTGTTGCAAACGAAGGAGCAGACTACCTCAGAGTAGAATCCAGTTCAGCTTTTATATTGGTAGGGCTGAGGCCTTTCGAATAAAAGTATTGCATCACATAACGATGACCAATTTTCTCCATTTTCATAAATTCACCGAAAACGTTCTCTGTTGATGGCTGCCAAAGAAATACTAAAGGACGTGGGGTCTTCAAACTTGAAACATATGCTTTAAAGATTGCATACTTTCTAATACAGTAATATTTTTTAAACAACTACTGCCATCTCTAGGTCAGGCAGGGTACTTCTGGGACGACCCTCGTATCATAGTGTCGTAATACGAAAAACAGCTTATCTCCATCCTTATACACTATAATTTAAAAAATGATAACCAAGTTCGATAAATAGAGAACGATAAAAAGATTAGATGGCTTCATCAATTTTGAGTTATTGTTGTTTACTCATCAATATCCCTTATTCTAATGAGGAGAATTTTTTCATTTGATTCCCTTTACGAACTCCTGGCAGAAATTGTAAAAGTAAATGTATTGAGAAGATTAGTGATGAGAAGTATAATGACCTCTCTCTGAAACCCCAACGGCGATTATGTTTACATGCTGAAGTGACTGTAGAATGGCTAGAAATTCCCGGAACCCTATATTTTCCTCATAATTTCTTGATAAAAGCTGTCTTAATTTTCAATGTTTTTATCTTTTCTTACATTTTTCTCATTTTTTCCTTGTGCAACTAATTCTCTGCCCTCCCCTCATCCCCCCTACCTACCATTCAGCTCTCTTCAATTGATCATTTTATCTTCTGCTTTACTTTTCATATCTTTCCCTCGTTTTCTCTCTCTCGCAAAACTATTTCAATGATCACTCTGAACTTATGACGTCTCCGTCCCGTTTAAGCAGGTCCCGTTAAATCCCACGACGGTCCACCCTAATGTCTTTCCCTCAAACCCTCATTCATCCTCCAAGTCTTCCATCTCACCGTTCTAGCTTCTTTGCTTTCGGCTAGCAAAAAAACTTGGCGCAGGACACGTAGAAATCATCCAATCACCATCAATCCAAAGGCGAGATGTTGAACAGGAGCTGGGAACCGTCAATGGAGTATTTTCGAATAGAAAGGGGTGACTCTTGGGACAAGGGTCTTTTTGGAATGCCAGAAGTGTCTCGCTGCCATATCTCTTTCGTCTTCGGAAGACTAGCTATTCTCGTCGGGCATTTTTTTTTAAGACACGAAGTCAGGGCCCACTTAGTCAGTTTCACATCGGAGACCTGCTTCGTTTTTTTAACACGTGGTCTGCCCACTGATATTTTCCGGGTATTTCCTTCGACCTGGATTAATTTTTGTTGGGGCTCTCCCTCCGCTTCGTGAGCATAATTCGCCGTTTTTTGTGCCAGTGCGCGGCATTCATTCTGCCGGTCCGATAGCTGGCAGGAAATATCGAGGATTCCTGCCCTCCTCTGGCTTAATTTTATCCCAGGAAATCCTTATCGTCTTCGTTAATCTGGCACTATCCTCGTTTTTAGGATTTTAGCCCCGAGACTGGTCTTACCTTGGACGTTCGACTTTGTGGCTGTTGATTAATCACGTATATTGGTTCACTCACGTCCAAGATGACACCTGATAAAATGTAAGTTCTTATTCTGGTAAGAAAACGCTTGCTTTTGAGTCGACGAGACAACTTCATTGTTTGAAAACAATATCAATCTTCAATTTTTCAACCATTGAAACCATGCTATTATGTATCGCGTGATTCACGCAGTACTAAGATAGTGTTTGATGAAACTTGGGAGACTGAATTTAGTGATTCTTCAGCCATTAAGCGCATTTCCCTACACAAATGATTGCTATCTTTTTATTCTTTTCTCTTTTTCCAATGTAAGGGAATATTTTTTTAAAAATTTGCCTTTCGCGTATTAATGATGTCATTTTTATTGGGAAATCGGAAAAGATGTACATCTACGAGGACTGATAATTTGACAAAGTGCTGCATGAAGAATGTCCAAAAAGTAACTCGAAGTAACGAGCGAAGTAGTGATGGGAGCCAAATGTTTTCTGTATTGACAAGCACACTAGGGCCGTGATTCTCGAGCTGCAGTGCTTCGAAGGCCACACCGCTTGTTTGTTTACAGTTGCGAGTCAAAATGAGCAATGCAATTAGAAATCCCACCAAATTTGGAATCCGTTTAGTGATATGGTTTTTACTAGCGATAAACTTCAAAGCTGCTGACATTCATCGGAGAATATGTCCTGTGCACCGACTAAGTGACGAGTCGCAGTACTGTGCCTCAGTGGTGTTGTTATTTTAAGAGTGAACGAAATATTTTCCATGATATCCAAGCCATCCGTCCGTCATGAACGTCCGTGATGGCCATCCGCCAGTTCATCTGTAACAAGGCTAGGCTGACCACTGCGGTCCTCGTCACGAACATTGGTGCAGCCATTTTTAAACTAAAGGCACCACTGATTCACTCCGCCCTTACTCATTATCCCGTCTCCGTATATTTCACAAAGTGGCCTATGAATTTCAATTGGCTTGTGGTTTTTTTCTAGTAAAAACCTAATCACACTTCAAGCACGCACTTCAAATCTCTCGCGGGATTTTCAATTGCAGCGTACAATTTAAAAATTTGCTAGGAGCAAAGTAGAAGAACCATAGTCCGCACCCCACCACAGCAGTATGCGTACTGAGTGCAGTGACGTTTAAACACAAAGATGGTGGCTCTAGCCGTATCCACCGCTACGTTAGGTCGAAACATAAATTACTTTCTTGACAGTCCTCGTATTTAAAATACAACTTGTCCAGGAATTAAAATATTTTACGATAAAAAAAGATTTCACGAGACATCAAAAATGCTTAATGCTTGGAAAATTTTTAGGCTCATGGAATTGTGGGAGCCCTTCCGTTTCCAGGGAGCCGTATACTACCTTGAACAAAAAGTTCCCGGAATAACCACCGTGTGGCGCTCCCATCGTTCCGATTTGAGTTCTGTTTTTTTTGTTAAATTGGTACATCTGTTGTTGATATTCCCTTTAAATCTTAGTGTCATAACTTGACATTTGCAAAAGTTACGTAGCCAATAGTACATCTATCTCTGTATGTGTTGGCGATTTTTTACAATTGCAGAAATGGATTTAAATTTGCAACAACGAACTTGTATTAAATTTTGCGTAAAAAACGGATTTAGTGGCGCACGGACGTTGGAAATGTTGGAAAAGTGTTTCGGCAACGATTCTCTAAAAAAAACGGTCGTTTACCAGTGGCACGAGCGGTTCAGAAGTGGTCGTGAGTCAATCGAAGATGATGAACGCAGTGGCAGACCATCGACATCGAAAGTCGGTGAAAAAATTGATAAAGTAAAAGAAATGTTGGTCAATAACCGCAAATTAACCATCAGAGAAATAGCGGAGGACTTGAACATTGCCTATGGATCCGCCCAAGACATTGTGGTTAATGATTTGGGTTTCCGTCGTGTAGCAGCAAAGTTGGTGCCAAAAGACCTCAATTTCATGCAAAAAAGAGACCGTGTTGACGTCGCAAAAGACATGATTTGCGAGGCTGAATCCGATCCCACATTCATCAAAAGGATCATTACTGGAGACGAGACGTGGGTTTATGAGTACGACACGCAATCCAGACATCAGGCAAGTGAATGGCGTTCACCAAATGAGCCGAGACCAAAAAAACCACGTCGTTTTCAGTCAAAAAAGAAGGCAATGCTGACGGTTTTCATGGATTACAACGGTGTAGTGCATCATGAATTTTTGCCAGAAGGCCAGACAGTAAACAAAGAGTATTATTTGGGCGTTATGAGACGTTTGCGTGAAGCAATTCGCCGAAAGAGACCAGAAATGTGGGCAGAAAACTCGTGGATTTTGCACCATGATAACGCACCGTCGCACAGTGCTATCATTATTCGTAATTTTTTGACGAAAAATGCAACAAATACCATCCAACAGCCACCGAATTCACCTGATTTGGCTCCCTGTGACTTCTTTCTGTTCAATCGAGTTAAAAAACCAATACGGGGAACGCGTTTTAGCAGCCGAGAGGAAGTAATGGAAAAATCGCAGGAAGCACTGATGGACATACCGAAAACCGACCGTAACTTTTGCAAATGTCAAGTTATGACACTAAGATTTAAAGGAAATATCAACAACAGATGTAACAATTTAACAAAAAAAACAGAACTCAAATCGGAACGATGGGAGCGCCACACGGTGGTTATTCCGGGAACTTTTTGTTCAAGGTAGTATTCCCTTTCTCAAAAAAATTGAGTTTATCCGTGATTTATATAAGCATTCGATAGTGAAAGCTATCCTCACATTTGTAACTATACCTTAATTAGACTATTAGCCTCTTTTTCTAAGAATTTTCAGGAATAGTTGTAAGGTAGCAGATGAAAACTTTTATGAAACTTGAATGAATGAAATATAGTGAAATACAGTAACCAATTAAAATACAATTATTCGATTAGTTCCAATTTTTAGGTTACTAATGGTGTTGTTACCATATAAAGTTTGAATATTATAATTTGAAGATTGATTGATCTGCAAAGCAATCAAATTCCGCTTCAATATCAATCTCATAAATATTCGATCACTCGGCCCATTTTCACGCATGACGAAAATTTGGTCCAAACATTTTACTCTAAGTTGATTACTCAATTTTTTCTTAACGGTCAAAAATCTATACTAAGACCCGTAAAATTGAAGGGAGAAGTCTTCAAGTTGGTGCGCTTCGTAAGTATCTTTAGACTATTTTTTCATTCCAAATTTTATCACTCTCATAGGAATCGGAAATAAATACCTCCTACTCATAAATATTGCTTTCTTGATGTGAAAGTTAAAGGAAAAACGCTTCCATTACTGAAAGTATAAAGTATTGGCCACTATTGAATTCTAATTATAATCTAAAGCCTTAAGTTTCTAATTATCACGTGAGGAAATAATTTGTTTCTATTTGTTTATCTGTTTCAAATCAATAATTTATTTTGAATGCTTAATATTAAGGTAGTATGACACAATCATTTGTAGTACTACACGTTTTATATTTCAGCTATACATAAGGCTAATCTGTATGCGAGATTAATTATTAATCAAAATATGTGTTAGAGTGCCCGCCATATTTAACGTACCTAGGTCTAGAGAGATGCTGCTAGTTTCACGATATCATCGTGCACAATTACACTTTATACTTTTTTGACATATTTGACGATGTTAAAAATATAGTGTCGGTGTTTTTTTCAAATCCATCCTTCTGTAATATTCGTTATGTCTACTATGATTTTTTGCCTAATTGTCTACCAAATGAGGAAACCTTTGACGCCAACCATTATTCTGCCATAAAATAAACTCAAAGGGTATTTAAAAAATCTTTCTAATTTCGAAATATATATTTGTTCTTGGCCAGGAGTACGATGGAAACAGTTGGCTTGGTTTCATTAGCATTGCGACTCAGGTAGATTTCTACTGTTCCTAATTATTTTCATTATATCCTCCACTGGAAAATTATTTGAAAAACGAACATTTCCTTCGCCGAGTCTTAAAGAGGCGAGGTATGGATATGAAGAAAAAACATTGAAGGGGGCAACTGACGTGTTGGAATTCAAATGAATCACTCGAATTCCCCAAAATCAAGGCACCTATCCCTCTTTCGCCGAGTCTCATTACGTTCAGATTATTTTGGATAACATTCCTTGATCACTCCTAATTGCCGTCGAGGAGACGCCTCGGCTCTCCTACCTCTCTCTCCTTTTCTTAACCAGAACATCCGCCAGCGATGAAAGAGCGGCGGAGTGAGAAGAGAGAGGAAAAGAGGAAAGTAGGACTGCTTAAAACATCGGTTTGGGAGAAAGATCTCAGCCCGCCCCCACTCTCCATTAAATCCTATTTCCTTCGATCCCTCTTCGGGCGGCGCTGATTGAAAAGGGAAGTCAGCCAAATCTCAGCCATCACGCCCTCGCTTGCTTATTGGCCAGTTTGGGAGACTGCGGGGCTGAATCTGTGGGAATAAATAAAAGCTAAATAATCTAACGCTCCCTGTTGATAAAGCTCGTAAAAATCTAACGCGCCCGTCATTGAATGCCACTGATATTCTTGCTTCACCGCTACTTTTAATGTAAGAGAGAAATAAGATTATCTCTCCCAAAATTTCATGCAGTAGTAATGCCTACATTACTGGTGTTACTCCTATTTATTTATGTGGCTTGTATATGTTATGGTAGATCGGCGCAAAAATTGCTGACGGCTTTCCATAATATTGTGGTCAGTAGGCCATTGGAAAACCTCGTGCAAGGGGAAACCATTAAGAGAAATGGCATTAACGCATCAAATTCTGTTTTAAGTTTCTCCCCGTGAAACGTTTCGATAGCCTCTATAACGCATATTCCTTCTCGTATCTCTCTATATCTCGGTCTCAATTATCTGCGGAATTATCGCGTAACTACTTCTTCCGTCCTTCAGCTCCAAACCCCTTTCTAAGTTATATTTTTTGGGTGACTACCTAATGGCTTTCACCCCACGTTTACCATTCAAACTCTTCGACCTATCCATCCCTACTGCTCTTTTCTTTTTTCTGTCCTTTCCCTCCATTTCTCCTTCCCCTCTTTCTTCTTCTACCTCCGGACATACGGGAATGTTGTTTTGGGACCTCGTAATTGGACGGGAAGATTTATTGGGATACCCGAAACGAAGCGGGAAGGTGGAGCAATGGCTGTGTTGGTCCTACTCTCATTTCTCCCTCGACCGTGTTCTGAATGTTTCCGAGGGTTTTCCAAGAAGGAGAAAGAGGAGGGGAAATTAGAACATGGTGTAAGAAAATGTTCCTTCTTGGCTATAAAAATTACTAATATAATCGAATCAGAAAACCAATGAAATATATAATGAATATTTAAAACTCATGAAGACCATAATTTAAGTACTATTAAAATCATTCTCGCCACTCACGCTTCTATAAATTGGCGGTTGGTAATTGTTTGCATGAGTTATCTCTTAGGACTATGAAGGAGCTAGTCTAATGCAAACACTTATTACCGTCTGCTGACTTTATTTTTGGATGGATGTTTCTTTTGATTCTACTGAAATGGTTACCACTATTGGGAACGTTTAGTATACTCCGTGCTTAGTCAATATGTTTTGACCATGCTATAAGTCGTTTCAAGGTTTAAGCCCAAGCTAAATGAAGTCAGTCTTTAAAAATTTTGGAATATTTACGTCCTGCATATTTATTTCTAATTAGTTCATTAATGCTTTCCAAAATATCTAAACTGTGAATGCTGTATGACTTTCAAATTATCGTTGAAAAAATATTCGAGTGAGTATTTTTGATTTAATTTGAGAAATGTCATTTCAAAAACGTTGAAAATCAAAAAGAAAACATTCGGATTCGGTTATTTTTGGATTCAAATACAAAGATGTGCCATATGTTGATAAAATATTTGAAAGATTTGATCGAGTCTTACCTTTTGTTAGTACAACTGGGAATTATTTCCTAGTGTAATAGCATCCGATTTATTTTCAAGCCGTAATGGGTAGAATAATTTTGTGTATCTTGAATGAGAAATACGATTCGGAAATTTTAATGGATAACTATTTTTCCAATGTCAAACCACAATCGGTATTTTAAATTAATATGGAAGAATATCATAGATGTGTCATTGAGACAGAATACTCTGCTAGTGATTTCCTATTATTTTCGCAAAATAAATAAAAATCAATGGCTTTTGATAATCCATGTAACATTTTCGTCTGCTGACAACTGGTTTATCTGTGCTTAGCGACACTCGTATGTTGAGCATATTTATGTTTCAAATACGTCGTTACTATATCCGGGTAGCGTGTCATGATTATTTCTAAGTGTGTCATAAATTCACTGCCAATATTCGGTTTGTGAAAAAGGCATGTTTAAACTTGAGAAAAAAATTTGATAATGGATCTTTTTTATCAATAGGGTCTCTGAGTTCAAATTTAAAGAAATTATCTCTTTAACATGCAGCTGTATGGTGGCTAGAGTCCTAAATGACTCAGAAATATCCATTTAAAGTATGTGTTTTTGTGGAGTCTTTCGACACACATATTTATAATAAAAGTAACTGCTGGAGAAATTCTTAAGTTGCAGAATCAAACGATGTTTGACAGGCAATGGATCCCAAAGGAAATGCCGAGAAGGCAGAAAAGTTGGATTTAGGAGGTATTGAGAGGCATCGGGATGCTGATGTTCGTGGTGGAAGGGACATTAGATAATGCAGGAGAGAGAGAGCGAAAGAAATATTTGACAGTATACATGAGAGAAAAAATTATGATTATTCAAATCGATCGAAGTTCCTTGGGTCATCATACATTGCCTTCGAATTTTAAGTTTTGGGCGGACCCTAACCAAATATTTTTTACTCTGTATCGCTTAGAATTTATCTTATTTGCAATACATATTTCTATACTAAGTTCTTTATACCTTCTAAATACCTTCATGCCGTCCAACAAATATTTTTCTTGCTCTTCCACGCTCGCCAAATTCCTTTTCCTTTTAATTACCAGTGTCTATTAGTATCTCATATCTACATTTTCTGCATTTTTAGATTCACCCAGCAACTTCATTTCTACTCCCACCATATTTAAAACTGTACACAGTGCCCTTTTCTATCCTAATTATTTTTTCATTTCTCATCTTTATCTACATATCTCAAAGTTGAACAAATACGCTCATCCGGCTCAAAGACCAAGTTACGGATCTATGCAGTGTTGCGCTCCATATGAAAATATTTATTGATCTTGTCTTTATATCTTTACTTAGTGTCAACATTTATTGTGTATCTCCGTCTCGCAAATTATTTTTCTAACATAATTCTTTTTTCTTTACTGCAATGTCCATTTTCCTCCAAATTAATTTTCAAATATGTGAACTACTCCACCTAAGACAGCTAAGACTTCTTCTTACCTACTTTAATGTCTAACTTAACCATTTTACTTTTTTGAGAATCTTATTGCCTTGATTTTCCTGTGGCTAACCTTAGTCCCTTCATCTGATTCTTCTTCCACGCATAAACCATCCATGAAACCATTTCAGAATTTATGTTAAAAACAAACAAATTCCGACAACTCTTCCTTAGTCTCCATGCCTGTCACTACCGATCTTGATTCTCGATTCACTACCCAGGCTTGAGTCATTTGATCCACATGCAGGTTTCAATAATCATTCCTTTCATTCTATTCTTATATTCCCATCTGGTTCGCCCACTTCATGAAACGCCTTCTCCGAATCCACGGTTCACACAAAGACATCCTGATTGTATTTAATATTCAGTTCTGCTATTATTCTTTGTATTCTCACTGTTGGATACTCGTATATCTTATTTGCTTGCCTTATATATTGTAGGTCATCCAAAGCCATATCAAACTTGGCGGAATACAGATGAGTATTCGCTTGTATGAAATATTTCGCTTTTGTTCGAATTAAGAACCGAATTTGATCTGATTTTTTGGATCCGAATAATCATTGCTTTAAAGAAATTTCAGTTTGTGCCAATGAGGGCTTAATTTAGGTTAAAAGAGGAGTGAGAATGTGGAATTCTCCCAGGTCCAGTGGAATGCAAATTAAGATTTTACATTTTTTTTTTAATTTTACAATTTTTATTTCTCTCTTGCCTTCCCCCCTCTGTCCGGTGAATACTTTTTTTGCCAGTTGAATAAATCACAAGCCCTCGGTGAAATTTTCTGCAAACCCTACTGCGTTATCTGCGCAAATTACTAATACTGCCGAGTTTTCCGTCAAATGACTGATAGGTATGTGCATTTACATTATCTTGCTAACTGCTCGCTTAATTTGCTCTTGCAAATAGATTTTTAAAATTTGCTGGTTTTAAATGACTGCCTACTCATGACTTAGACACCCTCTAGGAAATCGTCGCTATCAACAAGACTTCATGCGTGGAGAAATTTGGAGGACATTGACTTTTGACATGTTGATCTGAGTGGAATATTTGTGAATTAGTTTTTCGTAGCGGCGGTTCGCGTGCTTATTAGCGTTATCAAATCTCATATATGTGTATGCACTCTGAAATTATGCGGATGAATTCGATAACCATTCGTATTCAGGCATTAATGCTGTAGCAATATTGCACAGCCGCTTAAGAGCATTAATTAATTGACCTTTGATACCAAAGCTGATGAAAAAGATGTTAAACACAAGCATCATTCCATTAAGACAAACGCTTTTCCTTGCGGACACGAGAACCAAGTGAGTACACCAACACCCGTGTTTACGCATCTCTCCTCCATTATAAAGCCACGTATATACATCCTAAACGAAGTATGCTTTACCTTTGCCGTTTGCACATGCTTTGAGAGCCCATCCCTCTCGCCATTGAGGCGGGGGCCATCCTGCCATGGCGTCGTCTCCAAGTGTATTGGGCTTCCGTTCCCACGGTGTAGAGTAACCCTTTGCCTCCATCCGTCGCTCTTTTCCTTGCTCAAGCTTCTTTCGTTGTGCAAACATTCTTCCAACAAAGAACAAAGGAACCGCTAAAAAAAACCATAAAGACAGGTAGATTTGACATCTCCCTAAGACGAGTGCACCAAGATGAGATGCTGGGGACGAAATGCACGCGATAAATCTGATGAGTATATGTAGCTTTGTTTTTAGACATAAAGTTATGAAATATGTGATTAATGTTTTCAATAAAAAAAGCCGAATTGCAAAATTTGCATATAAGAAATCATTTTTTATTATTATGATTTCATTTTTCGTGAAAATTAAAATCCGCAGAGTTTCATTCGAATCGGAAGATTACATGGCCATTTTAATAATTATGCACAAAAATACTTTATTATGATGGTGGTCCCAGAAGTACCCGGCCTGGCCGAGAGTTAGGGTAGTTGCTCGAAAAATATCACTGAATTAGAAATTATGCAAAATATAAAGCATATGCTTCAAGTTTGAAGACGCCACGTCCTTTAGTATTTGTTGGCAGCAATTTTAGTACGAATTGCTTCCATAAGTTGCGTCCAGAAACAACTTTCAACATAAAAAATTTGTCCAGCATCCAGTAAACTCCTATGTATCCCCAAATACTCTGGGAAGCTCAAATTATGCTTTGTAGTTTTTTCTATTTGTCACATTATCCCTTTACTCAATAGTTTCTTGCCGAGGGTCAAAATGAACATTTTTTGAAGGTATACTATTCGGAGAGTAGTATTTCTTGCACTTAAACAATTTTATCTTAGCTCTCAGTTTTACCATATCTGTACACAGTCATTTGGACACAGTTAAAACTGGAAAAGTAAAATAGCAAAGTTAAGCATTGAACTATTTATACTAAACGAATTAATTTAAGAGCTTGTGCGTAGAAATTTAATTTATCCCCCCCCCCAATACTTTAGGCGGTCGCTTAGCGTCCTTTTAAGTGTATCTGCACACGCTTGGTACACTGCAAGTCACAGCTAGGGATTATTTCAGTTGGTGATTCCTCACAAGGCATGCAACATCAAATTGAAATATTACCTATAGGCTAGTCAGTAGCGAACAAGTTACGTAGTACAAATCATTAAAAGTACCTACAGGGATAGCTTATATGCTGTACAAATACTTTTCATGCAATATTTGCGATATTTTGATTTTATTATTATATAAATCTCGTTGCAATTAGGAAATTGTCATGGTGGCAAAGGTCAAGCCTGGTCAACGGTCACTCTTACAATGCACATGCATGCATACAAAAGAAGACAAAATGCTCTTATATATAATGATACTTAAAGATTACCAACCGCACGTTTACCATCACACATGTGCTAGGTTCACGCTTTGCATGCAACGCACTCTTCAATTTCATACACGGTTCAAAATCTCGCAGCGTTAACACATCATTCACTTCTGCAATACCACTTCTCATGCCGTCCACATCACTAACAAACAATATTTTGATAAGTACGAAAGAATAATAACTACTGATCAATGAATTTTATCACCCAGGGGCTGTTTTACACTTTTTCTTAAAACTCCTACAATTAGATTGAAGGGGCTCAAACAAAACTCCATGTAGCTGGTTGCATTCAACAAAAGTTCTGTTTAGAAAAGGGAATTCTTTCATATTTGTTTTTTGTGTTCTTTTTTTATTTTAAAACTCTGGTCCTTTTTTCCGCTGAAGTTTGGTTTTTCTATCTCTTTCCATAAATCTTCAAACGCTTCGTCATCTTTAACGATTCTATGCATCGCGCATAACCTATTCCATTTTCTTCTCTGTTTCAAACTCTCCCATTTCAGTGTATCCAAATTTTCCGTACACTATCTGTATTTTTGTACCTTCGAAGTACATATCTTGCTGCCTCTCTTTGAAATTTTTCTATCGTTTTAATATGCCCCACCTCATATGGATCCCATGCTATGGACGAGTATTCTAGGATAGGGCTAACCAGTATCTTATATGCTTTTTCTTTTATGGCTACGCTAGTTCCTTATAAAAAATTCTCATTACCCAATGAAGTATTTTCAATTCCTTTCTTGTCACATTATCTACTTAGACTCCCCACCCCAAGATCCCTATTTCAGTAAACGCCTAAATATTTGCAATGACTGCTACATGGGATACTTTCTCCAAAGAGGGTGGACATATCCTTTTGTTCATTATTTTTATTTGAAAAATTTATACGCTTACTCTTACAAGTTTTAATGTCCGTATTATTATTTGTAAGCCAGTCTCCAAGGCGATCGATGTCATTTTGCAGTATTACACGGTCATTTACATGCTATACCCAACTATATGTAATACAATCATAAGCAAAGAGTTTTACCTGGGAATGTAAATTATTTGGTAGATAATTTACGGAAACTAGGAAGAGTAATAGGCCTAGAACACTGCCTTGTGGAACTCCTGCTATACCTGTAACTTTCGCCTCATTTGAAAATGTATCCCCTAATTTAACTTTTTGCATTCTCCCTCTGAGAAAATTTTCTATCTATTACTTTACCCTCAAATCCAATTGTAATGACTTCGACTTTAACAACAATCTATCGTGAGGCACTCGGTTGACAGCTACCTAAAAATAACGATTACTGCATCAACATCCTTTCCTTCATCTATTGCGTCGCCGATACATGGACGTAATCCCAAAAGCTGCGTTTCACACGTGTATCCCGTTCTAAACACTGTTGTTAAAATTTTTCTTGTCATTGATATATTTGTATTGATATTGAATGCTTTATATTATTAATGTGCATGTTGTCAATACTCCAGATGTTTCATAAGTGAGGAGTGATATGTTAAATTAGCAGCCAATATTTTCGAATTGCCTTTTAAGCTGATGTAAATGAAGTTAAATGCATATCAATTTTCCCAATGTTCACATAACTACCTAAACAATGACTCTTCCATTATATTTGCTTTATTCAGCGGATTTGTGATATAAGTGTGTATTTTTTATCCAGAGAAGCTTCTTAGTATAAAACCACTGTTATAATTTAATTTTACGGAAAGTAATTCATTCAACATAGATCCGATACAAGGTATACGTTTTGTTAGTGTCTTGCTATTCTACGGTGAGAATCCCACTCAAGGCGCACGAAGTCTTGAAAGAATGCGTCCCATTACTAAATCTTCTTCCGAACGGGAGCCTTTTCCCCTTTTTGCCTCTTTCTTTCCGGTCATTCCAATATCCACCCTTTGTTTGGCCTTATTCTTCCACAACTCCACCCCCTTCCTTTTCCTCCACTGAGTGACACTCCCCTAAACTCAAAGGACGGGCAAACCGAGATTTCCCCTTGTCATCTCCCCTGTCCCGCGCAGTTAGCTTGCCCACGGGGAGGAGGATGGAGTCTACCCTCCGCCTTGCCCCCAAAATCCTCCGCGTCCACTTCTTATTTTATCACCGTTTCAACTTATCATTCCTATCCATTTTCAACTGGGTCTGTCGGACAGCGGGGAATCCATTTCTCCTTTGCCAAAAAGTCTTCAGATAATTCCTTTTTTCCTGCCCCTTGCTGTGCTAGTCTCCCCACTCAAACCCCGTTCCGCACAAATTTGATAATAAAATGGGAATTTTAAAATCACTTAAAAGTTCTGGAGTGGGAATTCCCCTTGGAATATAAACTCACCATATTTTACTCTCGAGGATGAGTAGAATAAAGTACGATCATGATTTGAATCTTTTATCGTGGGGTATTTTCTGCCTACCCATTACATTAGATTATACGCAAACTAATATTTAAGATAATCTTGTTACATTCATTTTATGTCTCTTTATTTTCTTCTTCTGATTGAGTGATGGAATTGCTTGAAGAAAAATATTGACTTTCCTTGTTACTTTGGGTTATCTTAAATGAATATACTCCTTTAGTCCACCTAATGTTTCTCGTTCGATACGAACTGTTGCAATAACTTCTAAATTGTTTCAGAAATGCCCAAAATGACGAGTGTATTCTTCTTGAAATTCCGTATTATAGACAAAAGACAACTCGTACGCGTTAACACAGAGCAATCTCAGTTGTATTAATACATGTCATTAGGATTTTCTCGCCTAAGTGCAGCCTTGGTACTCGAAGTGTGCCAGGGACGTGGGTGAACAGTCATTGATGGATACGAAAATCCCAAATATTTTCTCCTTCAGATACCAAAGGACACCTTACCCCATACATACCAGTAATATATCATTGGTTCTTTTTTACGGCTGCGAATGAGACATAACTTATTCTAATTGCTCTCTGTAAATCAACTCGCGAAAAATTTCGAAGAAAATATAGCATGTAATTCATGATAAATGTAACGATTGAAGTGAAATTGGTCGATAGGCGGTGCTTCCTTAGTGGTCAGGAGTTTTCTTTCACGGTGGCCTTACGCATTTGAAACAGTTGAGTATAAAATTCGTTGGGAGACTTTGAGGGAAGGATGTTCAGAAAGCATCGTCCAGTGTGCGTTCCATTGAAGCATTTCCGGACGCACCCCCCGTCGTGTTTCGTTGATAGAGACATAGCTGTGCGTGATTTAGTGGGCGCCTTGTCTTTCTCCCCGCAGGGAAGTCTAAGAGAAGGGAACCGCAAGGCACCCCGCGGTGGCCTGCGAATTAATGCTTGAATTTAATTTAGCTTCGAAAGAATACGGAAAGATAAAAATTTAGGCGGGCATTATTTAGGCTCCAGTTTCTGTAAGAAGGCATCTTCAGAGTTCCTGGGGTTCCCCCGAGGAGGAATTCTTGGATTATTTATATATTTTTTGTTAGAAAACATTATTGTTCCGTTGTCTACTGTCATTCAAACGTTTTTGATTGAAATGGATTGTTCACATGGACATGAAATTCCTTTGCGGTGGTATTTAATCAGTGAAGAATAAACAATGAAAATGCCCATGTCAAAATTCTCGACGCTTCATAGCCAGGAATTGAATACCGCCATTTTTTTAGGAGACATACATTATTGAAGTTAACTTAGAATGAAGAAATAATTTGGCAATGCAAGTTTTTGCGAATTGAGAGCCTACTACAGGCTATGCAAAACTTTGTGGCAACGTGTTGCTTTCAGAGCTTGGGTGAAAATTCTAATTACATTTTTACAAGTTATACTTTTATTCACTACAATTTTTAGAATTAGACCAAATACTGAGTTTTTTCCATAAATTAAAATTGTTAGTTGCACTATTTATTTCTAGTGCGCATGGAAATGACGAGTAAATAACTAACTGCTAATATTAAACAATTGTTGAATGTTAAGCTACAAGTCTTTCAAATTTGTGACAAACTGCTCTTCAATTTATTCTTTTGTGTTTGTCCTGGCGATACAATGGAGCAGTATAATTTAGAACGGGATCATTCTGCCAGATTTAGAAAGAGGCAGACGCAAACCCGGAAAGGACCGAGACCAATTGCTAATATTGCTACTCTTACGTATTTCATAGAAAAACATGAACTACACATCAGTTATATATTAGGAAATAATTATACTTTAGTCGTTTCATACTTATTTGCATAAATATACACCTTTGGACCTGACACTGTTACAAAGTAAAATATATTTTTGCGCCCATTATAATATTGCAGAAGAAGTAAGGTTTCTTTGTTTATATTTCCGCATATCGCATCAGCGTAGACACATATTGTAGCAGCGTAAGCACACTTAATCGTTTGATGCATGTGTTTACGCTGGTAACCCTACGCTCACTGCCCATACAATATCGCTCTCAATGAATGACTAGGAACCAAAATTATTGGGCATTATTAGAATATTATTTTTTTTCGAAAATGACCGTTTTTAGTAGTTTTGATGCGTTACTTGTAAAAAATTCCCAAAAATGTACTTTCAATGACTTAATACATTTTCATTTTATGCCAATAAAATTGTAATTTTTTGTTTTTCCAATACCATTCCTCGATACACGCACAAACTCATGTACTTATGCCCACACGCGGTGAAACGTGTGAGCGTCAAAACGCACCAAAATCAACTGGGCACTAATACAATATGAAACAGCATAAACACGAATAAAGACAAGCTCTCGCATATATGCCCTCATTATACCATTCCCCATCATATAAGGTCATGAGTTTCCGGATTAGTTTTATGCTTTAATAATTTTTCACCTTAACTACCTCCAATTACCCCTTTTATTCATTTAGTCCGATTAAGTTCAATTTCTCTTTGCTATCTACAGTACAGTTTACTACTTTTTCTTCACAACATGTGGTCTGAGTTTATTGTTTCACCTTTTCATTCTGCTGAAGATACAGCATCTCATAAAACCTTCCATCGCTATATTTTCATGAACATTAAATTGTCATTTAAATGTTCTCATTGATTGTCTCACGTTAATTTATGACGTATTTTTCATGGTCCTTATAATGTTTGAGTATACAATTTTCAAAACATCTGAAATTAAAATAAAGCTATAGTATTCAAGAAAAGTTCAAAGTATCTTGACGTACATGGTGGCTATTGCAGAATTTTTTGTGCTTATGAATTCAATTTACGTTCCCGTTTCACCCTCGATCAATTATGGGCTATTAAAAGCACGTGCACCTACAAGGGAATATTCTGACTCAATTATCTGATGTGCATCAAACATTATAAATATGCAATTGATTTCAATGTCTCTGGAATTTCATTAATGGATGCATTGTTAAAAGGTTATTTAAGAGCTATTTAATTGCTTCTATTTCCTGATTCATCTCTACTCAGTTCTCGCAATTAAATGCGCTACAACATAGATCTTGAGTTGCGACAGGCATCTAAGATAAATTCTATCCTTTTTATTTGTCACCCAAATACGGTTAATTAATTCGGAATAGCAAAAATAACTTTCTAAAGTGATGAAAACGTGATTTTTCTGATACAAAAATAATCAGTACTGCCCCGAATCTCGTAATATTATGAGTTATTATCCCGCGTTAATCTCTTTCAACATTTTCTACTGCCGCTTGATAAAGAAAAATATTAAACGTTTCTGAATTCCTATTTCCTTCACCTCCATTACTTTAACCTTGTTCTTATGCATCAAAAATCCTTCCATTATAGTTGGGTTTATTTAACATTTGCGTAAAATTACAAACGACTAGTGAGGGATAACCTACCTACTGATAGTGGCGATGATGCACGGAAATGCTAAACGCTGTATCAGTAAGATCTAAGTAGGGAGTGTGCAATGGAGCGGAGATTGCTAGTTAGATAAGGCTTTTTTAGAAAACATGATAATTCACTGTAAACGCCGCCGGAATTATTCAGAGCCCAAACTTTACCCAGAGTTTAGACGGCAAAGGAAAGTTCAAGTAAATGTCTTTTGGAAAGTGAAGATAAAATTTATAACGCCGTCTTTTCTTCAGACAGAACGAAACCGGAATAGAAAATTCACTTTTGTTATTCGCGAAATAATCTAGTAGCTTTATCAGAGTAATTTTCCCTTTTTCCTTCATCATCTTTGTCTTTTAAGTGCTCATGATAGTTTGTCACTAATAATTCATGGCTCTATATAAAACGTGCTTTGAGGATAATTTTGGTACAGAGGTATTATTTTTGCTGCTTAATATGGCAGTAATTGACTTTATTTCGTCATAAATTTCAGTACAAGATATTGAATTCATGTGTCCTCTTTTTACTTAAGCATTGCAAACGGATGATAAATTAAACTTCATTCCTTGAAATTTGTTAACAATTCTTTTCATCAGGACTTGAAATGCCTGCTGTCTTTTCGAGCGCATGGAGTTTTGATCATGCTACTCGTATTCTTTATGTGAAAGAATTGAAAAATCAATCATCAGTGTTTTCTCTAAAAAATCACTGTAAACTCTTGAGAGCTGGGAGTGCGAATGCTATCCTTCTTAATATTTTTCAACAAATATTCCGTCGGTGTTCACATGTTACCTGTTATCAAATTTTGCACGCAGAGTAGGTACTGAAATAAATCGCCAAATCTTATTTCACTCCATTTTTTATATTCAGATTTTGGTTTTCAATTGAGCCTGAATTTTATGACACGTGTTGATAGACGGTCTTTCTCTCGTTGTGTATCACCAGACATACACTGTAAAATGAGACTTCTTAACAAGGAAAGCATGTTTTTCTTCTTGGAAAATACTTCCTTTTGATTCTTACCGTGACTTCTAAAGCTTGGGAGAGTCAGGCATTTTGTTTCGTGAGCAAATTTATATCCCCAATCAATACAAACTACTAAGCTATTTCTCTGAAATTTATATTTAATAATTAAATACTACTATTTTCAACCGATTCCGCGATACTTTTGGGTGCGGTTTCCGTCGGACATTTGACTGGATATCGCGGTTCACGGGCACTCAATTTCTCTCTCTTTCCGAGAAGTCCTTCATTTCGTGACAAGGCACGCGCGCGTCGGAGTCTCCTGACACAGATCACGGCCGAGAACTGGATCCGGGGAAGACGAAGGAGAGGTGGAAAAATAAGAGGAGATATGGTCGTGGTGAGTTGGGATGGGTGTGGGGGAGGAGGAATGAGGTGGTATGGATAGGAGGGCGGGGTTACAACAGCTGGGTTGGGGAAATGTTGATGTTGTAGTCAAGTGAGGGTATTATAGCTTATAAGTCTGGGGTTGTGAAGCGGGCGCGGGTGAAAGGGGGGGGAGCACTGTGTTTGAGAAAAAGAGCACTCGGAGGGTGGGGAAGGTGAGAGGGAGAGATAGAAAAGGCGGGTTAGGCGGGTTAGGCGGTTCTCGCGATCGCTTGAAAATCTTTTCTCTCTCTCACTTAAAGCTTCCGCGACCGGCGAATCTAGTCCACTTGATCAAGCGGCAGGGCGGTGTCCTGCCGCGGGGGAGGGCAGGAGCGAGAGCTGCGGCGGCCACCGGTCACTCGGTCGCTTGGCTGGGACCAGTCCAGCCAAGCACCCATCCCCTAAGCACACGAGACGCCCTTCCCCCCTGCTCCTGCCTCGCCCTCCCGCCAGCTCACTCCTGCCCCCACCATCCCCATCCCCACGCTCGCATTTCGCATTATCCTCGCTCTCCCACCTCCTCCCAAGTACCAACTCCGCCCTTATGTCCAACGCCCTCGCCGCCCTCTGCTGCCCGCCTCCACCCACCATCCCCCGCTTCGCCTCCCACTATGCTCGTCCTCTTCCACACGGGTCGGTAGCCACTTTCCCTCCTGCGACACACTCTCGTGCTGGTCCGGGAGTACTCAAGCTTGGAGGTTCACACACCCATCGGCAAGAGGATGGGGGCGCCTATCTATTTGTAGGAAATAATACGAGGAAACGATTTTCCTGAAACGTGAGATGAAACTCTTTAGACTCAAGGATGTCTGGAAATCATGGCGTGAGTTGAATGAGAGCTTTGCTGTTCTCTCCTGCCTTTATATCCTCGTCCTCACAGATAGATCGACGATATTTCGTATGAATTGGAGTAGTTTTCAGCTTATGCTCATATTTTAATATTGGCTGTCTTCAGAAGAAGTTACTATGTCAAAGTTAAAAATTTCCTCCTTCAATACTTTGACATTGGTCGACACGGTGCCTCTATTTACTCAAAAGTTCGCCTTGCTAAATCTAAACATATGGCGTGACTACAAATTGTATATTTGCAGTTATTATATACGTTACACCACAGTGTCCGCGAAGTTAAGGGCGATAGTATGAATAATCCTCATGATGAGGTCATGTTTAGCATTATTAAGAGAAAATTAGCCTTTCCTCCGTTTTCACTTCTAACATAGCACGCCCAATGTTTTCACTATGGCCGTCAGCAATTCTACACTCACTAAACTAGTAAGTTTTAAATTAAAAAAATTATTTCATTGGATTCACAAATGAAAAATCCTTTGCTAATTTAAATATTGGTCAATAAATGTTAAGTTTTTTCCAAAACGCATTATGTGATTTGCTTTCTTATGCCTTTTTGATCTTATACTTGGCCTCTCCCCCATTTTTGGTATCTTGTAATCGTCAACTATTTCATATTACCTCTCAATTTTATCTTTAGTGGAAGTGCACAGTATATTTTCATTTATTCTAAATTATATACAAGCGAAGAGAAGTTGTAAAAAATGATAAACTGCCATATTTAACTCTAGCTTAAACTTCCCCCATTTCTTCGTCCCCACTCCAGCATTTTATTTAGTCGTCATGTCCCACTTTCGTCAACTCCTCCATCGTTAATTGTGTGATTATTTAATAGTAAACTGTCAGCCGTACTCATAGTACCATTTTTTTAACCATTCATCATGCTAATGGTAATTAGATTATTTAAGTCATGGCACCTCATTTCACTGTTCAACGCTGTAATCAATTTCGTCATATCACACACGCCCCTGTGGGAGGTTGGCAGGGTAATACAAACGTTATCTTACAATGGAGTTGGTAAAAATAAATGCAAAAAATTGTGTATTATCAACTATTGTTGCTGAACACAGTATATACTATATGAATTAATTGTCTCATTAGTTAAGTCACATGGGTGCAAGATAATGGAAAGCAATGGAGTTCATTTTCGATATCTAAAATTTTGAACTTAAAAATCCTTTGTAAAAAATTTATTTTCTTACTTTTTAAATCGTAAAAAATATTGTGATGTTTAATAGCTAATCTTTCACTATGCTGAATCTTAGCTGCTGCGTCGATTTGACGCAATGGAGCAAATCGTGCATAATAAAACACATGGATTAAAACAAATAATTTCAAATTATTATAGAGGAGATTTCGTCCTGTTTATCCAAAGGCTAGATCTTCCGGACATAATTTATTTTAAATTGCTATTATTAATTTTTAAATTCCACATTTTCTTTTATTTAGTGTTTCATAACTTGGATTGGTTCATTTGTAATCCATATGGTTAGAGATTTTAAACTTCAAATATTATTAGCATGCGCTCAAGCTGATATCTTTATATTCACTCTAATATTAACGTAGTAACAAACTACTAGTTCAAGGTAGTGCCTCTGGCTACAGTTTCAGACTATATGCTTATAATATCTTGCAACATCCTCTATCACATTTTCATTTCTTGAATTCACCATTGTGGGTAATCGCTACGATATTATTACTCTCCAAAATAAACCCAAATATTATTATTTTTATTTTCCTGTTTAAGGAATATTTTATGCATAAATGTTCACCTAAAAAAGTTTACCGTTTGGAATATTGGAGCCAAAAGCCAGATGTTTATACGTCTGTGCATAATTGAGGGTTATTAACCTTATAAACTGAATACAAGCGAAAAGGTTTCACAGAAGCTTAAGAATATACTGACCAGAAATAACTTCGGTGAAGGATGCGTCCTGTTGCCTGAGAGTTTGAATCCATTTTGTACCTGCCTGTTAGTGAACTAATTAATTTTAAAACATGTTAGGCCATTAAATAAATAGACCCATTGATCATTCCTGAAAAATGGGAGAGACTTCAGGAGTCACACCCTTTTGCAACGTGTTCTATAAAGGGGATTTTTAAGGGAGCTAAATGAATAAAGACAAGGTATGTTATTAAAAAAGTTCATTTCATCATGGTCTGATTACCTTACCCAATAAACTGTTGTTCGATATTTTCCTCTCCTCCCACTATACTGTCGTTTCGTGTCTACACAGCCCATTTACACTCCTCCGATCATCTTACACAAGTTCGCCTCCTAATGGTCTTTTTATTTCCTAGGTATTCAACCAACCGAGCGGTGAGCTTTTTGTTTTCCGAAATGTTCCAGCCCCACCCTTTCCGTGTCCTTTTTAGGGTCAGTCACTTTGATTTGGCAGACGATGAGAGGTCATTAGGAGAATGGCCTCAGCTTGAACGCGTGGAGACTTTAAAGAGCGCTGTGCGATCAAAGTAATCCTTCAATTGGTTTACTTACTTGCAGTGGAATGTGGACACACCTCATGTTTCCACCTAATTTTTTTATAATAACATTAATATTTGGATGATTAGATTTTGAAATGTATTGGGAATATCATTCGCTGGTGTATATTTTTACGTCATTGGAAATAAACTATTACCTAACAGAAGTGAGCGTTGGACACAAGAGGTTTTCCTTTTTCTTTAGAAGCAGTATAACGGTTATATATATAGGAATTCCGGTTTACTCTATATAATTTCTTGTACTTTTATAGTGTTACACTCGGGTCAAGAAATATTCCGCGCCTTTCATCTCGAAAGCCTACTGACACGTTTGGGTGCAATACCAACGATTTCTTCTCCGCAGCGGACGGACTTTTATTTTAAAGATAAATTTCCCCGAAATGCCAAAACAACTATTGCGCCCACATTTTCTCAACGTTTGTGTCCTAATATGGCTCCCCGTCCTTGCAAACCTATCGATGATTCTCGCAAGCCTGTTTTACGCCCTGGGATTAGATATTTACTTCTTTAATTACTTGAGCGTTCGCAATTATTACAAGGAGTTCGTTATTAGCAGTAGATAGATATTTTTAAAAGTAAAAGTGGACTGTAGAGATAATTCATGACTATTTTAATAATGATGTGAGTTCAATTACTCGGAAAAACGGAATCATTTATTATTGGACGCATCACTGAGTAGAAAATAAACGTTATTTGACACCATTACCTCAGCAACAGGCTTCATAAATGCCAGAGTTATCTTAAGACCTTAATATTATTAATATGTTTTGTTTTAAATGATATAATTTTTTCTAACGCATATGTAATTAAATCAAAGTTTATTTTAGTTTTGGGCGCCAGGTTTTGTCCAGTTAGGCTAGGCTAAGAAGTGTAGGAGTGCACAGTTTGTGTCCATTCAAATCTTAAACTGTAGGCTGCTAATTAATTACAGTATTACACTCACTTCATTCAAAATCAGCTCAGGAAATTAAAAGGCGTGCTAAGGGAGAAAACACTATGCCATGAGATAAACACATACATAGCTTGTTTATAGAGCGTTTCCTAAAACACTTTCCATTTTTTGGGAATGGCTTCAGCACGTAATGGAATGTAAATCCAGCTATTGACTTTTTTTTAAAGGATATAGTACTACCATCGAAGTAAAATTTAATGCTCCTTTCATTGTTAAATATGTTTGGACTGAAGTGCATTGAATTAATTACGTGATCTTTGGCCTGGAAGGACTACCAAAAACTAGAAATTTTTCGACGATCCATGTTCAAGAACTCGGCGTCGTAAGTCTTGTTTGAAAAGTCGAGAATTTTCTGCAAAGGCATTGGATAATTTGGTCTTGATATCTCTCCAGCCAACAAATAAATATAGTGAAGCCGGTTATTAATTGAAAATTAGCGCGTAATGATGCCCGGAAAAAACACATATTTCAAATGTGTACGCTTCAAAATATCGACGCCTCTGGGGCCTTAGGCATACGAAAGTGGCATTTATGAAGTAGCCTCTCGCATCTGTATTCCCTCACCTATCCCACATCTCAGACACCTTATTTGAACCCTTCACGCGCATTAGTTAACGCCATTGACAGCTAAAATTGCGAATTGACCTTTCTCAGTCGCTCCTGTAGAAGATACGCTCTTTTATTCTTTATTCCAGCGACGCTACTCGCTCATGTAACTGACATTTTCTATTCCATTACCGAGTTTAGGTTTGGAAGGGGGTTTTACCAATGCCGTGGATGGGTTCAATAGGCTGAAATTAATCATTTTGATTACTACGAATTTTAATTTATCAAACGATTAACCGTTATTCAATCCCATTACTGGAAATCCAGCCAAATAAATGTAGTGACGGCTTGGATAGGGGAAATTTTTTGTTTCAAACGTTGTTATTTTCAGTTCCTGTCCGCAAGTTAGATAAAACAAGAGCTAATTTTCGTTGTGAAACCAACTTTTTGCACATCACCAGCAGAACCGTTACCTTAAAGAACTGGTTCCTCTAAATCGGACATTAGCAAATCTAGACTCCTGTATTCGGCCATGTATCTAGTTTCCAAGGGATACAAGAAGTGGAGCCGCCTATAATTTCCTCGGGAATCTGGCCTTGAACTGCCCATGATGTTGAGCGCATCGCGGCATCACGTACTCATTGACAGAGTGGATCCTTCGATTGCTATCATTACGATCTCTTCGGAAAAAGGCCCGCTAAATGATCATCCACCTCGTTTCCTCCTCCATACCACCACGTGGCTCGGCTTTAAAGCGAGCCGGTTTTTTGCGATATCCTCATTCCACGTCAGTCATACCAATGCTTTGAAAAAGATACTATCTAGTTACTTACCTTCGGTGTCCAGCAGATGACAAGATGACTCGTTTCATTTATTTTGCGTCGTCAATTTAGATATAGCGTTCAATTGCAACCTTGGTTTCACATAAAGGGGTTCTTTCGTGAAAGTACCTCCCTTTCACCTGTACTAAATATATCAATTCTACTAAAATTTGCAGTGATATTTCCCAGAATTTATTTTTCTAAACATCAACTGCAGTTATTCCGCTAGAGGTAGGCAGTAAGTATCGACAAGTGTTAAATATTACTCAAATACATGAGTTAAACCTTTATTCTTCAATAGTTCTAAAAGTAGTAAGTTAATATGGCTGTAAGTAAATAATCTCGTATTATATAAATGCTTATTCATCATCTATATCATGTAATAAAGTTTTTTGACTGAAATATTGTAACTTACGTGAATATGTTTGAACCAAAATATAAGTATAATAATTTGATATGCATGCTGTGGATGGTATTTATAGACGTATATATCGTTCACAAAAATTGGGAATGGAAGACTGACATTTTTACTCCGTGATACAAAATTGTAAATACAAGGGGAGAATTAAATTTAATTTCAAGTGTTCGATTTTAATGACTGGATAGGAACAACTGCACATAACTAGGCATTTAGTTAACCTTATCATAATTTTTCATAGGAAATATGATATCAAATCCAACCTTTAGAATAAGAGAAAACAGCATTTTAAACTAATTATTCCCGGAGGACAAGTACAGTTCAACCTTTTCTATTCAGACGATTTAGATCAAAAGTCTAAAAAGTGTTGAAGGATGAGAAATGCAGCAATTTACATTGACTCCGCTTTCTTTTCTCGAAGAAAAGCCTTCTGTAAACCAATATTATCAACCCATTTTTTAAATAAATTAGCCATTAAAATGTGAACTGCATTAAAAATATCCCTAAGGATAATTCAATTATGGTGGTCTTGTGTCCAATGGGTTAACTGTGTCAGAAAAATGAGAAGTGGAGATATGTAAAATGGTAAGAAGAATATATTATGAGTATCTCCTGTGATTGCATTCACTACATAATTATATATTTGAAATATGGAATATTTCAGTAGAATAATGGAATCGGAAACTAAGGACTTAACTCATTCGACCCTCTGGAAATCAGGAAAGTGGCACAGAAAATGAAACAACGCAAAATTTCAGCAAGTGAAAGGAGTTTCATGAATTTCATTTGAGGCCAAATAGGGTCCCAAAACATTAATGAACCCCATGCAATTCCGAGCCAGTTGATTAAAACATTTTTAAAACTAACCTTTTCAAAATTAGTCATAATATGTGATAAATTGTCTCTAGATTTCAAGTTGTCCTATCAGATTTTTTAAATTTCTTATGCATTATGTCTCACTTTCTTTTCCGTTGATTATCAGATGAGAAACGTTTCAATGCGGTTTTATCAGTATATGCTGTCAGTATTTAAATAATACACCCAATTAATCGATATTACACCATTTTAATATCAATTGTAAGGAAGAGGATATCATGTTGGGAAAATATCTGGTCAGATTAAAAATCACATCTTGAGCAATGGTAAGAGAGAATTTGCTAATGCATTCTGAAGGGCGTGGTTTTTACGATTTGTTCTGAAAGGTATAAGGGAAATCATCGGCACTAATAGCCAACCAAGAATCTCCGTGCTACATTTACAGCCGAATTAAAACGAGACTGTTATCTTTATAGACTTCTCGCCCTCATTCCTCTTACTTTTATAAAAGAGGACCCAACAAACGATGTTCAGCAGCCCTCAAATTTCTCCCGAAGGTGTTTATTTCAGAGGAGTAGAGACGAAGATTGCTTACAGGCGGTAGGCCCAAAGAAAATTTACTTACAGATGGGCCGATAAGAATTGTAAATTTGAGCACATATTTGTTTGCTCACGATTTGCCATCGCGTTGCACAACGAAATCAAAATATCGTATTAAACCAGAAAGGAGTACTTACCACAAGGAAGCCGCCTTTATTGGTTAAACGCAAAGGAAAAGATGATCTGATAACGATTTTTTCTAATCGGTAATGAAAACGCAGCATGTAATTTCAAATGAAAACTAAAATTTAAATACAACGTGTCTCATTAAAGTGTAAATCTCTCATGACGTGGAATATCCTAGGAAATCATTGACGACATTTAGGAAAATACTGCTGATACCACAGAGGTGTGTTGTCAAGGATATTACGCCAGTTGCATTTTTAATTTTAGTTACCTCTTTCTCAACTCTCAAGGTTATGCGGAGTAATCCGGAGCCATGGATATCATCCAAAACATTAAAATTACCTCTGCAGGTTTTCACGTCGTTTACCCAGATTCTACATTCTGGGTTTGTTCTGACAGGTCTCTTTACGCCAATTGAATAGTATATTTGCATCAACTGTAACATAAGGGACCTAATGATTCTTCTTGATGGACGGGATCCAGTGAAAAATATTTTTTTAATATGATATTATTTTAAATATGTACTTAGTGTAAATCAGGTGGGACAAATCGGGAAAGTCAGGGGTGTGTGCGATGCTGAGACAGGATTGTCAGTTAAGTTATTTAAGGGGACGGTTGGAAGGTGGAGGCATGGAAGAAAAAGCTGACGGACTGATTAAGTGAATTAGACTTCCTAGGAATAAAAGGATTCCTTTATTATTCCGCCACTGTTGGTGCAATAAGATTAAGAAATTTTTATTACATAGACATTTTTATTACATAGAAATTTTTAATATATAGAAATTTTTATCATATAGAAAAATCATCTAGAGGAAAGATTTGATTTTTTAGACCTCATGGTAAAACTAATTATTTAATGCTCACTAATAATTATAAAAAAACATATTCATAGTAATCAATCCGAAGGTCAGTTAAATAGGTGAGTTCACCCAGCAATAACCCCAACTGCGAGTGAAATTAACACATCAGAGCAGTATTTGATAACTTAAACTTTAAGACCCATGAAAAGATGATAAAGGCTGATATAAAGAGTTAAAATAATGGTCATTAAACATCAGCCGTAATGGCAGTTACTGATATGATGTCTCGAGTGCATCTGTGTCTTTCGACAAAATTGTGGTCAGTAGCAAATGTCAGTTGAAACAGGCCATTCAAATGAAAAATGTTGCAATTAAATGCTATAAAATAAAGATATATGAATATCTTAGAACTGTAAGCGAGCTTGATAATCAGACCAAATTATCAGACAGGATAAAAAATATGGTCGATTTTTTTCATTAAAAATGAGAGAAGTATCAGGATGTTCCTGATAAATGATAGTAAGCTAAGATAATAAGCGGATGATTTTATTATATAGAAAAGAACATTTAACCCAAAAGAATACTTTTCCTTAAAACTGGAGATGCAGAATTCCACGGATCGGGATCTATTACAACTGCAAACAAACAAGATAAAAATTAAGTATGACAGGAAAAGCACTCAAGCAAACGGCTTTTATTAGACGAATCGAATTTTGAGGAGCATAATAAGAAAACAAAGGGAAGGCAAACTTGCGGATTAAAACTGTAAATAATTCAGTAGTTATTCAATGTAGAATTGCTGAATATTTGGAGTATTTAGTAAGCAATTAGTTTAACTGTAATCAAATGCAATAAGCGATGTATCATATCGCCAAAGATAAGGAATTCCTCATGCGTTGACTCATCCGAAAAGATTTCTAACTCTACCACGGAGTTTAAGATTGCTTCTGCACTGAATTGAAATCCACTAAGATTGCTTCTGCAGTGAATCCCCAAGTCTCTGAATGCAAGCATTTAAATGCTGTGCAGGAGTTGTAAGCGAGCAGAATCTATAAGGGCATAGTATTTGCGAATTTCAAGGAAGAACCTGGCTCACCATTAATCTGATACTGTAAAACATGGTGGAATAAATCTATTTATTGCACGTAAAATGTGCACTTTCTCACCCAAGATGAAAGCGTATAATATTGATTTCATTTATTAAAATATTTATCTATTCTCAAAATTGCCAAACACTTCCCATAAAATGCAATCAAAAGGAGACTCATACGTACACGTACGTTGAATTAGGGTTAATGCTTAAAGTTTCATTATTAAGGAGATATCGTATATCATCTCATAATGGTTGGTACCTTAGTATCATATATGGGCTTCCTGTGGAGTTTTGTAATCCCAATTAGTATCAATTATAGCAATTCAATTAATTTTACGGTTTTAATGTTTATCATAATATCTCAAAAATATGTATAGTGCTTTTTACCGGAAAATGTTATTTTTTGCATATTTGTTTTTGAACTAAAATATTAATAGGCATTTAGGTGTATCTTATAATGCCTAAAATGACCTATAAGAATTGGATATCTTCAACCCCTTTTCCCTAAATGCATTATTATTTATAGGTGATAGTATATATCTTCAGTGTGGTCATTAAATTTTGTCCTCATTACATTAGTGTCCTATGACCTTTTTGAACTACATATCTCTCTATCTCTACTCTACCTGATTGAGTAGGATATGAAAAATAGTAACAATGTGATTACTTTTTTCAGTGGAATCACAAAGTTACTATTTTTCATTTCCAATATGAATCGATTCCATAAATTTACGCCGGAAACCATCAATGATTGAGTGGGTATTTTATTTCGGCTTTCCTAAAAGCAACATTTTTCTAGATACCACCCAACATGAAAGTATGTACGTGAATATGAAGATTGGATTTGATTATTCATTATAATCCAGTAGTATCAAAGACGTATTTTAAGAGTAGAAGTTTGACTTTCATGAGAAAAATTAATTACGTTAGAGGATTTCACGGATTTATTCACATATAACTAGTGTAGTGTTATCGTGCTAGCCGACCGAGTATGCTTCATTATGACCAAATCTATGATATTATAGTTCAGGAACTCAGTTAAAAATTATCGTCGTTGATATTTTAACTGCCATCCATTTCATGCCGATGATCACGATCAATGAGCATAATAATTTCCGTACTCATTTAGGCATCACCACAAAAAATAAATTATTTCCAAAATTGTGTAAGCATGTTTGTTAGCATCAAATTTATCATCAAATATATCCACTGTAATGTTAGATAATGCAATAAAAATGACTAATATTCTTCGCAAAACGTAACATAGGCATAACATTTCAGTTTAAGATGTCCAAGATTTTTGTAGAAAACGTTTAGTGAATATGTTAACCGTGTTCAATTAAACTTCATTATTTTTCGCGTGAACTTGGAAGCATGTTCGCGTACATTTTCTCGTGGTTAAAATGTTAGTGTGTCCTAAATATATAGAAAAATGTATGATGATTGTTCTTATCGAAGAAGAATATGTCGATCTCCGAGGAACTTAATTTACTTGACAATACAGGAGATGGTCGCTGGGAAACCAAATGCAATGAAGGATGTATAATATTATATACCTCACACATTACGCATGGCTCACCATTTGAGAAATACACACTTATTGTAACAGGTGCGGGACTGTGTCCAACTTGTTTCATTGCCAGAACTAAATTGATTTAGAGTCATGACTTCTGGAAGGCGAGTTTGCATTTACTGACGTCTAGTGATCCAGGTTACCAATTGCAAGGTTAATAAGAGCCTAACTAAAAGGAAATATGACCAAATCAATAAAATATAATACAAATCATTTGAAACGAAACTGGGGAGATCCATCCATCTAAAGTGTTTCGTTTCAAGGACAGAGAATGAAATAGATGAGATGGGATATGTAAAACGAGAACTACATAGATCTGCAACAATTTTATTATTATTATTTGGTTTTCACCGTTTAAGGTAGCTTTCCGAAAGATACAGCCTGTAAAAATTGTAAATCAATACATTCAGTTGCCTCTGCTAACAAGAAATACAGCCTCACAACCAACACTGCAGTAAGTTCCTCTTCAATTTCGCATACTTCCTCCCTCCATTTAATCCGTTCAAAATGCGTTACCAATTCCTTTCCTTCCACGTTTGCCCATCCTTCTCCTTTTTATCAGTCCTCAAAATTCTATGGCCAATCAACATGCTTTGTGTCCATCGTTTCTTCATCCATATTTCCTTCATCCACCTTTCCTGCCTCCTTTGGATTTCTCCCAAGAATCCTCTCTCCTCCCCCACCATGCTTAGGACTTCCTCGTTTCTTCGTCCTTTCTGTGGATTTTGTCTCTAACATCCTAATCCACGCCAACATCTAAACTGCTTCCAATCTACGCCTATCATCAACGACCGTGTTCCCTTACCGTACTAAAACATGCTCCATATTAAAGTTTTGATGAGACGTTTCATAATATTCTTTCCCAATGTCCCTGTGATCAATTCCCTCCTTGTTAAAGCTTCTTTACCCAGCGCAGTGTCCCTACTACTCAGACCATTATGATCCTCTAATTAATCATCCCTTAAAAATTGTCCATGTCGAGAGAATGGTGGAGTCGAATAAAACTATCACCGCAATTGGACAACCACATCATATTTTTACGATATTTGGAACGGAAACTGCTACCACACCACGCGTTCGCCTCCTTGAACACTGACTCATAATGAAAGGGAAGACACCCGAAATCCGCCATCGTAAAGAAGGTAGGAACTTTGCATGTGAAGGGTTCTGCCGGGAGAAGAATAATATTGTTTTTTCAACGAAGCGTCACCCACTCCTGTCTCATGGATGGTTTTCTGAAAATATAATATATTTATGTATGAACAAGGATAGGACCACTCGTCATTCCTGGAAAAAAGAATAGGAAAGAAGGCACTCGGTTCTCCCCCCCTCCAGTCATTTCCACGTAGAGGAGCCCACCTCCGCCCACCACTTATCGAGTGCCACTTCCCTGTGCCACCCACACCTAGGCGCCTCTGCCCCGGGGGCCTTCCCACGGCCTTGGTGGCGGGGAGAGGGGGTGGATTGTTTGTGTGTGTGCGCACTGAGGTGGTGCGGCGTGGTGCGCATCTCGACCCGGGGCGGTGAAAGCCTGCCGCCGCCCCTTGCGTCCGCCCCTAACCCCCGTCCCCGACCTCTCGACCGCTGCCACCCCTCCCCAACCGTCGGGGCACATTGAGTCGCGCCCAATATATGCACACGGACAGGTCTGGGGGGCTGTCCGCCGCGGTGGGTGGAGAAGGGGGAAGAAGATGTACCTACCTACTCGTCGTCCGACCCTCCGATCCCCCATCCCCAACCCCTGACCACCTCTGTCCGTCGTTGCGCCTCGCCCCCAACTGAGATCCCTCGCCCGTCGGGGCACGCCGCCTCCGCGTCGGCGTACCGTTCCCGGCGCTCCACCCATACCATGAGATCCGTCGGACGGTTGTGGGGGGGAGGGAGTATCGTGGATGGCGTTCGTTGGATTCGGCGGGAGGGGGCTAAGAGGCGCTTGTGGAAGACGCGGGAGTTGGCTGGAATTTAGACGGATGTCTGAATGGCCTTTGTCGCGAACGAGAAATTGCGCGCGAAAGAGAAAGCCTTTGCATGGCATTCGCCTTCCATATTTCATACGTCTTTTGATGTCAAATATTCTGGAATCATCTTTTGTTTGCGAGCGTAACTTCGTCGCAATTTATTACTAAATTGATATGCGTTTTACGTTTAAAATTTAGCTTTACATCATGGGTGTACAGGGCGGATGTTTCCTGAATTGGAGCTAATTGTTATAACCCTGAAAAAGGAATGTCGTTGTCGTGCCGTTCAGAGTACTTTTGTAGAGCAAAAACATATGTTAATCATTTCAATTTAACGTCGTTTTCAGAGGTAAATAAGCTGGCAACAATTAGTGGTAAACATACAGGGAGTACATTTGTTTGATCGGTTAAAGGTTGTTTCGAATAAAAGTACTTGTTCGAATTTCACAATAGAGATAGTAGTAAAATTTCCCGGGAGTAGTTGGCATTGTACTAACTCACGGTATGGGAAATACGTAAACGCTTGAAATATAATTTTACTTCCTAGGTAAAATTTTCTAGTTTTTAACGGCTGAAGACGATGTTCGTCAATGTTTTTTTTCTCATCTTTCCGTTTAGATGGATTATTATTCATTGTCACGGAGTGTGATTTTGCCTTATGGTAATTTTTCATACCGGTTGATTTATTTTATCCTTAATGGTGCAACGCACACGTTTTGGTAACTTTAGCCGTGAGAACGGGTTGAAGCGTGATGTGATGGAAAAAAAGGGAGGGAGTTAGAAAGGCAATGCACAAAAAGGGGAGGGTACATTTACTCTCTGCAGTGGTGGCTTTTGGGGATGAGGAAATAATGTCCAGGCGTGGTGCTTCTTTAATGGCGAGGCTAAGATGGTGCAAAGGATAATATTGCGACCGAGATATATGCTGGCTATGATTACGAAATGAATGAGAACAGGAATGGATAGAAAGAAGAATAGTGCGCAGGTCGATTTTCAAAGCATTCATCTTTATTGTTCTCTTACTGTTGAATCCTACGTTTGTCTAAGTGAGAGATAGGTTAAGAAGTGACTTAAAGTTTTATGTATTAACATTCACGGTTTGAAAATTGAAGAAAATAATATGAATTGCCTTTAAATGATAGAGTAAAGAATTAATGCATCGAGGCTACCCTGTCCCCACCGATTCGATTCGATTTAAAACCTATGAGTCTTACGAGAACGCCATATTTATTTTTAAATGTGCAAGAAATAGAAAACTCGCATTCTTTGATTCTCGTGTTATTGAAACTTGAAAGTTATTTCTTTGAAATTGGGGTGTTATACAAGCTTTCTTTTGTTGGAATTATTTGGATGGAAAACCGTCCAAAGATTAAAATTGACGATTCTTCTATGAATATAGCTATCATTCACTTCATTTCATTGCTCTATTTCTACATTTTAAAAAAAGTATCAGCCTGGAACTCGGATTTTAATAAAGGCACATCCCAATATTCAAGTATTTTTCTTCAATACCTCCTTAAATACCATGATGTATCTCTTAGATTCCTTGACATAAACATTAGCTCCGCGGATTATTAGTCATTCTGACATTGCAATTCTGCCTAAAAGTGGTGATTTGTATTTGCTGGACGCCCGCTTTTCACTTACTTTTATGAATTACTTCATTTGAATGAGGGCTAAAAATAAAATAATTAAAAAACTTAAATGATCTTTCTAAGGTTTTCACGTCCTACATTTGCACTCCTAGCTACATTGAGCCCTTCGGAAATGTTAGGAAGAGTCCCTGTTTTTCCTTTCCGTCTAGTCTATGAGACATTCCTCCATTCCGAAGAGATCATGTCTGATTAAAAATTGTTACGGTTCTATGGCCATATCACTGACTTACTAGATAGAGGGAATTATTAAGATAGCACGCTACGGGCGTACTTGGGTTTAATTAAAGAAATGATTTTAGAGCAAAAGTGATAGTAGGATATACTGCAACCCTAAACCCCCCCAGAATACGCTTCAATAAAAAACTTGGTAAAACACCCAACATTGTAGAAAGTGCTGGGTCGCGGAGTGAGATTTAAAGCTTCATTTTGCAGTCACCAAGCGGTCTTAATAGATACACTTTTGGAGCCTTTCGTTCATAGGAATCATTAATGAGTTTTAATGAGAGTAATTTAAGCCTTATAGTGAGTTTTATTGCTTATTTATTGTTTTTCAGATCTAATATGTGTGCTATATTTTCACGACAAAAGTTTAAGTCGATGCTGATTGATGATGATGGTGATTGCGGATTATTTTTTAAACAAATTTCTCTACGTTGAATTAAAGAATAAATGAGTATTCATTCGCATATTTAAATTATCGAAATCAATCCCTATAATGTGTATTGTCATAAATCTCCAGTTATCCCAGGAAAATACCTTCATGAGAAACGATCTGAAATATAAAATAGCGATTTGGTAGTGTGTTAACCTAAAAATACAATTGGCTAGAAGAATCCTGCAACATTTTTCGTATCTTCAAATATTGGACGAAATTTTAGAGTTGATCATATTTATGGAATAAATGGAACTCTTGCATCGTGTGGGGAAGGTTCAGAGTGAACGACTACATTTTAAACTTGTACGTGCATAATAATGGGTGATTAATGAAGTAGCCGTCATCAATTTAGGATATCTGGACGATGACGAAAAGCTTGCAAATCATAAAATAACTAGATTATGATATTAATTCTTAAATCAATTTCCTAGAAAGCAAAGCGTTAAGGTATGTTGTCATTAATTTTTATTGGCAAGCATCTCTATGGCGTAAAATCTTTCGCAGCCCAAGTGGGGAACTTAATGAGTCTCTTAAAGTATATTGACTTTCAGAATAACCTAAAGGTCAACTTGAAAAACTATTGATTCTCGATTATAATCAACGATCAAGCGAATAATTAGTCGGATGCAAGGGTTATAAGGTTTCCAATGCAATTCAATTCTTTCTGTTCATTTGGATTTCTTATTTTGACACAGTTCTCCGAAATTGTCGTTTCGCTAATTAATGGTAGTTCTGTTTCCTGTCCATTCCTTTTGAACTGCCTGAAGCCATTGTTCGTTCTTTGATGCGTGAAAGATGAGGAGAGAGAAAAAAGAGGTTACAAAGAAAACGTTTCTCACCCGTCGCATTTCTTGGCAACACTACGTGGCCTCAAGGGACGTGAAAAACGGTTGACTGACGGGGTGGATAGGGTTGTGACGTTGGAACATTTAGTAGAAGGAGATGATTAAGGCGTAGCTATATTTTCGGGGAAATACAGGACGCAAATTATATGCCTGAAAATTTCGAGGGCATGCGAAGTCCGTCATTGTGCCCAACTAGCTTCCAATTAGTGCATCTCTTCAGATTTAGCACCAGAATATAATTAAATGGGAGTTGTATAACGATTAAGCTAACTGCTTCATTATTTCTTCTGCTTTCCAGAATGAAGAAAGTAATTGAACTTAATTAGACCGCACACATAATAGAAGTTTGGTGGAAAGATTAAAATGACTCACCATTTTTGGATATTTATGCTAATTAATTTACCCAGTATTTTTATTCTCTCAGTATTGTTTGTTGTGCTTCCTAGCGTATGAGATGAATGAATGGTACGAGGGTTCGTGCCGCATGAAGTGCTGACGACGCGAGTAGCCGCTGGACGAGGTCAGATAGCTTCAGTGGCTTGTCTGCCTTCTCTGAGCCAAGTTGCGTGACGCTAGCATTGCCTGTGTTGTTTCTGTGATTGTTTACAATGTTTAAAAAAATTGAGAACGCCGCCAGTTGTGAAGTGAGGGCAGTGATTAAATTCCTCAATGCAAGAAACGTTCGCCCATGTGATATTCATCGCCAATTAAAGGAGGTGTATGGAGACAATGTAATGGACGAGTCGTCTGTTCGGCGGTGGTGTCGCAACTTCAACATGGGGAGGGGGAACACACACGACGATGAGCGTTCGGAGAGACCGTCTGTCATTACAGACCAACTGGTGAGCTCAGTTGACGAATTCGTGAGGAACGATCGGCGCGTCACAATTGATGACATCTGTGAGCATTTTCCCAATGTTTCTCGAACAATTGTTCATGAAATTGTTAAACACCATCTGCATTATGCAAAAATTTGTGCAAGATGGGTCCCTCGCGTATCTCAATGACATGGCGGCGAAGGACTATGCAGCAGGAATACAGAAACTTGTCACACGTTATGACAAATGCCTTAATTTGCTTGGAGATTATGTTGAGAAGTAGTTTAAAGTATCCTCTTTCAAATAAAATTTTTTATGTTTGTTAATATTTACTTTTGTGTCTTTATTTCACGAACGGGTACTACTTTCCGGATGACCCTCGTATTTAGCATCGAATGAGCAAGAGTGACAAGATATGATAAAGTGTCAATTTCATGAAATACATGCACACATTTTTATCCCTCAATCTTAGACTTTTAATATGCGTATAGATTTATCTAGGGGAAGTATTAGCGTGAACAAGCGTAAATGACTGTTGACATTAAATGACCGCTAGCTGTGATAATTAATATGATTAGCATTATAAATTAAAATTATTATGATTTGAAAGAATATTCAGCTTATGCTTTAAAACATTATATTTTTCATCCTCAAGCCTTGATTGATAAAATTGCTCAAAAATATACATGTGTAAGTCACCTACTTTGAGTATAGGTGACTTATATTTGAGTTTTTCCGTGGACTCTCTTTACTTTCCGAAAAACCTATAGGGTTATTTTGCTTCCGTAATCGGATTCGGAATTTTATTTAAATAAATCTTCGTCAAATCATCGTTACAGGATACTTAGACATTTTCTTCCAGTAAGTTTGGGACGCTTAATAGTTCCAGATGCGGATTTTCCAAAATGGCAGGGTAGCTTGAAACCAGAAATTAGGTTTTTCAGCTTCGAGGAACGACATGAAACAAAATGCATGGTAAAATTAATCTCATCTCTTTCTGCTTAATTACCTTAAAATGAAAAAAAAAATTTCTTCGAGGTAAGTACGAGGGTCATCCGGAAAGTAGTACCCGTTCGTGCCGCATGAAGTGCTGACGACGCGAGTAGCCGCTGGACGAGGTCAGATAGCTTCAGTGGCTTGTCTGCCTTCTCTGAGCCAAGTTGCGTGACGCTAGCATTGCCTGTGTTGTTTCTGTGATTGTTTACAATGTTTAAAAAAATTGAGAACGCCGCCAGTTGTGAAGTGAGGGCAGTGATTAAATTCCTCAATGCAAGAAACGTTCGCCCATGTGATATTCATCGCCAATTAAAGGAGGTGTATGGAGACAATGTAATGGACGAGTCGTCTGTTCGGCGGTGGTGTCGCAACTTCAACATGGGGAGGGGGAACACACACGACGATGAGCGTTCGGAGAGACCGTCTGTCATTACAGACCAACTGGTGAGCTCAGTTGACGAATTCGTGAGGAACGATCGGCGCGTCACAATTGATGACATCTGTGAGCATTTTCCCAATGTTTCTCGAACAATTGTTCATGAAATTGTTAAACACCATCTGCATTATGCAAAAATTTGTGCAAGATGGGTCCCTCGCGTATCTCAATGACATGGCGGCGAAGGACTATGCAGCAGGAATACAGAAACTTGTCACACGTTATGACAAATGCCTTAATTTGCTTGGAGATTATGTTGAGAAGTAGTTTAAAGTATCCTCTTTCAAATAAAATTTTTTATGTTTGTTAATATTTACTTTTGTGTCTTTATTTCACGAACGGGTACTACTTTCCGGATGACCCTCGTATTTAGCATCGAATGAGCAAGAGTGACAAGATATGATAAAGTGTCAATTTCATGAAATACATGCACACATTTTTATCCCTCAATCTTAGACTTTTAATATGCGTATAGATTTATCTAGGGGAAGTATTAGCGTGAACAAGCGTAAATGACTGTTGACATTAAATGACCGCTAGCTGTGATAATTAATATGATTAGCATTATAAATTAAAATTATTATGATTTGAAAGAATATTCAGCTTATGCTTTAAAACATTATATTTTTCATCCTCAAGCCTTGATTGATAAAATTGCTCAAAAATATACATGTGTAAGTCACCTACTTTGAGTATAGGTGACTTATATTTGAGTTTTTCCGTGGACTCTCTTTACTTTCCGAAAAACCTATAGGGTTATTTTGCTTCCGTAATCGGATTCGGAATTTTATTTAAATAAATCTTCGTCAAATCATCGTTACAGGATACTTAGACATTTTCTTCCAGTAAGTTTGGGACGCTTAATAGTTCCAGATGCGGATTTTCCAAAATGGCAGGGTAGCTTGAAACCAGAAATTAGGTTTTTCAGCTTCGAGGAACGACATGAAACAAAATGCATGGTAAAATTAATCTCATCTCTTTCTGCTTAATTACCTTAAAATGAAAAAAAAAATTTCTTCGAGGTAAGTACGAGGGTCATCCGGAAAGTAGTACCCGTTCGTGCCGCATGAAGTGCTGACGACGCGAGTAGCCGCTGGACGAGGTCAGATAGCTTCAGTGGCTTGTCTGCCTTCTCTGAGCCAAGTTGCGTGACGCTAGCATTGCCTGTGTTGTTTCTGTGATTGTTTACAATGTTTAAAAAAATTGAGAACGCCGCCAGTTGTGAAGTGAGGGCAGTGATTAAATTCCTCAATGCAAGAAACGTTCGCCCATGTGATATTCATCGCCAATTAAAGGAGGTGTATGGAGACAATGTAATGGACGAGTCGTCTGTTCGGCGGTGGTGTCGCAACTTCAACATGGGGAGGGGGAACACACACGACGATGAGCGTTCGGGGAGACCGTCTGTCATTACAGACCAACTGGTGAGCTCAGTTGACGAATTCGTGAGGAACGATCGGCGCGTCACAATTGATGACATCTGTGAGCATTTTCCCAATGTTTCTCGAACAATTGTTCATGAAATTGTTAAACACCATCTGCATTATGCAAAAATTTGTGCAAGATGGGTCCCTCGCGTATCTCAATGACATGACGGCGAAGGACTATGCAGCAGGAATACAGAAACTTGTCACACGTTATGACAAATGCCTTAATTTGCTTGGAGATTATGTTGAGAAGTAGTTTAAAGTATCCTCTTTCAAATAAAATTTTTTATGTTTGTTAATATTTACTTTTGTGTCTTTATTTCACGAACGGGTACTACTTTCCGGATGACCCTCGTATGTTCGAATGTAGATCTTCATTCTCCCCTAGTCATATGGATTGTCCTCTTTTTATTTCTTGTGGTATTCGCTCCTTATCTTTACCGACGGTACTGTGGCCTTGGCATCTCTTTCCTTCTCTCTCCTTTTCCTCCCTCGTCACCAGGGTAATCCTATGAGCTGATGCATATTTCTGTTGCATTACTACGGTGCTCTTCGTTACATCTCCGGAACTCGTTTCTTTCTCTGACAGAGATTTTTTGACTAACTATCCGCGTTTGTCTGCTCCTAGCTCCTAGACAATATTATGTAATTCAGAGGTTGATTTTCTACGTTGATAAATCATGAGGCAGATTTTTTGATTATATATATATATATATATATATATATATATATATATATATATATATATATAAATGAGTATATATATATATATATACATACATATATATATACACATATATACTCATTTATATATATATATATATATATATATATATATACACACATATACTCATTTATATAGAAACAGACATAAGGAAAAGGGATAGGAACACACAAAGGACGAACACAGGAGAGGTGGGGAAGGCGGAATCCAGCAGATCACGAATGTAAAAATATTTCCTAGACCGGGATAGGAAATATTTTTACATTCGTGATCTGCTGGATTCCGCCTTCCCCACTTCTCCTGTGTTTGTCCTTTGTGTGTGTTTCTGTCCCTTTTCCTTATATCTGTTTCTATATAAATGAGTATTTGTTCGCCGTTTGGCGGGATTTCGTGCTTGAATGTGTATATATATATATATATATATATATATATATATATATACCAATAATTATATATGTTATATATATATATATATATATATATATATATATATATATATATATATAAGGTAACTGTTGCTATTATGTTCTAAGCGGATGTAATCTCGGTAGACCAATACATGTATATGCATAATTAGATATTAATAGTTTAAAAATATGTACTCTTGCAATCGTACATCTATATAAAATTATATATCCATACATTTTACCTTCAGGACGTATCAAAGCTCGGAATGGACGTCAGAGAGTACGCGCCAACTCTTTCGTGAGACAAGGACATTTTTTGCGGTATCGCACTCCAATGAATCAAACCACGTGTCATGTCACAAACCCACATTTGACCCGCTAAAATGAAGATATTATGTGGTCACGGCACACAATTCTTTTGATGCTCCGCAGCAAAGATCTTGCTTTCAAGCGGTCGCAGCCACCCACCCGCCACCTCACCGCAAAACACAACACTCAGCTGGTGATTCTTTCTGTTCCCTCTTCATCTCTCTTCGTCTCCACTTATTCTCTCTTCTCCCGATACTAACCCCAACCCCAACTCGCCTCCTATTCATTCTATTCAAAACCGCTCGCTCAATGGAGAATACACGGTGTTTCATCGGAGCCATTGAGAGCTACAATGTTCTTCGATTGCAATTATGCAGAGGGTAATAACACTGGTTTTACGATCTCAATTCAAATGTTATCCTTTTAAAAACTTATAATACCTAGTTTACTGTAATTGATGGTGTTTTTATGTATGTAAATGGTAATGAAACGCCTTTGGAAATATCAGTCTTTTAGGGAATAGTTACTTTCGAGAGAAAAGTAAAATTAGGACATATTTTTAGTATTTCAGTTATTTTCCTTGTTTTTAAATTTAAAAGAGCAATTGAATTACAATTGAAGGTTACTTTAAGAATTCTCTGAAATGGTATGATAAGTGCCTCAAATTACATTAAAAAATTACTTGATTTAGTACAAAATTCGCTTTCATTCACCTCAAGACGTACATACAGAATCGAAAAAACTGCAGTTTGAAAACATTTTCTGGAGTAATACTTTGCCATGAGTTATAACCAGATTACCTATATTTTTCATCTTCCTAAAATAAAAGTACTCCGAAAAGTTGTTTGTGCTCAAAATTGATTATATCTCTAATTGCAAGAAATATAATCAACAGATTTCTTGCAATCTTCTTATTGATATTTTATTCATTGGGGTTGGTCCCCGGTTTTTTTGAAAAATATCATTATTCACATGCTTCAAGTTTCCATAATTTCGATTTCCTCTCTTCTGCTGTCCTTTTCGTTGATACCAAATCGCATCAAAATAATATCTCCCATGTTTATTTTTTCATGATAGTGTTCCGTAATTTCTCGCTTATGTTTCTACTTGGTAGTAGATGTATCTTCATATAAACTGCCTTCTTTACAATGGCTACATTTCTAAATTATTATTATTGAGTTTGTGTTTAGGCTCAACTCCAGAAATCATTCAGCAAAATGTTATTGTTTATTCCATTTTTGGATATCCTTCTTCATTACTATGAAATTCATATCCTTCGCCTGATTAGGTATTTTCTCTGCAATTCTCGTGTTAAATATCTTCTTACATTCATCCACAACAATTTATGTTGGTTTCCTTCAAGAGTACTTTAATCTTAAATATGTATATTTTCATTATCATATCATTGTAAACTCTTGGTCATATTTCTGCATTGAAAGAATTACTACTGAGACATGTTTAACATAATGGTTCGTATGCCTTTCTGTTGTTTAAATAATGTCCTCTGTATCTAAATATTGAATATCAGAGCTATTCATTTATTACAAATTGCTCAGTATTTCAGCTGAATATAATGTAACTATGTTTTTATTCGGCCTGTTGATCGATCTTCTGTACATTTACTTTTCCTTTAGTAAGCCTCCTATTCCATTCATTGTTATCAATCGATTACTTTGATTTGATAAATGTTAGAAAATAGTTCTCCAGTAATAATGCCGCTGCGTAGTTTGAAGTCTACCGTCTATATCAAGTGCGTGTAGCGTAATCAAATTATAAGGTTGTAAAATTTGACGCTGCATTATTAGTTTTTAACCTAGGTATGTTACCTTTCTGCTGTTCTATTCTTAATGTTATGCACTTTAAAACAGGAAGGAATTGGAGTTACGATAAAAAAAATATGCTCCGTGATGGGTAACTTCCCATGCTCGTAAAAGTGCATGCGGAAGGCCTTCTGTGCATTTTCTCTCCCCTTTCGAGTGAACGAATGTGAGGATAAAAAATATCATCCACCTTTCTCTCATCCTTTTGTTCAGCGAAGTGCTGCACCTATTTCTATTCCTATGGTCATATTGCCTCCATATCAAGTCTCCCTCAGTATACTACAGTATGCCGTGTCAAGAAGCACTCGCACCTTTCTCCGTTCCACGGGGATATCATTTCCAGCGGAGACATTCAGCTGACCTTTTGTGAGGCAATCCTGTTCATTTTTCCCCTACTTGCTTTCTCTATGCCTTTTTTTCATCTTTGCAAAAAAGTGATTCGTCAGCACACCACATCGTCTTTGAATCAAAACAATACTTCTTGCAATAATTTCTTTTCTTCTCGACTCTCTGCGAGCGCTCTCTCTTTCCCCCATTTTTATAAATTTGTTTTGCTGCTCCGTGTGTTTAAATTTTGGCCCTAACTTTCATGTCTCAATTTCATTTTTGGTTTCATTTTTATTAATGACCCGCATGCTGTAGAATGACGCTCCTTTGGATTTATGCATCATTCCAAGAAGGCGCTCATTTATTTTAAAAAGAGTAATGGAAGACGCTCCTCAAAGAATTCTTTAAGCCACCGGTTTTGAACTACAATAATTTTGTTCTGATTCCTTTTTAAATGTTAATCTATGATTAAGGGAATATTTTTATTTTTATGAGCTATGAGTATTTTTTTATAACTTTTGTTTTAAGTGCTAACGTAATTTTCTGATTTAAGCAATATTGGTGAAATTAACTAAAGAAACAAATTAAGAAAATTTCGCCCTCTGGTAGAAAAATGAGCTAGAAGTTCTTTCCCTGAAATTGAAGCCTGTATGCACAGCATGGACTATATTTGGTATCATTTCGCATCATAAAGGACAAAGCTCATTGTATAAGTTCACTGTCCGGAAAATAGGACGCAAGATATATGGATTCCTCATGAGTTATGTGTATGCCTGATAAAGATAGATGCGGGTTATTTACACACTTACCAAAATCTCTCCTTGTGAATATTATTGCATTCCGAAAATTACAATAGGAAGTGTAGCCACATGTGGATATGGACTCCTAGTAAATCAATGGATGCATTAGATTCTAACAAAACATTATTTTTTGCTGTTAAAACATATATATTCATTGCGGGATAGTGCTGTGGTTAAAATTGTTTACCAATATTAGTCATTGATAGGAAATTATATATCTATTTAATCAACCATTGCGGTTGATTTTTACCTATAATTTCATCATGTTTTTACCATTTTCTTAAATCGATTTTTTTGCCCTTGGTTAAGAAAAATATGCCTTCACAACATTCAAAGTGAAAAAAATACTTTAAAGTGCACATATTTGGAATAAAGTAAGGAGTTTTCTCAGAACTTTGTGCATTTTGTGCGAATAGATGTGATTTTTCATTGCTTACGATGAGTTTAAATAAACGTCGTAATCCTTCCTGAAAACTGCATTTTTATTCAACCACGTAGAACTTCAATTAGAAGCATGCAACGTTTATGCGCTATCTTATAGGGAGAAGTATATATTCAATTAAATCACATCTATCTGACAACGAGAGTCGGTACATACACCTTATTAAGAAATAAATCTCACTTATAAACGAAATGAACTCAGAAAGGTAATATATCAGTTTTTCTACCAAACCTCTGAGTCACACTGTAAGAGTGATGAGCCCCATAATTCACCATCACTTTAATTCGTGTCAATTACCATCGTTAAGCAATAACGTGGAGCCGTGGTAGATTAGATTCAATCCGCCTGTCATTGCAAAATTACATCCTTTAACAATATATACGCATCCATTATTGCTTCTTTGATAGAATTATTTATTCCTTTATGAAATTCACGCTAGTTTTCCGATGGGAACAGCTCCGAGTTCCCACACCACCCCTCACCTTCTCCGTGTCCGTGCGGTGAACACTCCTGTGACACATTTCGAAATGTTTTATGTTTAATCCGAACGGCGACGACCCAAAATCGCTTTTGAGAGAGAGAGACTTTTTTTACCCCTCCCTCTTATTATCCTCCCGAGACCCTTTTGGTTGGAAACGCGATTTAATACGCCCTCTCGCCCTTTGACGCCCTTCTCCGAAGAAACGTATTCGAGAGGGGCGGGGGGAGGAATGACGGTGCGCGGGGGGTGAGGGGGAGGGAGGAAGGTGGAGGAAGAAGGAGGGACCGGCCACGGAAAACCTCCTCCGCCCTACTCCCTCAGTTCTCGCCGCCCCTGCCCTCAATGGACGACGGGATGAATATGAATCTACGCCTATGCGTAACGGGTAACGGAGATGGGTGTCGCGGATTCAAGAGAGCAAACGAACTTTGAGGGAAAGTGTTACGAACCGTGTTCTACTGGCGGGGGTCCCGTTTTCAACGGTTGCAAATACTTAGTCTCTTGTTCATGCCTACCCCATTCTTTCCCCGCTTGAAAAATGAGAAGGCCGTGAATCTCACGCATTTCGCGCCCAGCAGTGACTGAAAACCGTCCACCCTTATTGTGAAACTCTATGATAAACATGTTCACCACCATTGTACTCACACTTAAAATACCCTTGATTCTTCCATGCCGTTAGTGAGCAAGATCTCTATTTCACCTTCTTGTGCGTTCATAAATTATGCAGCAAAGAAGCGAGGCGAAATCAATTTCCCCTCTCAGGTTTGCACGACTCAAGATAAAAACGTCGGCACTTTGCAGTTTTCTGTCAGTCAATAGTAGATTCTCCGTACTCCAGTCTCCGTTTCTCAGGGATATCAGTTATTAGGAATTCACATTTCTCCGAAAGTTTAGGCTTTTTCTGGCAACTCTGAGTGTACTCAGGTTGAGTTTTCCATGGCCCCATTTCGAGGATGCATTCAATCTGGAATATAAAAGTATAATATCGTCAGGCTTACTGTGAGTGCCGAAATGAGTCTAAATGATATTGGGAAATAAATTCCAATCTGAAAGGACCGTAAAATTTTTCCTGCATTCATTACGCCTAGCATAGAAATAACAGCTTTTCATGCACCCGATATCAACCCATTAGCTTTATCTTGAATCTGCTTCAAACCATGACATGAATAAGGCTTCTGAGGGCTCAAGTGTACGATATCTCCCTTCAGCGCTTACCATTTGGAAACGGATTAAGGAATTTCAGATAATTTTGCTGAGAGCAATAAAAGGTCAAAAAAGCAGGAAGGGGAGATCTAAAAATTGACATTGGTCAAGGATGAAGCATGGGGGAGTGGTTGAGCTGAGAGGGTTTGAGGAAGATAGAAAGTGCTGTCCAGCAAAAGAGCAGACTACCTTACCTCACACTTTTCTTTTATTTTATCGTACCTTCAACCCGAAGCGTCTTCCACATCTCCGTAAGCCAGTCTACGCCCTTCGCAAACGTTTTCTTACCTCCTAAGTCCTCATTCCCTTCCTCCTTCAAATAACTCCAAATCTAACCCAACTCCTGTCTCGACGCGAGAGCCCTTGGGTAGGTGTGCGTGCGTGTGGGCCTCTGTTATTCCACACCGCCCGCCTCGCCCTTGCGATCCACTCGTGCGTGCGTGATTCATCTACTTGTCTCCGTTTTGCTGCTTGAACTCCAGTTTTCTCACGCTTTTCCTCTCGCTGTACACATTATCTAAGTCTGAGAGGACAAGGTGAGTATCGCAAGCAAACCGGTCTTCAATTATTCCGTGCTGGTACATTTGTTTCGTAATTCTTAAGGGATTTTTTTCTTTTTTTTCTTTTAGCTTTTATTTTATTAATTGTTACCAGTTTGCTTTGAAAAATGTAATCTTTTCGTAGAAACAATTACTGCTCTTCGTCATTGATATGGCTTTCTTTATATCGCTTATGATGAACATTTATTTAATAATTTATTACTTTCTCCGAATCTTCAACCGTCTATAAAAAATATTTCAATTACATCCATCTTATTTTTGTGTGCAGGTATGCGTACCATTAGTATGATTCTGTCTAGAGTGTTTTAGGATACTTTTACTATCCTGTATTATCAGAACTTTTCCTTCATCAGCAACTTATTCAGTGATATTAATTGTTACTTGTAGTTGGAACTTAAAATATCTAAAAACCCAATACAAGGGGTGTCTGTGACTCATAAAATTGCGGACTTATGCCTCATAAGTGACCTCATCGGAAAGACATTAAGTGTTTATATTTGATCACTCATTGTCTCATCCAGCGGAAATATTCAGGCTGTTAACACTATTTTTTTAATGAGACAATGATTGTTTATTTAAAGATGTTTCCTTATGAGAATGATTTTCAATGTCTGTCAAATTTTTTGGTAGGCATGCAACATTTCTGTAGACGTTATGTTTATTCCAACCCATATTTTATCATAACCCTCTGACGTTAATTCCTCCTAAAAAGTTTTCTCAGTCCCATTATTCTTTTTCATTACTGTTCGTTCGTCGCGGTGCACTTCGCCTTCTTCTAAATTTAAATATGGACCGCTCGACCTGTGACGAATAAAGTTTATCGTAATGAAGAAATTGTGAGGATGTAATTGATTGTGATGGTTAATATGATACGTTTTGCATTTGAATAGTGAGTGGAACCGTAATAAAATATGCATTAATAAAATTTAAAAGTTACAGCGTCACATGAAGATCGGCCACTGTTTGTGCGGCGCTCATATATTCGATGTATTACATAATGACGTGTCAGAGATGCACCTGTTTGAAATATCTTTTGGGAAAGTAAGTCACTGGATATATGAAAGTCATGGTGGAAATGACTGCAGCCAAGATAAGGGAATAATGCCATCTTAAGATGCATTAACCTTATCCCCAAAATTATATTTTTTCTTCTGGGGTGCCGGAATGAAAATCACTTTTCACGTTCCGAGTCCGAATTTTCATAATCTGGGATTATGGTGAAGATTTTCATAAGCTCGTATATTCTAATTACCTGCCAGAAATTATATACAAAAGTAATTTCAATGAAACTATTCTCGGGGGACATATGAGTGGGCAAATGCAAATTAAAGCTCGATGTGCCGCACCCTTCGCGTGTTTCATCGAACAAAGCAAATCTCTTAAGGATTAACAGATTCATTTCCCAATTATCAAGACGGACAGACATATTATGGCGCCGCTCATCTCTGTCCATTATTTGCTAATTAACTTGTCACTGTTGATTTCATTGTGGTACCGTCCAAGGGTCGTCCCTGATTAGGAATCCGTGGGGGACTAACAATGAGAGAGGTACACTCCCACCATTCATTCTAAGCGCGTGATGGGGGAGAGGGAGTAGATCTCGTATGTTAATTGTTGCAACACAAAGTGCCCTTTGAACTCAGCGGTCCTTTGAGTAAACGTGCCTTTGCATTGGCGCTTATCCCACTCGCCGACGCGCAGGCGTATTAAGTCTCCGACAGACGGTCAGCGAAAGCTGTCGGGGGTGTATCCATTGCGGGTGAGTTCACACGTCAACTCCGCTCTCTCTCTCTCTTCCCTCCTTCCTAGGTCCCTTCCGCGTTTTCTCTCGCTTCCTTCAGAGATACGTGAAGTGAACGTTGAATCTTAGAAGTTTTCACCACGCTCAATAAGCTTGGGAATGAGTCGATAATCACCAAACGTGGCATGTTAAAAGAAGTAACAATAAGCATGACGAAAATTTTGCAAAGTTAATGCAATGTCTCTTCCGGAGAATGTGATTTTTAGATTAGTTTTTATCCACTGTGCTTTATCATGTAAGAATGTATTTCGCAGTGCATAATGGCGTAACGAATAGATATTTCTAATTACCTTGGTGGTGTGTTTTAAGCCCTAAATTACTTGTACCTGTATATAATAACATCTGAAGGAATCTGTGTGGCTTAAAAAATTTTATGGAAATTATACTGATGTAAAATCATGGTTCAATTACGAATCTATATTCTTCTCTGTCCATTACAATGTCAACCTTCATTGAGTGAACTAAAATAATGGGAGGAAATCATGAAAATCATTATAATGTATCGATGATGAAATATACGGAATGTATTTAAACGATTAAATATTTTTCGGAGGTATGCATTGCGTACACTAGGTATGTGTGCAGCCATGGCTTTGTTTTCAGAATTTTAGCAGAAAAAGTAACTGAAAAATTAAGCATATGCAATTTAAGCTTAGGCATACGTAATTGCAGACTCTACACGAAAACACTCCGTCGTAGATAGCTGAGGGCAACTGAAACGATACGTTTCAAACAGTGGGGAATACAAAGTGTAGGAGTAGAAAGCTATTTCATTCCTTGTGTTATCTCAGAATTTCTTGAGAGGTCTTATTTGAGGCAAGATTTATTCAATCGAATTCGTTTTAGTTTATGTCTTTTGTGATTCCTTTTTATTTTACCGATGCATAAAATCCGTCTTCATGTAGATGAGGTTAAATACGTAGTTGAGAGAGCTAAAGGGATTGTATAAAAAAGGGAAATAATGCGTGATCGGGTGCTTCAGCTCTATAGCCTGCGGTTGAATTCAAAGGAATGCACCTTTTTTCTTTTACTCGACGAGTTTTTCCGAATAACTTCTTTGTATTCTTTTTATTTTTGAAGATAAAATGTTTTGAATGAAACGTGACTGGAGGAAACATTTATAATCGATAAAAAGCTCGTTTTTAATACCTGTATATGTTTCGTCTTTTATTTTAATTCAGCCATTATATTCTTTTTGGCTTGAATCTTTGAGCTAAATTTAGTGATTTGCATTTTTATTTTCTGTATACTTTCCATTACATTCTAGGTGTGATATAAACTATCATAGAGAAATCGGCGAAAAAGATATTTCGCATTTTACTAGTCAAATATCACTTGATTTGCGTTTATGTGTGTATTTGAATTCATTCATGCTGTTTAAAATATATAAAATTACTGTAGAATATTTTATTCAAACTAATGTAAATCCTTGTATTGCCTTCTATTTTTTGGGGATCTTTGAGTGTCCTCCAGACTAATCCATCCCAAAGTTGCGCACAAATGTCCTATTTTCATTTTTGGCAATTTAATTTTATTACTAAGTCAGTTCGTGCGTAGTGGTAAAAACATGAGTAAATAATATCTATATTTATGCCTTAAAATTGCCATTTACACTTATAATAAGGCTTGTATCACAGTTATAACAGACTAAGAAGTAAGTACCTGTATGCATGATATGCATAAGAACAGGATATTTATCTCACTTTGTTTTGAATTGCAGCTGAGGGCTCTGCATAAAATTTGACAAATTAATCACTTCAAGATTTTTATGAACAGTTACTGTAAGAAAAGTTTAGAATAATGAAAATAATGGCAGGGAATTATGTTGGTATGGTAAAAAGCTCCGATTCGTTTACCAGTTAGAAAATGTTTTTGTATACTTTTCACTTATCGTAGAATTTTTCCCGCCTGTTTTAGGGAAAGAAAAGAGGAAAAGAACAAACTTCAGCGTTATATTTATAAAATGCACGTAATTTTCAATGATCTGAGCTAAAGTAGTGGTTATTTTGTCTTATTTGGAGCATTTAATGCTTTTTCTCTACGGTTGTTCTACGCACTTCATTTAAGTATGTCTAATTATGAAAATTCCTCACAAAACATTTTATAATTATTTTGTTAGAATACATTGGTGCATAACTTGATTTATTTAATACCTAACACACACTAATCCACCCGATATTTCCATGAGAGAGGACTTTCTTCACCAAATACTAAGCTCATCGCGCTTGTGAAATTCAAAGGAGAGCGACCATTCTACTCAGATGTGTAATCTCCATTCTCTCCTTATAACAGCATAGAATACGTGCTAAAACAATAGATATATGCAAGGGACATCGTGTATTTATTCATGCGTCCTAAGAAAACAGCTTTTATTTTTTTGGCATAAAAGTATATTTTTGAGCGAAACATACTCGTCAGCGTCTCAGAACTTGAAAGTGAATACAAAATTAATTGGATTTTCCTCAAAGCAAACAAACATGTCCTTCTTTAACTCACTATGACTTATTTCGATTATAACCTACTTTTTTATCGTTGATCGAGCTTGACTCTGTTTCTCCTCCGCTTTTTTTCTCGACTTACATTAGTAAGAACATATAGCATCGACATATAGCTGGGAAAAATGTACGTAAGGTGCTCATTATCCTTAGATAGCATATACATTAAAAAGAAATATTAATATTAACGGTGGTCTATCCGCTAGGGTGGGTTTCGAATGGAAACACAAACTATTCACCACTACATTTCTAAGCGTCACCTTATACGACACAACGTGACGCACTACAGTACAATAAACCTTTCTTCAAATAAGGATACCTTTTGTCACCCTTCATTCCGTTCAACATGCCCATTATTTTCCTCATCATACCTTGTCTAACACTCTCTCTTCTATCACAGTCTTCAACATTCCGTCACTAATCAAAATGCTGTGAATCCACTTTTTTGCATCTTTGGATTTATCCCAAAAAGTACCTCCCTCTTCCCCTACCTTGCCTAGTACTTTTTAGTTCGTTTAAAAGATATTATAAATTTAAATTTACTCTATCATGTATAAAATATTCATATTCCATAAGTGTCAGCGATGAATAAATTTGACTGATCAAAGCGGAGGAAAAAAACATGTTTTCTGTGATATTTAAATGTATCATTTAATAATGTTGCATTTCTAGCAAGAATAAATGCAAAAATATCGTTTTTATTAAGCATAAATGTTTGTAGGCACTCTTAGAAAAATGGAGACTTTGATTAATATCCGTTCCATGACCGGGCTTGCACTAATGTAATATAGCTTTGCGGCAAGAAGGATGTAGCGCACTCAAGGGAATGATTTACGAGAGAGTCAATTTCAGAAATATATTGTGATATTCAGAAACTCAGGTGCAAGGTCGGGTGTTACGTCAGCCCTTGGTAACTGAAAATTACAGGTGAACAATCGTGAAACTGCTCACCGCCAGTCGAAACTAACCGTTAGCTTGCGAAGCTGGCGGGGGAAGGAGAAAAAAATAGTGAGGCTAATATTTCAAAACTGAGCGTGATTCTTGAAGCACCTTATGAAAAGCGGGTGAAGAAAGTAAAGCGAAGGGGAATCCTCTCACAAGATCTCATTGAAAAACAAGAAGAAATAATCATGCGTTCTAGCAATTAATCATCCTCACTCCAATCACAGCGATCCATCTCTTTCTATCTAGAACCGAAATTCGGCTTTCGTAAGAATAAATGTCTCATGGAAAAGTGTGAGTGGAGATGGACATGAAGCAAATTTGAGAAAAAAACCTGATTTCTACGTAGGAGCGGGAAGAAATAAAACAAAACGTTCAACATAACCAGCGCAATGGACACAACGTTAAGGAAAGAGCGCGCACTCTTTCATTTGCGGCCAGTCGTGAGCGAACAAGGTTGGCGAGAAAGATGACCGCGTGGAAATGTATGCTGGTTGAGGTGATCTCGAACGTGTTGGAAGTTCGCGCGAGAGATTTCAGCATGGTATCTCCTGACTCTTCTTTTTGAATTATGAATATGGGTCAAAAGGTTGAGGTCGGAATGAACTCTGAAAAAAAACGCCGTTGATGGAAAAAACGGGGAAAAAGAGAAGCGGAAGGAGGAAGGTTGTTGTTCTTCTTTGCGAGAATCAGAGTGCTTGCTGCCAGTTTGGTACTTTTTTAGATACGAACTCGTGACAGATGGGCGAGGTAAAGACTAGTCATTGCCATTTCTACGAAAGAAACTCAGCCCATCTCACAGATTTCACCGCTGGTTTTTCTCCCGAAGAGGGCGTTCACCATTTTTCAATATGGCCTGAATGCTAAAAATACCATGTGAGAAATGTATATTACTCCTCTCTTGGTTTGAAAACAGGTGGAATGAATTAGTGGAAAAAAACAGCCATCATATGTAACCTCCTCCTCTGGGAATGCATCACCACTGAAGATCATTATTCATTCATTTTTAAAGTTCAAACTATTAACCGATATAACAAATCCGTATAAAATATTATTGAATGTGAAAGCTCGTTTTTTGGGAAAGATTACCTTCTCGTTTCAGATCGTTATGCTTTTGTTTGAATAAATCATTGGTACAATAATATTTAGCTATTCTTATACTGATGTAACGAGGTAGATCATATGCGAGTACATATATTTTACTTATTAAATGCCGGACGTGTTTGTGAATAGTACTAGTGGAAAACTGATAAAAAAACGATATGGAAAACTCTTGATACCTGCGTAGTTTAAGAAAAACTATTCGAATGGAATTGATTTGAATTCAGGCCCAAATCAAGGACTTTTTTTTCATTTGAGCTCTGTAACTGTTTTGAGAAATTTTGGCGTCAGATCCAATTAAGAGATTCCGTGATTCGACATGGTATCTTATCTTCCCAAGCTCACGAGTAGAGAAAAAATTACGATTGCGTTATCTTTTTCTGGGGCAATGATGAATGAATGATATTATTGATACAACTTATTCTTGCCAATATCAAATATACGTAATAAACATTTATAATAACCAATAACATAATTTTTACTGAGCTTACACCTGCGGTCGTGTTACCTGTTTGAATATATGTCCAAAAAACTATTTTCTTCGGTTCTATCATCTTACTGCGAAAAAATACGCCATATTGTTATTGTAACTGTTCGATCAGCTAGGACGATTAAAAAGTTTGGAGAAAACTTGCAATGAATCTTTATTTTTTTATATGTGGTTCAGAAACTGTAAATCAGTGTTCTCGGCACTCCTGTTCAATCAGTTTCCTTTATAGCATCATAATATAGGCACTGTACAATCCATCTGCAAGCTGGGTTCGTGCCTTTATAACTCCTAAAAAAACGCTTTAAATATTAAGCATGTGGTATTTCTAAGAACAATCTTATAACATGGAATGGAATTCTACCCATTGGCTCACTTTAACTTTCTCTTCAATTAGTGATTAAAATCCGCATAATATATGTTTATTTATCATCCAAAATCCAATCCCAAACCTGGGCAAAGTATTACGCCCACAAACTATTTGGGAAAAATTACCTTATTTCTTCAACGTTCTAACATACATATAACTATTATTCAGCGTTTTCAACAGTTTTCTCGGTTCTGGAAGTAGCCCTAAATTCTTGCGATCCCCTACCTCTCCTCTTGTATTTCAATGCAGAAGGGTCCTGAGTGCATAAGTTATAGAGTGAACTAGTCTTCTATAAATAAGAGTACACAATTGACTCATCAAGAATCCCTGCCATGTCAATAAAATTTATTTTAATGACCATATATTCTTTTGAATAAAATTAAAATATTCAGTTCATTCAAGGTTTAGAGGTCAGAGAAATGAAAAATGGACGTAATGATTTATTTTTATTTAAAATTGATTATCTCTTAAGTGCGTTCATTGTAAAAGGAAGAAGCGGACATTTTTTTCTGTAGATTCATGAAGAAAATCATTGCACATTTCACTAGTTAAAGAAATATTTCACTGGTAGGCCGGTCTATCCCTGGATGTGTGAAGAGCCTTGTTGTTTACTGTAAAGCTTAATAGAAGGCCATTATTTTTTCGAATCATTTGAAATCTATCTTCAAATATTGTATTTGATGATCTTAGTTGCCTATCTAACCATAGATATCGGGGATAATGTTTAGTATATTTTAAACTAGCAGTTGAAGATTATTTGAATTTCATATTTTTGGCTTCTAACTCAGTATACAAGGTCTGTCTCAAAAGTGGCAGGGCTGATTTGATTAAAAAAATTATTGCCAGAATTGATAAATTCACTCAAAAGTCTTTGAAGTAACACCCGTGAGAATCAACACACCGCTGCCAGCGGGCTTTCCAAGCCTCTTACGCCTTCTGGAAGGCAGTCCCCGGAATGCTGTTACGCTCCCTCGTCACAGCTTTTTGTAACGCTTCCACTGAGCTGAGGTTACGTTCTTTCAGCACGGATTTGAGGCGGGGGAAGAGGAAAAAATCTGGTGGGGCCTTGTCTAAAAAATTAGGATTCTCACTCACATGCTCGAGAAGCTCTGGCATGTCCGCGTGCGAGTTTTCTTTTGTTCGTTCGAGAGCACTCACTGCACCAACTTCGCGCACACCTTTCTCATGAGCATGTTTTCGGTCACAAGTCGATGCACAACCCTTTAAGGGATGCCAAGTTCATTATTAACCATGGGAACACTTAATCTGCGATACCTGTGCAACAAAGCCCATGGCTTTATCACCATTAGCTGCCTTGAGGGTGTCATGAGTCCCGTTATGCCCAGTTGCACGGAAAATTTGATTGCGTAGGGGTGTTTCAATGACCAGTTCATGACCAGGCGTCACGAGGTCGCGTTGTAGAGGTTTCGTTAACGAACGATCCTTACTCCACAAAGACTGGAGGCCATCTACCAACGGCCTCCAGCTTTTCCTGAGACTCCCCTGCCTTGAACTCAGCCAGAGGAACCGCCGTCCGTCCATCCGAGAAAATAAGTCATATGCTTTTGGGACAGACCTAGTAAGAACAACAAAATAAGACATACGTGAGATTTGAAAGTATTAATTCATGCCCTTGGTATCGGTAAAAATGTATTGCATATGTCTACGCACTATCTGATGTTGTCGTTGCAAATTATGTGGAATGGTCTGAAATCATTTCAAATTAATTTTTTTAATGTGGCCGAATTTCTTCTACTCATTTCTAAGAGAGATTGTCATTTCCTCCAAATGGTCAATGCAGAATTCAACAAACCTACCCGTTTAATTTCTCAGCTCAACATAGTGCTGTTAAGTTATATTTGACCTACGTTCTCTTAATGTAACATTTTAAAAATTTAACTTGGAAGCCATTGATTTAATAAAGTGGGCGTCGTCACAAATATACCGGTTGAATGGACTCAAATGAATCTGAAAAAATGAGGCAGAATGTTTCCTTTTCTGTGTCGGGGACAAGCGTTTAATGGCTACAGATTTCATGGAGTCGAGATTTTTTATAAAAGATATTCTAGCGTATGTTTTCCATCGTTTAGCTCGTTTTTTTTAGATTTCGCAGCACGGCGGAGGGAGAAACTTTTCATTGTGAAATTGTTAATAAATTATTTTTATTGAAGTATATGCCGCAATAATGGAAAGTCTGGTTTATGTAACTTCATAAAATAGCCATGGATTGGAAATTTTAGAATGTACTATGAACACGTTAATTGGGAAGATACTTACTTTCTTTAGAGCAGCTTAAAGTGTAAGGAGCCAAAAAAAGTACTTATTTAACCTCGGATGATATTAGGATGTTATTATTACCTAAGTTTGCGTCATTTACTCGTTACATATACAATTTACTCCTTTCCATTTCATTTGATAAAGCTGTCTGCGTGAATGTAGCGAAATAGAATGGCTTTTATTAACAAAGTGAAGAAGACATGATTATTAGCTCATCGAGTTCACGTAGCGGCATTTTTTGCAAAACGAGTTTCGAGATGAGTTTCTAACTATGCAAGTGTGAATAAGTAATCATGAAGCCCAGGGAAAGAAATAAAACTCTCTAGCCAGACTCAGTTCTATACCTTTCTCTCTCCAGATCCGAGTGAAATGACAAGACGGATATGCGGGGCGGTAAACGTTTTGAGCTTGGGAACTGAGTGTATAGGTTTTGCGATGGGTAGAAAAAAAAGTCGTTTGGCGCCATGCATGGGTTTTTTAATACTCGTACAATGCCATTCGTCCATCAAATTTCCACCACCACGGAATTAAAATTTAGCCAGACTAACAGAACCTGCTGGAGACAAGCGCATTATTTGGCACCTTGACAAATTGAATTAATAGGAAGCGGAGTGGACCACGAGGTGCACAGGCATAAGTTGATATTATTTTAGAAACAACCAAACTTTGCATTAAACTAATGTGGTATTAGCATCAGTTGGTTTCTGAATACTGGTGGGTGAATGAAAACGTTAACCTGCTGGATTCCAATATATTTGACCTCCTATTAACCGAGATTTGGTTGATCAGAAACTGAAGAAAAAATTAATTTGATTTAGATAATATGCATAACTAGGAGGAATTTGTGCCAATGATTTTCAGGAAACGATAAGCCCCAGGACTTGTTTCCATTATCCCTGCGAGTTCTAATTGTTTTATTGTAGACTGTCCACCTGCCTTTTCTGTTGTGCTTAAAGTTGATCTTAATTGTTTTTTATTCTCGCAGATTCCAGGTGCTCTATTCAATTCTATCTCCTTTGAGTCACTGTATGCAGTACGCGCAAAGAAAACAAATAATGCAGTTCTTCAAAAGTGCACCTTCTAAATAAATTCGGCATTTTTTCTGCCACAAAACTTTAAAAATGGTTTTGCTTGATATTTTAAAAGGAAGGAGAAATGTAGCCTCTTTTGCGAAGAGCCGATACATTTCTTATTACTCTTTAAAGAAAAAGCTTAATTTTGTATTTTAATTTAGAAATATTAATTCAATTTGCAGACAGTGTATTTTGATTTATCAGATGTCTTCAAGCATGATTACCTATTTATTCAATACTATAAAATCAGTCATGCGTTATTCGTTACACTCAATTTAACGAAATCTTAGTTGATGCACAAATCTGTTGTATTCTCGAATATTACTTTAAATTTTACAGAAGATTAGGAGAAAGATGGAATCCTCTTTGGTGTATGTATACAAACAGAGCGTATGTGCAAGTTGGTATATAATGAGTGTGAGTATATATATATATATATATATATATATATATATATATATATATATATATATATAAATAAATATATATACACATATGTGTGTATTTATATGTATATAAAAACCATAAACACAGTAATCAGCCCAAAGGTCGGTTTGGTAGGTGATGGTAGAGTTTACCCAGTACTAAGCCCTACTGCGAGTGAAATTCACACATCAGGGTAGGGGGGCCAATTCCTTTCCCTGTGCTGCTTATGGTTTCCAAAGAACATCCGATACCCGAAAAATCACATAGCTGGGGTGGATTTGCAGGTGCCCAGAGGAGCTACCTCGGGAATCGAACCGGGGCCCTCTGGTCAGTAGTCCAACGCTCTGGACTACCGCGACTGTGTGTATATATAAATAAATAATATATATATATATATATATATATATATATATATATATATATATATATATATATATATATATATATATATATATATATATATATATATATATATATATATATATATATATATATATATATATATATATATATATATATATATATATATATATATATATATATATGTATATGGGTAAGATTTTTCGTGCACAATTTCTCCACTAAGCGGACTTCAAGCAAACTTTGGGGAAAAGCAAACAGAAGGCTATCTCCTACATGTACCCCTCATCCTTTCCCCCTCACCTCTCCTCCTCACCTCCCCTCCTCTTCACTTAGTTGACCACTCACCAGATCCCGAGTCGAGCTCAGTTCCACTCATTTTATTTTCTTGCTTATTTCATTCGGGTCCCTCCCTTCCCTGTCCCTACCTTTGCCCCAGATCCAACTCCACGGCCCTAAAGACCTCCCATTCACCTCCCCCACGACGCTTTTCCTTTTAATTTATTTTCTCGCGATCTTTATTGCTCCTTTGGGATTCCCCAAAAGATCCACCCCTAGTAAATTGGTATATTATGCCAGTTTGTTCCGCCTGATTCTTCCACTTGAAGGAATTTTAGACGGCCAGCATTCTTTTTTTCCACTTTTCATCGTCTGCTGGTTTAATGGACATTTTTAACCGCGCTGCTTTCAGAATTCCACAATGAGAACGATTTTTCTTTCAGAGTTCTAAATATTTTCACCTCTTTTAAATTTCTGGCGAAATGTCAGAAATCAACTGATTTTCAAGTACAACATTTTCCCGAGTAAAACATTTACGTTTTATATTTAACTACTTCTTTGTCTTTCATTAATATTTAGTTTTAAGTGCTTTAAATTTCTACGAAAGAATATCATATTTTTGGATGTATGTGTAATATATGTCCCTCAGAGATATTTGTGTGTATGCAACGGTTAAACTATCTTTTTATGTTTGCAACAAATGCAAGTTTCCGACGGTAGATACTAAAATGGAGTTTGGGCCTGATTAAAAATTTCGTTTCAAAATCATTTACTTCATTCACTCATAGTTTAAGCGCTACCTACAAACAGTAGTTTTTGGTAACATTACCCTTTACTTTTTCTAAACTAAAGGTTCTCTAAGCAATGCTTGTAGGCCGCGTTTTTGATACCTAATTATTTACTAAACAAAATACCAACAAGCCATTAATGTCATTTATGCTGTTGGGTGATTACTTTTAAATTTAGAAAAACTATAATCCGTAATGATAAATATCTCTATTGCAAATGGAAACGGTAGCCGAAGGGAAAAGATCCTAAAAGTAGTCTGAGAAGAGGTTTATTTGTGTCATTGCATGGTATTGCATGCTATTTCAAACGCTTTTATAATGCTCTATATATTTGTACGATAGCTTTCTCAGGAAGAACTTGACTTTTTTATCGTGTGTACTATGCATGAGCCATCTTACTGTCCGAACTCTCTGCATCGCTGCTCGCCCTACATCTTCGCCAATCCCTTTACGTCTCTGTCGAAGCCCACCTCCCACCATCAATCGCCAATGGAAAAAAATTCAGCAACTATTCCCTTGCACAGAGCCCCTCCTCCTCTGGCCATCAGAGCGTAACGCGTGAATGGGGAGTGGGAGGGGGAAGGGCGAAGTAGTGCGAGGAGAAGGGGTAAGGTGCCATGTTGTTAACACCGTGTGTCCTGTGTGACTATACGCTGACTTTGCCACCTTACCAAGCCGCCTTGCCTCCGGGCTCACCTTCATCTCCTGCATCCCAAACCTTCGGTACCGCCGCTCTCACGGGTTCCTCTCCCAAAAAACAATCCAAAGTACACGGTTTACCTGCCCTTTGTTTCTGGGCCGACTTCGAATTCCTTTTTTTCTTTTCTTCGCTTCCCCTCTCCCGATACCAATTGCAATGCTCCGTTTCGATTCGTTATCTCTTACGTAAGCTTTGGTCTTACGGAAATTCTTCAAATCTTCGACTGAGGTAATCATCGCGGACAAATTTGGTGTATAGTGATTTAATGCGAGCAGAAAATTCCTAGTTAAATATGAGAATTTTTTATTCATCATAAAATAAATTAATCGGAACGATATTGAGAATCTATAGTCCCTTCTTCGAAATAACCCCTATGGATAGGGATATGGTATAAATTCATTTGCAGTCGTTAGGGAATTTGATTATACGGCGAAAATTATCTGATATTAATAAAAATATTGACAGCAGTTTTTTCGTATTGTGTTTATGCTCTTAACATATTTTCACGGAGGGAGATCCAGGAACAAGTTAATATATTTATTTTTCTGAAAGACTCGAATGCTCTAGACACTGAAATCTTACAAGTTTTTGTGCACGAATATTTTGTAGATAAACCCTCACTTTGAATTCATCATTATGTATTATTATTTTCTACCGAAATTACGCATATGACCTCGCAGGATTGAGCTTCATGTTACTATATAGTCATTAAGTTTGACGATTTTCGACATAGAAGAAGTATTAGAACACGAATCAATTATTGGAGTTATCAGATATGCAGGGAACTAGTGCGTGATAGGAATTGGTTGAGTAATGCCCACCTTACTCAGTATCAAATTTCAGGAATCCTTTGTTACTAATGTTTCATTATTCTTGGAATTTGATAATATGTATTGAACATTAAGAGGTTGTATGTTTAATATGGGCGTTTCTTAATTTCACGTTGAATGATGACAATGGAAAAACCATTATGGGTTTGATAAATTCCTGAGTATAAAAACAGCTTTATAAGTATCAGTTATAACCTTTATTTTGTGCTAAATGCTCTGCAGTACGATCCTAATTCTACCATTACCTTTTGCTGGTACTTTCTGGTGAGCACATTCATAATTTACTTTAAAAAAAGTATTTTTATGAAATGGAAGCATCCGTATATTTCCTGACACCTTTGAGTTAATTATCGTTTTCAGCGAAATGCCATTGTTGACTATGTCATAAGATTTCGTGACTAACGGAAAAATTAATTTATCCAAATACTATATGCCGAGTTTTTCATATTACTCATGCCATTGCTAATGTTTTTGAACAAATATCTTCTTACTTGACTTTCTGATACTTTTTACTTAGTGCTACCATTCAAGTTTCCGGAAAAGCTTAAAGTGAATATCTCTCACAATATTCTGAGAAAGTATGCAAAAGTTGATGTTACAATTGTGAGGTAAAATTCATTGTAAAGATCCGCACACTTTTTTCATTTTAACTAAAAAATCTAATATATCTTTAACAAAAGTGTGTTGAAGTGACTTAGTTGATCAGTAAGAAATGATATTTTTGTGACCTCTTTTGTTCTAACGCGGCTCTTTTTCTTAAACGATTTGACCCTTTTTGCCATGGCACTCATTTGGGAGCCACATATTTCACCCGTAGTTCAAAGCACGGTTGAGCTGAAAAATATCGTTTCGTGAAGATTTCCCTCCGTTAACAACAATCACAACTCAAAGAGCTTCCTGATCTCAGCGCGATACGATTGGTTTTCATTTTAATAAATGTTCCTTCCTCGAGGGATTCCAGAGGAAAAACTCACCGCGGTCAAGATGCTCGGAATACCACATTAAGTTCTCGACTCAAGAGTCGAGTCTCACGTCCACGGATCAACCGTTGCATTGCAAACATTTCTTGGAAATTTTCTCATTGGCTTCGTCCTTATCTCTCTCTTTCCCCCCCCCCCCCCGCGCCCTTCCTCGAAGGAAGGGACGGCAGGACCTTCTCTCTCCCCACTTTCCTACCCTCTCTCCCTGCATCTTCGCTTCATTATCTGGTCCACTTTACGACATGCTCATTAACGCTATCGGAGTGATCTTCCCGCCTGCTAGCTTCTCTCCCAGCCATCGCTCCTCCCTCCATCCCAGAGCCTACTATCCTCTTCCTACCTTAAGTCTCTGCCTACCTCCATCTTCCGTCCTTCCGCTACACTTCTCCCTCCCACCTCCCGCTCTATCAGCTTTATCGGATCTAAAATCGCTTATCCATTCAGACCTTACAACTTTGGAGAACGTTCCTCCACTTTTTTTCTCTTAGTCTTCCACCAAGTGTGTGTGTGTGGGGAGGTATGTATCTATCCCTCGGCGTCTCTCTTTCCCTCTATCGTTCCTTCCCAAGCCCCAACACATTTTTTTTTTTAATTTCCAACTCTCCCGCACTGTTGGCACCTCGAATTCCAAACGGCCAGTCTTAATCTCACTCGGCGTTCTACTTCGACGCGTTTTTCTCTCGCTTCATGTGCGCACACAAATCTTCTCCCCCGAAACGATGAGGAGTTTCATCATTATTTGGGGGTATTAACAGGGGGAAGAAAGCGGTGTCTGTGGTGGAGATGGAAGCCAAACACCCCGCCTATGTCTTAGCTTCATTATTCTCAGTCGTTCTGTTCTCTTGGAGATATTTACCAGGTGCTGTGCTAGTTATAGTCGATCTCATTTGTCATTATATTAAAGGAATTTCATTAAGACTGCCTTAAATATTACCTCGGAAGAATAATATCTTTCTTTTGTAGATAAGCTGAAATTATTAGATGACATCTTTCATTAATTTCCTGCTGAGAATAGTGAAATGAGGAGGATGTAAAATTTTTATCTTCTCAATCCCGTATTTGATATTAAAAGTAATTGTTCATATTAAATGAGTTTATAATTTTCCACATAAGGCTGTGGAAAATTACATAGACATCAAACAATTCCACGAGGTAAAGTCTTAAAGTTGAAAGTATAATGAAAAGGAATTCATTAAACTTCATCTTGCACGCTTATATCAATGCACCTCGATACTAGTACGAGTTGAAATATTGAGCGGAAAAAAGCAAAGACTTATTCTAGAAACTTTTTTAAGGATATCTCATAGTAAGTGTATCCATTCGTGATTAATTAAAATATTTTCATTTTGTCTGAATATTATTTGAGACGTAAATTGGGAAAAGTGAACTCAGTATCATGATGTCCCATTGGTATATTATCATTGGAAGGAATGGACGTGGCTCGTTTTAACAACTCCTACTAAAAGTAACTAGTGGGACGTAATGATCAGTTGGCTAAAAACATTTACCAAATCTGCTATTTAGTTCGAATGCATTTATCACATGGTTCTCGTTTAAGAGAACGAATTTGAAGGAGGTCGTCTAAGTTTGTGAGTAAAAATGAAAAAAATCAGTAATGACTATTCCTTTTATCTTATTGTCATATAAATTCCGTTTACATTTATTTAATTTCAATAAATATTTACTAATTTCCTTATTTGGGCTATTCTGCACCATTTACCAAGTATTTATTTCGAAAGTACTCGAGATTGACTCACACAGATTTTGCAAGATATATCAGTTAGTTCTTTTTTCAAATTCAAGCATATTTTTTGTATTTTCCTTATAATTTTTGTCTTTCCATGAGGACTTGAATTTCATGAAAACATTTTCGAAGATGGGTTTGCAACAGTCAATTTTGTTAACATATTAATGAAAAAAAGATCATTTGCCTGAATTATCATATTTAGTTTTTAAAAGGAAATTAATATCATTCGCCCTGTTTAATCTAACATTTTGACAACCATAAATGAGTAAGAAAAATGGGAATTGAATTCTAGGTAAATCGTTTGGTTTTTTCACAATCTGAAAAAATCATGGCCTCTTATATCAACTCACGAACCCCCCCCCCCCCCCCAGCACACTCATTGTCAGTGGTGCTAAGGGCATTAATGCTGGAAGTAGGTAACTGCAAATATCTAAGGTGTGGGAAGCAGTTGATTCCATATCCTCTCGTTATGCCGAAATATTTGGGAGAAACGGCAGTCAGGGCGTTTGCTCTTTTCCTCCCATTTTATTGGTGCGCACGTGTATTCAAGCATCATAAGGCCATATTCATCTACGGTAATACGCTCATTTACGTTAAGGTATCTTCTGGAGTACTTCCTCATACACACATGCATGTATATGTAAATCCAATAAATAATGTAATAATGCATATTATTTATTCATTTTATTCAAATTAAAAATCCTCGTGCGAGATCTTTTTTGTATGGTCTATGTTCTTCATTTATTTATACGTCTGACTAAACCAACGGTTTTCCACAAACACATAAATAAATATCTATATGTGTGTGTTATTTACGCACACACACACACACACACATATATATATATATATATATATATATATATATATATATAATAAACCATAAACACAGTAATCAACCCAAAGGTCGGTTTGGTAGGTGATGGTAGAGTTCACCCAGTACTAAGCCCTACGGCGTGTGAAATTCACACATCAGGGTAGGGAGGCCAATTCGTTTCCCTGTGCTGGTTATGGTTTCCCAGGAAGACCTGGTACCCGAAAAATCACATATCTTGGGTGGAGCTGTAGGTGCCCAGAGTGCCTTGCCCGGGAATCAAACCCGGGACCCTCCGGTCAGCAGTCCAACGCTCTACCCACTGGACTACCGCGACCCAAATATATATATATATATATATATATATATATATATATATATATATATATATTTATTTATTTATTTATATATATATATATTTATTTATTTATATATATATTTATATATATATATATACATATATGTGTGTGTGTGTAAATAACATTGGACGGCACAATAGAACGCAAAAATATGATTCCAAGAAACTGCGGCATATGCCGAAACAGTAACTTTTAATGGAATCTTCCATTTATATGTATTTCAATGCGACAATTTCAAAGTATGAAAATCATTCATCGAAATCATTAAGAATTCAAAAATCCCGGTTAAGGTGTATAATTTTTACACTCAGGAGTAATCGTATTACAAAAATACATACAGAGAACACTTAGCATTCAAATTTCAGAAAGTTTAAGCTTCGGCCTTCACTGAGGCATTCTTCAGGTCAGACTTATGTTTCTGAAATGTATGTGTCCTTAACATCTTCTCCATTTATATTTTTGGGTTCTATTGCTAACGTGAGTGCTTCTACAATCAATATGTATGTATGTGTGTATGTGCATACACACACAATATCTGCACCTCCGTTTAGCTGACAATCACCCCAAGGATTTTCAAAACCCTCTCCAACCAACCTTTCTCGAAAGTTGAAGCTGGGAAGATAGTCTAGTCACTTTGTTCAATCATCCATCTCCACTTTGCTAATGGGTCACTCCTCAGACCAGTTACTCAAGCCATCTTCGTCTTCTCACGAAATTTAAATTCTTCCATGTACCCCGGCCACTAAGAAACCAAGGCCCTTTCATCTCCACCCGCACTCGCTCCCGCCCACCCTCAATTCTCTCCTCCCTTCATCTCTTCTGTAAACGTGTGCATGTGTGTCCGTGGTCGTCCAAATAAATAAAGCAATCAGCACCGGGCGCGGGGAGGAGAGTCACCGCCGCCGCTATGGCAATATCTCCGCTTTCGCCCCCTCGAGGCAACTTATTCGGTCCATGACCGCTCCATATCTTCAATCAAATAATCCGCCTTGCGAAGTCAGTCAACATTTTTTCGGTCCCTCCCAGCAGCGTGGCGTCTGCTCCCTTCCCCCCTTCGCTAGATAACGAAAATGGTGCGAAGTGTTCTGGGGGAATGTCGTGCTTCAAAAAGAGGGATAAAACTGATTTCATTTTATTGGGGACTCTTTATTCATTTGGAATCACTTACTTTTTTATTAATTGGGACTTAGAGCAAGCCGCTGCGTGAAAAATTATAGTTGCAATGTACATGAGCTTTATGATTTCAGATAGAATCTTTGATTGCAATGAGGTTATGCATGTGCGTGATTTCCTGTTGAGGATATATATTTTTTAGTCCAAAGATGGAAGGCAGTTATTATGGATGAAGAAATCTTTATGGCAGCTAATGGTTAAACTATAAGGCGCTGGTTCGAGGAGCACAAATTAACGGTTTGTTCAAACCCGTGGCTTTAAGGAATTATGAGATTGAGCTACTCTTGAATTAGGTATTTTTGCAGTTGGATTATTAACGCTGCTTAGGGGAAGTTGGTCTGTAGGTAAGTGTTTTAGTTTTTTTTGAAGATTTTGCTTTCCATATTGGGTTCTGCGGGACTTAAAGGTGCAAATTGGTATGATTATGGCTACCTTGAGGTGTTGACAGCAAATGAAAGCAAATTACGAAATTGTAATTTTTATTGACCACGACCTATATAGAAATTTAATATGTTCGAAATACATGTGAATCTATTTTCCACCATTGCTGAATGTTATAATCTGCTAAAAGATAATGTTTGTTGCAAACCGTAGTTGATTAAAGTTATTCATCAGATTATTTGTTTTGCTTTGCCTGTTTTCACGTGTCTTATTTTGATCCCTCAAATGATGAAACGATTAATTTTTCATGTATATTATACTAATGCACCATACGTACGCTAGTAAAGAAAAAATTAAGATTTATATCTACATACTTGTGAAAGGGAGCATTAAAGAGAATTAGAGTGCGCACAAGTATGATGGAGACGCAAAACAATTGATAAACCTTGATGAAACATCCAATACGTAATGTTCCTTATTGTGTAAATAATTCATGGACAATTTCCTACAAGAAAATGTTAATTACTAGATAGACTTAATTTTTTTCAATGTCAAAATGAACCTGAATGTGTATATAAAATTCCCTCTACATGATAATAGTTCTGGAACTAATTTATGTTTACCCTCCTCAGATTAAATTTAACTTGCCAAGTGCAGCTTTGCTTCACTGTAAATTGCTATTTATGAGGTTTGTGTATTTGACAATTACTGGCGCCAACTGTAGCTTAAAATTGCTGCATTGCTCAGATAATGATTTTTTGTTACTTTTGGACTCAAATGTTATATATAGTCTAACGTGAAGCATTGAACAGGTTTTAACACATTGAGTTTTAACTGCACGATTACTCCACCATTTCTCCGGATCTGACTTGTTGTTTTGATAAAGCATTCAACTACTACTCGTTTTACTTTATTTTCATTTTCCATACGCCTTGATCACCGAGTTCTGTGTAACCAATTTTGCTCACCAGTTGCCCCCGAGAATATACCAATGCCTTCCGACGGCCCCTGCGATATTTTAACTTGTTTCAACGTATGTATTTATCTTTCGCTGCCCATTTTTTGCATCGACCAATATCACTCCATCCACGTGAAAATCCCGTTATCAACTTCTTGCCTTCTTCATCCTCGGCCATTTGCCAAATAACTGATTTTTCTATCCCTCCCTATTCCATTCTATGACCCCCTTCTATGTCTCGTGCTCTCCAAAACGTCTGCCTCACACCCTTAGCACTTACCGTCAACAAACTCTCGTGGAACCCCCTCCATCCCTTTCCATCTCTCACTTCCCTCTCTCTCTTTCTTTCTGTCCAATTCATTACCCCTACCGCTGGACCTACTCCTCCCCTTAAACCCGGCCACCTTACACCACTCCCTTCCTCTTCCCGCACCTCCCCCTATCTCCCTCTCCAATCTCTCTCCCCTTCCCTGTCATTCCACTCCCTTTTAAGGAGAGCTGCCCCCCCCCCCTATCCGCACTCTTCCTTTCTCCCCTTTGGATACCCTACTCCTACCCCCCTTTAACTCATATACGGAGCCAACTCGCGCGTCCTTCTCAAGGCAACATGCTTGCAGCGTGTGCCCGAGCGAAAGTGCGCGCGCGCGAATCTGGGGCAGCCCAGTTGGACCGAAGTCTCTCACTCCCCACTTCCACCCGCCCCGTGCCTCAATTCCCTCGCCGCTGCCTCATCTCCCCCCCCCGCTATTTCACCCCCGCTCATTCCCCTGTCCGATTGAAAAAACGCCCCCCCCCCGCGTTTCTCTCTCTCTCACTCGCTTCTCAAACCCTCAAAACATGAAAAAAAAAATTCACCCTCTCCTCCCCCCTTCCCAACCAAGGATCCCCCTCCCCTCTCGCTCGTTTATCCCTCTCACTCGTACGGATTGAATGGCCGTGTTTTTTCCTCTCCCCTCTGACGTTACTTTTCTTTCTTCTCCTTCCCCCCGTTCCCACTCCCCCCCCCACATCGCCACTCTACACTCTCCATTTAAACGCTCAAACCTATCTCTCTGACTGCTGCGTAATGAGTGGCTTTGCCGGCACTTTCATATTATGCCGCAAGAGCTCGGAGTAGGCGATTGAGGAGCATTCTTTATCGAAGGAAATGCTTCAAGTGCTTCGTGTTATTGGCGGAAGGGAAGTAGCGGCTGGGGAATGGAAAACGGAATGAAATCGCCTCCCCATCCATTTCCCGTTCAAACATAGCATTTACCGTTGTCTTCCAGGTTTCATCTGATTCTCCAATTTTAACAGCTTGAATGCTAGCTGGAGAGAGAGATGTTCTTATTAAACGATTATAACCTTTCTCCAATTCCTTGTGGAATGTAATTTCAAATGCATTAATTATTGAAAAGGATATTATATTCTATTGGCATGAGTACCTAGAAAAAAATGTCAACACTAGTTAATAATGATGTTTTTAAAGCATTACCTTTTTGTCATTTTTACTGGCATTTTCGACGTCTTTTTACAACCTTTTGCCCATTTTTAAAAATGATGATGAGGAAAAATTAAACTACTTTTCTAAAATTTTAGCGGACCCTTTTCATGCATTAACAAATTGTATTTTAGAAAAGTCGTCATTTAGTTATGTGCTACATAGGCGCTTTTCCTCAAAAGTTAACGCTTGTGTTTCTTTTGAAACAAGGAAATTATTTTAGGGCAATGAAAAAGAATTTATCAAGAAAATAGGAATTAACTTCTTTAAATAAAGCTGTAAGAAAGAACAAAGATATACTCTTCAGTAAAGTTTGGAGCTGGTGCGTACATGACTATACGAGGTACGTTTACTTCTTAATTTACGACTTACTCGGTGTTTTTTACTATTTATGTGTGGAATTTCATTTAGTTTGTTGAGACGGAACTTTAAGAAGTTATTCTAGCTGATTACTAACTCTAAATACTTCAACATTGAGATTCCGAGGATTTTTTTCCACTCACTTCGAATTTATATATTTAATTACTATAAGTGCACACCGCATTATATTTTGAAGGAGTGAGAATAAGATTTGAGCAGATTTTGATTTCAGGAACGATTGTGAATTTTCTCGCCGTTTTCATCATAAATGTATCGTCCGACTGAGTGAGGGATACTCGCCACCAAAATAATGGTCTTTTTCTTCGAATTTGTTCCAATTAGCGAATGGAGTGGTTCCGCGGAGACCAGTCTTAAGGAGTTTCGGTGCACTCTCTCAGCTCACTGGTCTTGCTTGTTCCCATCTTCACTCACCCCCCCGTCAACAGCAGCAGCCTCTTTATCTTTCCCACCGTCCATGTCCAGTATTAACATGCAGCCATATCCCTGTTCCCCTCAGTTGGGTTTCTTCGGCTATCACGCCGAAGGAAGCGTATTTGTGCGGTCTGGACGTGGTCAATCATCGCCTGGAGCGACCGCCGTCTTGACCGGTCGTGGAGTGCACAGAGAAAGCGATGGTAGGTGGGGAAAGGGGTGAGAGACATCCAAAGGTAGCGTCAATCTTGAAATGAGAATGGAAAAAAAAATTTTAACCTCGGTTTGTGCGACGTGCACGTTCCAGGCATACCTTTCTTCAAAATGCAAGTAAAAGGAGTCGGAAAAATTCTTCGTTAAGAGCGAATTTCATTAGAGAGTTATTAATAAAGCGAGATTTCTTTCCCGGTGATGGGGAATCCCTAAGTGGGCCGCATGCTTTTAACCGATTACTTCGTTGGTACTGGTTTTAAGGTATTTATGGTAGGGATTGTTTAAACTTGAAAATATTCTCTGTGTTGGCATAGCTAGATTTGATATTAAAATTAATTGTTCAATGCCAGTGTTATTTTCCATTTTGCCATTAAACTTAGCGAACCAATACACGAGCAATTATGTGATTCCATTAAAATGTGAACAAACTTAAAATAGAGGAAATAGTCTTAGTTTGCCCTTTCAATCTTCAATGTGTGCTAGGGCTTAAAAACTCGAGGCACGTATTTAGTTAGAACTAAATTTTGTGGTCAAAAATCCATTTAAAAAATAATAAAAAATTTAAAATATTTATGAACAATGTAAACTGTGGACCTCTGATATCAATTTATCTACATAAAAATTGATACTTAAGTATTTCTTCATAAATAAAAAAGGAGTAATTCAATAGACGCCGATTGTAGATTAAAAGTGTTAATTTTAAATGATAGATCAAATGTGAAATTGTTGAAAATATACTGTGTTACATTTTTCATCACTAAAACATTAGAATTTTCTTAATTATTAATGCTGATATCTCAAACTTTAGAATACATTTCTAGGTGTTATACTCATAGATCTTAAAACTGGGTGAAGCCGCAATTTAAAAAAATTTCAGGATGCCTTAATGCGTTAGATGGCCACGTTTTACCATCAGCGATATATTAAGGAAATTACTTTATGTATTGAATATTTGAGTTTTGCCCATGGATCTTACGAGGGTCATCCGGAAAGTAGTACCCGTTCGTGAAATAAAGACACAAAAGTAAATATTAACAAACATAAAAAATTTTATTTGAAAGAGGATACTTTAAACTACTTCTCAACATAATCTCCAAGCAAATTAAGGCATTTGTCATAACGTGTGACAAGTTTCTGTATTCCTGCTGCATAGTCCTTCGCCGCCAGCTCATTGAGATACGCGAGGGACCCATCTTGCACAAATTTTTGCATAATGCAGATGGTGTTTAACAATTTCATGAACAATTGTTCGAGAAACATTGGGAAAATGCTCACAGATGTCATCAATTGTGACGCGCCGATCGTTCCTCACGAATTCGTCAACTGAGCTCACCAGTTGGTCTGTAATGACAGACGGTCTCCCCGAACGCTCATCGTCGTGTGTGTTCCCCCTCCCCATGTTGAAGTTGCGACACCACCGCCGAACAGACGACTCGTCCATTACATTGTCTCCATACACCTCCTTTAATTGGCGATGAATATCACATGGGCGAACGTTTCTTGCATTGAGGAATTTAATCACTGCCCTCACTTCACAACTGGCGGCGTTCTCAATTTTTTTAAACATTGTAAACAATCACAGAAACAACACAGGCAATGCTAGCGTCACGCAACTTGGCTCAGAGAAGGCAGACAAGCCACTGAAGCTATCTGACCTCGTCCAGCGGCTACTCGCGTCGTCAGCACTTCATGCGGCACGAACGGGTACTACTTTCCGGATGACCCTCGTATTTTAACTTTTATGATTAAGCATAATATCCTGATAGTAAAAATAAAATCTTTTTTTTTCCTATGTGTAATAGGGTATTTCATTCAAAAGCATTCCTATTGAGCAAAACATCGCACGCAGAAAGAAGAAAAAAGGAATATAGCTTTCCCATGCTTCTAATACGTCACTACTTGACGCTATTAATCATTAGATCATGTGCAAATTGTGGTATGTGATATATTTTTTGGTTTTAAAAGCACATTAGGGGAAGTTTAATCAGGATGTATGTAAAATTTCGTATTTAAAACAAAGATGTGTAGAGACTCGAAGCTATAAATTTCCGAAAGAAATATTTTCTTTGAAAAAGGTATGTTACTCCTGAATTGGTAATGGTAAAACCCCAGAAAGTGTATTTCGGCCTAATAAGGCTATGTGGGAATGAGAAATATCGCATATCTATCCCATTGCATTTTTTTGTTCAAGTTCTATGAAAGGTTCCCATTTGGCCTAAGAATCTTTAATAGTGGTCTTTATCGATAGCCTTCACACAAGAAATATATATTAATTAGATATCAAGGAAAAAGAAATGTAACACGGCTGGTATAAATACGAAAACCGAATGAAATGACGACACATTGACGGAAGAAACTGTTTTATAACCAGAGTCCTTTTTGCAGTCGCCTCAGTAAGCAATCAGCCATCAGAAAAATTTGTTCTATCCGTTGCAGACCCGGCTCAGATAAATAAAAGAGTGGTCAAAATGTGATTTCCAAGAGACACTTCCTGTGTAATTCCATAGAGAACCATGAAGAGATGGCCAAACGCGTTACCCATGGAGTATTACTGTAGGTATTGGGAGGAGGCTGGTCAAACACTAAAGCGTTCGCTGCCTAAGGAACGTCGTTAAATCCAGCAATAGTTGCTATTGTTTATCATGTCGACCGAAGGCCAAGTGGCGGTGGATTTAGGTCACACGTTAATGCGAAGGGGCGGGTTAGAGGGGGGGGGGAGTCGGGAAAAGTGAGAGGGAGAGGTGGAGAGCAGTGAGGCAGCGAGAGTGTTACCGTCAGAGGAGGCGCCGTAAAGACTGAAGATGACTCTCCGTTTCCTCCTGTCTTTCCGATTGCGAAGTGGATGCTCTTTTTGAGGACTTTTTATCATTGTCTTGGAGACTATAATTTCGTGATACTTACCTTTGGCTCTTTATTTAAAGCAGCAACTAAAGCATAAAAAATGATGAGATGTTACAAGACAGCAAAGTTCCGTCAAGGGAAAGGGATAATTGCACTGTAAGAGAGCTTGAACCGAAGAGTAATAACCTCTCTAATAGAGAAGATATATTTTTGTTACTGTAGTGTACAGGAATTTGTTGTCATATTTTACAGAAACGCATTTATGTTAATGATAAGTAATTTACTTTTCAAAAAAAATAATGGCATACTTTGTGCACAGGGTGGAAATAACAGCGATTCCATTTTGTCAAAACGCTTAAATTGTTGTTATAGTTAACAAGCACAAGATAATTTCATGAAATGTCCCATATTCTCTAAAAAAACTTCATCAAACGTTTGAAATTATGGTAAATTATCTCATAACTAAATATACTAGAGTTAATAACAATTTCCCATATTCCTCCTCAAGCTTACAAAGAGATCAGAGAGGGTCTTGTAAAAATTTTCAAGGATGAGAGAGCCAGTTCCTATCCCCGGGTCGTCTGTTATTTTGCAGGAATATATAATGCATGGGATATTTCACGACTTTGATGAAGCTGTCCTCTCTTTGTATGATGGTCTATCGTATTATCAGTTTAGGTTCATTTTTATGTCCTCCTTTTTCACGTACCAAAGAACTTTCACGGTGGGTGAAATGAACGCTTCTTCTGAAATGAGTTTTTCACCAGCATGCATTCGAATTTGTCTGGCTTTTTTAAGTTTTTTATCTAATATTTTTTCTCTTTTCTTAACCCTTAAGGGGGAATTCCTGCTACCTGCAACGTTGGGTCGCATTCCCTTCCTTTTACTGTCTCTTTGGGGGGTAGAGTGTTTTGTGGTGCATTTTCATGTGGTAGTGATGTTTCACATTCTTGCTTGTTGTGTCCTGGCTTGCGTGTTTTAGCTCGCGTGTGATGGCTTTCGTGCTGTATCCTGGGGTGCAGTTTTTTGTTGTTTTGCGGTGTATGTGTTTGCATGAGTATTGGATGGAGGGAGTTTTGCATGAGTGTGTGCGCTGCTGGGGTGTAATTTTCCGTGTTGTTTTTTGCATGTGGTATTTTTCGTTTTTACGGTTGGTGACCTAACACCCCCCGCCACACGCCCTTGCGGCGGCTTGTGGGGTATTATGTAGATGTAGATGTAGATGAACCCTTAAACCGCCCTCCCTCTTCCTTACCCACCCAATTTGGTGCTTCCACTCCCTGCCTCACATTTTTTGGTGAATTGTGGGTTATTATTAAGATGTAGAAGCCTAGGGCGCCCAGAATCATCCCTTGGAATTAAGCCCGGGCCGTCAGCGTTCAATTCTTAGCCGAACGCTCGACCCACAGTCTATCACTCTCCTAAAAGTTATGAACTCAATGGTTACTATTCGCTCACCTCGTGTTCATATCGTTGTCATACCAACGTTTGTAAAAGGATTAAGAGATAGAAAATCTTTGAACTTCAATAATAGAAGTATAGAGACTAGTTTTCCCTTTATATTCATTTTTACAGTAGCTTCTGGTAGACGGCATTTTTAGACTACGAATTGGTCAACATTATTAATCAGATTGTTAATAACGTTTTGGACTGATGCGAAGTATATTATATTCAGAAAACCTTTCCCTTTTTCAAAGTTATGAATGTATGAACGTAATATGTATGAACGTATGTATGAGAGAACGTAATATGCGGCAGATTTTTTCCAATAATTATTTATTAATAATGGATATGAATGGTATCTGTCGAATAAGGCTGAGATCAGGTTTGAAATGCTTCAATTGGAAATCCAAAGCACTAAAAATTTTTTTTTCCAAAAATTAAATACTTGACATGCTTTCATTCATAATTATGACTAGACCATTACCCTCAGTTTTCTCTGCGAACACTTAGCTTTGGAGGGATAAGGTATTTCTATGACTTCGGGATTATATTCGCATATTTAGTGAGACTTTATTGTAAAAAATACACCAAAAGCCGTCTAGTCTAGTTTGTCCAATGTCATGTTGGTAAAATATAAGTGTTTAGCCTAATAATTCAACCTTGGAACTAATTGGCCACCAAAAGAGCCAGGATGTATACCGGATGCCAGATGAAGGAATTTAGAAACTTGATTGCCAGTTTTTCGGGAAACAGCAGAAACGACTTAATCTTTCTATGATAAGCAGCGGAAAAAGCGTAAGTGAGAAGGAAACCGACGAATGTTATACAGAGAACAAAAAATAACCCACATAATAAGCTGAGACTAAAGGAAGGAGAGAGTAATGGTGGTAAGGGTTGAAGATTTCCTGATGAGTGTTGAACGAGGGAATCATAGAGTTGATGGAAAGACGAGGATAAGAGTGAGGGTGAGAGTTTGAAGGAGAGATTTCCTCAATTATTTCTTAAACCCTCTCCCAATGAGTTTCTTGTAGGAATATCTGTGTCTCTTCCATGCCTTCGCTTCACCGTAGTGAGTTATTTCTCTTTTCCGTTTTCCTCATTCTACTTGCACATCGTGAGCCATTATTAATGTATACTAATAAAAAATGCGTTTCTTCTGAAACAAGTTTTTCCACTAATTCTAACGAGACGTGCTCTCAGGATCGCAAGATTACTTTTCACATTGCCTGACGGGAAGTATAATTCCTTAACGAGTCATCGATACATTTCCTACAGTATGTTAATGCGCACCGATCGATTCTGAACGATATCGCAGCAAAAACTCTTCTGGTGTAGACAACTGAAAATTCTACTCCCTATTAAATCTCTCGTCGACTTATTATTATCATTAGCGTGACCATCGACACAACTGTCAAACAACACGACTTGATTTCACAGTGTTGAATGATTGTCACTTTAGATTAACAAAGAGCCTTAGAGAGACAAAGCGTTCATTTAAGTAAAATCTTCTTACCCGGCAGAACCTGGGAAATAATTGTATAATAATATTTGAAGTACTTGTGCATGATTAAATGGCTATGTCTGTTAGAGTTCAGGGTCATAATGCATCACTTTTCTGAAAAATAGCTTAAAAACTAGAATACAAGTGTAGTGGTTTACGAAAGAGGGGCGTTGTGTTTAATTTGAATTTGATTGTATAGCTTTGGTAAACACAAAGGTGAGATAAAGTGACTGAGTTTTACCATAAGATATTAGTTATTTATCATATTAATAGATTTATGAACTAATTTCTAATTGTATACGCCAGTTTGAAAACTAAAAGCCCCGAAATGTATAAACGTGAAACACATTCATACAGACACAGCTAGAGGGAAAAGAGATGGAAATGCGAGGCACAAACAAAACACAACAGCAAACATAAGACTAGTTAGAAAGGTGGAAGGGCGCGGTTTCCATGCAGAAAAACGTTTCCTCGACTCGGACTTAAGCCACGAACCTTCGACTTGTCGGCCCGATGCGACTTCATTTACAAATCGAGGAAACGTAATTGCCACTGAAATCCACAGTGTTGTATGCATCCAACTGCCCTGATTCTCGTTTAATCAAAGGATGGCGCTCAGGAGCCATTGATATAGATATAATTATGTGGGTCGCGGTAGTCCAGGGTTAGAGCGTTGGACTACTGACCAGAGGGCCCGGGTTCGATTCCCGGGTAAAGCACTCTGGGCACCTGGAGCTCCACCCAAGCTGTATGATTTTTCGGGTACCAGAACTTCCTGGGAAACCATAACCGGCACAGGGAAAGGAACTGGCCCCCCTACCCTGATGTGTGAATTTCACACGCCGTCGGGCTTAGTACTGGGTGAACTCTACCATTACCTACCAAACCGACCTTCGGGTTGATTACTGTGTTGATGGTTATATATACACAATTTAATAATGATGTATATGAAGTTAGCACTAGCGAACAAAGAAACACGCGTTTTGTCGCATCCATTGTGCCTAATAAAAATGTTTTAGTTGAAAATTATAGTGACTAGATATATCGGGTCATAATACTTTAATACAAAGAAGAAAAGGTACATGAATGGGAAATATCTGAATATGTCACTATTCTAGAATTGCATATTCATTTAATATTACTTCTAACACTTGAAAAATGTACATACTTTGGCAAAATTTCAATGGAAATTCATGAATCAGTAGCTTATAAAAATGTTAATGCTCAGCGTGCTGGGTAATCCGGTTTAATTTTAGGTGTATGGTGTACTCCGATTATTCATGGAGCAGGAATATTTCACATGAACAATATACTTGTATATCGTATTATTATTTACGATAAATGGCACTTTTTTATTCCCGACATAATTAAAGACTCTATCAATATATATTTGCGTTAATAGATATAAAAAATTGAAACGCTATTAGGAATAAATGATTTTTGGCCTAAGTTCTAGGTAAATAATTTAATGGGACATAAACGCCATGTCGAATTTGAATGAAACATATGGCAGTGCCGGCGAACGAGAAGGAATACAAGATTTCACACGGAGTGAAGGTGAATTCACAAAGGAAATGTAAAATTATTTGAAAAGAAAGTTCTTCTTGAAATCGAAGACGTAAAAAAGAAAACTTTTGGTGACAGGGAAATAAATCAAGGAATTAAAACCCGTGAGAGGCCCAGAGATTCGTGCAGTGAACAAATTCGAGAGACAAATGGGAAAAGATTCGATGGGCAGCGGTCGAGTCGGCCGAGACGAAATTGGCGAAATTTCAAAGGACGAGTCTTGAGGAAGAGTATGAAATGACGGGGAGGATGGGAGAGTGCAGGGAAAGAGATTCTGGAGGGAGGAAGGTGGTATAAGAACTGGAAACCGGGGAGAGATGGGAAGCAGGAGATCTTGCGAGAGAGAGAGAGAGAGAAACTAAGGATCGGGGGTGAGGACTGGGAAGAGTGGGGGCGGCGAGAGAGATTGGTGGCGGAAAAGGAGGAGGTCATCCACTGGTCCTGTGTCGTGGGCGGTCCGGGGGGAACATTTCACTTACTCATTCCTTTGATTTTTTCCCTCCTTCTCTTTCTCTCTCTAACACACACACACACACGCACATACATACACTCCCAGAGCCCTTCCACCTCTCACCCTCTCTTTCTTTACGTCCGACTATCTCTTTCCAGGCGCCCGCCCATATAACGGGAAAGGTGCGGATCAAAAGAGGAGAGTTGGAATGTGGTGAGGGAAGTAAGAGGCCGGAGATACTAGGTAGTTGGGAGGTTGGGGTATCGGGGATGTGCGTGAAAGCGCCGATCCAAAGGGGAGGAGGGCTCGACTTATTGGACGGGCAGGGGCTCTGAGGATGGGTGGGGTTGGTCACGAAGAATTTGACATTTCGGACTTCAAAGAGGTTTCCTTCTCTCTTTCTCTTTCATGCGGAGAATCTTGGATACGTCCTATTCGCTCGTCTCAATGGCTAACTCTGAGATTTAAATCGTCTCGTCTCCTCGTAAATTTCGTTCGTTTCGTTCGGAGGGGAGATATTTGCAATTTTTTCGTCATGAAAATATGACCACGACGTTGATAACCGCATGGACCACTCAGTGAAAAACCTAGGACATATATGGCAAGAGTTACGCATATTCTTCCCCGTAAGTTCATTTGTGATTAAGTATTTCACAACTCTTAATGTCACTATTTCATGACTTAATGTTTTTTATGGCTTATCAAAATTGTAAGGTTTGACTTAGTCATCGTGCGTGACTCAACTTTCTGGTATCGGGGTGAAATCATGCTCCAGTCACACATTGTAGATTTATTTTATTTAACAACGTTTCGAATAACTTCATAGCTATAACTTTGGCTCTCACTTTACGGAAATTTCAATATGTCAAGTTTTTTATGGGTAAAAACATACTAAATGGAACAACGTAGATATGTTGAAGTTGGAACTAGTTTTTAATATAAAATTCCAATGGTGGATTAAAATGCAGGATAACGGGTTTATTTTATAACAGTAATCTTTTTAAATGGTACTTTGAACTGTTGAGTTGGATTTATATGCATTTAGCAGATATCCAGTTCAAAATTATGAAGTAATTCAAGTTTAAAATTTGATTAATATTTATCGTCTCTTATGGAATCATTTAATGCCTCATACACTTAGCCATTCTCCCTCAGCAACTGGTGGAAGTGGGAAATATTCTTGTCAGTTACAATGATATTAACATTTAACCTATTCCCAATAAATAGCCAACTAATTCTTGGAAGTCTTAACCCATTTTGAGAAGGAGATAGTTTAAGTGAATATAAAACCAATGTAAAATAAACCTCGCCATCTATGGCAATATAGGCATATTTTTACGAGGTGTCTTAATATTTCCAGCAAGTGGGTTATTTTCTGTTCTTCGAAGTGTTTTATCTTCTCGTGATACGCATAGAAGTCACCTCAAAAGCAAGTATTTCTCAATCAGATTTCTCCGCAAACCGATTGTCGAACAAAACTGCGAAGTTTATAACTCTCGCGGTAGCCTTCCCCCAGCGGTACCCCCGGGGATTGGGAGTTCATTAAACGTTTTCGTAACAGCGTTCATTCGAAGGAGCAAGAGAAGAGTTGCACTGTTGTGGTTCTGTGTGAAAGGATGAAGTGAAAAAAAAGGCACAAAGAAACCTCGCTTGGAGCTAATTGAATTAACCTGCCCCTCTCGGCGACCATTTGGATTCAATGAGTCCCGGGTTCCATTGTGCATCTCACCGCAGTCGCGATGGTGCCGCGGAGTATGTGCCCGTCTTGCTGCCCGGTCCATTAACGCCCTCCCTCCGCCAGCTGTTCAAGGAAACGCTTGTGTTTTGGCTCCAGGGCTAAGGAATCCAGAGAATATAACTTTTGACGTCGGCCACCCTGAAAACACGAATCGGACATCTGTAGAGTTCTGTTTTTTGCAACGCTTGATATATTTATCACCCTCCTACCCACGGCTTTTCCCCATCCCCTTTCCTTGACTTCTTCGCGCTAAAACCTGGCGAGGTGACACAGGCTTATAAATTCCAATTAATTCCACGCGCTCACTTTTTAGGAAGAAGGCTTATGATAAATAAATCGGAGAGGCCGTTGAAAAAACAAGATTTTATAAAAAATCCCGAGCCTTGGAGATTAATAGTAGCTTAAACCATGCCTGAAAAAGGAAACGGCGAATTAATTCTAATTATCTACGGTTTTTTAATATTATTTTCTGGATGTCTGAGCATATGTACAGAGAAACCGAGCAGGAATGAATTTTTCGGGAATTTTTTTGTCAAAAGATCGTTGTTCGTAATAGGATAAGTTACTCGGTCAAGTTTTTTCTCAATGCGACACAATAAAGGGCTTCGTCTCCCCTTCATTCCTCCGAGCCAATGAAGCAGAGAAATTTATGTTGTCACCGACGTGATGGAGGAATTGAGGAGGGATACTTTTTTTATCTGAAATTACGTCGTATGGAAATTTCCCTCCCCGATCTGATGGCTCAAACGTCCTCTCAAACGATTCCAATTTCCTTTGATGCTAAAATAAGCTAAATAAAAAGTGATCGCCACACACTTGGAATTCTTTCTTCCTTTAACTTGGTTAAAGTAAAAACCTTCTATTTACATTAATGTTGCAATATTTTTCGTAATCTGTTTAGGCAAACCATTCCCTACTACCGTTGTCGCCAGGTGCATATCATACTCGATATTTCATTATCGTTCGTTGAAAGCCATTTTAATATGTTTAACTGCCCCACGTTGATGAATTATTTTTTACTGAGCGTCAAAAGGTGTAAAGGTAAAATTTTCAATGCCTCCATGCTTTTGAAGAATAAAATTGCCCTTGAAATACCGTGAAACGTGAAATTTTTTCGGAGAATCCTATCAGCCGCACTCTAAAAAATAAGATAATTTGAAAATTAATGTATTAAAATATTAATAAATAGCCTCTCATTACACTAAAAATATGTAGTACACATGATAAATATGTTTATATTCATTCAATTAAAATGCCTGAGGACACCTTCGAGTGGGAAATACTTAATAACCGTAGTTCAAATTATCCAAATTAAAAACCATTTAGATGACACGTAAATTGTATGTTGCACGTCGGCTTAACAAATACTTCTTTGCTGCGGGACTAAGGTTGTGCAAACAGTTCATCAATAAGCATTTGAAATAATAATTTGCTTCAATTCGGGCATGTAATTTAAATTTACTAGTCATGGATTGAGTCAGGGACAAAAAAATATACCTGTGAAATTGCCACTTCTTTTTGACTCGTACAGGTTAGAGATTTGACGTTGATCGAATGAAAAATATCGATCGTGTTGAGTAATGGTTGATAGCCTTAAGGTGATGAGTGACAAATGAGATCGACGCGTAGGAGAAGAATCGATATTTCATTTGAAAGACGTCGGGAATGCCCTGGAGAGAGAGGGACCAGTGAGCAGGATGTGAGATTATTCACGCGTTCCAATCCCAGGGACAAACATTTCTTCTTCGTGCAAACACTATTTGCTCGAGCGTCGTTTCCTCTAAAAGCTATCCACTTACTACGTATTTAGGTGTCAATTTATTGGTATTCTACGCTCAATTATATAATATCAAGATTTTAATCAATAAAAATTTACTCGCAAATATGTGCATTGCATTTAAAACCACTCATTGCGGGATGACCTCGAGCATCAATATTTTAAGCAATCTATATGAAAAGTTTTTGAATTATTCAAACATTTTTCTTATAAATGACGCTGTGTCATAGGATTCTGAAGTAGGAATTTTGTAAATGACACAGAAATTACGATCATGTACCCAAATTCCGTTTTTTTTTGTTTTGAAAATGTGAGCTATGTTGACTAACAGATGTTTGACAATTCATTAAATATCTTAGTGATTATTTGAAAATATTTCTTGGAAATATTTCACAAACAGTAGTGAATGTAAACACGTCGCACTCAATCGCCACATCCATCGGTTTATGGAAGGTTACTGGTCAATGTATTTCAGACAACGATTTCAATAGCAGAGCCTCTATCTTTGTAAATATTAACGAATTTGAGGGTTAGAAGGATTATATCTTATCTGATTCAAGATATTTGATAATTTAATACAAGACAATATATCTGATGTTGCAATAAAAATTTTACACTAAATTGCGCACTTAATACAATTTCGTGATATGTGTTACTCCCGTGATTATTATATTACTAATTAAATATGAAAATGCTGAAATAACAGTATCGTTATGATAATATTGAGTCTTATAATTAAATCAATGAGCCTAATAGGGTAATCGGCTATTCCCTTGGGATAGAAAACTCACTTTTTGAGTAGAAGGTGTATACAGTCCGACGATTTTGGAAAATTTCTTTCCTTCAATAAATTACTTCAAATTTGGATTGGATGGGTCATGTGAGACGGATGAGGTAGCAATTTACCCTCGGATGCGCATACTCTGGCCGTTACATTTGCTAATCCGTGTGCTGAATCTTTAGCTTCCAATTAGTGAAACGGACTATTCTCTGCCAAGTTTATACGTATTTTCTTAATAAAACATCATTATGTTGATCGAACGTTGCATTAATCTAATAAAAGGCTCAACGGTATTTGTTTTCATTTTATAGAAATGTCGGTGGAAAATAATTCTCCATGCATATAAAAAACAGCGGCTTGACCTTTCCAGAAGATGAATTTTATTTCATCAGAGCCGGTGCCACTCGCTGTCTACGCCGTTGACTCCGTCTCACGTTTCCGATAGTGGATCCAAATCTCATTACAAAGTACGTATATATACCTAAATCCGTATGCTATATACTTTAACCTTCTCAAATAACTGAATGTATATGACTATGAGACGTAATTACTTCCTCAGTCATCGTAAGAGTGTGTCCTTTCATGTGTTTTCGAACATTTCATTTTCTGTGGACTCATTGTGGAATCCTCTGCGTGTTTGTCTTCACAGTTCTTTCTTCAAATTTAACCCAGCTATTCAGCAGTGCATTTATTAGCGATGTAAACGGCGGTGAAAATCGCCAAAAAATGTTTCTTTCTGTGCTATGCTCATTACTTCTTTCAGTTGATAACATGTTATGGTGACTTCAACCATCTCTTTTGAGTTTCTCATCCAATACGTTTAATTAGCGACTGTTCCATTTGAAATATTTCTACCCACACAGATTTTCATACCCAAATGTCATAAATATGGAATTTGCGTATGAGCTTCATATTTAGGCAGTTATACATCATATCCAATGGTCACATTTCCAAACACCAAAGCCCTAGGTGGAGGCCTAACCAGGCGGGAATCGAATCAGCGACCCTTAGAATTTGTGGTCTCAGGCGTAACTTTATGGAATTTGCATAACATATTGATATGTAATAAAATAATTGACTTCTTCATTGTGGAATTACGAAGTCAATTATTTCATTACATTTCAATACGACCCTTAGAATGGCAGGCGGGGACGTTACCCCGCCACCGGGGTCGGCCCAATAAATATCAAGGTTCCAATAAGTTATATTCAAGTGGGTTGCTTTTATTTTATGTTCATTGGATTTTCAATAGTTTCATAGTTTCATGTTTTATTGCCACTTAATTTTCAATGGACATTTTTTTTCACCATTTATATTTTCTCAGTTAACTTGCATTATCTCGCCCGCATTTTCTAATTAATGTTCCGTTTTATGACATGCATATCTTCACAGGCCAGAACTAAAAAGTTATTTTACATTAAGATTATTACCTTCAGCACCAATTATATTGTCTACTTTTGCCACTACATGGAAGTATATAAATCATTCCATTTATTTTTAAATTATTAGGTTTAGTTGAGGAACAAATAAGTTGAAGAGAAAAATACGCATAAGGTAGGAAAGTAGATGCAGTGATATCAATAGAAAATGGAACACTCTCACCTTATAGAACAGAAAATGTTGGGCTAGCCGGACAACAAAAGATAAAATTCATTAATTTTAGTATTATAAGGGTGATAGAAAGTGAGTGGACGTGAATGACAATTTTTGGCAACTGAATTTATGCTATAGAGTTGCTCAATACACTAAATTTCTTGGAAAACCACGACTGTTTTTATCAGTTTTCACGAAAACCTGTGTTAAACTACCACCAAATGAAGTATATTTCGTGAAAAGCAACGCCCGATGACAGAGTTTTTATCCGAACCCGTATATTTTTAATACTATACCTATAATTTCAATACTATAAATAATAATATAGGGTACATGGATACTGAATTCAAGCACGAATCAAGTAAAAGTTGTTCATTTTATGTATGTGTGTGTGTATATATATATTTATTTTTTTTCACTGAAAATTTTTCCATCATACTTATCTAATTAAATTCTTGAAGTTTCTGGTGGGCTGAACTTTAGAGAGGGTAGTTAGAGCGGTGAGAATTTTAGTATTTCCTAACGTTAGGCATCGGGTTTGGTATATCGCCCAGTACCAGCTACAGATTGGACAATTACTACGATATAATGCCATAGAAAATTACCATCTGGATTTGACTCCAACCACTTGACGTAGGAACCCAATAAGCAATCCAACCCGTTCCAATCTCTTAAATGCACTGCTTATTACACTTTTTAGAAGTTTTTATGTTAGCCATGACTCTGCATTTAGCTTTCTTGCAGATTAATTGCATGCGTGAATGTCATTAAGTGTGTATGAGTGTTAAGTTTGGGGAAGCAAAGACATGTACTCCAGCAAAGGCGCATAGTTCACAAGTAATCAGTAGTCGACTTCAACTTTGACAAAAATACGCATATTTAGAACCAATCGTATCTTAGTGCTGGCTGTCTACAGGGCTAATCATTTAATCGATGAATCTTAATAATTGAATGTAAATTCAAGAACCCTTGAATTTTAAATGGAAATATTTACTTTTTCCTTGTTTTTTCTACGCAAAAGACCTGAAACTTACGTATATGTGTCCTTATGAAATGAATAAGCTCTACGCATTTTGATTTTTAAGCATAGATATTTCCGATATATCCCTTATTATTAAAACGGGAAATGTATTCTGCCACTATGAAACGGAGCAAGCAGATTTTCCGTAATGACTTGGTAGTGGAATATATATATATATATATATATATATATATATATATATATATATATATATATATATATATATATATATATATATATGTATATATATATATATATACTCGACCCCATCAATTTTTCCGGAGGTTGGGTTAATGGGTGAGGATAGAGGTCACCTTATAACGAACTCTTCTGGATGTAAAATTCACGATCTCGGAGGAGGAGGATCAATTCCTTGCACTTACACAGATAGACCAGGCCATTAGTAAGTCGCAGAAAATCCATCATATTTTAAATATGTGGGTCCTTCAATAAGTCCTTAGAAAACCCAAGAGATGGCGCTCGTAGTATCGGAATATGTTTGCTTTTAGTAAGACGCATACATATCTCATAAGATTTCTGTTAAAGTTAAAAAGATAAAAAAGTTTAAAAATTTTTAGTGAGAAATAAAAAGAAACAGTGACCTAACTTCACGATACCTCGCCTTACACTCTCTTTACCCATAACCCCAATTCCGCAACACAAAAATGAAATACTCTTTTAGCGGTTATAATATTAACTCAACTGAGGCTGGCTTTTGGGCTCCCCCCCTGGGAAGAAAATGAGAATGTATACCAAAAAACAGGCATAGAAAAACTCTCAGACTCTTACTAACAAGGTGTAAAACATACTATGATAAGTTAAAAGAAAACCCAAATAGGGCTATGACATACACAAACATAAATAAAATAGGCCCCTATGATAAATATAAGAGACCTAATAATGTCACACTCCAATAATAATACGGAAAATAATTAAATAAATATAAAAAGGGCAAAAACAACGATGCTGGTGGTGCTCCAGAAAGAAAAAGGAATTATATACTGAGACACAGAGCATAAGCCCAACTAGGCGACCTCTGATAAACAAAGCCGCCTAAAAACGGCAAGGCAAGTCGTGTTCTATGAAGGAACCGCTATTAACACTCCTCCTCCATCGGGACCGAGTTAAAACGCAATCATATTTCGTGGTATAATTTGCCATTCCTTGGAAATCCGGGCGCTCTATTGTTTCTATTATCATCCCTACTAACCTATCCCACAATAATATACCATATCCTACAGCCCAGCCCAGTCCCGTTGGTCATCTCGTAAAGTAGTTCTTCTAAAAGCAACATGTTGAACATCTTTTCTGAGCCTAGTAAATTCCTACACTTGCTATGTCTTTGGCCCCATGGCCATGACGACCCATTTACTTTTACGAATCTTTGGGTGACTAGAGATAGGGGTTTTAACCCGCGTCCGTTCAATCAGCGATCGAAAGTTCTATCTACGCGACCACCAACCAGGCTTTCTTCCTTATAGAATACAATTTAACCGCTTTAAATCGCAAAAGAGCAGGCGTCGCACTTCCTCATTTGTGGAATTGTAAGCCAGCTGGGAGGTCCTTATCTGCACATAAAAAAATAAGTTACCGTTGTTCCTACACTCCAAAAATGTTTTCTTTCCGTAAGTAAATATTTTTTCCCCAACGGATATCGTTGTATGCTCCGCGGGAAAGGATATCAAACCTTACATCACGCTCCCCTTTGCCTCCGTCGTCCCTTCCCAGTAGGCGGCATACGAGTGATTTAAAATCACTTGTCTTCCAATTAAGGTTGATTTTACCAACTTAATAACGTGTTTGGCGGTATCGGAAAAATATTCAAGTTTGGCAGGGAGAGATTGGTTGGCGTAATTCCAGTCTCGACCGCATGCGGCGCTGTTTTTGAGCCTTTTTTCTTGGCCAACCCACCCCTTCGTATTCATAACCTACGTCTCATCTCCTTGTGAGGTCTAAGATGGGTGGGTTGGGGGAGGGAGGGTGACACTGGAAGAGTAACCACCCTGACCAATTGCAATTTGGTCGAAGGGTCCAAGTTTTGGTATCATAATGACGATGGAGCGAGACGATTTTTTTCAGTAGCCTTGCTCCCGGGCACTATTGAACTTCATCTAAGGATTTATCTTTTTGGGTTTCCCCATTATTGATTCTAAGTCAATTCAGATTTTATGCCCGCTTTTCTGAGAAATTGGAATTAGGGACGGTTGGAAATGGAACAAGTCGCATAATTGAATTATCTTCTCTTGCAAATTTTCCTGTCAATTTTACTTTACCTATGATAGATGTAATTAGATACTTTAGCTGTTGGTTTTCCGAAATCGAAGATAAATGGATTTTTAAAAATCTCAGCTAACATAGTATGTCTGTTTTGAGAATTACTGGATATCATAAAATAAATGAAAGTGTACGGCACCATTGTGCTTTCCTGAATATTTGCGTGAAATACTACTGCTTTATGGGTACTTTTAACTTCCTATTGGAACCTCATCTACAATAATGTGACCTGGAATTTTTCTTCGAGTTTTCTTCGCATCTTCGTGATGAAATTCCACGAAATCTGTTGCTATTAAGTTTAAATGTTAAGGTACTTTATGAATATTGTGTCCGTGTGCGTGCACATTTTTTTAAGCTTAAGGAGAAATTGGAATTTTTTCTAGGCATTCATTCAAGAATTTCAAATAAATTTACATCGATGGAAATGGAATGGTATTGAAATCCACCCGATCACGAATTTGGGTGTACCAGGATACAAATTATCACAGGAAGGTGAGGTAATCAATTTGATCCAAATATCAATTAATTAACGAATTAATGACCACTGGATATCCAAAGACAATTATTTCCTGAGAACTGTTTGAACAGTCTATTTAATACAGGTGTAAATGCAATACTTTTCTTTACTTGTGTCCTAGAGAAGTGGATATAATACAATACAGGGTAACATGATATCCAGTACTATACACAGTATATAATATAGTACTTCTAAATTTTACACATCTAAATAACTTAAAAATGAGGGTTGAAACGTAGCATAAGAGTATCACTACAAGAATGACATTATACAAAAGCATTTCTCTTCCCAGTATGACCATGTTAGCAATCCTGTAGCCTATTTAATATTCTAGTAAACCCCATAAGCTTAGGTTTTTCTGTGTCTATCGATAAATCGAAGTGTCAAATATTTTGTTCAAATAGTGAAAAGTTCTATTAGTTCTAATCATGCATTTATGTTGGGCAAAATAAGCGGTAAAAGGGTTACTTTCATAAATAAACAATTTAATTTCTAGTGTAAGAGAAAGTCTCTACTCTATGAATTTTGTTTAGGGGTGAATGCTTGAACCAAGGAAATGAAGTATGAGTTGTAACACCCCGCAGAGTTTTCCGATATTTCGATACGCCGACTGCCATGTGCAATGTCCGTGTGCCTAGAGATTAACATGTGCTATGCTATGTTGAGATTCGAGGAAACGCCTGGCATATCTAGCAGCTATGCAAATTTGGAGTGGTTAATATTTTCCTTTCGATTTTGATTTTATCAGGATGAAAATGAGGTAGATCGAACAGAAATCAATTGGTAGTAGTATTTTAGGGGAGGCGACCGAGAGCTAAGGTTATTTGCTCCATTGGGGATGGACGGGAAAGGAAGGGTGGAGAGACACCAAGTGCTCAAAGTGCTCTCCAAAAAGCATCTCAAGTAGGGATCGGGATACCAATGAAACATTTCTGTCGCCTCCCGGAGTCGAACCCGGGCCCTCTTGGTGGAACGCCAGTACTTTAGCTACCGCACCATTCCGATCCCCCAGAAATCAGTTTGGTCATCTCTTGTTAGTATTGAACTCTGTAATTTTACCCGACTACAGAAAATATCAAATCAGACAACTCTAGGGTAAATACCATGAGCGTGGGCAATTTTCTCCATTTAATTATTAAAATATGTGAATCGACGTTTTTACTATCGTATACCCCTATTATCATAAATACTATCGGTACCCGATACGTGGGTTACACTAGTTTACGTTTATAACTAGTCGTTTCTTGATAGATTTCGGGTGTTTCCAAAGAATTGTCATGCATCCTTTAGTTCTTCGGAAGCATTACTATTGAAAACTTTTGATGCCATACTAGAGTGATGTCTGTAGCGTCATTCATTTTGACACTCTCATGAGCATCACTGCATTTAATATTTTAAATATACGTGTATGAACATTAGAAATTCAAGGAAGACTATCGATATGAATTATAAAACATAGTTCAATGCGTTATAAATACAGTTTTTACGCAGAAAATAAAGTTCCATGGATTACGCGTATTTGTCTGTATTCACATTTTCTTAGGGGTATTATCACCTATTTAAAAAAAACCTAGTCTGGGTTCAACAGCAAACATTCAGGTGTAGGGCTGTAAAATACGATGAAAGCAACGTCAAAATTTAATAATATATCAGGCCATCCATGACGAAATAATGGCTTTCAATTTTCAGTTCGCTCGGCCACCCAGTCCCATATTCGTGCGGAATCGCATTTTAACGGATCAGCGGGAAAGTTTATAATTAAGCCATCTTATGCGTCTCATAGGAAGTGGCTACAAATCAATATTAGTTTTTTTTCTAAAGCGTAACTACTCATTGTTTCTTCACTCAAAAAATAGAGAAGATATATGTATCCTCTCCACTATCCTCTCAAAGGTACGTACACATTTTGAACAAACCTAATATTGCAGACTAGCTAGTGATACCGTTAAAATGAAGCGATGAATTAAATTTGGCGGAGGAGAGATTAGCGTAATTATCCGTTAGAATTCGTCTTCGGGGGTTGCAATAAGCCATGATTCATCCCTCCGGAGTGAGCCTCAGATGGGAAAGGGAGAGATCGCCCACGTTGGCTCGCTTGTAAACGTCAACAATAAATAAATAAAGGAGCAATTTATATCCACCTCCTCGTCCCTTTTCAATATCTCCATTTTCAGTCCCGTTCCAGCCTCTCTCAGCCGTTTCCATTTCGGGAGCCCTCCCTCGACCCAGTATCCTTAACAGTCGTTGGACCGTCCCTCACCCAATAGCCTACACACGCACACGCCCGCCCTTATCCCACGGTGTCTTGTAAGCCTCAATCAAGAGCGTGAGAGACATTCAACCGAGTCACAGGTCGTTTCCGTATCCTCTTTTAGTTCCACTGACCCCTCGTCTTTGACGCATCTCCTTCCGGCATCCGCTCTTCCTTATACCCAGCTCCATAATTTTCACCGGTTTGGTGAGAGGTAGTTTCTTGATACGCGCACGTTATTGCCCTGCTCCGACCGTTATGGCCTACATTTTTAGTAGTACTTATATGGTGTAGTCATACGAAATCATTGCATGCAGTTGCTCATATCAGCAAAATTCAGAAAGAAATGTCAGAACCTGTATTTTTTAGAGCCACATGCTTGAAATTGAGGAAAGGATTAAACAGGCAATGCAAAATATTTCTACGAATCCATTAAACTGATGCAAGCATATCACCTAATCAGACGCTTACTATTTGTATTTTATAAATATTTTATGCAAATTTCAATTCTTATTTGTTAAAATGGTAGCGGTGCGGACGTTTAAATTTATTTTAGAGAAGTCTTAGTTTTTTGCTATGAATTTCATTCTGAAATATAAGAAGTTATCATTGTCGCCATAATGGTCATTACCGTGTTTTGTGAAAGTATGGAATTATTAGTGGGTTTCAAAATACGAGTATCTTACTCCGTTAGGAAAGTCTCGCTCGGATTTGGTTACTATTTTAAGTTGAGTTTAGGTACGCTGACATAGAAACTCAATATTAAAGGATTACTATTGGATGAAGGACTTTGACTTACAGGGCAAATGAGACCATGTTATGATACTATACACCCTAACCATACATTCGAATTGCAATTTTTCCCCTTTTACCGTAAGTATCTTTGGCACAACGTTAATAAGATAAATTCTTCTCGGGACGAAATAACGACCTTCCTTTTACCGTTAATGAGTTATTTTTCTCATTAAAAATGTAATTATTCCAATTATTTTTATTTGAATTCCACTTATATTCCTCTGTCACGAATGCATTTTAAAATCATTAATTTTTTATGTCTGCCCTTTTTCCAAAAGGTGAATATAAATTTTCGATCTACCTTCAAAATGAAAGGAAAGGATATTTGGGTAGTATTTGATCATAATCTTAAGTTAAGACTGTTAGTTAATACTGGACGAAGTAGATCCATCAATCATTTAAGTCTGAGAGTTTGAGTGTTTACGTATCATTCATTCATTAGTGACCTTATTGATGGTGGCAATTTTCTCCGGCGCGACCAAAACAACTCTCTGGAACTCTAGATTTCGTTAATTGGAATTACTACATTCCAGATGTTAATTGTGGAGAAATTGACTTATAACTCTACACATATGACGTGCATTAATAATGAGCTCGTCGGCGTTCATGCCTGTATTAGAGTCCTGAGTCAAGCGGTGTCATTTTGTTATCCTAATGTCATGTCATAATTTTAATTCATTTGTTCTTAGTTTCGGCCAATGGTGGATCAGGGTTCTCAACAAGAGATTTCGTTAGAAAAATGAGAGAAATATAGGACCCATAATATGAAATGCGCACATTTATTGCTAACGTGAATAACTGAATTAAAGGGTTATGATGATCAACTAATTCCCAATCTCCAGCACTTCCAAATATTTTGGTATTCCGGGAATGGGCATCCTTATTGGCAATATTAACTTTATACTTTTTTGCGTCGCAATCAAAATCTTAAAAGTAATCTTCCAAACAGATTCTCCGAAACATTATTTTTTCCCGGGTAGGTGTCTCGCAATTCGCTGTTGCCCAAGCGGAGATTTCTAAAGCTTCCAAACGTTCTCCAACAGATGGCGGCGGCTCACCTTCCATGTTCGACAGCTCTCTCTCTCCCTCTCTCTATCAAAGTATGAGGGGAGGGGAATGGAGGGGGAGGGAGTTCTCCTTGACCATTAGGAAATCACTCCACTTGGTCCAGTAGGCACTGGGATGTGTAAAAAGGGGTTTGGTGAGACGATGACCAGCGGCCGGGAAGAGTGAGGGGACTGTAATGGCCGCACTCTGGCGGAAAAAGAAAGAAGGAGAAAGTGAACTCAGTATGAGAAATATCTCTCTCGTCGCTTCGCTGATGCTCCATAGTCAGTTTTTGCACACGGACTGGGAGCTCCTGGCTGGCAGGAGACTTCACCTGGTTACTTCATTGAAGCAATAATATATTTGCAATATTTAAACATGTGTCTAAGTCGAAGTTAGAATCACATCCCATCCGTTTTTAATCGTGTTAATTTCTATTAAAATAGTCTCGTTTCCTAAAGTAATCTGGTTGCAATGTAGTCATGTACATGTGAAACAATCGTACTGAGTTGAACAAATGACATACGAGACGGCATAAAATTTATCTCACGTTAAACCTTCGACTACAACTGAGAGACTTTTTCCACTTAACAACAAATTAAATATATGACCTTCTGGGTCAGAATCGGTCGCAGTGTTAGGTATATTTACAAATGATGATTGCCATTCTAATGCAGAAAACGTAAAAGAGGGTGTGGACCTGTGTTATTATGGACTGTTTCAATAGAAGTCTTGCGTTGGTCGGACAAATAAAAAATATCAGATAAGATTTGCCTGACTTGGAAGCGTATTTATTCGAAAGATTCACGGCGTAGGTACAAAACCTTATCCCTTTTTAATAAGCAATATCTTTGAATTAGGCAATCTTTAATCGTAGTAGTAGTTTTGAGGGGAGGCGACCGACAGCTAAGGTCATTTGCGCCATAGGGGATGGATAGGAAAGGATGAAGGGTGGAGAGAAACCCGGCGTCGGCATTAGCCTACTCTTTACGAAAGGCGCCAAGGGGTCCACAGTTTAACGTCCCATCCGACGGACGGCGTACTCACTCAAAGTGCCCTCCACAAAGCACCTCAAGTAGGGATCGAGATACCTCTGAAAAATTAGCAGTTTTATCTATGGGCTCGCTGGGTAACGTGAGCCAAGGTGCTTCTGTTTCTACTCGATTGCCGCCTTCAAAAGCATGGATTTTATTTTTCAGTCCCACCTGCTTCAAATGAATTTTTCATTGGTTATTTATTTTTTCCCTGCAGACGCCCTATTTGAATTAAATTTAAAAATCCAATTGCATTCATTTATTGTCCCAGTTGAAGAAAGAGAAAAAGTACCTGGGCTTGAATTTAAAACATTTTCAATCAATAAGGGAACATAGTTTCAGTTTTCTACAAAAAAGTAATGTTAGCGCATCAAAAGCTAGTTTCCTATGCTTCCTGTAGTTTGTATAAAATGCACGTTGATGAGGTACAACTTAATTTCCAAGAGCTCGCAATACGAATGAAACACTGGTAGAAAGATTTCTTTCTTTTAAAGTCTTAATCGCAAACAAATTAACAATGACCAATTGTGATGTTACATTTTATCCAAGTGCGATTAAAATATTATTCTTGTTAATTCTTTCCAGAGACTCAAAAGTGTTTAATTGAGGAAACGTATACAAGTACACTTAGTCTCATAAGTACGTATACTCACAAGTATAAAACGTACACTAATGGGTTCCATGGTGTTATCATTTGAAGAAGGATTTCTCTTTTGGGAATAAGAATTTGCCTGCTGATGCCTAGTTGGCTATAAGGCTATAAGGGAGTTGGGGAATCGTCGCGTCGCGTTGCAGTAGGTCTTCGCAAGCAGACACTCGACTCTGCTTTCGGACGTCCGGCAAGACCTTCAGGACGAGTTTAGCGCAGATCTTTCCCAGACGCCAATGCCAATATGATCTTCGATAATGCACACACTAAATCGACGACCTGAATTTAGCACTTAAGCAGATGTCAGGAAAACATTGTTACCGATACTTTTTTCATACCTAGTATACTATCAAACTTTGTTGTCTCAGGCGTAACTTTGTGGAATTTGCATAACATATTGAAATGTAATGAAATAATTGACTTTGTAATTCCACACACTTTATTTAAAAAACACACGACCCAGGTTCGCGACGTTCAACGTCGAAACCTGGGTCGTGTGTTTTTTAAATAAAGTGTGTGGAATTACAAAGTCAATTATTTCATTACATTTCAATACTATCAAACTATTAATTATTATATCATTAATATATCCTTCACATCGCCAAATTTTCAGTGATAATGGTGTGCACTATAATCTTACCAATGCCAATACGATCTGAAACCATGAGCATCTTTGAAGAGCTTGTGCCACTTAAAAACTGCAGTTTGTGACATGTTTCCATCGATAAGACTTGACGAATCATGCCCAAGCCTCCCTACCTGATTTCCCCAGTCCAACACAAAATTTGCTGGCGTACCGCTGTTCTATCATTCTCTGAATTTTGCGTTTGCACCGGGTCACTCGATTGGTGTCCACTAAAATTATGATCTAACCTGAACGAACGCTCGCTGGCAAATGACGCTTGACATGTGTTGAAGGTCATATCCCCAACCACGGAGCCTGCACTTTGCGGGCGCGTTGCGAAGTACAGTCACGTCAGGAAAAAATTGTTTCCGATACTTTTAATACAAACAACCTCGTAGCATTAACATATTTACAGGGAATATCTTAAGACTAGAACTAAGCGTCCAATTATGTGAAGGCGACTGAATTATTAAATTTAATTTATCCATAAGCACTAATTATTAAATTCATTAACGAGGTATATTATGAATTATAAATTGCTGAGGCATATTATTTCACATTTTTACCAAATTATCAGATACTTAATATATCCATAAATGGAAATTAGTTCAGTCAAATCTTCCACTTTTCTGACGACTTTGAGTATAGACATTTTTTATTAATATACTGATAGCTAACTTTATTGCATATGCCGCAAAATAAGAATGAAAAGTTTAGTATGAGAAAAGCCAAATAAGTATAGTGGTCTTTTGAAATATTTATATAAGTAACTGTCCTCTCAAAATATGCGTTGTAGTTCATCCTACACGCCGTAACCACCCCGATTAGTGCAAAAAATGGTTTGATGTGCCATAATGTGTATATTCAAGGTATGGGGCGCAGTTCTTCAATGAGAGAATTCACACATCATTCGATGGCTCCGTTTTAGTTTCTGTCGCGAAATCTCCCGTAGATCTTTTAATTTGCCAGTTCTCTTTCCTGTGCCGCTAACAGTTATCTGGTCCTCAAACGCCTCATAGTATGGGTGCGGCTATATTGCAAACGTATTAATGTAAGTTATGTGGAATTATATTTTTGATTAATTGAGAAGGTACTCATATTTCGGAGAAATTTACTGAGTCAGAATCAAGTCCCAAATTTCCATCACAACTGTAGCATTTTTTTAGCCTACGTTTACATCCAATTGTCGCCAATGATTACCTGCTGTGGATATTAGGGAAATATTTTCTATGTTGGCAGGTTTACTCAATATACTATCACATAGTATATCACTTGTAAGGGAGAAACTTCCAGTGGTACATGTTTGAAGAGTTAAGTGAAACGTCTGCAGTGGTTGAAAATACCCATATGACACATCAATAAATTCCACCAGTTTTATGAGTAATATAAATAATTTTAAAAGAATTAAGAAAATTTAAAATTGATTATATGATATTCTGCCAAAAACCTTTAAGTGCTATTTACTGGGTCTAAAGTGTATATGAAGAGCTAAAATTGAGTTGGGTCAGGGAAAAGTGCCGGCAGTAAATTTATCCTTGGAAATACTCACAAGCCGTGGACGCAGGTGTTTGGCGATTAAAAAACACTAATTCCAACTCAATTTGATTTCTCCAGTGTCCGTCAAAAATTAATAGTAACAAGAAATATCACGGCTATTCCTATTTTCATTTAACGATGTATTTCCAAATGCATGAGCATGCCATTGATGAGACATTTTTGTCACTGGAAGACTTCTTTTCCACTATTTTACAGTAATATCTTGAAAATTACATTAGAAAGCACTAAAAGAACTCCGTTGAATGTGGATTCATTGAAGGCACAGTTTTAACTCAGAAACAGCTAATACTTGCACCATTCACTCAATCGGCGTATATATGTTTCGAGGAATTGAGAGAGATCGATTTCATAGCCATTGATTGTTTTCATCTTAAAATTAAATTGTTATATTTGGTTGAATGTAGTATACCAGCTATGTTGATACGAAATATATTTTTTCCCCAAATAAGAAGAAGCAAATGAATTTCACTGACATTGTAATTTTCACCAAAGTATTGATATTTTGTGTGTAGAAACAACAATTTTCGAATACGTGAGTGAAACTATCATTCTTTCTGATCTGATTGCTGCAGCAATCAATGCCTGCTATTTCTGCGGGTGGATCATGGTTGTCGTGAGGATGGCCATAGGGATTTACTTGTTTTAATTTGCTGCGTTTGAAATGTACATTTGGCAATTAATTACTCGACGGAAACTTCCGGGGAGAGGGGTTATAATTTGAAGGGTTTGTGATTTAATACTGAAAAGCCATTATAGTAATAATTCAAAGCGAGCAGTATTAATAATTGTGTACCACTAAGGTGTTTAAAACAGCCGAAGCGGTTGGAGTGTAATTCAGTGTTACTTTAATTAATTAAAATATACTTCGCAATATTAGTAAAGAATGAGGATAAAAATCAATGGAATGGATATAGTTTCCAATTTGAAGTGAACAGAAAATAGCTTCGAGAGTTACCTTTAATTCCTAAGATAATTATAAATGGAATAAAATGAACACTAGGCGAATACATAAAATCCAGCATTAAAAAGTATTTTAATTTTCGGAGATGTTTTGGTTTTGTACATTTACACTGAAAATTTAGATATTTAATTCACTGTTACACCAAAAATTACTAAATGTACACATTTATTATTGAAAAAAGAAAGAACTTACGATAGGATGCACGTGCACACACATGCACTTCCTTCAAGATATTTTTTATTGAAATTGTAAATTAAATTTACCATCAGGAAGTGGAATCAGTGAGTTGAATAATCTCGGATACCTTTCTGTTACTAGAGAATAAACTATGACAGAAAGTTAAAAACATAAAATCTCTTCCGTGTACAGAACTAAATTCTCGTCTATGAAGAACCTTACTCGAGCAGATATCTGGTCTTGAGTTTAAGATACTGTTGCCAGTGTCAAAGTATGTTAAATGAATGAACTTCGTTGAGGCGAGTAACAAAGCCAGAAATGATCATAATGCTGTAATATGCACTCTATTCGGAACAGGCAGCCCAATGAATCTTCATCTGCCTTGTGGCATGTGACAGGACTCGTGTGTGGTGGGGCGGGAGCAGCAGGAAGAGCACGGGCAGTGCAGAGCGATAGGTCGATGGAGCGGAACGTTGTGCCGAGGAAGGCTGTTGAGAAGTGTTGCATAATGGATGCGCGCGCTACGATTCAGTCGCCTTACTCAAGCGTTCAGGACTTAGAAAAGGAATGAGGTTTTCAGATATTAATTTGTTGATAATTATTCTCTCGCAGAAGCTGGGATCTGCGCAGTGTTCCAATCCGGTCGAAAGATTAATCGATTTTCGGTCACCGAATTACTCCCTATATCCTCGAATTGACAAGATATTTCCCATGATTTTATTATTTTTGCTAAGTCTCCTCTTTTTTCTGGTGTTATTCAATACGGAAGAAGTGTTTCGAATTTTAATGGCATTTGAAACTTAAGTAATTTATATTTTTTTAGTCTCTCCAATGGCCAAAGCAATTAAGCTTAGTTCACAAAAATAAAATTATGCGAAGTTCATGATGAAGAGTCCATTTCGAAATCGAATTCAGAACCAGGGGGAATTTAGTCAGCCGTCGATCGGCACTCTACCCAACAACAAAAAGTGATTTCATTACCCATAGTGCAGCAGAATATTATTTTGATTTTGCCCATTTAGTTAAAATAGTAAATACTACATTTGTATTTCCATTCTATTAAGTGCTAAATACTATAGTATGTATAAAGCAATAGCAAAGCCGATAAATCATTTCGTATAACTTACGATTATTTGAACGAATAAACGGTTTCACTTAATTTTTAAGAACACCAACGCCGGTCAAAAGGGAAATAGACCAAATTATCAAATATTTTGAGTGAGGTTTTCATTTTTTAGAACGATTAGGAGTATTACGTTTCCGTTTTTTTACACAAACTTCTCGACATCATAATAACGGCGTCCGTTCGTTCTAGGCGTGTTGCAGTCTGCGAAAAGTCCAATATATAATGAGAGGGAAGAGTGAATGATGAAGAAAGAAAATTAGTCCTTTAAAATTCTTAAATTTTTTGTATTTTAGGGATACCAATAAAGACCATAAAAAAAACCCTTTAACTCTTTTCAAACTCCAGACAGTGACGACGCATATTGTGGAATTTCCATTTGGAGGTTCGCGCGTTAGGGCGTGGGCGACGCCCTTTCCCCCGTTCTTGCTTCGTGTTCTCCAATTGAATTATCTATTTCCCTGCAAGATTCTACTATAACTTACCCGACGTCTGTACGCTATCGTCCACTTTAGACTCATTATGCTCCTGAAATATATCCCCAAAATACTATTTCGATGAATACTATACTCACAACTTTATTTAACGAAATAAAACTGGTATTCATTATAGTAACCAAATCACTCTTGAGTTAGAACTGCACATCGATAGGGAATCTATACCAAATATATCGGATATTAATGCTGCCCCCCGTGAAATCTTGGCCAGTATGTAAACAGTGTGGCTTCCTTTTCCTCGGAGCCACTGTGGAAATTTTTTTTCCTCTGTTGCCAAGTTCATCTTGTAAGTCATCATAAGCGCGAGGGGGTGACTGTTAAAGGGAATGAATGACCTTATCGAGAGACATGAGAAGATTGTGTTTGGGAAAGCCGTTGAGAAAGACGGAAAATCAAATTTTAATCAATCGTTGCCCTTCGTCCTTCTTCTTCTCTCTGACGGGACACAGTTCGTCGGATCAAGAATCACTCGCATTGCAAATGCGGCGTAAATATGTGACGGCAGCGAGGATGGAAAGCCTGCGTCAGAGGGATTGCGTCGCGGGCGACGGGTCAAGCAAATGGACAGCCGGGTCTCCTTTGTTCGCCACCGCTGTAATGAATAGACTGGGACTTTCGACGCTCCCATAAACATTCTCCTCTCCCAACGCGAAAGATCGGATACTCATATTCTCGCACTGGTCGATGCGACCCCCGCAAAGAAGACATTCCCATGGCACGACCTCCGTCGCTGACCTACTCACCATTCCCACTCGGAAAGACGAGTACCTCCGCTCACTTTTCAACCCCCAGGGTACATTAAGAATGGATCCGTGAGTCCTCTTGGGGTTTTTAAAGGAGAGGATCAATCACGCTCGCCCAACGTGAATTAATCCCGCATTTCCGATAAATCTCGCGGTGTGAAGTATCCTAACACCCATTCATCGGGTATCGAGTTACCCCACATCCGGTGCGGCCGTTAATTTTTATTATTATTTTAAAAATAACTGGCTGGTAGGTTCTTGCTGGAGGGAGAATAAAAGGCGTGTTCGATTAGAGGCGTTCGGAATTCTCCAGTGATAGATGGCCTGGCCTAGAGCATGCCCATTCCTCGCGTAGCAAGAGAGGAGTTTCACGAGATGAATGGAATCTTAGTTTCAAGGCGTCGTCCAACTAACTGTGGGATGCAATTAATTTCGAGACATATGATATCCAAGCGATAAATACAATACCGACTTATGAATGAGAATTTTAGCTAAAATATTTCGCTGCCAACTTAATGCATTGGTTTTAGTTTATCAAATGAATAATGCATTATTCAATGGTTAAATGTGCTCTACTTCAAGTTATTTGGTTCAAGAATACAGTTGGCTAGTATTTTTATGTATGTTCATATTATTTGCAATTTATAGTTCCAATGCCTGGGGAATACGTTTATTTAAGATCTATACGTGAAAAACATTCACTTCTATTCCTAAATCATGGATTTTTAGGAGAAATAACTCAGAAATTAAAGCATTATCTACCGACGTACATATTTTCCATCTCCATAAGGGGTTTAAATAATGTCTTTACCGCGAATTTTTCGAACGTTGGGTTTTCGCAGCTAAAATATCCCGATTATGAAGTACACGCGCGAAGTAGTTGAAATTTATTACGTATTTGCTTTCGATACCTTAGATTAATTGGGATTAATCGTTTTACTAGTTAAATTTAATTCCAAGAGAAATAGGTAATATTTTTGTTGAAATCGGTAATCTGTCAACTACTTAGCATTGAAAAACATAATTTCTAGGTGATAATAATTCATTTTAATGAAAGAGACGTTAGAGAGTTTTTTGGACAAAAATGCATATCCAAAATGCGTCCACCGAATCCCATCATCAAGAATGTCTTACAGTGTAACGTTGATTGAAAATTTTCATCCCTGTTATTGCAACCATTAAAAATAGATCGAAATAGGTTATTTGGGTACATGCTATTACATATTGCGTAATTAATGCTATTCTGGGGCTATTCCTATAGTTATAGAGTCGGGTTACTGACCAGAATCCAGGGTCTTTTGGTCTGTGTTTAATTCTGGGTGACTCTTTTGAGCACTCTAAGCATCACCTAAGCTTTGCTTCGTGGCACCCCACATGCCTAACATACGACAGGCGGCACAGGGAATGAAAATGACTTCCCTGCTTTGATATATGAATTTGCTTCACCCTATTCGGCTTATTATCAGGTGAGCTCGGCCCTCACGTATTAAACTCAACTGGAAGTTGATTAACTTAAGTGTTGGTGATGTCATGACGCTTTTCTCGAATCTCGATACTTTTTCTTTTTGTAAGGATCCGCGATCCCCCTTGGTGTGTGACTGTGGTCGTGACTCCTTCGAGGGAAGAACGAGTATTTAAATCTATCAGCGATGGAGTCTATATCTCTTATTTTATCTGGGTGGTCTAATCTGACGATAAAGTAGTGTCAGGAGTAAAATCGAAAGTCCTGTGCCTTTCTAAAACTCTTAGTCTCGTTTGTTTTCTTCCTGATTGAAGTTGCACCCATCTAGGTATCCAATTACCTAGTTAGATTCACAGACTTCTGGTGAAAATTTTCGACACTTAAAGAGGATGAGCTTTGAAATCTGATCTCATTTAATTGCCTAATTAACACTTTCTCGAGATCTCAAACATTTCCCGCATATTCCATATATGATTCCCCTATTGCAAAATAAAATCTTTTACCTTTTCATACGTTTTTTGTCATATCTCGTTTGTTTGAGAAAATGTTTTCAAAGTGAATAAACATCTAATATGCCCTCCCCATAAAAAGTTAGAAAGAGCTCATTTATTCAGTACAATCTTTTATAGTGCTTTGTCCCATTTCTTTTATGCTAACCTTTCATTACATTAGCAAATTTATCACATATCTATTATTTGCACAAGCATATTTATAGTCTGAATTGTCAAAGAGTAACATACCATCTTTTGTGTTTGTCAATTACTTGTATGCTACGATGAGATTAGTTACGGAAGCTCCTGTCGTTATAGTGACTTACATAATAATATTGTTTTGTGTTTATATTTTATCTTGTCTCTAAGTATATTTAAATTATTTTGAATTACATCTAAAACTATATGTGCCTGTCCTACGTCGGCCTATGCGATAATGATCTCTGCTTTGAAATTCATATAATGTTTCTCTCCTGGCAGCGGAGCGATCGGATAGAAACTAGCCACACTGCTGTAATCATTACTAATTGATACAAAAATACTTTCTATCTAATATATTCTTTCCTTTTTCTACTAGTTTTGACTTTCTCCGATGATTCTCCTTGTTTTATCCTTGTTTTGAATGTTTCACCTATTACATCTGTGGTATTACCTAATAACAGTTTCAACTTCGCAACCACGATTGACGACGTTCCAAGGATGCGCTCAGTAATTTCATGTAAATCAGAGGTGGTCATTTCATCATACGTTGGTCACATTAAAAGTTAACTGATCACTTTCTATTGAAAATGTGTGAGGTTTTCTGAATTGTTAAATCAAGGCTTCCTAACTGATGACCCAGAAGGGGAGCATTATTTGCAGCATTCCATGCTATTAAAGGATTGTTTTACCTAGGGCGTTTATTGTTCTAACGAGAGGACATATTTTTCTTTAAAAGCTATTTTATTTCACATTTATTTTATAGTTTTGGTGCATCGACTGCTCATACTTATTCCTATTTTTTATTTAGAGCGTTTTTTTAGCCTTATTATTCATCTATTCCGAAGATATTTGCTATTGCTCTTTTGCCAAAAGTTTCTTAGAATTGTGTTTGCATAAAATTCAAACTCTAGAAATATTAAAAATCAATGTTAAATTGTGTTCATACGTACCAGGTTTAGAGATTGAACCTAAGGTACAATTGATATGACTACCAATTTGCAGTTAGAGATATTTTAAATGTACATCGCACTTTAATATTTGACATTATTAAGTGTTTAGATCTTAACCATGGTTAGAGATTGTTTATCGTCGACGTTTCTACCTATCCAATGTACCCTGGTGTGCATAAGTGTTATATTTTTTGCGATTTTTTCTAAAATTCCACTCTAATTTGAACCAGAAGAGTTCATTGAAGTGGTTTCATCTATAAAAATAAACATCCACTCTAATGATAACGGTAACAAGATATGTTTCTTTTTGGCAAACTCACAGTCAATCGAGGTATAGATTGCATATCTGTAGACTAATTCGCCAAACCTCCCTCTTTGAACTTTTTAACGCTTTTCTATCCTTCCATGACTACGAAGTTCATCGATAAGTCATATTCATCAGACTTTTATCGAAACGTGTCCACAGTTTAAGGGAATTTGTGGCTTCAGAAGGAACGTGTGAACACAGACGTCTTTCAGGGAGAAAATCATGCGGTTTCGGTTCATTTAAAAAGTCATGCGTTGTACGTATCTATCAATGTTCCAGGCGTCTCATCTCCCCGTTGAACAACAGCCCTGTCTCTAACTAGTCCTAAGTGCGACATGATGCACTCCGTACTCTGAGTGCTAGTATCTAATCCATGATCCATCTACCACTTCATCCTTCACGCTCTACCGTCAATGCCGCCACGGCGAATGGTTGGGATCTGCTTTTACTGACGACATTACTGCCGCGGGCAGGATGTGGGCGATCGGTCACCCATTAAATAAACGTCGGTGAATAATAGGGTTTGTGGGGGAGGGTGTAAGAGAGATTTTTGCTTTTGCTATGAGGGGAGTCCATTGCGGGGTGGGAGTGCGGGAAGGGAGAGAAGAATCGCGTGTGAACCGAGAAGACGAGATGTGTTGGAAAAAACGATTGAAGTTGGGTGTGGAGAAGATTGCACCGCCGTAAGTGAACCAGCCAACTCTCACTCTCTCTCTCTCACACTGCGCTCGTGTTCGCCTCCTTTCTAGATGATATTTTTTTTGCGACGTTCAATGAATGCATTTTTACGCCGAGGTGGTGGCGATATGGTGTTTTGTTGTCCGCCGAGGAAAAGAGCGCATGGTTTTTTTTTCTTTTAATAGGGCACGCGGGAGGAAAGGGAGTGTGCTGGAAGGGTTTACAGTGGGGGGGGGGGGATTGAAGGAGTGTTCGAGCGGATGATGGCATCGGAATGTGCCGCACGTTTCATACGTACGATGTGTTCATTATTGCATCGGTGCACTTTCGATGGGTTGATGGAAGTTAGGTGAGAAAATATTAGTCGGATATGTGCTCGAGCCGGCTCCAGCGATCCGAGTAGAAATCTGCAATTAGCGCGTGGAGTAATGGAGCCATTAGTCTCGGCGGAGGGAGTTCTTCGAATCCAAGAACCCCATAATTTTGTAAGGTGTTTAACGGAAACTGAATTATTTTCAATATTTATAGTTTTATTTGACATTTTATCGGGTCTATGTTCACATTAAGTACGTTTAATTCCATTTGGATTCGAATAAATCTATCCTCCAAGGTGAGCCCATAATTTATGAAATCGCCATCGTATCACGATTAATTCTTTCTAATCGAAGAATTTAGGAATGAAATTTGTAGTTACTCCAATGCGTTTCCCTAGTGAATACTCCATGTCAACGTTGCATCGATGAGGATAGAAATACATGTACAAGTAACGATCAAATGATGGCTCCCTCATTATAGCTGCTTTGAAACTTTTAGAGACTTAATAGCCTTGTTTAAGGGATACCGGGTGAAATTTAAGTGTGAACTGCTCTTTGATACACATAAGTGATCCCGTTTTACCTGAGCCTTAAAATTGGGCCTATTTATTCTCAATCACTGTAACTTAACTTAGGCCCTAAAAATTTACAAAAATACCTCCGAAGCAATAATCATGATTGATTGGTATTCATTTATAAAATAGATTTCAGCTGGTTTTCTACATTGATACCCTATCACAATTACTCCAACATTCCAATGTACAATGAAACAATGGAATGACCATCTCAAATTTTATTTGGGAGAGGAATAAATTTTGTTTTTTAATCACAGAATGTTAACAAATAATTTCAAAAGAGAAAGGCAGGATCACATGGACATGCAGAAGATGTTTCATTTTGTTTGGTGTAAAACAGAGGATCAAAATTACTTCCATTTTCAGCTGCTGGAAATCAATTCAAAAAACTCCGGGGCCCTCCAACCGTTATACCCACGCCATTAAATCCAAATGCCTTATTTCAACACATCGCGACTCCCGGCAGCGTATTGAAAAAACCTTGATTTTTTTATCATGCTCCTTTCAGCTGCCATTTTCCTCCCGTGGCTGCCGCGCATAACACTTAAACCGCCATTAAAAACCTTTCCCCATCTACGCACTCTCTCTCTCTCGCCTTCCCCCTCCCTCACTCTCCACTCCCCACCTTATCTCATCCGCAACCTCACCTCCCTCCGCACGTCCGAACATTGCATTTCCATCTCTCCGCTGTCTTTTTTTTCTCTTGCCTTCGTTTTTTCTCTTCCCTGCCCCTTTCTCTCGCCCCAGACTATCCAGCTTAATCCCTCAAATCAAATATTCCCCCTTCCACCTGCCGCCCCCCCAACACTCTTCGCCCCCCCTCCTCCTCCCCAGTTCCTCATCCTACACGCGTTCGATACTTCTCTTTCTTTTTATATTGACTTTTTCTTGTTCATCTTCTTTCTCCTCCGAGGCCTTTCCGCCTTCCGTTGTTCACTCCGACCCCACAGCTTACTCCTCCCACCCCATTCTCTCTCTCTCCGCTCTCTGCTCAATTGCAACATTTGCATAATAGCTCCCTAAGATACCTTTGACGTAACCTCTTTCTTCGATCACGCCCTCGCAGGCCCATTTCCAGGCCCCATTCCATCGACCTATCCCTTCCCCCTCTCACACAATCTCGTTCCCCCTCTTGATGTCCGAACTCCCTCTCTCTCTCTTTCTCGCACACTCTCTCGCTGCCTCCCTTTTCTTCTATTTCTCTTTCCACCTCCTCCTTATCCTTCGCATTCTCCACCGACCAATGCCCACTTTTCTCCTCCTATTATAATGTCATGCTTGAACCTTACCTCACTTTCTCTAGCGTGACCTGTAGGACCTCCTAGTTCTAAAATCGGGGATCTCTACTATTTTAATGTATCACATCACTGTATTTTTTCCTTTATTTTGTGCTTCTCTATTTGTCTCATAGCTCCCTAAGCTTACTATTACCACTACCGAGGAGGGAGGAGTAAACGTATGAGACGTTAAAACATTACTATTAAATATCACATAAATATTTGTGTTAAGGTTATTCTAAATTTTTTCCTGATTTAGAACTTAACTTTTATGCTTTGAAGAACGATTATCTCCTGATAAAAAATTAATTTATATTTCCTTGCCATTCCTCTTTTGTTTATACTTTTGGTTTTCAGAGGGAATTTATCGTTAACTTCAATCACTAATTCATTGATGTAGGATTTCACGAATGACAGCGATTCGGAATATTTCTCAGGCGTGGTGGGAGGACATTTTATCAAGGGCATAATTTTGGCATGCATGGGCATCAAAAATCACAAATGAGACTTCGCGTTTTTCAGCATCTTTTATGGCTCTTCTACGACGTTTCTTATTCGTATGCGTGTGTATATTATTATGACGCACAGTAGTTTTGAAGTGCACGCTATGTATTTTCTGATTGTGGGTAGGCCACCCATTGTCTTGTATTTCATTGTACATGGAGGGTCATCATATTTTTTAGGATATCAGCTAGTATTGAAGTTTTTTAATACAGAAATTTTAGTTGCTCTTTTCAATTTCTTTTAACATTACGCAGGAAAATATTAGTATTTTTATCATAAAGTGATTTACAGTTAATATCCTTATTAATTGATCTGTGCATTTGCGTGGCCTTTAATATAGGATACTTTCTCAGGCGTTACTTGGTGGATGTCTTTCACATTTGACGCAAGTGAGTGAAGAATAAATTTGTAGATTCTACTTGAATTTCTATTTTGTATGCCCATGGTTTCTTTTCGAGGGAACATCATCAGATCGGCAAGGCAATATCACCAACCTTTCGTTGCCAGGCAATACCTGGTGATGCATATGAATGCATAGCTTCATACAGTTTTTAAACATTTATTGTGAGAATTTTGGTTAATTGAATTGATTTTATTGGTACATTGAAATTTTTTGGTGCATCTTGCAATGCGAATATTGAGCCATTACCGCTTAATTTACGATAAGGAATAACTGTATTTTTCATTGCATGATGTGCCGTTCGAATACGAGCAAAGTAATATTTGGAGAGAAAGAGCTGTGGGAGAAACTAGTCGGATAATGGGAGGACCGGGTGAATAATTTATAATTGGCTATTAAACAAACAAAAGGAAATAGTTATAGATCTCTAAACAAATTTCCTTCATTATCCAAATTTCTACTTTCTTTTTTACCAGCGTCTTTGCATACGTAAAGCACTTCAGTAAGAAAGCATTACATTTTTGTAAATGCCTATCCCACTGGTGGGTTTATTTGATAGGCGTCGGTAGAAGTCAGCCAATTCCAATCTATTTACTAGTGGGTTACATGTATCTAAAATATCAGGGTGGTGGGGTAATTCTTTTCCCGTTTCACCCTCAATTTCTCAGGTTGGCCCTGAAAAAATAACCAAGCTAAAATGAGCCTAAGGGTACCTTGAACCTGACCCATTCTCTTCGGTCAATAACCCAGCTCCTTGTACACTGTACTTCTATGCTCATTAACATTACGCAGGCAACGACTGTTATTAGTTTCCTTCACAAAATTCACCGTACTATTTGGTAAGGGATGGAGAAGCATAGATCCGTTTTGCGATGTTATTACAGATATACCTAGTTTTTCTAAGCATGTTAATTTTTTAAATGCAATCGATGGGCAGTATTTCAATTGTGTATAATAAATGTTATAAAAATGTTTTAACTACAAATGAATCACTTTTATATGCCAAGTGTAATGCCTATTTTTGTTCAAATAGACTTTTATACTTAGTAATAATGTGGAATTAGTCAATCAGAGGAAGTATATCACAGGAAGTATAATTGATTAATTAAATGTATGTCAGGCAATATTTAGCACTTAAATGATAAAATTCTCTTATGAGCTCAAAAAAACTTTATTTATTTCTCATATCATGGTTAATTATTCAAAACTCTCTACTAATTAAATTTATCCACAGATTTATTTTTATATTATCTCATTGCAGGATTACAGGAAATGAGGATTATTCAAGTCAAGCTTCGCCGAAAGACCGAAGTTGGTAAGTGAATTTTAAAGATAAGAATCTCTATCAGCAAACGTACATTTGGGTTTATTTAATATTTGTTTTGCTGAATATACCTTAGGACGTCTTTTACGTTGGTTGAGCTTTGAATACCCTTTGGGAGAATGACGAAAGAAAATAATTTAAATACAATTCCACGGTTGGAATAGTGCGAGGAACGACCAAACTTTAGCATCAAAATTTATTCAAAATTATACGTTTTTCAGTATGAAATGTTTTCCTTAGAATCGGTGGGTATGTTTTCTGGCCTGTGGTACTGAATTTATTCAATATAAAACCTCATCATAGATAGCCATCCTCCTTTCTACACGCTCGCAAACAGAGGCGAGCTGCAACCCTCGGAGGTGTGAGATTAGTTAGTAAAATCGACTATTTTCCATCGGGATTCATCACACCAACTATGAGCGAGTTTTTCATAAATTTACATAATATCAAAGTCAAGCATAATCGAACAAGAAAACACCCGCTGCTGTCCACTGATCATTGGACTTTGAAGTCCCTAAACGATGGGTGTTTAAGGGAAGTCGCTTCGCATGGTGGCGCGCTACAGTAGGAGGAATGGGTGTGAGCGTGGGGTGGAACGTTGGGGTGAGTGGGACATGAAAAAAATGAGATCGAGGGAAAATGTGAGCATGCGTATTCCTACCTTGATGGCTTTGCCGTATTTTCCTTTCCGACGACGCCGGAAATGGCTTAAATAATGATGATGGGCACCGCCAAGCAACGCCTCGACCGGCAGCTGAGGTGGTTGGTTGGTGCCACGGTCGCCTTTTAAGTGGCAGTATTGCCCACCTTCCGCCGTCAGGCCACACCCACGATTCCCTTGGGCCCAAGGGGTGCGAAGGAACCTGTTGCCAACCCCCTCGTCCCAACTCCCTCCCCCACTCCAACCTTAACCACCCACCTTGGTTCTTCCTCCACCCTTCCTCCTCCTCTTCAATGTGCAGATATCTCTCTTTACTTCGCCTCTGCCCGTAACACTCCTCCTCCTCCACCTCCTACTCACGCAACCCCACTCCCCCGCTTACATTCACTGGAAACAGCATAAGTTTTGAATAACCAAGAACGTGTTCCGAAGCGATGGCAAATATGAGGGCAAAAAATTGGGAGTGTGAGAGCGCGCGCGAGAGAGAGGAGGATGAGAGGGAGAGAGAAAAACCTGCCGAATTACCTCCGCCGCCCCGCGTTTCTCGGCGCAGAGAATTTCATGAACAAATTACGGTCCCTCGCACCTATTTGACTTTCGTCCCATTCCTCCTTTTTTCATTCTCCCTCACACCCGTTTTATTTCTGCCATGGTCTATTGCCACAGCGACGGTAAAAAAAAGGAAGGAGAGGGGAAATGAAAGAGGTCTCCGGCGAGACATCATTGGTTATTTATGAAATTTAAAATTCTAATGAATCGAAAATTGCCGAGTTTGATCAATTTTTTTCGTCCAGCCTCCTACGCGAATGTTCTCGGGACACCTGAAAGAGGGGAGGGGGACGGCGAATGAAAAAGGGAAGTTCGATGTTAATCACGAGTGGCAGCCGTCGAAAAATGGAAAAAAATAAAGCTGAAAAACAGCATCCGAGGGCACAGGAAGTGGTGGATCGCCTTTCTGCAAATATATAGGTCCGGCGTAAATATTTAAACGAGATATTTCATTATAAAATGGGCATGCACTGCGTCAAATGTGAATACCGGAGATCATCATTAAGTGCCCGACTCTGAACATGATGTGAGATTTAAAAATAGCGATCGACCCGATATTTATTCCGTATAAATATGACAATGTGTGTAATAACGTCACGGTTACTTATTAATTTTTTATACTCCGCCATCTTTTTTCTCATCGGAAGGTACTAAAAGGGAATTTGGGCTATAAATATGTTGGAAGAATAATAGTTTTATGTATATTTATATTTTTATAATGATTATTATGTGGTTTTCTCTTGTTCCGTTTGTAGTGGTTGAATTGGATTTTTACGTATATCAGAACAATATATCCTCAATTTTTTAAATTAAGTGCCTTATTCCTTCCTTATATAAGTGGAGTAATTAATGTCTTATATTGATAAGCTATATGTATTGTTTTGGACTTCACATGATCGACTATACTTGAATCGAATAAGTAGAAAAATTCTATTTCGGCTATAGGTCTTCATACTTCATACGACGATTCATGTCTCCTTACGTCTCCATTCTACTTGGCCTTAGATGACCTCGGACTCTTTAGATGACACATAGCATTGGAAGCTGCTATAAATCCGATATTGCTGCAAGCATTCCAGTCTCTCACACCCAGATCATATTGTGTTGGAAGCACTTGAGCAATAAGCATATCCAATACCAGGCTCTGTAAGCTTCTGAAATGACTTCATTGTTCCCTATGCTCAATTGTTCGTTTAAAAAAGTTTCGCGTTTCAATTAGTTCCGCGGCTGTTTCATGCGTAATAGCCCTCAAAGAATGCTTCGGCCCGCGCTACGTTCTCAAATAAAAAGAATCGAGTCGTTAAAAATGTTTTAATGTCTTCCCTTTCACGCAAAAAATAAATCTTGGGTGTAGGTATCTCACGGGGAAGTGCGAGTCGGGGCGGAGGCTTTGTTGCTGTTGGGCTGGACCGCTCGTGCGCGCGGGGTGCAAGTTGATGTTTGTGCTGGTGCGTTGGTGGTCCCGCACTCTCCCTTGGAGATTTCCTCACTTACTCTTGGCTCGTGAATCTCTTCCTTTCTTCCCAGCAATTGCTGCTGTTTCCGTCCAGTGATCTTAGTTGTAAATATAAAGTAATGCCTGGGGAAATACTTTGCTCAGATTTTACTTTGAGGATAGGATTTTCCTAAGGCTCAGATTTAATACGGTGGATCATCGTTTGATTAATTCAAATGGCTCATGAATCTGAGGGAGTCAAATCTGAAATGAGACCATAAGGTGCATTTATAAATTTTAATAAATATGTTGCGTATTGACTATTCATAGCAGGAAACGAGATGATTTCTCGTGTAATATTTGAGAAAATATTATTTCTATGATTATTCATGCCTAAAATTTATAGGATCTATCGATGGTTAACGGAAATAGAAATGGTTGAAAACGAAAACTAAAATGAAGAAATTAACTGTCTAATTGGTATTACATATTTAAAAAAATGACTGATTTTATTTAATGACCACGTATATTTTGCCTTTTGTTTTGATGTTATTTTAAGTGGGCGAAAAAATGAGATAAAATTTTCTTTAATTATAGTAAATAAGTACCATTAGGATCCAGTAAAGATTACGGTGACCTGAAAAGGTTTCAAGGAGATTCTGAGACATGATGATTTATATACCTCTAAGGTTCTTAATTTATGTGGAAGAGCTCCATTTCATTCATTTTGCGGAGGGTCAAATATAAAAATCTGTAGCTAAAATCAATAGAAATTTGCAGACTGGGCGTTTGCACAATACGAAAGCTGGCATTTGAGTTTTCTAGTCTTAATGACCAGCCATAACGGTTCAAATTAATGCCAGTTTCCAAATGATCATTTGTATCATCAGTGCCTAATTCTCTTCAGAAAGTGCCCAGGAAAGTTTACCTCTCCTATTAGAAAGTAGTATTTAATTTTTTTTTACAAAGATTATACTAATACAATGCATGCGTAAAATTAGTTACATGAAACAAATGAAAAAATATTTTTCATCGAATATTTCCTTTTAGCTACACCATACAGGCATATTCTTTTAGCATAGAGTAGAATTCTTTAGGAAAAGATTATACACAAATAGTAAAGATCAACTCACCTGTCTTACCTCAAACATTTATCTTACGGCTACAAACAATAGTTAGGTTACTGTGCATGGAAGGGATGAGGCTAGAATTTCCAAATGATTGACTAGTCCAGAACCCACTGTGCAATAATATATGGTTTACAAGCAAGGAGATGACATTTTACTCGAAAGAAAGTCATTTTACCTTTTCTGAGAAGTTTATTTCCTTCTATTTTCTCAGAAGAGACCCTATCCCAGTTACCTCAAAGATTGATTCCATTTCTGTTTCCAAGTCATTCAAGCAATCGAGGACCACAGTAAGAAAGAGGAAAATATTTCTATGCATACCTCTGTCTCTTTCACCCTACCACTTCTTCTTTCACCACAAGAGGATTGATATACTTTTATCGCTTTTATTTGCACCACTCGAAATAATTACTTCCGCCAAAGAAATCAACTTCAACATTATTTTTCTTCTTTCTACAATGTTCACTTTTTTATGCGAATTGAATCTATTGGTTTTCCAGTTTCCATTCGTGTGTCGGAATGGGAGGGAATCGTTATAATGAATTCAAATGAAAATTAAAATCAAACTTTTTTTAGATAACTCTCGGAATAATCATCATAAAAAATCGAAGATCGTTGGCATTAAATTTTCAATGAGCCTATTTACCCCGCAAACATATTATAGAAACAGCACCGATGTGAGCAAGCATTGAGTCGTTTTTGTCAACTGCTCTGAGCACATCCACGTAAGTGATATATCAGGAGAAGGTGAATTGGCCGAGGATCGTGTAAATATCTGGAAATACTTCTCTTTGGCTCTTCATTCAGCCGCCTCGAATGTCACGCTTGGCCGGCGGAGTGGAACCTTTAACGTCGTGGTGAGAGCGCGCTTCGCCGCCGTGAATGGGGAGGGGGAGGGACTCGAGGGGGAAAAAAGCACTCCGATGGAATTGACTAAGGTTAGGCAGCAGATTTTTTTGTCGTAATTGATTAACCGCGGCATTTGTTCGCTCGTTCCAATGGATAAAAAACGCGATCCCACGAACAAAAAGGAGTCAACACGGCAAATTCCCTTGCCACTAGTTTCACACTTCTTTATTGCTGAAAAGAGAAGTTTCCACTACGAATCCATTCACCTCGTTAAGGGGGGTGATTCCTTACTTCCACCCGCCATTCTTGGATTTCAGGCCTTTTTCTATATCTGTGACAGGTGCGTGGAGCAAAATGTGCTAAAATTCTCGGGTCTTAAATGCTTGTTTCACTTTAGATCTCTTTCGTTTTCGCAATTTGCTCAGACGAATTTTTTTCCCGTTTGAAGGCATTATTTCTCTTAGAGATATTCTTCTGCTTTCTCACTGCATAGCTTAAAGCCCAGTGATGTTCTGATTTCGGAATGATTTTTTTGCAGTCTTTATTCGAGCAAAACGAAGCGAAGTCCAATTTTAACTAAGAGATATGGGGAGAGTTTTCCATTGAACTCATCCAAGCGTTATAAGGTCATATAATTTCGCCGCAGAAACTTTTCACGTAGTTTCCTATCGGTTTTCCTTAAAAATATTTTATCTCGTCAATGAAGTGAGAAGTAATGGGCTATGGTCATTCCTGTATGCTATAAAGGATAAGATGGTTGAAATATATGATTGAATTCTTTAATCTATGCGCTTGGATCAAGGATTTTACATCAAATATGTCTCACCGTGGAATTATTATGACATCAATATTTGCAAAATCGTTTTGTTAAATTTATGATTAGATTCACTAAAAAATATTTTCACCAAGAGGGAACTCCAATGCTATTTACTTTGAGGATAAATTTACAATTAATGGTTAAGTCCAACATGAACCGTTTTTGCGAATAATTGAGTGGTGTCATGCTCTCAGCATTATGATAGTTTACCTATAGCGTGTACGTGTATAAAAAAATCATATTAATATTTTTAAGATTTTTGTGGTTAAGATTGATACAATAAAGATTTTTATGGTTAAAACAAGCAAATCCGTCGCATTTATTCGAAAGAAAGATGAGTTTAAGTAAGAATCAACACATTATTTTATTGTCTAATGGATCTTGGCGAAGAAAGAAAGGAAATCCTAATCAAATGTTTTGTACTTAGACCCTTTAATAGTAATTAGCAACAGAGCTTACTAGTTTTATAAAAACTACTATTTCTTGTACACGTTGAACGCATTAAATTCATGCCAAAAAATTAAGGTTGAAAAAAAATATATTTGTTAAGGAAATCATGAATATACTAAGACTAAACATGCTTATTTATTTATTGTGTGATTTTTCTCAGTAGGAAGAGTGTAATGGACCAATAATATGAATCCCATCCGTTATTCGGAGTCCAGAAACTGATAACCATTAATTTCCTTTATTACGTCAAAAAGAGAACAAAATGCATTCTAATCTGATCTGAGTTCTGACCAAATATAAACCACAGTATATTTGAAACCTGAACGAATGTGAGTGAACATGCGTTTCTAGTTTGAATGACTAATGTCCGTACTATTATAAAACATGAGACTGATTATAAATAATGAATTCTTTAAATTCTCAAAATGTCTCTCTTCAAACATGATGCTATTATTGTTTACATTTAAAATGTATGAGATTTCTAATAATTTTGCATAACTAGAGAAGTACCCTTTAGAGATGAGAACAGCCAGATTTTTACGAAAAAATTAGAGGTACGTGTGGGAGGAAAAACTGTCAGGTGGAGGTAGGAAAGAACGGATGAATAACAGCGCAGTCAACGGACTGTGATTTGTCTCTCAACGTCCATTCCATCCACTCCCCTCTCGAGGTTCAAAGTAGTGCAAAACGAATGTTACCTTAATAAGAGCGTTTAGTGAGGGTAATTAGTGATTCCATGGCAGTCTCAGTCCTTGCTTCGACGTGAACCTCCTCCTCCTGTCTGTCAGGAGAGCTTTCTCGCGAGCGCCGAAATGATTTTCGGTCTACGGCATTGTGTACACTCCCGCCCACGGGGGAGCAACTCAAAGCGAGCTATGTGGTGGGTCAAACTATCGAGGAGGCGAGGTCCTCAAGGGTCTCGAGACGGAGGAAGTGGGGGGTCGCACGACTCCCTCGTGCTGTCCCCTAAGAAATTCCTCATTCCACCCTGGCTCCTCCCTCTCGGTTAGTATTCTTTTCGTACGCGCAACCTCTCCCTCCCCAGAGTTCAAAGTTCTACCCCCCCTCTGCTCTGGCCGCTACTCTCATCGTCCGCCGGCCACGGACCCTCTCAACAATGCCGTCGAATTGTTTGTACAGACGTGGTCGTCGAGAGGACGACTCTTCTTTCGCGCGTCCGAGGCGTTGTTGTCCAACCTTCTCTCCACCCTCTGCTCCGATCGCGTGGACGGAGGAGTGCCGTGGGTCCCTCCCATAAATTGCCGCTATGTGTCATTCCAAGAGGCGCCATCGAGTGGGCTTTGGGTATGCCGGGGTAAGGGATCAGCCTCGCGTACGAGCTTGCGCGGGGATTGTAGGCCTTACTACTCTAAAACAACAAATTTTATTTTGAAGCCGTCATCCAAGTAATTTTTCAGTAAAATTCTTTCATAATTTACTCCGGAAAAGTCTACAGAAGGGATTCTGTCCGGCAATACGCGCCTTTTTTGCATTTATAAGACGCTATTCCCATTTTTCATTTGAAAATCAAGGTGACGTATTAGTAATTTTTACAGATGACTTTCTACTCTTGAGTACAGTGAGCCTAAAAGTCTTTCAAAGGTAATAAAGTTGTAAAATCTAAAATTCTCCAAAATTCTGCTTCCTCTGGTACTTGTATCAAAATGTGTCATTAGGAGAAAAATTAAAATAACCAACACATGATCATCAAAATATTAAATATATATTTCCATCATAATGTATTTGAAATGGCTACATTTTATCTCGAAAACTTTTTCTTTGGTTATTAAAGAACAAAATCATGGACTTATTATTTATTATTCAAAAATAGGTCAAAGTAAATTTTATCTGATGATCTGGATTCAGAGTAATTAATATTGCAAAGTTCTATCTTTAACAGAATGAAAAATTAAAAGGCAGCAATTAGAAATAGTTTCAGGTAAGTGTGACGCAGCCGTTCATTCATGTATGGTTATTTTAGCTTTCATTAATTTTATGACAACACGTGGGTCTGAATTAATATCTGCCTAGACATTCAGGAGAATAGTAGTAAAATATTGTCATAATTGGATTTAAGGAAAGTAATAACGTTTTGGAGAAATATTTTTTCCTCCTTGATGTTGTTACTTATTTCTTGGACCTTATATAAAGAGAAAAATTATCTAATGTTGGCTCACCTAGACTAAGAACTGATATTTTTCTTGAATAGATTCTAACTCATAGAAGTAATTTCCACATCCCGACTCATGAAAGTTTGAGTTTTGTCTAATAACTCATTAATAATTTTAAATAATCTATATTGAACTGTTGTGTGCGTGTGGTTAATTAAAATTGGACTTCTTCCTTGTAGGATTCCTAAAACGAGAAAATGGATTGAGTGTCTCAAACTAATTTCAGAGGGAAATTAATGGTTTTAAAAACAGAATCATCATTCTCCATGGCCTGCCACCCTTAGAGGATCGTGTATGCCAGTGACCCTAAGAAATACAAGGACTGTATGCTGGCGGGAGCTTAATCTCCTAGTACTGTCACGCAAGCCAGGGTGGAAAGGGTAGCGGATAGACGAAGAGTAGAACAGTAGCATTCATAGTTTGGCGACAACCTGTCACCTATCCACATGAAAAGTTTTATAACTCATAAGCTTCACACAGAGTTTCGGAATAAGTTTGGACTAAATTGACGGCAACAGCCTAGGACAATAGCACGAACACAGGAGTGGTTGAAAAAAGCCGCGTGGAATATCCAGAGTTTGGGTTCAAACGAAAGAGTACTTCATAGTAAACTAAGATAATAAAAAAATTGAAAACAGCGTTATTAATAAAATCTTAAATGAACCTCTTGGTAAAAATGCCTAGAAGACAATATGCTCATATACGAGAGTGGTCTGAAAAGTTTCCGAACCAAAATATTTTAGAAAATTTCAGAAAAAATGTCTTGTATTTTTATTACATCGTAGCTGTACAACAAACCAGTCTTCGTATTGGTAACCCGTAATAATAATTATGAGTTTTTCAAAATTTTTATATGTAAATAATTATATTCAGGAGCGGAATAATCAACGCGCTCGGGTGCTCGGGAGCGGATTAAAATTCAGGTTAATTTAGTAACAATGATGTGCAACCTCAAATTCAAGAGGCTAAAACAGGGAAGGCGAGATGGCGAATGGAATGTTGAAGCATTAACCGGAAAGAAAAAGAGTTCCAGGAGACAGTCGAAAGAGTTATGAGTGATAACATAAAGATAGGTGCAATAGAAGAAAGATGGGAAAATATAATGAAAGAATATACAAAGCCGCATACCAAGCAAGCTATGGTACGTAATAGTAAGAAAGAGAAGGACGAGGAAACCATAGATTATAGGCGAAATGATTATGAACATATTCTGAAGAAGAAAACGGATTTTGACGGAAATTGAAGATACAGAATCTAGAAGGAGAAACAACAGAGAAACAGTAACCTGATGTGGTAAATTAAAGGTAAAGGACTCACTTACAGATATGATCATAGAATGAAATCAGGATGTATTTTTTTCGTATATTTCACGGTGTTTGAAAGAGTAAATCGTGTAGAATTAGTGAATGTGTCGCAAGTGGTAGGAGTAGAATGGAAAGATACGCGGCTTATCCGCAACCTGTACATACTATATCTCAGACTGATCAGATGTTTGTGGCTATGAAGCGTATGATTGAGTAGTTTTAGGAAGAAGAGTAGGAGAGGTGTGCCTATTATCACCTGTGCTTTTCAATGTATTTGTGGACGAAAGAGGCATTGGAAGAACTGGAGATAGGAATGAGGATTTTATTTAGGGATGGAATGAACAGAGGGGGAAGTTAGTCGGGAGAGGTAGGGGGAGGAAAAGGATTGGGCATAGTGAGGGAAGATATAAGTTATGCGGACCAAATGAAGAGTTTTAAGTAAAACTTTGGGCTTTTGGCGAGTGTCTCATTAGAAGAATCTAATAAATATGGAGCCAACCAAAAACCTACATTAAATGGTAGACTAAAATTGATAATAATATGCATCATTGCAATATTCATTCCCATGGAAGAACAAGACATACAAGATCTTGTATTTAGGTTAAGCATTGAAGAATGCAACTTTTGGAGGCAGGAATCAGGTGCAGCAACTTAGGAATCTTTTTCGAGATGTTGTAGGGCACACTAAAATTGCATGAGAATACCCATTAAGGCTATTCAAGCCTTGGTACTCTTGGGTATAAGCATGTTTTAGATTCATTTAGTATTATAATCGATATTTCTCGCAATAAATTACTAATTTTTCAATAAAAAATTTTCATAATGTTTTAACAACATTCCTTTGCTAACCCCAAAATCTGATAGCTGATAGCCCCTCTCAATGTCCTTTTCCCCATTGGTTGAAGTTCTCTTATCCGACCTCTTTACGGTTATCAAAGACTATCTGAGACCATATTGCTGCGAAACTTTAAATCTTCTATGCTTTATTCCTTATGTTATTTCGAAGGCAGTTTTTTTGCTGTGGAATTAGGAAAGACAAAAAAATATATATTTTCTACCTCTCGTAGTATCGAAAGTACTTCGATGCATGTCGTGCGAGACATGTCTAGACTTCGAAAATCTTTCCCACGGTAGTGAAATTGACATTAGGAGGAATTTTACAGATTTTGTTGACAAAACTCTCGAGGCTCACTATTGGAGTCCTATGTGGAACCATGTCATTGATGGCGACAACACACGGACGTGTATCTATGTCCTTTTCCTAGTGGTTGTCTCGAAAGGGAAGGAATCTCAGCTCAAACTCTTAAGAGACTCGAGTGTTTGCGGGTTGGGAATGGGAGGCATGAGATCAACTTGGGGAAGTAGGCAGTCGATTTAAGAGGAAGACCGATACTGGATACTGGTCGCACCAGCTACGGAAGTGATAAGTATTCGGATATGATCATCTCAAACCAATCGCATTGTGGAAAGGGATGAATTTGTCGGTTTAGATTCTTTTATTCAGTGCAAAGTAAATTCAGTATCTTAAAATTAAAGCAATTCTTTGGTTAAGAGCAATAAATGTATCAGCTCTTTATTTTACTGATACACATTGTGCCTATTAGGGACCAGTTGTGAAATTGTGCTCAAAAGCCATGTTGAAAGGCATGAGGATTCATTGGGTTTGACTACATATTGAACTATGCACTATTTCGATGGCTTGGATAATAAATATATTTAGGACTATTGGAAATGAGCTCTGTAAATACTAAATACATTCTATAATTATGAAAATATTCTTCTAAATCAGATACGTTTTTTAAAGACACGCTTGGAGAGGTAGTTAAATGGCCATTGACTGCAGTAAAAAAATAACCTTGACATCTTTTTGGCAGTTTTCTTAATTTAATCCAAGCAACAAATTCAAGGAGTAATCTTGTCCCTGATAAATCAATAATACGTATACCTACTACTTCACCCATGAATCGTGTCAAAAACAATCACAAAATTGACTCAAGAGCAAGTAGGCAACATTTAAATGTATTTTTTGTAATTTATTTCGATTTTCATATTGTTCAAAAGTTTTCATTTGTGTGAAATGGCACATTATCGGGAGTGCATAGAGGAAGTGCTGGTTGGACTGCTATCTTCAAGAGGCAGAGTTTATTCGGGGCGACGTTTTCACTTAAGTTATTCTCTTCGCCAACCCCGCCCGCGCTTCTGTTTCCTTCAAATCGCTTCCCCTTTCCTTTAAAAATTAGGCTGAAAAATGATCTAGATGTAAATTATTTAACGAAAAATAAAAGATGAAATATATATTGTATTAATGTGACAGTGGTACAGTACATTAAGAATCCATGCATCTTAATATCTCCCACTAATACGTTTATCGTGTATAAACATGTAATTCTCATCTCTCATAAAACGAAACCGAATACGCACAGTTCGTAATTTAAACATCAGTGTTGACAAATCTAGGTTTTATGCCAGTACTTCAATTAACGGCTCCGTCAGATACGTAAAAACACTAAGGAAATAGACGTTTTTTTCCATGTTTTTTATTTATTCTCATTCCTCTTGACTATGCGCGGAATAGATTAATATCTAATAATTTTAAAAATTTAATGCCGGGGTTTTATTAAAGTTCCACCAATTCTCCCCCTCTTTAGTGCTATTTGATAGACGTTTTTCCTTCAATTTTTAGCCATACGAACGAATCGCTCGAATATAAAGAGTCAGAACGAACCGATCGAGTGTAAAATCCGTTATGGTCAAGATGTTTTCATTGTCTCCGTCACATTTTGCAACAAAAATTTCTCATAACTCGGTATGATGTATTCGCCGAATTTTGCAACATAGTTGAGTCAAAATTCAAGCAAAATTTTTATCTGTTTAGTTTTTAAGATTTATTTGTAATATTACGGATTTTTTGAATAACGATATATTCCCATATGTTCTTTTAAACACTTATAATTTGGTCTCTTCTGCGTTAAGCTTAGGCGAAAATATTTGGCAGCTGTTATTGATAATGAATAAACTTTGTATCCTATGAGATTCATCCATTTTTTTATTCTTTGAGTTAATCACTGTTTATAGCCATGTACTAAACATTAATATGATTCAATAATAACTATAATTATCGGTATTTATTGACCACACGAAAATTATCACGCGTATTTTGTGCCTCAAAGGGGTGCAGTGAATGCGTAGGATAGGTAGATAGTACAAAAATAATGCAATCATTTAGGAATTAAATTTTTTGTCTCCGGCGTAACTTTATGGAATTTGCATAACATGTGGAAATGAAATGAAATTATTGACTTTGTAGTTCCACACACTTCATTTAAAAAGCACGACCCAGGTTTCGACGTCGAACATCCTCATCAGGTGATGATTTACCTGATGATGATGGCGTTCAACGTCGAAACCTGGGTCGTTTTTTAAATGAAGTGTGTGGAATTACAAAGTAAATAATTCCATTACATTTCAATGGAAATAAAATAATATGCAGATACGTTTATAATGTAGGAAATGTAACAAAATTTAGTAATTCAAATGATTTGAGATCAAGATTGAGTTTGTGGGAACGTTATGTTTAATTTGCATCATCTTGGGCATGGCGGTATCTCAGAGAGTGTTAAATGTCATCATCGTATTTAACGAAGTATAGTACGGAGCTCGAGAGTTAACAGCTTAGGAAAAAACTCCCTTTTAAAGGGCGCTAAAGAAAGGTAGACGTAGAGAAAGGGCGCTGTCTTTGAGCTCCGGCGGGCACCGCGGTCGAGGGAATGAAAAAGCTGGAAAGGAAGACGGTGGGAAGGATAGCTGTCTCAATCGAGGGGGCAGATGGGAGGGGACGGCACTACCTTGTGGAGACTCATTACGACCGTAAAAAGGGATTGAGGCACGAGGATGCCATGATGGTAAGGCCCTGAGGAATGACCGAAGGCCATCCGCAGGGGAGTTACCCCATGCCTCAAAAACTTTGACAAGACATGAGCGCTGGGAAAACCTCCGAGAGGAGGGAATTAGACGGTTTGATCCTGTTGGACTTGGCGCTAATTACATATGCACACCCACCGTACCATTTTAGGAAACCATTACACTGCCATAATTAATATCAAGAAGAGAAATTACCGCCCTCCATCCGTCATGCTTTCCAGAAAGGAGGTTTTTTTTCTGGAAAGGAGAAGAGCGTGCTCTCAGATCCTTTTTATTCGCTCAATGGAGTTGATGATGACATTCTCTCGGAGGCACACTCCAGTCTGGAAAGCGGCGTGCGCACATGGGTTTTTAGCCGCCTCCATCAGTCCCGTCTAAATCCTAACGCGTCTTCCTTAGCTCTTTGAACCCGCCGCCATTAGACTTCACGGTCGGTTTGGGGGGTCTAATCGTAACCGACACGCCGCAAAACCGTCTGCCGTCTCTTCTTTCTAGCCCAGCTTGTCCCTTCTTTCCCTCGGGAACTTAAAAATGCGATTCCTTCATTCTCCTCTCCTCCGTGCATCGTGTTCGAATGCACTGGTTACACGTGGCCTTTTGCTTCATTTAGCACCCGTAAAACCCTCGTCACTTCCCTTTCCCCTCGTTCTTCGAACGTTACCTCGCCTTTTCCCGTGCCGGATCCTCAACAATACCACAAAAGATAATGAGGTATACGAGAGGGGACGGCCGAATCACGGACGGCGGTTATACCTGGCATCAAATTCATTCGTAGTTGCGCATGGATGCATGATTAGGGGCAGGTGTGAGTCCTCGTGAGAAGTGAAGGTGTTGGGGTAATATTAATGGTGAGGGAGGGTAGGCAAGGAGACATGAAGTCGTTTTGGGGGAGAGGATGATTAGGGGTTGTTTCTTGGGATTTGGTTGAGAGTCTCTGGGTAGGTTGTCCTGATTTCAGACACACGGAAAAAAGGGGTTGGAATGAGGTAATCACGAAAAGGTCAAGTGAAAATTTGCAAGAAATGCGTAATTTATGAACGAAGAGAACATTTCCCTGGTTATCCTTACCTCGATTTCCTCTAAAATATAATGAACGATTCAATTTCCCAGCATCCTAAGTTGATTCCACTTAGTTTTAAAAATGCTTTTGAAATCAAAATACTTTTTTATTCTTTTTATGAAGCACATTATAGTAACGTATACGTATTTAATAATTTTTATAAAATATACACCTCCTTTGGAAAAAAAGAATTACTAGACCTTGTTGACTTATTGAAGCTCCAGATTTTAAAATCGCATAAGATAGATAACTGTTATCGAAGCGTGTCCAGTGGTGTTCGCTGTTAAATGACTAAATCGATCACATTTGTAATTCGATTTATTCTCGGCGATACGCGTAGGAAAGACACGGAGCAAAATCATGAGTTGTGACGTAATATGGTTCTCTAGATCATGCGATGCTTTAGGAGAGAGTTTATTGATTAGAATTTCTGATTAACCCTCATGAAATCGATATTTCAAAGTAAATTAAAGGGAAAAAAGAAGGAAAGACAACAAATCCACGGTCACCTTATCGACAACTACTTATTATTATCAGTCACACTTGCTATTGATTGTCGGTTAATTTCTTGTAAATGCGAAATTGCTGATTTATTGCTTTTTCCTTCCATGGCGAAATAATCTATTGTGTAGCCAGGAGTAGTTTACTTAAGTATAACAGTTTCCTAAGTTGTAAAACTTAAAAGAAATTAGTGCAATTCCTTTTAGGGTAAAGCGTAGATTTATATTATTTTCTGAGTTGTAATATAGATTTCAAATGCACGTGTATGTATTGCTTATGAAATTTCTCCACCGTTTTTTAATATGCCAATAGCTTGGCGAAATATCATATATTATGGTGTTATTACGAGTAGTTATAGCAATAAGAAATTAAAGCACGTTTTATCGTGTAAAAAAACAAGAGTTGGAAAGAATTTATTTAGAAAGTAAACTTTGTTTTCCATTTTATAAAGAGGCGATATCTTGATAAAGTCAAATTATTTCCCAATATGTTCAAGAAAATTTTTATTTAGAGCTAAATTGTTTAACAAGATTAGTAAACTTAAAAACTTCCAGCAATTCAATCTGTTAGTACCTGTGAAATTGATGCATTTCTGATTGTTTAAGAATTTGTATACACATTTTCAATTTAGAATGTTAAATGTCGTCAAATATGGTTAAATGTGATATTTTACACACATTTCTGACATTTATTCATATGCATTATTGGTTTTTGAGAAAAAACCTTTGTGGGTAAACCCGGACCCTATGCAATAAGTTAACTAATATTAAATTCGTGTAATATGTAATATTTGAGATGAATTAAACAAATTAACATACGGATTCATTTTGTTATTGATAACCCGAAATGCTTAAAGGTCGTATACTCATCCATCGAATGAGGAACAAGTATTTATAAGGTTCCGCTCTTTTAGGCTTCCTTCGCGTGAGCAAACTGATCAATTATGTTGCCAGCTTTGATTATCTACATTAAGGCCTGGTCCCCATTTACATGTACAATTTCATCATTTACGAACGAATTACACCTCAGTGAGGTACATTGTACCTATATAGGTTGTTTACATTCATCAAATGAAGTAAAGGACTTTGTTCTTTTGCTCGGTTTTTTAATAAAACACTTGGAGACCGGTTCCATAATAAAGCATCATATGACCGAGATTAAGGTGAAACCGGTTGTAGTTTGTATTAACAAAAAAACTGGAAATGTCCAAAGACCTTTACTTCAATGGCCATCCGCCACTTCCATTACGCTGAAGTTGAGACTACTAAGAAACTACTAGTTTCTAGTTAGTTAAGCCGTTAAGCGTTTCTTCGCTAAAAAATAATTTTGGGTGGTTACATCGCATTCATTAATAATCCCCAATACTTTTCGAACATAAAATAATATTTAGATACATGAAGATGCCCTTATGGATGAAACTTTAGTACTCAGTTTGTATTATATTACCTGCGTAACAACTTAAAAAATACCCGTACATTTACTTATACTATATTGCTTACTTGTATGCTGATGTCTCGTTTTCACTAAGTGATGCCTGGCACAGTAAATTTTAGACATTCCTGTTGGCTTAAGATTGGCAATTATGGAGAGTTAAGGACACTGCATTCATATATTATTCATTTTCCTTTGGCGATGTGCATCACTTTTATTTTGATAGTCGTTTTATAGAGTTTTACTATTTATCAAAGATTTGAAAAAATACATTGGTCATGAGTAATTGTTAAATATTGGGATATGCTTGATAATGGAACTGAATGAAAAGTAATACAAAAGGAATAGCTAAATGGATATTTTTATACTTAAAATCGATTAAAAATAACCATTTGTTCCGAGGCCACTTCCCTAGTTACCTTATAGACTTGATCTTATTATCAATATTTTTTATTTTTATTCAAAATATACAAGAAATTCTCATGCAATAATTAAATTTTTAGCTAAGCGACATCTAAATTTAAGTCCCAGTTCCAATATTGGCTGTCAGCTTCGAAACGTGTCTGCCAGGTACAACAAAATCGTAACCATACTTCGTGAGTAATTTAAAACCGACTCGTGTGTACATAAGATCAGCGATAGTCGTTTAGTTTCTTTCACTGACCCTGTTAGGCACACAAGACCAGAATTCGCTTAATAGCTATGAAATTCCATAAATGAATTGGTAATTTACCAAACGGAATTGAGCACAACACTTCCATCTGTAGAGTGACTATTTACCAAGTAGGAATAATATAAAAAATATGGTTGTGGTGGGTGGAATGTACCCATAGTTCAATGAAGAATACATCTTTCATCATAATTATTAGTTTATGCATATGTATTTCCTCTTGGGTTTTTGTAAAATTAGGATGTAAAGTAATTATCATTCATTATAAGCCACTGCAAAATAAGTAAAATGAAAAATATGCAATCAAGAGATGCATGCCATGAGATATTATACATTCCATAGCTGTTAAGCCCATTTTATTTTGAAGTAATTATATTTTTGAAGTGAAACGTTGATACGATTTAATTTCATATTAAATTATGATTTTTACGCTTGATATCTTTCTGTGGATGTGTGTCCCATCAAGTACTAACTGGGGCCAATTTTTTTGAGCATCTTCCTTTAAGTCTCTTAATGTGGGCGCAACAAATGCAATGAACCTGTGATGAAGCTTTGAAATTAAGTTTTTCCTATGGCTTAATTGTATCGTGTATACATTTTGTTTTCGAAAACTAAATGTTTTTGGACGTTGACAGGGATTATGAGACACCATATAATTTCAGATAATCTAAATTGTGTAGCATTTTTATAATAACAAATGTTATGAGGAAGAGTATGAGTATTTAGCCATATTAGTATGGCTCAACCATTTTGGGATATGGGGGTAACCGATTCCACAACCTTTATTTCACTAACGGCATTATTAGCATAGGGATCTAGTACTTCCCAAAAAAAGAGAATAAAAGAATTAAAGAATTTTCCGTAAAATATGAATGATAAAAATCGTTTACGCTACTGCAGTGGCTCAATGTATATGGGTTAATGATAAGTTTCAGTGAGACATCAATTTGTTTTTTGTGTCATTTTTAATTTCTCCTCAATAGAAAACTGTTTTATTGCTTGCTAAAACCCATTGTCAAACCACTGTACCCATGCTTTGTTATTACTTATTAAAATAATAATAATTTTCAACATAAAATTCATGCTCACAAAAAAGAGAACTTTTGGGTAGGTAGTTCCCTTTTGTACCGTTGTTATACATTGTTACGTTTGGGATTAAGTACTAATGTGTCTTGTCCTTAAAACGATTTAGGCTGTATTGCCACGAAAGTTGACATGACTTTTCGTTTCTTATATCTATTTAATTTGGAGTTTGGTGCTGAACCTTTAGTATAAATAGTAATCCCTTATAGTTCCTCGGCAATTTTGCTTGAGGAAATCTTTAGTCCTGTAAAATTTACTTGAAAACTGTCGTCCTTGCAATCAACCAATAAAAAAACGCAGCTAAAGTGAACGCTTCATCAGTATTGTTTGCTCTTTTTCTCTCTACCCTTGAATATGTTTGCAAGATCTAATCTCAAATATTTGCTCCTCTCCAACAAAGAGGTAATTGGAAAGCTACGGATTTTTTTCTCTCCTCCCTTCGCACGAAACAATGGTGCGGAAAAAACTTGAGAAAGCTGTGAAAATGTTTCCCGTTACCTGTTTACTCAAATTTAAAAAAAAATGGAACTCAGAAACCCCGGCCCGAGGTTTGAAATGTATTGAAGGCTATCTTTTTTTAATTTCCAAATTATCACTTGTCTATAAAACGACCGGTAGCATTAACTTCTGCTGTTTTGCATCTTTCCTTCAATGTTAAAGATTCCCCAGATGTCCATATTAGCCTTAATAAGAGTGTTGTGGATAGGGGACAGAAAATAAAGAGTTACATAACTATATACCTCGAGTGATTTCAGTCGCTCCTTCAAAATATTCTTCATCCCAGTAACATAGTGTACTAATTTTTCATTCACAGAGATTATTTTCATATCAATCATCAAAGTGCATTCATAGTGCCATTTTTTCTAATAAATAGAAATTTGAAAATATTGCTTTCCATAGAAACACCGTTGGAATAAAGAAAAAATAATGCAAGATACATATATTCAGAATAGGTAGTATTTATCTGAGGATTTTCATTTTTTTTAAACTTAAAAGTGAAATAATTGGTCTCATGGAATACTCTTTGGTGAATCATCAGGTTAGATTTTTCACTTTATCGAAGCAATTGAAATCCGTGAAAAAAAATCGATGTTAAAAAAGAAAATTTAAGCTGTTGGTCAATAATATTTGATATTTTGAAGCTGAAGCGAATGAGTGTTAAGTATCAAATTGAAATACATCATTGAAGTAAAAATAAGCTTTGCATAGAAAACGGAAACAATTCCGATACATGCATCCCCAGAAAGAGCAGTACCATAATGTACTTATCACAAAAGCAGAGGAATATATTTTTAAAATTTATTCTTCAGCCTTTTCTGGACAGAATTAATTTTACCGAATTATTTTACTGAATATCAGTCCCAATTCGGATAAAATCTCTTTGGATTTTCCGACGACTATAAAATTCGTATCATTATTTTAATAACAGTGGTTAACCTACTTTTCTGGAGCGCGTAGTTTAAAAAGTCCCCCATAATTTTACTACAAGGACTCTTAAAAGTGGCGGAATGAAATATCAAAAGAGTGGCAATTGCTAAGATGGTATTTTTCTCCACGATCAAATGAATGAGAACGACCAAGTCCGTAGGCTACTTCACGATCAGCTTTGTTTTACTTGTTTGAAAACCTTCCTCGATCCAACGAGCGAGCGTGTCTTACTTGGGTCGAGTAGTCCGTTTTCGTCTGCGCGCATCCAAGGCCGGAAATGGTACGCACAAGTCGAGAGGGGCGAGGGGGGGGGCGTCAGATAAGTCGCGTGGGTGTGCGGGAATTAGCGTGGGTACGTGGGGCGTTGTACGATTCTCCTGGTCCCGGTACTCCCCTCCCCTTTACACGCGACCCGCTCCACTCCCCCACTCCCTCCCACACAGCCTTCTCTCCTACTAGTGTGCCCCGTCCCTCACCCATTCTCCCCTCTTCCACCCGTCACCACAGGGACGAGCGAAATAACAATGGGTGAGGATAAATAATTACGACCCATCCGCCTCCAGAGACCGTTTGTCGGACGTCTGTGTGTTTCGTAGAGGGCGTCTGACAAGGTGTGCACACGGGTGGAGTGGGGGTGGTGCACCTTTCTCCTTCCCTTCCACCCCCTATTCCTCCCCCTTCCTCCCAAACGCTCTCTTTGCCACATCCAAACTCATCTTCGCTGGTTTTTGGTCGCTCTCTTTTTTAATGTGATCTCCTAAGTTTGTTTCATACCGGAACCTTTCAATTGTGTGCCTTATTTTTAATAAAACTCACGTGGTTTCAGTCGGTGTTGAATTTGAGGATATCAGCAAATGGGATACGGAGGGCAAAGCTAGGAACAAAATCGGAATTCTCGACGAATGATCTCAAGTCACCTATTTCCCTCATTCGCATCCAACCTCAAAATTACTCGTTGGAGAAGAAATTGTTGTTATTCAATTAACAGCTCAATTGACCTTCATGTTCACGAATTTTGTTGATAATTGCTCATGTGCCTCATGTTTATTTATAAAAATGAAAGACTCTATTCTCATAATCCGGTTTCACCGGAGTTTTGCCTAGGATATTTAAAGTGTACTACTGGGCATTACTAATTACCCCCCAATGGTGACAAAGTTTTAATGAAGTCGTTTTACGAAAAAATAAATAAGCTATAAGAAGAGATTGATAAAGAGTTATTTCCAGCAATCTTCTTATATAAATCTAATTTTTAAGTATTTTAGTTAGGTATGCTCTATTTGTGCGTAAGCTTTATCGATGAAAGAGAAGTTGCTTCCACATTCGTCAATTCCGTGAGAAAAAATCCTTGAAAATAAAATGTGGCATCCTTTATCATGGAAATAAGTCAAAAGGTTTAAATAATTATAAATCAAAAGTTGCTATGTGAATCAAATTTGAAGTAATGTTCAATATTGTTCATAGTTTACAGTATATAATTTTTTATTTTAGTTCTATAGACAGGATATAGAAAGTTCATATAATCCATAACAATATTTTGTGGACTTATATATTGACCCAGGCATCTTTTGATCTGCATCCATATGTTTATAGAAGAAATATTGCTAGGTTTAATGTCTTGATAGAGCGTCATAATGATAAAATTATTTAAAAACTCAGCTATCATTATGCTCAAACCTTTTTCAGAAGCTTCATCTTACGTTGCTTATGATGGCGCTCTAGCAATAAAACAAGTTGTAAAATAAAGCGTTAGTAGGATATATATATACATATATATATATATATATATATATATATATATATTACATATATTTTTATACATGTAGATCTCGGCAAGTCGAAAGATCCGGTGCTCAAGTCCCGGTCAAGGAAATATATTTGCGCTTGTGATCTGCTCGATTCCGCCTTCATTCTGTTTTCGTCCATTATATGTGTTCCTATCCCTTTTCCTTGTATATATTTCCATTTGAATGAATATATATATATATATATATATATATATATATATATATATATATATATACATATATTTATAAGGATATGAGTTTTATAAATTCATCAATTACTCATGTAAACCATTCTCATACTCGTCGTTAAAAATGGCCATTGCTTTCCATTTTTTTTCTGGCTCTTCTATTACAACACTCATTATGTCACAATCACTAATGTTTTTTCCGACAATTCCTTCAGATTTCTCATAATTTTTCCAGTTTTTCTAACCATATCATATCTTTTTTTAATGATTTATAATTTTTTAGTGAAAGATTCTTACCGTAAATCTATTTTAACCCCATGTATGATGTGGAAGAAACGGTGGATAGGTTTCTTCTTTTCATTTTCAGATAATAAATATTACACCTCAGCCACTGCAATCATTCGCGGGAATATCGCAAAAGTCCTGCAGACTTATATTGCTGTGAATATGCCCAATTATTTCAAAGAATTATGGAGTCGCAGCTCTAATCCATTGAACCATACTTTTCACTAAATTCAACGTATCTACTACCAAACGACATAGCAGCCATATCATTCCGATTTATCATCCTTGAAATCTTTTTCGCTTTATCTCTAAAATAACTGTTTCAGTGGTTATTAAGTTTCAAGTACCCTTTTTCATAGAATGTTAGGCTTTTTTGCGAACTTTTCAACTCTGGTCAAGTTTTTTCTGGCAGTTCTTCAATATATTGTGTTCAAGGTTTTTATACAATATTCTAAACTAGTGGTCATTGTGATGTTCAGTAGATTTTACTTATTTCTTTCCACTTTGTGCAAAGTGCAGAAAGCAAAATCCTGGTATAAATGTATTTACTGAATCCGTGAAGTCGTAAAAGTTTTTTAGACGAATTATGCCTCGAGCTAGTGTTCCTTTGTGTATTTCAATCGAATTTCCAGGTATTCAGATTCCCCAAATGTGTTCATGGTAATTTATCCTTTTTTCTATCTCCCTTAATTGAAAACTTTTGTGCTAGATTATGGTGTCGTGTTCATTATGTTCTCTCTCATGTACGGCCTTTTCAGATTATGCGGTAACTAATTATATGATGGATAAATTCCTCTAATATTTTTCATTTGTGAACTGGTAAATTTGAGTTCCTTCTCTTTAAAATTTTCATCATTTTTTTTGGAATTCCAGTCTTGTTACTGAATGTGAATCTTTCAAATGAAGATATATTTATTATTTAGTCTTGGGGGATATTTATAATATATACGATATTTCTACCAGTTTAAAGTGGTAAAGAAAAGCTGTATTTCCGACACTGAACTCATTTGAATCCGTTCAAGAGCTTTTCTTCCCTACGAACTCGCAGTGTATACATAAACCAAGGATATAAATATACCCAAGTAACCTGTTTCACCTTACACAGTTCTTTTCGACATAGCTAGAAAGAAGAAATAGAAATAAATTACATCCTCGTCCTCGCAGCTATTGGCTATCAATTATTTCTCCCAAGGAGGCGTTAAAGAAACGCCTTATTATAATATCTCTCTCATTTAATTAGAAAGACGAGAGGTAAGAGGAGGGGAGTGACCGAACGAGCAGGAGGTTTCCACCATGTATGTATAAGCATATTCGTAGCCTGGTTAGGCGGTGGGACAAGGGCGGAGGAGAGAGGGAAAGAGAGAGGGAGGGAGATGTATGGGATACGTTCTTTAAGTGAATTGTGGAAATGACCGGAGGGGAGTGAAAGACGAAGCGGGAGGTGGAGATCTGGGGAAGGAAGGACGTTCGGGAAGGGAGTGGAGAGCCTTTGGCCGGGGCGACCACATGGGAAAAAGGGCTCCGTGCTTTACCTGACGAGCGAGGCCTCGAGGCGAAGAATGTGAGGAATTGGGTGGAGAGGGAGAGTGACGGAAAGGAAATGGGTGGGGGTGGAACGAGATGGGTAAGTAAGAAAAGAAGAAAAGGTGGAGTGCCTTCATATGAAGAATTTCGATTGAGAATCCGGAGTCCGGACGACAACGGAACGAAGAGAATATCATAAAGTCCGCTCATACTGCTCACCCATTATCATAGCCCCATTTTCTTGTGCCAATGCTTATCTTTGGTCGTGGGTAGAAGTGGTAAATTCCTCATCATGGGCCTAAATTATTTCACTAAAATTTTCCGAAGAATTGGCTAAGGTTCCTACCAGTTTATCATAAAGTGTCAGACGCCTCTTCACTCATCTGAGAATATAGTAAATCCTGCAGCTAATTTTTTAATATCTACTCGAATGGAAAAATTCCATGCCCGTGTTATATACATCGCTCAAAGAATATCTTAGTGGCTAAATTTAAATTCGAAATTTATTGAAATGTTCATGTAGTGAACTATTATTCGTCATACATTGTTTGAATTATCATTCATACAAGCTTTTAGGGTTTAGGGCTTAACTTGCAAAAATTAATAATTATTTTAAAAGCAATGAAAAAATTGGATTTATGTGACAAATTATAACTAAAGAAAAGAAATTCTCATGATATTTGTGTTTTTATAAATATTTTAAACGAGACTAATTCCGATTCAAAATATGTTAGTGGAAAAAATCGACTGGTAACGTAGGCGGTTAAATAAAATAAAGATTTATCCCCGCTTGGCCACACATAAAGTTTCTCCCTGAGATTTTGTCTTAGCAACATAGAGAAAAGCGAGAACGCCGTTTTTGTTTTTCGGCTCCAGTTCACACGTACCGTTCTTTTCGTAAACCTCACCCTCTTGCTGAATTCCTAAATTTTATTTACGAGCCCATACCTTACGTTTGCTCTTTTCCAACGGCACCTGTGCTCGGCGTTTTTCCGGTAAATAAAGAGTGGAAGAAAGGAAGGGAGGCAGGGAAAGAAATTAGAAGATGAGGGATGATCCATTCGTGGTTTTCCGGTTTAAGCATTACCCCGCGGCTACCCTGAAACTTATTTCCACGCTGTGAGCAAATGAAAGTGAGAAAGAGAATGCGTATTCGTATGACACCATACTCTTCCGTTATTCCCAGCATGTAATACTAAATATTGGAATACTGTGCGTACATAAAATTCAGTCATTAATATTCCCTATAGATGAGTGAGAAACTCGCCGCAAACCTTCAACCTATCCCCTTATATCTGTTCCTTATTTAAGTAACGTACTGGTTTTTGATTTGTGCATCTCTATATGACTAGGTACGCATTTGGTTACCTTATATAAGTTATAATTTGATTTTATTCGGTTATTTCGTTCAAGTAGGTTTCAAGAATTGTTACCGAGTATTTATTCCATGTTCATTAGCTGATGTAATTTATTTCATTTGCGAAAGGGCACTTAGGTAATAAAATTTTCCAAAAAATCTACACTTTATGGTGTTCTAATTTTTGCCTTAAATACGATCTCTTTCCACAATAAATGATAAGAGTCTCATCAAAACACTAATTGCAGACAAAGGAACCCTTATCGTCACATTGCACATTCGGTGTAACAGCCTCCTTTTGTGGCAACACCCAATAACAACTTTTAATCCTTAACTTTTGATACTCTTCTTCGTTACCTAAAAAAGTGTATGGGGATCTTTTCCTCTTTGATTTATGTATTATAAGAAGGGCACTGCAATAGCATTGAAGTAAGAATTGTGAAAACCGTATAAATTACAAAGAGGTGTGCACTGTGTTTAGTGTTAAAAATGTATGGTATAGTATATTGTTACGAGAGAGGATTTCGTATGTCATATTTTCTTCAAAGTATTGACTTAGGCGATGTTTAACGAATTAAATTTCTCCTTTAATGTACAATTCTTTCACTCATGATCGTTATTTAGAGCCCTTATATACTATTTCTCGGGATTGATTGAGGAAAACTGTTGAACTGTTCATTTCTGTGAAACCAGTGAAAGGAAGATTTTCCTAAATTCTGGGAAAAATCATTTCTGAATTTGCTTTTTGCATACCTTTTAATAGGATAATTTCATATTTTACTATCCTAAAATTGCAATGAAAAGACTTTATTTTTTGATTTGATATTCTGTTTCCATCTTTATTTTTCCAAACCGACAGGGTAAACTTTGAAAAGTATGACATCAAGGCATCTCAGTTGCACTTAGGATACCTTCGGCACCTTTTGGGGATGGATACATTCCAACTAACCCCTTTTCCGTTTGGTTTAGTTGTTACTTCCCATCTATTATTTGAAAATAAAAAACTAAGGAAATGACTGTGGAAAGCCGATACACATAAAAGGAGGCCAAAGCAAAGCAAATGTCAGAAAAATAAATTAACGAGCTAGATTTCCAAAGAATTAGACTAAGAGAATAAAGATTGAAACACCTGAAGTTAAAGGCATTTGTACGCATTCGTTTTCCTAAACTATTTCAGCATTTAACTTCTATTTTTTCCATTTAGTGAAACATTCTCATTTATTTAGCTCATAAAAGTGATTCATACTAGTCATTAGTAATTAATTCATTCAGTGATTATATGTAAATAATCGTTCCATTCAGAAATGTTATTTATGTAAAGCCCGCGGCTAAATATAAAGCATTTGGATTTCTCGCAATCATTGAAAATTAAGGGTAAACCTTCCTTGAATTATTAATCATAATTCTATCAAACATTTCTATTGTTCAAAGCTTAGAACATTTTAACTTTTTCATATTTCAACACGTTAAACAATATGACTAAGCAATTCATTTGTATATTTTAAAATATTAATATTAAAAATGTGTCCCTTAATGAGTATTTATTATTTTTTCCACGGATAAAACCTCACGTGCCTTCTTAAGAATTAGCAGAGCGGGAACAACAAACGATGGAAATCTATTCGCGGAGCGGCGTTTTTTGAATTATGTTCTAGGAAAAAGGAAGAAGATGAAAACGCGTTTGACACAGCAAGTATGTTTGGAATTTTTTGCCGACTTCACTTTGTTTCAGCGGTTTAGCTTGAAGTTTTAACTTTCGTTTTGACAATCCATTGCGAAATAAACCGCGAACATAATAGCCGAGCCATCGGAGAGGAGATTCCCACATTAATAGCAGAGCGTCGCCGTTTTCGCTCTGTGACACGAGGATTTATGGCGCGTGGGGTAGAGCCGAGGGCATGAGTCGCGTCCACTGTCTTCGTCGTCTGAGGGTTCTCGAACCCAGGACCGGTAGGGGTAGAGGGAATTCGCCCGCAGATAGACATGACGCATCTTGAAATCCTTCCGGCAACTAGAAATTATGGCATTGGTTTGTTCGACTGGGAAAGGAATCGTTTTCTTCCGTCAGTGCAAATGAAAAAAAATGTTTTGAGATATTCGGCAAACTATTTCCCCAAATCAACGAATAACGTCATAACATCGATCGGTCAATGACTGTTGGGTGAAGCAGTTTACTTATCGCTTTCTCGAAGTATATAATATTGGAAATTCTAGTGTAGCAGACCGTTATAATTGTAATTCATTAACACTAGTATAATTCCATTAGCTGAAACGGCTTTACTGCCTTGGATTTAATGCATTAGTTTAAATTTTACGCTTTACGCTATAACATTTATTTAAGTCCTAATACATATGAAATAAATTATTGGAATGTCTTCATAATAGTCCACTTTTACCCAGACAATCAACTTTTCACTTGAGCTAGCAAATGTCTGTGCTTTATAGGCTAATGCAATAGTATCTTAAGTGCATTTGACTATGAGTGCCCCTGTGGTGTTGAAACTTTAATGACCAAGCAGACGGTACAAATGGGTTCCTTTATTTGTATTTCGCCTTTCGTAAGCATGCTTGATAATTCACACCTACAATTTGCTACGCCAAATTAATGTGTTAGTAATGCATTCATAATAATTGATTGAAACCCAATTCGTTGGGAGAATATTGTGGGAGATACGATTGCAAGTCACGCAAATGGTATAACAACTCATTCGACTTAAAATTATTCAGATAAAATTTACTCATCAGCTAGTTCTCTCACCCAGCTCTTCCTGGTTTCTTGAGAAATGTTCTAATTCAGTACATGCATCAAGACATTTTCCACTGTAACCTTCTAACATTAATTGCCTTGGTCATTTGGATTTTCATCGGTCACGGGTCAATGGTGTAAGAGCATGGGGTTTCGGTGAATTGAACGAGGGTTGCGAAGAGGAAAGGATAAGCGGGGTGAAGGGATAGAGAGGTAAGTTAGGGGATGAGCGAGGAGATTGTGAGAAAACAAAAGAGAACAGCATTCCGCAAGTCACCTGGGAGTGAGTGCACTGCCCCTCCTCAGCCTTTTGTTTCTTCACGCGCGCCGCCACTAGGACGAAGGGTAAATGAGTCAATGGGGAGCGGACGGAACCAAAGGACGATAAAGCAAGGGGGTCTTCTTTCTCGCCGACACCGGTCCTCTTTGCCTCATTTTTTTTGTTTCTAGAGTAAACTTCGCCCAAAAGGCGAAATAATCACCAATTCGAGACGGATTTAATTTTCCTATGACGGTGAAAAGTTGCCCTCTTATTAAAGCCGCTCCTTAAAGTTTATTAACAGTCACTATCGTGAATAAAATGAATTAAATATATAGGATTAATAAAAAAATGCGCACCCCTCAAGAAAGTGTGACTGATTAATCGAGAGTGCAGTTCTTAAATGTTGGTCAAAAATTCACGTTACTTTTTTGGGTTTGATTGGACTCTTCCTTCGCTAAACTCATTTTGATTCGTTTACGTCATAATTTACTGTATGCTGTACTCCGAATTTCATAAAGTAGATGTGGTTGACTGTCAATCGAAGGCTAAATGCTTAGCCTACCTAGTTTTATGAGGTCTAAAACCGGCCGCAAATTAAATTTACTGGATTGCGTAGAAAATCTTAAATCAAATGAAACGAAATACCCATGTAGTACTGGAGACAAAAGAGAATTTAACCTAGGGAGCGTTTATGTCTATTATGGCCACAAAATGGGCCGCGTTTCTACCAGGCCTTTTCTGCATGCGAAATTAAATTAAGCATCCTCTAGCTGACTTAATTATTTTTCAGTTAGGAGATAAAAACAAGATCGTTAATTCTTCTATCCAAACTCCTGGTGAATGCTGCAGTAAAGTGATACGTAGAAGTCCTAAAAATATCTTATTTTTATTGTTCCTGGACTCGAAAATAAATTTGCGAGGTATACATCTGTTCGTATTGCATTTTTAGGCATAACTTTCCGTAACGCTTTTCGTTCTCATTATCTTATACTCTTGGATTCAAGCTATCCTCTCCTCCGTAAACCTGGAATATTTCTAAATGTTTATGGCCCATTCTATGCTTATCAGTGCAATTGTGGCACTCATAAGTCCTATATTCATAGTTTTTTTCTCAGAATCCTGTAAAGCAGTTCAACAGATACGTGGAGTTCAAGTGGACTCTTCCATCCTTGCTGTCAGTTGCTCGCTAACTGTGGATCTATAACTACATACACATATGCACACACACACATCCACACGCGCGCACACAAAAACGTTAGAGCAAACGCGCACTTGCGCGCATAAGCCCAAACAATTACTTTTTATCGTAATTAAAGAACATATTCTGCTGATAATGGTGCGGCCACCTGTCCTAAAACGGCCACCCTCCGTGAAATTTGCGTTAGTCATTTTCTAGGATTTTTCTCCAGTTTAAATGAACTAACTTAAGTGACATTAGTGGCTAAAAATTTCGAGGAAGACATGAGGAAATGAAGAGTTAGTTTTTTTTATTCAGTTAGTTTTTATTCAGTTAGGGATTCGTATTGTTTCTGCTGTGGAAATAAGACACCAAAACGAGCCTATATACTGAATGTGGGAGCATAAATTCCTTTTTTGAAGGATTTAATTTAAAAACGCACCCTTTATTACGGGAATAGACGTTTTTCTGGATCTTCTTTATTCCAATCATTTTAAAGTCTGGTTTTTAAAGTTTTGATACCATCCAGAGAACTATTGAGTGCTGTTATTCAACTATAGATGTTTCATTAATTTCACCTTCGAGTTAATTTTGCATTGAGGGAAACCAGCGCAATTATTTATCATACAACCTTTTAATAGTCACTATCATAAATAAGAGTTGATGCCCTCGCGGTCGGCATGGCACGCAATCCTTGCAAAGCGGAACGGACGCCAGAGGCAGAGAAGAAGTCAAAAATAAGGACCCAATCTGTTAGAAGAATGATTTGTACTTATAGGACCATGTTAAGGGCAGGAAAGTAATAATACATGAAGCGGGAGATGGAGAAAGGAAATAAAGGTAGAATAAAATACTATCAGTGTAGTGTGGCGTCAGATACAAGAGGACAAAACAGGGAAGGAAGGTGATGAAATAGAATTTAGCATTAAATCTATGGGAACAGTTATTAGAAAAAGGACAAAAAGCCATGGGTTAATGACGAAATGCTTAAAAATATATATGATAGGAGAAAATGGATGCATGCAAACAAAAAAATAGGTAGAAGGAAGTAAAATGATTTGAATCATAAAATTAATTGCGTGAAAGGAAGGTTGAGGAAGACTATATACGAGCTCATGAAGAGTTAACAATGGAGGGTGAAGTGAGTTCGCCGTACTGAAAGTAGAAAATTCTAGCAGTAATTTAGAGGGGAATATCTTTGCTTACCATCAAAGCTACGGCAGAAAAGTTAATAATTAAACAGGAACGATTCCAGACTTATGGAGAGCATGTATAGAGGACCCATATGGTAAAGATATTAGACCATCAAGTTTAGGCATAGAAAGGGAATAAAACGGGAATGGGAGTATCATAGACCCAGACATGTTGGATTGCGAGATATAAAGGGCATTAAGAATAACTGGTGTGAGGTCGTGTGGATAGCTAACATTCACGTGAATCTTATTTATGGGTTAGAAAAACATGACTGAGTTTTGTGGACTAATTCGTAGTATTCATGAGGAAGGAATGAGACCCAAATATTTCTTCTAGTCAGTGTTAGTTCCCATCTTAAAAAACTAAAAGGCCGCCGTGTGTGAGGACTATGGAGTAATAAATATAATTTCACATGCAGGTGCTTAACATTGAAAATATATTTAAAAATGGAGAGGATGGCTACAGCTTTCTTGGAGGATGATCAGTAAGGTTCAGAGATTGTAAGCGTGATGCCATAGCACACTAATAAGATAAATAATGGAAAGGAATATAGAATACATTCCAAATTTATTTGTTTCGTATATTTTGGGACAGCGATTCTTAGAGTTAAGGGGGTGGAATTGATAATGTTATTCCAGAGCATAATAATAGTTTGCAAGAATAAGCGACTAATCTGTATTATATACATCTGTGAAACATTTTAGATACCTGTGGAAGATAAAGAGTGCAGATGGACAGTCAAAGTAAGAGGAATAAGAAAGGTGTGCTTATTATCTCTCGTGATTTTCAAATTATATGTAGAGAAAATGATATATACGGCATGGGAAGACGTGGGCATAGGACTGAAAGTCAGTGGGGAATTCATAAAATCAGTTAGGTTTGCCGAGAATCAAGCTTTTGTTAGAAAGTCAGCCAAGGCTTGTTAATCACTGCTGAACATAATAAAAGTCAGGGTGATGGGTATGGGATGAGCATCATTGTAAGCAAAACAAAAATTATGGTTTTTTCGAGAATTAGTAAGGCTAAGTTAAACGTTAGAATAAGAAGGCAAAACATATAGCAGATGAAGCAATTGTCATATCTCGGATGTCTTGGACCAAGATGACCACAATAATAGGCACAAAATTACCATAGGCAAAGAACCTTTCACCAGGAGGGTCTTGATGACAGGGTCGTTTATTAAGGACCCAAAGAAAAGAATAGTTAAAACTTTGGCATGAAGCGTGGTTATTTACCGCTCGGCAACTTGTTGAAGATAAGTGATTGGCGTATTTTGGGGGGCTTTTGAGTTCAGTTTGTGAAAATGAACGTCCTAGGCAGGTTGGAGGAGGTGACATGTCGTTGGAATAAATCCAAAGGAGGCGGGAAAGATGGACTACGAACATTTTGATTTGATGCTGAGAATATTGGTAGATGGGAGAACGTTTAGCAAGCATGTAAATATGGGAAAAGAAAATGTTGGACGGAATAATGGGGAAGAGAACGTATGCGGAATTGAAGCCCAGTTTATCAAAATGTAGGGTGTCAGGTTTTGTCTTATGAGGCCAGGCTAAGAAATGCAAGAGGGCATAGATCCATGTCCATCCAAAACCTACCTTATACAGAAGATAACCAAGTAATTATAACAATTGGTACGTCTATGCTTTTGATAATTTCTATTAGTGTCATTTACATAAATATTATGTGCATATGTGAAGAAGTGTTATCAACTTAAATATCTAGATAAAAACATTTTGACTAAAAAATTCTAGTATATTAGCCAATTTCGGCATTTGCTGATACATTCTAGTGGTCGATTATTTCAATTGAGGCGAATGACCCCGCATTTTTGGAAGTATCACAAAACATTGTATCTGCAAAAAATTTTGAATTTACCCTTTCACATTTTATAATAAAAATAACCTCAAAATTAAGTGGAATAAAGAATTAAGCAAACTATAACCTACATGAGTAACGGTTTCTGTGTTTGTAACGCTCCGAAAATGCTTCCTTTAGGAAGACTTTTTCAGGTTCTTTATAAAATGTAATTGAAAATTGAGAATCTATACATAAAAACATGAATGGAGCCTGTATTCATTATTGATGTTATATCATGCAGAACATCCTGAACTTATATATTTAAAAAGAAATACTGTAATCAATGCAATTAAGTTCTCAATCGATTGAGCGGAGAAATCATTCATTTATTTCTCGCTGTAACGAAATTTGAAACATTAAATATGGAAATAATATGTGTAATTAAAAATTGAAAGGACATTTGTATTGAGCAGTATGTTAAATGTTATTTTAATCCTCATAATGGGAAACTGGTGGTGAGAGCAGTGCTCGAAGTTACCTGCTTGGAATCTCTTTTTGGGACTAAGGTTAATATTTCATGGAATTGAATTTAACACAGTAACATAATCTTAAAAGTCAAATATCAAAACATTTATAAAAGTGTACTAATGATACAGCGCATATAAAAACTGCAATATGAAGCTGAGTGCTCTCGTATCCTATACTTTGCGAAACACTTTCTCTACTCCCTCACTAGCTTCCATAATATCCTTGCACTATGGCTGCCCTCTTCTTACTGCGTGTCAATCTTCACAGGCCATACATACGAGTAGTTTCCAACTTCCGTCACCTTATAGCCCATCCCTCCTCTCGCATGCATACGCACTTATGTATAAAAGTAATCCCCGCGCGAAAAAGAGCTCATCACGCCTATCCTATTCTTTCGACTCATTCATTATTTCGTCCCTGATGCCCATCCGTCGCCTTTTGTTTGTCCCCCTTCTCTTCTCCTGATCTCCACTCGCTCCTTTTTTTTTTAAGCGGATCGTTAAGTATGAGTAAGGTGTTCTATTGTGGTGCCTAGTAGGTATGACCTTTTGTTGATTCCCTCCCATCCCGTTTTCTCTGCTTTGATTATACGGAGGGCTTCTTCTGCATAGTTGGCCATAAATATGATTCACGGATGTGAGTTTCTCTCGCCTAATTATGCCACTCATTTAAGATGCACAGATGGCAATTTTTATCTTGAGCCGAGTTTTCTTTCCCCCTCCCGAGAATGAGTAATCTCTTTGGACCTCAGTGGTGCTGTTAATGGACAAATGCATTCTCATTTCTATTTCCCTCGCCGGACGTCGTCTTGCGCGCGACTCCAGCTCATCGCAAGGAAATCCACTTACTGCCTTCATAGACAAATAAATGTAACTGGTTGTTTTTTGCGCCGTGACCATCGAGACCGAGTCGCGAAGACTGTTTGTAATTGGCTCGGACTTGACAACGAAAATCTTGTCCATAGACGCTGGCGTTGCAATAGTTGTGCTTACGGCAAGTTTCGCACTGCATAATATTTATGTTCATTCATGGAGACTTTAGTTATTTGGATATGCAAATCATCCTCAAAGTAGGCGTGAAAATAGCAATGGCGTGGTTTATTATCACTATGCGGAATGTTGAGCAAAGCAAGGGGGGAGGGTGGGAGTAATGGAGGAAAAGTACACACCCAACGCCTTGAGGGACTTGGGTCTCTAACTTAAGTCTCACCCATATCAATAGGGGCACACCTGCGAGACAGGACCCAGCCCTTGGAGTAAGCTCAGTCACGCCCGCCGATCTTAAGCTATTCAGCATCAATGCATACATGCAAAACCTCTCAGAAAATGCATAATATACCTGAGGAAAAACTCATTCGGTGATTTGTCTGGATTGTTTCTAAAACTAAACTACTTATAATGTTTGCTAAGCTCAAATAAATTTCAATAATCATCCATATATCTTTACATATTAGAAAACATTTTGGAATTGGTCTTTTTACGCGGTGGCGTATAAGCTCTCACGCTCACATTACGGAATTAAATGTGGTATCGCGTGGCGTCGTACCGATGTTCGCATATTTGGATTGAGTGAGATTTTACTTTACTTGATCAAGAGATCCAAATGAAAATGAAAATTATGTTTGGCATCCAAGTGCTATGTAAATTGCTGGATCGCTCAGGATCAAATGATATGAGTGAGATAGTATCCCTCTGTTCTTTGAAAATATCTAAATATCAGTACAAAATTATTTGACAAAAATTCAGCAGGGATCGAAAATCTGAGCCCAAAGCTACCTTAAATTTTAAAAGATGATAATTCAAAATGTATAAAAAGTAGGAACTTGTATCAGGACACTTTTAACTTTTACATCAGGTACTTGAACTTTTTTTGAGGATCACTAAGTTAAAACGTGTCTAATTCTGTCACTCAAAATTAAACAAGAATTTTTTGCATAAGAATATTGCTACCTCTTTCCGAAAACGTGCAATGAGTAAGAGTCATCAGCATTAGCATTTGCATTGACTCTTGACAATTTTACCACTAAAATTGGCCTTAATAACGTTTTAAGAGAATATTCCCAGTCAAGGAAATCTAAACCTTGAGGATTGAACAACTGGTTTGAAAGTTTCCTTTGCTTAGAAATATTTGGCCAACTATCAATAATTTCTGCGTTGGACTTAGCATCGGAAATAATTATGGAAATGCGAACTGATTTTCCATTATGCTGCTAAAAGTTGCTACGGATTTCCCAAATGGAAAAATGGCCCGCTTTCAAGCCGATGGAATGAAGAAACCAGACCTGAGAAAATCGACGAGTATCCCAGTTGATTATCTCATTTGATGCTATCTGACTTCCGCTGTTGTTGGTTAAGCGAAAATCTCTCTCTCTCTCTCCGCCAGCTACGCAAACAAACGGGCACAAATCGGTCCAATCTCCCGAGTTTCCTGCACCCCTTCTTACGACTGCTTCATTGTTTTTGTGTTTTTTCGATCGTCATTTTTCCCCTGCGGGAGAATTAATTCCACTCACACCACGCCCAATCTTCGCGGGCAATCTCCCCGCTCAATCAGTCACTCGCTTTGAACTCTTTTGTGGAGCCTAGTTTCTACTCGTGGAGCTATAACGCGGACGGGACTTGATTTTCAGAGGAACCATTTTCCTCTTCAGACCCTCTCCTTGTTTCCTCTTTTTTTTGCGAAGGTTTATTTTGCTCGTCGTTCGCTGCTCCAGAGTGAACAGGGTGCCGAAATCTCACGACGATGTCCGATTTCCCAGTCGCTAGCACTTACTTGAGAATTCCCTCTCGATCCGTTAGGCGATAATATTTTTTATGGATTTCTATAGCACTCATCCGGCACTAAGATGTGGCTGGGCAACTTCATGCGATGAACTTTCTCCTCCCCTATTGCATGTTGAGTAACCAAAAGTCATACCTTTTGACCACAATTCCTACGCGGGTATTCTATTCCGGAAGAGAAGGAAGCAGAATGTCGTAGACAATACACCGCAGATTCTTAAAATTAATATTGAAGTTGAAGCGTTCGTTAAGAGTGAAACAATGATAATTTTCTATCAACAATCAATGTTCATCTCCTTTAAATAGTGACTTCAGCATTTTATGCTTGGTAATTTGAAGTTAATTTCGTATGAAATGACATATGTACAATTGAAAATCTGTAAGAGTTTCGTGCTTCTCATACAATAACTCTGCAACTTTGTGATTGTCAAACAATTATCTAAGGATAAGCTATGGAGATTTATTCACCCTTAATAACTTTAAGTAATCTAAAAATATAGGAAGGGGGTTGCATTTATTTTATGCTGCTTTAATAAATAAGGGAGAAAATTGGATTAGAATTTGTTGTATGAGTTAAAAGTTTGGTTTTTAAATTATTGTAATCTATATTACGGATATTATTGGTAAAGAACGAATTAGATTATTTTATTGTATGCCAGTGAGATTGCATGAAACAGGGAGAAGAAAGGATAATATTTCTTTTCGGCACTCTCTGGAAGAATCTGTAAAATCGTTACTTTTTCGTCTAATAAATAAAGACTATGCATAGAAGTGAATTTGCTCCAGAATACCTTACATGATATTTAAAATCTAAAGATCAAACTTAAATTGATTGGCGAACCATGCCATCGATCGCAATAATTGTTATTCGTATTACTAAAGCAGTTTCCCCATACGGAATGAATCTAACTCTCAAAAATAGTAAACTAAAATATAGGAGGTTCTTTCTAAACGAAATAGGCTAAAAGTCAGATAAGAAAAGGGATAGTCATAAATTTAGAGCTAACAAAACATTTCACGGAAACTTGAGTTACTCATGACGAAAATTATTTTTATTTATTATTAAATTTATTTATTCCCGGAAATATAAATCCCAAAAAGAATTGGAGCATCGATGAAACATTTTCCCATTAGGATGGAAAAAATGGAAATAGATAAGAATTGAAGAAATAAGCTATGTGGGGAGAGGGATAAGCGAGTATTTTTTTATGGAGTGAGAAGATATTAAAAGAGAAATCTTACGAAGGCTAAATAGTGACTATAGTATAAATATAGGGAATAGGGTGATAAGGTATACGGAAGTATTGAGATATTGCATCCGATGATGGACGAAGAAGAATATTACGTAATAAGGGATTAAGAAAGAAGAGAATACGTTCAAGATGACTATCTTCAGATGTTTATCAGGACTAAAAAGTGGGAGCAAACGACGGAGAAAAATAGTAGCGTTGTGCATATATGCTCAGAAAATCCACGGCGACGGGATATAATTTTAATGGATCGTACAAAATAAACCCTCAGACTGCTTAATCTAAACATGTGGTGTGATAAAGGAAGACATAGTGGCACTTCCTTATCAGAGTAGTAAAAAATTGCTATAGTATTAATTATCTAAGGTGATGACTTTGTCCCCTTCCGATAACACGGAAGGCTTCTATGTCAGCATCAATTATGGTAAAAGAAAGTAATTTCAATGCATTGTAATTGTACGAAACATATCTATGTTCAAAAATTTAAGTTCGAAAATTATTCCAACGCCAATAAAATAGTTCTCCTTTCTTTCATTAATAAACTATTTATATGTTATTTATTCACATTTCTTCCTTTCGCCATTCCTTTCAGTTTACTTAAAAATCGCTTGACTTCCTGCAACTGCAGAATAGATGATTCGCATCCTATATTGGTACATATGTAGACATTGTATTAACATTACATACTTTAAATACGAGTAAACATCAAATTCATTGGATAAATATTACATGCATTAGATGAAAATTATATTGGTAGGTAAATATTTTATTTGGTGAATTGGAGCTAGGATAATCGGGATTCTGGCTATATTCGTTTAATAGTTCCAGAGAAAATGTAAGTACGCGACCATTTTATTTCTACTCCATTTTTTCAATTTACCACGCAATAATAGCGTCCTGGAATAAGGTGAGAAATTCCACTTGGCAATGAATTGTATCAGCTTTTACTTCAGGCAACAGTATCAGTGCTCTCAAGAGCACAAAATGCATAGGCCGAACGATTCCGAGAACTAAAGCAGAAATAAATTACTCTGAAACCGTAAATCACATCCAAATTGTGGAAGGCAAACACGGAAGGAAACACGAATATAACATACTCGTATTGATAAAGTATTTACTCTTTGATTAATCTATCTCCATGAAGAGCAAAATGATTTTTACCTAGAAGTGACAGAAATGAAAACACTAAAACAAAAAAAAAATATATATATACCTGTATATATAACAGCGTCGTTGGGTATTTAGAAATTCGAATGCTTGATAGGGCCTTGGGATTCACGGTTGAATTTTTACATTGCAGGTTGTAAATTTACACTTAAATTATTTCTCATTCTCGACGCATTAGGTCAAAATCAGGTAATGAATATTTATTTTTTAATTTCATTATGGGCATGATAAAAAATACTTCAGGGTAGTACTTACCAGCTTACAAAAGTGCCAGAGAATCCGAAAGATAATTTTCTCTGTTGAACTTAGACATATTCCTGATTCTCAGGAGATCCTAGCTTCAGTTTGTTCTGATGTTAATACATCTAATCATTAATGCCCAAATTTTCTTTTTATTTAAATTTTCCACGCATTTACTGCATTTTGCTGATTTATCTGGTCTTTGAATGCTATATATAATGCTATTGAAACTAGGGTTCACTTTATTGAGATATATTGCATTGACACAAATCGTTATGCATGGGCACAAAACTGATAAAATATGTACAAAAACTACTCATTTATGGTAGTTTCTGGATAAAGTGACTAATTTTTTAGTCTTATTTTTAGACATGACTGCGAATGTCTAAACCAGTACTCTTTCCCGAATCGATTTATGAGATCGTCTTCCCTCAATTGCGATTCTTAAAGACGACTTTCGTTATTGAAGTAGTTGTGGGGTTACACATCAGATCATTTGCAGGAAAGGGAAGATTTTCCATATGTAACCACTTCGTTCCACTAAATTATCTGCATATCGTATGTTGAGGGGAAAAAATAGGATGGAGGATCTTGCAACCAAGACCGTGGCAATCAAACCGTAACGACCGATCAACCGTGACTCTGTAAATGAAATACCATGGAAGGCCCCATAACATGCGATTTTCGATCCGTTTTCCATCCCTCGATCGTTCCTTATGGCGATCAGAGCAGCGTGAGGCGGCAAGTATTTGTGGTAGTGGTGGGGAAGCGTTGCGATCGATTCGACCCATTCCATTATGGTTCAATTTACGGCGAGCCAGTGTGCGCGCGGTTGACGTCTTTTATTATTTCCGTTTCGTTCGCACTCCGGAAACTTTGGCGGGGGCCTGGAGGAAACGTTTCCTCGTGCGTTTTCCTCCATGCAACCCTGCCGTCTCTCTAACCGCCAAGAAGTGTCTGCTGAGTTCAGCCCTAAAGCGCACGTGTCTACCATCACGGCGGACGAAACCCCAATTTACACAGTGACGGAAGGCAAGAAATTAGAAGGGTCGTCTCGGTGAAGGCGATGTTTTGGCATGCGGTGCCGGCCCCCTTTTCCTCTCTTTCAGCGCCATGGGGTTCAGCTCGCGTTTAGCAGTGTGCAGGGGCCTGCGGGTGCGGCCGTCATTTTCGGACCGCCCGTTCGTGGCGAGGTCGGTTGGATTCCGACTTGATGCACAATTACGGTGACCACCACGTAAGAGGTCTGGAGAGCACGCACGCGCTGAGCAGGGGGGCGGCAGAAGTTTCTCAGGGAGGCGTCATGGGGTAGTCCTCGTGGCCTTGCAATGATCGGGAACGTCGTGATGGGAAGAGCGAAGCCGGCCTTGATCAATCTTCAATGGATCGCTGGCGGTCACATTAGGCGTTATAGGAGCACGATAAAGATGTCGTTGCCGTGGAGCAGTTAGTGGAATTTTTCAGAATGACAAGAGTAAATATTCGAGTGGGGTAACGATTGATATTCTGCTCATTTGCAAACGCAATGGGAAAATGCAAATTCACTCCGTGGAATTTATCACTGCGTTCGCATGAGAAGAGACCTTTAAAAAGCAAATGCACTCGAGAGCTATCGATTTCATTTTAATGCATAATTCTAATTAAGACGGTGGAAGATTGATGGGATTACATGATAATTTAAGCATGAGACTTGGACACATTCCAGGGGAGTAGTTATTTATATTAATTTTCGGTATCAGACGCCCTGATTTTTTTCCAAACCACTTCTTTATGTGAAAAAATAAGCCTCCCTGATTATTATTGAAAGTTATTAGATAACTCAAACGCAGTTATTTGGTAAGTGAATTTCCATTTGTTGTACTGATGAGATTTAATTGGTTTTCCTTATCTGCTTAATTAGGATCATCTAAACTTTAAGGGTGACATTGTTGTGATAAATGTGTGTGGGCCTAAATTTTATTGATTTTGTTCAACACAGGAAGGCCTAGGTTTTAATTTCAATGACCTACTACACTGCGTGGATAATCAGTTTGCAGAAAACTCTCTGGGAAACCCGCAGGCGACATGAGAGAGTGAACAGGTCCCTCAACGCTGATGTGTGAATATCACATGCTGTAGGAATTCGTGTGATAGGAGCTCTACCCCCAGCTCCAACCTTCGGGTTGATTACTGTTGTTTGGTGATTTTATTGATATTCAAATGCATCCATTTCCTTGGAGCAACTTTTCTTAGTCCTCTTATGGCTTGCTTTTTCATGATCGCTGACTGAGTTATTTTCATCTTTGCAAAACTTAATTTACGTGGTCCTTGAATAAACCTCTTGCATTTCCATAATTGCTTCTGAATCTCTTTTGGCAGGCGTTGAGCTGTACATTTTCCCGCTATGTTGTTTCTTTACGGCTTTGAAAAATAAGAATTAAAGAAACGTTCTCGTTCTAGTTTTTTCATGATTGAGACATACGATACTTAGCAACGCGTTGTGATGAATATATTTTATGATCATCCTTAACCTGTTGAATTTAAATGTTACCGAAGAAAAAACTTTGAAAACATTTCAAGGATGTAATGTGTAGTTGAGTTTATTGAACAAATTAAATCTGATATCGCTGCATTGTAAACGAGCTATTGGCATGCCAATATTGTTTGGAGGTCCAGCTTACTGGGATATTTGTGGCACTCTCATCAGTATTACTGCAACGCATTTCCTGTATCATATTCGGTTTATTACTCATTGCACTATATTTTTTTTGTAAGAAATCAATTCCTTTATTTCATAACCTGATCTAGGAAGCAGCTTTTGAAATGGTGGTCGTTAACATCATTTTTTGGTCAAAATTTCTGTTCCCTGCTTTGAAAATATTTTTCGTGCTTCTGATAATTTTAATTTCTACTGCTGTCCCAAGTGCCTCCACCAAAAAAATATGTATTAGGTAGCGTTTTAGATTCACAAGCTCAATCTAAATATTTAGTTAAATAAATTTTAAGTGAAACTAGTACTAAAGCCACCATTACCATTGCCATCTACCGTTAAGTCATTAACGAAATTACCGAGGTGTATCTTTATGCGCATATTCGTTATCCGTCATTTTGAATTGATTCAGTAGTTATGGCTTGGTTCAGATAATACATGTATATCATATACGTATACTTGGGATGCACGCATATATGGTAGTAATTAATGAGTTTTGCACTTCACGAAGTCATTTGGTTTGGTAGTAATTAAAGTATTTAAAAATGCTTTGGCTTGCTATATTGCCCGTCTTCAAAGTTCAAACTAATAACGTAGAACTGGTAAATAACGAACCCCTGTCGACGGATTTGTAATAATTTTTTTCGCGAGGATTGTAATTACGGTATATTGTCATTCCAATGCATAAAAGGTTTATGATATCAATTTGACGTAGCATTCCATTGAATTGCATGCACACTTAAATAAGAACCCATTTCCATTGGTTCAAATTTAAAATTAAATCCCAATATTAAAGTCCAAGTACATGGCCAAGTGTTCCTTGCTACGACCAATAATTCGTTGTGTAACCAGATGGATGGAAAAATATCATCAAGAAATAATGGAAAATTTGCTTTAAAAAGTATAACCCGTAACTTCTCGAAGTTTGAATAAACTAAATGGTTCTTTGAGAAACTCGTGCTACTCAGGCGCCCTTGAGCGCACTTTTACGTCCTGTAGCCCTGATTTTTTCTCGCCCGACTAGCTGCAGGGTACGAATGAGATCACTCACTCGCTGCGTCAGGGGGGGATGTTTAGCAACCGCTTGCTTGAAATCATCAAGCTGTGGTGCCGTGAAGACGATAAAAGTGCCGCCTCAAGCTAATCCCAGGCCGTTGTGAGATGAGGATTGCGGTGTTGGGATGTGGGAGTACCTAGAGAAGGGGGATATTGTCTTTACTCTTGGACTAAACTGTATGTTTCATAACATCCTTTTTCCTCTCCCATTTCTCGACCGAGTCCCTGAACTCCCACATAAGACGGGTACCTTCAAAGGTAGGAGCAGGTTCCAACCCCACTCCGTGAGTCTCGGCCCCACACCCACTATCCTTCCTCCCTCCACCCCTTTCCGCGGTACAAACCTTCAAACCACCCTCCCAGTCACATCCTCCTCTCATTCAATTTGTTCTTCCCATCTGCACCTCACGTTTTGATATATTTCACACGTGCTTACCCTAGTGCAGATGTTTCCGGGCGAAATTCTTACTAAGCTACCTTTATTTTCTGCGTGTGATGAAGCATCTAAAGCATAGTTTAAAAAACTTGATTATTGCCTTGCTGTTGAAACATATTTTAAATTTTCATTCTCGTCCTTGTGAAATCTTGTTTTTTTAAAGGGAAACCTTTTATTAGGGAAACTTAAAACTTTGACCTTTTTTCCCCTCGCTATATGGTCTTCATTATCGTACTTATACGTAATTCAAAAAAGAAAATAAAATTGTTGACCTTCGTGACATTTTTCCATTAGTCGTCTATACTTGCACAATTTGGCTTCTGGTGTGTGCACTTATTTAATGTCCTTTCATTTTGTTATATATTCAGATAAATTTTCTATTATTTTTATTTGCAAAGATCGAAAATAATTAAGCGAAACATTTTGGAATAAATTCAGTACGACTTTCTTTAAAATTTAGTAATTCATCAGTTTTTTATTACCAAAATAACGGTGGTTTTTTCTTTCAGGTTTTCTCGCATATTTGGTGTACTGGTGATATTTATGTTCATATGATAACTCACTATTGCCTGATGTGTATTCTGGATCATTCCTCTGTCCCTGTACAATCAACCATTATACTGAAGACCAATTTTGAATTTCACTGTTAACTAACGTTTCCGCTCACGCATGAAAACTTTCAGGATATTTTTCTTTTAACTTTTTTTGGAGTTTATGGGGTTCACCTCAGAAATCCTCTCAACAGAGAAAGCAATTAGAGAATTTAACATAAATGATTAATTTGTCATGCTATGAAATTCTATCGTCATAGCTTTCTTCCACTGGGAAGAATTTATCAACTGTATTGTGTGCTCTAACTATTAAGCCTCGAGCACAAAATTCTTGATGCGATAGATTCAAGAGATGTGGGATAAGAAGAAATCAGCGGTTTGCCATTATACATTATTTTACATTTAAAGTGGAATATTTTCAAAGGAAATCGCAACATTTTGCTAAATCTTTCTGCCGAATTTAGCGAAATAATTCTTTAATGAGTCCAATTCAAATTATTTGTATGAAATAAAATCCTATCTGACTAATCCAATTCAGTAATTTTCACATTTCATGTTTTATTTTGTCCTTGATATTATGCATTTCCTTCTGTCTTTCTTCCGTGGAGTCTTCGCTCGGCTCTCTCCCTGTTTCCCGTCACTTTTCGTATATGTCCCCCTCTCCATCAACTTGAGTGAGTTCATCGTCGTACATCTTAAGGAGATGAAAATTATGCCGCACGACCTCCCTTGGCCAAAAACGTTGAGGGAGTGAGACATTAATATGTATGGAACACTGTAAAAGGCTCGTTTTCGTGTATAGCAAATTTTCGGTCTTAGTCACGCAGTAGGTGAGGCATTACGTTTACTAGAAAATGAATGCAAATACTGCTTTGCTTCAGGCCTCTTTTTGGCATTGTTTCAAAAGCATTAATTTGGTTTAGTTCTTCGCTCGTTAACAATAATTCACCATACGTGATGGCACGAGGAAGTAGACAAGAGTGATGCAGATTTTTTATTAACGGAAAAGTAATAATCAAATTTTGTTATATTCCATTATTATTTCGCATCAAAATCTTTATTACCATCATCATTATACGATTTTTTAATTCCTTTTAGAATATTTTCGAATTCTATTTACAATTTAGTATTCAGATTTTTTTCTGAATAACTTCCAATGCCTATTGGATAATAGAAGTAGTTTATAAATTATTACGTGTAGTGAAATGTTTTGAGATTGCTAAATTTATTGATATATTGAAGTAACCTAATTATGAAGTTTACTATTATAATACGAAACAAGATCAATTTCAATTAAGAGAAAGATAACTTTTAAGAGTCGATAAAAAATTTTAATTTACATTTAGTGACGAAATATGAACAAAATTACATCATTTTTAAGTTAATAGTTTCTCGCACATCTGGAAAATAATTAACTTGGAGGAATTCAAACGAAAAAGAAACCTGATACACCCGAATTTACTGCAATGAGTATTTTGTGTAACGAGTTATGAATATTTATCTTTAGATGTCCTTGATTCATGCATTTCCTTAGCTTATGTCAATTCTTTTCTGGGTCCAATAAGTTCTATGTATAAAATACTGCATCAGTTAGTTCCTCACATTTTGCATCATTCGTGTTTACCAATATAATTGTTGCAATGATTGATTCCTTCGGATCGATGATATATTTTACTTATTAGGAAGATAATTACATTAATTCATGAGAGTCAAACTTTTGGGACATTTTAAAATCACCTCGTGTGAGACACAACTATTACCTAAGGGCTTGTTAAACTCTTGACTCCGTTACACCTATTCAAACGCCTCAATGCGTCTACTCTTAGCTAGATGAATCTGTTGTTGACCCTCTTGCAATTTGCAATCTCCGTTACATGAATATGCATGAATGAATTTCAGGTATATCTTAGGTATTGACAAAATGAGTATCCCTTTCCCCCCGTAAATCATGATAAACATTTAAAACCATTAATTAAAGAGCGTTCCTGTGATAACCCTATCTACTCTCACTTAAGTCACTGAGTTATACATCAGTGGAATGATGAGCACGCAATTCAGAATTCCCAGTACGTTATTGCCGTTATATTTTTCTCACTCCAGTTGAGATCATGCCCTTAGTATTCATTGATCCTTGATAGCACTTGGCGCTGCCATCGAGAAGCAGTGCTTAACTCTCTACTCATCTCCTTCACTTCCTCACAGTCTTCGCCGAAGGACTCCGCTTTCCAAACGAGATGCTAGAGCACTCCGGGCACCGCCTCCCGTATGGAGGATAATGTTTATTCCGGAATAGGCTCTTCTAGCACTAGGTTGCTCCTTCCTCCGTCCCGAGCGGTGTTGTAGCTAACCGGAGGGATAACTTTAAGTCTCATCGGCCGAGGACCTATATGGTTTATCTAGACTCGGTGTTCAAAGGGGGAGGAAGTCGAGGTTGAGAGCACGCTAGCCTCTCATGAGAATGGGAGAAGGATCGTAAATTACAACTCATTTCCTTTCGTGGGCGGATTCAATGGATTGGCGGCAGCTGCTTACTTCCTTGTCCTACCTGGTGACTAGCCGCTTCTTACAAGATGTATCCCAACTCGCCATCAGATACTAGCCCCTCCGACGTATCTTCCGTTCCACTGCCACTTTCGCTTCACCCTCTCCTCCTTTCCCCGCGCCTTATACCTCTTCTCATCGATATTTAAAATGATTAATGTCTTCCTCCGCCGGATAAATTTATGCTTTATCGTTATTTTGCTTAAAATGGCTTAATGGGTTTTAGTTTCTTATCCTCGAACGAAAAGTTCAGGGGTTGGTAATTTTGTGTAGAGTCAAAGAACTATAATTATCAGGGTATTGCTGAAGTATCTCCATGCGGTCGTGTATGTGACAGCATGTATGCGATATATGCGTAACAGCATATACGATGAAAATTGCGATCAATATGCCAATTTTATGGTGAAGCATAAAAATTTATCACCATGAGCTCCACCAAATTGTAAAGGTTATTTTGCCACGGTTGAGCTCACAGCAATACTATCTAATATTAATATCATACTGCATCGTCAAAAATTCTAAAAATGAGATGTTTATTGAGATATTAACATTGCTTAAGCGGTTAAAAAACCCCCTCGGAAAGAAGAGCCTTGGTCCCATCCCAGTCCGGTTAAAATATTTTCACGTTTAAGTACCTATCGTTCATAAGAATGGTAAAATGCTGAATTATCTTTTAAAGAGATTATTTTTATCAGATTTAAGACGGATTTTAGAGTAGAAATAAAGCTCTCTCACTGTGTTCATCCGTTGGAATGCTACAAGAGCTTAACGTCTTTTGCTCTCAAATTGTAAATATTGGAAAAAGTAACATTTTTTTTGCATGAGCAAACTTTACTTGTCATGAGTATGGTTGGAAATATTGTGCAGTAAGCAACTTTCAGGCGGGAATTTGAAAGGAAGTAAAATTTTTTATGTAGCCAAGGAGACATTTTACCCCTCAGGCGCATTTTGAGAAGCTTAATCATCCCCTTAGTTCGTCCTCATATCTCTTATCGGAGATGGCGATTTGCCTTCCGCATTTTTTGTCACCATCAGTTTATCCGCGGTATAAGATACACTCACGAAGCTATTTTCGCATTAATTATTCTCATTTATTCTCACTTCTCTCTCTCTTTTTCTCACACTTACCACACGCCAAATGATCCCGTGTTCCTCTTAACGCCGCGCGCCCTTCGCAATCGCCACCCACACGCGCGAGCCAGAGACGTAAGCACTGCGTACCAGCAAGCATGCCTTGTGTACGTGTTTGTATGGAGCAAATGGCAAACGGCATTAATCATAGAACCACTTCTCATTCAACTTAAAGGTGCCTCGCGGAGGTGTAGGCTCCCAAGTGCATTTATTAGAAGTCTTGAGGATCTATTGCATGGATGAGGTCAAGGGGAATATCAAGGAAATCGATTGAGCTGGCGGGTGCATGAGGAGGTAGGTTGGAAGAATTTCGACTTTGAGCATGACGGTATATTCGAGCTCATCACGAGCAAGGTACGCCTGTTCAATTCCGTGTTCGAAGGCGCTAGCCTTCCTGCCACCCTAATGTCCAAGGCTGTAAGAGGATGTTGCCGTGATTATGGAGCACAATGGGATCCGCCGTGTCGTGTTTAAGAGAGCCTTGTGTATTTTTTTATGTATAAATATATTCTTCTTCGTTTTCTGCATGGTCAGGGAATGATTAACGCCGTGCCGTATTGCATTGTTGGCGGACGATGGGGAAGGCGTTCTTGGGGCGGTAAAGAAATGCGAGTGGGCTGGGTTGTTAAGGGACATTTTTGGAGCTCCGGGGTCACCCTGGGACCGTTAACCTGCCGAACTCGTGTTTCGTGATTTTTCATTTGGTTCGTTAATCGGGAAAGGAGACAAGAGAGAGAGGAGGTGGAGGGAAAAAAGAAGAAAATGTAGGGGAGCGTGAGATAAATTTAGGATATAAAAGCGTAAAGGATGAGAAATCTGTGAGCCATACCTTTGTTCATTTGAACATTTCTGTCTACGTGGCATCGAATCCTTAAAAAGGAAGTTCTTTATGACTCTCATTTGCATTTTGCATAAAAATTACGCTAGTCTACAGTGACACACTAGGTCCGTTTTTGGAGAGCTTTAGTAGACTATACTGTACCCTTGTTATAGCTACACACAGATTTCCGATCTTTTTTCTCTTAAAATAAGTGATAGCAACTTACAATGGCCTGATTGGTACTTAAAATTAATTCATGTACTAGAAAAATTCTCATCAGTTAAACATTATTGTAAAAATGAATAACTGAAGGTTCTTCCTTAAGTTTTAAAACAGCTAATACTTTTTCATTTGTAATCAAAATGAATTTTTGTTTATTATTGTTAGGAACCCACTGAAATTAAGGGAAGCCACCGAAAGCTAGGGTATTTTGTGCCATTAGGGATGGGAAAAGAAGAAGGCTTGAGAGACCCGGCGTCAGCAGTAGTCTACTCTTTAACGAAAGGTGCCAAGGGGTCCGCAGTTTAACGTCCCATCCGACGGACGGCATACTCACTTAAAGTGCTCTCCACAAAGCATCTGAAGTACAGATCGGGATGCCACTGAAAGAAATCTGCTATCTCTAGGAATCTGGGCCCTCTGGGTGGGAAGCCAGTACATTAGCCACCGCATTATCTCGATCCCCACTTGTATTATTTATTATAAAGCAAATTGAATAAAACCCTTGCTCTTGTGTTTTGAGCCTATAGGAGTTATTGATATATCAAGTAATAGTACATTTTTTCTATGTGTAAGTACTTCATTCATGCGAGCGAAATTATAACAGGGTAATTGCACATTTTTAGGATTCATAATGTTTTCTGACAGTATTCATAGCATTTTTAAATTAAAGAAGTTAATTCGACTTTCTCACCATGAATGGCATAGGAAAGTAAAATAACGTCATGAAAGATGTTAAAGAATGACAACTAGGCAGAAGGTGTTTGATATTACATCTTACGTTTTTCTTTTATTTCAAACTCAACGTGCTCCATTTTTTACACCTGTAATGTTAGAGTTTAACTAAATCACTCTTAATACTGAGTCCTAAAATTGGAAGGCACTTATGCATTATTACCAAGTTTCTACCTTCCAAATCCTGCTTAGATCTTTATTATTCCACCGTGTGAAGCGTAATGCAGTAGGAAGATGTTGCGAAATGTACATATTTTGGGAGAATATTTATCTTAAAACACTGTTGCAATAAATCAATTCTGCATGTAGTCATAATCCAGGAACAGGGAAATAGGTGATTCACAAATGTGTCATGCTATTTAAGGGTACATTTTAATCACAACAATAAAAAATTGGAAAATACAGCACTAGAGCAGGAACTTGTTGGCAATCCCAATTTGTTTTCAAATCGGGTCGCCTTTCCAGGGAGGGTAAAGATTAAGTTGATATAGTGGGAGGGTGGAATATTGATGCCATGGTCATGACTAGGCTCGATCTTTGCGGAGTATATTAACAAAAGTTCCTAATGGTCTCTTCAAATACCTCACATGCATACTCACTCTCCAATGGTGTCCGGAAGCCTTTGAATTTCGATTTTTTTGTTTTCACTAGGAGTGATGAGCTCATTGATTTTCTTTTCAGCAAGAAGGCAACAGAAATGCCCCACCAGGAAACATGCAAACCTTAAAGCGATGTCCTCAACAACATTGCACAGACGTCAAGAGGGCGCAAATTAATTGCTTAGCGGAAAAACCTGACCAGCGTTTGCTGGAGGCGTGTTTCGTTCAATTTTTTGCCATTTCCGCTTATCTTCCATTGTAAACTTTTCTTCGCGACATGAAATGTTTCCCCGAAGCAGCCCCGACCCCAAACTTACTTGTTTTTATGCCCTTCATTGGGCGCGGGAGAAAAAGCTCTTCCCTTGGTCACGAACTTCTCCAACTCTCTCCAAACTTTGGTGAGATAAGGCTGGTGGAAAATTCCCCACGTCCATCAATTTCTTTATTCCCATTCATACTTAACCTCAATAGCTCATGCGTTTTTTGCCCTCGCACCTCTATTAACATTTAATGCACACTTTTCCTTTAAGCCGTTACTTAGATTTTTTATTGACTCTTGTTTTTGACGGCATGTACGAGATAAGAGATATTATTTGCTTTTTGGCATTTTAGTTTAATCATTTTTCTGGACTTTATGGAGATTCTTTATCGCTGGCATCAAATTATTTGTGATATAATGTGATTTAATGGGTAATAATTGCGTTGTTTTCTATAAATTAAAGGGACACATTCCCAAGCATGTGAATAGCCTTAATCATGATCTTCGCAATGGGGTTCACAGAGAATTTACATTAAGTAATCTGACTTGCTTTCATACGAAAAGTCTTGAAATTGTTAAGGAGAAACCTTGAATGCATCTCAATATCGCCGATTAATCCTCGCTTTTCATTTATGCCAAATCCTCAGCTGGTTAATCTAACGGTATGTATAATGTTGCTGATAAATTATAGCTTACCTTCCGGTAAGTTTTAAGATCGGCATAGTTTTGATTATTCCCATTAAAAATATTTTCAAAGTATTACTTTAGTTTTAGCAAGCTTAATTTGTTAAACATAACAGTTTCAGGTTTAACTTTGTTGAATTCCTTAATTATGAAGGTAGAAAAGAAACTTTGATGCGCAGCATCGAAACCATGGTCGTGAAAGATTAAACCTTTTATGTGGAAGTGTTAAGTTTCTTTTTTACCCTCATAAGCTAAATTTACTTGTAGTATTTTCAATAATTCCATAGCATTTTAAGGTATCATTACTGTTTTAAATACCATCGCCTTGCAGAGATCAAAAGATTACATAAAAAATATTTTTCGAACTCGAAAAGCGTTCTTGTCGCAAAAAAATCGGATGTTATATCTCTTTCATTTGTAGTGTTAGTATAATAATAAAATCAGATCACGTAAGAAATTTAAAACGGGAAATAAATGGATTGGGGGTAGGAATAATGCCAACATTAGACTGTTCAAGGACTTCCTTGGAACTTGAAGTTTAAGGGATGACGTTATTTTTAGTTGGTTGACAGGTGTGGGATTATCAGGAATGGATTGAAGGAAGCTGATGGCAGGCTAGCGCGTAGTAGTCATCGGTATCAATGATGAAATGAGCCTTCGGAAAATGGTTCCTTAGTTTGCTAAAAAAAACGTCGTACTGGGTCTTTGAAGTTTTAGGCTAGTCGCAATTTCTGGAATGGACGGATTATTTGGTGGTGTCTTTAGGAATTAATTTTTGAATGAATTATGAAGAATTGATATTTGAAACGGGGTGGTTTTCATTTCGTTTATAAGTTGAGTTGACAGAATTTATGCAGGGTAGGGTATCAGACGGTGCTGGAAGGATAAAGTGTTTTCAAGAACGCACCCAATAGAATATTTCAAAGGCGTTGAGAGTATCGGATAGAAATACTTTTTTTCCGGCCAAGTAGTCCTGTCTACCTCACGTTTGAAGATGTGATTAAAGTACTAATATTTTTTTTCGGCAATCGTTTCACTTTTTTTTAGGGCAGAATACTTATATTTTTGTGAATTTAGCTAATAGAGCCAAATAATAGTTCAATTTTTAACTTGGTTTTCATTTTCTCTCCTAGTTTTAATTTTGACTTATTCAAACGTTAAATTCATTTATTCCCTTTTCACCTCTAATTACTATCATTTGTCTGCGCTTCGGAGCTAACAGAGGGGATATAACGACTTTCACGCGAGGAGTCTTAAGTGCGAAACACCTGCTTAATATTCAAAACCAATTATTAGCCGCTTCGTGAAGAGTCTTGAGCTATATGGCCAATTTTTAAGTTACCAGGAGCGTAACTTAAATGTGTTTTATATTATACCATTGCAGTAAAATGTTATTACAAAGAATAACTTTTCTTTGGAATCCATTTACAAGAAAATACGTTTGAGAATTATAAAATATGAGAGAAGGAATTTAATAAATTTGCTTAAAAATCATTACGGCGTTACTGTATTGAAAGGTAATGAGATCAACTCTTAGGATATCATGATCAGGGGTTATTATGTCGAGACGTTTGGATGCAGCTTCCTTCAAATCCTTTTTTAGCAATACCTTCAGCATCTATACATTTTCCATTTCATCTTTCGCCATTATTTACTAAATGCACATTTATCGGACTTGACCTCTTCTTTTCTTTTACTTACCTCCAGTTCTCCTGGGGTGTGCGTTCGTTCAGTTTTTAATTTGCGTCCGAGAGAGTTATTTGGGGCACTTCTCTCTCTTAAAAAAACTCAGGCGAATTAATTGGTGCTTGACTTATGTTTTCTCCTTTTAATAATAATATTTTAACCATCCTCCACTCTCTTGAGTGGCGACAGATACTCTCACATACATTTAAAATAGTTATTAAGTAATTTTTTCTGTTGGCGGTGCTATATTAGGCCTGGTAATGTCCAGTAATCGCCCAGAGAACCTGTGATAAAAATTAGGTGTCTCTGTGCGCTTTTAGCTTCACCCAAGTTGTGGATTTTTTCATTGCGAGGAACCGCCGTGGAAACAGGGAAAGAACTAGCTCCCCTGGCTTACTGTGATAATTTTGCACGAATCGGGCTTCTTAAGAGGGTAGCTGTATCCTCACCTATCAAACTTAACTTCAGGCTGATTAATGTGTTTATATTTCTGTGATATGCTATCACATATTTCTCCAAGGTTGTGTTACCTTGCCATTAAAATATATTATAAGGCATTTGTGGAAAATTACATGGAATTATCAAAGCTTACGTCTACCTGTACTGTGTCAGCTTATTTCCCTTCTAATTTTTATAAAAATCGTCATCTGTTATTGCTAACCTTTGTATGTGCATCAGAAAATCGTTGGTAATGGAAGCGGCAATACGTATTTGTAATCGTAGTCCTTAAAAATGTGACTAAAACACCAAAACTATGAGTCTGAATTTAATGACTGCAATTTCAGGATGATGAGCGACCGAACAAATAAAGTAAAGTTTTTTCGTCCAAAATTTAATCAAGTTTTTATTCATAGGGTCTATTAAATCCGAACAGAAATATTGATGTTATTGTTGAGAATTCATATGATTTTTTTCTACATTAAGTGAGTGATTCTATATCTCAAAGTTAAGGCTTATACATTCAACTTTAGAAATATTTCATCTTATTCTAGCATTAAAGTAAAAATATATAACCTTGATTCCTCCGAGATGCTCTTCTTTTTAGGACCGGGAGGAAAAATCCTGTCAGTGTTCGAATTCGAATCACTTATAAACCTTAATTTCAGATGGTGTGTGGTTGGTCTCATATGGTTATTTAAAAAAGCACGTTCTGTTACAAAATGTACGACGTATATAGCACGTGTAAAGGCGCAAGCAGATGTAAAAATCAATTACAATTTTAATAATTGTTAGGTAAGATAAATATTTGATAGAATAGGTAACATAATTCAGGTGCTACAATTTGAAAACTCGAAATCACGAATTACTCCAGAATCTCATTTAAATTATCTCAAAATACATCTAAACACTCGTGGGGGTTAACGCTGGTGGTGCAAAAGCTTTTTTAAATATGTCGTCAACTTTCTGCTCTCTGCAAGTTGTTTGTTTGTGATCTTCCTTTGGGTTCTTTAGCGGAAGAAATGATACCCTCCCAATCTGCTTTTAATTCTATCCGACAAAAGTCAGTTTCAGAGCATTAGAGAAGAAGGGATGCTAAAAACTCTTGATTCTACAGAATGCTTGAGATCGAGAGAACAACGGCAATAAGAGATGGTATTTGTCACTTTTCTGGAGTTGGCGGTTCTTGAGAATTAATGTCAAACTCTTTACCACTTTGTATCATTGGATAGATAGGAAATATTAAACCCACTTATAATTGCTTCGACTTTGATTGAGATACTAACCCGTATCAATCCTTTGGGAGATTCGATGTTTTAATTTTCCACCTAGTGGAAGATCATTTTCACGAAAAGAGGAACCATTCATATTCATTCATAGGTATCTCTGGAATGTTAAAAATTAGTAGAGTTATAATTTGAATGGAAGAGTATACAGTGTTACTCATTTTTTATAACGGTATAATTTTAAATGTTTACTTCTGCCGTATTAATACGAGCGATTATATAAATTGATTGGACACCCAAGGCATTGGTCTAATGAGACATAATGGAATATGCATATTCTCTAATGTTTTGCGTAATTTGTAATATTATAGCCAGCAAAGATGAGCCTCTGAAAATTTCTTATTTACGACGTTTCTGCATTAATAAAAGAGAGGTAGTAGAACCATGAATAATATTTAATTTTTATAGATAAATTTATAGTTTTAACTGCCATCGCTTGTCTATCTCATTGAAAGAGAATATTGCATTAAATTCCATATGTTAAATGTGTACCAATTGACTTTCCTTCTTACTCATGTTAGAACATGGAAACCTTTTACATTTATCGTCTCGGTTTTACATTATACTTGTTATCATATCGATAAAGTTCCATATTAATTGGATAGCGACCACATTAAGTTGAAAAGTGTGAGGAAATATATGGCTCTATATCAATTAAATGTAGCACGCTACGGTGGTATCTGTTTCGCTTATGTCGTGCTATATATTTGGGGCATATAGTATATATAGTCATGAAAGTTAAAATTCGGTTAAGCTAATTATTTATCAACATCTTTAAATCTACCTTTTTCTAATTAATGTATCTGGAAATGAGAAAGAACTATGAGACATAACTATGAGATTAAATAATGCACCTGCTTCTAAAACTATACGAGAGATGTAAGCGCTGCCACTGGAAATGAAAAACAAGGATTCATGTCATTCATATAATGCTGCCACCTGTAATAATTAGTCCGAATTCTAACTTTCCGATATACTTGTCTATCTTCCTCCCCCATCACTCACGTGAAGCACAGCCTCTCCCTCAGTAAATTACCATTTTCTGTGAGACATTTCCATCCACATGCACGAATGCTCTTTCCAACCTTCAAGTTCAATTCTTGATGCGTCCATTCCATTCCATCCCCTTCCATTCCCAGTAGGTCATAGGTTCCACCCTCCAATCTAACAGATCCTCCCTGGGTGTTCTTCCCCCTTTCCACTCCCACGCGACCTCTCGCTAAAAAATGCATATAAATAAGAATGACCCCACTTCCCCCACGACACTCACACTCACACCCACTCGTCCGAGAGCATGGAGGAGGATGGAGGGGGAGTGGGAAGGTTTGTGGCAATAGAAAAGAACTCCTTGTCCACATCAAAGTCCCCCTCTCCACCCACCCCGCCTTCTCTTTCAACCTTGTCCCCCTTTTTCGCCGCGCTCTCACTCCATCCCCTCCACTCGCCCGCCGCCGGCCCCACCCCTACTCCATCTCCTCCTCCCATCGGCTCGAGCGCTCGCCTTCTCCCAATTCCCCACACTCCGCGCTCTTTTTCCTTCCTTCTCTCCCTAGCATGTCCGACTCGCATAATTGCCGCTAAACTCCCGCGCCCTCCCAAATGACGCGAAGTCAACCGCCTCCACGCTCCTCGTCCCCGCCCCACCCCTCCATCCCGATACGTTTGAACGCTCGTTCAGGTTTCTATCCCTCAACGGCCTTTCCGCCACTCCACCTCTCCTCCTGCCCTCCCTTCCTCCTCATCTCTCTCCTCATGGGCTATTATTTAGCACTCCTCTCTCCCGACCATCTTTACTCTCTCTCTCTGTTCGTCTCCCCTTCTTTATCCGCCGCCCCTCCCCTTCCTCTCAGTGTCGCCCACCGACCACCCCTTCACCCCTCTTCTCTTTGACTTTTTAAACTTACCTGCTTCCCCTCCCAGAGCTTCCCACCCAACGCTCCCGCCCTCCCAGAGGACACTCCCTCCGTCGGAATACGCCTCCATCACTTCTGGCGCACCACCGCATTTCTTCCTCACGAATTATTCCCCCTTCCCTTCCTCATCCTCCCCCTCCACATTCCCTTTCCATGCGCCTCCCTCCCATCCCCCAACTGTTCGCCATGCGACTCCTCCCGTCCCCCTTCAAGCTCGTTCTAGTCCTTCCCCGAATTTATTTTACTCACGTGGGTGTGGGAAAGATTTTCCCATGTTGCTCTCTTAGGTCCTCTTGCGAGTATGTAGTTCGCGCATGCCTCTCCTCTAAGCGTCAATTTTGTTTTCCGTTAAAAATAGCTGAAACGGTCTTTGTAGCAAGATTTATTTCTTAGCCACTAAATCTATAGTTCAGAGGTTTAATTGAGCTGAGCTTGTATTTTTACTCACACACCGTGGGAAACGTTCACATCCATTAAAACAGAGGGAATTGCATTCTATGCGCTTATTGTCATCTGGAAATCATATTTAGTTAATAATTCCGCCTATTGCTTTTAAAATGTGCTGACTTGCTTCGAGTCAAGCGTCATGCTGATTAATTTGGTTAATATCTTATCGCAAGAACGATGAACCAAAAAAAAAGCCTTTACAGGTAAATAATTGTTCTGTAGAGATACAGTTATGCAAAAATACGTTTGTGTGGGGAGCTGTGAAGCATCTATTTTCAATGCGACTCAATTCAGTCCTTTACGGTTGCTATTGATGGGAGAATAAAAAGGGAATGCTCTTTATATGTCCTAATTTTTAGAATTTCAATAAAATTTGCTTGGTATGACGATCTTTCCTTGGACGGTATCTTCAATTTTGTTAATTGAAAACTTGCTAAAACGACTCCAAGAAAAAAATTTTTTTTCAGAATGTAAACCTTAATCCTTGTATTAAAAAAATATGGTTGAATTTTTTTCAAAAAATACGAAAATGCATTTTACATAATACCTAGAATTATTGGGAACAAGGCTGTCTTTTGCAGTTTAAATCGAAACTTTTGAATAATGGAGCGTCAAAATTGATTTTACAAAATACTAAATTCATCTATTAATCCGTTATGGAGTTCATGTAATTTTTCATCCTTTTTAAAAAAAATCAGTCATCAACCCGAAGGTTGGTTTGATAGGCAATGGAAGAGTACCTAGCACTAAGCCCTGCGGAGATTGAAACTCACACAAAAGGTTAGGGGAGCAAGTTTCTGTCCTTGTATACCTCCCATGATTTCCCAGAAAGATCTGGTAATTGAATAGTTACTCAGCTAGGGTGAAGCTCAGGATGCCAAGTGGCATCCCCGGGAATCAAACAAGGGAATCTCTCTGTCTAGTAGTCCAATTTTCTACCCGCTGGTCTACCACGTCCCTTTAGGGATGTGGTAGACCAGCGGATGGTATACATATTTATTACCATACTTTACCTAAGCTCATCTGATAAATCTAATTTGAATTTCTTATTCAGTATAATTTTTCAAATTTTGACCATCATTCATTAACAATCAAAAATATACCGAGCAATTCGATAATGGTGGGAAAACTATTTTTTAAGTAGTCAAGATTCATAAAGCTACTGGTGAGCTCTTCTTTTGGAGGTCTTCTCCAAGTCTTCAGTTGTCATCGAGTAATGCAAGGGTCGGCCGAGCCACCCGTATTTACGAACACGTGCACAAATCAGGACTTCGGCGATATTTGGGTCAGCATACTAAGCGCCTTAGCATTCATCTTTTTAAAAATAATTGGCCAACCCAAAAACTCGATACTGTATTTTCAAATATTTCTTACTTTTCAACAAAGAAAAATCAAGTAAAATTAGTCCTTCGAATAGTAAATTCCTAAAAAAAAACCTTTCAAGCCAAGCGTTGACCTCTCCAAAATTTATGACTGCTTAGGAATTTACGGAGATCGAAGAATGCGGTCTTATCGAGTTTCTATCAGCCCACTCCTAACCAAACTCACGATTATCAATTTTATAGCTAAGCATAAAATAGAGAAAAACACTTATTATTATTTCACCAGTTGATGAAAAGCCCCGACTGATTCATAACGCCCACTCAAAGTTTTCATTCCCATTCTTTGGCGCTCTCCTAACCTCCTATTATCTCAAACACATTCTTCCTCCTCTCCTTATTTCGGAATCACAATCTCTACCTCACGCCATCAATTATCAATGTGGCCCACACCCGAGCCATCCTCTCTAGGGAGGGTCCACGTCACACGTCACCACAGCACCCAAAGAAATTGGTGACTCTAGCTCCACCCCTGGAGGATGAAATAAAACATAACTTTTCCCTTATTTCAACCGACTTTCTCAAATATTTATCCCATATATTACGATACAACAATGAAGGTTAAATTTGAATGGCGGGTGTGTGTGCGGATGTGTCATTCAAGCCTGGTGGAGCTGGTTCCAAATTGAAAATATTTTGAGTTTAAGTTTAATGGGTAATCTGTTTAGAAGTTTTATTTCGCTTGAATACACCCATGTAGGCGTTCCATTAAAGTATTACTGCGGTTTTGAGCACGTTTACGCCTTTCGTTCGTTTAACAGCTTTTTCCCCTTAACATATTGAAAAGGCTATTACTCATTTCCAAGGTAATACGTAGGTGCGTCAGGTCATTCAGTCTTTCGGGATTTACGAAAAGGAAGAATACTATTTGAAGCTGGGAATATAGAAGTGCGTTAAAATAGAAATGTGAATTGGAATGATACTCCGATAAAGATTTACAATGTTTTATTCAAAAATTTTTCACGAAGGCGATTTAGTCACACTTTAAAAAAGAGGATTACAGTTTACCGTTTCAATTCATATAGCTAATTTACGGAAATTGGAGAGTTTTTTTTGACATGTATAGGTTTTATAATTTGCCAAATGGGTCAGGGGCTATGCAGCTTCCACAGAGTCAGGGTTTCTTTTCATATTAACTGGTTCAAGGGAGCATAAAATATTGTGTTATTTTTAACGACAAAGCTAAAAGTTCATTGTAAGAAACTTGCAATATTTTGTTTTCCATGAAAATAAAGTCAATACATTACCACATAATGGTGCATTTTCATCAAAGCAAAGAATTTTGTAAACTTAATATGAACCTACCTACGGTTGTGAAACCATGGAAAACGAAAACGCCAAGACCGTAAACTTATGGTTTACGGTCTTGGCTTTTTCGTTTTCCAAAGCAATTTTATTCAAGTCAATATTAATGCCGCTCCTTAAAACTCGATCGGGTAGAGGTTATCGTACGTCAATATTTCATCGTTTAATATTTAAATTTTCAAATTGGACCTTCTTTTATTAATGGACGTTGAAAGATATTTGTCACCTAATATCAGAGTAATTTTTCTATGGGACAATTGGTATCATAAGAAGATCTATCGATTCATAATATAAAATTAATTCCAGGAAAATGGAATTCTTCTTCGTATGAATGGTACAATTCGTTATGTGTCCATCACTTACTGTGCATGTCTCATTCTATGGCGACATGTTTGTGCCATATAAACATCTGGAAATTGTCTGTAATTGTATAGATAGCTATATCTATCTCATAATTCAATATATATTTAAGTATAATTCTTAATTTAAATTTAAAACATAGAGGTCAAAGTCAAGAAAGGTAACCCTCAATAAAGTCGTCTTTCATTAAAATATGCTGACGGTGCTGTTGATGCTTAGGTTTTTGCATGTCCTCATAAATTAGTTGAAAGTTTTTGAACTTTGGAAAGCGGGTTTTTCGAAATCCATGCGATTCGCTAAATGCCCGGCTTACATGAACGGATTTATTGGTCATGCAAATGCGTCACTTCAAATCGTGCTCTTCTTTTAGGGTCTACTCGATGTCGTCGGGGGAAACGGTCGACTGCGGCACGAATCCGGCTCAAGAAAGGAAAAATGGGCCTTTGCTTGGACGACTTAATTCCGGTTCAATTACGAGTGGGTGGCCGTCAGATTGATCTAAAGCCACAAGTCAGGGATGACCTCTGTATTTGCCCCAGACGCGCTCTCCACCCCCGCTTTACTTTTTTCTTGTTGGATTTCATCTCGATTCCTCCCTCAGTAGGGAGTAAATGGCCGAAGGTGATAAGGCAGGTCTTACTGGGCTCGCTATTATAGCAGACGACTTAATGAAGGGTGGACAGGTACTGCTCGGACTCGACGGAATAGCGAATTAGCTTGTAAGTTATTGACATGGACCGTCAACTATTTCTTTGTCCCTTAATGAAAAGCACGCACCCCTGAGAATCCCTTCCCTTCTCAGAAGAAGGCTTCTTCCATGCTCAGACAGACCACTTGCCCACCAATTCGCCCCTCCCAACATAGCTTACGGATGAATATTTTGTATTTACTTTGTTACAGACATTATTTTTTACTCTCGGAGTAAAGTGTACAATTGGATGCACAAAGAAATAATTTTTGCATCCCGCTGGCCAGGCCTATTTACTTTGTTGTTTGATGAAAAGTGATAATAACGTTTTCGTATGCGTAATCTTTGAACAGAAATTTAACTATATTATATTGCTGTAATGCAACAGTTTCAAAGCATAAAAATCGTTAGCCTTTCCAGGATACCTGTCAAGGTGATTTATTTTTACATGTTCAAATTGTTGCACTGAAATAGGTATTTGCGGGCGGCTTCGTTAAAAGTTAAAAACATCTCCCATTGATTTTTTTTGAATTCATAGTATTATATGTAAAAATAAATATTATGCATAATTAATTCTGCTTAATTTTATGTGGCAGCCGATACACGTTGAAAAATCCTCAGTTCACCTACGGAAATGATGGATGTAACAAGTGTCGAGCAATACGCCGCATTGAAATTTTGCTTTTGGCAAAAGATTTCAAAGGAAGGTGGACCCGGAACTCCAGTCAATGCTCTTCCGGAAGTACACATTAAAACTGCTGCTGCCATTGCGAGAGAAGATAGCGAAATGATCTTATGTACGCTGTCACAAATAAGGAAATGTTATTGGGAGCCACTCCCAGGGTGACAGAAAAATGAGCACAAGTAGTGTTTGTACGCGGTGGATTCCACAAAACCCACCGTAAAGGTGTTTTCTTCATTCTCCCTATAGTCGAAAACTTGGCATATTTGGGTTTTTCTAGTGCCATATGTGAAGAAATACATTCTTGAAGAAAGTTTTTCATCACTAGAAGGTGGCGTATGTGAACTAAACATGTTTTATACTGCAACAGTTTCTTCTCCCGTAATACAGAAAACAAAGCAATGGTTATTTAACCACAAATACCTGTTGTATTAAGCTAATTGTATAGTTAAAATAAAAATGTATGCCGTAAATTAAGGGAATAAAAAGTTAGGCCACAATTTATCGAACAGCCGTTGTATCTCAGAAGCAGGTGGGAGGATTATTCAGATTAGGGAAAAAGAGGTAAAATGTCCTCTGAGTCATTACCATGCTGCAATGATATAATTAATTGTTTCTCTGTTATTCAAATTTCTAAACTAAATTTGTATCGTAAATATCAGGATACCTTTAAATAAATTCCTCTGCACTTCTTCGGATAAGTGAATTTAATGACCGGGTATACTGAAATATATTTCGCCAATGATAATAAATATGAATACTATCGTTATAAGTATAATGTGATGATATATTTTTTAAAGCAACATTTTAATTTCAATATTAAAAATTTGATCCGTGTTTTTTAAATTACTTCTTCATAGAATTAATTAAGTATCAAATATTTTCAATATATTTTTGAAATATAACTATCAGTATTAACAAGAGTAACGTCATGATACTGGTATCAGTCACCACTAACTTCAGGAGTTAGTGTAGCTGAAGCTATCTCTGTAATTCAGAGAAGATGCATTTTCCCGTTTGCCTTACTGACATTAAAAAGTAAACTATTTTTTATATTTTCGTCAATTTCTTGAACCTTTGTTCATCGCCATTGAAAATATACTTTGATTATGGTTTTTAACTAGGTAAAGAGAAATGATAAAAAATACACAATAGTTTGCACAGTTAACGTTCCCATTCATTTATTTTGGTTTCAAACCTTTCACAGCATGGTTACCACTATCTGGAAAGTTACCATTATTTACCAGGTATATTATTTAAAAGTAATAATTACATCAGTAGTTTATTTATTCACTCTCCATTACAATGTGGGGATTATTCATCGTTCGTCCTAAGAGTAGTAAATCATTAATTGGCATTCGTTGAAAAAGGGTAACTATGAGCGTAAATAAAAGGAATTACGGCGTTGATTTTCATCATAAAACATTATTTGGAATATTAACTCAATATATTACATTACATACTTGGGGAATTAATAATTGGTAATGTATTAAAAATCAATTTGTACCTAATAAAATGTAGCACTCCGAATGTTTGAATGCCGTGTAGAAAAACTATGAAGACGAAATTTCGTTTACGTTGGTGTAAATGACTTATTTTTCACATGAGCACAGTATCTAATGCATCGGACAGATAACTAATTTTTCAGTGAATAAAAGAACCCACACCCCAGCACTCTGTCTATATTATATACATGTAAATCAGTTGACAATATTTTGTACCTGAGGATGTGTATTATGGGAGGGAATCGGTCGGTACATAAAAAAATAATGAAAATTATTTCGTTTGTCTGAAAGCATTTTTCTGAAAATATATTTGTTTTACTCTGCAGCATTTAAAGCATATTAATAGATAAAATACCAAATAAAATATGGTCATGGGCGGGAAAAAAGGGGAAACGAACATCCAATTTCACAAGAAATGAAAAAGATCAGTTGTATCTGGACTACATCGCGCGTCTGTTGACCACATAAAAAGTAGGAAAACTTCACTTCGAGGGGGGAAAAGACACGCCGGACGCATTCATTTGCATGCTAGTGCATCCAACTTTTAGCAGATCGTCGATTTGGTTCTTGAGACCCAATGCCCGTAACTCCTGGGGGCGACTCACAGTTTTTCTTTTTCATTCGGCGGCGATCAAGCTGGTCGTCAATCCTTTTATCTTCATTTGAGCCCCGTTGTCCTTTCAATTTCCCTTCCTGTCTCCGCCCCCACTTCCAGATATCTCTCTTTCTCCCCGCAGACTCCATTCTTCCTACTTCCAGTAGAACGCCTAAATTTAAATAAAACGTTTTAAGGCGTCTCTACTTTGCCGCTGATTCTCATTCCACTTTTTATCCAAGTTTATCGAACTCCTTCAAGTTCTTCTAAAGTTTCAATTCTGAATGTCCTTTGGTTTTCTTTAATCCTATTTGCTTAGTATCCAGTTTAATTCAATCTTCCCCGACATGATTCTACTTTCGGATAGGCATCAGCCGTCCTTAATTAATTTCTTTCTTAACGGTTTTCCCTTTCCTTTCTCTTTTTTTTCAAATTATTAGGAAAGCGTACTTTCATTGTCCCTATTTATTCGGAAAAATGAACATTTTGACATTCTCCGCAGGTTTAAAGATATAAGATATTGCTGAAATGGATTAGGACTAGGACTGATCCGTAAGACTAAGGTAAGGTTAAGACTAAGGCGAGAGAGAAATTTAAGCATGAGACAGGTATATTTAAAACTGTACAGCATACGGAGCCAGATCTTTAACGTAATTTTTACTGAATTTCCTAATCTTTAATTAAATAGCCTAATCTTATTCCCGATGCATAATTTTCTCCTGCCTCCGAGTTAAACGTCAAGATATATATTTATATTATAGCACAAAAAGAGTTCAAGATCTCAATCGTTATTTTTAAAGCTACCGTGGGAAAAATTTCAGGAATTTAATTTCAATTATTTTTACTCATTATAGAGTTATTTCACGATTATAATCTTCATGATATTGAGGTAGCCCTAGCATTGAATTGAATTTGTAGAGAAATTTAACTACACACATCGCACACAGATATATGTCCTCTAAGAAAATTCTTGCGATCGTGTCATGGTATGCTTTTTCAAATTGTAATGGAATAAAAACAATATTCAGCAAGTAAAAGTATTGATTTATTTGGAATATAGGTACATATGAGTCAAAAGAGTACATTTTTTACAGTGCATCGATTTCAGAGTGTAAAAATCATTTGCCATAACCAGAATTCGTACCCGGATCCCTCGATGTCGTTATAAAATCTCAGAGTAAAGGAGGACGCCTCAATAGCTTAACTCGCTAAGCGCTTGGCATAAATTAAAGGGAATTGGGCTTGGGTCCCGGCAAGGCGTTCATTTTTATATTGCGCAAGTTTTGTATTTAGCGGATGACTCCGTTAAAGAGTATATTTGCGGCATATCCCGCAGTTTCTTGGAATTTTACATATTTTTACTTAACCATTATTTATATACGCTAACAAAGTCTAAATTTATATTGATTTATGGAAGTTATAGCGACGACCCAAGGATACATTTTTCTCGAAATTAATACCTTTAAACTAGTCACATTTAAAATGAATATCGTACAGTAAGTAAGAAACATAAGTGTGAATAGATTATTCGAATAACAGCAGTCAAAAAGCATATATTTTAGTATATTTTGGAGTTTTCATTAAATCCGAACGTTTTAACTCTGGCGCACTGGCTTTTGTTACGTCAAAAAAATTCACTGTAGTCAATAACAGAGCAAGCATTGAAAAGGTTGCAGTAATAGCCATGTAATTTCAAAGATTTATACTTTCCCCTTGTTGAGTTGAGATGATTTATTGTTTCAAGCATAACAAGAATCGTGTTTCATATATAATAGCATGCTGTATCCATAGTTTCATTCAAGATTCAGAAAAAAAGGGACATGGCCGGTCATAACATGAAAAAATTAATCCTGAAGTTGCCTTTTCTGTACTATTTGGTCACTTGACACAATAAACCACGATAATAATTCCCTAAAGCGGTGTTTGATGTGCGAGGATACAAAGGCATTCACCAAAGAGGTGGTAGAGAATAGGAACGGTTCTGCAGTGCACGGGGGTCACGTAAACACCTACACCTTAGGGTGAAATACTTTACAAGTACCTTACATAGTTTTTTCACCTGGAAACACGGGTTGAAATGATTAAAACGGGTACCTTCCCAAAGTGCGAAGTTATATCTACCCCAATGTCGTGTGCAACTCACGCAAACAGGGTTAAACTCACAGCAAAGGGATGGTAGTTGAGGGAGGGAGGCTGACGAGTCGCTCGGCCCATGTCATCCCTTCCCCATACTGCAGCAAACACCCACCTACGTCGCCCGAGTCACCCCCGCAGCACTCCTTCTTCCGCCGTTGTCCCTCTCTTCAACCTGGGCGTGTGTGTTTCCCGGGGACAGGTTTGGAGAAGTCATGATCTGATTCGTAAATCACTGTCGCTACGCGGGAATGGCCGGGTGGTTGGGTGGGATGGGAGTGAGGGATGCGGCGGGGTGGGGTACCTGTGGACAGTTAAGGGGGGGGTGCAGTCTTGGAGTGCGGGGGACGGATGGAGCGGAAGAGATAGGGGTGTGGGGGTGGGTAGTTTTTCCTCCGGGGGGAGCGCGGGAGGATTCGCGTGGGTGAAAGTGCTTCCGTCTCCACCCCCGCCCAGCGTCGCCCTTTCCACCAAACGAGTGTGCCCACCGACGAAGCCATTAATGCTCCCATCATATGACACCATGCCGTAGCAGCTCGGAGAGAGAGTCAATGTAAATATTTTAAAGACACATTCATATATTGTTTTGGGTGGTCACAGTTTTGAGTGCTGACTTTTATTACTCTGTGCAGCGAATTGGAAACGATTAATTGAGACAGAGAAAGCGCTCTTGCTGCTAGTAAAGGTAGGATTGACGTCTAGAATCGATATAGTTATGAATCTGAGGTTTTTATTGAGGGTGAAAGGCGTTTAGATTCAATGTATGGTGATGTTTAATTTTCATTACCCGGGTAAATCGTAATTTATATCAGTAGCGGCAAACAATTTTATAATAGTTATTTTTAACCTTTTTAATAGTATATGAAATAACATTTGCACTGAATATGTAATTTTTACCAATAAAATATTCTTGATGTCACATGGCTGATTTAAACAATAATATGCATGTTTAGAGGGCAAAGGAATTTTTTCATTTGGAATCTTAAAATAACTCAGAAGTAGCCCTGGGCAGCTTCGAATGGGCTTATTTTCTGTCATTACAAACTGTTCTTAGCTATACGTATTTAGGTAACTCAGCTCTTTTGTAGTGTCTTTGTAGCGTAAATTCACGATAATGAAGACCATCGATATATAAACATATCTAATTCCATCTAGAGTCTGGAACTCTACAGGTGTGCCATCATTCTTCAACGTACATTTGGAGACCTTCAACTATTCATGTCTATCCATGGAAAGACAGTATTTTCAGATTACATCCTGTCAATTAATAGCAGAACAAGTGCGATGACATTGTTTATGTGAAGTTGGTTGGTTTGTTATCATCTCTTTGGCTTAGGTATGCAGGTGTTGTGAAATATCATAAAGCTGATGGGCATTAAGGGCATACTAGACCATATTATGAATATATGTTATTAAAAAATAACTGATTACCCTAAATTCACTTATTTTCCAGTTGATATAAGAAAATTATATAATCGATTCAGCATCTTCCTCTAAAATTTTATAATGAATTAAAAACTACGTTGAGCATTGTAAATTGCTTAAAGTTAATCTATCCGAAATTGGTCCAATACTATACACTATAATGTAAGCATCTGCAAGGAAATGCCCAAAACTTTGAATCATTTGTATCTAATCAAAATATACGTGTATTCCCTTTAGCAAGCATTTTAAGTGATAAATTTAATTAAGAAGTACGCTCTAAATAAGGATTAATGTTTTACTTACTTTGTAAACTATTAAAATTTGAGGTTAAGTAATTTTGTATCCATGTTTGGTGGTGATTCAAGAAATGGACTTCAATAGTTTTAGAGACACCACCTTGCCGTTGTACCGTTGGAAGAGATTTAAATAAATGGCCTGGAAGGTGATACAGGTTCGAGAATTACAAGGAGTATGACGCCCACGGGCACCTTTCCCGAAGTGCTCCTCACGTCATTTCACATTTCTTCTCTCATAATCTTAGTATATCTCCGAATAGTAAAACTGGTACTGGGAGGGAGAGAACGAAGTCAGGTAGACATTGTCATCTCGTTACCCATGCGGGGTTTTCTAACTCAAGCGATCGTTCCGCTGTTTTTCTTTCTTGTCGGGCGACACTCACCCTGTCACACCTGCGCTTTAAGAATAGTTTGGTGAAAAAATCTTCGTGTAAGTACCTCGCGCTCATCTCCCGCCCTTCACAAGATAAAATAAGAATAATGTGAATGTCCGATGCTCAAATGACTTCTCGCCTTGTTCGATTTAATTTTTTTTTGTGTGGCTTCTGGTGCATTGTTCATTGTTTTAACGACTCCAAAGCTTGCCCTTGATTTATGTTGATCTTTAAGTCGTGAGCATTCCCCTTTCATGATAAAGCTCGGAACCCCCGTAATGACGGTTCAACCCGCTCTTTCCTTCCCTCTTTACTTGACTGACGACTCAAGCAATGTGTGTCGCATAAACTTTAGGATAGAATTAAGCTGCGGTATGGAACATTCGCTTTCTTTTTGCACAGCAGCATATGTCCTTTGAGGATCAGATATATTTCATTCCATGCTGTGCCGTCTCGGTCAGCGCTTTGTATAATCTCACGCAATGCGATGTCTTTGACTGGGAATTTATTTTCTGCCTATTTCTGATTTCTTAATGTTATGATTAAGGAAATGGTGCAGCAAGCTTTTCCGTGAGTGTTTTCCAGTGTTGAATGCGTGTTGCACGTGTTATGAACTGTTAATAAGTGTATACGATCGAGATAACAATTCCTGCCAGCACTAACTATATGAACACTTCCTTTGGTGTCCTCTAATGAATGTGGCTGTTTTTCTTAGTAGGCACTCGTATAAATAAAGCGGAGAGGAAAATAACGCAAGGTGATGATCATTATTTCTACACAACACATGTTTGATTTAGATATATTTTGTAAAAATTGTTTTCTTCTCCGTAACGTCGAAGAGTGAACGTTGACCTCGGGAACTTCGCATGAAATGGCCTTATTCATCTTTATGTTTCAACTTCCCTTGGCCGTCCTTCGCGTGTCACTTGTGAATTAGCTCCGCTGGGTTTGGTTGTGTCGGAAAAAAATCACCAAGTACCCCATTCCATTGCCGAGTGCATCATAGCGCTCCACTCACGTTTTCCTTCAGCCTCACAATCCGCTCACTCTCCCACCCACCCATCCTAAGAACATATCAAAACTCCCATCCCACTTAAAACCCTTCCTCACGCCCACACTGCTCTCACGCGACGCACTAATACGTCTCTCTCATCATTTTCCACCAACTCCCCATCCCTACTCACCATGCACGCGTAAAAGGAAAAAAAATAACCTTTCCGCCCTCCGGTCGGCTCCGCGTCGCCATTCACACATGGCGGGAGCGGAGGATGGGGGATAGCGCTCCAAACCCTCCCCAAAGGGGCGAGACATGGGGGATTTGTGGTGGGTGGGGTGGGGGAGAGTTGCAGCCGCAGGGGACGAGAAGGGAGACCACCACGTGCTAATGTCTCACTTCCGCCGCACCTATGTCTACTCTCTCCACCTCATTCTCCCCTTCCCTCTCCCCTATCCCCTTCCCTCTCCTTCTCAATACCCCTCCATACCCCTGAATCTCCCCAAAAAAAACCATTCTCGCGATTCTTTTCCCCACCTCGCAACATTCCTCCATGCCTCAGTTTTTTTCGCGTCCATGTCACCTCCCTGAGTCCCCTTCTCCACTCCACGGACGTGTCACACCTACGCGACACCACTACGGCACACCTCATCGCATTTATCATAATATCCCGACTATTCTATGCCGCGGTCGGCCTTCGATCTCCCGAGACGAGAAAACCAAAACTCAGCCGTGGTCTTCAGTCATTGTAATTAGTGGCTGTCGTGTGTTGTGCCCAAAATTAAAGGTAATTTTCGAGATTGTTGAAGTGGGCCATGTGGGGAAGGAGAGAGGGAGACTTATGAATGAACGTCGCTGGGAACAGTAGTCTGCTGTCAATGAATGGCGCAAACGTTACCGCTTTTAACGCCCCTCCTGAATGAACTCAAAGTGCAGTTAAAACTTTCTCATTCTAACTTATGTTTGTTCACAATTAATGCTGAAAATTCCTGCTAACTCATGTGCTAGAAATTGGGTTCTTCCCGCGGAGGTTAATTGCATTAACCGATTCCACTTTTAGTTATGCTCGAATTCACATAGACATTTGAAATTAGACATATTCCTTTGGACAGGAGAGGTGCCAAAACTTCATATGAGTATTATTAGGCTAGAATTTTGGCAATATCACATGGTGACAGCCATTGGTTAGGAATTACGAGTGTTTATCTCAAAATAAATGGGGTTATTCAAATTTGGGGGTATATTTTTTGATTTCCAAAAATTGTATTCTAATATCTTTCAACTGTTGATGACCCAATTTTCACTTTTTCTAGTTTAAGAATTATGTTCAAGGAAATTTAAGATTGTTCTATTGGGAAATTAAAGTTGATATTGTAATACGTTACATGAAGGGCTCCATTATCTGTCGCCAAAAACATACCTTTTCCTTAGTTTTAGAATAAATGGATTCCTTATGAGTTAGATTCTATAGTAATATGGTGTCTTACCATCATAAAAGGATTTCAGGATTATAATTAGAAAATTTGGGAATAACTAGAGTGATTCCTTCACGTAAGATAACGTTTATAGCGTAAGATAACGTGCGAGAACTTTAAGATAGAAATACTTTTGCCTTATTTGTTCAACACTTAAATTGATGAAAATTCCTTTATGGTTCTTCCAAATTTGAAGCATTAGATTGATCATTGAATTTCAGGATTGAATTATTAACTGTTCAATTAATGGTGAACAAAAGTAATCAAGTAAGAAATATGCACCTTCTCATGATACGTCACACACAATTGTTTAATAAATTGTTGCATTCATAAAGAAATGTGTCCACTAGTGCTAAGTGTTATACATTATTATTCACGTCCGTGAGACTTTCAAAAAGTGTTATATATATATATATATATATATATATATATATATATATATACATATATATATATATAATATTAAAAAATGTAATATATATATTATATGATTATATGTATACATATTAAAATTATATAAAACATATATAATTTATATCATTCTATATAATTATTTAATTATCATAATTATCTGTAAATATATACAATATACCATTGGTTCACACATTTCAGAAAATATGGTTTGAAATAATTTACAAGATTGATATTTGTTATATTTCACCCTCGTCATATTGAGGTTATTTGCAAATGTCTCATTACTTCCAATTAGTGAAGTTGAAATTAAATTGTACGCCACAATCGTTTTATATTAGTTAATAAGGGAGGCAACCTACCACTGAGATGTACTGCGTCAGAGATAGGAGTGAATGTGTGTGTAGGAATGATTTTCTGGGAATGGAATAACGGTGGACAGAAAACCGGCACTGGAATTAATCTACTCAAATCAAAGATACGCCATGGGGTCCACAATTTAATAGCCCTACGACAGACTTACCTCACATTGAATGCTCACCTCTTGGAACCCAAATAGGGATTGGAACACATTTCTTTTTATTTTGTAGGTAAGAACCTTTGAGTTTCGACACTATTTTTACCTTTAGTGAGATTTAGAAAGTTAGTGTTGTCATTGGGCCGATCACGTAGTTTAAACAACTATTTCGTGTAACGATACTAACATTAATCGCTGATTTGATATTGGGAGTGTCCAGCGGAAATTTTGGTCCCATTTTTTCTGTAATTTTTGACAAAGGCTTGTTTTATATACTTCCTCTTTCGTTATAGTTTAACTGAGCTTACAGGTTTTTGAGAAAACAGTTCGACCACCATAAATATTTAATCAGTTTTCTCTGTCATATAGTATATCGACACATAACAGAAAGAGTGGAAGCTTTTTCATATATTTCAGATCTTTAAACGTGTGAGTTGTTGGGAACTGAAATAATTTTAAGGTTGGAGGGATGGTGTTGGAGGCATGTGTAAGAAATTGGAGAAAAAGGAAGAGCGATCGAACGAAGTGGAGGAGGGGCAGATACTGGTGGACTTGGCGGGGAGACAAGTAAAAAGGTTGGGGCTCTTGCTACGGTCGGTCAGCCGGCGAGTTTTAAAAAAATGCGTGGGCCTTATGGAGAGCGTGCCGAAGACACAATTACTTTGAGATGAAGGATGGTCCAATGGCTGCCGAACTGGGAACTGGGCGTGTAGATTAATGGCGAGATTAGCCGAATGTGTAGTAATAAAATTTCCACCTCTCTCTCTTTCTCATTTCCCTCTCGGCTGCCGACAAACTGGTGTATTTAAGAGTTTGGGAGGGCGTGAGTGAATGAATGCGGCACCATGGAAAATTCTGATGCATTGTTTTTTGACCGCGCTGCCAATGACGGCTTTAAAAGCGCTAAAGGGGTTATTCCCGTGTTCCCGAATAGGAAGTCGTGGAATGGTTTACTGCTTGGCTAGCGATGGGTGCTTGTAAGGGGGATATGTGGGAGCGGACGGAATTCTTGATGAGAGGGAATGGAGGGAGGATTGGCAGGGCTAGAACACTTGGTAACCTCTTTGAAAGGGCGGAGGACCGAAAGAGAATCTTCGAAAGAAGCGGAGAGGTGAAAAAAGAGAGAGAGAGAGAGTTAGAGAGAGCTTGAGATTATTTCTAATGTGTTCCATCATTTCATATATTCATTTTGAGGGTAACCGTCGTAAAGTATTGTGTTCCATGAGAACACAGACAGGATTGAGGCCCAGAGGGGGAAATCATTTAAAATTAACTTCTCATTTATTAAGCTTTTGAGGTAAAGTATTTGACGTCATTTGAAGAGTCTTTAGGTCATTCTTTTATAAATTATCCTCGTTAAACAATAGCCTTTGAGCGCCGGAAAGAATGGAACATTTGTCATTTTAAGTCATTTATCATAAGATTTTCTCAGTTCCAATGAGGTGTTTGGTAACGTAGTTTTCAATGATTTCGAGTGTCGTTGTTCCCCTGGAAACTATTCGCAAAAACAATGATATATGCGGGTACGATAGAGTATTCACGTGTATACTCGATACAAGTAAGATAGACCACATGTATAGTAATATTTTTATAATATAAAATAATATTGCATCTAAGGATTTGGATTTCACGTAATTAAATATCAAATTGAACGCGATTCTCTTTTAAAATGGGAGTTTATTGTAGTTTTACCAAAAATAAATGTTACGAGATATAATTTCATGAATTAAATGAATTTCATGAATTAAATGAATTTCATGAATGAAATATATTTCATGAATGAAAATAGATGTCGTTATAACATTATTGATATTATTCCGCAAAGTAATAGACGTTAGTATTTCGTAGATTTATGATAATGAAATTATCGTATTCCTTGTATTTTATAAAACATTATTACCTAGATTGTTCCTTTCCTTTTATGGCCAGTTCTATGACTCAATTTTAAATGTCTATACTAGCTAATTGTCAGATAAGCCAACTGACACCTAAGTTTGCCTGTAATAACCATTCACTATGCTGAATACGACACTATAAAACTATAGCTATCAAAACTGAGGTAATTATTAGCAGTGTATGAATCGACTGTCTGTTGTTTACAACTTATAAACACCGGATTTCATGTAAGATATGGAGAGCCATAAAAGCTCAATAACTGACAAAACGAGAGAAATTATCAAACGTTTCTTAATAAAATACTGCGGTCCTCTTTATAGTTGCTGAATATTATAAGACATTAACAGGTAACCATTTACAGATCTTGATAAAATTTAATGGGAAAATGTACATTATGATTTTTGTATGTAAGTATTTTTCAGGTGGAAACTTAATCAATGTAACCAAATCATGTAATACATGCAAGTGCTACTAACTCAACCTAGCAAAGGTAGGTGCTTAGTTCTGATTGCAGAAATGCGGTGATATATTTTCTTGATGAATACCGAGCTGCCAAACTATTTCAACAAACTATAGCTGAATATAATTCAGAGTTATAAGTAAAGTTGAAATGCCTAAAACAGCAGATTAGTTTCTAAATAGTAGGCTTAAGCTAAGTGATTTAAAAATTAAAATACTTATAGGGAAATTAATAGTAAGTCTCACTGATAAGAGTCATATATGAATATAGATCCCATGGTCTTGATTTTTGTTAAGAGTTAACCAGATTTGTAATGTTTGCGTACAATTTAAAGTTGCGGTTAACTTACACCTATATATGAAAAACAAATGCATTGGATTGGATCAATCCTAAATCGTTATTATTTTATCGTAAAATCACTTTGAATACTCCTTATAAAGATATTGGGAGATGTTTGAAAGTTTAAATATATTCAAGAATCCTTAGGCATAAAAGATTTAACAAGTATAACCTAGGTAGATCCGCATTTAATGACATAAATAAATGTGGAGTACATACACACTTATCCTTGGCTTCCCCAAGTACAGCTTTCATTTAATTGTGAAGCAATATCAACTCAAATACCTAACTATTCATCATGATAAATGTGCTACATCAAAACCATTTTACGCGGATCCTTATAATTTTCAGAAGAGGGTAAGCCTTGAAAGTTCGCCGTTATGAAACAAATTCGTTTCTTAGTAAGTTCAGTTTCCTTGGAATACCATATTTTTATGCTCACATAACAACTTTCTGAGCATATTACTCTATAACTCAACGATTTCCTTCAGTAAAATACGCAAGATTTATTATAATATTAATATATACATCCTTACGGCGCTTTTTATGTAATTATACGTAATTAGATTCAAAGCATGGGAATTTTAAGACTTTTTTAGTTCTAAACCGTTGCCTCATCCGGTGAAGAGATATTTACTCTATTGCAATTATGTAAAATCAGGAAATAAAGAAACAAAATTAGACATTTATGATATCAGGCAAAGCTATTCTCACAAGCATAAACCACGATGTCTTGCCAGGTACAGTAAATAACCATCTCTGAAATGTGAGCATCAACACAAATAGATCACTGGTAACAAACCACAAACATCCAATAATGTTCCCTTATGAATATAAAGGCACACTTAAAATTAATGTATTTAATGCAGTAACTTCTTAACGTAATCATTTCATCAGTGCTGAATTACTTGATTCAAAAGAAGTCGTTACACCATAGTACTGTAGGAATGTGAAAACGAATGTTTTAAGATAGCTGATGGTAAAACTGGCGCAGATGTCACTGAAGGTATGTGATAAGCTACAAAGATGATAAAATAACAATCAGCAACAAGTAAAAAAGAAATTCCTAGTTATTTTCGAATCTTCCGAATGTGCCATTCAAACTAGTCCGTAGTAGTAGTAGTTTTTAGGGGAGGCGACCGACAGCTAAGGTCATTTGCGCCATAGGGGATGGACAGGAAAGGATGAAGGGTGGAGAGAAACCCGGCGTCGGCATTAGCCTACTCTTTACGAAAGGCGCCAAGGGGTCCGCAGCTTTACGTCCCATCCGACGGACGGCGTACTCACTCAAAGTGCCCTCCACAAAGCACGTCAAGTAGGGATCGAGATACCTCTGAAAAATGTTCAACACCGCCGGGATTTGAACCCGCGCCCTCAGGGTGGGAAGCCATCAAACTAGTCCGGTAACAGTAAGACGTCAATAGTAACGTCAGTATATATGAATCTGGAAATATAGGTGATCAATCGACTAGTTAATGCATTCAGTTGCTGTGGAGGTATTTCCAAAAATTATAATTAATTTAGTCAACATTTTAAGTCGAAAACACGATTTAAGTGCAAAAAATGAAGTAATACAATCGCTTAGTGCAAATTACGTCGAATACGCAGATTGTCTTGGTTTTACGTATTGTACCATATTCAACTTCATAAAGCCGCACGTAGGCATATTGCCTGATTAGCGTTCAGTTAAGTATTAATTGGAGGATTCTTCCTGAAATTACATAAACAGGGTATCTAAGACTCTAACAGTGTATCGTACGTGTAATACAAATTTTATGCCTACATGATAGCAGCCGCTAGAGAGCCATGATACCGGCCGTAAATGAGACCTTTAATTAAATTTGGCATTAAATTTGTGTCCAAACACCTTTAAAAAAGAACAATTTATGTTTTAAACATCGTATGGCTAATACCAAAATGAAATAAAAATTTTCGAAAATTTTGACGGTAACGTTTCGTTTATCAATGGGAAACTTTATGCGCGTGACTTCTATTCTCTTGTTCTGCGTAAATGCATCTGTTTGCCTGATTTATTGCCGACGCAATAATTTCACGGGGCTTATTGCATGATTTATTGGAAGTGATAAAATCTAAAAGTAATTTTCCGCACCTTGGCGTAAACTTTCACTCTTCTCGACATAATAATGGAATATTTAGAAGATTTTTACCCTTTCGCAGTTAGGCGCGGGAGGTAGAGTCAGGCAGCTCGAACGCACTCTCACGCACACACTCTAGAATCCAATCCCTCATTTGAAGAGAAAAATAGTTTTTACCATCTTGGCGTCGGACAAGCGCTGTAAAGTGCACGTGGGTCTGCTAAGTGAAATATCTTTTCTCTCTTTCTTTCTTCCACCATCGTCCATTCTTTTCCCCCACTCTTCCCCTTCTCCTCTAACTCTCCTTGCTATTCTGATCTGTATGAGTTATTGGCGCGAGCCAGCGTCACCGCTAAAGAGTCTCTAAGTAGTTTTCTGAGAGGGTTTCAGGTGGTTTCCACCCACCCACCCAAAGCAAGAAAGTAGGTGCGTGGCGCGAGGGGAGGAATGGGCTTCGTCCGGGTGCAGAGTGGTAAGGCCGTTTTACGCCTCCACGCCACGCGATAAGATTCCTTGGGGATGAATATCTCATAAGACCTCGTACGTTTACACAGTTTTCGCTCTTGGGTAACGTGCAACGCTCGAAAGTTGTAACCTGCTCTCAGAAAAAAAATCACGGAATTAGTTTCAGGTACCAAAAAGTGAAAAACAATTGCATTCACTAAATTAACAAATACGTGACCTTAAATTAAAAGAATATTGGCCTTGGATATGTTTTATCATACTAATTACTCATTTTTTTTCTAATGGAGGCTGTAATAATGCAATAATAATCCGGTAAACCAGGCACTTATTGGATAGTTTCGCAGGTTCATCACCAAATGTAAAACGTTCTTATTTGTGATACTTACAATGTATTCCTACCTTTGTATGGACCAAGGTAAACTTTGAGTGGCTGCTACAAATTAATCCATCCTGTAAAGAAATTATGAATCACTTTTAATTATGGAAAATACCTTTAACCGTAAACCCTTTCATTCCTCTACTGCATTGGCATATAGTTTAATTTCTATTAATTAATGTTAACGAAGAAGTTATGACTGTATTATTAGATACAGTATTCGCCATTTTCCGTAAAATACATTTTGTTGAACAATTTATCAAGTTCAAATTTCATTTATTGCATTTGTCGTAAGCCAATATATGCTACATGTCTTCTTTCAATGAATATTACAGAAATGGGAAAGTATTCCTCTCTTGGAGATACATTCATACATACTCGTACATACATGTATGTTGGAGACGAAATGGCTTACAGTATTTTCTTCACCTTGACTAAAGGAAAAAATATCAATGTGTTCACTTTAATATATTTAACACCATTATACCCATCAGGTCGTTGCACTATTTATTCCTGGGGTTTTTTTGCAGTTAGTCTGTAAATTCGGGAAAAATTTTGTGATTACAAATAAATATCAACGAATTTCCAGAGTGGAGAAAAGGTTGGCTGCGGCAAAAGCATATATTTGGTCTCAGATTGTTTAATTCCCATAATTAAAATCATCGGAACATATTCACGCTAAATTGAATTTAAAATTATTTTATTACTTTTAGTAGTTACCCACTTTCTATCTTCCTCACCGAAGCTCGGCTCATCATTCCGCTCCGACATATCATCTTCAGAATATTAGGAGAGGCTTATCAGCAATCAAACAATGAAAATTTGCAAGCCAGGATTTGCACTTAATATACATGTACTTAAATAGAACTCTAAAATTAATTAAAATTAAATATCTGTTTGAATATGTCAACGGATCTCTCATCAATACCGGTTCTGCTCTGGTTCCTCTTTTGTTTAGAATTGTTAGAGTGATGCTTTAGTCATTTATTTCCATATAATAGTCTGGATAAAATTAAAATAGAACGTCACCGTAGGAGTTGCATTGTTTTGGTTTTAAATCTACATAACCCTGTTCATTATTCAATCTGAGAAATAAATTTCACGTTTCTCCGTCGTTTACGTAACGCATTCTTGGTGACGCTCCCAAAACGCATAAACAAGTCCAGTTCCACGCACCTAGCCTCAAATCCACGCCGCTTGTTAAAAATGCCTACTTCCGCCGAGAACAATAATGGCTCTGTCGACATCGAGCGTTGCACAGGAAAGTGAAGTCTCCATGTGATCACTGAAAACATGCATAGGACGCGTAGGCAGCAGTCGCGAGCGGCACCTCCTCCCTCCGCGGTTCTAACCTACATTTAAAGTCACTTCCACCCCAATCTCCTATCTCGCCAGCAGCGCTTTCAGACTGCACTATCTCTCCCTCTCACTCTCTCTTCCCCGGCCTCCGGATCCCCCATTCCCGCCTTACCCCCACGCACCATATCCCCATTCAGGTCTATCAACCTCTTTCTACCCCTAGGCGTTGACGAATAACATACATTTCCCCCCGGACACCACGTGGGATGTCTCCCAATGCCACTCCGTTCCATTTACTCCCACGAGTCCCGCCTCCACTTCCGATGCCCCCTTCCCTTCATCTCTTAACTCCATCCAATCCACGCGCCGTGCCGTGGACATCGTCCTATTTCCTCATTTCGAGTTCACAAGTATATTTTTTTTCCTAGTAATTCAGATTTCATTCAGCTTCTACCTCTTGTGACCTCGTATCTGCGGTAACGCCCAGAGGAAGGCCGCTCCCGTGCCCTTGCCTCCGACGATTCATTCTCACGTCAAGTGGTGAAATTTTTTCCATAAATGCACTTTCCATTTCTCTACCCTCCCCCGGTTTTCTTTAGCCTCCATTGAAATTTACTTCTGTTGCTTTTTGTTTCGTTTTAGCTACATGTTGTTCTACTACGGAGTTGAAAATGTATTATCAGTCCCATTGCATTACATGAGGAGAGGTCATGAAAATATCATTTGAGAGATCAAGTGTAGGAACAACAGATTTAAGATGTCATTTTTTCTTGAGCGATAAAAGACCAAAATAGCGATGACCAAACGCAATAGGAGAGACTTTACTTTTTTATTCCAAGTAGAGTAAATTACCCCGCCAATTATGTTTCTATTATTTCATCAAACTTTAGTTTATTGTCCTCCTAAGACCTAAAGTACCTCTCCCATACACATATATGATGATGTTAATAATGCTTTTCAATTATCACTAACTCATTTATATGTAAAATAGTGTAACCCATTCTTAGGTGCATTAGTGTAAATTTTATTCAACAGAAAACTACTATTCTAACTTTTCAATGCTTTAATATTAGGCGAAAGTGAATTCAGAGAAGTGTAAAAGTGAAAATGGGCTTTTAACAGCTGTTTTTCTAATCTATTGGTAATTTTATGTTGAAAATTGAAAAGTCGAAGCCTGTGATGATGGATCAATGTATATTGTAAGGCAAGGTGTGCCTGGTTTCTGCCATTTGTTAAGTTATGCTTGCAAATGTTGATTATGACTAGTCATTAACAGAACGCAACCATCGTATATTTGTAGTTCACGAATGGATTACAAATGTATTATTATGAGTAAACGGTGCACAAAGAAAGTATATAAGGTAACCTTTGGGAAACTCTGAGCGGGTAATTTGATTTTATGCCAGCTATTTAATTTCTGCGTCATCTGTGTCTGTATAAGGAGTGCTAACAGTATGTACAAGACAGGGTGGATAGATAGGCAACTAGAAGAATACAGTGGAATCTAAAATGAGAAAGTGTGGAGCTAATAGGAAGTTATTAAAAAACTGTGAAGGAGAAAAGTGATGAATACAGGTATGGCAAGACAAGCGTAACAATAAGAGCATGAATAAATGCATGAATGAGACCGAAGCGAAAACATGTGCTAGGATAGAGCAGTACGTAAGGAAGAAGCTAGTAAAAGGAATTGTTTCCTATTTTAGCTAAATAGAGTATATTGTTCTCTGCGCAACGAGAAAGGAAACGGCGTAACAAATCAACCGTTATTTAAAGTTTAAAAGAGCCTTGTTAATAGTGGTAATTCTTTACCGGGTAATCTACAGTGCCAGAATGTACATGTAGTTGAAACTTTAAGAGCATGACGCTGGATTGTGTTTTGATCGGAGAGATAAGATATTTATTTGACAGGTCTGTCCATCCAAAACCTACCTTAACCGCTAGATAACGTACAGTAGAAAATAATATTTAAAAAAATCTATATTTTGATATTACATATTTTTTTAGTGATTGAAACTAAAATAATAACTTGTAGAATACTAGAGCAATAGTTGATTTTTGAGATGATGTTCTAGAAGAACAAAAAATACACTAATTTTGAATGCTAAACTTTTTTATTTTAGTATGCAATAATAAAATATAGCTGCTTTTATTAAATAGTTTTCAATATGTGATGGCAGCAACTATTTGAGGTTAGAACGTGTGCCATTATTATTTCACCATGTTGTATAATTTTTTACATGACTTGTATTATATAATAAAGCTATGACATCTTTGAGGTGAACATAATGTAATTGTCAGTTTAATGTGTGCGTATTTTTTGCTATGCTAGCCATGCCATAGATGTCATACATAAGTGAAATCTGACATGCTGGACACCGATAAATGTATATAATATAATATGACAGTTATTTGCCAGTGATTGGTTCCTATTAATGATTTTGAATTTAATTATTAACTTTATCGTATCTAAACCTTCAGGAATATTTCAGCAGTCTTTAATCCCAAACGTACTTGTTGGTGTTATAACTGATAATATTTTTAAGAAATGAGTGGTAGTAGTATTTTTAGGGGAGGCGACCGACAGCTAAGGTCATTTGCTCCAGCAGAAATGAATGGAAAAGGAGGAAGTGTGGAGAGAAACCCGGCGTGAGAATTAGCCTACACTTAACGAAAGGAGACAAGGGGTACGCAGCTTAACGTCCCTTCCGACGGACGGCGTACTAAGAACTCAAAGTGCTCTCCATAAAACACCTCAAGTAGGGATCGGGATACCACTGAAAAATATCTGCCGTGTCCTGGATTCGAACCAGGGTCCTATCTTTGGGAAGCCAGTACGTTAGCCACCGCACCATCATGATCCCCTTAAATGACAATATTTTACGAAAGTTCAAGTAAGCCGCCTCACTCTTAGGCACAATATTATTGCTTACATATAAAAAGTGTGGTGAAAATCACTGGATCTATTAGTCTAACTCAACATATCTAGATTTTTTCACTTATATTAATGGCTAACCAAAATTATGTTCGGCATTGTTTTGCCCCGACTCATTACTTTTATTATCTTTAGACTGTATTATCCATTTATACCAACAGCTATTTGAATTTAAATATAGTATTACTTGTGAAAACATTGAAAGCGATTGAGATATTCTGTAGAACTAAAAAAATTGCAGCTAGACATTATGACGAGCGTTGCGTTCAATACATAAGATACCTTAAGTTCTGCTTTATGCTTTAATCACCAGTTACGCGAAGAAGAAATCTGTAGCATTTGAAGTGATTGGTGTGAAATTCCGCTACGTCTCTTGATACATTTCTTTCAAAAGCTCAAAATAATCAGATAATCGCTTTCATCGTGTCAAAACGTAGAGAGTGAAGTGTTCCGCAAGGAAATTGTATTTTATTTCTTACTGGGTAAGAGATATAAGTGTGTCTGCGTCAAAGTGCTCCATAGACCTTTCAACTACTCCGTATGAAACGACTTGAAGTGGTTTTCCTCCTTACCTTCATATCGGAGTTTTAAATGTAGACATTTCTATTGCACAATCATATTCACGGTGGCATCCAATTAGCACGTTAGCCGAATATGAATATTAATGAGGCGCTTCACCGTTTAATCTGATGGAAGGTAGAAAGTGGTATTTATTCCTCATTCACTCTGCACATCACATTGGATTCTTTGATAATGTACCAATAGTTCTTATGCGCTCCATTTGCCATTTATTTCCTTGTAAGAATTGACTGCGGCTCAAGATTTTATTTTATTTACCATACTATAGATATCTCTTGAAGTGTACGAACAGAAATCTCCTCAAGCTTGACGACTGATGATGTTTTTATGATAGAAATGATGTGTAGCCTGTTTAAATTGTATGTGAAGGAAATGGTAGACTCGATAAAAACCAGTTAAATCAACATTTGTGGATACGTAGAAATCTATTACATTTTAGCTTTATATATATATGGCATAAAACATTCGCTGTCTCTTAGGTAGCACACGCGAAAAAGTTGCAACGACCTTAGCATGTGATAAAATTTGCTAAGAGAAATTGCAATATTTTAAATTTGTCAGAAATATTAAACATGTGAAATGGTAAACATTTATGCTTTATATATATATATATATATATATATATATATATATATATATATATATATATATGTATATACATACGCTGCTTTCCTCACTGAAAAATACCTTGTGCACAATTTTGTCGAATTATGAAAACGGAACAGGATATATCTTAGAGACTGTCCTCTTTCATGAAACAAATTGATATTGTACTCATATGAGACACCCAGGTCCTTCCAAACAGCTTTCTCTTTGGGATAAATCTCTTAGAGTAGTGAAAAAACTAACACGGAACGAGATAAAAGCACAGAAGTCATAGAACTAATAGTTAACGTTGAAAAAAAAGGCATGGCGTAATACTACTGTTGGATAGAAAACTCAAGTGGGGCAAGCTTGGTGGTTTATGTGGCAAAGCTTTTAACTCCTATTTGACACGTCTATGGCACCATTTGTCGTCACGAGGTTAAAATTTGTAACTTAAAATACGCATAAACTTAAGAACCAAGAAGGTGTAGATGGAAACCTACGAAGAAGTGTACGATGCTTCAGGTGTCCATCCATAAAAGGCAAAAAAAACTTCGCGCATCCTTAAAAACGATTCCGGAGAATTATAAAATTAGAGAGGCGGCTGGGAAGAGAGCAAAGCTCTTGAGATGAAGATACGCGCGCGTGCGTAATAAAGTGGCCTCGCGTGGGTGTCATGTCCGCGAGCATAAACAGGTGAATCTAACAACTCGTAGATAGATCGTGTAAAAAAATGTAGGCGATGGGTGAAGGGACTGGGTTATCGAGAGAGCTTGAGATTGAGGGAATTGAAAAAATAAACCTCTCTCTGTCAAGAATACCTACAACGACCAAACCAATAAACATGGGCAGTCCAACAACACTAAGACTTTACACCGTCATGAAGCGAAGAGAAAAGTGAGGATGGCCTATTACAACTAAAGAGTTTAGGTTTCGAGACAGTGATTGTAGAGGTAGGTAGGTGAGCCTAGTCCTGCGCTCTAATCGTCAGCAGTCCCTTTCCCCATCTAAAATGGTGGGCATCACACGAGGTAGAATGGGTGTTCTTAGAAAAGTTAACGCTGTATACCAGGATAGAAAATAGAAATTCCGAAATTAAAAATTATAGGAAAAATTGAGAAAAATTACGAATGAATCGTACACTTGAGGTCTCTTCTTTGGCGGGACAAGAAAAGATGATCTTCCCGTCCGTTAGTCGCGTGTGGAAGTTATAAGCGTGCTCTGAGTCACGCAAGACGTGTGGGTATTTGTTTTCCTTTTGGTACCCGTTCAACAGTTGAGATCTGAAGGTGAAGGCTCCTCGAATGCTTGTAAAAAGGTAGGGAAATGTGATAAATGTGGAGAGGTGTTTTTTCAAAAAGGGGTTTTTCTCAAAAGAAGCTTTTGGTGGGAGTCGGGAAAGAAAATCCTCTTAAAAACTCAAAAGAGCTTTTGAGCTTGAGGGTCTGACTGAAGAAGGGGGGGGAGAAGGGGAAGAGAAAGGAAGGGGGGCGAGGTAAGAGGAAAAAATTGAGAGGGCCAAGTCGTAAACGTGACCGCCATCCATGGGGGAATCAATTGAGAAAAAATATAAGAACCGAGCGTAAGATTTTATTTTATGAATTTTATTTTCTCCCTTGCGGTCGCGGGTCACCCTGTCTCCTCTATAGCAGGAGAGAGAACGGGTTTCACGTTTTTCCGTGGATTTTTGCGGTCACGTCCCCTCTCGGAATCCGGCGTAAGTTATCCCAAGTAACATTAAAATTTGCCTGGTGGGTGGTCTTTTTTAGGAGCTGAAAAAAGAGGTAATTTCCAATTAACCAAACTCACAATTGGTCAACCGCCGGTGGTCAGAGTGTGAGGCTGCAGACACCTTAGTGTATTCTTTACGCTGAATTTTTCATTATAGAATTCAATTAGGCTTTTCGATTGATTTTTCCGAGAAAATAAAGTTTTTGTTTCTTGAAGAGAATAACCTCTGTGTAATGGTATAGTAAACGCGCATTTAATTAGTAGCTAATGAAATTATTACCAAGGTTATTTTAGTAAATGAATACCTTGGCTTGAAGTTACATATTTTGAGTGTTCACAGCTTATCAATCCGAAAAATGTACTTAAACTAAGCATTTCCCTTAAGGCATTTCATAAGGAATTTTCACGAGTAGTGGAGATCATTTCATTAACTTCTTCCCTTGAAATTTATCGCAGAAATCACCTTTTATAAGTGGTATTTTCTTACTCGTGGCCTTATTACTAGCTAAAGAAGGAAATGATTTAAAAAAGCAACAATGTTCTAGATTTTTTTTATGGATTTTAGAAGTGTATTCTGAGTACATTATTTAATTAAAACGTTATTTCTACTTCTTTCACAACAATAAATATCAAATCCAAATCCTCTAAGACATCAAAAAAGTAATAGTTAAATGTCCTCTTCGTTGCATTATCGTGTTCTTATTTAAATCCCTAGGATATTATTCTTGCTATTTTGGTGATATTTTATGATATAACATTAAATTGTAGGTTTGATTTATTATGAGAATGACCCCTCAGAAGCACGAAAGGTTAAATAACGAGGATATTAAACTGTGTTGTCCAACTTTAGAAGTGTAGAATCGAAATAAATGGCCTTCGATTTACCGTGGAGAAGTAACGTAATTCGGGCTAAACCTGGTTCGGAATAACTTTGATACCCCTACAATGACCATGGGCAAGCGAGGTTCTACTGAAAACAGTAGTCGTTTAAAGCGAGTATTAATAACGGTCAATAACTCAGCTCACATAGCGACTCGACCGTGGGTAGTCATTCCATCCCACGCAAAATCCCTGGCCTGGCAATTCAGTCCGATCGTCGTCGATTCAGTCGGTAGTCTTCTTCGGAGATGGTATCGTTGTGGTTAATGACAAAGATATTCGGTGTCTTAAGGGAATCGTTTCTCTTCTTAGAGAGATGATCGTGTAAAAATGTCGTGCCCCCGGTTTGGATCTTGAAAAGGAGCTGAGTGGTAAGGTGATAAAAGAATTTTTTCACAGACTAAGGACAAGCTAGATTCGTTATTCTTGGTTATTGATGAAACGAACGGAAATTCCAGTTCCTCTGCTTTTCATTTTGTCGCTCTTAACTTTGTCTTTCTGGGACTCGTTCACTGGAGGAAAGCATCCATTTCTCACTATCCTTGCTGCTGTTAAGAGCGATAATATAGAGAGAGTTTATAAAACTGACTGTATCCTTAAATTTGGATATTTTTTGCTAATTATTTAACATCCAGCAACACTTAAATTGCATATTTTAGTGTCCATATTTATTCTAAGAAGTCCCAAATGAATTTCAGTATATTTAGCGTTTATTTCTCTCTATCCCTAATAAAGAGCCTTTAGTTGTAATTTCATTGAAGGAAGATATATTATTCACTTGCAGTATACAAGATTTCGGAGGGATTCTTGCTTTTCTGCAACCAAATTATAAACTTGGGGAATTAACTGATTTCATATCCCTCATTTTCAAATTTTACATACATGGTTGATTCCAAAAAATAAGTAGAATTAATCGGGGGAAATATTTATTGCAGATTAAAGAACAAACTACTAAAACATGTCAAAACAACACCCTTGTGTATCAACACACACACTGATGTCAGCGCCTCAGCCACGCTTCTGGTACGCTGCATGGAAGGCGTCGGGAATCTCGTTCAGTCACCTCATCACAGCCTCTTTGGCATCATTCAGTGGTCCAAAATGGTACTCAAAGGGGTTGTACTTTGGCCTTACTCAAAGGCCAATGTTTCTTCACCAGCAACCACCCATTCTAAAAAATTCGGGTCACTTTCGCAGTGGTCCAAGATGTCCAAGGGAAGATTGCCACTCAAGCAGTCGTCCGGCAGCACCTTGGGTACCATCTTAACACAACTTTCTCATGGCTGAATACTCTGTAAGAATGCAATGCACTCTGAATAATGCACTCTGCTTACATCCTGACGATTGAGGGTCAATCAGAATTGAGCATGGGTCTCACTTTTTGCACGTTTTCATCTGACTTTGTTTTTGCTGGATGTACAGGGCATTCCTCATCGTCAACCTCCTCGATAACCCTTCCAGAATATCCCGTGCAAGCAGAAAACCATCACATGGTACATTTCTCCATCTCTATAAGCATCCTTAACTATGGACATGGTCTCCGAGCCCGATTTTCCCACTTTTCCCACTATTTTTAGCACTAAATTTTATCCTATATCATTGCTTCATGGAAAGTGGCATCGTAAATTTGTGACGTGACCCTCGAACATGCGTTTAGTCTAGCAGCGATCCGCTGACTGTAACGGCCCGCTGTTAACTTACGCGAGTCTTGTTACTTTTCCGAGACCTCTCACCATTTTTCCCGCCACAAATCGTCCCACTCCTGCCATCCACTTCGCCAGGAAAAATCATTTTACTTACTTTTTGAGACAGACCCTATATATATATATATATATATATATATATATATATATATATATATATATATATATATATGTCGAAAGGCTTTCCCTCCTCTGCGCGTGTTTTAAATTCACTAGAAGCTATAGTATTTAATATTTGATTTAATTTGATGACCTCATTTATATTTTATGCTCACTACGACGAAGCGGTCCGAATACTGATTACCAGATGCGAGCGTTGTACTTGTATTATGATGCATTTAAGGCTACCCCGCCTCATAAAAACAAACTGTGTAGAAATGCGGATAAAAAGGAGATAACTGGCCACTTTGCAGACTATTGAAAAATCATATTGAAGAAGAACTAAAAATATTGATTTTGAAATAACTACTTCGTATAATTATATACCAACCGCCAAAGAGTTACGGCGTAGATATTGGATCCCTGCTTTTTCCATGTAATATTGTCTCTTATGAGCATTTTTACTCCACACGGTCGCGCCCTATTTAAACCACCATAAAGGTACCTACTGAAATGTTGGCAGATGGGGCGTGGTAAGGAAGGTGAGAAATGTAGTTGTCTCTCGCGTGACGATGGCTACCCAAAAAAAATCTCCTTAATGAAGTGTGGAGGGGTGAGCAGATAGAGGAAGGATTAGTGGATAATGGAATCGGGGACTTCCCAACGATTGGACCGTTTGATCCTATTAATATTTGTGCCTGGGATTTCTTAAGTGTTTCCCCTCGAAGGAAGTGGCCGGGTGGGTGGCGGGGAAGGGAGGGCAGTGGGTAGGGCAGGGCGGTCTGACGTGGAAGGTGTGTTCCCAAGGAGAAAAATCGGAGTGGTTGGGCGGGTGGGAGAATTCAAAGCACCCTGACGCGGTTGCTAATGGCCAATTATAGGAGACCACCTCTCTCTTCAACATCCTACTCCTCACTCTCCAGGTCTTCTGGGGGGGGGGGGGACGGTAGCCGAGGAGACGAGTGGAGGAGCTGGGGAACCGACGAGTTAAACACTGATGGTGTGTCTCAGTGTCTTTAAGCAGACGAGTGTGTCTCCGTGAAATGAGAGAGGCATTACGAGAAATCGATATGAACTAGTCAGTGATATACCTTTAGGCATCCGGCGAGGAAAGGGTTTTCTCCTCTGATTAGCAGTTTCCTTCTTTCTACTCTTTTCCTCTCAATCGCACGTAGCCTCTTCGTTTCTCTCTCCTTTTTCATCTTCTCCAATCCGTTTCTTTCCCACTCGGACTTGAGTTGAGGAAAAAAGTTGGGTCATAAAGAAGTTGAGTGTTAAGTAAGGAGTTGAATGTTAAGATTTGTGGTCCATGTTCATAAACGATCGTTGGGTCCTACGATGCCCTCTTTTCTCATTATAAGTGGCGAGAGGCTTGTTAGTGTTTTTCCTGTCCACTTTGTCGTTAAGGCTTGACTTTGGCTAATAGGATGGCGGCCGACCAACCTGGCCACAGTCAAACGCTTGTGATTACGGAATCATTTGCTCTCTCTAAACTGAATCCAATGTAGGGAGGTTAAAAACTTACGTTTTTTTTGTTCTCTTTATTTTGAATGAGCTTTATGTCTCTTTGGAAAATGCTTTCAATTTGAGAGAGAATAAGAAATTTTCTTCAAAACTGAGATATTATGAGCTTTTAGCCACGATATCATGAGCAATGCTAATGACTTATATTTAAAAAATAGCTAACCAATTCTTAGTCTCACCCAACAGGACAGAATATGCACAGCAGTAAGCCCTTCCACAGTTCCGCATGCATTTTACTTCCCTTCATTCCGTCCACCATGCAAATCCTTTTCCTCCTGCTACCTTGATTATTTAAGATTCTCCGTTCTATGACAGTCTTCAACATCCCATCGTCAATCAAAATGCTCTGCGTCCACCTTTCCTGCGTCCTTTGAGTTTTTCCGACCAACGCCCTCTCCTCCCCTACCATCCGTAGTAGATCTTCGATTGTTTTCCTATTCGTCCATTTTACCTTTTCCGTCCTTCTCGTTACCTATATTTCAAAAGTCTGTACTCAGCCCTTAATCATCTTGCTTCAACCACCATGTTTCCACGCTGTAGAATACTGCGCTCCATGTCAAAGTCTAATTCTTTTCTTAATTTCCTTACGCAACCTCCCTATCATAAATTTCCTCTTCCTTGGGAAAGTTTTTCTGTCTAACGCAATTCTTCTTCCTATGCCTCTAAAACTTGGATCACCTTGCTCCAAAACATTTCCAAGATAAAGAAACTGCTCTACATGCTGTAAATGTTGTCCTAAAATGTCAAAGCTTGACGCAGCTTTCCTCTTTAATGAAAACATCATGAACTTTGTTTATTTTACCTTGATCTTCATCTCATCCCTATCAAACTTTTTCTAGTGGGCTTCCTGGTCTTACTCCCCTATCAAGCACAAAGAATATCGCCACTTTTTCCAACACACGCAACCAAAGTCTGAGAAATGTACAGGTTCCGTATAAGCCTCTTATTTTCTCTAATACATTCATTAAATCTCCACAATTTACTCTATCCTGCTCGAAAAACATTAAGCAAATACCTTCCAATTACATTCTATGTTCCTTGATCTTCATGGCCACGTTTACTACTGTAGCACCACGTGTTGTACCTTCCCATTACTAAGGCAAAACTGATCATACAATGAGTAATTATTTGCTCTCCTCTTCATACTTTTATTGTTAATCCCGAGGACCACCTTATCTAATTGCGAAATAATATTTGTTGCACTATAGTCCTCTCAGACAGCTGCTTTTCTCTTTTTTGTGTTCGGAACTTATCGTAAAAATATTCTGCGGCCACATTCCTCTCTCATACAATACCCACAATAACAAATCCTTTTCGGTGTTAAATGATAGGTACATTCATGCGATGCTTCACATTTAAGTCCAGGATCAATGCGATTCGAAGACGTTTTCGAACTCTCTTTTTGTTCTTTTTATTCATTTCAATGCAATTTTGAAGGGGCTTTAGTTTTCTTCAAGTTTTAATCATGTTTCGTTGTAGATATCCGCGCTATCTCTATTTTGTCGTATTTTTTTCTTACCTTCTTCCCCTAAACACCAATAAGTTAATATTTCTTTAATCGATTAAATCGGTAAAAAGGATATAACCAAGCCAAGTGAATTAGAGGCGAATCATTATTCCCTATGAAATAAAGAGGTAGTCTTTAAGGAGACGATAGGATAAATAATGGAAAGGGAAAATTTACCTTGCAGGCATCTCTTTGTGGTGCCGCATTATGTTCTTCAGTCTGTCCTGTTTTTCTTTCCTAGTGCCCTTCCTCTCTATCACTCACCCAGTCTTGCTAAAGGAAAGAGTTTTAACCTTTGTGATGACAAACCAGTAAGACTGTTAATTGAAATAAGGAGTCGATTCAAACCTGGAAGCGATTGGGAGGAATTGAAGAGGCTTTCTCCTCCTTTTGTTTAATGGCTTCATGTAACGTACATCAAACGAGGAAGCTTGAATTTGGTATGGTAATAGCAGAGAAAAAACACAGGGGATATGAATTCTTTAACCTAATTGATCGATCTCGCCAAGTTTGAAGTCAAACCAATATCTCAACTTATCCCATATTGTTAACTCTTATTGCGCATTCGGCTGTCACACTTGTAGATTTCTGATTACTCCCTGCAATGCGTAACAATACGTGTTTGGTATTTCAAATGCTTCTACGAATATTTGATCTTTAAATAAATTTATCATACGTTATAGACTTATTTTTACCGCAGAGAGATTGATAATGATAAATATAAGGCGATCAAAACAATTAATGAGGAATTCAACTCACAAGAGACTTCTATGATAAAAATGAGCAATTCATATTTTGTCTTTTTTAAATTTTTTTACGATTAGTGTATGATAAATGGCAATACATTTATTTTGAAGAGTCCTTTAGTAAACGATAGATAAGCTGCGACTGCATTCTTATAAGAATATTTTTCTTTTATAATTACTCTCTTTCGACACTTTTGTGCCCCTATTTCCCATCACAATTATGTCTAGCTTACATTTCACTATAATAAAATACTGCAATGGTAACTAGCCGGAAATTAACACGGAACATTTTTTCAGGCTCTACTACGGGCATGGCCATGTACTATACCACCTGTTTATTAAACTAATTAAAAACGAAATGTGAAAAACATGTTTTCACTACAGAACTTCAGAAATTCATTTCTATTATGTACTCTTTTTTTGTAGAATGTAGGTTTTCTCGCGAATTTTTTGGTAGTAATGTGGCTTTTGACTCTTTAGGGAGGCTCTTCAGGATCGAGGAAGACGTTCGATTCAACACATTAGAATTTTTGCCATGTAATGCTGCAATGATTAATAACGTAATTGTTGTAGTAGATTTCATGCTAATGCATTTTTTTCATAAACAGCCCTGAAAATGGAATTGTTGATGAGAAGGGAAACACATATTAAAAAAGATTTTTTCCTCCTAGTGAGCATAAAAAATTGCTTTCATGTATGATTTAAACATATGTTCAATAATACTACAAGCCATTAAAAAAATAAGTCACTCTTTCATATGTTACTAGGACGTAAGTGGTGAGGTAAATCTCTCTCTAGAGTTTAGAACGTAAACTTATTATTACTATTTTGTGGTGATCCAATTGGTTATAACACAATCTCTTCGAATTATAAAGAATTGGATACTGTTTCCTTACCTGTCAATACTTCAAATACTTACTTGGAATATAAATATCAGTAATGCGTTCTTTATACGTGATTGTGTAACTTCTAGCTACGCACTAAGATCTCAAGGAATCGTTTCAAAATATCTGATCACTCTTTCATACAATTAGAAAAAGGGAGAGAGTTATTTTGGCTCACTCAATCTGTCACTGTTAGGCTAACAATCAACCAACCTAAAGACAGCAAACAAATCTAATTCAAGACGGGATAAACATAAATCTTGGTAAGTGCTTCCATCTCCTCCGTTCGCGCAGTTTCTCGATATAAAATCAGAATAACTTAACTTTTAACCGCAGCGCATCATTTCTCCCTCTCCCCCTTCCTGAACACCGTTGGCGTTCACAGAAATGGACGTGGGCCAGAAGTCGTTGTCATTCGGATCTTGTTCTTCACTCCCGTATTCTCCTCACTCCGCCCTCCCCCCCCCACTTGGTCCACCGTTCCAGTCACCCCCTCGTCACCCGCCGATGTCTCATCCTTGCCCGCTGGAAGTTATCCCAGAGCCTCATCCTCCAATCGCTTCATCCGTTCCTACTTTTTAAGACCCCTTCCCCCCTCCGTTCATTTTGCTTCAGCCCCCTCGTAATTCTTCTCATTCCTGATAGGGTTCCCCAATCCTTCCTTTGGCTCACAGCGTCCTCTTCGGAGTGCTCCCCTCACGGTAGTGGTCAAATTAACTGTCCCGCCGAGCCCGAGACAACACGGCTCTTAATGGGGAATCGGGGATCGGAATGGCCGTCCAGGGAGGATGGTCGGGGTGGGAGATCGCTGCTCTCCTTCCTCTCCCCTCGGCTTCATGCTTAGAAACCATGCGGGTGGCAGGGCGGAGAGGAAATGGGTGGAGGAGTGCTTGAATCCCCTTCGGAGACCCACCGAAAACTTCCCGAAACAATTAAAATTCTTACGGGTGATCGTTTTACCACTTTTGACTCCTGTATTTCCTTTATCGGTGTGCGTGGGTTTTTTACGAGTGGAATTTTGGTCGATTTTAATAACATTGGCTCTCACGGTGATCGATAAGCGCGCGGGGCTGCGCCCGAATGCGTGGAAAATCACTTTACGCGAAGCACGAGTTTATTGCTATCCATTGCGTATTTTGGTGGCAAAAAAGGCGTCTGATTTTAAATACAAGCTTCTACATACTTCATGGTAACGGATGTCACATTTATTTCCTTATCTACCTAAGTGGTAAGACATTTCATAGATGTTGTTTACGATGCTATTTACATACTTTCGAATGCAGAAGTGAAACATATCCTTTTTAAATTGAGTCTTACGTTCAAGGACCACTTTTAAATGGTACAGGCATTTATATCTATCTCTTCTACCTCGTAGAGAACGCGTTCAAAATTACATTATTGGTCCGCATAAACTGTATTTAAAATAAGAGGACTGTGTAAAAGATATATTATCATCTTTTTCTTAATTTTCGTAACCATTTCAATGTGCTTTCAGAATCTCGTTATCGAGTTTTTAATCCAACAAGTTATTATTCCATTACCCTCTTTCTAGCTGCTATCATTAAATCTTTATTAAAAGGAAAAAGGATGCACGAATGTCGAGTGAAAAGTGTTTTGCATATCATACTAGTGCAGCATACCAGCACGTGAATCTAGATGTATACTTCGTATATAAAATTCCTAAAAGTAAACTGAAATGTTCAGAAAAATTATCCATAACATACGGGGCTTTGAAGGTTCAAAGTAGTGTTGGAAAGTCTGCGGAATGTCTTTAAGTGGTTTTTAATTTTTTTATAAGACTTGGGATCTCCTATACACGTCCTTTAATTCCATAAATTGCAAAAATAAATCAGCGAATCAACAGTATTTTTAACTAAATATATAAAAATAATGTACACCGGTGTTTCTATTCCAAGTTTCATAACTACTCTTTTTCGCTGTTACCAACGATAGAGTTCGTAAATAAAATGACTAGTCAATGATTAAAGTATAATGACATTTTTACCTCAATTCGATTATACCGAAATCTCTTTCTTAAATTAATTTTTCGACAAGGTGTAGCTATCGCCCTGTTTTTATATTGCATTATTATCCTTGACATTGAAACCAATCAACTGTGCCTATGAATGATTTAATTACTTATCTAAGAGTCATCATAGTAAATTGGAGCCTACTGGGATTGTCTAATATCTGTAAATTTTCTGTAGCCAGAAAGTAACTTGCTTTTTTGGGATAATTACAAACTTATAAATATGTGTGCATATTCATAAGTAGAAGATACTTGTAAGCTCAGGGTTCGTCGACAGTCATCTCTGCCAGTCTGAATTAATGCAAACAATGACGTAGTTTGAGGCCAAATAAATGATCCTTGATTCACTAAATTACTTTCTCACCTTTTAAGTATTGTTTCAGTTTGTACCTTGGATATATGAATGAGCCGTGGTCAATCATATCAATGGTCATTACCCATCATCATCATCTTTACCCATGGTGATCAACACTGGGATTTATTTTCTGAAGCTCCTCACTCGGTTCCCCTATCGAATAACATTTAAGTTGCTCATATTTCGTGTCTTTCCTGCGTGCTCCTATTGGGGAGATGTATGCCTGTTACTGGTTATACCCTGCATACAGGTATATCTGCATCTGTAATTTCTGTTCTACTGCCCCGTCATCTGTGACCAGCCATCGTGTCCCTTTCTTCATGTAGTAATATTTTGCCATTAATTTAATCTTTTTGACCCAACCGCTTCCACAGTCTGTTTCCTTACCAATGGGGCTTTTCAGCATTAGTCGACCAAACAAATGCTTGTAGAATACATCTTTTTAACTATATGTCGCTTTTGAAAAAAAATAGCTTTTTTAAGCTCAGGAAGATATATGGCTAATAACGGAGGTATGTTCTACGGTTTTAATTATTTTGAGGTTACTTTCGTGAGGGCATGTTTCATTTATTGTTGAGGTACTGACGCACATACCATGAAGATACGTTGAACAGTTTCTAAGCATAGATATTAGGTGACAAACCAACTGTTTATTTAATAGTAGGGCTCAATTTGATCAACATGCTTTCTCAGTTGGTATTGTAAGTCAATATCTCCCCGACTAAGTATGCATGGACATATATAGTATTTGCATTAATTTTTACTCATAGTTTTTGTGTTCTATCTAACGATAGTTTTTTTTATGGGATGGCTTTCGAATTCCGAATGCATCTGTGGGATGTTATGATATGACATACGAGTATGAACTTTCGAGGAAGGTGTTGTCAGAAATTTCTATTTTAATTTGTTATCCAGGCAAAAATCTTAATGTATTTTGGCAGTTATTTTAGTATTTTCGGATAGCTTTTGATCGTATTAAATTTCTTAATAAAAATAATCTTGTCAGTAAATGTTTATACTAATTTTTAAAACTTCTAGGTGGATCGTTAATATGAGAAGTACAATAGACACGTATATAAATATTGATCCCTATGGAATGAATAATCGAAATATATGACGATGAAGTGATAGGAATGAAATTTTTGAATTTCAAATCAGGTGTCCTCATTCATATTGGGGTTTAATTGGTCCCTCAACCGACAGAAATTCAAAAGATTCATAAATACAGGTGTTTTCATTTTACATTCTGGTACCGTAGGTAATTGATGAAGGAATAATTATACGAAATAATAAAGAAGCTCTCTTTTTCGAGCTTCGATCATGGAGGTTTACGGGATGTTTTTATCTCTATGTATTAGTCTGGTTATTTTTGGGGCTTTCAAAATTCTCCAACTCGTGATTTTATTTAAATTTGGCAAACATCTTCGTTACCATCTTGGTCTTTACCTCTCTTTTCGCTCATCCACTTAATAACTCCTTCGTGGACTTTACCTCTTCCTTTTAACTGGTCCAACTTCAGCTAGCAGCGTTCCTATCTTCTTGTTCACCTGTATTTATTTCTTGATCGCCCACGTTCTCCAATCGGAATCTCTTATCTTTTTAATTTTGTCTCCGTCTTTTTTTATTTCTTCGACCTCTTCGAGCCCTACTTGGTTGATTGGGTTTCGATGTTCTTTCGAAGATGAAAATTTTGTGAGCCTCAAATCCTTAGGACACAGACATATGACGGGAAAGGCGACGAGGTTTACGGGGAGAGTGAAGAGAGCACAGTCGAAATGGAATTGTGTCGAGAGAGACGGCAGCTCGTGGTTTTGATAGAATGAGGTTAGGTGACACGGGAAAAACTAAAAACACGAAAGAAACATTAAAACAGTGGTTCTTATCCCTTGAAGTTCGTAGCTCTCTAACCCAAGCTTGCCACATTCTTATTCGCTGGCTTAAAAAGAGGCTTCGTTCACCAATAATCACAGGATTATGTGTTTGCTATTTAGTTAATGGGTTTTCTTGATAGGAATTTGAGGGAAAAAAAGTGCAAAGCGATTAAATAATACTGAGATGGTAGAGCTTGAAGCAGCATTCCATCTAGTGACTAAAAAGGGAATCCGTTAAAAATGAAGATATTGTCAACAGCGTCTTATTTTCTCACCATTATAAACTTTTATAGACTTTTCGCATTTTGAAATAAATTTTTGTTGAAATCTAGTCCAAGATGATTGAAGACTGCGAGTATCAAAAAGTGAACATTAGGACATAGCTGATAAAGTATGACTCGTATGGCACATATCCTTACATAGCTATTCGTCAGGAGACTTTTAAAAGAAATCTGTAAAGCCTCTGACATTTTTCACCGTCTTATTAAAATCGTGTATGTACTACAGTACGCACAGAATTGAACTTATAATTGCAAACAAGTTAAATTTTTTAAGCATTTATTGATTAATTTTTATTCAATTAACCTACCTCTCTGATAGCATGCTAATGGACGTGCAAATAGACAACTTTCTGAGACCGAAACTCTCTTCTCCCAGAATTTCTCCAACATCCGTTTATGACCTCTGGGGGAAAGTCAGTCAGAAAGTGTTTTATACTGTACAAAAATAAAGATCTTTGAGAGGCTTCACAACATTTGGTTGAACCCAGCCAGGAGCGTTGACTTGGTATTTTAAAATTTTGTTTTGTTGCGGTCATACTGCTCTCAAATCCTCTCAAATGATACAAAATAATTCAACATCATACTCCACTCATGAAATATTAGTTTTGAATTATATTTTAAATCATCTCATCTTTCAAGAAATCCACAGATTATTTTGGGAGCATTCTGAACTCTCACGTCAATAATTACAAAAGAACTGCCATATGGTATTCCAGCTGCAGGGAGTGAATAATCGTGCTGCAAAAGGACAAAAAGTGGTGTTTAATTTGAAGTAATGTGAAATTTCCCATACGTCGTGTATAGAAAAGCAAAACACATTATGAATGAATGTTGTGCTCGGCTTTATCATGGTATGGGAGGGGCAATGGGAAAGTTTATGAAAGGCTTCCGAAGTTGGTTTTTATATTTGTATCCGCTCCGCTCGAGTTATTGGGAGGTGACAGCGGATGTTCGCTACCAGCGAGGGAGATGTGAGGAGCCGTCAAGGGGAAAAAAATGAGAGGTGTAGCGTCGGGGAGGGGCAGAGAAAGATTGAGATGGAGACAGCAAGATAAGAGGGTGGAACGGGGGTACCCCTGCAAGACGGTCAAATTGAGGGGTGTGGTCTTCCTTCCCAATGGGTTGTATCGAGGTGTTCGATAAGGGATTATGACTTTCTTTTAGGGAAAAGGGTGTTGGTACGTGTATATGTATGCAAGTTCTTAATGAAAGAGGCAGATAAGTTGTATCAATCAAATTTTTATTGGTTCTGTCGCCGGGCGGTGTTCCACGATCGCACTTTTTAACCTTAGTACTGTTCATTCGCCGTACTCATTTAATTATATCTTTGTAAATAGTCTAACCAATTCCCCTTCAAAAAGAAAAGAGTATTCATAAAGCTTTTTCAATTCTTATGATGATTATAGGAATGTTATATATCTTTAAATATATTCTGAAATGACGAATATAATTTTCATGAATACCACTATGCCTACAAATGTATGTACCATATAATAGAAACCTAAACTACAGCATTCAATTCCACATAGCACGAACAAAGATAGGACTTTGCAAAAAGCACTTGACCAAACCAATAGGAAAAATTGCTTTTAAATCATGTCTGTATAATTATTTTGGCATATTTTATTTCCGTTATATTTTTGATTGAAGTACTAGTAGTAGCTCATAAAGTTTTTATTGCTATTCGTTGAACTTCTGTACTTGATGCAAGTGACTTTTCATATATCAAGAGATGATTTTCATTGTGCTTAGAATTGAAAATGATGAATTCTAGCTTCGATGCGTTAAATGCTCAAGTTTTTCATGCTATTTTTTCATCTAGCGTCCTCATTAAATTGTTTTGTCATATGATTAGAACATACATATATCATTCTCTCAATATTTTGACGTTAAATATGATGATTTAAAAAGTTGCAAGCATATTTTGAGTGGTTTAATAGGGAATGTGGATATCAGTGAAATGAATCTTTTCCTGCGTTGATATTCATTTCGAATAATCGTTCGAAACTTAATAACTGCTGAAGTTCCCGACTTGTTGAAAAAATTTTACTCAGTATCCGTGAGCGTGATTCTTTAATATATGTCCCGGATGAAAATGATCCCTAGATAATAGTAATATGATCGTTTAGATACCATAGTTAAAAAGGGCGTTATTATTTTTTCCCTCAGTAGTATGTTGGAATAGGTGTCAAAAATTTTAACTCAAAATAGAACTATTAAATAGTTTCGGGTTCCTAGATGCAATATGCGTATCACATTCAAAATTTAGGTGTCAATTGCACTTTTAATTGAATGGGGCCAAATAGTTCCTAACGATTGTCGAGCTAGAACAGTTTCTGACCTCCTAAAGGGAACTGAGTAGTAGTCAAAATACTTCGGCACCTCCAAGCGTGAATATAGTATAACGAAAGCTCTTGCGAGGAAATGGCTCAATTTGCCTTGATTAATTAATTTCATTCCTCGTGAAAGTAACTTTAGGTAGAGAGTGGTCATCCCGTCCGTTTCCATCCTAGTTTCATCCCTTGATAAAAACCTCTTCAGTCAGTCAAGTGTTTCCTTTTCTTCTCTCTTAGAAGGAATTTTCTGGACGCATCGTATAACTACATTTCTAGACACAGAAAAATATAGTAGTAAAAAATAAATGGCAAATGAATTAATTCCATTTGTTAATCACTAAAATTTTAACTTGCATTTCATACTCATTGATTTGCATAGTGGACACTTTTTAGGTGCTTCTTTCGAATTTATCATTAAAACCAAAAAAAGACGTAAACCTTAAAGAGTTCCACCCAGAACATTGGCTGGTATGGGTAGTATTATGTTGAAGACAAGATAAATTTCTCTTCTCCCGTATCATTTGATAGAATAATTATTAATGTTGAAACAATATATAGATTTGCAGGAGATTTCATTAATATTTAGCATAATATTTGACGTCTATCGAAGTTGGAACATTATCTGTCAAAATGAGGATTTGTTTTATTTTTGCGGATTTTATTTCCTTTTCTTGTTTTGGAAGGCCCTCATTTCCTTTGCATGGAAGAATGTTGAGCAGCAATTGTTTTTTAGCATTTTATAAGATTGCCATTTTTAGTTTCTTTGGTCTATATGGATTACTCCACATGTGTGTATGTGTATCTTTTTGTGCTTCGTTACGAGTAACTCCAGTCAACCCATCCCATCCATCGTGCTACTAGATATTGGAGATTATTTGTGCTTTCAGGCATTCTCTTGGAATGAAATGGTTTTTCCAACATATTCGTATTTGTATTGAACATTGAGAAATTTCCGTAAGAGTTTGGGTGATTGAATTCCTCTCCCTTTAAAGCGTGGCTTGTTTACACCAGTTGAATGCGATAACTTAATTTTAACGATGATTTTTCTAACACTTACCATGTAGCAACATCCTCTTGGAACCTTTTAGCTAATAATAGCATTTTCCTAATTCCTTGAGCTTAAATCTACTTTAGTTGGATCTTTTATCTTACACCTCTGTGACATGTTTTTAGCGTGTCGAAAAAAATTGTTTTTCTGTTATGTATACCGTGTTAAACGTTTGAAATTAATTCCATAATTGTTTATGTACTATCTATATACTTGCAGGTTTGATATTTTTATGGCTTCGTTGAAATATAACTCATTGGTACTATCTGCATCTTTTGCACAAGTGAAAGCAATTCGTTTTACATTATATCACTTAAAGAATAATTTTTGAGTCCCTCAAGTCATGAATCTAGGACTGGTACCTCCGTCGCATCCGAATATTTATCAAAAGGCAGCATTGGGAAAGATGTGTAGAGATCTCTGGGATTGAAATAGGTCGTGAGCTGAGAACTCCTAAACGTTATCAGAGAAATAAATTCAACGGCATATTTTCCAGAGACATTTTTGCTCCCTAGAATCAATTTTTTCCCTGGGTATTTATCAGTTATTAAGTTACTCTTTTGCTTGGTAACGGGAGTTGTTTTCTATTTGGTGGTGAGTGAAACTGATATCTACTTCCCAATCTTAAAGTTTTCTTATCCATACTTTGGCCTTTTAACTTTGAAACTAGTATATCCCGAGAGCGTGTTTTATCTCTGAGCGAGGTCAATTCATTTTTTAGTCGGCAATCTTGAACTGTGACCCGCGGGAGCAATGCCAATGATAAAAAAAGAGGGCCTTCTTATAGATATAATATATGCTTTTAATCTCTGAATGTCATGGCCAAAGAGAATTAGTTTAATTCATTTTCAAAGAGCGAACGGTCGAACAGCAATCTTAATTCCTTAAGAAAGCAAAGTGATAGAAATCATATGAGTTCTTTTGAATCTCGAATTCATTTCTTTATTCACTTCAACAGGATTAAAAAATTCTGCTAAACTTTTTAAGGCGAAATTAGTTTCCCCTAATCGTAGTATTATCAGATTCCAAAGTATCACATTTGACCCTGATGCTACGTTTGAGGGAGGCTGGTGGCAAAAAATTCATTTTACCTATCTGATGAACGCTTAAACTCTTACATTTTTAATTGGCATTGTAATGCTATTTGCCCTCCATATTAAACTGTTAGGTATATATGCATTTATTTTATGATTAAGGTTGTCATTACGAACCTTAAGAAATCTTTCTTAAAAGTGGTGGTGATGATTGCTTATGATCTATGCTACATTAGCTAAATTTTCCTTTTTTCAGGCTTTCATACAGAAATAATTAACCATATCCTTAGAAGGACCTTGAGCCCGATTCATGCAAATTCTGCATATCTGGCATATGAGTTTTAACTGTAACTTAGAATAATTTTTATATTTGCTCATACCATGAATTTTCAAAAGAGGATATAAAACATTTTCTATTCGATGAAACGATTTGATTGCCATTTTGTTGTTACTCTTAGCGTTGAAGCATAATTAGCAAGGAAGTCAACCGGCGATTCAACTAAGATTTTAACATCCTTATTTTTCGTCATCATTCAACAGCTATGTGATTTTTCCAAGTTATTTTTATCATCAGTTCCCTTAGTCTCAGCCACTGTATCATTGGAATGCGTACATTAATAAATAATAAATGCTTGAAATAAATCATAAGTCAGCCATATTCAAAGTCTATAGATGCTGGGTATAAATAATATAAGATTAATTATTGTTTAATAAAGATTTAATTGCTTCAATTAAGGCTCGTCACGAAAAAATGACAATCGGCAGACAGGAATGAATAATTGTTGAATTACCCAAAATTTCCATACGGAATAAATACGCATTCGTATTGTATTTGATTCAGGAAATAGAAGTAAAGGATTAATAAATATTGTTTGAGTAAAAATCAAGGATAACCACGTCGGTCATAAATTATTTTCTTTTCATTCGGAATAAATTGTTATCACAATTTAGCGTGACGCTTTTATAACTAATACCAAGTCGAGAGAAAACTTTCTCAAAAATATAATCTCAGTGATAACTGAGGCATCGTTTCTTTCGAACCAAGCCTTACCTGATTTATAGTATGTCATTGGCTCCGAATCGAGAAATAATAGGCTGCAAGGGAATCAAAGTGATTAATCGATATTTTCTGAATATCTTTAATTCGATTTAAGATGTGGCGCCATAATTGACGGCCGGAGTGTTCTTCAGTGATGGTTCCCGCATAGAGGCGTGGCCTTTGTCAATGCGACACTTGCATGCAAATGAATTGGCAAGTTATGCTAATTAGAGAGAATAGTAAGTAAATTGGGTGTGGCTAGGGATCCATATGACCTCTTCATGAATAAAATCACCACTTCGACGAGAAATTAAAGGTCAAGGATTCAGGTAACTCGCTAATTGTTTGACACATTAGAAAATTATCGGTCGTGAGTATGCATTTTCCTGATTTCAAGCGGTTACTTGTTACCTATTCTTTATAATAAAAACCTCATTTTAAGGTTCACGTTAGCAAGAAAATAGGCATTTCACATATGCCTTAAAAATTCAACTCATTCACAAGGTATCTAACAATTATCAATAAAAATCCAACGGGGATACTCCGTTGCTCGTGCAATTCCATACGCCCGCGATTAAAAGAATTTGTGCAATTTAATGAAAAGGAATAACGGTTTATTTTACATTCTGGTGAAAAATATTATTAGCCAATTAGTAAAGATAACGGATAATGATTTTGATCGTTGCAGAAACCAAAAGTGGAGAGGTTGGACGAATGAGACCGTGTGGTATTTTAGCACTATATTCATGCCGAATTTTTGCAAAGGTCTGCATAGAAACCTTCATTTAATGATGTTTTATAATTTGTCACCTTAAAATAACACTATTTAATACAACCTTATACGGAAATAATTAACTGCACCAAAATTTAAAGTGTCTCTTTGGCAAGTGCGTTTTTGTAATTGTTATAAACATAATTGGACATAAGGAAAAATGTTTGGCAAAAAATAGTTTATAATATAAGATTCAATTGTTATGAGTAGGTGTAGGGAATACAGAGTGGAAATGGGGTGCTGAAGAATGCTGGAAAAGCGAGGTGGAGGGTGGAAAAATCAGGCCTTTAGAATGGAGTTACGGGAGGCTAAAAGGGTAGGAATACCCAACTAAAGGTTGAGGTATTATTATAATATGTTGTGGGATATAAGGATATTTTGTATCGTGTCAGTTAAAACTGAGGTATACAGCAGTATGTGGTCCTGGGGTTCATTAAAACCTACCCTAAGCAGCTCGATTATTGCTAAAAAACTATTTTATGTTATATTTTACGGTATTCTTGATGTTTTGAGCATCATATATTGTTCAATCAATAGAGTTATTTCACCGACGTTGAAATAGTACTAACGTTTCACTTCATGGCGTGTTTCATTCTAAATTATTATCTACATATATTTAAAGAAGGGCAGTTTGGAAAAGTATACTAAAATGGTAGAGTGGTCTGAGTGCTGACCGGAAACTCTAAACTATGCTTAATTCCTGGAGATGACTCCATGCACCGGATACGATTTTCAGGAAAATGCGTAATATGTAAAACAGTGGAAGAAGAATATAGTCTCACATAAGTGCAAATTTCATACGCCGCGATAGAAAAGGGTTTTCACGCCAAGGCAAACGATGATGACCGCAAGATTTGCTATAACGACTGATTGCAGGTGGAAATGAACTCATTTTTGTGATATTTAAACTTTAGTACACCTAATTATGCCTGAATTATTTTCCAGCATTACATCATATTCCAACATTTAAATTGATGTTATAGAGAAATGAGATGCCTTTGACATTGCTAATGAATAGTGAACCCATTGAATTGGAGCTGTTCTGGTCTTTATCTTAAAAAAAATGATTTTCAAGAAAGAAACGTGGTAGTTTTCTCATCAACATTTATATTTATTCCATAGTTTTATTAAATTGAATGGTTTCTTAACAGAAATGAGTCACCATCCTTTCGCGCTGCTTGAATTCAGTGCATGAGAGTCAGTTTACTTTTTTGCATTTTCGTGTCAAACATAACCATTTTGCAAAGATAGCCATTATGTCATGAGGACACTGGGTGATTTTATAAGATTTTAAATAATGGACACTGACAAATCAAGTGACTATTGGATTATAACCCGGATTCAATATGTATGAGGAACAAATTGGTAAATAAATAGTGAATATTTTGCACTAGAGCGATTAACAGACATAGATATTTTTATTCTACCATAAAGGACTGGAAAACAAGCTTAACTTAGAAAACAGCACAGTAATTTTCTCTGCTTCGATTAATGGATTAAAATTCGAATGAACCGTGTTCAAATTTCTCGTATGTCATAACCCTATATCTTTCGTTTTCATTTTTTTCCTCCCTTTTTTATAGCACTGATAATCGAAAGATTTAAGCAACCTAAATGACTTTTTGTTATTACTTTGATATGTACCTGAAAATACGAGGTCTCGTATCACTCTACCATTCCAAGTTGGCGTTAAAGTTAATTAAAGTTATGACGTCTAATGGTTTACACCGTATATTCTTATGCTATTTCATGGCTAAAGGTAACTAACGAAGCTCGCGCTCCGAAAGGAATTATTTGAAGTGATCCCGTTATAACCACCAGTATCAAAATATACGATTGAAGTCCCAAGCCTCTGCCTGTATGGTGTCTCCATCTATCGCTCAAGGTTTCACCCTGACACCCCGGCAACCGGACGGACAACCCGTGTCGTCATCACAGTGACGCTGGTCGTGCACTCTCCGTTCATTCCATATCCTTCCTCCCTTCTCAGTCGCCTGTACTCTCCTGTCCTCCACTTACCCCTTCCAGGTCCTGGACTCATTACCTTCATTCCAATGAGTATTGGTCCTCCTCATCTCCCGCCCTACTTCACCATCTTCCTATGTCCAAATCCTTGAAAATTTTTGAATATATCATTGGCGCCTTTTCCTCTTGCCAACTACGATCATCACTTCTCCGAAGCCGCTCCCGTCCCCGCGGCACATCTTCGGCCTCTGTCCCGCTACGGACCCACTGACTCAGTGACCTCTCTGGCTGGAATATCTGCCAACGACCGAGCGCGGGCAGCTCCAGAATAGAAAGGGTGAATGTTTTCTGTCTTTAGGATAATCACTGTTCCCCAGCAAGCCGTGATAACCCCTTTAACTACGTTGCATTCCTAGACGTTGTCATTGGGCGGATTTGAAGCCTTCCAATGTAGATAGTTCAGCGACGCACCTGAAAGAAAATCACTCTCTTTCACACCCAAGAATGTTGTGATATTTTTTTTGAGTTTTCCCTTTGGATCCCAGTATATTATATTAAATATCATTTGAATCCTGGGAATTATTTATTACGCGTTATGATTAATTAATACGCTACATAAAAGTCTTAAAATGCTCCCGATAGAGAAATAGCCAAATAATAGTTTAAGAGTTACAGTAAAGTGAATGAATTTTACTTCCTAATTTTCTCATACATTAGCTTTCCTTCGCATGTTCGACTAAAACTCATCCAGAGAATATATATATTTGCAAAACAAATATGCATTTATATGACTAAAATTTTTCGCTCTACGGGTGATATCACTTCCTACTTACACTGCTTAATTTCCATAAAATTAGTACAGATTCGGGGCCTTTTCTCAAAATAGATTTGACATACTTCAGGCCTGCAAGTCATTGTACAATACGTATCTTACTATCTCTAATTTCAATAATTTAGTTCCTCAATCTTTCTTAATAATTTTTCTTCATATTGTTTCCTTTGTACGGAGTTAACAGTTAATTATTTACGAGTTTTTTACCTATATGTGGAGTTCACTTTGGAATCTTCACTTTCAAAATCAAAAGCATTGTATAAGTCATAGTTTAAAATTCACCATCTTATTGATTTCTGTAAACATCAATTTAAAAATGAAAATTTGTACGGATAGATTAAGCCATTATTTGTGAAGACTATTCTTGATATTTAACCAAAAGACTTGATTACAACCTAGGTCAAGTTTTTATACACATTATGTAACCCGATGTTATTTCTTGACTAACAGCTTGCCTTGATATTTGAAACGATAATTTGCTCGAAATAAATATTAATGATTATCAATGAATAGGAAATTTTGCAAAAAATAATTTCGTAGTTTTCAATATAAAGCATTAAATTTCCCTTAATACTTGATGATCTTTGTACAACATAATGAAAATTTAGATTGTGTCACGGAGTATTTGTGAAAACATTTTAGCAACAAAAAGTAATCCAATTTAATTAGCGGCTTCAGGTAGGAAAGCTATACTGATCGCATGTGAACTTAACACCGTGTAAGAAATTTCTTCCTTAAGTAATTCCATGAAATTATTAAATCGAATTCAGTCTCTGCAGCCAGGCTCAAATTGGTCAATCGCCTGCTAAGTGTGATTTTATATGAATTCATTACCTATTTGTTAACTTTTTGATGATTTATTATAATCAGTAGCTATAATTACGAAGCAATGCAGTTACAGAGCGCGAAAAGGTTATGTTTTTATGAACTTGAGTTATTGATAGATTTATTCCACGGAATGTGTTCCGTAGCGAAGAACTACGTTCTACTATAGACACTGCTTTAATCGACAACCTTTCTCCGATTATCCACGCATTAATCAAATCCTTAAAATATGCTCTCCGCCCTTTTATTTCCCGGACAACCGATTCAATTAGTAGTCGTTGTTCGAAAGTGTAACACGCGCGGCCGGAAACGACACCTCGGACGTGGCAAAAGAATAAATCTTCGGGAACGTCTCTAATTTTGTGTAATCATTGCAATTATCATCGGGCAAGGTGACCGTAAATTTCCTGAGATCGTGTATTAGTTCATTTACTTTAGATGGCTCGCGCTCATGCGTGAAAGTAGAATAAAGTATCCCTAAATAAGAATGAGTTATAGCTAGTGATTGTCAAATTACCGATTTAGGTAGCGGCGGAGGAGAAAATTTAAACGAGGTTGATCTAATAAAGGGGAGTTTTCACATATTCACTCTTTGTGGCAATGTCATACCGTAAAGATTTAAGTGTATATTTAAAGGCTATTTACATCTTTTTTCTGTTCCTATTCCTAAGAAAAGATGGCTTTTCGGCTACACTTCATTTTAACTCAGATATAATTGAATTCGGCTGGGATTAAGCTTCACCAAGGCCACGAATACTTCTTCCTCTGGTAGAAGAAATTTATGCTTTCGTTTGTTTTATTCATGAGTGGGATGTGTTATTCGTTTGAAAACAAGAAACGGCTATGATGATGTTTAAGTAAAGAATCTGCACAATCACAGCGTAGTTGTGAAACCAATTAGGCTTTAAATTCCCCGAATTTTGAGGTAATTGCGAAGTAAGGACGCAGTTTCATGAAACAATTTTTAATTTGAATTCATCTATTTTCTTAAACAGAATTTAGCATACCGCTATCCTTAAAACTTGCTGCTCATTGATTGACTAACATGTTCTCCATTTGTATACGTACCAAGTTAGGCAGTTATTTCCCTGTTTTCCTGCTAGTAAAAGTCAACACTGATTTAAATTGTTCAACAGTACCAATGCCTATTTGCTAATCGCCCAATTCATTTCTTTTAGCATTCAAGTGAAATAATTTGAAATAAGTAATCGACATTGACCTCTGATGCTCTAATTCATTTAGAAGGTTTTGTTTTGCAATCACTTGTAATTACTTTCAATGCTAAAAACTTTCATCTAGAATCTATGGTTAGCCATTCAATTTTAAGATTATTTCCTCTTAGTCAGCTCTTGATCACTAAGCATTAGAGTATCAAGCGCCGCACTCACATTTGAAATTCATGGTTTTGGTCATGGGCATTCTTCTGCAAACCTTTCCATCCACAAGGTACTTTGAAATACGTAGGGCTGAAATTAGAGTACGTAATGGAGTGCCAATTACACTAATTGCCGTCCATTACATTTTGCTGGTCATTAGTGAATAAATGATTTTTTTCCCACTGCTGGAAGAAGTAAGATTCCTTTCTCTGAACTGGTTATTTAAGCCTCAGCGGTCGGAAAATCCATATTTTTCTTAGAATGATATGTATCAGTATGCATTATTCTAGCCTACTTTGGGTAAATTCAACTAATGAGCCATAATGATGATGTTCGAGAAACTTGGTTTCCTCGAAGCAATATGTGTCGAATATTAATGTTCGAGGAATGGCATGGTGAGGGAGGACTCTGTAACATAATTATAAAATCTTCATTCAACAGAATTGCTGGAATAATTTTTCCAATCCCACAAAATATAATTTTGTGTATCTGAGTTTAGCATTCATTCTTTTCATGAACAATTCATTTTAATTGCCAATTTGGATTTCACTCATAGTGCTCTGACAATGTTTTAATTAAATCGCACTAATGTTCCGTACCATAATGAATAAAGTCAGAGAAACCATTATCTTAAAAAAATAACCGTGAAAATAAAAACAACTAGGTGTATGAGGATTCTTATTTTATACCCTGTTGCATTGTAAGAGTGTATTGTACTTGTCTTTTGAACAATTGTATATTTTTAATAAAATTACTCTTCCTTACTTGTTCGATTTGCTCTTTTGTAATATGTAATTCCATTAATCAGCAGTTAAATATGCAGATATAGTCTTCTCATTTTCGAATATTATTTTTTCACTAAGCCGATCATATAACTATTAATATTCCTTGCAAAGCAGTGAAATTTTTCGTATTGATAGAGCGCGGTGATTCGCAACTAGGAACTTCGAAGAATTGAGAGCAATTTTCATTTATTTTTCCTCCTCTCTGTACTTTCCTTCTTCTAGGACCTTGCTGAATATATTAAATTTTTCCAGCGACCTTAAATTTGTATCTCATCGGAGGAAACTTTTGTATTTTATTAACTTAATCATAAGACTGAAAACTTAAATATCTCAGATTTATTTAGTTAAAAGAAAATAGCAGAATATAAAGAATCCAATTCTTGTGCCTAAATATCCTACGGAAATACGGATACGATAATTTCAGTCGGTTTTGGGGAAATCGGACAGTTAGTTTTTCCTTTAAAAATATTATGGCACTTCATACAAAGGAATGGTCGTGTTTACGAGGTTGTCATTAAATTAAATTCATTCGTTCAAAGAGCTTTTAGATTCTATGGTCTCCACAGAATTGTTTTTCATTCTTAACTTCTTTGGCCCATATTTGAACTATCTTCAGAACTGCTTCGACCTATATTTTAGAAATTGAGACTATTTAACTACTTATTTTGTAAACTTCCCTTTTGAAAATTTTATGGCGATGGAATATCAAACGTTACTCAATATAATCCATTATCTAGGATCATTGGCACAATTGGCTGCTATATAAAAAATACTAATTTTACACTTTTTCGAAAATATAAAAGTAGCTAGAGGTCAAGGTTCAGCAAGGAGATATTACCTAAGAGACGTAATGGGTGACCCCGACATGCATTAAAACCAGTGTTCAGTGCGTGAAAGTGCTGAGTTTTAAGGGCTAACTTGCATTGCTGCTGTGTGGTAATTCTCTTTTCATGAAGAATTTAGGTTAACGGGTGGCTGCTTTCGACGTCTATGGTAGATACGAATATAGAGATAAAAAGATTAAACTTATAAAAGTCATGAAATTAAGGGTTCATGTACGGACTTCATAATCATACTACAGATGTTAAACGATGCCTTTAGTGAGATTTATCCATTTGAAACTACTTTTGAGCTTTTTTACGCATATTGGTCGCCTTACTGCAGTCATTGCTATCGAAGGTTTTCCAATATTTTCAATAATCATTCAATTTTCTTTTTTTATTTTACATTTTCTCATTCGATGCTTTGCTGTTGACTACAAAGTATATCCTGGCTTAATGACCCACAAAATACTTCATCTACATCAGTAGTCGCCAGTCAAATTAATCGTCAAATCGCTTCTAAAACCTACAATTTAATTTAATTTATTTAATCTTTCATAATTCCTTTAGCTAACGCCTTTGATAACTTGCTTCTCGATATCCATCCTTGATTTTCATCGGTAAGTTTTTATTTTTGTTCAACTTTTTTTGTCTTCACCTAAGTATTGTACTTCCGAATATCCAGTTCGATCTCGTCTTCTTCTCATCGCTGTCTTTCATGAACTTCTCTCATTACCCTGTCTTCAAATAACTTCTTCATCACTCAATCGATTTTTAAATTTTCTTCATAACACAATAGTATTAAGAGTTATTAGTTTAATAGTTCTCAGTTTTAATGCAGCGACTATTACTGCTCTTTCTTATTACTACTATGATCATTAAAGTTCACCCCAATACAATATAAAAAGATATACGTATATTTTATGTGGATTCCGTTCCTACATATTCAAACTATTGCAAATCGTCGAATAATTGTTCAGTTTGATGGAGAGCATCCACCACTCATAATACTCTGTATACTCTTTCTTTATTACCTTTTCCAATACTGTCTACCATTCACGGGCAAAATTTATCCACTGTTATGCTTTAGAAGGCATAACCGATACATTACGGTTTCCACGATCGACAACAATGTGTTACTGAGGGCAGGACGACTACTGAAGATATGCTATCGAAGGGTAGGTAGGAGTATTTTTTAGCTCAAGTGATTTACCTAATCACTTAACCCAAGGCAACAGAAAAAAATTCACCATTCAATTTATTTAGCACCCAATATTGGTGTGGAAAGATGTTTCAATTTTCGAACTAAGCGTTTAAATTATATAAATATATATATATATGTATGTATATATATATATATATATATATATATGTGTGTATATATATATATATGTATATATATATGTATATATATATATATATATATATATATATATATATATATATATATATATATATATATATATATAAACATATATACCCCCCCTTCCTCTTCAAACTTTCCATACCCTTGCACTGCGTCTTCCGCCATGCTTCTTCTTTTGCTTTATTAGTTGCCCACCTCAATTTATTATTTAACTCTTTGTACTTCCTTTTGCCTAATTCTGTGTGTGTGTTCTCCCATTTTATTCTCTCATCTATCTTCCCAATCATCCCATCCGTGATCCATGGTTTCCTAGTCCTTATCCCATAAACGTTTCCTATAGTTTCTTTGCGACTTCCGATATCCCTTTCTTGATACCTGCCCATTTTTCATTGGTTGTGTGAAGTATATATACAGGTATATAAAAATATGTATATATATATATATATATATATATATATATATATATATATATATATATATTTATTTATTTATTTATATTTTATATACTTATATATACATGCATATATATAATTGGTTTCTCTTAGAAAAAATACTGGAAGATATGTATTTAAAAATGTTGCGAGTTTATTTCATCTCATAAATAAAAGCATGCTCTATTTATTTTTCGTCAAATGGGCAGTTAATGGCTATTTAGAACAAAATGATAAATAAGCAACTCGAATTTTATACATATCTACATGCTTCTCTGATATACCCAATCCTAGAACCACCATTTTCTTAAAAAAATATATTGGAAAACGCTTCACTTGATATTCTTTGGTGCTTTTTACGAGGTGTTTAATGCTGACACGATTAAAATGGAAAATTACGTCGTCCAGCTGTTTGTGATGCGTCCCGAGTAACTCATTAGAATGAAGGATTCTTGCCAAACGGGTCCCAATTCACGTCCAAATCATTAAACTTTGCAGTAAATACATATCTTACTGACAGAGGAGTAAAAATATAAACGGAGATCACGCATTTTTTTTCTGGCGTTAAAAGTTTCAACGTCGCCTTTAAATTAAGCAAGCGACAAATGGCCTTTTCTGGGCGCCGACGAGCGAGTATTATGGAAGAGAAAGAATCATCGTATTCAAGAAGGCCACATAAAAAATAATTAAGCTTGTAGCGGGGATTGAGGAGAATAAAAAGGAGCGAGCGAGGGAAGGTCCTCGCGACATGAGGATTGGGCAGCAGCAGACGGTGGAATAAGAGGAGAGCGGGAGAGAGGGAAAAAAACAAAGATCACAAATTAAGGACTTCGGGGAGCCAATTTGGAGCTGTAGGCATTAAGATCGAGACACTTGGAGAGGGGGCGGAGGTCTGGGTGTAAGCGTGGGGGGGGGGAAGCCCTCTGCTCAGAGGGAAGACCTCCGCTTTTTCCCCATTTCTGTGCGCGCAACGGCGGCTAATAGGTCGGGGCGTGGATGAACCCAGTAGGACTTCTCAGCGAGAGGGAGAAGAGATTAGAATGACCACTAATTAAAGCCATGGAAATCATTCCGCCGCCACCGTGGGTGGGCGTGGACATTGCCGTGGTCGGAAAACAAAACTGGGAGGCGGTGGGGATTCTGCTCGATTCCATAGGCGGGAGAAGGGGAAAAAGTGAACTACGGAACGAAAGAGTTGGGCTCGACTGGACCTCCCAGTAGCGAAAGCCCGTCATCCCAGCCCTCAAGATTTTTTACTGCGGCGTCCATGAGAGAGAAGGAAGGCCCACCTTCGTTTTTCCGCTCCTGGACGTTGTATTAACGCTCCCAGAGTATGTATGGAACAATTTCGGAGGCCACTGTTTCGAATAACGGCGCAAAGAGCTCCTTATTGTTGCGGTTTAATGGCTTGGAACAACGGAATGTGCTCTCTCATGGAATCCGGTGAAGCTAAACGCTTTTCTAACATTACCATTGCTATGAAGAACTCTCAAAATATTCTTCATTAAGTTTAAATCAGTAAACAAAATATGACAGAGAAGACTTGGAAAAGGTAATCATAGGCTGAAGTTTTCAGCTTTTTTAAAATGCGGATAACTTCGATAGCCATTTTATGCTTTCACGAATTAATGAAATGGGAATAAATGGGTAACAAGAGAACGGAGACATGTTAAATACGTTTCAGGTATACATAGATTTCCTTAATTCCTGAGTCTTGTAAAAAAGTAGAGAGGACAAAGCTATATCATGGAGGGAGCCAATATGGGGTCAAAGATGGGTGGACAGAGATTTTACAGCCATACATATCTTTCTCTCTCCTAGAAAAACAGAAGCTGACGTCCGAAATTACGTTGGACCCTTATTGGATTACGCATTCTTCATTCCTCTCTTCATTCTATCCTTCATGCTCTAATGCCCTTCGTCCCTTCCTTGCTCAATGTTCTCCCCGCTATCGCAGTTTTCAACATCCCTTCGCAAATCAACATTCTCTGCATCCACCTGTCCTACCTCTTTTTGATTTCCCCAGCAATCCCCGCTCCACCTCCATCATTCCCAGTACTTCTTCGTTTGTATTCCTTTCTGCCCATTTCATCTTTATCATGCTTCTCCATCACCACAAATTTTAAAAGACTAATCTACGCTTATCATTTTACTTATACGACCTTGTTTCCACGTCGTACAAACCCACGATTCAAATCAAAGTTTTGAAAATCTTTTCCCTAACGTGTTTCCTTCCTAACGTTCCTATCATCCAAACTGTCAGATAAAACTGATCATTCCATAAGTAATTATTTGCCATGTGTCCATCCTTCTTATTCAATACCCTATGTATCACTTAAATTACATGCGAATTCAAGCTTACTGTTCTAATATCCTCACATGTGGCTAGATTTCCCTTGTATAGGGTGGGAACTAACACTGACTAATTTGACAAAATATTCCGGATAAATTTCTCCCTCATAAAGGCTACGCATTAGTCCATTAAAAAACCTCTTTCACGTTTTCCCAAACCCTTTAGTAGTTCCAAGAGGACTTTATCTAACCCATGGTCTTATTTAATTTCGATTCCCTTAATAGCCTTTCTATCTCACCATCAAGTTTGCTTTGTTCTATGTTCTCCCCATCTCCGTCATAGTATCTTGCTCTGCGTAAACCTGCTGGGCTAATGTATCTATCTTATAGATCCTATATATATTCTTTCCACATTCGTAGAATCTTCTTCAGTTCAATCAATAATAATTTGCAGGCTCTTCTTGGATTATATGCACGGAATCTCCCTTCTTTTTTCTTGACTGCGTTATCCTTAGTAAACTTCCCCTGTCCTTGCCGCACGATATCCGCCACTTTTTTCACTCAATTAGTTTTCTTCCTCAATTTTTTTACTTAATTCATTGTCTCCTCTTCTGTCTTACTCTGTAATTTCTTCATTTACATTTGCATTTAAGTTTCTTTCTCTTTCTATCATCTCAATTATCTCGTCTGTAATTCACTGTTTCCAAGTCATTTTCATATTTAGTGTTTCTTATGCATTGTTTGAGGTTTTCTATAGCTCTTATATTAAATTTTTCCTTCTAGGAACACCCGCTATTATTTCCTCTAATTGATCGTACACCCTGTCGACTTCTTCCTCTTCATTGTGTTTTAGTGGAATGTCGACCTGTTGTACACTGGCAAGTTCGATGGATCAGCTATTATTTCTACTAAGAGTACATTATCACCCACCTGCTCTCGGTTCACTATGCTTCTTCCCATCTTTTATTATCAGTGGTATTGCTAGCCCTCTGTTGCTCCCTTCCCCGGTTCTGTCTATTGCTCTATAACTATCGCTCCAGTAATTCCCGCTATCTTTCTCTCTCACTCTCATAACCCTGATACATCTATATTTGCTCTCCTCGTCGCTCGCTTAAAATTTCCTAATTTTCCTATCCTCAGTATCGTGCTAGCATACCAAGTCTCTTTTCTAAGTGACTCCGATATCTCGGTCTATACTTAGCTGCTGTGGTCGATTTCACTTTGGAGGATTTCTCAAGATGATGACCACAGAAGCCTTTACTCTCACTCTGTTGGGCACGACACACCCCACGTGCCGAGTACCGTAGTTGCCAGGACTCACACTAGATCACTGGCAATCATTATTTCGTGGGGTCATTAATGGAAGTGGTTTCTTGTTCTTTTCCTCAATAGTGTTTTTATCGTAATAACATTATTCAAATTGTCGTCCCAGCGGGGTCAGACGCCTTTGAGTCACCTCACTGAGAAACGGGAGATGAACGGAGTACCTTAGATTCTGGCTCCTACGTGTCGGCCTATCTGACATGGGCCAGTCAACACTACTTGTGTCACCATAAGGTTTAACTATCATTGCTTCCGCCAAGATAGCCCCGGGCATTATCAGAAGGCACAAGCCCTTCCAAAACGTCAAAGCTCTAATCCATGGAGAGAGTTTGATCAATCTACAACACATATTATTACGTCCAGTAACTTTCCTTAGACTATTAGTTAGCATGTAAATATAAGATTAATAAATTTAAGAAAGTGAAAAACTGAAGTAATTTTAGAGAGAGGACTTGAGCCATGTTACGATGTCGTGTTACATCAGAATGAAATGGAGGTATATAGTCGCACCATACACATATGTGTTATTGTGTGTGTGTGTAGTAAGTGAAATCATTTGACTGTTTTGGTGTAATATTTATCTTATGTATATCACCACTGTTTGAGTGCTATATGTATGTATATAACTGAAACGAAGGCCGCTCTGAATCTCATCGCTTCTTGACTTCATGACTTTAGCGTCCTGATGAATGGCATTCGTTGGTCGTATTCTTTTACTATAGTGCTGTGTCTAAATACTTATTAAGTTAGCTGCAATAGGTCAGGCGGATCGGTGCGTTTGCATTCTATGATCACAGATCCCATGATTCTCAAATCGTAAAGCCAAATTGAGGTAAATTCGAGGCAGACAACCCAATCCTCATTTCTCGACCACGGGATCCACCTTTGAAGCCTTTATTAAAACCGTAATATAAGCCTCCAATCCACTTCATATTAGCCTTCCAATGGAGTCACTTTGAAGGTCGTATTCTCGGAAGTTGCCTTCCGTAAAGCTGTTAGTCTGTTTATTTGGGACCATTTTAAATGGACTTTGATGGGGAGTGATACCTCATCCCCACTTTTCACCTACCACTCTTTTACATGCTAAAGAGTTTTTAGTAGGAATTCTCGGTCGAGTGGTGGAATGAGAGGACACGAGGTGTGAAAGCCGTTCGTTAGCTCTCGTCACTGTTTTTTTCATCTCCAAGTTCCTTTTGACTTCCATTTTTGAAGGCGACGTTCGGATCAAGTTCAAACGAATGGAAATTGTTACGACCCACCCTCTTCAGACTCCTTAATGCGCCGAAGTCATCGCACGAAGGGCGGCGTGGCGGCGGCTGTGAGGTAGGCAGGTGAAGCGACGACGTCAGGAAGGGAATCGTTCCCGCGGCGAGAAAATTAGCGGAGTTAACGATAAGTAATAAGCTGAGCGAACGGGGATGAAGACGACAAAAGCATTTTGGGAGTGCCGGCGGCGTCGGCAACCCTTCTGGGTTGCTCAAGGGAGGACAGGAGTGGCAAGGGCGTGATATGGTAAATTTTTGAAAAAAAAATTAAGGCTTACTTCTCTTGAAATTGAGGATTTTAAAAAGAATTTGGTGGGTGATTTTCGTCCGCAGTGCCCTGTTTGCTCGAGTCTCTTGCCGGATTTTAAGACAGAGTTAGGATATAATTACGAAGTCGAATTAAATATCTTCTCAGAAAAGGGGCCAGGATTTTTCGAGTCACCTCTCTGAATAATAATGAGCCATAGTCCTTGTTCATTGTGGGGCATTTTTCCTAATTGCCGGCTACCGAATGGTCTGGAGAGGCCTTTCGGAATTTGCTTTTGCCTTGGGGTATAATCACACCTCGTGTGATAAATGTGTTCATTTTTTACGCTCGTCAAAACGAGAGTAATATTACGGTTAAGAGATTTTGAATCAATTTTGAGGATAAATTACCCATCGGAATGAGTCTTATGCGGTAGTACCTTTAAAAAATGAGGTTTTGAAGAAGATAATGCGTCGGTAAACATATATAAGTGGAATTCTGCTACAAAATTATCATTTCAAAAACAAGACTAAAATGTTGGATCAACAGGTGTGAAAAACACGAAGTGTACTGCATTTACTGTCGTTAAGTTCGCGCAAACAAAATGTGTTGACTCGGAAATAATTATAATAATTTATCAGTGTTTTCATGGCCAGCGCATATTTTATCCTTCACGGTATAACAATGAATTTATAGTCTTGAAATATTGCTAATACTCAATATCGCCATCAATACTTATTACTGTCGTGGCTAGATATACATTTGCATGGTGAATAGACTTCGACTGTAATTAATATAACACTACACTGAAGATCTCAGTGATTGTTGGCACGGGAAATTCACATAATTATCATTGGTATTCTATGGTTTAAGGTTGGTTTTGGATGGTACAACGCTAAAAATGAGGGTAGTAAGCACTAATTATTACGTCAAATGAACACACCCAGGTTTGACTTCGTGGAAAGTCTTCATATCCATAGTGGAAAACAACACATTAGTTAACCAAACTGTTAGACTTCGTGCGAAGCGCGTTTTACCCCATTCGACACAAAACTATAGGAAACTGTATCGTACTAAAAGGGGATATATTTCTGGAAAACTTCAAAGTTGCCTCATGGGTATTAAGTATCAGCGTATTCGCAGGCTATGTGTGCCTCACTGGCCGATTTATACTCAGTCAAGCATATAATGAAATCTATTTAGGAGGCAACAAAGGATTTCTGTTTACAATAAGGGTCACTTTTACCATTCAGTTTGGCAGTTTTTTCTTTCGATACATTTTTTCGATCCATTTTATTTCGAAATAAAACGAAGACAGCTTTGAAACACTGAAGAAAAACGATATTTTTGGATATATAAATGATGAACTCCTCTTTTTTCGCATAAAACCAAATTACGGTTTTATTAACACTTGCCATTACTGAAATTTTTACTAAACAAATTTTATGTAAGGCATTTTTCTTTAAACCATTGGAATTGTCATGAGGTAGTTTCTCACGAAAAGGATTAATCAATGTTGTCTTCTACTCAAAATGTTTTGCATAAGGACATGTGAGACGTAATGGAAATATCACTTTCTCCGTATATCAATTCTATAGCTCAAAAGAATGCCATAGTATTAATGAAATGAAAAATAATGGGGTAGTAATAACAGTAATTAAGATACGGAGTTCATTGAATTGGGTTTGGAGAATTGTTCACAAAATGAAATGGACGATAATATAGAAGATTTTTAAAGAGATGTTGCATAGGATGTAAAAGAGAAAGAAGAAATACAGACAGGAAAGTCGTAATCAGAATACAGGTATGTAAATTAACAGGTTGATGGTTTTTGGCCATAGAACGTAGAGTAAGGTAGACTGAAAGGTAATAAAGCAACATATGAAATGAGTTTGATAAAATGCCGTTTATTTTGTATTTGCATATTTAATAATAATGTAGTAGATTTATTACGTAAAATCAGTATATATACGATATTAGAAGTAAAAAAGTAATCGGAATTCGAAAACATAAAAGTATTAGCAATTTATTAGTTTTAGAGACTCCTGATATCATTCACCGACTGACTCGGCCGTTTTTTATAGTATATAATGATGTCATATTTCTTCTCTATCAAACAATGACAAAGAGTGGTAAATACATGAGAAACCATTCGGAAACAAGTTTCTCTTCCTGTATTTCAATATCATTTCGCCTTGTTCAGACGCAGACAATTCTATTCTTACTTTTTTTAATTTTTGCTAGGTTTTTCTGGTCAGATATTCACTAATCTCAATTAAATCGCGAAAAAAAGTTCCCTTAAATGTATCAATGTTTAAATTATAAACTTAAATTTAACTAAAATTAAGAATATAATTGATTTGCGGTCTCAAAATACGTACTGTTGAGATGGTGGAAGGAATAATGAACCGAGTGATATTTTTTCTGCCTGCTGAGACTTTTACTGGTAATGGCATGTTGCCTGATAAATATTTATGCTCAATTCGAAACATTTTCTGACTTAAAAATTTAATACCACCACGTAAGGCTCGAGTGCGAATAAAACTGCCAAAGCACACCATGGGCTGAATTTCGCTACGGATGAAAAAGATACTGCACAAAGAAGCATACACGCCACGCCTCATGCATATTTTTCTTAGGTTCTCAGATAAAAGATGTCATTTTACGTTTATATGAATCTCTACCTCAGATGAGCAACATATGAAATCAAGATAGTCCTCCACGTTTTATACCACACATTCTAAGCCATGGAAAGGCCCATAAAATTTCGAAATGATTTGGATTCTCCTATCACACATTTTTCCCTTTTTCCTCGCCCGTCTAATAGAAATCGGCTTGGGTGGTACCCACTATGGGACGAGTGGACATCTAGTATTAGCTGTCTGACTCCACTGCAAAGGTGTACCAGGATTTTCTTGTAAGTTTTGATAGCTGACACGAATATCAATAATGCTCTTACACGAATCGAGCTCCTTAAGAATACCATTCTCACTCCCTTGCCACTTCCTCTCGTCCTTAAAGCTTGACTCTCCGCGTTATTTTCCATTCACCGTTTCTCCTCGAGCACCGGACTCTTACCCAGTCAGCTACCCCCAGCAAACCCCACTTCGACTACTTTTAACAACCGCACAGGCCTGTCGTTTCCACGATGCACGTCACCTCACAGGACCAAACCCAATGGCACTTTTTTTTCGAACATTAAGGAAGTCGAGGAAGAGGTGAGGGAGTAATAATTACTTCCAGAGTTCAGGGTAAGAACGTGGAAGCCTCGACGTCGGTTGTTTGCGTTTGTGTGAGAAGGAGCGGTTCCATGAATGGGGGCCGCCAAAAAAGGAAGGGGAAGAGTGTGCGTGCCTTCTTTTTAACGTTTTCCCAAAGGAGAGGAGAAAGGTAGATGTGGATGAAAGGATTACCGATTCCTAATTGGTTTGTGAGCAACCGCTTTTGTTTCGCATCCATTCAGGTAAATGCTGGTTTTTGTCCGCAGTTTTCCTTCTAGCTCATGGGCCCTGCGTCCTCCTTCTCGGCTCCCTCCAGGATCTTCCTCTCGGCTGTTTATTTGTTGTCCCTCTCTTTATTTCCACCACGCTTTGTGAAAGCCGCAACTGTACTCTTCCCGTTTCCCTACCGGACATTCTGAAAATAGTAAAGAAAGCGAGCGAGAGAAGTGTTATATTTATTATTCTTTTCTATCTCTCCTCTTGCCACCCATTTCAAAAGTCGCCAGCTCCCTCTCTTCCCCCCCCCTCCTCCTCCCCATCCCTATCCCGTTCACTCGCCTATTTTTATTGCCGTTGCCCGCTCAAAGCGTCGCGACATCCATACGCACGCACGCATCCCCCCACAATGGGCACATTTATTCGTTTTTAGGACCCCGGCGAAGGGAGTGCCCCGCACAAGCGCCCTTCCTCTTAAAACCGCCCTTCCTGACTCTCCTCCCTCACTCTGAAACCCACTCCACACACGTTGGAACCCCCCACTTTGACAGTCCCACTCTCCTTGCCCCACTCCCCCACCCTATACCTTCCGATTCCCACCCATCCCCGCTCTCCCTCCCCGCCATATTCCTCGCCCGGGTTCTATCCCTCGTTTACCTCCACTCTCGTCCCCAACCCCCAAACACACGCCCTGCGCATTTGCATCCCTTCTCCCGTCTAGGCATCACCTCTCTCCCTCACCTCCTCACCTCGAATCACCAACCACTCCCTAAGCATCCGCCCTCTTTCCTCCTCCCCGCACGAGGGTGGCAAGGCGAAGAGACAATGGGAAGGTAATGGGGCGTGGGTGTGAAGGTGATGCCGATGGTGAAGATGGCGGGAAAAATTCGTCTTGCCGCGTCCCCCATCCTCTACCACCGCCTCCTCCAACTTCCTCCCCCTCATTCGAATACGGAAAACAATTTTATTTATTTCTTTTTATTTTTGTGTCTCGGGGTTAGGGAGCGGGATAAGGGGAAGAATTATTTTCGGGTCGAGGGAGTGTCCCCTCTTTCGGAAGAAGGAGTTTCTTTCAAATCTTTTTCGCTTGTTTTTTGTTTGCTTTGTTTCATAACTTTGGCGTGAAACCCTTGACGCTGTTCATCACGGCCAAAGTGCAGCCTCAAATCAACTCTCTCATGTCTAGCGCTGGATTTGGTAATTACGCCGATCGAGGCCCCCATCTTATTGGTGAGGGCACGCCGAAGGGCAGATGCTGGCGTGGAACTCTTTTCTAAATACAGTTCTTTCACCTGTAGGTGTTCAAATTTGAACATTGTGCTATAGGGTGCCCATAGGGCAGAGGCATCATACCAACGTTGCATAAATGTATGGAATTGAAAACCTTTCCCAAAAAAAATTTAATAGGTGTCTCTGAAGAGAGTTGGAATAAGAAGATTTGAATTAACAAAAGGAGATATTTTTGATTATCATCGAAATCTCCGTGCACGCTAACATTTAGAAGCAGGAGGAGATACGTGTATGAGTGAAATGAGATTGATAATCTACAAAAATTGAAGAAAATATCAAAGTCAAAGAACCAAAGAGTATCTTTATAAATGGTACAAAGTGAAACAAGAATAATATATGCATTATAAATGGCTTCCTTCCTTTGAGAAAGGTAGTTTTGCCACTGAAAATTCGGAATACGGGTGTCATTTCTGTGTCTCTCTGTGTTTTTGTCCGCCAGAGCTATCTCTCTTTATCGTTCAGATTATATAATTTTCCTGCACTTTTGAATCCCTTCTTTATATATATCATGCATATAAAATAGCCTATATATATATATATATATATATATATATATATATATATATATATATATATATACATATACATAGTATATATATATATTTATGTATACCCTCGGTTAGCTACCAGGGTGCGGCTATTACCACTTCGAATAATGAAGAATATGTCACTTAATGAGGTCGGGAAGGTTGAGACACATGCAATCTCTGTACATGAAACACTATTGAAACTTATTTCCTGATGAATTGATATTAAGAATAAGTGTTTATTCAATCTCTTGTTTGGTTGCCTAAAATATAGATGCCTTAGAATATTTTAGAATAATTGGGAAAAAAGGACAAGGGAAACTTGGACTTCAAGTTCAAAATATAAACTAAATTATAAAATTGAATAAATTGATTATATTTCACTGGCCCATTTATGTCAGGATAGCGATGCAGAAAAGTATGCTTTTGAATGCAAGATATTAAATTTTATGGTGATGCCAGGATACGTGAAGAAATTTGATATTATGCTTTCTGTACATGTATGCACATACATATGGACCAAACATATTTAGGGTACCAGGCCTAAGAATGCGATCCCAGAGAAATTATATTGATTCTAGAGCACGTTAGTGCAGCAGCGTCGGCTGCCGCTCCGGTATTATGAGGGAACAGAAGCCAAAGAAGGGCGGGAAGACTGGGAAAAGCACATAGACGTGGATTGGAGCTAAATACTAAAAGCCAGATGGTCTCAATCAATCGTGAACGGACTTGACATTCGATCCGTATTATTACCAGAGTGATTAAATGAGAAAATATGTTGATATACAGGGTCCGTACAATAAGTATCGTGACTGTTTCGCTGTGGCCTGAACGGAGCGGTGGATGGGACTCCGACCGGTCGGCTCGGTAGAGCGGTCCCACACCACTCAGCCGCACTTTAGTTCACTCGCCTCCGGGAATGCGTTGAGACAGGTGGATTTTTGTGACGTGAGATTGTTTGTGGTGTCGTCACACCCGCATGGAGCACAACGTTGAGCAACGCTACGCTGAGAAGTTTTGCGCGTTGGAGACCCTTGAACTCATTAAACAGGCTTAAGGGGATGTTGACTGATTCAGCCACACAAAAGTTTTTGAGTGAGTTTATCTGTTATTTGAAGATGCACAGCACAGTCAAATAAAAATCTCGGTATGTTAGCGATACTGACGAAATTTTTCTTCTTCAACATTCTGATTTAGACTTTAGATTTAGTTAAATAATTTAGTACAATAGTTAATACCGCAAATCACATGCTACTTTCCATTTTAGTTATCCTATTAAAATTAGATATTAACCAGTAGTCTCTCAGTATGTACAAGTATTACGCGTAAGATAACGTACGCGATAAAATATTTCTGTGCATTAAATTCATTGTATGTCAACTTAGGACTAAATGTAAATAGAAAAATTCCTTTACATGGAGGTTGAATAAGAGTGAACAGCTAAGATGGCTGCCGTTTATTGAATTGAATTGAACAACGCTGGACTGGAATGGATTAAAAAATGATTAACATGAATCCTTTATCCTAATGAATTTTGAGATATTAAAAAAAAAAAATTATGATAAGTTTAATATTGGCAGTGAGCACCATCTAGGTTTGGTAAAATACATTTAATTAAAAGACAATTATATTCCGATTCCATACGCCGTTAGTGCATTAGTAAAACCGTATTTTACATGTTAAACTGTAATAATATCCAAAAATCGAAGGCTTAGGTATTAAAATATTTTCCAAATAAATTTATAGCTCTGCTCAGAAATGATTGCACTGCCAATTTCCTGTTTCTTTGTACTTTATTACATACTTATTTATCAGATGACATATCTTGTTTTTATCATATCTTTGGGACGCCCGTTCCATCGTATTCTTCACCTTTCTCTGCTTTATCGTTGTTGGATCATAAAATATCCCAGCTTTTCTAAATTATTGTTCGATACATTTATTTTAAAGTTTGATATACGGTTGTGTTTATACTTTTCCATTGTTAACACGACATATCTGATGATTAAAACTATTTTTTGTTCAAAATGTTTATCATGAAGAATGGCGTTGACTTAGCAGCCGTTGTATTTTCCATTATTGCATTAACACTTTTCTCAAGAGGCTTTGGATCGGGTGCAATAAACATGCCTACCACCCGCTAAAACCAATTTCAGTGAATAAATTTTTTCTCGAGTTTTTCACCAGTTCTTTCACCAGGACTTTCAAATAAAGACCGAAAAATTTTTAGTGGAGAATAGGGGAGAGAACTTGAATTCTTGTTCTCAACGGGATCTCGTAGCTGTCCTCATAAATTATCTCATTTACTGAGAGCAAACGCTGGCGATAGGTCCATCGCGTTTGCCCTGTAAAAAAGTGGGCGCATAATTTTCAAAGCTTTGCAAAAGAATCCATATTAAACCGTTATGCATTATTATCTTGGAATAATTTTTAAGAGTATCCCTGCTAATGTAGGAATATATTCTGGACCTTCCGACCTCTTTTATCCTCATTCTTACGTACAATGGAGGAAAATAAGAATGGCATATGCTTTTAAACATTGGATTAGTGGTAATTATGGCTTATTTGATGTTACACGACTATAAAACTGAGCCATTATTTTAACTCTTCCAGGAAACGATTTTTTTCTGTCGTTGATAAAAGAAAGAAGAATAAGGGATCCGTGGAAATATTCTATATTTTGTAGTTCAATTGCTTGCACATTTAAAACCGCCAGCGCTGTGTATTATATATTCCCTTTCTCTTATAGACGGATAAGTTCTGGTTCCTGTGCGCTCATTTCTTAGCCGATAAAAGCTATTAGCTCGCAGAGGCGGTAATTTGTCCGACATTAACCTTTTATATCATATCTTACGACCCGCAATAGGTATTACATTGCAGCTGTTAGCGTTGTTAAGAAGTTGCTAGGATTTTAATTGGCAAATGAATACTTAAATAGAGAATATACAGTTAAAAAATCTGAAGATGCAATCACGCTAATTCAATCCAGCTTATGGACTTTTTAAAAACTAAAAACAATTATATGTGAATAAACAACCATTCCACAGATTATGCAGGCGAAGTCATCGTCTTCATACGAGAGGCCATGAAACTCGCACCATGAAAACCCACTGAGAAGAGATTTTATTTGAATGGAAAAATAGTTTTGAATATTTTTGCTTTGTATAAAATATATCTTTGTACTAGCCTTTCTCAAAATATTACAGAGACATTGATGAATTGATAATATTTTAAACAAAATAAATTTTGTTCGATAACACATATTAAGTTAAAAAAAATGAAAATAGGCTCGTCATAAGTGCATTAAAGGATTACTTTTTCCGCAGTGGACATTATATCAACAAATTTTCAGCTTTAATATGCCTGAGCGTTGAATTAAAAGGCATTATTGCGAATAACGTTGCTAAACCGAAATATTTTGAGAATATTTCTTATTCCCTATCTCAAAAAATAAGTGCCAGTTGCTGTTGAAGAAAAAGGCATGCTGTTCTTCTGCCAAAAGGGAATGTGACAAAATTAAATGACAATTCTATGATTAGCCAGGAAAAACTTGTAAAAATCCTTTTAACTTCTCGTAAAATTTTAATTCTCATTAATACATCACCTTGAATCATGAATTTAATACCGTAAATTAAATAGATTAAATATAGTTACAAGATTAGAGGAAACGCTGTTGTTGATTAAGTTTGTTTGTTTTTAATTTTGTTTAACTTCCGTAAGTTATGTTGTCCTAGTATGGTATTCCTTTTTATTAGCAATATTTTATGAGATATTAATTAATTTTCAATTTATTTTTATCTCTGGTTTTTACCATTCAACATTAATGCTTAACCTCTCTTCTCTAATTTTCTTCTCAGGCTTAAGGTTGCCTTTAAGACTACGATCATTCTCGACAAAAACTAAAAGAAAGCTTAAAAGGTCCTTCATTTGAACGAGGCTTGCTGGCGGTGCATTTTATTGGCATGCCCATTTCTGCATCGTTCTACTTTCCTCCAGCAAATCGTGTTAATCCGCTTTCCCCTTCGCCAGGCACTCGTGAGGGTGCATTTCACGCGGTGGTTCTCTCGTGTCAGAGCGCACGGTGTAGTGCGTAGACCTATCTGGCCGGTGTACATATATATATATGCACTTGAACGTACTACGTAGTCGTCTCTCTTAACTTGAAGTGATGCCTCCTTACTCCTTCCTTCCACTCTTTCCTTTTTCACCTCCCTCCCTCTCCTTCCTCATTTCTTTCCTTTACCGTTTAAGTACACCACCTAACATTCCACCCTCCGCGGACCGCAACATCACCCTTATTTTTCTTTCCGCTCACTCTTTCATCCGTTTTCCTCGGTTTAATTTTTAAACCTTTTGGAATTGTATAGAGCAAATATTTGAAAAAGCCGTAGATACACGATTGACGTGGAAAGAAAAGGGTACCAATGGATGGCTAAGACTAGCAAGCGGCTGAAGAAGGCATTAAGTGGTTCCCGCCGCCCATTTCCTCCCCCTATTCCGTGTGGATCTCACCAGACCCCCCTTCGCCTCTTCTACCCGCCTCTCATTCCCTCCACGGTTCATTTTTCTTCGTTCCGACTTTCGTTCGGACGCGAACTCTTTCCGAGCCCACGGCGGGGCGAGTTGTTTATTGAAAGGTGTAAGGTTCGGTGCTGGATTAGGTCCGGCACATATGAGTTGTCGAAATGGGTGTGGGGAGGGAGAGGTAAGAGTTTGGCGGTAGTTGGAAACAGAGAGAGAGGGAGAGAAGTTGTGGGAGTTGAGCGAGCGAAAAGATAATGGAACGGTGAGAAATGTTCCTCTCTTGCTGAAATTATGGGTTCCCTCTGCTTGGATTTATTTTTTATTATTCTAACTTTGGGGCCGATCAAATATTTTCGCACTTTTCTTCCGCACATTTATAAGTCAGTCTTTAGCCCTGTCGACGGCACTCTTTATGACCCCCTTGAGTTCGATTCCAGCTTTATGTTAACCATGAAGTGAATAATAGTATGCCTGTCGGCGCACCACCACACTTCATAAGGAAAAGGGGAAGTGTTCTTTTTTCATCGATTGTATTAAATTTTCCATTAGCAGAACGAATCTTCAATATATAATGACCCTCTTTCTTAACTTTCCTATGGAGCCATGCTCTTCCGCTTTTATTTTGGCTTTATCGCTCACCCTATTGAGTGCGGTCCTGAATATGAAATTAGTAAGTGATGATTTTTGAGGTTCCTAGTTTAAAAATAGGTTTCAACGTTGTGGCTTCATGAAATAGCATTGATTTTTTTCATTATTCATTTAATTCTTGATATTTTTGCCAGTAAAATGAAATTACATTGAAATGATTATATGTTTGTTCAATTATCCAAACGAACGGAATACTCCGAAAATCTGGAAAAATTCACTTCGCATTAGGCCATGTTATTTTGTGGCTATTTTAACAAAATACCTAATTTCATGACATTTATACAGCCCAACATCTATTTTATTCACCAATTACTGCATTTGATTTAGTATTTTTGCAAATAGAGCAGATTTTGCGAGTAGAGAATAGAGTAGGTGTCTTGAGATTAGAGAAGGTTTTAAGAATAGAGTAGATAGAACTTATGTTTAAAGGTAATCGGAAAATACGAATTGAAAAAATTAAATTCAAAGAATCTTTACGCCTTATGTGGATTCTTATACACTTTCAGGAAATTAATCGTCAGATGTCATTGGCAGCTATACATGGATGTAGGTTTTCACGGCGAGCACATACACCTTCCAGTAGTGAGAGAACTACAGATTTCCCACTTTTACGAGCACGAATCACTAGGGTTTGAAAGGCGTCGCAGATGGGATCCGAACCGGCGCGTGTGTAAACACAGCAAATCGGAAGAAACGAGACAATTACGCGTGTACAATTGCAAGTATCGCGAGGAGCGTGGAGGGGGAGGAGAGAGGAGTGAGGGAGTGAGGTGAGATGGAAAATGGGGGGGGGGGAGTGAGAGCGGGGTGGAAGGGCTGTGTAAATTGACGGCACTGTCCTGGGCATTGGAAAGGGACTGTCTGTTCCTTAGCGGGAGGCCGGCGATGAATAGAAGCGGGGATTCTTTGAAAGGCGACGGGAGATGCCGTTGCCATGGTTGTGCTGGGAGGATGGGGACGCAGTGAGTTCAGCTTGGCGACGAGGCCCTCGGTGGCAGGAGAAGGACCAAAAGGGGAGGGCGTGGGAGGAATCAGAGGCTTCGGATCGCGTTTGGGTCCAGAGGGGAATGAGTATAATGTCTGGGTGCTGTAAAGAGGATGAGAGAGGGGGGTGGCGGACACGTAATGTACGAGGCATCCGCGTGAATGGTTGAGCCCATTGCGAGGGCGAGGCCTTTGATATGAAAAGCGCGGGTGGAGCTCCCCCGCAACAAGAGTCATTCTTCTGAAAAAAAAACTTTTTTTCTTATTGTTGGGAGAGAAAGGGGTGGAAAAGAAATAAATTGTATGGCGAAGCAGAAGATGGTTTCTCGGAATCCTAGACAGGAAATTGATGAGTGGAGCATTCCATAATCAACTCATCTGAAGGACTAACTCTTCCAAAGTCTTTGTTCAATCATCATTCCATTCCAATCGTCAATTCTGTTTATTATGGGGACAAAGGATAATTTTATATTTGATTGCGTGGTATTTCATAGAAGCTAATTGATTGTCAACATAAAAATTTGAAGGAAATGCTGAAGGTATCTGTTGGTCATGTAAAAATATATCCGTGTAAGGAATTAAGTTTTTCAATTATTGGATCTAATCTGGAAAATTACGAGAATAATCTAGAAAAACACATAATTTTGAGTATGAAGTCATCGCTGCTTCTTTTTTCTTATCGAAAGGGAAAATTTGTGTTTTAAAAACTGCAGGCGTTGGATTACTGATCGTAAAATTCCATCTGCAACAAAATGCATGCTGAAATAAATATTAGACATGCATAAAAATGAAAAAATGACCGATTGCGCTTTTGTAAAATTTAATTTAGTTTGTGACTCATGAAAAGCCAGCAAGAAGATCACAGAAATCTTGCTATCCAATGGCAAAAAATAATAATTCCATTTTTTGGCCGTAAATAATTATAGTGATGGAATATTCTCAATTAATCTTGTTAGTACTTTTTACGCTTTATGCAGCATTTCCTTTTAGTTGTAAATACGTAAATTACCAACAAAAAATGGTATTCTACGACTGTTGGTACAATTTCAAATCTAAAATTGTAAATGGAAATGAGTAGCAGAGGTTCTGAAGCCGTGGTGGACGCTCTTTGTAACGGTGACGGGACTAAGTCTTAAAATTGTACTGGAATGTTTCATGAATTATATTTTCTCGGGTTCGATAGAAAAATACCAGAAAAGAAGAGAGGCGTCTTGATAAATAACTTTTTCCCACGGTTGGTTGTGACAATTCTTCTGGCGGAATACTTTTCTGGATAACGAGATGATAGGAGGGAATTGAACTGGATTCACTTTGAATGTGAAGACAGATTTCAGCTGATGACCCTTTGCAAATCCCACGATGCAATTTTTGGCCACCCATTTTCTTACCTCGGATGGAAGTTTATTTCCATTGTATTCCAGTGTTAAAAAGGACGAAGCGTGGAAAGATTTATGGAAAGAGATAGGAAAGCCTAAATTTAAGGGAAAAAACGACCATAGTTTCAAAATAAAAATAAGGACGAAAAGAGAGGCATGGAAAGAACTGGAGGTAGGAATGGAAGTGGGCCGGGAATTCGTAAAATCAGTTAGGTTTGCTGATGACCAATCTTTGGTTTGTCAGTCAGCCAAGGGGTTGCAAGCATTACTGAGTGAATTGGAAATTCAGTGCGACAGGTATGGGATGAAAATCAATATTAATAAAACAAAGGTTATGTGATTTTCTAGAAAGAAAAAGGCTAAGATAAACATTAAAATAGGAGGGCAAAAACTAGAGCAGGTAGAACAGTTTACGTATCTCGGTAGTGTTTTGGACCAACACGGTCTATGCAGTAGGGACGTACATCTACATCTACATAAGGAGAAGAATGTGCTAGGCAAAGAGGCTTTCACAAGGAGGAGGGAGTTGATGACAGGGACGCTGAGTAAGGATATTAAGAAAAGATTCGTAAAAACTTTGATATGGAGCGTAGCTATGCACGGTGCGGAAACGTGGTCATTGAAGAAGGAGGATAGACGTAGATTGGAGGCTTTTGAAATGTGGGTGTGGAGAAGAATGGAGAAGGTGAAATGGACAGAGAAGAAAACAAATGAGGAAATACTTGGTATGGTGGGCGAAGAGAGGGGTTTGTTGGGAGAAATCCTATGGAGGCAGGAAAAGTGGATGAAGGGGGTGTTGACCAGCAGTGGGATGTTGAAGACTGTAATCGAGGGGAGAATGTTGGGCAAAAGAGGAAAGGGAAGGAACAGGATAGGGATGTTGGAAGGGATGAAGGGTGGAAGAAGGTACTCAGAGATGAAGAGGGACCTGATGTAGAGTAGGATGTTGTGTTTTCATAGGAGTCACAAAATATTCATTTAGGAGCTGTGTCCATCCAAAAACCTACCTTAACCGGTAGATTACCTTAAAAAAACTCTTTTTTAAATAGAACTATTATTGATTGGAACCAGCTGCCTGTAGGTTTGTTTAAGCCCTTTCCATCCAATTTTAGAAGTTTTAAGTATAAATGTAAAGCAGCCACTGGGTATTGAACTTCATTGTAGTTTTTAAAATATTGTTTGTATGTGATGTGGAAGTGTCATTGTATGCAAGAATATTTTGTCTTTTACCTGTTTTTCTAGTGCGTGTATGTATATATTTTTCGTTGTAAGAGTTATCTTTGACCAAACTTGACCGTTGCCACCAGGAAAATCACCTAATTGCAACGTAATTCTAAAATAATAATAATAGTATTTTCTTACTCTTTCGCTCCCTACATGTGTTTTCAATGGTGAACATTTTTCAAGTATGAATGACTCAAGTGACTTGTGCTTCTTTTAGCAACAGATAATACACACCTGACGTGTGTATTAAATGTAACCAACTTTATGTACTGGAATTGTTTATGAATAAAATTACACTTTTAAGACGTGTTCAAATATTGAATTGCGTTAAAGCCTAGAAAATTACTACCTTTTTCAAAATTATGCATTGGTTTTGGAAAATAGTTATTGGAAAACCATACGCAGAAACTTAAGTAATCAGGTTAATTCTGATATATTACGCGTTCCATTTGGGTAAAAAAGATAAAGTATTGAGGGATTTTAAAATTCAAGAACCATACAAGACCATCGCTCAGCATTTTATAGAGTTTATCCAGCTGTTTTAAAATTACTTTCGGTTTTTGAACTTTGAATTAAGATGGAATTTTGGTGGAGAAACACTTATTTCTACATTTTTTCACATTTTCTCTTATAAAATAAGTCATTTAATCTTTATTGCATGGCTTCTTTGTCAGCGAAGGTCTCGTCTCTTCTCTAAACTCGGTATTTATCTTAGAAAATATTTCCTGAGATAAAACGGTAGAATCAGAATAATTTTCGGATTCATTACTTCGTTCCTAAGATAAAATCGTAACGCATTTAGCACTTGTAATTATTCTGGCAGTTAGTACCCCTTAAATATTGGCCCTTTAGGGCTTTTATTTTTAATTTCCTTCTGATCAATATTCATTCTACGTACAAAATACGTTTTCGGCGTGGCGGCTACAAATTCCCATTAAATGATTTTTAGAGTCGATTAATAAATGACCCTTGTAGTTACACAGCTTGCCGCGAAGACGGTGGAATTCTTTTGAGGTGTTAACTACCAACTTTCTCGCCAAACAGGTTGGAGTTTAAAATTCCCGTTTTAGAATTTGATTTTTTCCATTACTTTTCCTTATAAATCACCTTTAATTACGATTCCTTAATCCAGCTGATTTTAGGAATACGTCATATTTTGCAATGAGGATTACTTAATATCAGACCGACTTGAAAACTTTCGTACGTGTATATTAGAGCTATTTATTCATGTTAACTTAAAAGATGATTCACAGAGGAATTTATTATCGCGCAGTATTGTTATAATAAATTGAAAATTTAAATATCTCTTCAAGAAACATTTTGCGCTTGGAACAACTATAATAAAAGGCTCGAACAATTTATAATTTAACGGCAATTATTTAGTTCAGCTAAGTTTTTAACCTTGTCACATTCTGCAGGTAGCATAAAAATCGTCTTCAATAATATTTATAATAAAAGCAGGCTTTATATTTAAACGTTTAGCATGATATCGTCACATTGCTCAATTATTCTTAATTATTACATACAATTTGATAATATCTATTTTACCCCTACGATATTTGCTTGATAGAAGTATATGTATTTTGATTGTATATTTTCTTGTAGAAAATACCTTAAAACAGAAGTAATTTGAGGGCAATATATCATCATTAGGCGTGTGAATTGGAGTAACCCTCCGAGAAAAAAACAATGTGCATTGATCCGTGGAACGATTCAGTTATAGAAAATTGACGCATGATACTCATTTTTAGTGTAAATCACGAACAAGGAGGAATACATAGGTGGTCTGAACAGTTTCCGACCTAACAAAGATACAAAACATTTTTCCGAAATTTCTGATTTTTTCTGAGGTCGGGAAACTTTTCAGACCACCCTCGTGAGTCACAGGGTTGCAAGAACTACTTGATTTGGTCTTATAGAAAAGGTTTTAAAATTTCCGAAGTTATTAAAATCAACCGCTAAAATTAAATTATTTAAAAAATCATTTTTTCGTACAAGTATTCAATATTTTCTCTTAAGTCAGCCACGCATAATTTTACCTTGAAGCTCGAATATTTCGCTGAATGTTTTTTTCAAATGTATGTTTGTATAGTTGATGAAATGTTTGACTTGTGAAAAAAGATTTCTGTTGTAAAGAAAACTTCAGATGCTGATGAGAACCTTGAAAAATTTATTCTTACCTGTGGTGATAATATGAACGCATTTGTAACATTTCTGGAATTGTTACTAATTTTTGAAATAAACAGCAAACAAAAATCAGAAGACATAGTCGTTCTCATTGGACTTTTAGAGAAATTATCGAAAAACTTTAACTCAAAATCAGGCTGATCGTAGCTTTGCACTCTTTCCTTAGTAGTGTTTAATTCGTTGTTAACTTTCTGATAGGTCTTTTGGGTACCAACCCTTTTTACCTAATCTTTATTGACTCCTCGGGCATGTGGTATTTCCTTTGCTCTTTCTTCTCTTATGTTCCCTTCCTTTTGCTTACCCTCTATGCTATTAGCAAATTCATTATGGTCTTAGGTCAATTCAGTCAATATGGTTATTTAATTCTTTATCGTATTCAATTTGTCTTTACAATTACATTCACACATATCATCCTTTTTGAACGAATATTTACGGATTTACGAAATCACTCACATAGACAGTTATAATTAAATGGGAAAATTTATTACGAATAATACGATACTTCCTTCGTCAGCATTAAAAATTCAAAGAAATTCAATTAATTTACCGACACCTCTTGATCAATAGCGTTCGTAAGCGTTAAAATTCATCACACGTTCATTGAATACACAGTAATTAAAGGAGTTTTGTGTGCATTAGACAACATGATAAATTAACTGGCAAATCAATCCGAAGCAAATGCACACATTATAATGCATATTAATTTACTTGTGTCACAAAATGCGAATTTATGGATTATATATCCATTCAGTTTGTGCACATTTATCATTTTCATAAAAAATGAACATTCCCAGTTACTTCCTCAAAAGTAGTGGAGTGTCATCTACAAAGGCACTCAATCGTCCTTTAATTACAATTAAATACAATTTGGGCAATGTAAAAAAAGTAATTTGATTAGGTATGAGCTTTACAGCTTGTCGTAAATTATATGCTGAAACATTGTAACGCATATGCAACACGCGCTATCGCATATCCCATTTTCACGAATGCTAACATCTTAAACCAGTCTAAAAATTTGCAATTTGTGGTGTTTAATGTATTAATGGAATAAACTTTATTGATATGCAGTTAAGAAAGCTTTTCAAATATCAGTAAACACGGTCGTGATGCGTTTTAACCACGGTAATTAGACCATAATTTGTTTTGACATGTTCATTATTTTAAATTTCACTATTGAAGTGCGCCATCATATTTTTCAAATCCTCTTCTGCTCCTTTGGCAGTTCTTAACACATTTGGAGTGCTGCTGAATTAGCCACGGTCTAAAAAGATAATACTTTACGTAGAGGACGGATATTTGATAAATCGCCTTCAATGCAATTTTTCTATTAAGCATGGATCAAAAAACGCGAATCTCAATTAGACATTGTAATTACAGGTTGTCAATATCAATAGAGACAGTAATTACAAGAACGAGCATTTGTTTAGCCGTTTCCATCTTAATCCTGTTGATCTTACCCATAAATAGTCGCATTTCTTGTTTTTATTCACTAATCTCGATGAGACTAACCTTCGCGAAAAGTGTACATTAAGCATTCAGAATGCGTCTTCATTATTATGAACATTTCATTATCTGAATTTTCCATTCATATTTCAATAGTCGTAATCGTGCGATTATTCCATTTTCGACCTCCCGCGTACTCCTGCACTTTTATGCACAAATATATTATTAGTCCTTCAAATCTTTAATTCTGGTCTCGTGAAAGTATATGCTGTTAAATTTTGTTTCGCCTCTTTCTATAATTCTGCCATACCTCAAATGGTTAGTGTTTTAAGTTAAAACGTAAATGCCATAACTTTAATCTATTCCATGAGGTTCTTAAAATTCATATTTGGGATTGAGTTTTAATGACCTTATTGAACTCCAATGAAAGAAAACTGAGAATTTTGGTTCTCAAAGAAAATAATTTTCCAAAAATGATAAAAGTGTTCTAGGATTCTACCAGAAGTAAAACATCACAACGGAAAAAATTAATTGGGGAATAAACACGCTGTTCAATATCTCTTATGATAAATGTGGCCTAATGAGGACTTTATTAATTTTGCACCAGAGGCAGTATTTACCCTTTTAACTTGCCATAATGTCGTCCATGAAATTGATCTTGCTGAGTTCCCGTGACCTTACTAGGCATACCTTATTGCAAAAGCTTTACAAAAATGTTTCACTTCGAGTAACTAATTAAATATTGTGTCCCCTGTAGTTCCGTGTTTAAACTCTTTGTTCCTACTTCAAGCAGCCCTTGTGTAGACTTGAGTGCTTCTGTATTCATAATTACATAAATTACCTCATATTGTCAACCTTACTCCATGATAACATTTAATTTACTACTCCGATTATTGGCTAATAAATGACCCCGTATTTCGAGATAAATTCATATGTTTACATTATCTAATTTTCAAGTTAGGGATCTTAAGGTTAAACATGTGTTCACATCTAATTTACAATATTAACGAGTCCACTAGCAGGCACTATATGCTCTTCGAAATAGTTTCCCTGTAACTATTGAGCAAACAACAGAGGGAAAGAAAATGTGTTTGCAATTCAAGTTTCGCGTGTTTCTGCACTTAAACTTATATTCTTGTAGGTCACGAGTCCATGTAAAATTTCGCGACCGTATTTTATCACTACATTGCATTAACACATCCAGAACGGTTGAATGAGATTTGAATATAGTATCATAAATATCTTGTGTATAAGAAAGACTCCTTGAAGAGGCTTCCTCTTTGAATTCGGCTTTTTATCCCAGCTATCCAGTGATAATACTAGTAGCCTGTTTTCAATGGCACTGACGTCAACTCTGATTAGAAAATTTTATTTACATTTGATTAAGTTAAATATATCACAGTTAAAATGTAGTTTGTTCGAAACATGGTTCTTACCCTACTGAATCACAGTAAATAACTCAAAATCTCTTAAACTTAAACAGCAAAAAATGTATTATTAAATTTAAACAGAGATGTTTTTATATTGGGATCTTAATTTTTGTTAACCAAAAATATTCAGTTTATCTTCATCACAGGTTTCCTATGAGAAACATGTGATTAAAAGGCAGTGAATTCTTCTCGGGATTTCATCCGGGTAATCTCCTCCATCTCCATCGCTGCCGACGTTTCGATGAAATCCTTTTCCATCGTCATCAGGGCCGACGACTTCGGCCCTGATGACGATGGAAAAGGATTTCATCGAAACGTCGGCAGCGATGGAGATGGAGGAGATTACCCGGATGAAATCCCGAGAAGAATTCACTGCCATCATCCGCCGGGAGAAATTGAAGTCCTACATGTGATTAAAAGGACCCGAGGTTCTTTTGAACACGAACCGAAGACTATCATTTCGATAGAGACCAAATTATTTGATTTTAATGAAATTGTGAACACTTGCGACGAGATGGTGTCAATGTATTTTTTTATCTATACAGATAATCATAATGCGGTGTCGCGCTTTCACTCCATTAGCGAGCGTCATCTTAGTCATAGAAGGGTAGAGTTTTGATTTGATGGATCTAATAATCATCATTGTCCTTTCCGGGGCATTGAATTAGGGCAAACCTGATCACAGATATGCGATACAGAATTTAAGTGTCTTGCTGCACACCATGTATTGTATAGTAGGTTCTCGCGTCATCTTGAAGGCTTTCACCGGCTTAATTCAAAACTCTGACACTCGAAACCTTTGCTCTGCATATTTTTTCCTCTTCTCTTCCCACAACAATCAGCAATCATTTCCCTCTTCCGTGCCCTCCCACCCATCAAAGAGTTACGAGCTTCATTTCTAAGAGAATGCTGCTCTCGGAAAAGAAACTCGGGCTATATACGAGATCGAAAGACGTAAGGCGGTATGAGATTGACGAATGCCTCTTTTCTGGACGAGGTGATAGAGTCCGCGCTCATGCTCAGCTGGCAAGCGGCCTTTCAAGGAAACTGAGAATGGGCTAAAATATACTTCTCGAGTTTTAAGCACTCGAGTGGTTTTGGTGGGGGGGGGGAGCACGTGAGCGCTGAAAATCGCGATGGATGGACTTGTTCCGTGCTCCCCGTTCATGTTGAAAGCCAAACTGATGCGCGCTAATGTGTGGGGGACTTGCCCCTTAAAACGGCCGGCGGCCAGGCAGCACGCAATATCGTGGACCGGTGTTTCTCATCTGGATAATCATAAGACATAAAATTCTTTCATTCTGTTCTTGAAAACCAGAGATTTTCGCACGTACTTATTTTTTGAATTTCTGGTTTGTATGTAGATGTTTCTACCTGTAGTATATGTGTACTATATATTCACACGCACATTTCGTTTGATATGTGAAATTAAATTTGAAACTTGTTTACATATTTTGTTCTATTTGCAAACGTAGTGTTTTGCAATCACCGTAAGCACCCTACTGAACAGGAGAAACTCTAATTAGGGTTATGCCATGCCGATCAATGCCTGACAGGCTTCATTTTTAACTGATAATAAATTTTGCTTGGGCTTTCCATTAATAAACTTCTGAAGCTATTTTTTTCTTATAACTGCTGATTTCCAGTGCTCATGCGGAACTGCTGTTTCTTAAATCATATAATATGGCTAAAATCTAGATTGCTTCTCGTGTTCTTCTCTCTCAAGCAAATTTTCTAATTTATTTACCTTTCGCATCCACCTCTGTTTACCAAGGAGGTTTTTTTTGTAAAATTCCTTTCGTGAGATCCAGCCGCAACATGCCTTCACAGCTTCTTGTCTCGGTTTAAGAGTTGACCTTATATGACCCTATCAAACTCTCCTTCCTTAGTTTTTCTAAATACACCGTTGACCAGATGACCTTTATTAGATGCATTTTAATGGCTTTCTTCCTACTTATTTATTGGTGGATATATGTACAGAAAAAAGAAAACCACTCACATTTTTCTGTTTTTCTCTTGGAACGTGATGAGAAAAGATGAAAAAATTAAATCCACTCTATGAGTATATACTTTTATAATTTATTTCATTCAGAAATGGTGAATAATATGTGTCTTTCTTAGGCGGAAATCAGGATTTAAAATTTCACATTTATTCGTTATTCAGGTTACAAAGACGAGACATTTCACCTCGTTTACTTTGTATTCTTTGCATTCGTTGATATCATAATTTGTGAGGTAATACTCTCTCATATCTGAGTGCTAGACTGATTGCTGCATCTTCCTAGGGCTAGTATCGGTCTGTCATGCACCACTGTTTATTAAGCGGTCAATTCTCTCGTTCGGAACGAATTTTGTTTGAATGATTATTTTTTTAAATAAAAACTAGATATGATCGCGAAGTTCAGTCGCCCTTAGATTATTCAGTTTTCAAATACCTATTAAGATATTACACAGAATTTGGTTTTGCATATGTCTACGTAGTCTGTCCCAAAAAATAAGGTAGAATAAATTCGGTAATAAATGTATTACAAATAAGGCTACATATTACTAAAATTACTCAAATTATACTCTTGTGCATCGTCACACTGTTACCAGCACCTCTGCTTGTTGCGGTACGCTTCCTGGAAGGCGGTAATGGGAGCATCATGCATGCATCTCGTCACGGCCTTTTTTAAGTTCTTGAGCGCTCCAAATAGGTTGCCTCTCAAGCTCCTTTTTATTCTTGGGAACGAAGAGAAGTCCGGCCTCACCCCATCGGGGCTATGGTGCGGCTGGGGCAGTGCTGCTACCTAGAGCTTGGCCTGGTACTCGGTCACGAGGAAGGCGGTGTGGGACGGCGCGTTGTCGTGGTGCAGCCTCCATTTTGCAAAGATCTCCTTCCTTATGGGTTGCCCTCTTTTCCGCTGTTTTTTGATTACTGCCACATAAACTTTACTGTTCACTATCTTGCGCTCAAAAACAAAGTCTTTGTGGATATCTCCTTTTGAATCGAAAAAGGAGATGTGCATAGCGATACTTATTTGTGGGACAAACTCTCTAGCATTACTGGATGTATGATAAAAAAGTGAGACCTGACGGTCTATTATTTGCATTGCTTCACTTCTAGCCATTTACATCGCAGTAAGGCATGGCAGAAGCAATATCTTCTCTTCTCAAATCAAAGAACATCTAATTTGTGAGAAGATGATGGCATTTATTAACCCTAAGAACAAATGAAATCAAAAAGGTATTTGGAAAAAGATGTTTTGCATAAAATGCAGTTTTAACTTTTTGTCCATAACTCTCACAGAGAAGGGAAAGAGTAAACACTAAATAAAGGATTTAAGTATTGCAGTTAGATTATAATAAAGCCCTGGTAGGTTACCTCAAAGCAAGATAATATAGAAATATATAAATTTTACAAGTGAAAAATTTTTTACTAGTGTAGGGATTTCATTTCTCGCCGCAGCCAAACTTTGAAACTTATTGGATTATCTGAAAATTAAGAGAAATCACGTCTAACATGTAACCAAGAAGTGTGGCTGAACCTCTCCAATTCAGAACGTATACTTTACGCATTCCCGCATAAATGTCAGCATCGGATTTGCTGGCAGCATGAGGGGTTAATATGATTTACGAGTGGAGAAAATTTAAGAAGGATGTGGGTGGGCAATTTTTCTTCCTCTTACAAAATATATTTGCGAATGTTTAAAGAAATTATGATTTTATATGCAAAAAGAAAAATAGCAAATAAAGGCAATGAAACATTTGATGAATGAAGAATAAAAACTGTTGCATTTATTTTACCTGCTTATGAAATAGACGGCAATAGAGTGAAATAATTTAGGAGAAATCAAGTACTATGGAATCATACATGAATCGTCCTCGTCATTAATGAAGCGTCGATATCGTTTTGAAGGAAATTGGTTTCATAAAGGGCTTTACAGATAAATTAAAATGAAAAGTAACGCAAATATTCTAATTCATGTTCGTTTTGCACCTTTAAAATATTTATTTTTTCGATCTCCTTTCCGAAGAACATTCATTAGATTCAATGGAAGCTTTATGATATTTTGCGAAATATGTGAAAATTGTTTTGAGAGGAAACTGTTGAAATTATTAGTGAAACGAAGATTCTCTTCTGCTTGGTAAGTTTAGATCCCAATGTTAAAGTGGCATCAGGCGAGACAAGAACGAAATCAGAGTCATTTTTACTATCATTTGCTTCTCGCATTGTTACAAATAGAGTAACACCAAGTTCAAGTATCCGAACGATTTTGATGCGAGGTTCTTGGCTACTCAACCCCTCTTAAGAGTTACTCACACCAGATGCAGAACATCTACTAGTTGCTACTCGCTGAAAATATCTATTGACAAGATCTAGATGCTTATGGCAGGGGACTCCAAAACCATTAATATAGTTTAAATATTACATATTCTTTCCATATTTCGTCGTTCTACTTTTGGCTTACATTCATTGGTCTAATTCTATTAATTAACCCAGCGCCTTTTCCTGCAAATATATTTATGTATATGTATATATATATATATATATATATATATATATTTATATATATATATATATATATATATATATATATATATATATATATATATATATATTTATATATATATATATATATATATATATATATATATATATATATATATAATTAATTGTACGCATACACACGTATATATATAGTACGAATATATATAATAACTCGTATATATAATGTATTTGCATAATTAATATAACATTTCACATAACACTTTTCCCGTTGATGTATAATATATAAATATTCATGCGATTGACTTTAACAGATTTTTCAACCTGCATAACGAGACAAACAACTCAATAATGTGGCATAGTAGTTATAATAATGTCTATTAGTAACAATTCAAACGGATAATCACTTGCTTAAATTAGCTATCAACACTATAATGCGAATATGTAAAATTCCGCGATTTAAATAAAGCTATATACCTTTGAGGATCAATCATTAGGAATAATTATCCATGATAGTAAATTTTCTTTTTGATTAACAAAATAAGCTATACACTTCATCGTACCTACCCACAAAATAGGGCCTAATTATTCGTAATAATTTTCTTGTCACATGCGAGTGAAGCTTAGAAATTCATATATCAGCAGAATATATCAGTGAAACCCATTATTGAGTAATTGCAAAATCATCTACGCATTTTTTATGTTGGGGTAATTTTTAAAAGCATAGAATGGTATATGAGTGACTATTCTTTGTTTCCCATATAATTGGTTGTTGTAGTCATTATCATATGTCGTTTTTCTCTTTTTGTCGCTGCAATAGTAATAGTGCTAATATGATTAACATCTTAGAACTTAAATTCCGACTGACACTGTTACTCTTTGTATATTTGCATCAACAATTTCTTGTTCTTGGATGGGTCCTCATATTGCATTAAACACTTTATTATTAGAAACTTATTACACTTTCAGCTGCTTATTATACCTAATTTAGCTATTATTTTCTAGTTTATTACCATATTCTTCATTATTTCACACATTTACAGTGGCCCTAATACACATGATGTTACCATCTGTGTGTCCAAAGTCCCGTAATGCTCTTATTATCCTCGTGTTACAAATGTGTAAGTGAATTTTTAAACTACATATGTATTCTCGTAAATCAAGTTTTTAAATGTGTTTCTCAATCATTTTCTTCAGTGAGGATGAAGGGACCAGCGATACGCCCACGAAGAAGAGATTAACGCACGCGACCCCATCCCAGCCCTCGCTATCCAAATACGAATAAAATTGAGACGGGAAGGGGCATAAATAAATGGCGTGAATAACCGGCGGCATCTCGACAGCTTGAATGCGTCTAAATCTTCGTGGGAAATGAGTCATCATTCGCAAACACCACCTCCCTCTGAAGGGAACCCACGGTGAGCTCGAAATATAACCTTATTATTTTTATTTAAAAAAATAACTATATTCCTAGTTTCCTGTTTTTGATTCCCCGCGAGCCTTTAAATCATGGCTATTACTTACTACATGGTGGGTGAAGAGGTCAACACTAGACCGTGTCACGCAAAAAGCCTTCCCAGCTCCAGGCACGGGTCTATCCCGGCAGCGCAGAAGGTATAAAAGCAGTTTTCAGAGGCCTTTTAGCAGCGAAACGAGGATCACGTCCTGGATAGTGTGTTGGAATCCTCTAATGTCTTGAGTCGTGATGTGCGATGTAGTGAATGTGACTCCGTGAAGTTTCAGAAAGGAGGCGTGAATCTGAAAAGCATTTGAACAGTCACGTCCCAATTCTTCCATTTCCCCTGAGCATTTTCCCTCCATAATAAGCATACCGATAGCTGTGTTCATTTTCTCAATCATTGTGAACTTTAAGCTGAGGTAAATTAAATTAATTTTTGATGATCTGTCATGATTTTACTCCTGCTTGTAGAATTTCTCGTGCCTCAATAACCGAAATCAATCTTCAAAATTAGTTTCTAAAATTACCTCTGTTCCATATGACGGGAGCATAGTTTTGTGAAAATATATGCAAAAATATCCTCAAACAATAAATAAAAGACATTTTTGCAGTTGAAAAATGAAAATTTTCTGGGATTTAATTGGTTCATCGAAACAAATTTTATTTTCAAAATCATTTGCCAATTGCAGTGGAGTAGTTCGAGAAAGAGGTTAACGATGGATGATTTAAAGACCGTCAAACCAACTGACCGAAGAAAGAACTCGATGTTCGTGTCCTCCATAAAGAGGATGGCCTTTCCTCATTAAGAATCGATTTTAGGAAAAGGTGGTATCAATAGGACCCGACTCTTTTCTCAGAATTAACTGATCATCCTAAAATATAGCTCCGATTGGGCGGGTGAAATGTGTTCTATCCACTAAGTTTTATTATATATTACTTTTAAATTATTTAATAAATTGTCTTATAAAGTATAATATGATGATGATATTCACATCATAATGCTTGCCCATTTCTCTGTAAACATGTCATATTTTTCTAAAAATCATTTTGCGGAAGTTGGTGTAATGATCAAGGTGCGTCCTCAGCGCACAAGCTTCCCACCTTCTTCGGAGGTGGATAGTTGAGCCGTTATTATGGGAATTCGTTAGAAAGCACAAAGCAAGAACCTGATTCTTTAAATCTAGCGCGTGAGTTCCCACACTTACGTAATAGGCGTTGGGATCTATGATGCGATGAGCTAAACCTGCTGAGCTTCGTTACCTAGCAATGCTACGTTCTTATTATAAACAGGAGTTGTCGTGGTAGGTAAATAAATAGTTTTATGTATCAACAATTACGTAAATATTGAGGGTTAATAGCTAGGAGAACATTCGTGATATTACTAGCTCCGTTTGAATGAAAAAATTAATGTGGCTCTCGTCTCAACTAAAGAATTAATATGGCTAGCATTTGCAGCCGGTACGCTGCTTGGTGAATTGCGCTCAAAGTGTGCAATAATTGACATTAATCAGAGGAAAGACATTCAATCACAATATTTATTACACGTGCAACCCATCTCTAGAGCACAAGAATACCTAACATGAGGAGTCTTTCCCAATTTGATTTTCGGAAAACTTTAATACTAAAAGCCCTTGGAAAATATGTTTCTAATTCTGGGGTTACTTACAGAAGCACCATAACTACGGCATATTTGAATTCTCTTCCAAGACTTGCCACATTCCTTTCTTCCTAAGGCATTAATGTTGAATATTTGTTCAGCTTTTAGACCTTATATTTTAACTCTTGTGTCTAAAAACTGACTGGGTACGGCTAAAAACCCCGGTTGATGACAAATTCATATTACTCCTAACCCACACTTTTTGATTTCAGTTTATTATTTACATAACAACATACTTCACGATTGTTTTGATCCAAGTCTATCAGTGCAAATGATAAAATAAAAACATGGAGAGACAAATTCCAAAGAAACTGCGGGAGATGCCGCAACAGTAACTTTTAACGGAGTCATCCGCTAATGTGCATTTTAATGCAACAATTTCAGAGCGTAAAAATCATTCGCCTTGACTGGGACTCGAACCCAGATCCCTCAATATCCGGTCGACGGATATTGAGGGATCTGGGTTCGAGTCCCAGTCAAGGCGAATGATTTTTACGCTCTGAAATTGTTGCATTAAAATGCACATTAGCGGATGACTCCGTTAAAAGTTACTGTTGCGGCATCTCCCGCAGTTTCTTTGGAATTTGTCAAAGGGAAAACACCATACGTGTTTAAAGTTGGCTTTTAACCTCGTGGACAGTGGCGCCTCGCGCACGACTACGAATGCATGTGACATTGTATGTACGGTATTTCGTCATAACATCTAGTTCCTTTAAAAGCCCCAAAATTTCAGAGTTTAAGAGGACGCCTCGGTAGCTTAAGTGGCTAAAGCACTCGACCGGATATTGAGGGATGTGGGTTCGAGTCCCAGTCAAGGCGAATGATTTTTACGCTCTGAAATTGTTGCATTAACATGGAGAGACCTTTATAGAATTTAATTCCGTTCTCCTTGACTTCTATTTGATATGGCTGTTGGAATTAAGTGAAATGAATATCTTGTTTTACGTGAGGCAAATATTATTTTTAGTCCATGTGCTTTACCTTTCCACATATACTTAAAGAACTTAAGTTTCTGTCCTAAAAATTCCACAACTTTAGGGATACCGAGCGACCACATTCCATCGAAGAGTTAACCTGTGCCATCCCGCAAGGTTGAGTTTCTCTTCCACGTACCGTATTCAGAGATCCCGCTCTTATCGCCATCTTCGCGGTTCTCCCCGACTACTACTCGTCGATAATTTCAGTTTGCGATACTCAGTTGGGTTCACACAGCTTTGGCAGGCCGCGTCCTCGTTTTAAAGCTTGTTCGCAAGCCACCGGACAGCCTGCCTCCCCTAAAGCCCAGTCGCTTCGGGTTCCCTCATTTTTGTTACCGTGCTCTCGTGTTTTCCGTTAACTCTCGTCCGTTCGACATCAACTCCTTCCCTCAGTGGGTACTTACCCGAGGCGCTTTTATCCCGCGGAGAAGAGTGTTTTTGCGTCCCCACGATGCACCCGCATTTGCTTGCGTTCCGCTGGAATCCAAGAGGTTTTACGGTCGTCTTCATTTTAACTCGTTCATCCCTCGGACGGAGTCAAGGATTTTTTTGTTTCAAGCCCGTTAAAGTGCTGCGGTATTAGAGGTATTAATTAGGAGTTTGAGGTCGCTTGAAACTCCACCGAGCATCTCAAGAGACACCTTATGTAATAGTTCCATCAAGTTAAACCTCTCATTAAAATAATCAACTCCCGTGCACTAACAGAGATTAATTTATGATAGCCAAAAGGATGGATCACTTAAAGTGCTCTGGAGGTGGTTTGTAACAGCATTTCTTGGTGTATACCATAGCATTAAGCTAAGAGAAATATAATGATATTAGGAAATTATGATCTTTTCACGATAATCTTCATTTGCATGGCTCTATTTAACTTTCAAGTAATTTCTCCGAGTAAAGTTTTGAGATGGATCTCCAAATATATTTCCGTTTCTATTAATTACAAAAATGGCGTTATCGCGTTTATATAAATTCAGTGCACATTAATAAATTTAAATTCAATGTCTAAAATGTATGCATACATTATTTCTTTGCTTTACTATCGACACATTTATATAGTAGGAAAATACTATATGTATCCCCCCACATCGTAATAAAAAATCACATTGATCAAAATATTGTTTAGTTTTCTGATTTTCGCCGAGTGTATAATTTATTTTAAATTTCAGCCATCTGTTTAGTAATAAAATTATTGCTGCAGGCTTGCTCTGACAGAGGATTTTGGAATTGCGGAAACATTAAAGAAGAAAGAATTAATTATATTCGAAACAATACTTTTAGTATACAGGGTGCGGTGCCTAAATCCGGACAAATTTCAATTTGAATTTCCCACCATATCGTAGCTACACTGGAGGTCGCAATTCGTGTTCTTTAAATCTATAGGCATCTAGTAAACAGTCTTAACCTCAAAATATCCGAGATGTTACTTACAAGTGCGGAGTACAATCGAAGAGCCGCTATTATCGAAAGTGTAAGCGCTGGGCGTTATATTTCGTAATAGTTCGATTCTTCTGGTACCCCATGTCAACTGTTTATGATATTGTGGCTAAGTATTATGCATTGGAGAAGTCTGGGGAAAGTTTCACTAACCCGGCGAGGAAATATTCAGTCGAGGAAACGCGTCCTCGTCCAGATTCAAGCGCCGCACCCCAGGAAATCCTTAAGTCTTCTTATAATGGAAACAAAATTCTAAAGATTTATCCCCATCTAATCGTAAACGCATAGTAATGCAAACCTGTGTCATTTTATTTATTTCCATGGCGATGGGATTTACGTTGAACCATGTGTAAAGAGCATTCCATAATGAATCGTTTAAAATGAAGTTTAATTTGGTATGAAAGAACTTCTGTCTCATACGTGATAGTTAAGCATCAAATTTGAGTGTAGAGCGATTCAGTGACAGAAAAAGTACGCGTCCGTTATGGTGTCTTGCCCATTTATAATCTTTGATTAAGAGTTAACAGCGACATCCAACCCGAGGTATTCTATCCAGAAGTGTTTTATTTATCATTCCCCACAGTGACAATCGTGGAGAATTTCGCTCCACACAAATCATTACCTCTGAAGGGATGGGAAATCGTCTAATACTGCCGTAAAGGCTGGAATCCACCACCGTGGGGACAGATATAATAGCCGGCTGATTGAGTAACAATCACCCGGCACCATATCCCGCACGTGGACTGACCTCCGCCTAACAATCGAAACAAACGATTTTCGAGAAACGAAACCTCTCATAACATCTAATAATCCCGTGGTAATGGCATTCACGGGAAGGAACATGTGAGAGCAGCGGAACGACCGTAGAGAGTGGGGTGGCTGGTGGGGGTTGGCAGGGGGTGTGAGGGAGAGAGATTGGGGCCGTGAAGGAGGGGAATGGGCTCTGGCCAGCCATCGTGGAGAGAAATGGAAAGAGGGACGGCTTACGTAAAACTTTTTAAGACTTGCCACTGGAGATAAGAATGAGCAGTGTTGGAGTGAGGAGTGCACATAATCCCCCATTGGAGTACGCCCTCTAACAACGCATTGTGGCAATGTAATCATCGTCCTCCCGGATGACGTAACCCCGAGCATGGCACAAGAACTTCAATAATCATCGTCCGTGCGGTCTGTCACGTTGGCACGGCATAGAAAAAGGGAAGGCCCGCGGAGGAGTCATCAAAACTCCGGATAAATGGACCCGAGAACATCCATCCCGACCTGAACTTTGACCTTCTCTCCTCCCCTTCAACCATACCCCGCCAACCCGATGTGGGAAAGGAGGGGGAAGTGTTAAAGTGCGAGTGGTATTTTCCCTGTCTCGTTAAGATCGCAATTCGAGCCGAAGCGGTCGATGCAAGTCGAAGAGTGGCTTCAAAACTCGCTAATCTCCGAGTCCAACTCTCTATACCTCTCTTCCACAGGGGTTGATCCGTCTTCCACCCTCGCTCTGGACACTTGCTCGTTCTTTGCTCATCTCCGACGGGTCATCTCCCTGTTTTCTTTCCTCCGTCTCACGTCTTCTTTCATCTGCTCCGCTCCGCATTCATTTATTCCCTATCCAAGCCCCATTGGCTTTCCGCACATTCAACGTCCCAGGTTTAAACGAATACTTCCCATTCACAACCCACCGCCACGGGTCGTCCTCGATAAAGGGCATGTGATTTTCTTTTTTAAGCCTTTCGTTTACACTCTCCGTTTCTTAGCTTAACGACTTAATTGTTCTACGGTAATGCGTTTGCTAAAGAAGGGTTTATTGCCACTAATTCTCCCTTGTATTTGGCGGTTCAGTTACAGCTTCGTGTTTTTAAACTTACTGGATACGCCTTGCGATTAGGTACGTGTGCTTGTTGCGAAATCTTTTAGTTTCCAGAACGGTCTTACAGGTAAATTATAATAAAACTTTATCTGGATATAAACTGCCAGTGGTGGATATCCAGATAGATATTGGATTGGATTTTGTATCAATCAATGATGCTTGCAATGCACGCTATTTTTTTAATCGCGCGGTCGGTAAGCATAAACTTTATTTACTGCCAGTTATATCCAAAGATGGAGTTGTTTAGTATTTCCTTTTGAGCTCTCCAGAGTTAGGAGGAGATGTTTTAAGTGAACATAAGTATCTAGATTTCCCTTAATTGAGATTTACGTCAATAATTTACATCTTGCCTACTAAATATCAGGATAATGCGTACTTCATTTTATTCCACCAGTTTAATAAAATTGAATATATTCTAACAATAACGAAGCAAAATATTACGATGTCAAAAATCCTTCAACCACTTACTTATGCCTTTTCGTTGTATATTTAAATCTTTGATAATGCCTTCATGCGAAGAAAGCTATTTTTTATTGCTATATATGTATCTTTGGGCCAATTCTTTTCTCGAAAATATCTGTGTTACCAAGGGAATAATTTATAGAATGTTTTCAATAATATCATTTTCCTCTATTAATTTTGACTATTTAAGAGCCTCATATTAAGTGGGACATGTATTGTTCCCCTATAATGAGAGTTTCACGGCTATTATAACTGTTTTTATCTAAGATATCCTTCATTAATGACGATTCCTAGGTGGTGATTAAACTCGTACTTCTGATCCCTCAACCTTTTGGCCTACGAGGACGTAGTAGTAAAGTAGAAAGAGCGCTATGATACTGATAGGAGGGTCCCGTTTAAGAGATATCTCTGATCAGCACCCTCTCGATCCCTTAAACTATGCGGTTTTTCGGGATTTAAATATTTCTGGAAACCCATTAAATTTACATCGCAAGTAACTGGTACCTAACTTTGGCGTGTAAATTTCACAAGTCGTTGGGATTAGTACTAGTTGAATACTAACCTCACCAGTCAAACAACCTCTAGGTTGATAAGTGTGGTTGGTACTCTTTTGGGCCTCTGAAAACCTAATGGTAGCCCATTGGACAGAACGTTCGGTCACGGATGAGAAGGTTTTGGTCCATAAAGTATTACATTCGGACACATCCCAGCTGTCAAAACAGTAACTATCAAAGACAGCACATAAGATTGGATGATTGGAGAAGCTTAGAAATGAGTGTTTGAATGGTGATTGCGAAAACGAAGAAAAAGAGGATTGAAAGACTCTAGGCAAATTGAAACTTGAGTCCAAATCCACATGGTTCAAATAATCATATTAACACAATAATTTTACGCAAGATTGAGAACATAATGAACTTTATGAGGAGGCCAATATAGATTAAGGAAAAAAAGAAGGGTACTAGAGTACTTCGCGCAAGAATACTGGTAGAAAATACTGCGAATTATAATAACTTAGTAATAATGACGTGAATTTATTAATTTCTTCGGATGTATTAATTTTTAATACGAATATTTATTTTAAAATATTGTTGACACCACGAACATATCTTTTCAGGGGTTAAGGATGATTTCTCAGATTTTGGTACACGCCTTTACATAGAATTATTGGCCAAAAACATATTTATTCAATGCCATTTTTCTCAGTATGAACATCATTATAGTGGCTGATTTGTTCTAAATATACATAACTAGTGAAAAGATACATTACCAGAATTAGTAAAGGTCAATTATTCGCACCGTTTTAGATCATACATTTCTTTCCCGAAGAGATACTTCTATAATCAGTGTCAAATTTTAAAACGTACCAAATGAAGACAAAACGATTGAAACCGTGTATTTTGCAGCTGTAAATAATTCGGTTCCTCCCAAAGAATTTTTTTCTTTTCAGTCAATAATTTTAATAAGGTTATTTGACCCTGATTTGCTCTTAGGGAGCAACTAATTTTCAAATAAAAAACAGCATTTTTTGACACCAAGAAACAAGTAGAGGTATTGATGAACTACATAAAAAACGCAAATTCTTCGGATACACGTGGATATCGTATGCAACTAATGGAGTGTTTACTTTTTTTCACCAAGGATGTAAATATATTCATTTTCCTCTTATTTTTGGACGGCTGCCGCAAAAAATATTAATAGGTACTCATAATTAATTCTTGCCTTAATGAGAAAGTTATTATTTACATAGTTTGTCTATTGTACTAAATTGTTTTTTTTTATCGAAAATAGAGGGAATTTGGGAACATTGTGCCTAGATAACTTCGTCGTATCTGAAATTACTTGTCAGGCGAATTCTCAGCAAGGAAAAATTACGATGCATCTAAAACAGCCTTCTTCACTTCCTATGGCTGCTATGGTTGCGGTGGCTAGTGTTAGACACCCCTCTAGAAGTATATAAAGTACTACTATTTTTGAACAAGTGGATTTTTAATGCGTTCTCATTTCGATAACACGCTCGATTTCATTTTTCAATTATTACGAACCACCTTAACTATACTTTTTTCCTGGGCAACGTTTTCAGTGATGCATGTTTGGCGCAATATTAGCCAACCATTTACCCAAGAATTTTTAACGGAGGTTGCATTGTTCCAGAATGGGAGATTCGAGGTATATTAGCAAAGAAAGCAACAGAAGAAAATGAGGATAATTTGCCACGAACACAATCAGAAGGATCTTTCCTTACCCATTCCCTTCTCCGAAATTGCTCTTTCCGCCTCCATTTCATCTTCCAAGAATCGATGATAAATCGGCGCAAATCGTCGAAAGAGAGTAAACCAGAATACCAATTTTTCCAAGAAGTAACCCTCTTAAAACATTCCTTGAAGCCTTTATTGGATGATTGTTGCATGTGATGTCATTTTATTTATTTAAAGAACTTCTCGTATGTTATTTTAATTTATAACTAAAATTAAATTAAATTTCACCCCTCATTGAGGCTTAATCATGCCAAATTATATTGTCTTCATTTAATTAGGTAAAATTTTTAATTGAATCTGTCATTGATATATAATTGAATTGTTTCCTACCCGTAAACGCTTCTTATGATTTCCCGAAAATATTGCTTTAAATAGCTGCATATGATGCAATTATACAAGATATGTCGAAGTTTGTTGTCTCAGGCGTAACTTTGTGGAATTTGCATAACATATTGAAATGTAATGAAATAATTACATTAATTACAAAAATTAATTACAAAGTCAATTATTTCATTACATTTCAATATGTCGAAGTTTATTTCCAAAAAGGAACATTCTTCAACAATGATCCCTAAAAATTATAAATGAAAAATACAGTTGCATTTCAAATTGCGCGAATTATCACAGTTGAAAGATTAAAGAAATGCAATTATGTTTGTTAAATAATTTGAGTTTGAACAATTTGTCTTACTATCTCACTGAAAATTGGAATTTATTTTATGTGATATGTGTTCTTTGAACATTCTGACTGAAAGATATGCATCCTATCAGACTCACCGCGAACCAAGGGCATATATTTTGCGATGTCTCCTTGATCATTAACCATAATTATCTCAACTAATTTTAATAAATTCCGGTGGTCTGTATCACTGGGATTTTCTCGCAAAAGACTAATCCATTGCCTAGTCCTCTCTGCTCGAGAGACCTATCCATCTTTGCTATCGAGAAACATCGAGGACCTCCTAACGCCGAGCGTGGGCTCTAATTGTCTTTCCCTCCACTCCCCCCTTCTGTCCGCCCTTGGTGCGTTCCTTCGCCAGTCGCACGTGGCGCCGCGATTGCCCACATTCGCGTATCCGAGTGAGCGGTGGCCCGCGGATAATAATGAATCGATGGGGGGAGTTGTGTGTGGGCACTCGCTCCCGCTCGATTGCTTTATTTTTTCCGTTCGACGGAAGCGGTGGGCTGGCGACCGGGGGCGGCGGCGGCGGATAGTGGAATCGTAATAATGGTGTCCGTGTCGTAATCGCATTCTACCTGGACATACGTGTGACCTTAAATTTCGCGGAAGCGGCCGGCGAGTGAGTTAGCGACGGGCAAGGCCACGCCGAAGGATTGTGGGCGAAGTCCTCCTCCGCGCGTCTAAAAATGGGTTTGGTTTTTCTCGGAATGTTATTCATGTGGCGTCTGCGATGACTTAATGCCAATTTGGTGAAGGCATTCGCTTTACTATTTTCTACAGGATATTTCGTATTCGTTTCGCGAAGTGGATAATACAATATGTAGCTCAATTATATCAAACATTATTGCAAAAACTTGTTACTTGTCAATAACTGTCACTGGTAGGATATATGAGTGCCGTATATTAAATAAAATACTTTTAAAAACCGAAAGGGCTGAGGGATAATTTGTTATAACTACAGGGATAATTAAAATAGCTTGAAAGTTTCATTTTGGTCGAGAACATGATGAAATAAGTCGGAATTAGACGGCTGTGTTTTATGCGAGAATTATAACTGGGTAGTAGAGAGGAAAAGAATAAGCATTCAGAAAAGTGAGAAGACTTTTATGGGGGTACTCCAGAAGGGAACGCTTGTGTGCACTGACTGTTCACACTATGCAGAAATAGATATTTTCAATATATATACACTGGTATATAGTTTTTCTGAAAGAGTCTAGTCAAATTGTTTTATTCGAAGACAATTTAAATGGTATCAATATAGATCCGAAACATGGTTTATATTGGTATTTTGAGATGATATCAATTAGCTAAGTGATATTACATAACGCATATATGATGTGTCACTATATTGTATAAAATACATCTATCACAAGTCTCGATATATTTTTTCTTTATTTTTATATAAAAATATTTATTAGTGCATCCCAGTGTTCTTATAGTAAACCTACTGACCTTCATCACCATCACAGATGTTTATTGTTCTTTGGAGGTGTAAAATATTAATATTTCGAAAGTTAAATATGGTTTAATACTTAGCGGTAAAAGATACTGTTCCATAATTTTGATAAAATATTCTTGCATTTAAAAACTATCTTAAGATTATGGGACTCATCAGATGTGGTGATACTCTAATGAAACTAAATAGGTATGGACTTTATCAACTTCACATTTAACATCCTTCAAAGGTTTCATGATTTTGCTTCCCGAGCTAACTTCCTTAATATTGGTCGATTATCCATTAGCATTAATGAGCGTAAATTAAGTAACATCCGGAAGGGGTTAAATCCATCTTATGATAAGATGAATGAGAGAATAGGAACCAACCGATTTCAGAGACCCAGTTGAGTGCAGACTAGCAATTTAGACAATGAGAAAGAGAGAGGATATATTACCTAGGATTCAGAGGATACCGCTAACACTCCCCTCATGCAGTCTCCTGAGTTACATGCCGCCAGAGGCCATTTGAATCCTCAGATAGAATTCAGCTGAGTTTTAGACGAGCCATTAGGATGATGTAGAAAGGGAGTGAGAGGGGGCGGTAAAAGGGAGCCCTTCCGCACGCGCGTCTCATTTGGAGAGATCGCTCCTGCCGATTGAGACGGGCGAGTGGGGGCGCCCGGCGTGAAGCCCCGTCCTCCTCCTCTCGCCTCCGCGGACGTGCTCCGCCACTCCCCCTTGATATCCCGTCCCTTGGTGATCGTCCCTCGAAAAACGGACTCGCCGAGCGAGGACCCCCGCCGAGGCAGTCCACAAAGGAAGTTAAGTGGCGCGAGAGTTCGCGTTCATGCGTGCGAGTGTGTTGTTTGTGTGTATGTGCGTGTGTGCTCTCTCGTGGGCCCCCGTGCGCGAGGGAACGCATGTCCTGAGCAGCGGGCGCTGGAGTCGGGGAGATCCGAGATAAAAGGCGGGGGCAAGCAAGGTGTAAGTGGCGGTGAATGACGGCGACAGGGCGCAAGGAGGGAGGGAGAAAAGAATAAGATGGGCGCCGTGGCGATCTTGTTTCAGAACAAAAATTGGTGAGCGAGCGCACCGGCTCGAGGCGTGGAAAGTGTTCCGCAATTGGAAACGGAGCGAGGAATCCCTTCGTGAGATATGGCCCCCGAGCCGATGCAGTCGTGTGGAGAATAAGAGAAGGCGAAACTTGCGACAAGTATTAATGTGTTTCGACCTTCGCCGCATGAAAATGAGAACAATATGAATGTGGCCTCCCAAAACGTCGGCGAAATTCATTGCCCCCGATTATGCATACAATTCAAGGTACCTCAATGTTCCCGCGTATATTATTCGTAAACACATGGGAAATATTTAAGCCTTCTCTTATGCCCTTGAAACCATATCTGGCATAATAAAATTCATGGACGACCTACGTTTATATACTTGTGCGTAGAGGAAAATACGTATATAGAGATGGTGAATTACCGCCACTGAAGGAATGAATATCAATTTTGAAATGGGTTTCTAACATTAATGAGCATTCAAGACGAAGTTCATGCTTTTTCACATGCCATTTGTATAGAGTGATATTTTAGTAATATTTAGTCATTAAAATACAGTAGTTTTTCACCAGTCCCTTATACACTTCATTACTCAATGACCCTCAAAGTTCAAACACTCGACAAAACAAACTTCTTACTAAATAGTAATTTCATGTATTGTATTTGTATGGTCAGCATTAAGCTGCTTTGCACTTACTCATCATTTGCGGTAAAATGCGACATATCCTAATATATGTTGTATTAGCAATTTTTGGAGGTGTGGAAACGTTGATACATGTCATTCAAATATAAACAGCTGCGAATAACTGCCTTCTACGCAAAAAAATGGAGTGATTCTGGCTCAATCTATGATTTCAAAATATTTTAAGGAAAGTGGGGTTGAACTATGTTAATATTATTAAAATATTGTGTGTGTGTGTAGAAAATATATAATAGTAAATATTAAATTCATGTAAGAAAAAAAAATGACGCTACATTGTGAGTCAACCTTTTCTGTGCGTGAACCGCATTTAGATAAATTGTCGAATTGCTTTGGCAGGGCAATTATTTCAATTAGGAATGGTTGTGATGATGTATTGCAAATTTTAAAAGTTAATTATTTTAAGGGTTAAGCTGAATCATTTAACATAAATTTTATGTATTGAGGACAGGAACAAAAAATGTTTGTAATTCGTGAGAATTTTCACCGGTGGTTCTGAAGTGAACAGTTGTGTTACGGCGTGGACCCATGTTATTCATGCTCGCATTCTGAGCAAAAATCAGGTATGTAGTGTTCTTCACGCCTGACATACTACCTTGATCAAAACGTTCCCGGAATAACCACCGTGTGGCGCTCCCATCGTTCCGATTTGAGTTCTGTTTTTTTGTTAAATTGGTACATCTGTTGTTGATATTCCCTTTAAATCTTAGTGTCATAACTTGACATTTGCAAAAGTTACGGTCGGTTTTCGGTATGTCCATCAGTGCTTCCTGCGATTTTTCCATTACTTCCTCTCGGCCGCTAAAACGCGTTCCCCGTAATGGTTTTTTAACTCGATTGAACAGAAAGAAGTCACAGGGAGCCAAATCAGGTGAATTCGGTGGCTGTTGGATGGTATTTGTTGCATTTTTCGTCAAAATATTACGAATAATGATAGCACTGTGCGACGGTGCGTTATCATGGTGCAAAATCCACGAGTTTTCTGCCCACATTTCTGGTCTCTTTCGGCGAATTGCTTCACGCAAACGTCTCATAACGCCCAAATAATACTCTTTGTTTACTGTCTGGCCTTCTGGCAAAAATTCATGATGCACTACACCGTTGTAATCCATGAAAACCGTCAGCATTGCCTTCTTTTTTGACTGAAAACGACGTGGTTTTTTTGGTCTCGGGTCATTTGGTGAACGCCATTCACTTGCCTGATGTCTGGATTGCGTGTCGTACTCATAAACCCACGTCTCGTCTCCAGTAATGATCCTTTTGATGAATGTGGGATCGGATTCAGCCTCGCAAATGATGTCTTTTGCGACGTCAACACGGTCTCTTTTTTGCATGAAATTGAGGTACTTTGCTGCTACACGACGGAAACCCAAATCATTAACCACAATGTCTTGGGCGGATCCATAGGCAATGTTCAAGTCCTCCGCTATTTCTCTGATGGTTAATTTGCGGTTATTGACCAACATTTCTTTTACTTTATCAATTTTTTCACCAACTTTCGATGTCGATGGTCTGCCACTGCGTTCATCATCTTCGATTGACTCACGACCACTTCTGAACCGCTCGTGCCACTGGTAAACGACCGTTTTTTTTAGAGAATCGTTGCCGAAACACTTTTCCAACATTTCCAACGTCCGTGCGCCACTAAATCCGTTTTTTACGCAAAATTTAATACAAGTTCGTTGTTGCAAATTTAAATCCATTTCTGCAATTGTAAAAAATCGCCAACACACACAGAGATAGATGTACTCTTGGCTACGTAACTTTTGCAAATGTCAAGTTATGACACTAAGATTTAAAGGGAATATCAACAACAGATGTACCAATTTAACAAAAAAACAGAACTCAAATCGGAACGATGGGAGCGTCACACGGTGGTTATTCCGGGAACATTTTGTTCAAGGTAGTACAGGCATATCACAAAGAATTGCACCAAGGTCTCATACTAATGGGTTACCATTATCATCGGGCTTAATCAGGGATACTTCACACTTTCAGCAGTACATAATTTAAGTTTTAGGTTCGCTAACCTAAAACATCCTTAAATTTTCACTTTTAATTCTAACTTTAGTCATACTTCCTGGGTGAAGGAAACTGGGATCTTAATTTGTTACCATTGGCATTCTAAACTCCATGTGAGGTTTCTAACTCAATTCCGATATAGTGTTATTTAGAAATTCCTAGGTTTAAAATTCCAAGTACTACGTGCTATAAGTATATTCAACGTTAATTGGAGTGCAAGACATTTGCAGTGTCGTTATTGCCCGATAACGATACAATTGAGAAGTGGTGGTTTCCCCAGAAGTCAACTCATCGTTACTAGAAATTTCTACGAAGAACCTAGACGTCAACATAAGCAGAAGGCATACGGAGGTTGTCGTTGGCTCCTTTCCCATAAGTAATCACTAGAAGTGAGGCGGGGATTCCGATTTGGGGAGGAGTTGAAGGGAAAAAGATGGAGGAGGGGGAAAGAAGGGTACCCGAAACAAAAAGACGCAGATAAGAATCCGTTGCGGTGGCTATTCCGGAAGACAGGCAACCGTCGGGTACCTCTTTCTTTCCTTCGTGAGAAGAAGATCCAGGCGTTTGGACCACGTCTTTGGGCGTATTATCTTCCATGTCTGGAAAGGGGGAGGAGCAAGAAGGGGTTCGAAGTGAGAAATGAAGGTGTGTTGCTGGTTGAAGGAGAGAGGGAGAGGTGATGGTGAGGCTCCCAAAACACTCACTGATGGCCGGAAAGGTTGCTTATGATAAGGCCGAGGACAAATACTATTCAAATGGGGCTGGAGATGAGAGACCAGTGATGGGCGGAGAAGCTTTATTTTTAGTCATATCGTTGTGGAGAGGGTCCCTTCATAAAAGATAGCAGGAGCCAGTGTGTAAGAGTGGGAGGAAAAGTTGATTCGGTCAGAGAGGAGCTGATGGAAAGACGTAAGATGCAGCCTAAAATTCAGCTGGACAACGAAAATCACGAGTGTATCAATTTTCACCCATCTCTGCATTATAAGGCAAATGGCCCTCTAATCAAATGACAAAAGCAGTTAAATTATTGTAAGAAAGGTATATACGGTGACTGGTGAATAATATGAAACCGGGTTCGATTTCAGAGGCCTTGACATTTCCTATTACAAAAAATTCTAAACTTTCGTTTGAGATGGATATTCCAGTACATTTATCGAGTATATTCTTCAACCAAATTTTTTTTCTCAAAACGCTTGCTCGCTAGGCGGCGAATAAGTTCTATGGAGGTACATTATCGAGTTCTACTTCCAAGTGATCAGATTATTATTTACGTAAGTACGATGTGCTTGGCGCATGGTTATCGTCGAGGAGAAACTTCATTTATTTAAATGTAGAAAAAGCGCCAGGACATCCTTTTCATTGATTTCGAAGCGATAAGCAAACTTTATCAGTAACCACGGGGTATACTTTAAATTGGTTTTGGCTTAAGAGTGTTTTTCTAAATTCAAGTTCAATTGCTCTTTCAATTATATTGTTCCGATTATTGTGGATGAGGATAAGTATGCGTATATAAATTAGGTGATAATTACTATAAGCATCTTTAGAACAACTAATTATAATTAATCGCTTCCTTCAAGTGATGTAGCTGAAGGATTAATTTTCTGGTATTATTAGTGTATGGAAGGTGTCTTATATTTACAAACTAATTATTTAGGGCATCCATGCTTAAGCGCTTTTATTCTTTTTGGAGGTTTATGTGGCCTGTAATCCGTTAAAATAATGATCATTCGACAGTCATCAGGGTTACTAAGGGCCGAGCCGGAAGAGTTTACATGGCACCTATGCTCCAATGGTACTCGACCGGCAAGAATTTATTACGTCTCAGACAACACCAAGGAATACGAGTTTCGTTGATCTATGATGTTTCAAAGATTCTTGTAACTAGTAAAGCTCAATTAAAATGCTCGTCGGAATCAAGTTTGAATTAGACTTTAGTGGGCACACTATTAGGAATGTCTTTCATAAGATAGTGGTGATTTATCATTTGTAAGACAACTTTTTGAACTTAATTATTTTCCATTCATCTCTCATTAAGTTGAAATTAGTACATCGAGCAGAAATTTTTGAATACCTATATAACGGAGAAGGGAAAATAATAACTAATGTAATCGTCATTAAAAGACGCGACGCTTTGCAAAGAAAGTTAGAGGGCAAGAGTGGTAAGCTAGTGTTCACCATTTTTTTCAGCATATTTTTTTCCCTTGCGAAAGCTCCACCAACTGAAATAATGTTAATTGTTTCGGTGACCGTGCAGCGTGGTGCGGTGGGTGAGACAAGGGTGTGTGTGAATGGAGATCCGCGGTGCGGCAACGGCGGCGTCGCGGCGCAGGCGGTGCTCGGGGCAGGTAAAATTGCTCGGGCTGCCCGTAGTTTTGTGAGGGACGTACGAAGGGAGGGGGTGGCGAGGATCCCCAAGGGAAGGAAGAGAAGGAGCGGCGTGAGAGCGGGGCGTGGATCCGAAGGGCCCAGGGATCGGGAAGGGGCGGGAGAAGGTGGTGGGAAAGAGGGGAGCGAGGGCCCTGGCCGGATGTGTTTGGGGCAGAAAATCTCCCCATACCTGCCTCCTCTCTCTCCCCCACTCCCCTCCCTAAACCGCCAACCTCCTCCACAATTCCTCCCCTTTGGCCAGAACCGATTGAGTCTCCGCCCCGGAATATTAAGTGTCTTTTCACCCGCTAAGCTTATATCTCCTTCATCACGGCCCACCGCCCTCAGCCCACCCCCCTTTTTATTCCCTTTTACAGCCCTCCCTCTTTGCTCAAGTCTCCCTTCACGCGTCTTTTCCGCTTCCCGTGCATATATTTTCACCGCGTCGACGCATTGTCCTTGGGGAAAAGGTATCGAAAATATATATTTACTGCTCGAGAACATTATTGCATTGGTTTTTTTCTCCGCAGGCGATAATTTTCAAACGAGCATCCAGTGCGGACGCGACGTCCAGAGAATTGATCAGTTGATTTCCTGGTTTGCAATATGTACCTAAAATATTATGACTATCTATGGGAGAAATTGGAAAATAGCAGGTGTTGCTGTGGTGTAGTTATTTTGATGCTAAATACATTGTAGGTATTAATGCCTTGAAAGTGGTTCTTCGAAGAGTTCGAAATAAAAGGGTCGACAGTCCCTAGAGGAATTCGTGGATTATAATCTTTTGAATCGTCGTCTTTTGTGCTAAAATGTTTAAATTGCCTTGGGCATTCATTATTGGTAAATGGCATTAAGAATTTCATTTTTCTCGGTTTTTATTCCTTAAATATTATGAGCGAGCTACTTTGGAGAACTGACAGAATATACGGAGAATTTGAAAATGTTGTTCTAATGTTCTGCAACCTCATAATTGAAGGATATTTATGTTGAAAATATTCTGTGTATTTCAAAATTTGATTTTGTTCGCCATAACTACTTCTTACAGCATACATAATGGCTACTTACACACTCATGTAAAAAGAAAGGAAATCCACGTGGTAAAGTAAGAACTAAGAGAACGAGGAATAAAAGCAATTATGTCGAATGAGGCGTGATGTTCTCTAAGGTGAACACGATCGATTCGTTAATTATCACCGAGCACTGTTATATGCTCTGTCTCGATCATGTTCGAGGAATAGAATGTTATTTAAAGCTGTTAATGCGACTTAGTTATGCATTCTTTTGATAAAATTTACGATATTAAAATATTTCTCCATGAATTTTGGATTTTCATTTAATTTTTTATTAAATTTAATCCAGTACGAACGTGATCATTCCTTCTGGAACAATCTTACCATCTCCCTCTTTCTTTTTCACCAGCATGTGAGAGGCCCGAAAACCCTCTCTATTATCTACCTGTCAATGCCTTTTACGCCCTCTTCAATCTGCGCTAACAGCCGCTCTTTTCTTGACACCCTCAGAAACAAAAGCTCCCCAGCAGCCGCATTATTTTTTGTTCAAGAGAAGAAGACAATGTACCCGCCTCGAATGTGTGAGGTTGGCGCACGCCCATTTTTCACCCAACTTTCTTCCCTTCGTCCCCGCTCCCATCTCAGCTATCCTCTCCCGCTTCCCTTCACCAAGTCCCTATATCCCATAGACTACAGAGCCTGGAGGCGTGAAGGATTCAAGAAAGAGGGCGTAGCCTCGAGGGCTTCTTTTTCTGTTAAGGGTCGCGACCTCCTTACTCCCTTCATGTCCTCCATAAGGTTCCCCTTTGAAGGGACGCCGAATCAAGTTTGATTTATATCCGTTTATGCCAATTGTACTGTGTAGTTGAGAGTCATTTGAGTACATTTTTTCTCCCTTTTGTTTTCTTTCTTCCGCCGCCACTCATTGGTGGGGTGGGGCTCGTGGGTGCGGGGCGAGATAAGCATGAGGATGAAACAAACTAGTGGGAGACGTTTTGGGACCCCTAGCTCCTATCTCCTGGTCATGTTCCCGTCTCATGATATTATTGTAAAGGATGAACTCTTTCAGAATGGTGGCGGCAGTTGAAGATACTATACAAAAGTTTCCATTGGGATAAAAACTCTAAGAAAGATATGATTTTTTCTTTAATGGATGATTAATTCCATGTTTATGTACTATATTTAATTGACACCAAACGGAAGCAGTTACTCAGTAGCAAGACACATTAGAGCGTCACAACTTCTATTGCCTTAGTAAAATTTCAGCCCGTCTTTTTGTCCTCTAGATTGCGTCACTTCTTGTATTTTTGCGTCGTGTCAGAGATATAATTTCAAGGTAAATTAAATAATGAAAAATTAGAATTTTTTCCTTTTTAATACCAAATTGAAAAGGTTTAAAATATGTACGGCAAAAATTCTTACTATTAACATATGTATTAGAGCTATGCAGTAGAAGCAAACAAGTACTGCATACATTTTTGGAATAATTTAAAAAAAATTAATGTTCTGTGAGTAAATAAGCACTTTGTTCAAGATTGCCTATGCCAGTTATATAAAAAGACAGAGAGTGAAATTCATTCCTATTAATAATAGAAAGGGCCGGACTGGGAAATTCAATATTTAATTTTCGCAGTCAGTTGGGTAGTAATGTTTTGAGACATACGAAGACATTTACGTTAGCACCATTTAGTATATTTTTATAAATCTAATTAAATTGTATTCCATATGCATCCATTTTTGTTAGTAATTATTACAGACATTTTTTCCAATTAACCTTGAAATGTTCCAAATAAGAGTCCCCGTAAGTATCTTTAGGAACAATAGGTTCCCCGCACTTGAAAACAAATTTAATAATTTTATTCCCGATCGATAAATAACCGTTGAGATTTAATTTAATTGTTTTCTTCGAGACAATGGAAATGATTTGGGTAGAAGGACGTTCTTGTGGAAAAAAATACTCGTGAAGGCCTCCCAGGTTGTCTTATGGCTCCGTTTCCGCCTTTGCTGTTGTCCATAGGAATCCCAAGCGTGGGAAAAGGGTGGAATAGACATAAGCACTTAGAGGCGGAGGGAGGTTTGTCTCGGTTAGGGCAGTACCTCAGTTCGAGGAAGGAGGCGGTTGGAGGCGGCAGCTTACACTAAAGCGGTTTTATTTTGCCTGGGAATCACTGTGAGACAGCAAATAGTACGGGCATACAAAAATATCTGCCTCCCTACATTTTATTCTTGACTGTTTCCCTCTTTCTAGACGTCCCTTATATTCCTCAAATCTTTCTGGTAATTTATTTCATCCCAAATTCTTTTTCGGGAGTAGTCCTGCGTCAGGTCTATTTCCTATCCGATTTGTAATGTGTATATTTTAGTTGAAACATATCGGTGACATGGGTTTATTTATTGGTTATTCAATTATGTGAAAAAATCGCATCACGCTTTACAACCTGAGGGACTAATTAATTTAAATGTAGTACCAAGTAGTAAGATAAAGGGAAATTTGGTGGATTAGTAGAACCATCATTTGCAAAGAAAAAAGATATTCTTCATTGATTTAGTCATAATGCTTGCACTTTGAGATCAATCTAGAGAGATTCTGATTCGGTTGATTTTTTCTGGAAATAATTTTCTATTCCTTCAATAATTTAGTTTTGTAAATGGATCCCTTAGTGACCCTAGAAACCTAAAATTTCCTATAACCGTTCGTTATTAAACTCATAAATTTTCCATATCAAAGTTTAGAGCGATTCACGTTCACCAAACGATATAATTGCAAATAAGCGTACAAAATTTGTATTTGCGTAAGAGTTAGGTAAATTATTTAACTTAAAATGGTAACGCTTAGAAGTTTCAAATTCATCAATAGAATTTATTCTTAATGGCTAAGTATTATACCTATATAAACAGTTTTGATTAAGTGCCACAAATGTTACTGATATCGCCTTTCTTTTTGGCTTGAATTTTATTGTTTGAGTCTCAACATTATACCAATTTTAAAATGCATTGTCCGTGGCATTTTACTTTAATGCCTGGTAACAGGTTCTTGTTTGACCTTTCATGTTTAATTTAATATATATTATTATTTTTGATCCTTTAAAAATGCATAATGTGTTGCTATTTGTCCTATGACGTTGTGAGGCTATAAAGTTTTGCTTGATAATTTGAATTTCCCACCCAACATTATCGGAGATGACAATGTTGCTGACTGGCTGGCTATATTGAAAATGTAGGGCTTTAAGACTTAATTTCATGGTCCAATATTTCACTGGGATGTCATATTTGTCAATTCGTATTCGTATTTTTTTACATACATATGCCGCATTTGCTGAATGAATATACATATGTGGTAGTATGTCGCATTTCATAAAAAACTGCTACTGTCACAGCCTAACAAATGATCATATTCTTTATTAATTCAAATATTTGGTTCCTCCATTAAATTAAAAGGTAATGATTTTAATTTCACGTGCCTGATTCAATGGGTATGAGTGTATTTTTTCCGTGTCACTAACAGTAGCCCTTCGAGTATGCAACCCAGCGAAATAACGCACCCATGCCAACAGGTATTCCATAGTTATTTAACAGTCAATATAGGTGGGAACTATGGAAAAGTATAAAGCAGCACGTAGAAATAGCAGCTCCCTTAGAAATAGAAATGTCAGTAGATTATTACGCATAACAGATAATAGAGGTAACCATCATTCTGTGCCTCTACATAACCACTCTTTGCCCAAGGCTATTACTTTTTATCCTCATAAGCCCCACCCACTTTACATACCCATTAGATGCTTATTTTCTTTCTAGCCTGTTTCCAATTGTATAATATTCTTCCATCTATAGCGGCTTACCTTCGACATCTCAACGGCCTACCTCTTGATAAATTCTCCGCCCATTTTTTTCCTTCCTCATATTCTCCCCACAATTTTCTCTTTTCCACCACCGTATCCACCTAACAATTTTACGTTTTTCCTCCTCTCTTTCTAGTGCATTTTTTCTATTCTTTTTCCATGCCTTCCTACGCTCCCCTCATTTAATGCTTGCCTTAGCCTTCTCATGTGTCAGTTGAAAACTGGCGAACAGGATTAAATATTCAGATGAAGTATTTATTGTGTAAAACGAGCGGACGATGAGGTCATTTTCACTCATAGATGTATACTACATTGATCAAAAAGATCCCGGAATAACCACCGTGTGGCGCTCCCATCGTTCCGATTTGAGGTCTGTTTTTTTTGTTAAATTGGTACATCTGTTGTTGATATTCCCTTTAAATCTTAGTGTCATAACTTGACATTTGCAAAAGTTACGTAGCCAAGAGTACATCTATCTCTGTGTGTGTTGGCGATTTTTTACAATTGCAGAAATGGATTTAAATTTGCAACAACGAACTTGTATTAAATTTTGCGTAAAAAACGGATTTAGTGGCGCACGGACGTTGGAAATGTTGGAAAAGTGTTTCGGCAACGATTCTCTAAAAAAAACGGTCGTTTACCAGTGGCACGAGCGGTTCAGAAGTGGTCGTGAGTCAATCGAAGATGATGAACGCAGTGGCAGACCATCGACATCGAAAGTTGGTGAAAAAATTGATAAAGTAAAAGAAATGTTGGTCAATAACCGCAAATTAACCATCAGAGAAATAGCGGAGGACTTGAACATTGCCTATGGATCCGCCCAAGACATTGTGGTTAATGATTTGGGTTTCCGTCGTGTAGCAGCAAAGTACCTCAATTTCATGCAAAAAAGAGACCGTGTTGACGTCGCAAAAGACATCATTTGCGAGGCTGAATCCGATCCCACATTCATCAAAAGGATCATTACTGGAGGCGAGACGTGGGTTTATGAGTACGACACGCAATCCAGACATCAGGCAAGTGAATGGCGTTCACCAAATGAGCCGAGACCAAAAAAACCACGTCGTTTTCAGTCAAAAAAGAAGGCAATGCTGACGGTTTTCATGGATTACAACGGTGTAGTGCATCATGAATTTTTGCCAGAAGGCCAGACAGTAAACAAAGAGTATTATTTGGGCGTTATGAGACGTTTGCGTGAAGCAATTCGCCGAAAGAGACCAGAAATGTGGGCAGAAAACTCGTGGATTTTGCACCATGATAACGCACCGTCGCACAGTGCTATCATTATTCGTAATATTTTGACGAAAAATGCAACAAATACCATCCAACAGCCACCGAATTCACCTGATTTGGCTCCCTGTGACTTCTTTCTATTCAATCGAGTTAAAAAACCATTACGGGGAACGCGTTTTAGCAGCCGAGAGGAAGTAATGGAAAAATCGCAGGAAGCACTGATGGACATACCGAAAACCGAATATAAAAAATGTTTCGAGGATTGGATCAAGCACTGGCATAAGTGTGTTGCAGTCGATGGGGATTACTTTGAAGGGGACAATATAGATTTAGATGAATAAACTTGTATTTTTAATTTTCTGAATAAATTCCGGGAAATTTTTGATCAAGGTAGTATTCCGGCAACCCATATGGAACTATGAAGACAAACCTGGGTAAGGCACCAGAACATTCTCACTTCTGCTTTCCATGAGCATACTGTAACCTGTAAATACTTTTGACATTTTGACACCAAATTTGCGGAGGGCTGCTGAAAATATTTCATCTCCGGTGAGTGAACCGGCGCTGAGAATTAGTTAGAATCCAATACTAACTTCTATGTAACTTAGTCACACAACTAACAGAAAAATACTGAATTGCCTAGTTTTAACACTTTAATACTTAAGAATCAATGTAATTGTTGAAATATATTACCATCTAATGATTTCGTAATGAGCATAAATGTCAAAATTATGAAAAAAGATGGTATTGTATATCTTGCCAGAAAACCTGCGAAATGTCTTGCCAGAAATCTTGCGCAAGCTATCGCTCTAAAACATTTTGCGAAAAATCATTGGAAAAATTAATAAATTGATATCTTGCAATGTTGGCATGCGCGTATATAAGAAATGTATGTGTCTCGAAGGCAGGAAAAATGCTTTCGTGTAAAGATGTAACTTTCCTCGCACTATAGTATGGAAGCAAAACTTGGATATGTTAGGATTAGCACAAATTTCAACGGTATCCAATTAATTTGGAGTACTCGAGGAATATTTGCGGTAGAATTGGAGAATTACGTTGAGAGGATAGAGAGATTAAGTGATCGAGAGAAAATCACCGATAGAAATAATGGTTTGAAAGGACGGGGTGGACAGGGAAAACAATGTGTTGATTTGGATTAGGAGACTCTTGAAAGGAGGAATATTGGAAGCTTTAAGAGCATGAAAATAGTCATGCTTTTGAAAGGGGTGGGCAAGGATAGAATTTCTTGAAAAAAAAATGAAACAAGTGCAAGCATTCTGAAATAACTAAACATAATGTTGCTTTAACTTGGCCAACCCTATAATAGAACTGCTAGGAGGTTACATATTTAGTCCGTAAAATGTTTAGATAATTATTGTTCATCTATTCTTTGGACGGTATGTAGCAAATTATTGATGGTTTTAGTTATTTTATTCGATTAGAATGTTATATCTGTGTTCGGTTATAGAAATATTCTGTACCTATGTCTGTACTTACGTATCTATGGAACTATGGATTACGAAATTACAGTAAAGGGCACTTCTTTGAAAAATGGAAAAAAGAAATTATAAGAAAAGGAAATCAATGATGAAGTTCTATGCATGGTAGTTAAAGAGGGACAGGTGCTGGGAGAAATCAGCAGTAGGCAGGAAAAGTGGTTGCAGGAGATGACAGGCGATGGGACACTTCATTTCACTTCACAGGCATTTCAGATGGAATTAAAATATACACAAATTATGCAGAGCTGAGGAACGAGTATATGTAAAATGATGCATCTGTTTAATGACATGTTTTGTGATTTAGTGGTCTTTGAAGTGCAGTTGTGGCTAGTGCCTTAATCCTTAAAAAACCAATTCTTACCTAGTGGACTACTGCTAATCTAATATTTTTATGTATTTTACTCATTTGCGAAAGGTGTGGTCGAAACTACATGTGCGCATTAAACTGTAGATTTACAAAATGAATTAGTGTTTCTATAAATTAACTTATTACAAAAGTCTTCCTTCTTTCACTCCCAACGTCAGTATACAGCCGTCGTATTTTGGTTTTCATAAAGTTTTTACAATCAAGTTGAAATGTTTTCTAGAAAAATTTAAGAACACAACACTTGCTCTAGTAAAATGCATTGGCATGCCAACCTATCCAACTCTGTTGTGGGTGAGCTAACTCTTCTCTTAGAAATCGCTCTCTCCAGTAATAGTTAAAAATGTGTCGAGAACTGCACTCTCTTAGCAGTGTGCCCTTCTCAAATTTTGACTAATAATACTTAGGAAAATCTCAGAGCAGTCGAATATCCGTATATCGTTTGGAATCTTGTATGTTATCGAAACGCATACGTTAAATGAGTGAACAATATATGAGATTTGGCAGCTGAGAATGAGGATACTTTTATCAACCCGGCCAACTCTCTGATCTACGAAAGTTCACGTCTAGCTCAAAACTCTTAAGACCTACCATTTAATTGAACGAAATTACATCTCCCATGACCATTATTAAAGATGTATTAAATAATTGTAAACGCAAACAGCAAAACATATCCTACGTAAATGACAAAATTACAGTGGCAAACCATTATGTTATGCTGGAGAAGTCATTGCTTTGAATTATGTAAACGTTGCGCGCAAAATAAAATAGAAAAAGGTCACGCTAAAATTCATAAAAGGAAAATACCTTTCGGATATTCGAGATACCTTATTTTGTTGAGTTGCGGGGAAAACTTTTCAGTCTTAAACTCTTCGAGATTCAATATTTTTAGGCTCAGGCATAAACATTTAAGTATTCTCAGACCCTCCACTAGGTATGGGAATCAGTTGAGCACCTTTCAATGGGAAAGTCAGCCATCGAAGAGTCGACATCCGATTACTTACCTCTCCTGGAGGAAGACCAGCGTCGACACAGCACACGTCATAAGGGGACGAAATCCTTCAAAAATAGAACATTTGTTTTCCATAGGCAAGAGATAAACCACATGAGAGTCTTGTTGTACGCAAAGCATGAATGTCTGATTTTGCTATGTAGTGCATAGGGATAATGTAACCACTTTTTTCGCATAAAAACAAAGAAACCGCTTTGGTTGGAAGCTCTCGGATTTAATTTGAACTTAGATCGTATAGCTCGCCCCTGTTTTTGCTACCCTAATCGAATACACTTTTAATAATAGTTCTGGAGAACTTTATTTGTGGTAACGTCACTCCAGTCACTAAGGGTGAGAAATAGCTGAAACGTATAATTACAGATACATTCCACTTAACTCCCCTTCATTTAATATTCTAGAGGATACAGTTTTGGAAAAACTATGACAATATTTGGGACTATATGTATACCTATTATGTTAGTTAAAATCAATTTTTGGAATACCTCAAGTATGTGCTAAAGGAACTTTACTGTGTCATAAGTACATGAGTTTTATCAATTCGAAAGCACAAATCAACATTAGAAGAGTCATCTTCGATCCCATATTGTTCAACTATATATTTAAAATTTAGAAACTAGACTTAAAAAGACTTGACCTACTACTACATAATCGGAAGCATACGTTTGCGACTAAGTAAAAAACTAGGGCTTCTTTGTGAGTAAAGGTAAGATTCTATTTTACGTTTTTTGACCAAAATGCGTGTAATAAACAACGATCAATTCAGAATATCTCAAGAACAGTGGTTCAAGATTGGTAAAAAAATATTCATAATATCTAAACGGTTCATACAAAGAACACAAAGTTTCACTAAATGATAGTATGTGAGATATGTGCCTCTGTATGCTAGTAAATACAGCGCCATATCAAAGCTTTGAGAGGGTTATTCTTCGACCAGTTTTACTCGCTATGTTGAGGAAATAACTCTCTTACGATGTCGCAATGCATGGGCAGGTAGGGGAGAAGAGAATGTGAATTATTGAATTGAAGAGTTCGTTTTCCCTCACCAAGTTTATAAACACAACACATTGGAGGAAAATAGTAACAGTGATACATATCTTCTCTATACCGAAATCCCCCCATGCATTTTCTCGGCTAAGGCTGTAGTACCACTGCCGCATGACCTTGCGGTGTCTTACTGAGTTTTCTGTACAATAAATGCAAATTTATTGAATGCGTACAATAAACGTACTGAAAGCCACAAGTGATGAAAAAATTGAATTTACTACTTATACAATTTATGCATAATTTATATAAATTGTATAACTAATAAAGTAATAACTATATATATATATATATATAGCTAATATAAGTTATATTTACAATTTATTATTTAACTGAATCGTATTTTCTCTGCTACAGTTTATATATTTTCTTGCTACTTTTGTGAAATAACCTGTGTAGGCTCTCGTTCGCGCAATGTGTTCATTGGTCACCATGTGCACCTGTCTTTCTTGAAAGCTCTTTGATTACATGTGGAGTGTTGGCTGAATTGTCATGTGCAACAACGTAAGCAGACTAGTTGGCCGATTCAAAAATAGAGTAGGAGTAAAAGCAGAATACTAATACAGGTAGGTAGAGCTTTCGGAAAAAGCGTGGTAGATGACGGCGATACCTCGCCTCCGCCACTGCGCGAGTCTTCAGAGAGGGAAAAATAAGAGATGACTGATATAAGGAATAAGGGTGGAAGAGAAACAGAGAGGTAGAAAAGGGAAAGGGAGGCCGGCGTCTTGTGGTACTCTTGAGGCGGGGTAGACGGCTTGTATTGGGCGTTATATGTTCTGCGATGTATTTTGTGAGGCCTAAAAAGTGTTATGGGTATTTCAAGATGAAGAAACGGGGAGGAGTAAAAAGAGAGAGATGTAATGAATGGGCCAAGTCATTTTTTTGTGAACGGCGATTCGAGCAAACCGACGCTTCGAAGGGTCGCGTGTCGATATTTCGTTTTCGTCGCTTATATACATTCGTTTTTCGAGCCGACGCCCGTAAGTCCCCACTGCGGCGTCGAGTTTCGTAAATCAGCGGGAAAGATATTCCCCGTCTTCGATTTTTTAATATTTATGATTGGAGTGGAAAAGAGGGAAGGTCTGCATTCCGTAAACGGATTAACCCCCACGAGAATGGTTTGAAGAACAATTGTACGAGTCGGCGGAGGTCTTCGACGTGGCTGGGAGTTATGAAGGCATCGATTATGAGTGTAATAAGTTACGCTTGTAAATTGGTATTGCGTGGGATAAACTAGCCAGGAGAATGTTAATGCCATATCATATAGTTGAGTGATATGTCAATTGCTGGGATTATTAGCACCTACGTCCATGTCTTCATGTATTCATTAATGAGACAGGATCATAACCTTAAGTTCAAACCCGAAGATCCCAGGCAGACACTGGCAATTGTAAAAGGTCCCAACATTTTTACTATTCCCAGGTGTATGAGCATATAGCCAAGTCATTGAAGAACAAGAGGCTTGTTTAGGGTATATAGTCCCTTTTCCCTTGTAAGTGAAATAGGTTTTACTATTTGCAATATATTTTCAACCATTCAGATTAATGATACTAGCTTGATCAGCCTTACCAGTAAAAGTAAAGTTGTGAATTGAATGATGCATAGTTCCTAACTTAAAATAAATAATCATTTTTTTAATCGATATTTAATAAATTTTTCATCGTCCTTTTTTATTTCCATAAGGGTTCGTTTCTATTCTCCTTTATAAATTAAACTCATTCAGTGTTTGTATTTTCTTGAAATATTGCAAGAGGAAAAAACGAGAACATAACGTTTTAGACGTAAATACAGCGTAAGTCAGTCGTAACTTCATGCCATTTTTCCCATTTAATTACTTCCTAGTTCAACGAAGTGCACATCAACACAATCGTGCTTCTTACTTGAAGTGTATAACGTGTTTGTCATCTTAATCATTTCTTTATTGATGCTTTTTCATTTTTCTAAGGGCTAGTTGCATCTTACTATACCCATTAAAAATATTAATGCCAAGCCTCAAGTTTATTTCACACAGCCAAAGAATATTATCGATCAAGTATGTTGGGTTTTTAGAGCTCTAATTTTATTTTGATTTATTCTCAACATTTTTAATCCATTTATTCAGTGAATATTATTTAACTTTATGAATAAGTAATTACTGGACCTGTGCTGTTTTAAGTAATGCAAATTACAATTCCTTGTAAAGCGTTTTGTATTGAGTTAATGTGCAACAAAATCGAGAGATCATATTAATATAATTTGGCATGTTATTATCAATACTCATTTGAAGTTATGAGGTTCATGAACCCCTATCCTTTGATTTTTGCAGAAATTTTCAGTAATTCCGTCGTCACGAGTTATTAGGTGATTTGTAGATTCCCTGGAAAGAGCATTATTAAATTCCACAACACAAAATTAAATCATTATCATCTAGGCGATAGCATTCTCTCCTTGAATGTAACGACGGTAGTCCGTCTGCAGACAAGGTAATTCCTCAACTCAGGACTCGTATGTGCAGACACGGCGTACCAGCACGTTTTACTGCGGAGTTCAATTATTTATCGGAATAAACCATAAAAGGAATCTTAGAATGGCTCATTTCTTAAAATAGTGCTCTCATATCTTTTCCAAATAAGGGATCTAAATATTTCATGATAAATGCCGGAAGGAGCATTATCTTCAAGAGGTCAAGTTGAGTGTGTTAGTGGGTGATCATAGAATGTACTAGATTGGTCGGCAAGATGGCTCTGATGGTTTTGTATTCATTTAATTGAAAATCATAGGTCATTATTTTTGGAACGTTGATTTGTAAATATTTCACTTGAAATAATAATGATTTTTATAATTTTTGAGCGGGCTGGAATTCACCTGAAAATCTTGGGAGAGATCACGTACCCAACGCTCTTCTGTTTACCAGTTGGATGATTTTACCAGAAGCTACTTAATCAAACCGAATAATCCGGTTTTATTCTGAGGTGTATTAGTTAGATATATTTTTAATGAAAAATTATGTAGTAATGTAACAGTTTACCAAGATCTCGAGACGATAATATTCCCTGGTTGTGGTAATTAGCGGTAAGCAATAAAATTCGGTATGACGGAATACATAACTTTATACCTCTCTCTCCACTCTTTTTCAAAATCTTTGAAAACTCTTTTGACACTTGGATTAAAGCTATTTCATTGATCATGAGAATCTATCACCAAGAAATTGACGTCAACACTTTCAGCGCCATCAAGACATATAGGAGAAAGTTTTGAATACATTATTTTGCTTTGAAATATTTATTAGTTTTTATTTTTAGGCTCCGTTAAAACTCAATTAGAAAACTTTAGTGAACAACAATTTTCGCTCTGAAAAATCATTAATGTACTTAATTTAATTAATAAATGAGAGAATTTCAATTTTCAAAAAACCTCAATTGTATTAAAAAAATTGAATGAATATTTTACATTTTACATTTTTTTACCTTTTAACATTACATCAAAATACCCTAAAGCAATGAAGATAAAGTAACAATATTTCTGGATTCTTACTGGTAAACTGAAATAATGCTCTGATTGGTTGCTATGCGTAATTACCACGTCTACTGAAAAATATATCAGGCCTCACTTGGGTTTAACCAGCAAAATTCATAGTCCACGACTGGAATCCATAAACCAAAATTATGTGAAATATCTCCGCCCTTGAAACCAAAAAAAAAAAAATAAGTCCGAAACATCGCAATGCGTGTGTTTTACAAGAGCGATAACGTAAGTAATGCCCCACGGGTGTCGCTCAAGTCACGGGTGGATATCGCCACTGAACCCTAGGAGATCGGAGCCACGGTGTCCACCGTGGATTTTTTTTCATACTTGGACCTTTGCCCGAGTTGCAGTGACCATCGGTCGCCGGGATCTCGGCCGTCACTTCTTCCGTCCCCATGCCCCTCGCATTGTCACCCCCACGCCCCGCGACGGCCAATTCCATCCCCTCCTCACCCCCCACCGTCGTCCCTGACTCCCCCTATTTCTCTTTCCGGCGAGGAATACGATACTTTCACCTTCCGCCGTTGTCCACCTTTTTTATTCGCGTGTCTGCACACGGGAGCTCGTCAGTGGTACTTGATATAATGGTGGCCATAAACAAAAGGAAGGGTGGGGGAGTAGGCAAGTAGGGCGATGGGAGTGTAGGACGAAAAGGGGTCGGGCGAAGGGAGTGGAGTTAGTCGCCCAGTGTGGCGCTATGCCAGGGAGCTTCTATAAAATACAAGAGTACGCCTCTCTCTCTCTCTCCTTATAACCCTGCCCTTCCCAAATGCCGCTCCCACCCTCTAGGTTGGGCCGCGTCATTACTCTGTAGCATACCGTGCCGCTTTGCAGTCGACCCGTTATATGGAGTGGTGGTCATTAATATCGAATGAAACCCTTCGAATTTCCAATTTGAGAAAGTATCATGGTGCTGTGGAAAAAATATGTTCGCAGCCGGAGAGGACCCGGTTGAGGGAACATTCTTGATTGCTCTCCTTTAATATGCAGCAGGGATTTATTGTGTTCAGAGCCGACTTCACTGAAAGCGGGTTACTTCATGTGCTACGTTTTGAAACATGGTTTATTTTAAAAAAAAACAGAGCTGAGTAAATTGCCTCTGTTGTGTACAAATTGCTGACCACTTCGAGGTACTGGTGTAGACATTCAAAATATTAGTACTCAGTCGCTGGAAAATTGGAAATTTCTTTAATCTCTTATTTCACATATTGCGTGAAAGACTACGGCAGTATTTAGTACGTATGAAAATTGCAAATTAAATAACACCTTGAGAGAATTAGTAACAAGTAAAAGCTCCTTCATCTCATGCCAAATTACAACTACAGGCCTGAAAAGCTCTGTTTGTTAGGAGAAAGTAACAGAGAGGACTGAGCTATCAGTGGAATTATTTGTATGCCATATCTCACCAGTATCTGATGCCGAAATTACATGAACTGAGCTGTGGACCCAGCTCCTAAATTATTCCTTAGTGTCCAGAAACTTGCACATTTCTCCAATATTTAGCATTTTTTACCAAAATAATTGATTTGCTAACGAAGTAATGATGAAATAAAACATTTTATTACTTATCTGTACATTTTTACCGCAAAACTTTTGTAATTTTTTTAAATGCAGCCAAAAGTAAGATTTAAGTACGTGTTGATAGGTGTTTGGCTCAGCCCTTTACGATAACTTTACATTATTACATTGCTTTTTATTGGGTTGCATTAAATTTTGCATTTTGGGCTGGTAATAGAAGTTAAATTAAGTAAATAGTAATGTTTTAACAGTGTTCTGACATTTGGTCGCAAATAATTTGGTTTTGAGGTTTCTCAAATTTTTTCTGCATCAAAAATGTTGACTATAGTATTGCCGCAGTCCCGTTTTAAATTAATTTCCTTGAAAAGCATTTTCACAGTATTTTCCCAATAGAGTGATATCAATATTCTATGCATCAGGCGAATGAAATTTCTTGGATGCTAATTCTAAGAAATTTTGCAGGAGGAGTCATTCCGTCATATCTGTGTGCCTGGCTTTTATTATAACCTTTATATTAATACTCCTCTACAAATTCTTTTGGTTAAGTTATATTCATCGTCAAAAAAGATTAATGAATCGCTAGCACATACTAAAAAGTGTACTGTAATGCCATGCCTACGGCTCTTTGGATTAGAAGGCTCTCTTTTTCAATGGATGCTGTGTACTTAACTTACACTTAATTCAAAGTTTTACATCTATATGCTTGGTGATTATTTTGCATAAAGTGCATATTGAATCTACTGCTCTTAATACGAGCAATAATTTTATGTCCCAGGTTTTTAAAATGAGGTTGCTGAAGTCAGTGATCCATCCTTGAGCATAATTGCGACAATTGGGAGGCTCTCAATACCATATACGTAGACGCGAACGTGATATCGCAGAATTACATTCGAAACAATGAGGTACACCCTTTCAGTGTTATAATGATGGTGTCGGAATGAGTCTGTATAAATTTTATGGAATGTCAGCGTATACTATAATGTCAAGCATAAAGCGAAGAATCATCGTACTGACCTTCAAAATAGAGTGGTCTTTGCCCTTCCACACTTATTCAAATTTCAATAATTTTCTTGTAATTCTTTCTCAAGCTTGAATTAAATTGAAAAATTAGTTTTACCTTCTCCCTTCATAGACTATCTTCATAGACTTAGATATAATTTTTCCGCCAGCATCAGATATTCATGGTTGTCATTTGGTCCAATTTGAATCCTTAATTTATATAAATCACTTTAATTATATTTTAGCGTTCACTTATCGTTCTAATATTACTCGATTACTTCTTAAATTCTCCTTAACCTTTGCTGTACTCTAATCTTCTACTCTCTAATCTTAGGGCTAAAATGTTATTTAATTTTTAAAGCATCATGCGTAATTAATACCTACCTATATATGTAATTGTGGACCTAGTAGTCCAGTGGGTAGAGTTTTGGCCTTTTGGCCGTAGGAACCGGGTTTGGTTCCGGGTGACACCTTTGGGTACCCTCGGTTATACCCAACCTGTCGATTTTCCGGATACCAGATCTTCCCAGTAAACCATAAGCGGCACATGGAAAAGAACTGGTACTCCTACCATGAGTGAATTTCACACGCCATTCGACTAAGTACTCGAACTAGGTTAAGTTCTAACCTCACGCAACAATCTATCCATCAGGTTTATAACTGACTTTTATGTGTATAACTAAAAGGCTATGATAAAAAAAGTCATCAATTACTAGTAGTAGTATTTAGGGGAGGCGTCCGACAGCAAAGGTCATTTGCGCCATTAGGGATGAACAGAAAAGGATGAAGGGTGGAGAGACACCCGGCGTCGGCATTAGCCTACTCTTAACAAAAGGCGCCAAGGGATGCGCAGCTCAACGTCCCATCCGACGGACGGCGTACTCACTCAAAGTGCCCTCCACAAAGCACCTCAAGTAGGGATCGAGATACCTCTGAAAATATTCAGCGCCGCCGGGATTCGAATCCGGGACCTCTGGGTGGGAAGCCAGTATGCTAGCCACCGCAACATTTCGATCCCCTTCATGAATTACTATACCCCTTTCTATGCGAGTGTGGTGTACGAAGAAAAATTCTTTTACCGTGCAACTGTAAAGTATTTTTATACTTACAAGAAGAGTGTTATAGAGAATTAATTAGGAGAATATTTCATGCATATATGAGACATCAAGATGCATTGCTAAGGGACTATTTTGTCTCTTAAGATAGATGCAACCCCTGATACATGATGTTAGACATATCATAGTTTCGTCTAACTCCCTGATTGCAAACTATGGAGATAATTATCATTAGGAAACTTACCGGCCGATTTATTTGGGAAAAAGTAAGAAAAATACGTGAACAAACACAACCTTTGCATCTTCTAGTAATATTATATATTAATCATTTTCTATTAGTTTTCAAGTTCCAGTTCTCCTTTATATCATATAATTCATGAAAAATATTTTTAGCTGTTCATGTTAGATAAGGCTTAATATTTTCCTAGATTTATGACTGCGCTTCAGTAAGAGGTAACATAACTCTTTGCCAATTAGGCGCATATTTCTGATCGGCTGTTCGTATACTCTTCAAATTCTATTTTCATGAATGCATTGTGTCATTTTAGTCACTGATTGAGGACTCATATAAATTACTTCATTCACATCTAAGGCCCTGAGGCAATTTCCTTCCCTTGACGTCATATTTTCTCCTTACCGTATCGCCACTCAAGAAGACTTTCCGCCTTCCAAACACCACTTCACATTTCTTCACCGTTGTAGGAGACACCCCTCCCATTACTTTTGCACCTCCATTCTCTCCCGTGATATTGATATAAAATGTGCAAATTTTCTTTCTCCTCCGAAGCGAAGCAACTAACTTTCTCCCTTACGTCTTCGAATTACACGCCGGTTTGGGAAGGGCAGGGACGTCTTAATGTCTCCTGTGTCCCAGGCTTTCATTATGACCACCACGCTTCACTCCATCCCCTCATTCCGAAATAAAGAAGTTGCCTCTCCACCCTCGTTATTCTCAGATTAACCGACGTCGAGGAGTAGTAGTCAGTTTCAGAGGTGGGCGGGAACAGGAGGAAGGAATACCTCGGCCCTCCCCGGTCGAACAGTCTGGGTTCGATTACGGATCCTAATCTCTCTCTCTCTCTCAGGTGTTGTCTCTTCTTTTGAATCACTTCCTATGCCATCCACCTCAGGGTCAGGTGTTGCAAATGCGGGTGCGAGATGAGGAAGGGAGGAGGCCCATGCAACCGGATGCATAGACCGAGCGAAATACGTACGGTCCCTGGGAGTTGGAGAGAGGAGGAAGAGGGGAGTGCAGTCCTAGGTTCGGATAGTCCCTCTCTCCATACCACGCAGTCCTTAACTCAAAGCCTCCTCCCTGGATTTCCATCCGTAGCCTCCGCCCCCGCTCCGCCGGGTAGTAATGAGTCGCTTTCGGAGACAATCCTCATCCTCTTCTGCGCGCGGGTAGAGATACACACGCCCTCGACTGTTGTTTTTCGTCTTTACTCCGTCTTATTTTCTGTTCCTTAACCTCCCTCTCCTCGCATGACACTCCCACACCAGACCGCCTCCTCCCTATCGACTCCTCCCTCCCTCTCGCCCCCCCCTGCTCCTCATCTCCACCCTAAGCCTTCCCCCGTTACGCCACCCTTCCGGCTATTCAGTTTTATTCGTGCTCGATGGAGGCAGCGGAGGCTGGGTGTTTTAGTGCGGCTCCCAGGGAGCGCCCCATCCCACCTCTCTCTTCCCGCTCGTCTCTTCCCCGCCTCCGCCCGTTGATCTCTCCCCTCCCCCCCGCCCAGTCTCCCTCCTCCACGGTTCCCTTGCGAGGGACCCCGCGGAGAGCACGCCCTCTTAACTACATTTATTGCTTAATCATTCGTCTGCTTCTTATTCCTGCTGCCATGCTCCCTCAGCAAACACCTTGATCCCCTGCGTCTCACCGTTTCTATCCCCTAAGTATTCGCCCCTAAAATTATTATTATTAATGTGAATATTATTTTAATGTAATAATATCACGCCGCGACGCATTTTTATAGTTTAAAAGTCATGAAAGGTACTTTTTTCGTCAATTGGCCGGTCGTGTTTCCTAAGCCGCAGAAATTATTATGAGAATTAATAGCGCCGTAAAATATCGGTCAGTTTTTGCCCATGCTATGAAACCTCTTTATTCTACGGTTTTTATTTGATGAACATTCACCCTGAAAGTGATCTAAATCATCCTTTAATTTCTGCTCCTGTTCTAAATTTACTAGGAGTGTTCAACAACCATTGAGAATACCGCAGAGGGCCTTAAAGCAAGAAGGGTAAGAATGTGAGGAGTCATGTTGTGAAGTGTCTCGACGTTGAAATATCGAATTGAACGTTTTGCAGCTTAATTTTCAATCGGTTAGTAGCTTTACTATCTGTTGCGTTCGTAAATCTTTCTTAAAGACTCTTTTTAGGAAATACTTCATTCTATGTTACGGTGAAAAGAGCCATCATGGCTATTTTATGTTGCGCTAAACTTATGAAAATGTCTATCACTGGAAAAATAAAAGTGTCAGTGGGCTAATGTAATACTTGGTTTGTTATGCGATGTCATAGAACCATTTCTAAAAAGTTCCTGTAGCTGTAAAATAAAACAGCGTGCTTCTATGACGTGGTAAAATTATATAATTATATATTTTCATTACCCAATATTAATTTAGAAAATCATAAATGTTTTCCCGTTTTATTTTTCCCTAACGTCCAAAAAAAAATAATTGATTTGTCTAAAGTTGAACTTTTAGAAAGGAATTTGCAAATTTTATTTCCTTTTTATTTTTAAATATTGCATGTACATGCTTGTTACGCAAATAGCTTGAAAGTTCATTTCTAATTATTCAAATTATTTATTGCATTGGGATAAAATTGCGAGTTTTGCCGGAATGGATAAATGGCCATGTAAAGGATATTTCCAAGTGTTAATTCTTTATTATTATAGCTACCATAACAGCTCTAACTATGGCAAATGATATTTATCGTTGTAATATTTTTCATATGGAAGTTTGGTTCTCATAATCAAGTGGTGGTAGACGAACCCCTTTTTTGCTGTCCTTGAAAATTGTTAGAGAATTCTTTTCTTCTATTTAGGGATTTCATACAATTAGATTATTTGGAATTCAAAAGCAATATTTTGTTAAAACTGCCAAACTGTCAAACTTGTCTGGAAGATTTTGGTGTCACTTCGTCTTTTCATAATCGTGATTTAAGAAGAGAAGTAATCTTGAGATGAGTTATTTCAGGTATAGCATCCATATTTGTTGAACAATTTATGATAGAGTTTGTACGAAGATGGTAAATTTCTGCATTTGAAGAGCAAACCACGAAAAACATCGACGGCGTATGTGCCACATGCCAAGGAAATTTATTTAGGCATAGTGCATTAAAGTAATAACTCCTCATTCTCAGGGGTTATTATTTTTGTAATAAAACTCAATATAAGTAAACTTTTGTTCCAATTATATCAGAACAACGACAGTGCTAAATTCATATATAATCAATCACCTTTGATTCCGGAAAAAGGTTAGCTTTAGGTAGAAAATTACATACAAAGTTATGATATATCACGCATGTCATCACTTGGCACTGTAATTATTTAAAGCATTGCATTAATATACATTATGCCTTTTTTATTAACTGGGTGTGTTACTTTTCTCATGCGTGTAAGTATCTAAGAAAATGTTATCTCTTCAGTGAGGGACCTGGCCCATGAGACTATTACTTTAAATATTCTAAAGCAACCCCAAGGTTTCATACATTCACATAGGAATTCGATTCTCCCTTATCTTGTCGCAATAAACAAATCAAGCCTCGCCGAAAAAGAAGCCGGGGTAACGGAGGACAAGCCTGAAAAAAAGCCAGCGTAACGCTGGGAGAAGCGAAAAAAAAATAATTCTCGGCGAAAAATGAAATAGGGGAGGGAATAAAAGTAGACAAAGGGAAGATAAAAAAGGAAGGAGGAGTAAGAAGGAAGGAAGGGGTGGGGGGAGAAGTGTGATTGTGTCCGCATGGAAGAATGGGGAGTGGGTAAGGAGAGTTGAGGCTGCGGGAGACGTCGGGCGGAGACGCAAGATAATGCATTTACACATTTCCGAGAGGTGGTGGGCATAAAAAGGCGCCTACGCATTGTCGAGGGTGGGTTGGGAAACTGTGGCGGGTGGGGAGGAGGGTGGGTTGAGGGGAGGTGCGGAAGGGGTGGTGGAGCTGTCGCAGGGGGGAGGGATGGGAGGGTTATGAGGGGAAGGAGGAGGGTGACTGGGGGAAGTATTTTTTAAGGAGTGGGAGGGGGAGAGGTAAGGGTGTGGCTCCTTCGGCTTTCATGCCGCTCCTCTCCCTCTTCTTCTCATCCCATCCCCACTCCCCGGTCGTCTCCATCTCCCTCTTCCTTTCTTTCTCCCTCTTTCCCGAGCGTCCTCCCTTTGTTCAGTTTGTCATCTGGCATTTTTTCTCCTCTCCATCGCCCCCTTGTGTTCTCTCCAGATTCGCTCGTCCCTAGCTGTTTTGTTGGCGATTTTGGCGATCCACGTCGCAGTTTTGTGCTTATGCTTTGTCCTTTTCCCAAAGTTCAGAAACTTCGCGCTCAGGATTGCCCAATGTGGACCGTCTATGTAATCAGGAAAAGATTAATCGTTTGAATTGAATCGCTTGATGGCTATACCATTTATGCACTTTGATTGGCAAGATTAGCTGTCTCTATCATGAGAACACGATCTTAGCTTCCTAGTATAAGTTGCAAAGAAATTTTTTTACGACTTCAGGAAAAATAGCAGAAGTTGAACTTTAAACTGAGAGTCAAAACTTTTGAAATAGATTAACATGAATAATTCTGAATATTTTCCCGAAAAGTAGCATTTATATATTTTAACTTCAGTTATATAATGACAAATGCGTGTATTTTCATTCCATGGCGGAAAAAATCTCCTTATTACGAAACCATAGAAGGTAGATGATTACCTTCTTAAATAATAAACTAATCAGGAATAGCTGTATATGGTTAACAAAAGCGTGACTGATTTGGGATGGTTCTCACGTAAACGTTATTGAATTATTCCGGCATGAATTATTGATTATAACATCTATTGTATGAACCATAAGTATCAATATGTAACAGTATTAACGGTGATGATTTATCATAATCTAATATTGTCATACAATGTTAAGAAACGAGCGCAGAGAGTTAAACAGAAGAATATACTTTTACGAGAAAGAGTACTAGTATTCATATGTTTTGCGTACGCATTATTTGTCCGTCCATTACCTACCTCTCTTCAGGAAACTTAGCCGTGTAAGAATTCATTTGAAATAATTATATATTACTGCTTTAGTCATACATTGAGATTTAAGATTTTTGTTTCAATTCAATTGCTTTTAGTCCTTTCTATGTGAAAATATTAATCTAGAGAAATAGATAAATAATTTTATGGGTGGACTAACATTATTGGTTAGAATTGATAGAATATCCGGCTTTTAAAAACATGCTTAATAGTTCAAAACCATTATCTGCAAATTATTGCTACCGCAATTAAACTTTTTCGTGGTGGGTTGTTACAAGGCATTTATAAGGATAATAGTTTACGCGGAGAAAGGAAAAAAATATCCTAAACGCGTGGTGTAAAGTGACTTTGCTCATGGCTCTAAAGGAAAGGCGCTCTTCACATTCGCCTATCAATTGCAAAAGAAACACTTGGTTTTTCCACACAAAATATTTATTCACGACCTAGGTTTCGACGCTCAGCGTCATCTTCAGGTAAATACAGGCCTGAAGGTAAATACAGGCCCACCTGAAGATGACGCTGAGCGTCGAAACCTAGGTCGTGAATAAATATTTTATGTGGAAAAACCAAGTGTTTCTTTTGCAATATGTATCGTTTCCACAAAGTGACGCCTGAAGTTATCTCCTTCGCCTATCAAGCCAACGTTTGCGTGTTTTCAGATGAAAAACTCCTCGTATTGCTGAAAATTTGAAAACAATCCTCAGGTGTAATCGTTTTATGCAATGATTCGTCGTAGGCAAGCCTCAACGGTCCATTAAATCTCATGCACAGAAAAAGATACTGTGGGAAACCCCAAAAAATGAACCGAGGTCCCCTTCCCTCTTTTCTTCTCTGTGACCTCTTTCCTTTCTTCCCCACTTACGTACAACTTCTCTCCCTTTCCTTCACTCGCCTCGCCCTTTTAAGACGTCCCATAGCCCCGGCAATCAATCTCTTGACGGAGCTGGGCTAGAGGAGAGCGGTCATGGGCAGCCCTTCGTGACCCTAAGCCACCTCACCTAATCCACCTACGCCGGCCCGCCCTTCCCACCTCACCACCACCCATTCCCTCCTCCCTGCCACTTACTCCCTTGTTCTCGGATGTCCCCCTCCCTCTCCACGTGGCCTCACGCTCCTCGCCCCCCCCTCCATTGACCTGTCGTGGGATAGATCCCTCCCCAGTCAGTCTCTATAGTGAGAGAAAAACTCTTGCCGCTACCACGAAACTTTAAGATAGAAAAAAAATAATGCTAGGGTGAGGGGGATTTTTTAACATGTGGGTTTCTCGGATATTTCTCTCTTTCACTCTCTCTCACTCCCCCTACTTCCCTCTCCCCTTCGACCCTCTCCATTCTCTCATTGTCTTCTTCCCGTCCAAATTAACCCTATCGTGCACGTCAATGCGATTTATTCACCCCAATGCATCTCGGAGGAGATTACGAAAAGTGACGTCTAATATATGGTCTCATTAAATCCAATTACCGGAAGACTCCTTATTCCGTCCTCCTCTCCCGGTCGCTCGTCCCTCGCCTTTTGTTCTTTTTGTTTTATATGGCTTTGTTTTTTGAGCGTTTGCGGATGTCGTGCTTCCCGAGTAGAGTACGCCTTTTTCCAATTGGTTCGTTAATGCCATCTTGGATTTGCTTTTGTTTTCCCTACCTGATTAAAGGAGGGTGAACGTATTTTTTTTCTTTTTATTTTTATCCTTGTTTACGATTAACTTTCCTTCCGAAATCCTGAATTACATAATTAGGATATGCAAATGAATGTTGAGCTAATGGCTGGTTGTGATAAGCACCTACACTTTTCAAAATCAAGAGTTGACCGTGTCAATTCTTAATGAACCATTCACTAATTATTTCTTCTAGAGGCATTCTGTACTCATTTTATAAATTGTCTAGAAAGCTCAATGGATAACCCTATATAAAATTCATTTACGTTTTAATTTTGGGGAATATGAACGTATGTTCCACTATGGAAGAGCATGCTAATTGCTGTTAACTTAACTTCCGCAATATTTTTAGCTTCGAGTAAAGATTGCTGCTATGATTGCACTCCATATTGTCACAGTACGTTCAAAAGCAATTCATTGAAGTCGTATATAGTGATTAATGGCGTAAAAAGAGTTAAAGTTTAACGAAGTGATAATTATCTAAGTGTTGCACACGCCACCTCTTGTGGTGAAGAACATTTTAAAGCGTTCTGAAATGTAATTTCAACGTCATTAGCATTGTATTTACCTCTTGTCAAAACAACTCAGGCATTAAATATTCCATTTAATCTTTTAACTTCAATTTTTTAACGTCCCTTATTACCTACGAGTAGTCTCCCCATACGATTCACGCCTTCTTTCACTCATAAAGTTTACGTAGACATTTTCCGCTCCAGGAATTTCCAATTTCATCAACCTGCCCGTACGTACGCGAGTGAGTGCACGACAGTGTATGAACATATATGCACACACGCCCTCGTTTCGTCATTTTTCAAAGCGGTGCAGGCCGTTGTAATTCTGTGGTAAACCGGCGTCTCGTCCGACCTCGTCACGAAGTCGAGAAGTGAGTCGCGCGGCACTCTCGCACAGTTTTCAACATTTATACATCCTCACGGCACCCCCCCCCCCCAGGGCACATTCGCCGGAGAGGCCGGGAGATTACGCCGAGCGGGGATGGATAGAATTGAAGAGTTGGGGCGGAATAGTGTCCACCCCGCCTGTAAGCTGGGGCGTCTTCCATATTAACCCCGTCGGTCTTAGGGATGCGATTGGGTAAACATTGCCGCCCGCGGGGGAGAGGAGTGCGATGATGGGAATGAAGGACGATGGGGGCGGGAGGGGAGCCACGTTAACCTTTCCGCCTCATTTTATTCCACTCCCGCCGCCGCCACTCGAAGCCGCTTTTTGAAGTGCCTTCCTCTCTTCTGCCACGCGGGATTGGAGGAGCATAAAGCACTCTTCAGAGGCAAGGGCTCGATGAGCGGGGAGGAGAATATTGGAGGGGGGAGGAGAGAGGGGATAGGATTCGTTCATTCCGTGAGACCTTCCTGCTATCCCCATTCTCTTTCCACGCTTCTCACTCATTTCCGCCCTCCCGTTTCTCTTGCCCTTCGTTTCTCGCCTCCCCTATCACATGATTTATGAACCGAGCAACGGATGAGTGTGTCCGAAAGAGTTGATAGCGAGCAACAAACATTTCATTTCCAGTTTCCTTAGGAGTAGGAATACTTCGGGGAGAACCCGAAGGTCGACGCGAATTCGCCCAATGGGCCCTTCTTGCAGTAGGAATACGAAAAAAAGAAAAACCCATGCCAACGTCTCCTTTCTGTACATCATAACTATGGTTAGCCCAAGGAATCATTTTTTTTGTCTTACTTATATTCATTTCATCTCCATCAGACGGCAGACCAGATTATATTTATGCATGTATGTATGTATGTATGTATATATATATATATATATATATATATATATATATATATATATATATATATATATATATGTATGTATGTGTGTGTGTGTGTGTTTGTGCGTGTATTATATTTTTATTTATTTATATATCCATTCACATGGATATAGATATAAGGAAAATGGATAGGAACACATATAAAAGACAAGCACAGGAGAGGTGGGAAAGGCTGAATCGAGCAGTATATACATATGTATAGTAAATGTATAATTTGAGCAAAGCTATAAACATTGCTCTTTTATTGTTTGATTGTGTTCTATTTAATTTTATGTTCATTTTAGTGACTTTATTTATCCTTTGTTCCCCGTTGTTAGACCTAGCTCCTTTAGAATTTTGATGATGTGTCTGTTTATCAACAGAGTCAATACACTCATTTAGTTTATAATGGCATCGCATGCATTCGACACTTGTGGCATTAATATATAACATGCTGTTGGTCGTAAGGAATCAATGCTGAGGAAAAGTGAAAAGAAAGCTAGAAGGGGAATATCAATGAATAAATACCTAGGCTTAATTACTCGTATGTCTAGAAAGTTCTGATACAGCTTCCCGTCTAGATTTGATTGTATCCTTATAAATCTTAGGACAGAAAAAATGTTGAATGTGCTTTAATGCTAAGAAAAATTATCCTTTGTTATCAAATGGACTTTTAGAATGCGCGTACTGAATGTATTTAAATGAAGAATAATCAAAAAAATACTTTTCAATGTTTAGTAGCGATGAGTTATCTCTACTGCAATCCATAATTATGTTTTACTTAAGAATGATGCAAAATTAACAATCAATCCAGATTTCAATTGACGACACCACGTATTCATCCATCACCTGGACCTAATATATCTCGATGTAAACGATTTCGACGAATAATTTCATATCTTTTAATACTCGTTCAATCAGATGCTTATATGTTCCTTCTGTATTAAGAAGATTTACTACCTTTTTACGACTTTCTAAGTTATAACTATTTTCACGAGTTAATAGCGGAGGCATTGAAAACTCTCACTCTATTATAAGAATGGCAGCTTGGGTGATCAATGTCCCAGCATAACTGAGTCATAAATTGGCAAATTTATGGAAGATGTCTTCAAACAATCCAATCAGCGAGCGTAGCTAAGAATTTGCTGACCCATCCAGGAGTATTCTAACTTCAGAATCTTGGTCGCCTCGAGCGTACGACTATGTTGTGGCAGCGAAAGTTAACGAGGCAGTACGGTTTTGATCGAGAGATAAGTCTGCGAGTCTTGGTATCTCAGAGTGTAAGATATTGGTGGTGATAAGACACTGCTCATTGGACCATCGGATATAATCAGGAAACACAGTTGTATTATAGCGGTATTGCAGGAAAACTATCGGTTAGAGATGAATAGCATTCACTTAATTCATTTGAATTTATTTTCAGATAGGCTTTACGGAAGATAAGTGCCAATCTGATAGAATTCACATAAACTGAATTAATAAATGTGACCTCTATATCAATAAATAATCCAGTAGATTCCGTGTAACTAATTTACTTCCTCACTAGTCAATGTCCTTTACCTATACATTTAAAAACTCTACATGTTAACAGTAGTGTCTCGGTTTCAACTGTCGTCTAGAATTTCATATAAATGCCTTCATTATAGAAGAATGAAATAATAACAGCTTAGAGGAGTCAAGATGAGTGGTGTTTGCCTCACGGGTACTCCACAGCCAGCTATCAGCATTGAGATGTCGTTAGAATCTTGATTCGGAGTGCTTGGCTGACTTTTTGAATGACGTATTGGGTCACTTGACTGAGTTGAGTGATGAATGAGTAATGAATTTTGCAATGTAAAATTATCGATTTGAAATTCGGCGACTAAATTTCCTGAAGAGTGCAATGCAAATGCTGAAGGAAAATGCCTACAATGTTTTGCTTTAGGAGTAATTTTTCATGCAGCTATCCCAAATTAATGATGAAAATGAAATGGAAGTTTTCATAATAGAAAATTTTAAAAATGAAAATTGTTAAGAGACAATGGTGATCGAGAGCCATCCTTAGTTGGTGCTCGGCTTAAAAAATGCGTGATAATTAGTAGGCGAATATATGAAGGAATCAGGAGAAGATATATTTAATTTGTGCTTCTCGTATTAAAATTCCAACTACCAAGTAAATATAAGCTTATGTAAGTAAATGTAGGCATTTCTATCGCTATGTAATGCGAAATAGACAATTTAATGTTTTTCCCCTGTCAAGTACGCACCATGAAGTGCAGGAACTACGTAAACATTCTTGCTGTTAACACATTCACTATAGTTCCTTGCCCCATATAAAATAATATAAACTCCATGTGGTTCCCCGAAACTTTATGGAGAAAAAAATATTGCCTGCATGACAACGAGCAATGAATTTTTCAAAACAATTATTTCTTAAAATAAAGAGCTGAAAAAAAGAATTTTAAGATTGGTCAAGTTAAGTCCGTTAAATGTAGGGAATATCATTTCATCATGAGGAGTTGAGGTCTCCAATTCATTTATCAAGCAATATGAGTTGCTATGTATTTTTTCTTCAATGGGAGTCGGTATGGAGCGTTGGTGTGCCACGTTGGCGATTTCATACAGTCAAGTGTGGCTAACGTCAATGAATTTTAGAATTATAAAATAGCAATTATTGTTTTATTCCTGATTTTTGACAAAAATAATCCATTACATAAGGAAAATAAAGCATTTGAATTTTAAGGTGGTGTAGTGGAGTCGGGTTTCGTACTCATCTATGAAAATTAGTAAACTAATACTTTAAGAAAAGTAATACTTGGAAAAGAAAATATGATATTTTTTCCTAACCACGAGGAATATTGAAAGACGGAACCGAATGCATTTTCTTTGATTATAGAACTGTTTGGATAATCATTTGTGTTTCAGTTCTCTTTCTAGCATAATACAAGCAAAATCAATATCACGCTTTAATCACAGTTTTAAACCTTCCTGTTTGTTGTAAACAAAACACTGCATGAAATTTAAAAAATTAAATGCGCATGGAAGTAGCGTTGAATTGTGAGGAAAAATAAAGACATTTCACATACACCATGCATACGGCAAATACTTTTGGAACTACTATAATTTATTTGAAAAAATTCCTCGGTCATCCGACGTAACCATTTTTGACAGGAAAGATTCTAGAGAATTTTTTCCGTTGCCTTCGCCATTGAGCCGTCATATTCACAATTTAATTAATAGAGTTTGTGATGTTGGACATTGCGACGCGGTAAAGCTCGGACCATGCTCTTGTGGGAGGTAGGGTTAGGTGCGGCGAAATGAGCCCAGCTCTAAACCTGGCTTTTATCACCAAGTTAGACATTAGTTTAGAGGAAAGGCAATAGTTATTATACGGTTACGTTCCCATTTCGAGTCGGAGGGCAATACGCAGTAGGTCAAAGGTCAGAAAAACAACGGATGCGAGTTGGGTGGGGGGTGGGAAAAGTGGAAAGGGTATAAGACTAGCGGAGTGAGCCAACCCCGTGGGGTGGAGGTCGAGTATGGGACGAGGAAAGGGGTGGGGAGAGGAGGAAGAAGGAAGGGTATTCGCTGAAGAGGAGTGTGGAGAGGGAATTGAAGAAGGCACATAAAGGGCCGTGGTGCTGGGGTGGAGGGGATGGGAGGCGAAGGGGTGAGGTGAGGAGGAGGTTAGTTGAGGATCCGCCCAAACGCTTGTGAGTGAATCATTTGACGGGTCTGAAGGGGAGGGATGAGGCAGACGGAGGAAGAGGGTCGGAGGTTGAGGTAGTAAGCGAGGAAGAGGGGTTGGGGAACCGGGAGTTGATAACGTGCGAGGGGGAGTAATGGATGGGAATGAGGGACGAAAGGCGATGGAAAGAGGACGGATACGGGATGAGGAAGAAGGGTAAAAAAAAGGGCTAGGTTAGGTGAGCGGAAATGGGCGAGGGAGTTCATGTAGATAGGAGGGAAAAGTTGAGGGGAGTGGAATGAGGCGCGTGAGATTAGGGAGAGAGGCCTTATGGGAACGCTAAATGTATGTGAAGGAGGGAGATGTAGAAGATTTTTACGACTTAAAAGCGACAGAGAATCGAGTTTGGAAGAAGCGTGGTAGGATGTGTGACACGGGAGCAATAAAACAAAAGCCAAGCTTAGGATATAAGTCCCCCGTCTCATCTCCGTGCCTTGAACAATTTTAGCCCTTTTTAATTTATTTTAGTATCCGTGACTATAATTGTAATGGTACCAGCGGTAAAATCTTTTGGAAAAGCTTTTCGTCCTGTCGCGAAAATTTCGAACTTTTTATCAGCACTTTGCCAATCAAGTTGATGCTAGGGCTGGCTTTTATTTGTAAGAGTAATCCCTCGCAAGTTCGATTGCTATAAAGAATAACGGAACGAGACCGGAGTGTATTTCGACAACTGTCATTCTGTGTAATAATGTGCAATCTAATACTCTACCCTGGGCCTAGAACAGAGAGATTTGGAGATACTAGATGCAACTTTTAACCCATAAAACCATTTCTTTGTTAATGAAATTCAATTATTTTAGATTTTGAATAAAAATACTGGAAGGAAGCCATTATTGGAATCATTTTAGCCTTATTAGTGTCATTAAACTGAGCATTTTTTCCGATAATTTCTCTGCATCAGATGTATGTCATCTAGTTGTGATGGTTTGTAGTTTGTAGTACCGTAGTCATGATAGAATGCTGCCTTTGAACATTTCGGATCATCAAATCAAGGCATTGACCGTTGACTTTTATAAACTCAGGAGTCAAGTGCAAGATGAGTACTGGAAGTAATCAACATTTTTACATGTTTACCGAGAACTATTTCTAATTATTTTCTGGCTATTGCAAATAAATTGAAATCACGTTTCATTCCACAAACAAGCCTGACTATGCATGTGCTGATTTGAATACGACATAAAGCGAAAAGGAGTTGAGATTGTGGACTATGTTGAGAGAGCACTGAAGTTGGAAGTACTGGAGTTGCTTAGTACACGTCTGAGGATTCTCTTCTTGAAAGCTACTTCATGCCAGCGAGGAAATTAAATGAGCACTTTTTAAATTCGGCAAGTACTTGAATTATCCATTTATATGCGAGAGATAGCCCATTTTATATTTGTTGACTCAGATTAGGCATAATTTAGGGTTATCAGGAGGAGATTTTTGAAAAGGTTTTAGAGAATGACGCCAACGAGCATTTATTGGTTGCTTCGACATATTATAATGTGTTTTGGGGTTGCGTAGTGCAGCTATGGCTGTTAAATATTTTTATGGAAAGTTATTAGGATAGGTGAAGAGAAAAAGTGGTGTGCGAACTCTTGTTAGAAAATTTTCGGAAGTACGTGACGCATATTAAGCAATGAATATATGTCACAGGCAGCAAAAATGGCCGCCAGACCCTGTTATTTCTAAAAATGGCAATTTTTATTTTTGTTTATAATTGTTTTGTGATATTTGAAGAGTTTTTATGGAAATAGTTCTTACCTAAATTTAGATAGGGTGAGAAATGAGTGGTTCAAGAAATAATGTGGATTAGAGGAACCCGTGATAGACAATTTTGAACCTGTAGCACGCTTGTTTGGTCATGCAGGGTGAAATGATGAGCGATAGATAGAGAGTTTAATCATTAACATCCGTAACGACGGAAGATAAATAAATAAATAATAAAACATCTCATGGATAAAGTTGAGGAAGTCGTGATTGTGGTTGATGAGACACTCAAAAGGAGGAGTATTCAAAGTCTCAGGAAAAATATAACATTCATTGAAGCAGCCCATGAATGTAAAAGTGAGAAAGTGTATACAAGTATATACAAAGTACGAAAAAGCATGATAGAATGACGAAATGTAGAGAAGGGAATAGGTTATTACCGGAAATTAAATACAATATTTTTTCACTTTGTCTAACCCCACTGGGAACAGATTGAAGTTTAGTATGATTGAAGTTGATTTTTATCATCATGCAAATTAATATTACTGATATTGGTAAAGAATTTCATTGAACAGTAGCTTCAAATCGAGCGAGATAGCGTTAGAATTACTATGGCACTATGTCGTCGAACAGCTACTCTATTACAGCCTTGCAATACTAATTTGTCACTGAATTCCATTAAAATTTCTATTGTAAAATTCCAATTATCCTAGTCCTCATGTCATTTAACAGGAATTTAAACGGAAGAGAATCTATCTTAATTTGCAAATAATTCTCTAAGTTTTAAGAAATTTATTCATATCCTCTTGCAGAATAATATTTTTCGTATGTCATGATCGAAGCTTGGGAGATTAATTTGATTAATTTTGTAATAGTTAGTGGGCAGTAGTGAAACAATTATTTTTAGAAGGTTTTAGAAGATTGTGAAATCTCTGTAACAATTACTGGGTAGTAGTGAACGGATTATTTTGAAAAAGTTTGCAAGAATTGTGTAACTGTTCTCTGTAACAGTAAAGTATTTCTCATTGGTCGCATAGATGTTTAAATTATACCTATCCCCACTCCCCTTATGTGATATCGGCCACATTACCAAATTTTCCGTTTTCCTTGAAAAGTTTTGGAAAATAAATATGCTTAATACTGAATGAGAATATTATTAGTATCATTACTCCTTTTTACATCAATAACATTTTTATATTTTGTCTAGCCCTTTTATGAATTAATAATAACTCTCCTCTTTCTTAATCCGACTTAAAGTAAGAAGGTTTTTAAAATTCTGTGATTCCATTTGCAATATTTTCTATATTGCATTTTTCGCTCTTTGAGCACTATATTCTAAGTATTTCAGAACATGAAGTAACTTTCCTTAACTGTTGATTCGAAAAAATACGCTTGAAACCGAATATCCTAAGAAAATGGAAACTACCAGCAAGGTTCTTTCTTTGAAGGTAAACCTTTTGAGACACATTGTAAATTCCAAAAATGGACATTTCAAGGGATTAAATACACGTGCTGGCGAATGACTAAACCAACTAGGTACACCTACGCCGGAGATTCAATCGACGTTTTGTTCTGCCATTATACGAAAATAGTCATAATTGATCAATCATCCTCGTGGAATACGCGGAGAAAAGCAGTTCTGCTTCGATTCTAAGTGATTTTTTGTGGAATATGTAAATTGGAGCATTTGATAATGAGACACAATTTATTTCCTTTCAACTTGTGACGCAATGAGAGGAAACGGAGAGAGGCGAGGGAAGAATAGGGAATAGGAATTAATGGCGCTGTTGGAGCAGAAGAGAAATATCTCGTGAACGCCCTTTCAGGCGTCTCCTCCAAAACAAACCGAGCAACACCCTTTTCCCAGCAACAAATAATAATAAACTTAAGGCTGTTTAATATAACACTCGATTTTTACAATTTCCATTTATTCCAAGTATCATTTTATCCTGATGTCAGTCCAACCCACTTGCTCACTTCCTTTGAATTTCTTTATCACCTTCTTCACACTTGCTTCAGCTAGAAATTCCTTGTACTTGGAATAAATTATGAGTATGTCAATAGAAAATTAAAAATTTTTCGTTCTCAATTTTGAGGTTCCATTTGTGTATTGACGCCTTACTGAAGTATTCCTTTTTACATTTAATTTGAATATGCGTTACCATTTCACGGGGAAATAGCAATTTCTCGAATTTGCCATTCATTTTCTGCCATGGAAATGAATTTATGAATTCAGAATGTAAATTTATGAAAAAAAGTGGGTTCGTGTTGACAATTATAAATTGCCCAAAGCGATCAGTCTCTGGTAAAAGCGGCACTTGCTTCGAACAATGGTTTTCATATTCTCTACTATTCCCAAAGTTAAGCTTTCTAATCTGACATTCATGCATGTAAAATTTTCTGTATATTATAATATATGTTTTCATAAGCAGTCCAAAATCTGTCACAGAATTGTCCTCATTTGTCCGCATGTTAATTTGATGGAAATGGTGACTTTATATACGCATCCATCTTTGTTCCTTGATCTTCTCTGTCACTAACTTTGCTTAGCTTTCTTAAGGCAACTACTCGTATACCCGCATCAGCATGCTGCAAACGTCATCACATTTTATCAATAAAAATTAAACAGGCTATATTTTTCAGCTACGCAACTAATTTCAACACTTTGCTCAATGAATAATTAGTGTGTTTTTATAAATAATTCTCAATGTTATGATAGTACAAACTATTCTTTGTAAACGATAGCCATCGGAAATTTACGAGGAAAAGAATTTTCTTCCAGAGCCTTTGAAAAAAGCTCGGTATTTGAAAGGGAGGAATAATAGGTCGTGTTCTTTTACGCTCTAACCATTAATCTTGGTGCGCACGCGGTTGTGAGCCCCAATTTGTCCGGGACCGATTTCGCCAGCCTATATAAGGAAATTTACCCGGCAACAGGAAATTCCAAGACGCGTGCGCATATTGATGCGGGGAAATCATCCGTCGTCCGAATGGAAGCTGAAGGAGTATTCTTCCCCCGCATGATTAAGAGAACGGTGGAAATATCAATCCCAGTGGGTGGAGACGCAGTTTTTTTCCCCAGTGACTACTAAAGGACTCTTCCCTCCCAGGTCATTCCGTTTCCCACTTCCTTCAGCCCCATCCTCTCTTCTTCCCCCGTCTCTCCGTCGATCTTCTCCGCATCTCCTGCGGCTTTCTTCCCTCACCCCCTTCACACCCACCCACCTCGACTCCCTCTCTCCGATCTACGAGATGACCCACGCGATATGACCTTCGCGCAAAGAGGGTGGCCGTGGGAGGATGGCAGGGGCGCGGGGCCGGGATGGGCGTGGAGGATCCGTCCGATGAGGGCGCGGGGGCGGGGAGCGGGGCGGAAATATAGCATTCAGAGAGATCCTGGGCAGATAGGCATGTTTTCCAGGTATATAAAAAAGATTTCCGCGGATATCCTCTCGAGTGGGAGCCATGGCGAGGTTGAAAGTACCTACCTGCCTGCCTATCAAACAATCCTTGGAAAGATTTGGGAAAAGGGATGTTTGCTCACCGGTTCGGTTGAAATCCGTTGGTCAGCTGGTTAGGTAGATATTTGGGTGTGGCCTTGTTTGGATCGTCTGACTCGGTGAGGAAGTCGGGGGGTCTATTGTACTTTTCCCCGAATTTCGAGGATTTTTCCGGGCGAAGGACGTGATGTAACTCGTGGATGTTCTCCGTGACGGTATCTGAATGAAGGGTTGCTGTAAATCACTCGAAATGATGCCAGTTGGGAAAATGTTTAATATTGGGGGAAACAAATTTCCGTTGTTTCCGAGACGCATATTTATATGTGATGCCATAAATTTAGCCTGGTGATTTCTTGATTTTTTTATTCCGTATTTTTATATTGATCCCTCGGTTAAGATATCTTGTCGTATTTTGGATTCACGTTTAATTATTAGACGTAAGTTCTAAGACTGATACCGGCGGTTTTATTTCACCTTCCTCCTTGAAAAATAATTATTCTATTTTTTGGTATGTAACGTCGTGGTCCTAGAGCGTTTACATTTCCCCATATAGTTTTTTGTGACTAGTTTTTATTATTGCGATTGCAAAACAAATATTGTCCCATATGCCTTATGCATTTTAACTGGGTGTGGCGAAGACAATATTTTCAATAATATTATAAATTCTACTTTAGAGATAACATATACAGTTATGTGGGCGTCTACTCTGACCTGATTGTGCGGTTTATATAAATAAACGATACATTTCTTCCCTAACCAATTTTTTACGAATCTCGCATGAGATAAATATGTTGACCGTACCCAAGAGGTGATGGATAATTTGTTATTTCATCATACAATCACGCAAACTCGCATTTGAGTCAGCGGGAAGAGAATACCTTGGGATTAAGATATAAGGGCACTAATCATTGAAATGAGCAATCGACGATGATTTCCATCCATGGGGAAGGTTAAGAGATGTGTGGAATGATAATATGAATACTGACCGCTCCTTAACCGAGCATTAGCTCGAGGGTTACATATGTCATTACTCACGGAAGAGGTGTTTATTGACACGCTCAAATGCCTTTCGTGCATTCTTGACTCTGTTAATTACTTGTCGATCCTCTCTTTTGTTAAACGATGACGCACGTGAAATAAAAATCAACCCTCTCCCCCGACACAAGAGTTTTGAAGTGGATATGTTTGTGGCTCTCCCCTTTCAAAAGCGACGCGGAAGTGATTGGGAATTCTTGCCAAGTGTATTGTGATTGAGTGGGTAGGCAAGGATGAACTACAGGAGATTGAGATGGAAAAAAAGGATATGATTGAGCTCGGAAATTGTTCTCAAACTCTAATGCGAGTGTGGTTAAATTGCGTAATCGGGTGGCGCCGGCGATGGAGGCAGGGGAAGCGCGGCCATCAGTGGCGGCCGGCGGAAGGCGAGCGAGCGAGAAACTCCCACGCGCCCTGGCCGAGTGTAGGATTCCCGGTAAGGAATGTCCGCTCCTCGGAGTGGGATGAAAATAGAATTGTTATGGAGGTTCGTAGGAATGAGTGGAATGATTGAGTCCGACCTCAACATCCGGGAACCGAGATGTCCATTTATTTCCTGGTTGATGAATTTCCACGACCCGTTCATTCGATGTCAAATGACTATATTTGGAAGAGTTTTTTGGAAAACGTTCCTCAGTTCATTAATTCTCCTATTTTATCTATGTGTTCAATAAAACTGTTTAACCATGATGATTAAGCCAGACATCTCTTTCCCGAATTATTTCGTCAGTTTTTTCTTCTTGACTGCTTGATTGCTTTCCTCTAGAATAGTAAGGTTTTTTATTTGTAACAGGAGAATTTCCTCCGGCACCAAGTGTTCCGGGGCTTGGTAATCATTGTTCATCGAAGTAAAAGTTATGTCCAATATTAGCCGCAAAATTCGACGAGTTTAGTCTTAGTGAATTAACTGGTGACATTTTAAAACCTTCATATCATACCTGTACTATGGAAACAGTGTATAGGAATAAGAACGATATTTTATTTATCTTTCTCTCTCTCTCGTGTTCTCGAACCCATATTCCAAATAAACGCAAATTCTATGCCAAATAAAATTGCCGATAATTGCAACCTCGTTTAACTTTAAGTACAATAAAAGTAAATTGGAATGCAAAGTTAGCAAGCGAAATTGGGGTAGCACATGAAATTACTTTCTAGCAGTAAGAATTGTGTTATTTCGTTCCATTTGAACATCCTTATGTATTGGTTTCTGCGTAAGTATATTAACACAACTTGGTGCTATCGTTATAATTCATTTCAGACATTTTAATACGAATAAGAATTGAATTAAACTATTAAAATTATAATAACTGTAAAGATACAATTCTAAAAATTTCCTCATTATTAATTTTTCATTATTGACCACGGTTTAAACGCCGCCTTTTTAAAAACACATTTGTGTTGGAGAGGCAGTTACTGAGCACAAATTAAAAACTAGTTGCGGCATTAGTTATGCAAATACTCCCTATGAGAGTAGAATGCCGTAATAATCAATTTGGAACATAGGAAAGCATACCATAGAACAATAAAAAACTTCGAAACTTTGTACTGGAGGTGGATGCTACCGATGAACAAGGCAAATATAATGGGAATGGAGAAATATTATGGGCACTAGAAGAAGAAATGTTCAGGTGAAAAAGGTGGAAAAATGGAAAGTCAATTGGATTGAGTATACCATAAGACACAATTAAATCTTCAAGAACACCATTCAAGTGAAAAGTGAAGGGAAAGTCACATGAGAAAGACTTATGGGCAAATATGATGCATAAAAGGCATGGAAAAATGTTAAGAGGGAATTAGCACTTGACAGGGAACATGGGGACAGCTGTTAATCGATACCCGGATTGAAAGGCTAATTATTGATGCTAGATGTAACACAATTTTCTTTCCTAAAATCATATTTTCTGTCGTTGTATTTCTACGAAGTTATGATTTTTGGAGCTTGTTATTGAAAGCGATAATTCCTGATAAATACTTGAATTTTTTGACGTATGTTATTGTGGGGAAGTAGTGTTTCCTCAATTATCGGTAGGTATTATCATTTTTTTCGTTTTTGATGGCAAATTTATGCATTTACTGTGATTTTGTATGGATTTATACACGTATCTACTCGGTCAACACTGTGGACTTACTACTTAAGAAAATCAAAATTCATTGAGAGATCGCCACTATTTTGCTATTAAAATCAAAAGGTTTCAGGAAAGGTCCTAAGACTTAGTTAAAAAAGGAATCCAACAAGTACGAGTATATATTAGCCTTTTGTACTGGTGCTCATAAATTTCTCATCTCTAGAAGTGACCATCAGATGACTACTTCTTTACCTTGTCTATGATGCAGTTACCCCCAAGGGCATACCTTGGGGTTTTGTGTATTGGTTACGTCTATGGCCTCAAGTTGAGTGTCAAAAAGTGGATGCATATGTATTCACGAACCAAATAAGATGGATGATAATCATGAGGCCCTACAAAATTTTTAGCATTCGTATTAAAGAGTTCTTTGTACCCGTACCTCAAAGTTTTTTGACTATGCAAAGGCAAAGTCGATCGTTGATTGTTGTAACTGAAATGAGAAGTTGTGTAAGCATATAAGTTGAAGGTGGAGAAATGAACTGATTTGGGGATAAAGTATTGGGCACCGAAAAACTAAATTCAGGCGACGGAGGGGTTATATTACTTTTTCAAGGGACTTCAAAAAGTACCACTTTGCTGTAGAATATCCTTGTTGCTGATTAATATAACTAAAACCATACTTTCATACGAAGATTTAAACCTTGGAAGCAATATTTCTCATTGCCTTTGCCAACATACAGGCATGGCCGAAGTCCCAGCAATGTTTTGCTCTCCATTGGCTTTCAATATAACCGTTGCCAGAACTTTGTAAAAGGAACAATATCAGTGATTACTTACTTAACTATTTTGATGTTCGGCTAATAGTCTAAAGTTGCCCGTTATTTGCCATTAACTGAGCATTGATTATAAAGTTTGAAATAGTAGAAATATCATATGAAAATTAAAGCAGTGCTATTTCGATGACCCATTTCTGCCATTAGTTTCTTAGATGCAAATAAGCAATGTTCCTCGCTTAAATATTTAACGAGCAACCTGTATGTATGCTTAATATGAGTTCATATGGGCAATAGCCGAACTCTAAAAAATATTTTTGAGCTATTATTTAGGCCGTTAAAATATTTCAGCTCAAACTTTATGACACCCTTTCTGCAAAGTGTTCCATTTAAAAAGTAATCTATTAAACTTGAAGGAGTAACGGAAATACAGTGCCATTAAATCAGAAAATATGAATTAGAATGAGATACGATTCGCACAGTCGTGTTGAAAATTGTAACGCCGAAAGGCTCCGATGCTTTAAAGGCTACATGTCTCAATATATATTCATAAGTTTATGAATTTGATTATGCGCAATATCAATAATCATTCTTCAGTTTAGAGAAATTTAGTTTCCAAATAATGCACTTTTTATATTTTTACTGCCCCATTTGATATTGGCTCAACATTGACCTATTTGATATTCAAATATCTTAATGCCTGGGGATATGGCTCCCCAATATTGACAACTCTTTGTAATGTGGTATGTAATATTTTGAGACACTTAAAATGCTCTTACTTCCAAACTTGCTGGGCTACATTTCGGGGATTTTAATGCGTTCATTCACTATCGATCCCCACGGGCAGTCAGTCAGTCAATGGGAGTTCTGATATTTGCTCATAAATTCGACGCAAGAGAGAATTGATAGCAATGTGAGAACTGGTTTAAACCCCTTTAAATTTCTCGAGGGTGGGGCATATAAATGAAATACCTGGGGGCAAAGAAAAACCACTTTTATCAACAAGATTTAGTCACACCTAGCGATCTATTAATAGCAAGTGAAAGTAACAAATCTCAAATCAGGTTTGAGCTAACATTCTAATAATCATTACTCTGTGTATTCTCAAAGGCACTCACACATCATGATTTTTAATTACCATTTTGACATATTGTTTCAATTTAGAGTTATTAAATGGATAAAATGAATGATTTCATGCCTCTTACCAGAATGAATTAGTGTGATGGCTAACGAACCCATTTTAAGGACGTGGGGTCGTGACGAGTTTTCAGCAACTACGAGGGAGATCCCAGAAGTGCCCGGCCTGACCTAGAGATGGCGGTAGTTGTTTGAAAGATATCACCGTATGAGAAAGTATGCAATCTATAAAGCATGTGTTTCGTGTTTTAAGACGCTATGTCGTTTAGTATTTGTTTGGCAGCCATAAATAGTGAACTTTTCAGTGAATTTTGGACAACGGAGAAAATTCATCATCGTTATGTGATACAATACTTTTATTTGAAAGCCCTCAGCCCAGCCAATATTAAAGCTGAACTGGATTCTACGCTTAGGGAGCCTGCTCCTTCGTTTACAACAGTAAAATATTGGGTAGCAAAGTTTGAACGAGGCCGTACGAGCTGTCAAGACGAGCCTCGCATCGATCCACCAAATCAGGTGACGCCTCCAGAAAATCCACCAAGTGATACTGGATCATCGTCGACTGGAAGTGCGCGAGCTAGCAGGCATAGTAGATATTTCAAAAAGTGCGGTACATCGCATATTAACTGAAAATTTGGATATTAGAAAGCTGTGTGCAAGACGTGTGACGCGTTTGCTCACACTCGAGCGAAACCAGTGTCGTGAAGATGTTTCAATTGAGTGTTTGGTAAAACTTCTCAGTAACAAATCAGAATTTTCGTGCCATTTCATAACTATGGATGAAGACATGGGTCCATTATTTCACACCCAAGACAAATAACAATCAAAATAACTGATTCAAAAGGGAGAACCGCCATCAAAGAAGCCGGCGAAGTCCGTTTCATCTGCAGGCAAGGTCATGGCATCGGTTCCTTGGGATGCGCGTAGAATACATTTCATTGACTATTTTGAAAAAGGAAAAAATATCAACGGCAATTATTAAGCGAACTTATTGCAACGTTTGAGGGAAGAAATCAAGCAAAAGCGGCCGCATTTGGCTAAGAAGAAAGTGTTGTTTTATCATGACAATGCACCAGCTCACAAATCCGTTATTTCAATGGCCAAAATTCATGAACTAAAGTTTGAATTGCTACCTCATGCACCCTATTTGCCAGATTTAGCCTCCTCGGATTATTTTCTGTTCGCTAACTTGGAAAAATGCCTCAGAGGTAAATGATTTTCCAATCGTGAATAAGTGATGCCGGCAGTTAATGGCTATTTTGAGGAGCAAGACAGTTCTTTTTATAAAAAGAGTATCGAACTTATTGAGCATCGCTGGGAAAATTGTATAGAGCTGAAAAGAGATTATGTTGAAAAATACATACATTTTTTTCCAAAACTATTGTTTTCTTTGTTGGGTGGGGTACTTCTGGGACCACCCTCGTATAATACACCTCTCGTATGTGATGTAATGTTACAAGTTTAGACCTATGTTAACCTAAGAGTTGGATAAAAAAGAAAGTAATATATCTTGGAATCGAGTATTATTTTTGGTTTCCAGCATATAGAAAACTAGTCAGTTCCTCCAGTTAAATTTTATAAACAATCGGGCCAATTTTGAGTGCTTTTTAATTTTTTATATTAACATGCTGTTGAAGATTTCCCTCTCTCTCCTATGGTCACTCAATGTATTTCAGTTCATGTAAGAATTAAATTTTGTCTACATTCTATACTTTTTTCAGATGTTCAAGCGCAAAAATATAGGAAACTTAAAGGAAATTTATCCCAATATTTAGGCAAGTGCGTGAGGAGAAGTACGCCTAATGATAATCCAATCTCTTGATTTTACTTGAGTCTTCATTGCTGCCCGAAATTTTATGTTTACTTAAACTTTCCACAAAGAGTTGTTCTTGGACAAGGTCAAAACATACATTTTACAATGTAATTTAATTTACTGGATATTTTTGAGTGCCGTTAATAAGTGTGAGATGTAAAACTTTGAATATGCCTTTTTTTGCAGTTTATTGAGGAACTTTCCATCTACTATCCATTAGGATGAAAAGAAAAGAATGATATTCGTCCTGAATGCGACGAAATCTGACTTTCATTTAGGTAAGTTCTTAAATATAATGATTCTTTCTTTACGACTTATCTTTTCCCTTCCTGTTGAATTTGTAGCCTGAACGTAATGAAAAAAATTTAAATAACTGTTAAAATTTCATTATTCATCTGCGGGCTGTAACTTGCATCTTTAGGGCTCTCCATTGGTGTCTAAGTGTATTAAATACTTTACAATATTTTATTTACTTCACTTTTTCAATTAATTACAAATCTATTATGCTATTAAATACAAAGTTTATGAAAGCATGTGTTAAAGATTTTTTCAAATAAAATAAAGCTTAACGCAGAAAAATCTCCGAATTCCGGTGGAGGTGCCTCAAATGGTGTGAAATACATTTTTTATACCGATTACCGCGAACAGTTGTAGTACAATCACATCATTCTCATCATGTTTAGATATTCTTAAAGGAATAATCTTCCTAAACACTGAAGGACTAAAAACAGAATTCTGGCATGTGAAATAATTGTTTGTACTCAATAATTTCTACTTCTAATATCACTATGCTTACTGCCCCCAACATAGCACTCATACAATCCATGCATTAATAAACACTAAACGGTCCTCGAGTAACTCCAGTAACCTTGTTTCTAGAAGGTATAACTGTACTAAGGCTACCAACCAATAAAATTTGACTCCGCATTAAATATGAAAGGATTTCTAAACTTCATCAATTTAATGTACATTTTCCATTCTACACAAATTTAAAAGTAAATTATTTGATATGATTCGGAAGAGAAATAATTAATAATTCTACACATTAAAAATAGTTCATCCAGACTCTCCATGCCAAGTTTGCATATGTATAGTCATTATCATGGATTCAAGATGGTAGTGAATTAGGTAATATTCAGAAAACATTAAAAAAACGTAAGGTTTGGATTAGGTGATGATGTAAGAGTCTTACGTAGGGGAAAGTACAGCAATTCCCGTGTATTACCCCTTATTGTGTAAAAATGTTGTACAACTTCATACATAAATACATCTATTGATGGAAGCAACCCTAGACAAAAGAAAATATAAAAGAAGCTTTCAAACTATTATTTTTATAATTGATCTAACTTTTGATTTTTGTAAAAAACGGTACGTTTTAATGAGCTGAGAAAAGTTCCACTTCGGCAGAATATCCTATAACTTATTCTGGAATAAACTCAGACTTTGCATACTAGCCTAAGGAACTGTAAAGGACGTTTATTTCGGGTGAAGTAGAAATGGGTTAGAGTTCATCGCATAACCTTTGTTACAATTTTAATATTTTCTTATTTTAAATACTTACTCGTATACAAATCAAGCATAAATAAAATTTATGATCATAAACCCAAATTTCAGTAGGTATGATAACATATTAACTCGTAATACTAAGTAGATATGCTACAAATTAATCAAAATTGCATCTAAGACTACGAGAACTTTCATTCAAAATGAATATTGCATTGTTATGATACATTTTATTATTAACAAATCTCATATTTTTAAATTTACAAATATTAACATCAGCCAAACATGCCCTTACAAATATTGATTTTCCTTCAGCTTTCCGATTTCAGATTTTCCATCCGGGAAAACACAGGCATCACCAGTTTTTAGTCTTCTTTGCACCCTTAGGAGGAAATTCAGGAAATTCCTCCTTCCGCGACAGAGATCTTCATTGATAAAGATTGTGGGAATTTCATATCTAAGTTCAAGTGTCTCTTCACTCTTCGGATTTGTTGCTCGACAACGTCTGATTCTTTGATTAGAAAGGCATCTTGCTTTTTCGAAGAAAGATATTCACATTCTAACAACTCTACTTGTATGCTGGCAAAGCATTCGTCTAATCGCTCACCATGAGCCTCGAGAACCAGATGTAGATCGTCTAATCTATCAAAAACTTTATTGATCAAATCGCTGTGGATTTTTCATGTTGCTTTTTCTATAGACAGATTTATTTTTTATAAATAAATCATACACTGCCTTTGATGAAACTGAGACGATTTGGTATTTGGCGCACCGTCAGATTCACTGTTCATGCTACACCTACGAGCACTGTGCGCTCTCTGCGATGCTAAATTTGCTTGCTAGCTGTAATGCCTTCAATGTCCTATTGGCTTCGCCAATTTTCTCAACAGCTCCCTAAGAATTTTCGCGGAAATCCACATATTTAAATATTACTGTATTTAAAAAATTTGTCTGAAGTAAACCTGCCCAATGACCTAAAATACATACATTTTATGTGCCTAAATGGTTTTAGCATTAACTATCAAAAGTAAACCTAGGGTCCATTGCTGTAATGGTAGAAAAAAGGTCAAATATGGAGTACTTGCGTGCCCACGTACATAAGTTACGTAAGCAAGTGCGTAGCATAGAGAGTTCTTTCTGTATTATTTATTACTAATATAAACGCTGAAATATTTCCAATAAACAGTGGTCACTTTTGCGAAACCCTAATGTATTCGAAGGGCAGGGAAAAGCATTCACGTATAACAAGCAAATATTTACTCAATTGCCATTAAAATATTCCAAGTCGCATCTTGTTATCCAGAAATGTAAACAGTGAATGTCGAAATTTCTCCTGGCACTCTTTTTCTTGAGTTACGGCGTAGTGTACCCCACTTGAAATTACCGAAATAGAACGTCGAGCGTATAAAGCCGATCCAGGATGTCGTAAATTTCGTACCACGCAATCGAAAGTGGTCCCGAATTAAATGCGCAAATAGTGTGGGAATCCACTCCCATGGGAAGAAGGGACCGGACCAGGCCAGGTGACCGTTGGAGACCTTTGCCTTTGGCACCCGTGTGATATGAGGCGAAGGAGTGGGGTGGGTGGCTACGAGCGGGTCAAAAAGAGAGGGAAGCAGGCAGGTGAGTGGACGCCGCCCCGCCCACGCGAAAGCCTTCCCAATTCTCCTTCATTTTTATATCCCCTCATCCCGCTCCCCTCTCTCGTGTAATGCCCTTCTTTTTTAATGCCCAAGATTGCCTGCCTGCCATTACATCCGCACGCGTGCGAGTGTTCCCGGCGGGGTCCCCACACTCCATTCCCTATTCCACTCTCTTCCACATCACTCCCCACCCGCCCCCCCGTCTTGCGAAGAAGAGTCCGAGGGGGGAGGAGGACGTGTGGGAAATTAAGAGGGCGTCCCTTTTTTTTCTTATTTTTCTCGAAGCTTTGTGAAGATTTTCTCCCTTAAGACAACACGAGTTTGTTCTTTCTCTTTCCTATTGTTGTGCGCGGGACATGGGTGTCAAACTCGACTCGGGACGAGGCCGTTTGGAGCCAGGGTTGCCGCCTGCAAGTCGCCTCCGTCCACTGAGATTTAGGTGCCTGAACAGGGCAGGATAGTATCTTTTTATTTTTCAAGATGCTCGGACTCAAACGTGAAGCACCAAACTCTCTATCAAACTGAAATGAAAAAAACTCTGTACTAAAATGAAACAGCATACAGCAAACAGGCTGTTTCTGCGATTACGATGGAAATAAGTGATTATTTATTCAGAATAGTTTTAATCATTTCAATATTAGCGCCAGTCGAATGAGGGTATACTTTTTTTTTTGTTTCGATATTCATAATCCAGAATGCAATGCGTAAGTTGAAAGCTGTAGTTAATAATGCAAATAGAAGTTGAGAAATATACTTGTATAGCAAATTGGAATATTTTGCAGTGATAGATGTGCTCGTTAATATTTCATCATCTGAGAATATCTTCATGATTTTTTGCTTGATTGTGTGATTCATTGTTACTTTTTCTAGACTCTATGGGAAATATATATATATATATATATATATATATATATATATATATATATATATATATATATATATATACTCATATATACAGAAACATATATAAGGAAAAGGGATAGGAACACGTATAAAGGACGAACACAATAGAGGTGGGGAAGGCGGAATCGAACGGATCACAAGAGTAAAAATATCTCCTCAACCGGGACTCGAACACCGGATCTTTCCACTTGCCGGGCGGATGCTCTTAACCTTCGGGTTGATAGCTGTGTTTATGGATTATATCGCTCCATCTAATATGAATATATATTCACTCTTATTCATATCATTCCATCTAATTCAACAGCATAGAGATAACTACCCGATTCACTATGAAAATCAATCGGCTAAGAGAATGGATCTTTATTATTCGTCTTAAATATAGTTGAAGAAATTCGGAAATACTGGGAGAAATGTCATTATGCTAATGTAACCAATGCTTAATCTGCGTCATCATAAAAATAACGTTATTGCTCGGGATAGTTTCGTTTTCATGAGTTGCGAAAATGCTTCGGGAGTATGGACCCAAAAGAGGCAGAGTCACTTTGCTTCCTTGGGCGAGCCGTGGAAGCGTGCTGCGCGTGATTGTTTCCCGTGAATGGCGGGCGAATGAGTCCCAAGGAGTTGAGGGGGCGGATGGGTGAGGAAGATCGTGCGATGAGTCGGATGTGTAAATTAGTGGATGGCGGGGAGCGGCGAGAGGCAGAGGGGAAGGGACCGTGTGTGTGTGAGAGAGTGAGTGGGAGAGACGACGACTTGGGGAGGTTTGAGTCCGGCCGCAGGTTCCACGTATCTCTCTCTCGTCGTGCTCTCCCCTCTCTGGTAGCTGCCTCCCTCTTTCGACGTTCGTTTCAATCTCCAACTCTTCCCTCCCCCGCGGAAAGCATCTCAGCATACCTCGCCAGTGTTCGCGGCTAATATTTGGCCGCCGGTTTTAGTGATTTCTTTCACTCGTCGATGTGGGAGAATTTTTTTTCTCGTATTCCTTAGACACGCTTGCCTTGACTATATTCTATTAATGTTGCACGCTCGCTGCATTTGCGCAATAAATTTGTTCCTTACCTTCTACCGTATCTGCCCTTGACACGGCTGTAGTTCAATTTGATACCGGGTAGCACAGAACCCTCCTCACACAGAATACCCATATTCTTCTTTCTCGCACAAACTTAGTAAGCCCCAGTTAATGCAACTTCTCTGCATGGACGTTACGTAAGCGTGAAGAGGTTACCTATGGCCGGGAAAGTATTTTTGTTATCCTTAGTCTTTTAAATTCTATGCACTCAATCCTGATGGCTCACATGAGTGAGCCCCTCACGATATCCCACGTGGAACATGATTAATCCACTTGGACAATTGAATCAGAAATATAGAATTTATGTATTCCTCTTTTGGCATCAGCACCTTGCATGAAAAGAAATTGTTTCCGGAAATAAAAAGTGAAAAATATATTTTAAACCAAACTTAAGTCATCTATTTGTTAAGCCTGTCTCTATGGGAATAAACTTTATATGAAGTGATTTTTTTATATTTCTACTAAACTTAGATGATACTGTATTATAGCCTGTGAGAATGTGATGAAAAGGTTTTAATTTTTTCTCTGATTTTCTCTTGTAACCATTTGATTTTTCTAATTTCCAAGGAATCAAAGGCTATGATGAAATATTTTCCTCCATAAAACACTCATTGTCCATACTCCAATTTTCATATCATCAGACATTAAAGTTAACAACTCTGTAATCATATTTAAGGACCGTATAATATCTAAAAATATATGGTAAAATTTCTGTTAAAAATTCTATTTCCAATTATTTAATCAATTTGAAATCATTTAACATCATGCCGACATGCCATGATCTTTGATCTAGTTCAAATTGAATGTACTTATTTGAAGGTGATTTTGCCATTCCGGCTTCTACAAGGAAAATTTCCCTTTGAATCTACAGGAGAAAGTGCTTATAACGGCCTATATTCTCGTGAAACATTTTTTTAGGTCGCGTAAAAGGAACTGACGGGAATACAGGTATGAAAACCAGAAAAAGCGTATCGTGCTCTCCTATAGATGAAGTTAAATAAAACTTATGAATGAAAAGGTACTGATTGGATTATCTTCAAGGAATTATCCTTCTTCTACAGAAATATATCTCAAATGGAGTTCCAGATTCCTATATATACATTGAGAAGATAGCTGATATTTTATTTCCTAACTTGGCTTTAGATGCTAGTAACTTAATGGCATTGACTGCCTCGTGCATTATCAAATTATCGCCCATCTTTCACACATTTCTCTTCTGAAAAACGCAGGAAATCAGAGGTGAATAGGTTTTGTTGGCTGATTCTTGGGCTCCTTTTATGGTCGTGCTTCAGCTACCAAGAAAAATGTAACCTACATATTTCCATTAAATAATGCATCATAACTCATGATAGTTATAAATTCAATTACGGGTGTAATTTCTTTGGGTACGGCAAATAAAACTTAAACTATGAATATGGGGAAATGTGTGATATTTTACCTTTTTTGACAAATTAATACAATGGACTCAGAAAATTGGGCACGTTGCGTTCTGACGCTTCATTACCAGTTAATGGACTTAAGAAAGTAATTTGAGGGTGGGTCCACTCGCCACGAAATTTTCTGAATAAGGCAGTGATCAGAATATGGCCATGAGTTACAAACGCGCTCAATTAACTTTCTCTAGAAACACCGATGACTGAAGTTCATGAATCAGTCTTATATACTAACATTATTCGTTTCCGCAGGATTTTGTGTATATAGTATAGTCCTCAAATATTATTCGATGTAGTACTTTTTTCTTCCCCTTGTCTTATTTGAATTGTATATATACCAACACTTCACATAGACTATTCCTTTGCTACCCGATACTCGAATGAAATTTCCTCTTAATCGAGCTGCTGTTTCACTAGCGCCATTTCCATAGCTTCCAATTCCCATTCTTTACAAATGTGGTGAGGGACTAACTAATTTTTTCGACTCTTACTTGAATCGTATTTCGCATGTAGCAAAGTAACAGCTATAAATACTCTCTTTCAATTCCCTCAAAAAGGTGCCTATCATGATATATATGTTTAAGCATTATCCCTGTGTTAATCACTTTTAGTTTAAACATTTATTCCACACTTAAGATAAAGTCATTTTTGAAATTAATATCTCATTTTCTTGAAAACCCTGTATTGTCTTGAAAACCACTAGATTAATAATTTTTAACTGTTTGCAACACGAGACAATTCTGCATTAAATTAAAAAGTAAAATTCATTTTGATCATAATTTATATCAGTGAACCTATTTTTTGTATTCCTACTGGTTCCTCAATGTCAAAATTTTGGAAATATACATGACGACCAGCTATGAATCCCTCGCTTTCTATTTTGTGTCTCCGTTGCAAAGTCCTATTTCAAAATCAGACCTTATCGAATACCCACTTAAGTTTTTTTTACAGCCGACCGTTCGCTTACAATTAAGTCATAAAAATTCCTTAGGTGAGTCTGCGTCATTTGCCATTCCTTTCCAGTATCTGGTTTACCCTTCTCTCCCCCGAACTGAGAAAATAAGTTAATGGCTTCTTTTTATGAGAATTATTTTAGGCCAGTTATTTCAAGCTGAAATTGAGTGCGACTAACCGTTATTTTTGAACCCTTTAACGTAGCGTATTCATGTGTACGGTTTTGCCATATGTCTCTTAATTATTCAACTTTGAGGAGATAAAACGTCATCAAATTTCATTCAACCACGCAAAGTAATGAAAACACCGTGTGAAGTGAATATGAAGAAGAAAATAGCTGATTTGGTTTGTCGATTGATAGAGGCCTTTCCCAATTCGTTATAATCCACAGACTCTCAACACAAGGAAGAAAGCCGTGCTAAAAATAGTCATTTTACTTATTTTACTTTAACTGATAATTATAACATTCAAATGATTGAGCTGTAGACGTAAAAGATTACGAGGAGTGAATTATTTATGATTCTCCTCATTTTGAAATTGAACTGAACATAAATACCGATGAGGTAAACCAAAATGTATTTTGTAATTCACAAAAATACGATCTTACTTAAATACGATGAAGTTCTCTAGGAGAGATAAAAATATTACTCAAAATAACTGACCTAACATAGCAGTATACGATAGCTGACTTTGGAGAGTGATTCAGATATAATAAAAAAATAACAAAAAAATTAACAACTACTTAAGGAGTAGAGAAATTATTAGGATTCATCAACAAATCGATTAAGATCAGCTTTAAGTCACTATTTTATTGTAATCGATCCGTGAACATCCATGAGCACCAAAAAATTCAAATAGATAAAAAAAACGAAATTAATATACTTCCAGTTCTTCGGCCAATGAGAAATCCTTAGCATATCGCTAAAGTTGTATTGAAGCTTTTTTAGTTGCGTTATTTTTCTCTGAATTTTAAGTACAATAAAATTTTTTAAACCGAGTTGTCAACAAAAGATTTTACTGGAAATAATACAAATTAATTTTAATACAATGCTTAAATGACTTTTCAGGGATCAAAAAGAGCTCCTACAGCCTCTATGCCACCCGCTATGTTTGGCAGTGAGCATTGCCTTCTTCATTTAACTGAATGATGCGCATTATGACAATTACAAGTTAATTTGATAGCCGTCAACCTCCTTTTAGCATTGTGGTTCGTTTCAAACTTACATTTTTCAACATTCTTGTATGAGTTATTATGCTCCAAATTCAAAAAATCTATTTCCATTCTTTTTATCGCCACACTTTTAATTAATACGAATTAGGATTAAAAAACCGTTTTAATTTGCCCTTAAATATCCAAGACCCTGCGGGAGATACCACGCCAGTGACTTTAAACAGAGTCATCGGCTAAATGAGCATTATAATGAAACTATTTCAAAGTGTTAAAATCATCCGCCTTGACTGGGATTCGAACCTGGATCCCTCGATTTCTGGCCGAGTGATTGAGAATTTTCGTTATGTAAGAGGCTAAACCTTTTGGCCGGGCATCTAGGGATTCGGGTTCGAGTCCCGGTCAAGGAGAATGATATTTGCACTGCAAAATTGTTGCATTAGAATATCCAGTATCGACTGGATAAGGCAAAGAGTTGAAACATCTTAAGTCTCAGCAAAAGTTAATGCGTTATATTTCAAAGTTCTGACTCATTTATACTTTGGCATGATCATTAAGAAAATACATTTTAAATGTATCTTTCATAACGGATTGATATCCTGAAGAATGAATAATAATGCACTGTTTTTAACACTATCACCAACTTCAGTATTTTTTATGAATTTCTATTCTGGTAATTCACGCGTCATTAATTAAGCGAATTGAAGGGAATCTGTGAATTTAATGCTTTATTTGTACTGCAGTGGCATTGCACTACACGCTCGTTGAAGAGGAAATGTTGTTTTCCAGCTTGATATCTACTAGTATTCATCATCGTGCCCCGAGAACGACTTTGCATATCCATTTATGAGCGTTTTCCGCGAAGGACGGCTTTATTTCCTCATTAATGCAATAAGCATCACTGTCCAATTATGTCCTGCTGTTCTCAGGGTGCCAATTAAAGAGTAAATTATTGAGTGAGTCATACGCTTTGAATGTAAACAATGGTTATAAAAAATAACCTGTTGTCGAGCAGTCTTTGGCGTATCGTATATTACTAGATTTTCCCGTTATTTAAGACAGTAATCCTCTACTACCTTAGTGGGAGACGGGCTGGCTCGCTTTTAGAGCTATTCCTTTATATAAGTGTGTTATTCCACATGTGTACTCAACATTTAATAGAAAATTTATTTCAGCTCTAAGAATTAAACATATCTTGTTCATAGTAAATCGTAAGCACCAACGTTCAGCTAAAAATAATTTTGTGAAACATGGGGTTCATTGGATAGGTATAGAGAATCCCAGATCTTTGATTTTCAATTTGATCGGCGATTTTCAATTTTCGGACCATTTTTCAGCGTACCTGAAAGAGGGAATGAAATAGTAGTGTAATGTGAAGAGTTAAACTGAAATTATTTTCCTGGAAAGAGAATGTTTGACGGCATTTCACTATAAACAGATACATATTGAATACGGGGCAATCATTGGCAGAAGTATTGTTTTATTTACTGATTTAGGGTTGTGTGATCCTTACTTAATCAAACATGTAACGTTTCTATTAATTTTGAGAGAAAAATCAAGCGCTTAATGTCCCAGTATTATTGAGCGACGCTATACGACGGGAGCACTATGTACTATATATAGATAACGTAACTATAAAGATAGAGGAACTAGAGTGTATTATTTCGTCTTTGAATTATGCTATTCTTGAAACATACTATGCAACTACTGTTTGATTCTCTCTTGTGTTCATTATGGTAATACTACGAGGGTCATCCGGAAAGTAGTACCCGTTCGTGAAATAAAGACACAGAAGTAAATATTAACAAACATAAAAACTTTTATTTGAAAGAGGATACTTTAAACTACTTCTCAACATAATCTCCAAGCAAATTAAGGCATTTGTCATAACGTGTGACAAGTTTCTGTATTCCTGCTGCATAGTCCTTCGCCGCCAGCTCATTGAGATACGCGAGGGACCCATCATGCACAAATTTTTGCATAATGCAGATGGTGTTTAACAATTTCATGAACAATTGTTCGAGAAACATTGGGAAAATGCTCACAGATGTCATCAATTGTGACGCGCCGATCGTTCCTCACGAATTCGTCAACTGAGCTCACCAGTTGGTCTGTAATGACAGACGGTCTCCCCGAACGCTCATCGTCGTGTGTGTTCCCCCTCCCCATGTTGAAGTTGCGACACCACCGCCGAACAGACGACTCGTCCATTACATTGTCTCCATACACCTCCTTTAATTGGCGATGAATATCACATGGGCGAACGTTTCTTGCATTGAGGAATTTAATCACTGCCCTCACTTCACAACTGGCGGCGTTCTCAATTTTTTTAAACATTGTAAACAATCACAGAAACAACACAGGCAATGCTAGCGTCACGCAACTTGGCTCAGAGAAGGCAGACAAGCCACTGAAGCTATCTGACCTCGTCCAGCGGCTACTCGCGTCGTCAGCACTTCATGCGGCACGAACGGGTACTACTTTCCGGATGACCCTCGTATATGTCCACATGATACTACTTAGCGTTATGGCTTATTTGATTTTTTCTTATTACTTTATTATTGCTGTTTATTACTGTACGTTACTTAGTTTTTCAAGCAGAAAAACCTCAGTAGTGGATGATTTAACATCTTGACCAAATGGTAATTTAATTTGTACAAGATATAAGAAGCCTAAATATCATTCTTTCACCAATAACTGAGTGCATATTTCTATTTTGCACGAAGTATCTGACAATTTACAGGTTGATTATCATTTTAATCACATGTAAACAATTTTTACCATAAAGTAGTTTAATCGTATCTGCATTTAGTGTTCGTTAATGTTAAATGTAATCATAAGAAATCATCAGAAAACTCTATTCACATACTCGTTTTAACTTCACTTTTTTAAATGTATGAATGTTCTCTCAATCAATCCTTCTTTGGACGAACTACCCGATTTCCTTAAAATATGATTTAAAATTTTACGTTCTTAAGAAGAAAGGAATAGATTTGTTGAACGGAATGAAGGGATAATAATTTTCACTATACGTAAAATTGAAGAACAGTTTAATGTACTGGTACGTGGTTCTGTATCTTATTATAGATAGAAGAGACGGTAGACAAGAAATTTAGACTGTATTCTGCTCAAAATATTACAATTGTCTTACTACCCTTTTATTTAAACAAAAGCGAAACAATTGGTTTTTTTTCCAATTATATAGATAGGACCCAAGGTTTTCAAACAACCAAAAAGCACAGGAAATAAGTTACGTACCCTCAGTAGTCAAAATTTTGCCGGATAAAGTACATCACTGATTCCTTCAGCTTTTCCATTCTTCATAATTTCCGCTTTCATCAAATTTAATTGTCATATCAAATCCATGCACTCACTTTCAAACTTCACATCTATCTGTATTGAGGCAAGCAATTTACCAAAATACTTCATCCAATTATCTGAAACTGCACATTTATCATATGAAATATCACGTTAAATCAATCATTTATTTGCCCTCTCTATTCATTGCCAAAAATTCAGTTTATTTCCTTAGAATCCATTCTGAATGTTTCCCCTTACTCTATCTTTATTCTTTATTGACTTTTTTAATAACGTTTTTCTCCATGCACACGTCCTGAGCTGCTTTCCGCGTATCCTGGCTGTAGATGCTGTCATCATCTATATTTTTTGGTGTTTTCAATCACACAATGATTTTCTTCTTCATTTCACCAATTACCTTTCACGCTTCCGTATTCAATACTTACGATACAAACGATATATATATATATATATATATATATATATATATATATATATATATCGTTTTGTTTTGTTTTATATATATACGATACTCTCATTTCTCCTTACACCTGTCTAGCTTATTATTTATAATACATCTCACTAATTCTTTCATTTTTTGCCTCCAAAATTCGACATTCTCTCAGTCGCTCTTGCCTTATATTCTTCCTTTCTACGATTCTCCTTCCCAGATCTTTTTTAAATTAATAAGTAGTGGTTGGTACCATCTTCATCAACTCTCATGTTTTTCGTTTCCATCGCTGATAATCCAAGTCTTTCATCATAGACTACAAAATCAATGAGTTTTCAGCCATCAACTGTTTGCCATTTATACAAATGAATAAATGTTTGCTTATACCACGCTATTGATACAAATAATCATTTTCCATGCACCCACTTAACATTTTTTCACCATTACCATTCACTCAAGGTGGCCCAGTGGTCCTTCTACTTATTCAGAAGCGTCCCTTTAAACGCCAACCGAAATACTTATTCATGCCCAATAATTCTTTCACCAGAGTGACATGCATTCTAAATTTCATCCAATTTACCCCATACAAAGAAGCAGGCCTCATCCTTCTATCTTTTACTCTCCCCATATCAGACTCCGGAGCAGACTACATTCAAAACTCTTCTAATGCCAACTTTCAGACGAGTCCATGGTGGTAGTCTAGGGGGCACATACATATGTTTCCTCACAAATATGTTACCTCTCTTATACAGAATTAAGCCTGCAGGTAGAATTCCAACTTTATGATACAATTCTAAACAATTCCTATTTAATTATTTATATTTCTTTAAATAGTGGTGCAAAATATTTTAATCATGGTGACGGATTGCAGGTTTTGCAAATTAATGAGGGTATTCTACTCAATCTAAACCAAGAATTTTGCGTTGTATTTGAATTATGCATGTCTAAACATGGAATTTTGACTTTTTCCAAGGAATTTAATCACTCTTATACGATAATATTTTAAATGTCTACGTTGCACATTCCTGGATAGAAAAATGGCCATCATATTCGCCATACGTGGGAATCTTCGTGGCTTAAACTTTTGCTGCATTAAATTGAGTAGTTTCAGGCGTGGTGTAGTGAAAATCGAACATAATAAAGAACAGACAGTAACAATTTTCCACTACATTAGTTTAATTTTACGACCAGGATTCGTGATGTAATATATTGAAAAGAAATTGTAAAATTAAACTTATTTAGTGGAAAGTTGTTACTATCTTTTCTATATCACTTTATTTTATTGTATTGCAGAGTGAAATGACGATTGTTTATTAGGAAACTACTCTGAAATCAGTGTGATGCATTTCAACAAATGATTCTAAATATAAAATCTGTGGATTTGTAATTGTCCTTCGTTCTTCTTTGCTGAAATATCATAACATTGATTACTATGAATGAAGTATATTATGACCAAAAATATTTTTTAAACTATTTTTTTTTAATTTGGTACTGAAATAAACATAGGCATACGAGCTATTATGTGTCATTACGATGTATGATTTTCGGCTCCTATTTTTCACAAAAATATAATTGACATAAACTTCGGGCGCCGGAGAGTCCTGGCAATGTGACATTTGCGAAGGTTCGATAAACTTCCTTTTGTCTCGGTTTTTAAGCTTCGTTCTTATACTTTACATTGTTTCCCACGCATAGAAGTAATTTGAACCATGCATTCACTTACATTTTAAAGTAAGAACGGCTGAAAAATATTTCCATGCTTTTTAGCACAAGGGAAACTTTTGAATGGATTTAATCTCATTTGGTCTATAGTTGGCTCAACTTCACGAAACTGCTTAATTCGGCAGTAATGTTTAGTGTGAATAAAACGGGTGCGAATCCAGCTAGGAATCAGCTCATCTGATATTTAGATTTGGTGTTTTTACATTAAATATTTACCAAGATAATCATTTTCCAGACAATTCCGTTGCAACGATATTATCAAGGCTGTATTGGTAAGTTATTTTTCATTCATCGCATGATATTATTCTTGTTATAGTACTATTATTTAAATTTTTGTATCCATTTATATTGGCGAAGTATATTACGAAAATAACTGGCCAGTATATTGTTTGTGTTTTAATGAAATGGTAATATATAGTTCAAAAAGAGGACCTTTTATCTCATACTTCGTATATATACGATTGGACTTTCTCTATCCCGGCTAGATATCAATTAAACAAATTCCCGGTTCACTGATCTAATTCACGGTTTTGCTTTGTTTGTTTTGCTCAATAATTCTTTGAGTAAAAAGACAACTTTGGAAATATTTCACCTTCACTAGTAAACTGAGTAGTAAACATACTTCTTCACAAAATTCCTCTTAATAATATATAATCAAATGAAAAGGTGGCCTTGCAGTGGAATAAATTTTAGTTAAACAAACTCACACAAAAGCATCTAAACATTGAACCAAACCCTATTTCACCGCAACAGTCCCTTAAACTTTCTTATGAATACAATTTAGGGAATATCATGGACTAATATGATGATGACAGAATAGGAGCCAAAGAAATGTTATTCCATCCTCAACTGACTAGAAGTATTATGAACCGAATTCGAGAGGAGCTTACTTGGCAGCCGAGGGTTTGGTTTCTGTATGAAAGACGGCTAAGGTACATGTGCAGACCTCTGGCACAAACTTCCTACACACCATTTTCGAATTCGCGCTTGCGTGAGAAATGTATTGCATTTGTAAATGAAATCTACGATATTTACATAAAACAAATAAACTGCATTAATATTTTCAGTTTACTGAAGTAAAACTACTATCGTTCAAGAGCAAAATAACGTGTAAATAACTCCTGTTTTATACCAGGTATGCAGAACAAATACAAAGATTCAGCCTTGCTTATATATGTTTGAAATTAGGCCGCAACCACATAAATATCTCGTTTTGATGTTTGTCATATGATTGTTAGTAATTTTATTTTAAAAAGCAACCACTCAAAGATTAAATCCACGTCTTATCATTAATCCATACGTGTATTCTATTTATTCAATGTATATTAAATTGTATTCAAACCAAATTGAATATTTAAAACTTTATTGTAGAAGCAGAATGACAGGAAATGACTCATCAAAGAAGAAATTTTGATAGTATAATGTGAATTATCTTAATCACGGATTTATAGAGTCCCTTACGAACAGGCACATGCCTATGCGCTGAATATGCGAAAGGGTGTTTTCAAATGAGGGGGTTAAACCTTCCAGACTAATAGATAATTTTAGGAAGGCACATGCTGACAAGACAGAAAAAACTTAAGCATTCTTTCAGTCACTTCCTGACAGAGTGCAAAATAGTCCTGCACTTTCAAATATGTTGTGCAATGCTTCAAAACATATTACTGATGGTTTTCATGCATCAAATAATATTTCAATATTAATTGCCAAATCTCGGAAGCCATATATAATTCGTGAAGAACTCATATTACTGGCAATAAATGATGTCCTGAGTAATGCTATGCATAAGCCACCATATTATAAAATAAAAATTATTTCCCAAAGCAAAACTTCAGCTCAACGACGAATAGATGAAATGGGTGAAAATGGGGAACATATGTATTGTGCAGGATCCTGAGAATAACAGTATTTGAATTATAGTTGAACGAGTCCATTTTGCCAGGAAATGAATCTGTATCATGCCTTACACACGCTTCATTAAAAATGAAAATCTGCCTCAAGAGTTGTTGTTTACAAGTCAATTAGAAACTAACACTAAAGGAGTCAATGTTTCGTATCGTAGAGCAGTTCTTTAGGGATTAAAAATATCCACTTTCTAACATACTTGCTGTTGCGACAGACGGAGCTCCGTAATGGTCGTCACCATGGTTGTATTGCATACTTGAGAAAATATTTGCCAAAAATTCTTTTGCTATTCATTGTGTCATTCACCGACAACATCTAGTGGCTAAAATACTAAGTGATTAAGGACTTCACATGTCCTTAAAAGTTGTAATTACAAGTTTGAAATAACAAATTAGAAAAAATTACAATAGATTTTTCACAAATTATTGGAGAATGCTTGAGCAGATTTCTACGCTTCTATTACTCTCATTACGCAGGATTTCCATCCCTTTTAATAAGATTGTTAGATATGTTTATCCTAGAATGTTAACGGGTTTTGAATTATTGTGAACATTTATCAAGAACTCAAGTGCTTGAAGACTGATAAAACTAATTACTTTCTATGTCTGAAATAATTCGACTGGTGATTGCGTATTTTTTTTTAAATCCATGGGTAAATATAATCGCAGAAAAGCTTTTTTCCTGCGAATCAAGATACCCAATCCCTCAATTCACCGTATTATTAAGTACCGTTCGTCAGATGGAATCGTAAATGAAGACCTATATTAAATGTTTTCACTCACGCAGGAGATAGCAGTAAACATCCTAAACATTGAAGGAAAACAAACACCTGATTTAATAGTTATAAATTATCTCCAGTTAGCGGATCGTTAAAATAGGCTATTCACTGCTTACTTTTATTTCATTCATTTTCATTCCTCTGTTAACTATTTCCTCAATATCTCCCTACTACCCGTCTAATTCATTGCTTTACCTTCAGGTAAAATAATTGCCTTCCATGACCACATATATTAGTTTTCCCTCGAAGATATCAGAATGGCCATGTTTCCAACTTTCTCGTCCACCGTAAAACCTTCCCTTTTTCCTTATCCTTTCCTTTGTTCACTCGCTTTCTCCCTCCCTCTCCGTTACTCTCGCCCGATTTTCTCCCTCCTGCTTCACACAAAGAGGCGTCCGTTCTTAACAAGGCTGTCCGCCGTCGCATTATTGCGACTAACCATCCATACCCTCGTTAAGTACCAATAATTACGGCCCTCTTTACTCCCACAATCGCCACTCTGTATTTCCTCCGTGCCCCCTATTGCCCTTTCTCCAATTTCAAGCCTTTTTTGCATCCCCTTTTTATAATCCGTTCCCCCCTCGCCCTATCAACTACGTCCATCCCCTGCCCTCCTTGTATCAACCGTCTCTCTTCTTATTCTTAACTCTCCTCCATATCTTTTGCCACTTCTGGGTGTACTTTTCCTTTCACTCCCAGGCCTTCCTCATTGTCTCGGCCGCAATCGCCTCCAGCTCCTTACCTCAAGAGCATTAGGAAGAGCCCCTATCTCCTTGGGGCTCTTTTTATCGAATTTTCTGGTCGATTATTCTTTGCCGTTCCGACTGGACTTATTTTTAAATGATCTCTCGCTCCGCGCCAATTCCTCTCTTTTGGGATTTTACGCATTGGAAATGATTTCCTTTCAAATTAGCAGTCCTATACATTTTTCTTCGAGTTTTCGACGTTCCACTTTAGTTGAGGTAGCCCGCAATACAAGTATAAAAGTTATATCAGATTGTCCGATTTAAAATATGAATTGCTTGAACATTTAGAGTATTTATGTGTTTAGAGGATGATTGTTCGTCTTGAAGATTCCGACTCTACTTGTTTCAATCATAATAATATTGACTGTTACTACTCATGAGTTAGGCTGAAAACCTCGTTCACATAAATTTCACCTACTAATTCAAACTTTAGCGATTTTATGATTGGGTAATACGTTCATCGGGAGTTTGTTGGCCACGCCGATATATCCGCAGGAAAAAATCAAACTTTCACACAAATGACATGGCATTGATGTGAAGCATTCAAAGTCAAGGTACTCGAAACATTATTTTTGGGCCTATTCTGTATAGATGAAAGAGATATCTCTTTGGCTGCTGTAAAACTGGGGATACTTGAAAAAATTTCGTGTTCTCATTGATAGCTAGAGATTTCAACGCCTGATGATCCAAATTATCTACAATAACAATGATAGATATTTCTTACATATTAAAAACTAAGGACAAGATTGAATGACTAGAGACGATGAATATTTCTGCATCATTTTCACATTATTAGTCCATATTTTATGTAATGAGAGCGGATTAATGTCCAATATTGTTTCAACAGCCTATTCGATGCACAAATATGAACATATATCTTTAATATTGAAAACCCTTTGTCGTATCTCCACTGATGTGTGCATATCACCAATGTATGTTCTTATTCTCTGAGGATCAATTAATGCTATTCACTTCCAACGCTACCGATAAATTACCATTTATACAATTCTAAATTGCTTCATTCAATAGCATGCATTCTAAAATGGAAAGGAGCTGTAGGAATTTAGTATTTGCAAATCCTTAACTCGGAAATAGTGACAGCATTGTAAGGGAATAATCTACCAATGAAATTGCCGCATGTAAAAAAGTGGCATTTTCTTGAAAATTCATAACTATCAGGTATATAATTTCTTCCATATGACACCAGCAAAGGCTTATCTGGCTCCCTTTGTATTGAAGAGAAAGTTCTAGAGTCATTATTTGTGAGGTTCAAGCGGTTACTGCCAAATTTAGGAGAGTTCCAGCATTAATAAGACTCTTGTAATATTTTCCGCCAGTATAATACAGGGTTTTGAATTATGAGCATTAGTTATTGTAAGACATTTTTCAAAATGATGTAAAAGCTTTAGTTTTGACAGTAAATTGCGACTAGGTGAAGCCGGTGGGAGTAACCGTGCAAGGTACTTCGCATACGTGATACGCAATGTACCCGCATAAGCGTGAGTCCAATTATAGTCTCAAATATACCCCTATGCGCATTCCACTTAACATCATATTAATGGATTAATTGTGATGGGTAAATAATAACACTGCAAAAAGAGGTGTGGTAGCAAAATCTAATCATTGAGGAAACTGTTAATATTTATTCTTTAAATCTTCTACTGTGAGAGGACCCAATGGTTGGGCATTTAAAATGTGTGAAGTGAGAAGATAATTTTCTTTCCATAAAATATAATTTCTACTATACTCAATAACTTCTAATGCTCAAATAATCAAAATATGTGTTAGGAGCTGTTTTATGTGCACGATTCTTAAGACTCCTTTTGCTCACCATGCTTAGAGTTCATGAATTCACTTATTCAGTTGGTAATTTCAGAAATACATCGCCGCCTTCAGTGAAGAGACTCTGCTACTGGGTTCTGCCATGTCTGTTTTTCAAAAATTGAAGCGTTTTAAGACATTTTCTGGACTACCACCAAATTCTCAAATTGCCAATTCATTTCATCCGGTGTGGAAGCCTAGAATTAAAATTAAAATAAAAATTTTTCTTAGTCGGGGATTTGCCATATCAATTTTTCTTAGTCGGGGATTTGCCATATCAATGCTGTAGAAATTGCATTTGGTAAATCCACCCATGTGAATCAGACTTATAAATACAAATTTAATCTTTCTATGTACTTTTCATTTCGCAATGAGGGAATCATAAAATGAAATTTAAATACTTAAAATAATTACTCATAAAGGCTAGGTATATCATTTGCTTTTTCATAGATGTCTCAGGATTTTTTTTCTTTCTTTATACTTTTGTCGTCCACAATCTGCGCAATTTTTCTTTTAAGTACGGATCTACGATTAGATTCTGATGGTATCGGTAGTCCAGGAGTAGAGCGTTGGACTACTGACGAGAGGGGTGAGGGCCCGAGTTCGATTCCCGGGCAAGGTTCTACGAGTACCCTCAACTCCACCCAAGCCATGTGATTTTACGGGTGCCAAATCTTCCTGGGAAACCATAACCGGCCTAGGCAAAGGACCTGGCCCCCCTACCCTGATGTGTGAATGACCCTACCCACTCGCCGTCGCGCTTAGTACTGGGTGATCTCTACCACCACCTATCAAACCGACCTTAGGGTTGATTAATGAGTTTATGGCTTTTTATATTTGATGTTATAACAATAACATGTTTACATTTTCATATTTTGTTGCATCATTCCTTTGGTTTTTACTTAACAACGGAAAACGATTTTCTTGTTTGTTTATTACCTTCCCAATTGGCAATCTTTGCATTAAAAGTCTCTCAACTACGTGTGGTTAACCGTATATCACCATATATTGCTGTAATTGCCCGTCTACCGTAAATTACGAGTAAGCTACCCTGTTGAACAACAATGTTGCCCATTTTATTGGAGCCTATGAATTTTGCTCTTTAGTATTTATTAGCTTTTACTACTATTTTTTTTATTTTCTGCCCTGATATAATATTTATTGCTTCAGTCAGAAATTGTTCAAATCCATTAGATAAAGAATTTTTGTGTTAAGAGCTATTGATAGTGTTCAGTCTTATGTATGTAAGATAATAACGAAAGAGCGAGCAGCATTATAAAACCTCCATAATAATTTATCTTTTTATTTCGTAATTCCATAAGGTTAAATGAAGTCATTTTAATCTAAGCTAAGCAGTATATTCACGATGTAAGTGTATTAAAATTTTAGTACACTCTTGATTACTATGAAACTTATTTAATACATCGGTCGTCAACGGATTTTAGAGTAAAATAACCCACTAAAAAGTTTTCCTGATAAGTTTATTAGGAAAGGAATGTTAAATTTACCTTTTCCTTCAGTCGTCTGTAGTTTTATGTGGAAAATGCCATCTTCGACGCACAGAAGTAAAAACTGAGCACCGTGCTCAACTACTTGTTTATAACGGCGATTTTTATTGGAACAGAGCCATTAAAGCTTTGAGCTATTGCGCCGAGTTTTTGAAAGCCCTAAGGGATTTTCGCAAGAAGACATGGCGCGATCCACCCCCACGTAGAAGTTGGCTACCAGCAATTACACATGAATCACTTTTAATAGTTGGCACTTTTACGACAACGCTTGCAGCGTTTGTTCAAATTCCAAAGCAATTTTTCTACTTCAAAAAATATAGTCTGTTTAATTAAAATAGTTGAGTGAATTTTTTGTTGCTGATATAAAACTTGACCTATCTAAATATCGACACTTGAAAAGTTGAAACGACTTCTATTTTTCTCAAACTCAAAATGTTTGTCTAGTGTCCCCGTTTAAATATGGCATTTGGTAGGTGATTGGAGTACATGGCCTTTACTGAGAAATATTCAGTTGTCATATTTCCTTTCATGAGAATTCTATTTTTTTGAGAAACTTCTTTCATTATCATTTTATGCAAATTAATAAATAGTTACCACATTTGTAAGCCGATTAAATCATTAGTTGTTGCTTAAATCAAATTATTTATTGTGTGCCCTAATTTTTAGGCTTAGCCAATTATTTTTTGAAGCCCAATGTTTAAAATTTATTAAATATTTATTGTGCTTTGTTTTAGCTTAATTTTAACATGTTCTACCCTATTGGACTTAAAGACCGGTGTTTTCATTTCAGCTCACTGAAACATGAAGGTATATTAAAAAAATATGAAAGATTTTGAAAAAAATTAAGATTATTATTTTAGTAAGTTGTAATAATTGCGACGGGGAGGAATATTAATTATAAAAATATGGGTAAAATTTCGAGAAATAGAAGTTGAAAAAGGTACGTGAAATTTCAGGGTTGGTCGACGTAGGTCTAGTACGCAAGAAAAAATCTACCTCAATTGAGAGTCTTTTGGCACTACTAGGCACAGTAAAATGCAGAATAAAGGAAAATATTAATGCAATATATACATCCAGCCATCGAGTCCATATTGCTTTGTGCTATGAAGTGATGGCCTGCCGTCAATTTATTCCTTCAACTTTCTCAGATTATCTACATTTTTTATTTATCAAGTAATCTACCGGTGACGGTAGGCTTTAGTGGACTCAACTACCGAATTAATATTTTGTGACTCCGAACAATACACAACCCAGCAACCCACTCTACATCAGGCCCCTATTCATCTCTTTGTACTTCCTTCGTTCATCCCGTTCAAAACCCCAGTTCCTCCCCTTTAATCGTTTGCCTAAATTTCTCCTCTCCATTACAGTCTTCAACATCCCACTACCAATCAATACGCCCTCCATCCACTTTTCCTGTCTCCTCAGGATTTATCCTACAAATCCCTATCTTCGCCCTAGTTCTCTCTCATTTGTTTTCCTCTTGGTCCATTTCATCTTCTCCATTCTTCTCCACACCCACATTTCAAAAGCCTCCAATCTACTTCTATCATCCTACTTCAGTGACCACATTTCCGCGCCGTAGACAACTACGCTCCACATCTAAGTTTAAACAAGTCTTTTCTTAAAATCCTTACTCAAGTTCCCTGACATCAATTCCTTATGAAAGTCCCTTTGCCCAATGCAATTCTTCTCCTTACATCTCTACTACTAAAACATTTTGGTCCAAAATGCTTCCGAGATACGTAAACTATTTACCCTGCTCTAGTTTTTGCCCTCCTATTTTAATGTTTAGCTTAGCCTTTTTCATTCTGGAAAATCGCATAACCTTTGTTTAATTTGATTTATATTGATCCTCATCCCATATCTATCGCACTGAATTTGCAATTCACTCAGCAATGCTTGCAATCCCTTGGCTGACGGACAAATTAGAGCTTGGTCATCAGCAAACCTAACTGATTTACGAATTCCCCGCCCACTTTCATTCCTACCTCCAGTTCTTTCCATGCCTCTTTAATCATTTCCTCCGCATATACGTTGAACAGCAACGGTAATAATGGGAAACCCTGCCTTAACACCTCTTCCAGTCATGTCCCTGACATTTACAGGTTGCGGATTATCCTCCTGTCCCCGCAATGTTTTCGTATTTTCTGCAATATACTAATTAGTTTTTCCCAATTCACTCTATCAAACGCCTTTTCAAAATATACGAAACAGGAAATACGTCCTGGTTGTATTCCATATTGTTCTCGATTAGTGATATCATTATTGCAATGGCATCACGCGTGCCTCACCCCTTCCTGAAACCAAACTGACCATCCCCTAAGTAATCTTTTGCCTTGCACTCCAACCTTCTGTTAATGACCCTAAGAACCAATTTAGTTACATGGGAAATCAAACTTATTATTCTTTAGTCCTCACATGATGTAGCCTTTATCTTTTTTCGTAATAGGAACTGACACTGATCTCACAGTCTTCCGGCCAGATTCTTTCCTCATAGATATTACGAATCAGCCCATTTAGCCTCTTCCTTCCACATTTTCCTAAACATTTCAATAGTTCCGAAGAAATGTTATCCACCCCCACGGCCTTATTTAGCTTCATCTCTCTTAATGCCCTTTCTATCTCATCGTCAAGTATGCCTGGACCTAAGCTATCTTTCTCTACTTCATGGCCCTTTTCTATGTTTAACCTTGTTGGCCTAAGTTCTTTACCATACAATTTTTCTATATATTCCTACCATCTTACTGGGATCTTTTCTATTTCAACTATTTTCTTACCCGACTAGTCGGTGAATGTGAACATTGATATTTCTTCTTACTTCCCGATAGTGTTTTAACCGTCTTGTATAGCGCACCAATTTCACCCTTTCTCTTCAAACGTTCCATATCATGTCACTGAGCCTTCCACCTCGCTTTTTTTGCTTTATTTGTTATCCGTCTCAATTTATTAACTCTTTGTACTTTCTTTTGCTAAACTCTGTGTTTTAATTCTTCCATTTTCTTCTCTCATCTAGCTTTATCTCATCCGTGATCCATGGTTTCCTTAACCTTTTCCCATTAACGCTTCCTATAATTTCATTTGCGGCTTTCGATATCTCTTTTTTCATATATTTCTATTTTTCCTCGATAGTACTCAGCTATTGTCCCTAATTAATGATTTTCTCTACCTCATTCTGATAAAACTTCCTTGTGAACTCATTTAATGCCTCTACATTTCATTTCATAACCCGCCGCCCCTGCCTTATCTTTTTGAAACGGACGCTACACTTCATATCAACTAAATTGTGGTCTGAGTCCGCATCCGCTCCGGGAAGCTATGCGAATTGATCTCACTGTGCCTGAATCTGTGCCTAACCATAATATAATCTAATTGATACCTTTTTGAGTCGCCTGGTATTTTCCATGCACTTTAATATCTATGCCTTTTGTGGTGCCTAAACCAAGTGTTGGTGATGACTAACCCATTTCTTCAACATAACCCAATTGCTTATTATTTAAATTATCACAGTTATTTTCAAGATAGTTAAATTATATCAATAGTACTAAATCATAATATTTTATTTGAAAAAAACGAAGCATTCTCAACGCTGTAACTAAATAAATTTCAAATTCACCATGTCTACTGCAAATAAGTATTTAAATTCATTGTAGTCTTTCTTGCAAAACTTTGTTGAGGGACATTAGTAACCCCTCAAATCAGCTTATTTATTTCTTCATTCGGCATAAGGGAGGTCTCTTAGATCGAATTTGTTCCTATGACATTCTAAATCAGCATATTAAATAAAAGGCCTAGTGCATGCCTAAAAAATATAAAACAAAGAATAATTGAATTGAGTTCAGTCTACAAACCGTAAGATGTATTTACGATCTAGTACATCTATTTAGATTATTACATATTTTACACTAAACCTGTTTATAAAATACCTTGTCTTCGGTATAGAAATGTGAAAAAGTCTTCCTTATTATTATTATGAATATCTTGGAGATGAGAGCGTATTGGGTTAATTAAAAATGCTAAATTTTGTTAGATACCCTTTTTTTCCAAAACAAATACGTATAAAGCATATAGTACGCCCTGGCTACTTGGTCAAGTGATCCGGATAGGGAAACCGAAGGCCCTATGTCCAAATCCCGGTTCATGGATCTTTTTCTTCCACTTTATCCCTTTGTCACTTCCACCTTCCTCATACCGCATAATTGTGTGTGTTTATTGTGTATACACACGCGCGCTTACATACATTTATAGAACCCTCAATTTTATGCTATTTATTATTGCCGTATACCTCATTAAATCTGCAAGTGAAATCATTTTAGTAAGATTTTTTAAAGCAAAAATTCGAATTTGAAAGTGTTTAGTAAAATAAAATGCGTGAGTAAATGAATAAAATAATGTGTGCAAAATTAAAATTCGGGTTTCATTGAAAATAAAAGTCTTTGCAAAATACCAGAGAAATAATCAGTTACATCTCCAAAGGCATTTCATAGTGAATATCAAACCAGGCGCATATGGCATCATTTCATCCGTATTGTTAATAATCGCATAAATAATACCTCTAGACGATAAAGAAACCATATTTGAAACAAATCATAAAAAAATCACCTGCTTCTGATTTATTTCTTGCAAATATATTAAGAAATTTAATTGAAAGTACCAGGATATCAAATTGAGTCGAAAGTTTTTCTAATCGGTCTTTCAGGAGTAAACAAAATACCTGTGCCTTGGATCTTCCAGGAGTAACATGTAAGAATACGCCCTTCAAATATCAGCAGCTAACTATGCGAGGAGGGGAGAAAATTATAGCTAGAAGTCTTCTATAGCTAAGCATATAACAAAAAATGTCCACCAGAGCAGGAAAGGTGAAATATGGGAAACAAGTATTGTTTTGGTTAATTTCTTTCTGCATAGTACAAGTACCTAAGACATTTAATGCCCGTAGAGTTTCTCAGTCAGTAACTTAGCAAATGAAAAGTGATATTTAAATTAAGGAATGAGTAGCAATGCTTTTCCACTTAGGAAACGGATGGGAAAAAAATCGAAGAAATGGATTATGAAGCTGAATGGTTTGATAAGCGTGATAACTAAAATAACTTCAAAAATAACTATCTTATTGTTGAAAGTACGTGAAAAAAGTGAAGTTTACAGAATATGACTGGCTTTCCTTGCTTTCTAGTTTAGTAATTGATCATTTGTTTATTTTCAAACAATATACTTAATTTTACGTATAAACACAGACTTAAAACAAAATTGTGCATGTTTAGTACCAAGAAGCGAAACCTTAAAATCACCTAATATCATGGGTTTTATTATTTTACATTGCTAGACCTTCGGGATAGGATGACATGAAATCGCAAAACCAAAACAGAAAAATCTGATACCATACTGTAAAGAAATGTAGCCTCCTTCCGGATAAGATTCTGCCTACCACGTTCTCTTCGAAACTCTTCATCCCCAAGGAGAGAGTTGAGTTAAGGATTTAATTAAATGCGTGAATGTGGGACACGAAATATTCTGTGTTGGTCTCATTATCAATATTTCATTCTGAAGTATAGTGGATTGCATCACTCCACTCTTCCTTTTGTAATGCTAACTCTCTTTCACCCTCTCCCATCTTTAGTTTTACATTCCTCTTTGCTTAGCATATGCAATTGTCCCTTGACTTTCCTTTAAATTATGTTCCTAGCAATTACATTATATCCCTAAGTGTACCATTCCATCTACTTTTTTATTTCCCTGTTCGTACTCCATAATTTCTTTTCCTCCTCTACTCTTATGTATAATTCATTTCTCATTTTGCCTGTCCATTTAATCTTCAGAATCTGTCTACGGCACCGGGTACCAAGGGTTTCTATTCTCAGTGATGATACATCGAGTGCCAAACTTCACATGCACACATACACATATTACACCCTGACCAGTAACATTTTTTCTATAAGTATAGTGATTCCCACTTCGTGGGTAACGCCTTCTTAACTGAATTTAATCTCTACTTGACATTCTTAGCCCTTCATCTTCCATCTCCAACAACCTTCCATCCCAAATCGGTCTAGCAGAAGTTTCAGCGGGATCTGGAGAAAATTTCAAAATCAGTCACTTAGACAAAATGAATGCTAATGAACGTTTTTCGAATAACATATTCCCGAGAGAATTTCACTTCAATTTTTCTATTTGAAAAAGTATTTTTTTTCAAATTTTGACTTAATTGTTTACTTATATTTCAAGTCATTCGTTTTAGGAGATCAAATTTTAATAATTCTCTGATTTTAATCATTGATTTAATAAAGACAAAATTTTCTGTGCTTAAGGAAATTCAATCTGCCGGCAGATTAACGTGAATATCACATGCATCTAGGGTTGTTCTCGTCCAAATCAATTGAGTAGGTATTTCCCAAATCTAGACCACCAAATGAATACTAACGCTGCTTCGTTGGTGTGCAGGTCAGATAATCCGTTCACCCCGAGTGTTTTATTTTCTTAATTTTTATTCGCCAATTACCGGTTTTGGAAATTAGTGCAAAGGAAAAAGTAAAGGAAGACTAAGAGAATAGAAACGGTGGTATTTTTAGAGGAGAGCAGAGTTAGGGACTACTATGAAGTTAGGGATATTGTGACAAAAAAGTCGATGCGGTGAAGACAATTTTTAAGAAAGTTACAAAGAGCACAGGATGTATAAGGACATGTATCATGTTACTCATCCATGTCAACTGTTTTTCTGACGTTGCTATATCTTTAGTTGTGTCAAAGGTTTGCAAGAATTCATTGATTTGCATAAAATATGCCTCAGTAACATCTCAGTCACCGTAACGAGGATTAAAGAGTTAGGCGTATAAGATAACTTTGACTATTTGTGGATTAGTTTATGGCTGAAAGCTGGGTAGGGTCATTTACTCTAATTTAAGCTTGTCAGAAAATTGGGGGGGATCGAAAGAAAATTCTTTGCACATTTATTCATTTCACTCCCGATTGGACTAAAACCTTAACGTGATGTAAGAGCCCATCAAGCGGGTAGACCATTTGAGCGACGGTATCAGGAAAGAAACTATTGAGGTAGGCAACGAGAAACACCTCAAAATTATCCCACGAAACAATGACGGACAATAGATCGAAGAATGAGTCTTGACGACTACGGGATTCCGTCCCGCTGGGGTGTGTGTCGTATCCGGTAGCGCGAGGGGCAGGGTTACCCCGGTCTCATCATTTGACAAAATTCTAACAAAGCGAAATCGGCAGCAGCACAGAAGACACAGGAGGAGTTCAAAACAGTTGCAATAGGGACTTGGAATGTTAAGGCAATTTTGAGGACAGGGGAATTAGAAAATACTAAGCGGGAGATGGAGAGCAGAAAGATAGATATTTTTGGGCCAAGCGAGGTGAGATTGAAAGATTATTAGAGGGATACGTAGATGGGTAGTAATATGCAGGGAAAGGGAAACAAACCATGGAGAAGTTGAAATACTACGGAACTAAAATATAGGAAGAAACCCATTTAACCTAGAGAGGTTGAGTGATATAATAGCAATAGTGGAAGTAAAAGAAGAATCAACCGACGTGATCATTGTTCAGGACTACATGCCACGTAGTAATCACTCGAAGGAAAAAAGGCTGATCTACACGTGCATGAGGTGGTATTCATTTTCATCAATAAAAGGATATAAATACGGGTAAATGTTTAGTTAGCGGATATTCAGTTTTTGTTCGTGAAGACGAGAGATATGCGTGATTCAATAGCAGGAAAGTGGCCACTAATTGAGAAGAACATTGAGTACAATCATGACTTCCATGTTTATTTCATGGATTTCGAGAGGGTATTCGATGGAGTAATTTTGGTAGGATTAAGGAATATGCATGCATTAAAGATAATGAGTAGATTCGAGGGAAAAACAACATAACAGCAACCTTCACATTCCTCAGACTACTTAGGTGCTTGGCCCCTGGCACATGGTGCTTAGCAAGGATGTGTGATAGGAATGTCCACTCTCACTTGTTATTTTCAATGTATTCGTGGAGGTAATGGCAAGGAAGGCATGTGAAGCACTGTCGTCAGTAGTGGAAGTACCAGGAAAATTCATGCTTTCAGTTAGGTTTACGGATGAAGATATTTAATTACGCAGTCAGCCAATGGGCTAGTATTTGTGGGCGCATTAGAAAATTATTGTGATAATTATAGAATAAGAATGAATATACACAAAACAATGGGTATGAGGTTTTCGAGAAACAGAATAATGCACTATGTGGTGGCTTAATGCACTATTATGGAGACCCAAAGAAAGCTTTGATTCACAATGCTTCTTATTATAAACTTCAGAAGAGTGCTCAAAATTCTTCATGAATGTGTACTTAAATCTTCATGGGAAACCTAATCTATTTCTCCAGTTTCATGCCACATATTAAAATAGGTAGGGCATAACACTAAGACGGAATATCGTATTAGACTCCTAATTTTAATATCTATGGTTACGACTTAAGGACCAATAATATAGTGGCATTATTGCGTAAATTGCCTCTAAATAAGTAGTTATCGAACCCTCTCATTTATATCTTCGCTAAACCCCGAGTAGCTTCAAATGCTGAAGCGCACACGTTTTACTCGTGGTGTGCGATAAAAGAAATGCATGATTTTTGGGCAGTATTTCAGGTGCCATAGAATTATTACCACTCCTCGTCAACTTATTTACGATGGCGCCGATGGGATGGCAGCTCGTCCCGCCTCGGCTCATCCCTGATGAGCGGCCCTTCCATCCTCTTTTTTTGTTCTGTCGCCGAGCCGATACCCACCGCCCACATCATGAGCATAGCCATCCGAAGGCACGGACGGATCGCCACGGCGGGAATCGAATCCTCTCCGTCAGTGCCTGTGTTATTACGATGGAGGGAAAGGCCCCGGAGATGGCCAGTGCCCAGCCTCGACGCCGAGAGCCTTCACGCTGAGTTCAAAAATGATAGTGATTTGGCTGTCCCTTTACTCTGCAATGCGCGCTCGTTTCCCTCCGCGCTACCGCGTAAACACGACAAAGGGAGTCGGTCTGCTCTCGCGCGAAGGGCTGGAGGATACAGGGGTGGTGGTGGGAGGAAAAGCAAGGAAAGGAGGAAACGGAGGGTTCTGTGAGGGGGAAAGTAAGATGCGTCGCATGAGAGTATTGGACATTATAGAAATATTTGCGTTTGGTATTAAATTATGAGTTACTTTTCGTATTCTTGCACACATCTGGACTTCGATAAACAAAATAATAAAAACTTGAAATGCGATATTCTAATGTTTCAACGATTTGACGATGCATTCCGAATATATTTGGCCAATTCTTAATAGTGTATATATTATGCATGTATCTTTATTCCCAGAAAAATGAACACTTAAGTTGTCTATTTATGCTGCCTGCTTACAGCGTATTACTCATAAAACAGTTATTCCCTTGACTGTTCTGACTACCAATACGTTCGGTAACCTGTAGCATTCCTTAGTTAGGAAAAATAATTGAATTTAAATAATTCCGAATGACTGCGTAAAGATAAACACAACAGTTGAAGTAGCTTGTGGGAAGTATCATTGTCGTTATGTTAAATTGTGCCGTTTCGTACAAAGTGAAGGGAATTTGGGGAAAACCTGATGTTGAGCGATAAATATTAAAGAAAACCAAACTTCACCGAGGGTCACCCTACTGAGTCACAAATGGGCACTTTATTTGGTTTTAATGCGGTAAAGATTGTAGTCGTGGCGAGGACCGTGGAATGTGTGGAGATTTCTCAAGGAAGGTGGGAGAAGTGGCACGGTGGTTGAGGAAATAGCTACAAGGCGACGCCGGGTAGGAAGAGGGATAGAGGCGGATAGAGCGAGAAGTACCTGCAAGATCGCTAGGAGTGGGCGAGCTTCGAAGGGGAGAAGAGGAGGGCTGCGGTTGCAGGCGAGAAGGGAGCGAAGGCAGAGGGAGGGGAAAGATAGATAGAGGCAGTTAAGGTAGGACGGATTTCCCCGAGGTTGTTTTTTTTCCTCACTAATTTTAATGAGGGATGTAATAAGTAGCAAGGTTCGTTGGCCTCCGCACAAAAAACTGATTTCGAAAATAAATGAAAATCATTGCTCTCCCTTGTATGAAATTTCGTTACTGTCCGTCTGTTTTAACAATACACACACCTTCTGTTTAATTGAGCACTTGTTTCCAACAGCGGAATAAAATGATGACATAGATTGTGAAATAATAGAGAATTTATAAACGTAAGAAGGCATTGAGTCTCATATTTTCGATGATAAATGGATCAAGTTCGCAACCAGCAAATATTCATTGTGGGATTAAATAATGGATACCCGTACAGAGTGAAATTTCTATTTCGCAGTCTTTACGTGCAAAGGTATTAATTTTTTCGTTTTCAAATTATTTTTTTTGTTCCAATATTTTCGTTCTATAGTTTATTAACAAAAAATATAAGCATAGAGATTGAAAGTATGACATTTCATATGGAACTTTTATAAAGATATGGTTTCTAATTACAATTTGAAAACTAAATGCCCACTATTTTCTATGAGTTAACCACTTCTGCTAGGTTCCATGTTATACTTTTTTTGATTGTATTATAAGCGTTTTTTGTTTTTCTTTAATCACCTCATGCCTTGTAAGTTGAGTTCTTGTATTAAACCTTAAGATGTGTGAAATCTATCCATTCAGGGTTAGGGTGAGAAGATCCATTCCTCGGATTCCATGCGGCTTCATGCTGTGTTATTGTATCCAGAAATCATCACCGCCAAAGCATGAGCTGATGGTATTGAGATTTAAGAAGCGTACCTTAGATTTAGCTACTCTTTCCAGTCAGTAGCCGAGCGCCCCATGTACAAATACGACATTATTCAATGCTATATTAACTTTTAATTGGTTAACCTGGCATGGGGTTTTAATTATTACGTGTGTTACTACATAATAGTTTTCAAATATGACTTTTTCATACATGATATTTTATTGCATGGTTTATATATTTTTCTGGGTCAAATTAACCATTTAATTCAGTTTTAGTCATTCGTTTATTAAAATTGACTATTTTATAACACCTTTATTTAGCGAAAGATGATTTGGGGTTTATTGCAGAGAATAATGTGTAATCTTTTATTCTTTATTGGGTTTATTTTATTTGAGAAACTAAAAAAAACATTAGTTCTATCGAAAAAATACATTATGCACCTCGGCCTCCAAAATCGGTCACATCGACCGCATGATCACTCTCTGTGGAATATCTTGAATCATATCTCTTCGCAGAAAAAACTCACCATGTAATTTTTATGTGCATGTATTGTGTGTTTCAAGAAAAAATTGGCAACTATTCATTTTTACTGGCGCATCCTTTTTTTCCTTATGAGGCGTGATGGTATGCACACGAAGTAATAATTACTTAGCAAGCTGATTCTTCTATTACTTGCACCAGTTCGAGCTACGTCTCATTCATTAAATTATTCTTCCATTTGTGTGTTTCATTGATCCATCTGAGCTGCAACATAATCGATGCAGGAACTGTCAAATTTTCATTTGAATAATATTTGTGAGCGTCATATTTAAGGTAGAGAGAACACCCCTTGCCTAAATTTATTAATTAAAAGGTGGTCCAAGCGTCATCTTGGTATCCAAATATTTTCCTGCTCCCTCTTCCCCACGTATGCGGGCAAACAACTCGTGAAAAAAGACAGGTTTGTGCCAGCGACAAATAAGTGTTTGTGGTCTATCATTACAGCGAAACATTAGCTCTTATTTTTTGTGTAATGGCTTTTCATTTGTAACACCCTACCCTGCTCATTTATCGCATTAGCAGCGTCCTTTTTATAAGAAGCTCAAAAGAAGGGGTTGCTGCTCCGTTTGTTCATCAATCATATCCCTCAAATGCCTACAATCTTCTTTACAATCGCTTTATAATCACCGTCTCTCTCTCTCTCTCTATCTTTCTCTTCCCCCCATATCCTTCGTTACACTCCTAAGGTTCCCTTCACCCTTCCCCATTCCATTGACTTTCCTTAACCATTTTTTTTCATCATTCTCCCATCTTTCGTGCAACGAGCTTCTTGCTTATATTCACCTCGTTAATATTTTTTGTTGACTTCCCCTCCGATAAGTTATTTTACGGTTTCTAAACACGTGGAACGAACGGTAGGCTGGCGCAAAAACTCTATCTTATATTTTTGATTTTGGGTTGACTGCCTCGGTTGAATGTCTGGAATCCTCTTCCCTCATACTGCGTGGTTTTTCCTCCTTACAACCACCTCTTTAGTCTTTGATTATAAACCTACATTTTTTTTTATGCTCACGCACAAATAGGTTGTCCCAGCTAAACGCTTCTGTCGCACAAAGGCCTTACTCCACATGAGTAATTAATACACCAACCCATTTTTTTTGGCTATTCACCCCTACCACACAAATGTTTTAGGAGAGAATTTCACAAGGTTATAAATTACATTATTTCCAGTCTATTATGAGGAAAAGCTTGACTCAACGTGATTAAAAGTATGTTTTCAGAGGAATTAATTTGAATACTAATTGGTAAAAGGAATCTTTGAGGGAATAACAAGGACTGGCTGGTAACTACGAATCTTGTCAAAAAATTTTCATTATAATGTATATTGGATTATTTAATTCATATAAATATACTTATTTTCTCTTTTAGCTTGTTTTATATTGATCACAATATATTAATTTATCCAAGACTGTCCGGCAATGTAATAGATGCTCAGTGTTGCCAACGGCTTGCTAACGGCTATCACACGCGTGTCCCTAGTCCGTAAACCTAGTCTTCCTTTATTGCTGTTTTTACTTTTTTAACAAATATAAATTCCTAATCAAATATATTTAAAAAATAATAATAAGATTGATTCACAAGTCACCCTTAAAATTGAGCAAAATTGAATTTACAAGAATATGTTTTTTTACTTAGTTCCACTTTGAAACCGCTTACTTTCTCCGCGAAAAATATTTTAAATTTAGTATATTTTTGAAAGATATAAAATTCGCACCTTTAACTTGGAGATTTTTGACAATTAATTGCTATTTAAATGTCCTAAATACCTTTAAGGTGAGGTAATTTATTGCCTCCTGAATCCCCAGGAAATGTCTGGAAGTTTCAAAATTATACATGCCAGGTTATATTGATTGAAGTCAAAAAGCATTCGTTTTTGAAGTATTAGGCAACGAAGATTTATTTATATTTATATATTTTGCATCTGGAATCTTCGTCTTGACAAGGCATCAAAATGAATTCACGACGAGTAAAAATTATACATATGTATACAGCATGCCACCAGACCACATTTTTACTGTGTCCATCTACTTTATAATTAATCAGCCTCTTCCATGTGACAATAATACACAGGTTTTTAATAAAATAAAAAAAGCTGTTGCTGAATCGAAATCATTTGATTTTCTCCTTGCTCAATTTGTGAATATTGTTTAAATGCCCGGTCTATAATTTCATAGATTTAATACAGTGACAATAGAAGTATTTTATTTTCGTCCTTCGGCGATAATTACTACTTCCCGTCATTACTTTAAGACTGTTATACCTTCATTTCTTTGCCATGTTCACAGGTTTTGATCCACACGGAGCATCGAAGTACTTCTCAGTAGTCATTACATCTATTCAGTTGAACTATGGACTTCTGTTTCAAAGAAGTGCCGACATTCAATAAATTTCATAGTGTCGCGACTACCATTAGCTCAATTTAGTAGTATTTTAGAAATGATTCTTTTATAATTTTTTTCCTGTGGTTTGTTTTGGCGAATTATTCCTAGGTCCAGCTACAAACAGTTTCAACTCTCGCGTTCTGACCTCCCGACTCTCCGGAAGAGGAATTTTATTAGTTCATATCCTGACTGTGTTTTTTACCTCATCTCATTAACTTTCTCTTCAAGATTATTCCTAAACTAAGTTAAGGATATTAAAGTAATATTTCACCAACAATAACATGTTACATAAATAATGCAGGAACGCCGTCAGAAAACATACACACATTTGGGTACACAGAGGCATGTTAAAGATGAAATGAAAGATGGGATACCCAAAAAGCATACCAAACCAGCAAAGCGTCCCCCTGTAGGAGTTGACCTCAATCCCAGAGGTGAAATACTTGGAGTTCATAGTCCGGTTGCAAGTCATCAATGCGCTGAAATGCCGCGAGATAAGCTTTAACCTTTAAGTTACGCCGTTCAAAAAAATGTACATTTGATAAATTATCTTTTATGCGAGTACCAGTATATTTTACGTATAAGAGGACGCTATGGTAATTATTTATTAAAATTTACCTCATTATAATAATCACTCCTCCTAAATTTGCCCTACCCATGAGCAAAATTCCTGGATGGACCCCTTGCTTATAAAATAACCGTAGAATATTTTATACAATTTTAATTGGTAAACTGTACAAAACAAGGCATCACTCGGCAGTAAGGAACGATATTTACTTTATAATTATCTCTTGGGTACTAAATTATACACAGGAATCTGAATTAATTTAGCTATGTATGATAGTACATATCGAATTACAAATCTGGAAACACTGCGGGCTTACATTTCCCTTTTGAAATGTTGAGTCATACTAACCCTGTCCAAAATATTAACGTCAAGGGAAATTTCTAATATCGTACAGAGAGTAAACTTGAATCATATTTTCATAGATTTCAGTGACTAGTGGTGATTGTGATGATATTTTTTAAATGAAATATTTTAATACCAAAGACAGCTACATCGGTTTGGTATCAGTTCTTGTCAAATATTAGTAGATTATGTACAAACAGACAAAGGGTGTTACTTAAATATATGCACTATACTTCGTAATATCAATGGAAAAAGTAAACATTAAAATGTTCCCTTTTGAGAGTCAATCATTACATTATATTTAATTGATGATTAATATTAATTGTAATTAATTTCAGTATCACGAGATGATTATATCCTTAAAGTTCCAAATCTATGCTTACCTTGTTATGACGTTTTTGGAATGTTTTTATTAATTGTATGCACGTTTTCAGACCAACAGAACATAATACTAGAATAAAAAAAGAAAATATCGTTTTAATTCACAAAATTTACTCAACTGCTTTCTTATTCAAGATATTGGATATTTATGTTACCATGCCATTGATAAGTTTTGTTTTTTTTTAATTAATGCGATTTTTTACGTGATTATAAATAGGTATGATGCATATGAATAAGCGTTCTCGATGACAATTTTTCTATATTCGTTCATATTTTTAGTCATTATATTGTCCAAGTACTCGATACAATTTGATAAATGGTAAGGATAGAAAAAGTGTTCAAACTGAACTGTTACACAGTAGTTACAATGCAACATTTTCAGAGCGTAAAATAATTCGCCTTGTCCCGGTCGAGGCGAATGATTTTTACACTCTGAAATTGTTTCATCGTAATGCATATTAGCGGATTACTCCGTCAAAAGTTACTGATGTGGCATCTCCCGCAGTTTCTTGGAATATTACATAGTTATTAATAAAAAATTTCAAAAATCATAATTTTTCAAAATTTAAATCGGTAATATTAGGTTCTGTTATCTTAATATTAAATAATTTGTGATTTTCATTGGCACCATGATGATTTGTCCCATGAAAGTCATTAAAATCTTAGGCTTCCATATCACTATTGTAATTTGAGAGACACGCTAGCTATGATTTTCAATTGTTTATACATTCTCTCAATTCATGAAATAAGTCGCAGTTCCTTTTAAACTTAAAGATTTTCTACACTTCAGAATAAATGGCTCAATGTTGGTTCATAGGCATTCTTGCTCACCAATGCTTGTTCATTTTGTGACTTAATAATGAGGAAGACGCATACGGATTACGAAAAAAACCGTTTTATTCCACCGAGATGTGTATTTGGAGACAAAAGTAGTGTTTTTTCCATATCACAAAATCAGTTATTTTCATGCTACATTCCCTGTTAGTACAAACGAAAACAGTAATGAAAACAATCACAGAAAAGAGTAATTTATTGTTCTCTTAAATTGTATGGGAACGGTGTATCGGCAACCGGCTGATCACTACTGTATAGGTTCCCCTCTGATTATCCCCCTTAGAAGTTGAGCAAATCTTCGGGTCGATAGAAAGATAAAACAAATAGCCACAATACAGGCGCAAGAACTCCTTCGCTATTGCCTTTACCTCTACCCCAGCTACCTTGGGATTGCCCAAGATGCCTACGTATATGCTCTATCGGCCACGACGAAACGACCTCCTTTTCCCCCCGTTCCACCCATCTCTAAGGGAACTACGGATCATTGAATCTTCAAGCGTTTTAGGTATTCTTCAAAGATGTGAATGTTAGGGGAAGAAGGTTGGTTAGCAGAAGGTTGAAGAGAGTAATGAGTGGGAGTTGCGGTACATACAGACGGCACTGTTTAAGTATCTGAAATGGATGAGGTGAAGAAAAATGAGGACAAAAAACACAAAAAAGGAGGTCTGCGTCGCAATAAATCCACGTCCTCCCGCCCGTCGTCCGCCGCGAAGGCAGCCTTCTACTGCGTGTGGTCCCGGAAGCGTTAAACGGAGCGTGTGTAGGTGGTGGAGGGAGTTCCGTCCTCGCGGCGGGGAGTTCGGATCATATGAGAAACTGGATGGAATGGGATTGATGCCGGGTGGAGAAGGGGGGGTTCAGTGCATCGGTAGAAGAGGCTCACGGGAAGGTTTAGGGCGGGGGGGGGGTTGGAAGACTGCGGTAGGGAATGAGAGTTGGAGCAGTGAGTGGATGGCAGTGTGCGTGCGTGTGTGTCTCCCGATCTTTTTTCTTTGTTTCCCTCCGCTCTGCCTCATCAAGATGACGAACGTCGTCATGCGGCAAGGCATTCCTTTCTCCGAACGCCGCTTAGCCTCGAATGAGGAATCTTTCGTTCTCATATCCCACACAGATCGCAGGGTCTGATGGGCAGTCTCCCGATTTCCAGAAAGCGGGCCTCATAAATGTCGAGACGGAAAAAATACCGATATATGACAGGCAGCATATATATATTTGGTTCCGGGAAAAAATCAAGTATTCCAGATAGGGTAGGCTTATGGGGGTTTGATGAATCACTGTCTTCCAAATATTTTTCCGTTTTTGTTGAGTCGAAATCTGATTGATGTGGTCTCCATGATTTAGTATTAATTAAATATGAGTTCTGAATATTTTATGTGATTAAAGTAGCTATTTAGCATGAAATGATTTTTTTTAGTTATAGTGATAATTTATGGATGACAAGTAGCCAAAAAGAAGTCAGTTATTTCCTTTGACGTCGTTTTTTATAGATGTTTTATTCACTCTCTCGCCTTAAATAGTAATTTAAACATGTAACGGTGGTTGTATGAAGCTAGGATAATTATTTTTTGATAAGTAATTAACGAAATATTTGGTTGTTCCAAATTACGATAAACTAGAAATAAATTATTCCATTAGGTTTTTATTCCACAGGAATTATGATTAAAACGGCAATTGAGGATAATTGATGTATTTTAATGATAACATTAATTTTATTTATAAAATTTTACTGTCAAACGAATGTTTAAGAAAATTAGAATACCTAGAAGTAGTTTTTATTAATGGTATCTCGTAGCCATTGCATATCAGGTTCTCCGCGTTAGATTACAGTCGATATTGCTGTACGCAATTACTCATCCACTACTGCGTATATTTATGCTGAATTACTTGTTCTTCCCACAAGTTGTTGGTTATGGCAATCGTTCAGAGATGACAAATAGTCGCATGAGTATCACTGATTCATGAACAACCTATTCCTGTTTCTATGGCTGTCCATCATGAGTTCAGAGATCATTGAGTTCGTTTATTCGTAGAAGATGAAGTAGGAGGAAGAGAATTCATATGAAATAGGCATAACATTTGCAATTATATTATTTAAAATTGAATTGAAATCGATTTTTAAATTGCTGAGAAATAAGACGTATTAATGAGATCTGAATGGTTATTTCTAATGACGTTGGTGGGCATAAAAGATAAATATATTGATACAATGTCATTGGTAGATTTATGTATGTAGTAGATGTAATGATTTCTTGTTCGAGACATGCAATTAACTCGATTATACTTCCGTTTCCCTGGTAATAATAACATTTTCTGTCCTAAGCATCACTGTATCGTGGTATTTGTAATGCCTTATATAATTTAAGGGAATAAATCGAAAATGCTTATTTTTCAACTTGGGTTATCTTATTAAACAAAATACAGTTTCTCATTTTTCTCTGAGATTTGTTGGATCATTAAATTCAGGTGATTTTTAAGAAAAAACTTTTGTGTACACATATTCAATGCGTGAATGGAATTGTGATCAAACTAGACAAATTTTATGCAATCTTTAAAAGGTCATTTTATTTCTTGTCCTTAATAAAATGAATAAATTGTGTGAAGACTCACAATCCACCGTTTGGTGTACCATTTCGTTCACTGGTGAAACTTGCTTGAAGGGGTTGCTAAGAACAGAATGGATTGGATGCGCAGTCGACTTTTACTCACTTATTTCCACGTTTTATCCGTGAAATGTGTGCTTCGGTTTCCGAATTTTTTAGTATTTACTTTACCTCCCACGTAGAAGACAATGATCCAGAGGTTTATCATTTCCCCACTTTAGCCATAGAAGATATCGATATTATCGAGATCACGTTTATCGAATGCCATATTGTAAGATGTAGCTGATCACTGGCCCTGATACTGTAATCGTCACTCTCGCTTCTCTCGCGGACAATGAAAAACATTCGACTTCTCGTGGTTTTAAACGCGATACACGATAAGAGTTTAGGTTGAGGAGAAAATACCAGAGTTATTGGAAGTAGTTTTTATGGGAGACGACCGACAGCTAAGGTCATTTGCGCCATTAGGGTTGGATAGGAAAGGATGACGGGTGGAGAGAAACTCGGCGCCGGCATCAGTCTACTCTTAACGAAAGCCTCCGCAGCAGGTCCGCAGCTGTTTATTAAACTAATTATTATTATTAATTAGTAATTATTATTAAACCTGACTATTTTTAACGATAGTCAAAATGCAATAATCACCTATAAGCCTGAATAAATGCTTATCTATTACTACCTTTCCGTACTCTTCAATTAATTCTAAGTTATATAATTGAAATATACTGTTTCGATCCCTGAGAGTCCCTAACATTTACACCCTCCCATAATTGTTTTGTTGTATAATCCAAACGTACGTGCCTACTAGATGGGAAAATGTTGACTTTCATCAAATAAGTGAGGCCGATATACTATGAGGCAATGCGATCAGCGGCCGTGATTGTTGGCATGGTGATTTAAAATTAGCTTAAAAAAAGCTTCATTATTGCGAAGCATTTACTTTTCGAATAATTAATTCTATTATATTTCAACTTTTATTAATCGTATTTTAAACAATTATCTCGGAAAACAAGGAATTCTCTTGCATGGATTTTCTCTCGCGAGACGCTCTTTGCTGTCCTGGTAAAAAAAGAACGCAATTCCTTCCCTCGCACGGATAGTGGTTGTCCTTCACCTCGTCGACAGAATGCCTGTCTTCAGCTCAGCTCGCACCGTACGAGCCCGCTGCCGTGCTACACATCCACCCTTGTTCATATTGCCCCGTTTATTAAGGAGACAAAGGGAGGAGGGGAGAGAAAGTGGTCATTTTTTTGCAGTATCCACACTAGTCTCGAAGGGGAAGAAGGGATGTGTGTGCGCGGGGGGAAGGTGCTTATTTCTCTTCTCTGCACGGAATATCCCGCTTTTCCGTCACTTCATTACCCGCCGCCCGTCCATCTATCTCCCCTCCCGCCCTCTCTCTCGGAGCGGTGGTGGCCGGTCGTTAAAACGGGGGGAATGGGGTGAGTGCTGGGCGGAGGTGGGGAAGAAGGAATTATATAGGTGGTCTGGAGGTGGAGGAAAGGGGGTGTAGAGCTGGATCGTGACTCGCGTTCCCCAGTTTTCATTTGGGACCAACAGAATGGGGCAGGTCTTTTCCCGCAAACAATGCGGCGATATGTGATGAGAATTCCTTATGCCGCTTTTGTAAGGCGTGTGGGAACATTATTCCCCCCCCCTCCACTGCCCCGCTATAGAATCGAAATTCAAAACTGGAGGCCTAACAGCGCGGTTATATATTTCGCACCATTCCACTATCATTATTATTTCGATGCAGGTATTAACACTTATTTGAACATATTCGATGTTTTCAGGCTTAACTTTATGGAAATCCACATCTCAGTGTCCTCGTCTCTTCCCATTGTCTATCGGTTCTAGATCCTTGCGCAATTGTCCCCGACCCTCTTTGCCCTTCGCCATACTATCGTACTACTCCGCCGCTCCGCGTCGGATACTTCGGTGGTGGTTTGGGAGTGGTCGATTGGCACCGACTCCACTGCCTATCTGTCGGTGGCGGTGGCTGGATTTGTGGTGAGACTCTGCCTACTGGACCGGCAAATAGTCGGTTACGTGCTAGTGGGAGTCTGTTTCGCACCCCTGCGGCCCATCTCACCGTCCTTATTTCCCCTGAAGAGGTGCCCTCTGTCCTCATATTTGCCATCGACATCTTAGCGTGTCTTTTACGGGCGATTTGGTTACCGACAACTGCCAGCCAAATTCCTCGGTTTGCCTTTGGGTCTTCGTCGCCCGTCACGTGGCGCTTCAAGATAATACTTGATCGACACTGCGGATGGTCTTGGGTGAAAAATTATTTCCTTTTACATGCTCTCTTAATTTCTATCGTTCTAATCTTTGTATTTATTCGAGTTATCAGCTGTTTTCCTGGGTTTATAGCCGTAGTATATAAATTTGTAATCTCCTCTTGTTTGAAGCAAAATATATGGACCCAACCGAAAAAATTAATTATTTAAATTTTAATGCCATCTTTTAAGGTAGTAAAAGGATGCACTTCAACCTGAAGGTATTGATATCGCTTCAAACGGTGAAATATTTGTATTAAATCTCCAGGAAGCCCTTCGAAAACGTTTAGGTGTCTGTTTTAACGTCGTTTGCCAGTGTTTGAGCTGGTTCGGAAGCTTATATTTGGCATACCAGTTAACAGCTATGCTCATACGCAGCGAGGCATTCAAATCTCAATTGAAGGAAATTCTTTGAAGAATTGACATTAAAAATTTAAATTTGATTCAGTTTTTATGATGATCGAAATCTTAAAAGAGATCATGTGAGTTGTGGACACCTAAGATAAATTTTCAGACAAATTTTGTGGTTTCTTCTTACCTTAACTCATAAAAATATGATGAAATAATAATGTGTGGCATGTCTGCAATCTTGCATAATTGGAACTATTTATTGGACAATTATCGGTCAAACAAGATTAAATACTATCCATAAGTTCTTTCGTGTGCGCTTTAATCACCGTGCTCATTGCCTATTTAGATACCCTCTTGCATAATTTAACGATACTTATTTCAATTAAGTAAATATTCGATTCAATGGCAAAAAAGAGTGTTAAATAGAAGCACCGTACAATCATATGACATTTTATGCAAAATATCTTATTTATGTGATTTCATCAACTGGTCGTCAAAATTTGTAACGGACACCAAATTTTGTAATTCACTTTCGCGAATCCTTACTACCAAAAATCCAAGTAACCGTCATATCTCCTTACTACACCTGATTCAGCACTCAGGGTGTGGATACGTTTAGCCATAGGAACCACACTGATAATGAAACAATAGCCAAAGTTAATGCAAATTGGGAAATTGGTTGTCTTTATTGACGCGCATCTCGGGTTCTCACTAATATAATTTTCCTTCAACTATCAGGAGTTTATCACAAGTAATGTAGGGAACTTGATTAAAAATTCTTCAAAAATATTTCTTGGTAGTAAGGATCAAGGCACCATGTAGATATCTATAGGGTTTTTTCATTTTTATAGCACTAAATGTAAGGCAGAGCACCTTTCCTTCTTTAAATAAGAGCCATTTCGTGTTTTAGGGAAACTTATAAAGATTTGATTTATTTATTTATTTATTTATTCAGTATTAGTCCGAAAACAGCACATTTTGGCCTTTACATCGAACTGTTAACAACGATAACAATGGTCACATTCACAAACACCCAAGCCCTAGGTGGAGGAAAACTCACCCAGGCGGGAATCGAGCCCGCGACCCTTGGAATGGCAGACGAGGACGTTACCCCTCCGCCAGCGGGGTCGGCAAAAATATTTAAAAAATTACATAAAATGCTGCAGGGCAAGGGAACTAAAAACGTCTGAATAGGGTAGAAGAAATTTGATAAAATTTATATTTTTTGTAATTTGTCTTCCTAATTTTACCCTCCATTGGTGTTCTTTTACAGAAATTCTTCAGTTAAAACAAATGAAAATGCAATGTAACTAAAATCAATGCACTAGTAATACAACCAAATAAATTTAGGCAATCAAATATTTTTGCTATTTTAAATTTTTATTCTAATTTTATCCATTAAGCTAATTACCTTTCTAGCAAAGTTCAATGTCTAAATATAAATCTAATCAAATAATTGTGATAGTAAAATTACCAGAGGTTTGTGGTTTGATTTTTCATGAACAACATCTACTGAATGTCTTGAAGTATATCCGTCCGCTAATGGTGATCTTTCCCGGAAGTGGCTGATCCCTGATCCCCGATGAATCCCTGATCCCCAAGGTATAACGTCGTGTATGGGGAAATTAAATGGAGCTTAACGCTGTCACGAATCTCACAGTGAGGTTTTACGATCGCTCCGATATGAATTTTGAACCTTCTAAAGAAGATATCAGCTGGAGAGGGGAGTCTCACAACGCCAGTTATCTCAAGCTCAATGGTGCTCACTGGCGGTCCTCCGGCGTAAGCCGCTTCAAAAGACATCAGAGCGCGATGAATGCGGCCTAAGGAAAATAAAAATGCCTCTTACAAATCGGCGCCTTTCAAGACGCGCGAGATCCGCATTTCCCGAGCAAATTCCGACGTCTCCTCCCTGTCTGACCGTTGCTCCGCTCTCTGGGTTTTGTCAGTCTCGCGTGACGAGCAAGCGCGGCGCCGATTAATGGATTACCCAATTTCAACTGAAATAAAGTGCCGTCAGCCATGAAAGAGCTCGACGGAGCGGAAAATGGCCCTTCCGCAGGGGAATACGGGAGTAGGAGAGGTGGCGTGCGGCGTGATGTTATACTCGCGCAGATCTATCTTTTAGGATGGGAAATTACAAATTTTGAACCTGATACTGGCAGTTGATTCGAGTGGCAACCACTCCTTGCCGCTTTGACTGCCAAAGGGGATGAATTAATGCCGAGCCTGCGGGATCCAGTGTGGCGCTAGCGAGATGGTTCCCTTCTTTTTTATTCCATTTCAAAAGGAAACACGGCAGGCCGAAGAGTGTTTATTTTAGTGCGAAAGCGCAGTGTTTCGACACGAATATATTTAGCGAACGTAAAAATTTTGAGCACGTTTCATTGGAACGGAAATAATGAGACATTGATATATTATTATCGTTTGTGGTAACAACCGTTTTTGTAATCAGTAAATGACGAGGCACGTTTTCTTGCTTTTAAGTGAGATGTATTGGGTCGCAGCTTAAAAGATTTATTTGGCCATAAATGGATTCAAAATCAAGCGAAGTAAATGCGAGATAAATGTTTATTTTTATTATCCGATATGCTTCTTTTAATTCATCTTTTAATTGTTATTCTTTCTGAATTAATTTTGCATTCCTGTCGAATAATATGTATTTCTGAAAATAAATATGTTTTATTTTTGTTTATTATACTAATTATATTATATGTCACTAAAACGGACTTTTTGGTTCATCCTGTGATGTTGAGTAGAAATTAATTTCTTAAATTGCGCGTTATGATTCATTCAGTGAGTTACTACATTTAAAAATATTCTCGAAGCGGAGAGTTTTTAAAAATCTACTCTTTGCCCATTATAAGTACTCATGTAGGCGTGGTCTTTAGCAATCCGAGATCACCTTCCACGAAGGCTGGGTGCCCTTGTGGAAGCTAGTCGCTAATTACTAGAGACGTTGCTATAGCCCAACGATATGAAATGTCACTCGAGTTACTATCATAGAACTGAAATTCCGGGAACACTGACGAAGTGACATTTACGGTTACTTGTGCTAATTATCAAAATTGTATTAGACTGTATTTAATCTTGCTATGCCAAAATTTTTAATATAGTATTATATTTTTTAAATAAAGTAATGAGATTCACTCATAATCTTCTTTTGAAGCAATTGATATTTTATAAAAATATTCCTCTGATTTTCTTGAAATAGGTGAATAGAAGGAAGATAGGCGTGTGGCCTAAACTAATATTGCTTTAATTATAAAATCAATTTGATATATGTATAGAAGGAACCTATTTTTGTCATGAGATCGAATATTAACCAAAGCGATTTAGGAGCTAGACGTCCATTCTCGAGGAAAAGAATCAGAGATCTAACATTCACGCCCAGCCCGCCGGACAGTATAATATAATGGTTGGAATATTTATTTTTAGTATAACCCAGATGCACGTTATTTATATTCCTTGTAGCATTTGGTGATTCTCTACGGAAGCATATATCGATTTATATCATTTTATAATCTTATTTCGGAGTAGGTACTCAGATAACCCAAGCCAAGCTCACCGTTTCATACACTACTCTCACTATTTAACACTTGATGATTATGAAAGAAACCGTTTTTTATTGAAATAATCAATAAACTCTCCAGTTGTGTAAGTTTTGACTAGACTCCTTATTCCTAATCCCCTGCTTTTCTTTGTTTCCACGCAATCCAATGCCTACTTTAATATGTCATGCCCTTCAGGTTTCCTCCTTCAACTTTCTTTTAGAATGAGTTTTGATGGGCTATTAAGTCTGACTGTTTTCTACGCTTTTGAGAGCAATATATAGGATTTTTTCTTCAGCTAATTTTCAGTGACTGCTCAGTAAGGCACCATATATTCTTTAGCAATATCTTACATCACCGATTTGCCGTTATTTATAATTAATTCTTCGATTCTGCAGCGCACTCTTTAATTATGATTCTATCTTCAAATTTTTATGACTTAATTAAAAAGACAAATTGGTTTGTAAAACACAACGTATTTCCTTCAAGATACTTTGGAATTGCCAATGTTGTCCCCTATTTTTTTCTCCGTTGCGAAAATATATAGCTTTAATGGTATTCCATCTTCCTCTCCCTTCTGTGAAATGTTTTACTTCTCTTATATATTTAGAAATAGTTGAAGATACTTTTGAAAATTCAGTCGCGTCATAGCATTTTCCGTTTGCACAACTTTTGTTGCTCTTAACATGCAGGTCAGTTTAGGCACTCAGCGAACGGACTGCTAACAAGAGCAAAACCTCTCATCGCTTTGATGGAGTTAAAAGAAATACGACTGACCAGAATTCTAAGAAACAGGAGTTAAGGTAAGATAAATACAGGTTTTGGCTTCCGAGGTCGCTGCGGAAGTCTCGCTTTGCCCTCTAATTCAAAACTCCCGGTGTTGGAATAAGGCCGTCGGGTAAATATCGATGCTTGCCGAATATTGGATCTAATAAACCCCTGCAGGTCCTCTTTCATCCTATTTCGCTCATCCTTTCCCTCTCTCCCTATTTCGAGATTTGGTATCACATGTCCAGGAAGAAACGCAATTAGTGATGACGTATCTGGATCTGAGAATGGATGCTCCCGCACGCTGGGGTGAAGCCGTGGTCAGCAGACGATAAATCGGAAGCAGCATCAGCAACAACGGCGCAAAGGAACAGTACCGCAATCCTCTCGCTTGAGATTGAGTGGTGCGATTGAGACGTTGAAAAGCACAGCGGACAGATTAAAAGTCTGCTGAGTAGTTAATGCCAACTCTGACAAGCAGTCGAGTGTATGTTTTTAAAGCCCTTGAGCTTTTGAGGACTTAGCATATCCCTTTCTTGGATGGAAAAGGCATTTCGCAGCGTCGTGTGTTTATTTTTTTCCTGGGCGAGCGCCTGTTTCTCGTTAGATGTGACAGATAAAACAATTTCGATCGTCTTGACCATAATTAATTTTTAATTTGCATATAAAATGTTCTGAATCGATGCCTGTTCCCTTTCAAAATATAGTTTATGATCAATGGCTCTTTTGCACTACGGCTGATAAATTGTGACTAGGGAACATATATAGTGTAACATCGCGATAAAACCTGTTTAGTATTTTTTCTGTTTATTTTAATGTCATGCTTCTTGATCAAGGACACTGATGCACTCTTAACAGCTTGACCATTCTTGAAGATTGATGAGTGAGGAGGAACTGCCTACGGTTCAACGTAGGTACATGAAGTTCTTAAGTTTTCTACGGTTGTCAACTGCTCGTGAAACTATCCAGGTATAAAAAGTTTTTAAATTATAGTAAAATATACTGTTATATCGCACTATTCCACCTGGAACACTAAGTCTTTTATAGTGGGTGAGGTCCATCACCACATTTTGTAACTCGTAAAATCTCGTTGTAAACAGATTACTGATTGCTGCAATGGAAACGATCATTTCCGCATCATATACGTGTTTATGTCCTGCGAATCCTTAATCTTATTTAGCCGCTAACCATTAAATTCTGGTCGCAATAGTCGCAAACTTTCGAGGTTTTCCCCTCTTGAAAGGGCATTAATTTCAAGCCAAGGAAACGCTTTCACCTAGATTCTTTGGCCAGCGCGTCATAAACTCTCACTGCGTTGGACTTCGTCAGCTTAATTAACGAAGTCGTAGCAGTAAATGCAAAAGGGATCCACGATTTTTTTCAATAGGGTTTTTTAATATGGAACAATTGCAGAAATGAAGTCTATGACTTTAAGCTTTTAAACGAGCGTCTATATTGAAAGGCCGATAGTGTGCGCATCCGATCAATTAATGAAAACGTCGAGTGGGAAATGGCACTGACTAAGAAGGGCACTGAGAGGTGGCAGGCGTCCAGTGAAGGGACGCCTTTGTCAGCACCAATGGATGCATAGAGTTACATACGATGCATTCCAGATCGCACTTGCGAGACAGGGCGGAAGAAGTTTGAGAGGTCAAGGGGAGGCTCTGAGATTGGTTGATGGTGGCGAATGAAAGAAAACGGAGCGATGGCTGTTGAGGTGGACTGGCATATGAAAGAAGTGGTAATATTCTAGAATTGCGAACGGACATGGGGATGGATGGAAGGGAGACGTGAGCGCTGGCTGTGAGGAGAGGAGGGGCCGTGATTAGGGCAAGGAGGGTGGAAAGCGGAAGAGTGGCAACTCTTGACGTGGCGATTGAAGATTGAGGATCGCGATATGGAACCCTCAGTTGGGAATGCCCGTGAGGGAAAAGTAACGGAGGTTGAGAAAAAAAGAAAATCCATGGAAAAAATCAGAGCACCGAGAAGGTAGATTGATTTTGCTGCAGTATCCGCATATAGATGTAATAACTTTAGATTAAGGGGAATTTGTTACTCAGAAGGCTCGTAGGTGTAGAGCCGATAAATGCTCATGTTTTGAAGTAAAACCAAGTATGTATATTCATGAGGAAAGATGTTGCTCTGTTGGTTCGGGTAGAATTCTGTTTAGCTGGTGCGGTATCATCTCTGTCAGATAAAATTGAATTGCAAACAATTTTTTTCGTTCACAAACTGACATGGATTCACAATAAAAGTAAAACCATCGCAACAAATTGAGTCACAATAACGCCGTCTTACTAGATGTCAATCGTAAACTTGATCTTATTTCCTCATGGCTAATTTTTTATATTTTCTATTGTCTTGCAATTGGTATGGTATGAGAGTTTACTAATATGCTAAAGGCCAATCAATTTCCGATACTAATACTACTAGCAGCAGTCTACCAGTCTAAACTAGGGTTTTCATGAACCGTGCCGCTACCCACTACTGTACTCGTAAATACACGTAAATCCCTAATAGAATGACACAAAATACCTTTAAAGCTCATACTTCATTTTAATATTAATGTATAGTATTTAAAATTTTGAAGAGTAAAATTGCATGCAATTTTTATTTGTTCTGCGTCTGTAATCCGCCAATGATTAATTTTTAACTTATACATTCTGACACAATTGTTAATGAACTATCATTAACGTTGAATATAATGAGATCATCTCCAATCTATCATACTTGTTCGAAACTTTAAATTATCTGAGTCAATTGCTATAGAAATTTCCTTTGTTACTTCAATGGTATTCAGAAATTTAGATTGCTATGTACTATACAAAAACAACACCTTCATCTCCGGGTCAACATTTCCACACATTGAGCACTTTAATGTCAATTCTTGGTATCTACAAACACGAATGAGACGAGCATCTAGCAATTTCACTCCAAGAAATAATACTCATCGGCATGTATAATCCACTATATGTAATATATATCGATGACATCACTTAAGTTTGTAAATGAATTCAGATCCTAAAACTTGAAATTTCAAGAACCTTCTGATCTCTAAAATATTACATAGTATTGACTTCATCGAGAATTGTTCGAAGGCAAATACTCGGGATTTTAGCGCAAGATTACTGTTAGTATTCGAACGTTTTGTCCTAGCTAGGCCAATTTGCTTCCGTTATGCAACCTATCTACTGTATTAACTATTATTTTTTCGGGAAAGTCATGGCTTTATTATTGAGACTAAGAAAGAAGATAATTTTTATTTATTTTATCTTACGTGTAGAGTTTTTTTATCGTAAATAAACTATAAAATGAATGATTTGACTTTTGTAAAAGTAGCATATCTAAATTTGTAAACTTATTTCGCATTTCCAAAGCTATTGTTGAATTAGTCGAACATTTCTGATTAGGAGATAATTTTATATCTGGAACAGAAATAAGTGTCCCTAAACCAACGGAATTACGTAACAGGCCTAATAAATCTATGGAAGGAGGAGTAGCTCACCTTCAAAGACAACCATAAAAGTGAAACATTTCATTATACTCAAAATGCTAGTCACCAACTCATTTTTATTCCTTTCGCACAAAAATCCCACCTTTGTCTGTGGGCCGCAACGGACGCGCAGATGCACTTCCAAAGGATTGCTCCTCTATTTGCTCCCCTTCCAGCATCCGCCGTGTTCTCTCCTCCGCAGGCACTTAACATTTTTGCGCGACGCTAACGAGGACGACTTCTCGCGATGCTTATGTGCGCTAGGTCTCTTCTGCTTGGCTCGCGGAAAACATCTTCCCAACCGTGTAACATGCGTTAAAACCCCGAGGCAAATGATTATGCGGCTTTGAGACCATTCTTTCCACTCGCTTTTTCGCTCGCGGTCGTTCCCTCTCTTCGTAGCGAAGCTTGAGCTCTAACACCGGCACTCCCTCGATCTCCCCCATTACTACTCATTTTCCTCCTTTGTTTCCTCTTCCCAGTTCCTCTTCCTCGTTTGAGCGCGCCCTTTCTCTTGCTTCTGCAGTAATGCATGATCTATCCTATTCTACTAATTGCGCACAAGGAAAACTACCCAAAGCATTTTGGGACTTCAAACCATTCGTGGCATTTACATTTAGGGACGAGTGGATGAGGTTTCGGTTATGAAATGTTTGAAATATTAGCTTTTATGCATAGATATATCTGTATCGGATACTTTTCTTTTAATCTATAACAGTTCTACTCGAATCAAAATCCCCATATTTAAAAATTGCAAATATGGAAAGGTACCTGGCATCACTTGCTAATAATGTCTGACGATATATTTTTATAAAAGATAAGGTATTGTCTACCCGAAATAAAAGTTTAATATTACACAAAAAATTTTATTCGCATTTTGAATTAAGATTTTCAAATTGAATTTTGAAAGCGTACAGTGATTTTAGTATACAACATTCTGACATACATGTATATTACAACTTCGCCAGCCATGGGCTATCATTTGTCGAAAATATTTTTAGGTCAGGATATTTATTCTCGCCAAAGATAAATAGATGGAAAATGTTCATTTAATGTTTCCAATGCAAACATTTATCAACAGCTCACTTCATCGGTCATTTTTTATGATAATATTCTGGCCATGAATCAGAATATTTAATCTCTTGCCATCTTGCTTATCCCAAAATTGGTTATACCATAAAATTAAGATTAGAAGAGTAAAAGTGCTGGTCACGGTAATGAATGATGCCTAACCAACTGACCTGTGTCCTGGGATCCTGCTCAGTAATACCTTCTATCGACTTCTTCTCTGAGAGTTGAAGTGTTATTTCGTGCTTAGTATCTTTGTAATTGTTCGCAATTCTTTCTTCATCAATCGCAATAGCTTTCCTTTGCAATTCACTTCCTTTGAAATTTTCAAAGGGAAGAGTAGGTAGGCAGATGATTATATGCTGGAAAATGATCACGTTTTTTATATACAACTCTGCTAATTAAAGTGTCAAAAATTTTAGCGAGAGCCCCAAATTTTGGAATAGAGAAACCCAATAATTATATGCTAGTATTTATTTAATTTAGTATCGGTTTAGAAAGGATGAGTTTTGTAGATGGCGCTTTCGCGAGTCTTACCTCCGAATAATGTCTACCGATGTCTACCAAACACAATTTCTTCTTCATATCATTTATTATTTGAAATGCCTTAAATAAAATGTGATAGAATGAAAATTTTTATCAACCCGTGGTTGAACTGAAAGCATGGCACGGCACCCAGCTACCAGCTTCTCTATCTCCGACTGTACTACTACAGATATAACATGACAAATGTATTGGCAAAATTGATTCATAATTAAAAAGTTGGTTTTGTAAAATACCTTTGACAAAATCCACCATTGCTTAACAGGTGGAAGACCAATCTTTACTCTCTGATTGGAAACTCTTATGCGTGAAAAATATTACTGAAAAGATCTTTCGTAAACCATTTTTTCATAAACCTACACATCTATTTTTATTTCGTTCCGGAGGCTATGAGCAGGAAATATTCAATTTTTACTTAGTTTTTTCAATTAATTTCTCTTCTTATCATTCCATTAATGATTATTCGATTCATGACTATCTACAGATTTAGGTAACTTGACTTTCCTTTACTGGTCGAGTTGATTGCTTAACCATCGGTATGAATTTGGCAAGAAGAAAAAGCTACAGTGTTTTACTTTATTTCACGCGCAGGTGAAATAGCACGTTGTGTCAAAAAAGTTTAATGTCGCCGCCGAATATCATTTTATCGTTTTCCATCATCTTCATACGTAGTTGCGTCGCTAGTTTAGCAGTATATCAACAGTGACGCATGAAATCGTGATTCATTTTATGCATTTCTCAATACTATTAGAGAATTCAACTATTAACCTTTGCTGAATTTTAGATTATTCTAATAATTAGTACAGTACTAAACCCATCGTTGGTGTTTACTGGTGAGGATATGCTCAATACGAATCTTAAGGAGCATGAAATTGACGTTTCCTAGATTTTCGGTGGGGGGAGAGCAGTTCTTTCCCAGGGCCACCATTCTTTTTCCCACAAAGTTCTATAAACCAGACTATCGAATCGATTGGATTATTGACCGAATTGTCCAGAGGAGTCACCCTGGGTTAGGTAGTGGTATAAAGTTCTACACTCTGAGGTCGCGACCATCCAATAAATTCACCATGCATGATTAATTTTATCATTGGAGGCTCTATAGGATTTCAGGGGATGGTAAGGATAAGGAAGAATCCCAGCATTAAGCTGCGCGACATTGTTAAATGTGTTTCAAGCGAAAAAGAGTATGTTAGATTCACTTCTTTCCGCAAGTTGAGTTCCGTAGTAGAAATCAGAAATATTATTGTTATTCTCCCGGTTAATACAGGGTTCGTCCGGAAAATAAGTGTACTGATTTTTTCCCGCCGCTCCAGGCGCGCCCAGCACCGCTCTGACGGGCTGCGATTGGAGGGGGGTATGTTGGCAAGCGATGCTGAAAAAGGCAGTCGGCTCTGAGCTGTGGTGTAGTGAGGAGCTCTGTTAACGCGAACCTCCACGCTCGACCCACGTCACGGAACGCGATGCCGAAGTTTTTGGAGAAGCGTTATTCCATCAAATTTGCGGTAAAGCTTGGGAAATCGTCTACCGAAACTGTCGGTATGATTAACCAGGCTTACGGGGAGTCAGCCATGTCCAGAAAAATGATCTTTCGGTGGCACAAGATGTTCGTGGAGGGCAGAGAAGAGGTCGACGACGAACCACGGCCTGGACGCCCATCAGCGACACTCACCTTGCTTTGGAAAGAGACAGGCTGTACATTGGTACTTTCCATACCTCTCCTAACAAAACACACGCTGACATGAGACAATAGAATAAGCCCATCTTTAGTTCAGAAGACTCACCCTTCATTCCATCCAACGTGTCTATCCTTTCGTCGTTTACCTAACGTTCTCCCCTCTATCCCAGTCTTCAACATCCCATTGCAAATCAAATTGTTCTGTATGTACCTTTCCTGCCTCCTCTAGATTTCACCCAACACCCCCCTCTCCTCTAACACCATGCCTATCCTTGTTTGTTTTCCTTTCTGTCCACTTTACCTATTCCCTCTTCCTCTACACCTACATTTCAAAAGCCTCCAATCTACGCCTGTCATCCTGCTTCAATGACCCTGTTTCCTCGCCGTGCAAAACTACACACCATGTCTAACTTTTGATGAGCCTTTTCTTAACTTCCTTACTCAAAGTCTCTGTCATCAATTTTCTCCTCCTCGTAAAATCTTGTTTGCCTGACGAATTTATTCTTCCTATATCCCCACTACTTTCACGATATTGGTCCAAATAACTTCTGGGATAAGTAAACTGTTACACCTGCTCTAGTTCATAAACTCCTATGTCAATATTTAACTATTTGCGTTTCTCTTTCTGAAAAACAACTTAATCTTTGTATTTTTTACATTTGTTCTCATGCCATATCTATCGCTGACTTTCCAATGCACTCAGAAATGCTTGTAACCCCTTAAGGTGACTGCTAACCAAAGGGTGATTATCCGAAAATTTAACTGATGTTATGAATTGTCCACCGAATATAATATCCATCTCCATTTCTTCCCATACCTCTTTACCTATTTCCTTGGCGTGGAAACCACAGGTAATAATTGACACCCCTTTCTTTCATCTCTTCCTAACACTGCCCATCCCAACTCTCCTTTCACCACTTGCAACTGAGCAGTCTGAGGCATGCACAGATTTCTGATAAGTCGTTTATTACTCCAATCTATTTATAATTCCCGCAATACATTCATTAATTCTACCTGATTTACTCTATCGAACAAGCTCTCGAAATCGAAGAAATAACATTCTGATTTTATTTCATGTTTCTTTCTATTAGTGACCTCATTACCGCTGTGACATCACGCTTGTATCTTCCCTTTCTGCATCATGACTGATCATCTCCTAAGTAATCATTTCTTCTCATCTCCATTCTCTAATTGATGATCCTGAGCAGAGAGAGCTTGATTTAGCTGCGTGCGAAATGAAACTTATTGTTCTATGTATAGTCCTTGCATATGGCTGCATTTACCATGTTTGGAATAGGAACTAACACTGATCTGAATAAATTTTCCAGCCATTTTCCTTCCTCATAAATACTACAAATATTTCCATTAAAATTCTCTCTTCAACGTTTTCCTAAACCATTAAGTAGTTTCACGTGAATGTTATCTACCCCCACGGCAATATTTTATTTCATTTCCCTCAAGGTATTTTCTGTCTTGGCATCAGGTTTGCCTATACCTAAGCTATACTCATCTATGTTATATTTTCTTTCTACATCGAAGGTTATTGGCCTAATGTCTTTATATTTTAGTTCCTCAATGGCCTTTTTTATTTTTATTTTAGTTCTCAAAGATTGAGAGAAAGAGTAAAGCATTGTTTTTCACTTTCTCCGATTGTGTTCAGAACGTTATTCGCACGCTTTTGAGACATTTTTAAGCATAAATAACTAGTAAGAAGTGTTAATTTTGTATTTTTCTTCTTTGTCTCAGTAAGCATAGCATTCTTCTTGAAAGTAAAGTGATAAAGCTTTGCAGGGATCTGGTTGTAATAAAACTAATGCTTTTTTCACGCCTATTAGCATCTACCAGATCTGATAATTTACTCTTAAATTCTATGGAAATAATCTTAACTCCTCTTTTAACTTTGAAGCTGAAACAGAAGTAAAAAGTGAAGAAACAATTTCCATCACTTTTAAAGCCTTGCACCTTCAATGGAGTTTCTTTCAAGTTTCTTTCAATAATTCTATACATTTCAGGCTCAGATAATACGCATTGAAGTTGTGCACACTCCTAGTTATTCGGTACAGGGGCACTTCATTCATGCGCCTTAAAGTGTACCTTCATCTGGAAGCTTTTTAAGTGAATGGGGTTACAGGAGGTCATTTACCAGAAATCCCGAATTAAATTACCTTTTGAGATGATTTCCTCCTTTCATAAATAGAAAATTATGTTGAAAACGTAAGATTTGATCTGCGGTAGCGAATGATTAAGAGCCTTTAATGCGCACTCACGCTTTACTCGATATGCAGCATTTATCCCCCGCACATTATCACCGCATCTTCGTCCGGGTTTCTAGAGTAATAAATTGTCTTAAACGGCTATGCATCTTAACCGTAATCTTTTAACGATCGTTTAATACTCGCCTACATCCCTGCTTTTCTGAACTCCCTGCGTGGTTGCATTTAAGGCTCGATGCTCTTCGTCCCCCCGGGGCTCTTAAAAATCGCTCGTTGAGAAAACGCCATAGGTGAACGACGTTCAATGTGCCTTCCACCCTCTGACGGCCCCCATGACCACGACGGAGGCCCCCTGGCATTTGTGGGCCCAGCTGAATTCTCCCGTTGCCGAGTGGGGCATAAATTTCGTGGCCCTAGGGAGGCAGGGACACCGTTCCCGCCCCGCGTGTGGGCTTGCCCGTCTCCACCCTAAAGCTTTCTTACTTACTCCTACTTACTCTCTCCCCTCTCGAGTTTTACTTCTCCGTGCCCTTGAGGGATATATTCTTACTCTCTCCCCCTGCCCCCTCCATTTCTCCCCGCATCCCTCTGTACAACGCACCGACTATATTTCCTGACGACGGCCCTCCCTACGTCTGGTCCGTTCCCTCACCCTTACATTTCTCCCTCCGCCGCACACGAACACGCTAAATCTTACCCCAGGCCCCACCCCGCCATGCCCCTGTAATCACAGTGTGCGGGTACACATAACCTTTTGCGCCTTAAAGTCCGCCGCTCTAAATACCCCGGAAATTGAGGACTTAATCGCCTGGGCCGGCCTAAGAAGAGGGAGGAAAAAGCCATCGATGACGGGAGTGAAGAGACGGAAGGAATGAGTTCACATGGCAAGATGGAAGAAGGAGCTGAGATACAATGGAAAGTAGACGTTTCGCACAATATTGCTATACCTCCTTCTCGCAAAGATACGCACGGTAGACAGAGAGAGTGAACGAATGTGCTAAATCAACTAACACTGTAAAAGAATCATCAAATGTTATGGTTTGCCCATTTCATGGTTCCATTTAAATATAATTGAATATAAATTATTAGTAAGTATAATTAAAATAGAAGCTGATATTTAAATATAATATTGTTGCTATTTTTAAGGTTAGCATAATTCTGGCTTAATAACAGCAAGTGTGGTTTTTAAAATGCATAACTGTTGAGAGTAAAATATCTAACACTCATAGTATACTGTATTTAAAGATGGGAAAAAATAGTATCCTGGTCAGCAACTAAATTTTAATGCATTAATTCAACCAAATACGTCAATTGTTTTTCTTGAGACGAATGTCCTTAGGATAGAATAAAATTGGTGCAAACCAGCCGTCGGACGCAAAATGATAGTGCTGAAGAGAGATTGGTGACACTAAAATACAAACTGTGCTTAGAGTGCCCCTCTTATTCAGTTAGAAGTTTAAATACGCAAAACTATACTTCAGGGCTTCCGAAATTCATTTTTTTACTCCTTGCAGAAGCATTATATTTTTTTTTTAGGCCTTCGTAAAAATTATTCATTACCTCCACACCCTCTACCTTAACAAGCAGGTGTATAGACATGTATTTCACAAGTGTTCATTTAAAATTTTGAAGACTTTATTCAATTACATATCATGAAATTAATACCTTTCCACAACAATCATTGTCTTCAATTCAACCGCTGTCTTATTCCGTCGTTACGTCTCCCTAAATTAAATGCCAATGACTTTCTTACCTACATTCTTCCCCCAATCAAGTGGATAGAGGCATCGATGCCAAAGGCGTATTCTGCGATAGCTATGGCACCTCAAACAATCGTGATGCCTGCTTCGACATTCACCGGTGGGCACTAATTGCATAGATTCTCCAGAAAATTTTCTGCATTCTATTAAAAAATATTCATTCATTTTCCATCTTTACACACTCGAAAAAATCTCGACCGTTCTTCGACCATCCCAAATGTAACCCGCCGTTCCCTCTCTCCTACTCTCTATCGCTCTCTTTGCACCACGCCGGTGTTTGGCTCATCTTTGTTTTTATGGATCGCGGCACGCACGCCCCTTTTGCCCTCTTTACCGCCATCCCGTATGGAAATTTCACCTTTGAGGGAATTTTTTCGCGAGCGGTCTGGTATTTAAGAATTTTTCTCGGTAACTGTGCTCGATTATTTTTTGCTAACTTTTACTGGGAGGAAATGTTGATTGGATTTCTACTTGGGTGGCTAGAAAGGACTGAAAAATTGAATAAGAGCTTCGGGGATATTTCCGATTTTTGTGAGTTTCCAAAATGTTTTTTTTCTCCCTCAAGTCGTGATTACTAATGTCGTGAGCAATCCCTTTCGTGAATATTCTTTAATTCCTTGAACCTTCATGCTTTCGACACGCTTTAACGGAGGCTAATAGATATGTTTCGCAAGATGTGTGTAGATTTCAATGTAGGTGATTGAGCTTGGAGGAATGCTGGGAATGTTAATTTGAAAGTATAAAAAAAATTGCCCCGTACACATTTTCCGTGATTCGCTAGAAGGAAAGTCTCCTCCTTTTATTATTTTGAACTGAGTCATGAAAGTAATTGTATGAGATATATAGAGCAGGTCACGGTTCAATTTAGTTGGAATTTGTAACAGTGAAAATTTATTTCGGCCATGTATTTTTTTAATGAAATTAAATGTATATAAACCAGATTTTCAGTTTAGTACTGCGGAGTGGGAAATATCTTTTATTTTTTGCTCAATTTAACACCTTAATTTTATTTTTAATTATTTCCAGATAATGAAATATGTATTTTAATTAAGATCAGTATTAATTTTGCACCTTAAAGGGAAAATTAAATGGGCTACATAATTTTACTGAAAGTTTTTGCTCGTTAATTTTCTATAAAATGATTTTAGCATTAAAAACAGACCCAACGAGTCATTTTCTTTAAAGCAAGTATTAAGCGGATTGATGGGATCAATGTAACTTATACAATATATAAACCGTTAGCAACTTTTACTACCTCGAGCAGGCTTTGATCATCTGTGTAAGATTTTTACCATTGAATTTTCGTTTCTGTTTGGCAAATGCCCTTAACATTTCAGTAGTACCGGATAAAAAGCTCGTCGACTGCCAACGCCAGCCGTGCAAATCTTGTTACCTTCGATCCATTAAGCGACCTGACTCTCTTTCCGCCGGTCTTTCCAGATCCATTTGATTTTTTTTTATTTTATATTGCCATTTGTCTCCTTCTCTATCCTACAAATCTTAAGAATGAATAAGGCCTGAATGACGTTTCAGAAGAGTGTTGTTTTCCGGTTCAAGAGACAGGTTAAGCACTGAGTGAATCACCGGCTTAAAGAATGATCGAAAAAGCAGTTCACCGCGACCACTTAAGTACTGATACGCGTGGCACAATTGAGCACTGGACAATGAGATGTCTTCTTGGGATACCTGAATTTATTATTTTAAAATTATTACAGTCTTCGATTCGATTATTTTTTATCAGCATGTTTACGATTATAGATATTCTTAGCATGAATCAATATCATGATGTTTATGTGAGTTCATTTCTCTTAGTTGTTAAGTAATGATTCGCTTCGGATAACTTGAAAGGACTTTGTTTTCAGTTTTTCAACTTATATATATACCTACAATGTTTTGACACCCATTTTTTAGATAATAATATATTATACAATTAGCAAGAATGCGAGCACTTTTCTAATGATAATAATAGTTCGAATGGTGTTCTCAATGAATGCATTATTTCAATTTGGTTCAAACATGTTATATATGTGACATTAAATTTTGTTTTTTGCTGCCATGAGTAAAATCTGGATTTTCGAGATATTGCATATTCATATTAGAAGGAATAAAAGAAAGAATAAATGGCCATGTTTAGAAATTATTAATGCTTACGAAATTACGGTTTCTTATTTAAAAATAGGTTACATGTATGTAACGTAACACCATTTTTATTCCATCTTCCAAATAAATCTTCAATTTCCGTAAGTTAATATTTTGTTCTGTTTCCTAATAGATATCATCGGTTTCCTTTGCAACCTCTTCCCATTCAATTGTGATATTTTTAGTAGGAGGTTTATATTTACCTCCAAATTAAGTTTTGAACTACAAAGACAGGAAATTAATGCAATAGCTACATAGGAACCGTGTGGCAGTGACTACATGTAATGCGAACAGAGAAGAGACTAAAGTTATTGTGTAAGGCAAAGGCCATGTCAAACTTGCCATTGATATTGAATTTTATATTGAGAAGGCAATTATCGAAATCTAGGAATAGATGAGGTGATTTAGGAATCAAGGTAAAAAAATAAGAATGCTTCATACGACAGAGAAGAAAGATGACTTTACATGGATACCAGCCAATGTGAAGAAGGATATATAAATATATATATATATATATATATTTATATAGTACAATCTTTAGATAAACAAGATTAGAACTAGGGCAAGGTGCTGCAGTTGAACTACAAAAGATAATGTAGAAGTAATGCTATGGAAAGGCACGTTAGAATAAGTCAAGGTCGTTGTACGTAGGCGGCATAGTGACTAGATAGATAGATAGATAGTGGTCTTTATTTGGGCGAAATTGAGACCAAATGGTCCCTTCTGTGACTAGTGAGGAAAGAAACAAGAGGAATATGGTGAGTAGAAAAGAAAGGACGAAAAAGATCTTCCACCCGAAGAAAGATTAACTTGCAGAAAATGGTTCTAGCGTAGACATAAGGAAGTGATGTGGTCTGATTCTGCACAGATATGAGACTTGGAACACGGGAGAAGAATAGAATTGGAGAATGGAGGTGATAGAAAAGTGGTGAAAGAATAGAAAGCTGGAAATAAAATCATTAGATAGAACTTAGGATAATGCGCAAGGAAAAAATTTAAGAGTAACGTCTAGTATGATGTACGAGAATCAAGTGAGGGAAAACATCGGTTCAATGAGCAATGCGGGAATGTATAGATTGGTATGGCTCAGGATAGCTTGTAGAGCTGCTGCTACAAACCATTCCTCTGACTGATTTTTAGTAGTAGTGTGTACCAGGGAGAATGAAATTAAATTCCCTTTCTACCTAATTTCAATTTCCCCATAGGTTTCTCGCCGTCTCCTATTTCTTACTTCTCTAATTACCTTCGCCCCTTTCACATTTGTTTTCCATCTCCTAAAACATCACTTTTTATTCCTTGGATTTGCTATCTCACTGTGTACCTATTTCATTCAATTCCGCCTAGCATTTATCAATAACTTCTTTTCACTCATCGAATTGCGTTTTGTTAATTTCTTTCCATTCCATACTTCACTGGCCAAAAACCAATCTTCGCTTCATCACTGAAAACCTTAAAAACTCTGATAAAAAGTAAGTGTTATCTCTCTGATTACCCCGCCATACGGCGATTTTATTTTTGTTATTGTTTCTCAGATCCTAACTCAATGGGTATTTTTCTATTTCCCCAATTTCTTATCTGGTAAAGAGGAACTTAAACTCTATAACGTCCAGATATATTAATATTGTATTATGTTAGATGTATATCAACCAACTTCTGCAGAAAATTTATCGCTTTGCGTCTTCTCTCTTTTATGAAATTTAAATTTTTTTCCTTTTGAATAACTTTTTAAGAAGTGTGTTAGTCCAGTAGGTAGAGCGCTGAGTATCTGACTACAGGGGATGGTTCGATTCACTGTGACATCTGTGCATTCTGAAGCTGGGTTAACTGAGCTAATCTGAGTTTTCGGCTTCAGTTCATTCTGAGAAAAAAAAATGGCGTTGAGAAAGGAATAGTCCTCTCTACCATAATTTCACCCGATTTTCACACGCCCCACAGTTGGATTAATGCCGGGCGAGCTAAACCCTTATCTATCAAATTGAAAAATCAGTTTGCTAAACCGTGGTATTAATAGAAATTAAGGTGAATAGAAATTAAGGTGAATAGTATTAAATTTTTTTATTGATGAAAGTTTGATTTAGATGTGTTGAGCGAAGTAGAAATCATTGCCAGTAAAACATATAAGGACACCACATGAAAATTTGGCGGCTTTGGTCTCCCTTTTCGTCTTTTGATGTCATATGGTGCCTTTTATTGATTTCTTTGCATAAAGCTATATTTTAAAAGCTTTGCAAACAAAATGTTTGAAAATGCTACCAGTGCGTATTGCTGTTTCACATAACATTGAAATTGAGTTCCTGTCCCCGAAACGGATGCTTTTTTATTTCAAACATCGCCAGTGTTTTAATTTGTATAATGAAATGAATGTTTGCCGAGTTTTTCGCACAGCCATTAAGCCATATGGAAGAAATTAAAAATAAATATTTATCGATGTATTCTTTGCAACAGGCGCATCTTCCTTACCTTCGCCTAGAGTAGTGTTTCATAGGGTGAGAAAGTTTCTGATGACGTGGCGGACACTCAAGACGCAGAAAATACAATGAGTTTCACTTTGAATTTTTAGCTTTTCTCTTTTGTTAAACCATTTTTAAAGATGGGTATACGCATATAACCAAACGTTGTGTACACATAATATCAAAACACAATTATATCAATTATAAATTTGAATACTTTGCTAATTAAGTGGGTTATAAAGCGTAGCACTACTTTCGAAGAAGCTAAACGCCGATCAAAACAATTCATGTTCATTTCTTTTGTAGTTGAAGCATCTGGTTCATTGAGAAAGGAATAGTGTTTGTGTTTAATAACACTCTTAAAACATGTTGACTGGTTTCGATCCTTCACTAAGATAATATTTACGCCTGGTTCTTGGAAATCGTCAAGACCTAAGAGGAAATATTGTGGAAGATTTAATCTTCAGGCTACGTTTTGCAGAAAAGAGGCACAATAGAGTTCTTATGACTTCGTAGTAGCGTGTGAACAAGGCATGACCTTTTGCCAGTTGTCATAAGCGTGGGAACTGTTACTCTTGCACGTGAGTGCCGCAAAAAGATCGTTTACACAGAGAAATTGGAGATATAACTCGGTACATTCCTTTCAATGGCGATACGCTGCGGTGTACGTGGCAGGATAGAAACCTTTCATTCGTACGTTTATACACTTTTTGCCTACCCGTACTAATTTACTGCCAGAGAAGTACATTGCCATTTTAATTCCGATACCTAAAATTCAACGTACGTTCTATTAATGTACTACTTAGAATCATATGATATTTTCACACTGTTAGATTTCACAATGTTAAAAAAACCGTTATAGACAAGAAAATGTATTGCTATTAATAATAGAATTATTTCAGATATTTAAGCTTAGATTATTGTGAAATGGTAAGTTGTTTGTCATGATATAACTTTCCATTAGTGTATCAAATAACCTTTATTTATGCTATCTAGCTATTTTCTGTGGGTGTCTAGTGCATGCATATATGTATAAATATAAGAAAAATATACAATTATATATATATACTATATATATATATATATATATATAATGATATGTGTATATATATATATATATATATATATATATATATATATATTGATCAAAATTTTCCCGGAATTTATTCAGAAAATTAAAAATACAAGTTTATTCATCTAAATCTATATTGTCCCCTTCAAAGTAATCCCCATCGACTGCAACACACTTATGCCAGCGCTTGATCCAATCCTCGAAACATTTTTTATACTCGGTTTTCGGTATGTCCATCAGTGCTTCCTGCGATTTTTCCATTACTTCCTCTCGGCTGCTAAAACGCGTTCCCCGTAATGGTTTTTTAACTCGATTGAACAGAAAGAAGTCACAGGGAGCCAAATCAGGTGAATTCGGTGGCTGTTGGATGGTATTTGTTGCATTTTTCGTCAAAAAATTACGAATAATGATAGCACTGTGCGACGGTGCGTTATCATGGTGCAAAATCCACGAGTTTTCTGCCCACATTTCTGGTCTCTTTCGGCGAATTGCTTCACGCAAACGTCTCATAACGCCCAAATAATACTCTTTGTTTACTGTCTGGCCTTCTGGCAAAAATTCATGATGCACTACACCGTTGTAATCCATGAAAACCGTCAGCATTGCCTTCTTTTTTGACTGAAAACGACGTGGTTTTTTTGGTCTCGGCTCATTTGGTGAACGCCATTCACTTGCCTGATGTCTGGATTGCGTGTCGTACTCATAAACCCACGTCTCGTCTCCAGTAATGATCCTTTTGATGAATGTGGGATCGGATTCAGCCTCGCAAATCATGTCTTTTGCGACGTCAACACGGTCTCTTTTTTGCATGAAATTGAGGTACTTTGCTGCTACACGACGGAAACCCAAATCATTAACCACAATGTCTTGGGCGGATCCATAGGCAATGTTCAAGTCCTCCGCTATTTCTCTAATGGTTAATTTGCGGTTATTGACCAACATTTCTTTTACTTTATCAATTTTTTCACCGACTTTCGATGTCGATGGTCTGCCACTGCGTTCATCATCTTCGATTGACTCACGACCACTTCTGAACCGCTCGTGCCACTGGTAAACGACCGTTTTTTTTAGAGAATCGTTGCCGAAACACTTTTCCAACATTTCCAACGTCCGTGCGCCACTAAATCCGTTTTTTACGCAAAATTTAATACAAGTTCGTTGTTGCAAATTTAAATCCATTTCTGCAATTGTAAAAAATCGCCAACACACACAGAGATAGATGTACTCTTGGCTACGTAACTTTTGCAAATGTCAAGTTATGACACTAAGATTTAAAGGGAATATCAACAACAGATGTACCAATTTAACAAAAAAAACAGAACTCAAATCGGAACGATGGGAGCGCCACACGGTGGTTATTCCGGGAACTTTTTGATCAAGGTAGTATATATATATATATATATATATATACACACAGGCAGAAACAAACATACATAATTTATTACAATATTTCACAAAATATGATTCTGATGATGACGGCCGTGCCATCGAAACGTCAAAACCACATATTTGAGTGGCCTTTCAATGTTTCTTTCTTTTCAGTTTCAAAAACCTATTTCAGTGTTTTTATATATTTGTGTCGCCGATGAGCGTTCTATTTCGAAGATATTAACATGTATATATATATATATATATATATATATATATATATATATATATATATATATATATATATATATATATATATAAAAACACAGATGTAGATTTTTAGAATATAGAGACACAAAGAAAGGACACTCACAATTTGTTATTTTACGTTTCGACAGCACGGCTGTCGTCTTCAGAATGGCGTTCTCGGGGAAGAGCGGAGAGGATGTGCGGGGGAGAGGTGGGGGAAGGAGAGGTAAAGGGACCAATAGGAAATGAACAAGGGGGTGGGGGGGATATGTAGGCAGCCAATTGATGCATTCAGTGGGCTTGGTTCAGCCCGGGCGGTTTGAATGATTGGGTGACCCAGATATGCGCCATCTCGCGGGTTCTCACCTCTATTATACTCGCAGATTTGGGAAGGATTTCAATCACCGAAACAGAGAAGCAGTCGTCAAAAGATTGGTTGTGGGAAGCGGTGTGAGTAGGGATGGGATAATTAAGAAAGGTGGGAGATTTGGTGGAATATCGGTGGTTATTCATGCGGAGGGAAAGTGCGGTCGTGCATTCGCCGACGTAGAAGGCAGGGCAGAAGTTACAGGAGAGGCGATATATAATATTTTTTGAGGTACAGGTGGCGAGTGGTTGGGAGTTGGTACTGAGTGAGGGGGAGGGTCTTAAGAGATGACAGCATTTGCAGCGTGGGCGGTTGCATGGTGCGGATAGGGGCGGGGGAGAGACGGGGGTGCTTGAAGTTGGATTTGTGGACTTAAAGATGTCTCGCAGGTTCGACGGGCGTTTAAACGAAACAGAGGGACAGTGTGGGAATAAAAGTGATGTGGACTGAGTGTTATTGATAATTGGGAAGAGGTCACGGATTAGATGTTTAATTTTGTGTGTTCCGGGGAAGAAAGTGGTGATAAGATTAGGGCAATTTGGGCGGTTTGGTTTGGGGAGGGGAGTGTATTGGGTTGACGGTTTGAGGATTTTACTGTTTAGCAGTTTTTCAGGGTACCCACATTTTCTGAGGGATTCATGCAGCTGGTCCAAGTATTTCTGTTGGGAGGGGGTGTTGTTGCAGAGACGGAAGCCACGGATAGAAAGTGAGAATGGGATGGAGCGCTTTGTGTGAGGAGGATGGCAGCTGTCGAAATGAAGATATTGTTGCTTATTGGTTGGTTTAATGTGGACTGAAGTGTGAAACGTATTGTTTTGGAGGTGAATATCGATATCTAGGAAGGTAATATTCGAGTCGGATATAGAAGAAGTGAATGATACTGAGGAGGAGGAGTAGAGAGAGGAAATGAAAGAGGATTAAGTTTCGCGTCCGTGGGACCAAAGGAGGAAAATATCATCGATATAGCGGGCCCAGAAAAGTGGTTTTAGGGTTTGTTGTTGCAGAAAGTCGTGTTCTAGTTTACCCATAAAAAGATTGGCGTATTCAGGAGCCATACGCGTGCCCATTGCAGTGCCTTTTATTTGTAAATATATTTTGTCATTGAATTGAAAAGCATTTTTGGTAAGAACGATTTGGCTCAATTCGAGGAGGAAATCTGTGGATGGGGTGTGTGGTGTGGATCGTAGGGAGAGGTAATGTTTCAGGGCTTCTAAGCCTTCTTTGTGGGGAATGGAGGTGTACAGAGATGTGACGTCTATCGTGGCCATGAGAATGGTTGTGTTGTGCGGAATTGGAATTGAGTGTAGACGTTCCAGAAAGTGGTGCGAGTCTTTAATGTAAGAAGGGAGTGAAGTGGCTATTGGTTGAAGGTGGTGGTCTATTAATGCGGAGATTCGTTCTGTGGGTGAGTTGATGCTGGAGACAATAGGGCGTCCGGGGTTATTGGTTTTGTGGATTTTGGGTAGCAAATAGAAATGGGGAGTCTTAGGATTAGGTGGTGAAAGAATGGATATGTCTTTGGGGGAGAGACCTTCTTTGGGACCGAAATTGGAAAGAAAAGAGAGAATATCCTTTTGATAAGAAGGGTTTGGGTCTTGGGGCAGGGGGGCATAGCAGGAAATGTCATTTAATTGGCGCAATGCCTCGGCGTTATAGTCTACTTTGTTTAGCACGACAACGTATGACCCTTTGTTTTTGTTATATGTATGTATATAAATATCTGTATGTATGTATGTACGTATATATATATATATATATATATATATATATAAATGTGTGTGTGTGTACATACATAGATACATATGGGTCGCGGTAGTCCAAGGATAGAGCGTTCGACTACTGATCTGAGGGCCCAAAGAAAATTCTATCATAAAAAATCAAGCATCAAAAGAATTAGTAAATATTGTTTTTACTACCGGTTAATGTAACGGTAAAGTTTTAATGCAATACATTTAGAGTATGAGAAATCAGTCGCCTTGATGGGAGTTCAAACGTGAAGCTCTATCAAAGCGGGTTGAGTTTTCGAGGCGTCCTTTTACAATCGGAAATTTTGTGGGCTTTAAAACAGCAAGATGTAGTCCGAAATGCCGTTCATACAATTTCACGGACATTCGCAGTCGTGCCCGACGCGCCACAGTCCACGAGGTTAGAGCCAACTTTGAACACTATGTTGTTTTACCTTTGGCAAATTCCAAGAAACTGCTGGAGATGCCGCGACAGTACCATTAACCGGAGTCAGCCATTGAATGTACATTACAATGTAACAATTTCAGATTGTCATTCGCCTTGGCTCCGTTAAACGTCACTGTCGCGGCATCCCCCGAAGTTGATTGAAACTGTTATTTATGGCTGTTAAATAATCTTAATGTGTTATAATCCAATATGAGGCTTTTTGGCCGATTGATGTGAACTCAGTATTATGTAATTTTCTTTGTGCGTTTTAAAAATAAAAATCCATTTTTAAGGTAACTCCTTGAGTTAACTCTAGTCCTTCTGTGAACATGCGATTCAATTTGTTTACAGATGTCGCATCCGAGAAGTGACCATGAATCCCTTGACATTTATGTTCATTTAACCTATCCGTTCACATATCTGCCAATGAAATCGACACGTCGCGACGTGCTAAGAGTATTCATTTCATTTCTTTGCACCACCACAACTGCTGCCTCATCGATAGAGGATATGCTTCAACTTAACCCTGAAACGATTCGTATTCTCATATGTGAATGCGTCGTGCGTTACCGCTATTTTATTGTCCTGAGAAAATGGATGTGCTCTTCCAGTAACGCGGCGATAAAAATGTTGAATGTCACCGCAGTCCGCTGAATAGTTAATCGTTTTCCAGAATGACGCATTATTTTTTTATAATATCGAGAAATCTTAAATTTTCTGCCTAGGTAAATTGGCTACGGGAATTAATGAGGCATTATAAATATACTATCTAGGAAATTAAAGAAAATAAGGAAGATATATTTTTTAACATGTATCAGGGCTCTTTGAGTGAAGCCAAAAATGATTCATTCAGCCAACATCGTTGTAAGCAAATTTATATGTAGAAGTAATTTATCTACATCATCTAGTTTATTACTGTTGCGCCCAACATTTTTGCGCCCATTTATTATTTGCGCCCAACATTTTTGAAGATGCAAAAATAAGTAATGTAACACACATGACTAATAATTTCTTAAAACTAAACCAAGCCAGAAAATTTCAAGCAAAGCGCTGAACTAGCAAAATTGAAGGAAATAATTCTACTAGGTCACGAGTTTCTTGTATTTTGTCGATTAAGCTGTAAAAACATTATTTAGGTAGGATAAATGTAGCATTTACAGGGACTTTATTTATGCATAGGGACGGTATGCTTGGTTTTTTTACCACTTTAAATTTATTCTAGACGCATAAGTTGCTAACTAAGATTAAACCGCACCCAGAGCGTGATATTTTGAAGTAAAAGAAACTTAATTAACGTGGACGGCTTGGGAGTTGAGCTTCTCGTGATTTATTAAAGAGTGAATTTCTCACGAATATCTCTATCCCTGCTATCATAAAAGTACACGTACCTTATTTTGAAATGACCACCGACGTAGCACTATTTAGGGCGTTAGTCTCACGATCTGCCTCGCTTTTTATTCTGAACGTATTCTCTCAATGGTCCCTTAATGCACTCGAAAATACTACTCTCCCAGAATTACCAACACTGCTAGGCGCACGTGACTACTACGAGCCTCCTTCTTTCACTTCTCGAGTTACTCAAGCGATAACTCCCTCTGAGCTATGATTACCTCAGCATACTATTTGCATTCAAAGGAAAATAGCTTCCAAAGGTTTGAGTATTTCAGGTCACTTTTTACGTTTTTAACGGTATTAGAGCGGTAATGTTTTGAGTACGGTAACTTTTATTGGGCAAGTGGAAAGAGAAAAAGTAAAGCAAAAAAAAGCAAATGATAAATTCGCATAGCATTTTGCACTTCATTTCATATAATCCTGAAATAGTAACCCCAAAAGTACTCTTTCGAATTACTTTGAGATTCTTATTTTATTTATATTTTATTTACACAGCGGTTTTTAAACCATTGTCATATCTTGTTGCCTGCTGAACAGAAAGTAACACACAAGGCTTTAAGCTGAAGGTGCTCAGAGACACCACTCATCTTTGAAGTCATGATCTTCCGGGCAAAGGCCAAATCCCGTTACCGGTCATAAAAGCTACTTGGTGGCGTCATCCGTTATGCTAAAGTATATGCGCTTTACTCTACAGTGCAACGAAATGATGTTCAAAAATATTTTAAATATTTCACGAAGTGTTTTTTATTTACAGTACCTCTACCTCAAAACCAATCAAATAATATTTCGAATAATTAATTTAATGATTTAGTCATAAAGTTTTAAAATTTCTTCTGTGTTGTGCCATGAGAATTTAATAAAAGCCCTGATGTTAACAGAAAGCGAAAACTTATATTGTTATTAAAGTTAATTTGCTCCTCTGTTTTCGTTAGACATATGACACAAAGGTTTATTTTCACGAACTTGCAGACGTAAATTTTATTTGCGAGTTAAATCCATTTTCTCACCCAGTGGATATGGCTGCGTATTTGCCACGGAGCTATGACACTCTGAAAAACAAAGTTGTGGGCATTGCGAATGGCTCGCCGTAATAGAAAACGCATGAGAGACTACGTCGAGATTAATTCTCAAGATTACATGCAAGAAAGAATAATGAAATTCAGGTTTGTGCGCCCATGTTTGGATGGGACACACATGAATTAGAACCAATTGCTACAATTCTTGTGTCAATTTTTTCATTGCTGATCGAAGTAAAAAGGAATTTTCGAGGAGTGAGCTAATAATTTTCTCGCAAATTTTAATTTAGGGCAACTAAAATGACCCTATTATTTAGTATAATGCAGAGTAGAATTATATTTCTTGTAGAATAGCCTTACTTGGTAGCTTTTAAAATGCGTAATCTTTTCATAAAATGTTGCCACGAAAACTGCCTAAACACATCAGTAGAGAACCATACAAGAAATGAGACGAGCGCATGTTATTATCAACACATTTCGGAAAATATTTTGTAACAATGAAAAGGACAAAAAAACACACTCATCATATTTGCTCAAACAATAAAACATTAAGCATAAAATCAATGATGAACGTGAAAAATGCGGTGGTTGCAGTGAAATATGCATCGAGCAGAGGTCTAGAGATTGTACATGTTATACGATTCAAGGAGGAAGTTAATTAAGTAATTGACGAAGAGTCGAACTAGACTAAATGAATATTTGACGAAAAATGATAACTATTATTTGAAGTTAGCATATTTCAATATCAATCATTTATGTCTATAATTTTAGTAAACTTCCTTAATCAGTACACTTTAGACTTGCCAGTTAACTTATTTTGAAGTCAGTGAAGCTATGCTGGCAATAGGCAAGACACAGATGGAAAGCAAATACAGAATTACAGTACAAAATAGCAAGTGATATGAAAATACTGTCATTCTCAGGAACCAATCTAGATATGGGGCATCAGAAGATAAACAAGTGAATAAAGAATTAATGCTTAAAAAAAGTAAAGTAATGGTTTCACCTTACACCAAGTCTTCACAAACCTCAGCAGTCGCGAGTATATCCCAAGCCGACGGAAATACAACTTGAAATTGGAAATATAATGCAACTGCGTCGCATAATCTTCCCAATTTTTAAATACAGTGGTACCAAATTATCAAATTTTTAAATGTATATTTTTACTTTCACATTAGTCATGTTATCTAGATCCTCTGTAATTGACTCCAAGATCATAAAATTCACCACAGAATCTTTATGAGATAACGCATTGGAAGCGTGCCTGCAGCCTACCATTTGCATAATTAACTTCAAAATATCGTCACCGCACCTCACCCAAGCTCGTATATCTAGACGTCTCACTCATCCATTTAACGTCTTTCGCACCCAGTACATCAATGGAAATCAGTCTCACGATAGCACTAAGCCCCAATTGATATTCCCCAGCTCAAACTCTCATCACTCCATTATAGTGTGGGAGGAGAGGAGGAGGTTCAAGGTTGATGTATTGTCTCGTCATAATAAGGTCAAGTCTCGTGGAAGCGGAGGTATACACTTAACCTTAAGTCCAACCCCACCATTTACCTCGCATAAGGCGAAACGTACGCTGTAACTTATTAGGGGTCCCCTATAAATGGGTGGGCAGATGGGTGAGCGTGGCCGATCGCAGCGCCTTCCCTGGGCGCAACGGAACGTTTCCTCCTCGCGTCGAGCACTGGCAAGGATATGTTTGGAAATAAATACGAGATCATGGGAGAGACAATTGGATAGGCATCTGAGGCTGGGATATGGTTGAAAACAATGATGGGAAATCGGATTTAATGGTTGGGAAGTGAAACACCTCCTATCCTTTTTATATAAATTCTTACAACGCAAACACATATATACCATTCTATGGATCTATCATGTTGAACTGCAATATTTTAAATTGAACAGTTCTGTCCTTAGCAACTAAGTTCAACATCTTTTTGAATTCACCGAGGTAAATAAGCAGTTATATATCGTTCCTCTGACCAATACACGAAGCAAAGTCATAAAAACTATGCAGTTGTAGTTATCATTGTTTATATATCACCGTTAGTAATGAGGAGGGCTGATATCCCCACCTGTCATCAGGTGCCCACCTACTGAGGAGTTATCAATGGGTTATTGTTGGATATTTTTATAAAATACCTTTAGTAATTACACTATATAAATTAGAGGATTAATATTACCTGAGAAATACAGCAAGACGAATACCACGTATCGTTGTGGAACGACGTGAATTCAGGAATTCGGGCACAAGGACTCTTATTTTCGGGTGAAACCTAAGGTCCAAATGTAATGCAACGAATGTCATGACGGGACCTATGTTAAAACTAGCTGAAGATCTCATGATAAATAAGCAATGAGAAACGGACGACTTGGAAGTGATTTGGAATGAGTATATAATGGGCAATGCAACCCAGGAGACAGCTCCAGTAAGAAGAATGGAGAAGGAATGGAGGAAAGGAAAAAGAAAAAAAATAAGAGACGCTTGAGTGCCCCATGATATTTTTCTCGCTCGGAAAAATTGCAAGGGGAATGGGGAAATAATAATACAAGCATTTTCCATTAGCAAACAATAGGATTTGTGTATCGGTGGGTGGGTTGAGGGCAGCGGCGCAGAGGAGGGACCCAGAGACAGATAGGTTGATGGGATTAAGGAATGAATGGGGAGTTGGAAGATGGCGTCGCCGGTTGGGATGGGTTGCATTGGGATTCGGCATCAGTGGAAGGAGAGAGGGAGGGAGGAAGGGAGGGGGCAAAAGAAAGAGAGAGAGAGGAGGCAGAATGGGGGTAGGGGCACTTGAGCCGTCGTCGTAAGTTCCTCCGCCGCTTCATCGGATTTGCACATTCAAAACGTTTCCTCACCCAAGATTCCTCGAGTGTGGGCCGTTATATGTTTCAAACTTTCGGACCACCTGCAGAGGTCGTTTGAGGCAATTAAGTACCCCCAAGCTTGAGTTAAACCGTCGGCAACAAGTTTGAGCGCTGAATGCATTAAAACGCTGTCCTGGGTAACCTTTCATGCGAGGATTGTCCACCGTTGTTCCTTGCGTTATCGTGCCTTAAGAAAAGAAAAAATACCACCAAGTCTTCTCCTCTGTGCTTCCGCGAGTGGAGTGCCATCTCGATTTTGCCAATCTGACGGATTCGTCGCGTGTGGGGTGGCGCCGTCAAGCGCAGTCAGGAGCGGCCACTTACTTGGACGGGCTTCGGGAGTTTTGGATTCCTATCGCTGTGTAGGTTAGATGATCCCAATTTTCTTCTATGAACAGTTTCAGGTGTTTCAAAAACTTGTGACACAATCTTAAAACTTTACAATATGCACCCTAAAATTTCTTGATGTAAGTGGAAATTTTCTTTATATATGCAAATTTCACTTTTACCTGATACATAGTAAGATAAACTCCGATATGAATGATTACAAATTCATCATTGGATTAAGGTAGTCGAATATACGTTTGGTTCTTACTACGAGGCTAATTAAACTGCTTAAATACGACATCTGAGTGAATTAAAGTTGCAAGGAAGCATAATAAATTTGATGTAAACACCTCGTTTACATTAAAATGCTCAAAGGTTTTAATCAATTGAGCGTCATCATTAACGAGACAATCAGGTCAATGGACTTCTCCATTTTATTGAAATTGAGTACGTGATACATGTTCTCTATGTACTGAGGAAGTTTAATTTATTTAGATGCTATGACAGCTTGCCTTTCACAACATTCATTCGAAATGATTCATTCATTTTACTAAACTGGAGCTTTTACAATAGTTTTCCGTTTTTCCGCATTCTTCCTCATTTTAAATACGATATTAGTATAAATTTGAGGTTAATAAACCAAAGGTTGGGGTTCGGTAAAGTCGATCTTAATTAAAGTGTCTATAAACATACTTTACCTTTAAGCAAACCCACAAAATGACTGCATCAACATTAATTACGATCAATGGGTGGGACTCCACACTTCGTCTGCACACTTCTTCACGTAAGAAACCCCATGCGTGAAGATATAATCAGGGTATGCCTTAGGTGCATTCATTCCTCTCTCTGCCTCTCCTAACACCCCTTCTAAATCATTACAGAATTAATTTCCTCGACTATTGTGGCTCCTAATTCGCTGATCAGACGGCCATATATCATTGGTATACTACTCCGTAACTTTATCAGTCCGTTTCAGAACAGCAACTATTTCACTGCTTTTTCAATTTAATATAATTTCATGAAGCGTCTTTTTGGAAAGGAAAATATTGAATTGTCCTTTATATTAGTACAACTGCCAAAACCAAGCAGTTTTCTGGGCAATATGGCTTAATATTCAGAAGTTAAATGTAATGACACATATATGATTTTGAGCTTGTCACATCATCTAATATAAATCCACTCATGAAGCATGTTTTTTTCTTCTATCACTTTCCTACTCTATGATGGAAACCCTGCTTTAAATTCAGTTTGATTTTATTCTGAAATTATAATTCAGACTGTTTATTTAAATTTACAACGACCCACAACTAGGAAGTGCCAGTAATGACTGGTTAAATAATTCTATTCTCTAAGTTTGCATGCTATTACACATAATTTAAAAAATAACATGCTGACCGTTATTTTAATAATGCTCAGCCTAAATATTCAGTCTAATGTCCTAATATTCCTTCTAAATAGGATTTTTTATAGGTGAAAAAATTAATGGCCTTAAAAATTTCGGGAAATTTGCCTGTCTACTAATTAACCGGGACGACTGTTATTGTTTCTGGCTCGCGTGATTGTATAAATGTGTTTATGTAGGTACATAAATATATATATATATATATATATATATATATATATATATATATATATATCATCGGAAAAACTAATTATTATATGAATTGTATAATTCTGACGCCCTTTTCCCAGAACTAGCGATAGCATCAATGTTCAAACTTTGACTTCGTTGGAATAAAAGTGTACGTAAATATATTCATCTTTTTATTGATTAAAAAAATTCATGATTTTCCTTTGAACCATGCTCATTGTGAAGGCCTATGGTGTTTTAAATTTTTTATCACTAAAGTTACTATGCACCGTATTTTTTCTGAGCCTCATAAATTTCTACTTCTCTGAACAAATACATTTTCTGCTGTGAAATTGGATATTGCAAACAGCTTATAATCATGTGATGGGCAGTTTCGTATCAAATTTATTTTTAAAATATTTATTGCGAAATGTTTTCCCGTGTATACAACGAACGGAAACAATTCAAGATTTAAATGAAAAGAAAGTGACTCCTCTTTACCATATTTTCTATAAATGGCTAGATAAGTGAAGTTGCTCTTAGTATGAAATTGTACCACTATGGCTTTCCTTCAATTTCTAGAAATAATTACCACAAGTGAGGGATAAATTCCTATCCTTTGAAATGGGAACTGTAAAACATCGTGTCCGGACTTCAGAGGGCTGTGCACTCCACTATAGACTTAGGACCTTTTAGTTTCCATCCCCGTCGTTGTATTGTAAGTCAGAAAGATAAAGACTTCCCTTTTTTACGACACCCTATTCCGTCCTCTAAACGGACTCTCCACTTGCCATCGCATTCCCTCACTCCCATGCAAGCAGCCAGTATGTCACGAGAATCCATATATTGCTTTTTCCCTTTCCCACCCAAAATAATACATAGCGTCCTCTACCCTCCCACACACTCAGACACACGTTCTCGGCCCACGGACAATAAATACACCATCCTCCTGTGGCAAGGTATCTGCTCTCACACGTTTCCATCTGTATGCTTATTAGTTTCCTCACACCTGGGCCTCCCTGGCATCTTCTGCGCCTTCAACTTACTGCCCACGGTGTGGATATGAGGAAGAAATTTTCCAAACATTATGCGCCCCCACCCCCCTCTTAACCCTTCGGTCCATTCCCCATGAATTCTCCTGCATTTCGAACTCCCTTTCTCTCGACTAGACGCACTTGACCGTCCCCGAAGGTTAAGGATGTCCACGAGGGTCTCCACCTTGCGGCCAGTGCCAGTCGCCCACCTTCATTTAATTTTCCATAAATTCACCGTCTAAATCGCCCGGTCCTCGGAGCTCCGTGAGGGCGAGACATGTTTGTTTTCCGTACCACTCCCATTACGACCTTTTTTCCGTTTGCTCTCTCCAGAGGAGGATTCCACCCCTGCAGCCACACAGGATACATCCTACCTCGTCCCTCCACCCGTCTATCGGACCAGGTTTCGTTGTCGAGCGCCCAAAACTTCGCCCCTCGCGCTCCATTATCGGCTTGCCCTTATTGCGACCGACGGGAAACCACGCGGACGGTTTCTATATCTTGCTCACCGCCGGTCTCTTTGACGTCGCGCTGAGTTGGAGCAAGTTTGGCCAATAAATCGGTAATTTACTCCCTAAAGGGTGTTGAGGGAACCCATTGCTATGTATATTTGGGAGATTTCTTCGTTCAAGCATTGGATTTATGGACGGCTTCGTTGTTTATTTTAAATCGTTTTCCAAGAGATGATTTTCGAAAAATCATTTACGGCCGCTCTAGTCGAGATCGTTACTTTAAAAATTGAACTGGCGGAAGGTGATGGTCAAAGGAAAGGTATAAAATGCCAAGTCCGAACCAGAACTACTATTCAATATTTTCCGACATTTTCAATATTGTCCCGTTAACTATGCCTCTTTTCGTAATGACATTCATTGAGAGTTTAATGGGAGCTTTGGCAATCATTCTGGAGTTTTTTTGTCTTGTTTAGTTCGCGCATGAGGAAAATGTGCTCATGGAAAGACTATTTAGTGAACTAAGGGCTAAGGAGTGGAAATATGTTTTTTCTTATGGCTTAATTTGAAAATCTTTCTTAAAGAGTTGACTTTAAAATAGATTCCGATTTCTTGCTATTTTGTGGAACACTTTTTTTCTGTATATCTGTAATATCAGGTTAGTGGAAACAAAAAAAATATACAATAGAACAATAGAATATTTAGCTGAACCAAAGGGGCGTACACTTGCCAATTAAAATAAACGTATGATAATATAATTTGTTCAAGTTTAGTTTTTTGTATGTTTTACTCGACTGATTTATTATTTACCAATGTATGATTTCGTAATGTCATAGTAGAAATTCAAAGAGATTCCTACGAGCTGCCCCTTCAGAACTGAAAATTTTCGTGAAACTAACGAATTAATGCCAGCCGTTCTTGCGCCAATTCTGATACGAATAACTTTATTTTATTCTGGAATGTCGTTGGTTACACAGCCAAAACTAAATTACGAAGAATTAATTAATTATTTTGTATGATTAATCTAATTTTTGAAGGAAAGTCATACGAGAAAAAGTAACTTAATTATGTAATCTTACAAATGTATCCTACATATGTAATCTTAAAGTATGTAATGAGGAAAGTATCGTTCATATTTCAAGCATTAAAGTTGAACTGAAAACCCATCAAATCACCCCAAAAGTAGTACTGTAGCCTACGGAATGTGTTTGATACATAACTGTTGATTCTCTATCTAAATAAACCGCCATCGAGTGAAAATTTCTTTTTACGTATCAGTCAAATTGATATTGATTATATTTTAATTAAGATAGCTCTATGATTTATCGTTATTGTTTAGCAAAGAACCCCCATGTTGTTAATGAGGAAGATATACTATATTGCTTTACGCTGATTATTTTCTTTCTTTATTACCATGATATATTCGTCAAAACTGTAACTTTTCCTAATTTCTGTAATAATTGAAGAGCCTTATAATCAGATTTTATATTGCAAGTACGGGATATGATAAATTTTATCTGATTATTCCTGTTTGAAAAATAAATCTTTTTTTATGGAAGCGGGTGTAATAAGTTTTCAAAAATATACTTCAACAAAATGTGCATATTACCTGTGGTATATCTTACCTGTTTACAATTCCAAATACACACTCAAAGCACGCAGTTTCTCTCAGTCACTGAGAATTTAAGCTTATGGGTTTGCTCCTCCTTCTTATGCATATTCAATAATATTATTGCCAAGAAAAACTTTGTAAATTTAATAAATATCATAAACCAAACACACTGCATGGAATAATAGTTAATGCCACGTACGAAGAAATTCTCTATTAACAACAACCTTAAGGTGGTGGTTGGGTTAGTGATTTCTCATGACCTTTTGAGCTATGCTTGCGGGATCAGTGGTAATGTCTCCTAGCTGGGTCACCCAGTTAAGTCGAGGGGTAAGAGTCAGAAGAAAGGTAGTCCTTGCGGCATCTGTGCCTTGGTGAGACAACTGAAAAGGCGTCGGATTCCGATGGAACGGCCATTTGAGTGATGACGTCATGTTAAAAAGCACTATCAAGGAAGGCAATGGGAAACCACGTTAATTATTTATCCAAAGAAAATATGATGGATATGTAACACAGTTTCCGGCGTAACATGGTGAAAATCCTCATGATGAAAGAAGACACTTTGCTCTTCCACATAGAGTATTTTTTTACGACCTAGGTTTCGTTAAAGCGTAATATCTTCAGGTTTCACTATGATGGAAATAGTTATTAGATTGAGTTTGACAACTGCGGAAATAGGGCGGGTGTCGAACCCGGCAGCGTGAGAGGCAAAGTGTCTGCGGTCGTCACAACACGAAATATGTACTTGCAAAGTGTACCGTCATGAGGGTAAAAGAAATGTATATTTGTGTAGTCATTGCTTATATATATCCTAATTTTCATGTAAGAATATCTAAATAAATAATAAAATAAATCTATGATTGCCTACCTTGAATTAAAATGATTCCTGATGCATTATAAAATCAAAATTTTGGTAAATTGAGGTATCCTTAAAAATTCAGGTGTTAAGAAAACTCTTCCGAAAAACTATTTCTAGAAAATATAGTTTTTCACATAGCTTTTCCGCGAACAAAAATATCAGTTTAAGAAAATAGAAGATTTAATGAGGAATCGAATTAACAAATATATTTAATAAATAGTTAATTTTATGGACAATATTTATACTCAATCAACGGAATAATATATCCATAATATAAAAATTTAAAGTTGTCAGCATTTTATTAATTTTTGAGGTAATATTGATAAATTATTACGAAGTCCCAGATAAATATGCCACAAACGTTTGGTTGTCTGTTATTGAAAGCTAATCAGTTATTTTACTTTCAATAATATATATGACGAATCAAATGTGGTATTGCTAATATTATATTTCGTTTATCCTTGGCTGAAAGGCGAAACTCAAAGAATGATACGATGTGCACACAAACATATAAATCTTCATTATTGTGATCAAAATTTGCACAGGGTGGAAACACGGGCCAATTTTAATCATGAAATTAGTGCTCTACCTTTACCATGCATTGGCGTTCATGGACGTACGAATCATAAAATGAAACAATTAATATATTTATCTTTATTTTTCAAGGCTAAATTGTATTGCACAAACTAAGGTCTATCTTGTAGGTATATACACTACTTATTTGAATTCCATTTGCGCACTCTCCTCACCGATTGAGTAGTATCCTTGTTTCATTGTAATTTTGCAGCATGAAGTAATTTAGTCCTTCCACAAAGAATTTATCTCCATCCACAATTTTAGTTTTCGAGTCGTTATGGACATTTTATCAAATAATTGATCATTTGAGCTCAATCAGCGGAATTTATTTTAAATAAATTGCTTAAGTCTCCGAGAGAATTAGATAAAAACTTGAAGATTAATAGATATTTATCTTTTGAATGAGATGTTTGGAAATTACTACTGTAGCTGAAATAGCTCTAACACAATGGAATGAAATCATACTCCTCCTGAGTTACTCATCATGGTTGATTTTACGCGAATGAATCGTAGACACGATAAGAAATTTGATGATTCACTCACCAGTTGACGATAATTCTTCAATTGTCCCACCACCATCGGAAGCTTTATTTGATATGATGACTCTTCTAGCATTTTCGTTTAAAATGCATTATAATGTTAATGATTCCTTGGTGCTAAAACTATAACATTATTTTACTTTATAGTGATATTATGACTGTGTTAAAATTTTCAAAAAAACATATTTATTAATATATAGTGCCTTTATTTGAGGAAAAATCATCATAAAAATACACCATTATGTTGTTAAATTAAAATCATTGCAATCGTACCCTTTTTGTGATATATTTTTATTAATTTTCAACATGTGAATGGTATCATTGGTATAATATTTACGGATTTTGGATGTCTTCAAACTCTTATCCGGGTATATTCTAAATTCAAGTGAATGGTTTACAAATTCAGACGTGTCCCTTTTGCTTTATCCATTACCCTTTAATCAATTCACTTTGTTCATATACTAATTATGAGCTACACCTCAAACTTAAATTCTTAAATAACCTATATAATATGTGTCATGTTATAATATATCTACAAAATAAAGACATGTATATTTCGTTTAGTTTGAAATACTTCTTTTAATTCCTAAAACATACATAAGATTTCAAGGGAAACAGGGTTATTTTATGAGCAACTCATTATATTAGCCTTTTTGTTGTTTTTAAATACAGGTGTAGCAAGGAAGCTTCTTGTTTGCCGAAGTAAAGCAGTGATAAACGAAGAATTTGCTCTCCATAGACCATGCTGGGGGTTCAGGAGAAGGCGATATATTTTGGGAATATTGTGTTACTCTTCATTAACGAAAGTCGATAACAGACTACGTTTCTTAAACATCTCCTCCTGAAATAGCCGCCAATGACGGTCTTCCTTACGCTGCCAGTTTTATTTCACCCCATGTTCTTTAAAGGCACTGTGAATTCGAACTGTCTGGTTGCAAACTTAATTTATTGCCAGCTTCAATGGGAAGATATAAAATTTCAAGAGCTCACAAGAGAAAAGATTTAGTGTGAACATAGACAAAATTTTAAAGATGTGCCTAAGGGGGTGCTACGCTTGAAATACGCTGCGAGGAATAGCGTAAAATTTTACATGAAATTGAGTATCAACTTTCTTGTTCATCCTTGAAAACAATCGAGGTCTTCTTGCGGTAGAATTTACGTGGCACTTTACCTGACCTTATCCTGGTCGGGAAAAGTCCTCATGGACGAGTCACTCTCTCGGAGAAGTGAATGGAGTATGGGAAAAGAGACGCGTGGGACTGTGTCTCTTGTCTTCGAATTACGGCTTTGCCGAGTTATCCATCCACCATTGTGATTGAAGACGAACTTAGAATCCTTGTTTGCTACACCCACTCAGAATTTAACTTAGCATGCGTCCTAAGGGAAGATGAGTTCCAGACTTTGCAATGGTCTGAAGGGATCTGAGGTTCAAACCCAAGTTCGACGCACATTCCCTGGTTGAAGTAACTTGGTGAACAATATCCTTCGCTGGTTCAAGCCTGTCACTCTAAAGATTACAGTGGCTGATAAATTTGACGGAAAAAATTGTATCACTTCAGTAGGACCTTGGATGGGCCTCATTTTTATCAGTGATTTTATTTATTTAAAAAAATACTGCTACCTGAATTACGTTAATGCTGCGATGGTAAGGTTCATTATTTTGTCTACAATTTTATAAGGACTAAAAATAGGTGAATTATTAGCTAAATTTATTCTGACAAAGCATTTATTTTACAGCACATGAACTCAGGATTATATCATGTTACCCTGACTGACTGATGACTTATCTTATAACCTCGGTTTATTATTTGCATATATTTCTCACATGCAAAGATTACGGCAAATGTGAGCAATAAGAAAACGTTTGGGGTACTCGCCGTCTTGGGTCAAAGTCTTGGTTATTGAGTGAAATTAATGGGATAAAATGAATTATTATATGCTGCAGCAGGAGGAATTATAAGAGGATAATTAGTAACAGAAGAGTAATACGGTACTTTTACAATATTATATGGCCGTGGTATGGTGTTATCTTCAAATCCCAGCCAAAACAGGACGGATGAGGTCAGAATTCTCGCTTTTACCAGTCCTTCCGGATACTCTTTCCCCCAGGTATCACTTTCACCCCTCTTTCTATAATAACGGCTTAAATTTTGCGAATAAAAAACAAACCAGCACTCTAGGCATTCTTTTTCGCGAGCGCGCCGTAATTTTTATTTACTGCCGAGAAGTTTTGTATGTAATCTGTGAGCGCCGAAATTTTTCTCGGGAGTGGTATAAAGGAGGAATAACTAGGGAAGGAAAATTGGAGGAAGAGATGTCGTTTTTTTTGAAAAAAATAGTGAAAACCTGATTTTTTTCGCCCTTGGGTGTGAACTCTCACCATTTCCACACCTCTTTATTTGGCCGTAAGGCATTCTTAATTTATTTTAAAAAAATGTATATGCATTTTGATAACCTCAATATTATTGATATCGCTTCAAACTTCACAATTTTTGCTATTTCCCATGAATAAGGTAACCGGCTTTCCTAAACTTACCGAAATCAGGTTACGTATTACAATTCATCCCTTAAAAATATAATAAATGGTTTTAATTTTATGAAATATGCTAACATTTGCTAAGTCATTTCTCGCAGAAGATCTCTTATAGGCAGGTGAAATTATATACTACTTCCCAGTATTCAATAGAAATACTATTTGGAACACATTCCTATTTTTGAAAAAATGTGAAATTGTGATCTTATTCATTCAAAATATTTCCTTTTATTGGCAATATAGAATATAATATAGAATCCCATTAATACTAATTTAACATTCGATTTTATTAAGAAATGATTATATTTTTGAAATGAAAATGGTGGCTTAATGTTGCTTTATTCCTAAAAATATTATAGTCTCAGATGTATGTTTAAATAAGAAACGCAAAGCTATAATGGCTCATATAACGGTAATTTTCATGTTATAATGCTGCAATGATAGGATTTCATTGTCCCCCTCGTGTTTTAATTTTCCAGCTGTGAGACATGAATTTGGCAAAAAAGTTCTTCATCCCATATGCCCGTCTTTAAATATCTTCCTCTTTGTGCACCACGTTTCTTGAAGGATACCGTTAACAGTTAAATGGTGGGGATATTTCTCAGTTTGTGCCACTGGCAACGGCGCGTGAAATTCACACATTGGTGTATGAAGATAGTTGCTTTCCCTGTGCCATCCACAGTTTTCAGAATTTTTTGTGCCCAGGAAATCGCGTATTCGGTTAGCTGGTAGCTAACAGATGAAAAGCATAATTCAGAATTTAGTGACAGACCACTAGGTCAATTGCTGAACAGTTGCATCTTCACATCTACTTACATACAAATGAATGTTCAAGTGAAACTAATGCAAGAGAGGTGTATCGAGTATTATGCATTAATACGCGGGTATGTAGTCAACCCTGGGGGATTGCTCCAGTGGTCTGTTCTTAAATTCATATTTCTGCCAATAGCAATTATGGGATTTTATCTCAGTGATGCTATCGCCAAATAATAAATATTGATATTATTTTCTCAACCCTCCCTGTTCCATGGGACAAATTTTATTTTCAAAATTTTATTCAAACATCAAATCTCCAAGCTAAACCTCCCTTATTGTATTAAATTTTGCGTGCTCCATTATTTCCTTTCAAGATAAAACTAAGGTTCTCAAGCTAGAGCAAGCCATTTGTAATTATCTCAAAAAATCCAAGACAGAACATTTAAAATGGAATTTGTGAGTAAAACAGGATGTAAATGACAATGTCGAGATTTTTTTCACAATAATTTCATCAACGAGAATATTGTGTCTAGGTGAAGTAGCTAGCCCCTATCTTGTAAACTTTTCCGTTCAATTTTTTGCGAGAAGGACGTTTCTGCATGGGTGCTGTGTTCGAACGGGTTCAAAACAAATTCTTAGAAAAATGTAGAAATGTGATCACATGGATGGAGGCATGCGTCTCATCCTTCTTATGGAGATAAAAACTTCAGTGCTCTAGTGACATAAGAATGGACTGGATAGCTCGAAGTGTATGTGCATCGAAACGGGATCTAAGTTCTTATCCGTGGAAAATCTTTTACTCCTCCAGGTCAATTCATGATACTGATTGTGTTTCAAAAGACCACTTTCTGTCTGATAGAATTCTAATAAACTACAAACTCTCGTTCTGCTTTGTTTGTCCTCTTCCGTTCTTCGGAAAAATAATTGAAAGAAACCGAACAATCGGGTGCAGTTTAGTTGCTACCAAACAAAAACTCTACGGTCCCACAAAAAAAAAGAAATCCTTTCGAATACCGTTTCGGATTTCCGCGTAAGATGCTCGTTACCATGTGAAGTATGGACGTAAGGATTCTAGATACACGCCTTGATTTTCTACCTAGTCCAAATGATGGAAAAGTCGTACATACTACTTACTACACCTGCAGGAAGATACGGAATACATTTGTGGCGCCGTTCTACCTCAACCCCTTATTTATTCTGCCTTTCATTCCAGGAAATTTTTATCTATGTCGCCATCAAATTTTAACCCCTTAAATGAGATTTTCTTACTTGTGTTGAGGACATTTTCTAAATCCCATAACTCCAAAAAGAATGTTTTTTTTATGATCTCTGAATAGGAAAAAAGGGAGCGATGCTGGTTTACATCTCTGCTCCCTCCGCCACCACTGTCAGTTTCACCTCTTTTTATTTCCGTCGAGGCCGACCTGCCTTTCTCTCACCCCCCCTCCACCCACCCGCAGTTGCACAAACACTGGATGGGGAATCGCGCACAGTTAACCCGATCTTCGCCTGTCCCTTCGGCTCTTCCCACGCCGTCAGACCTTTGTCTTGCACCAGTGGCGCCATTATAACGGCAGAGCACGCATGGAGCGGCAGCAGCCCCTCCCCCGACATGCCGTAACACGGGCGTAACAGCCGATACGTGTTTTGAGAGCCTGCCGATGCAATAGCCATCCATTCGTCAGCCGCATGAGTGGATTACGTTGACCGGTCACAGAGCGGTGGAATATGCGCAGAAACAGAGGTTTAATGGTCTAAAAGGAGTGCGGGGGAAAGTGTATAACCTACCTGCGAGATATCGTGGATGGAACGATAAGATGGATTATTAGAAGGAAAAAATTATCTTTTCGATCTGCATCAGGAAACGGTAATACGCACGTGGGTGTACGGTAGAAATGCAACGTGCGCGGAATATTAAGTTCAAAGAGATAATTACTATGTGGAAGGGAAAAACCTTGCTCGGAATATGGAAGCCAAGAAGATTGGCGAGAGAGGGAGAGAGAGATGAGAGTGGCCACTGCGAGAGTTTCCCCAACCCGTCTCGTAGTTCGCTTGTAACTAGAACGTAGGTGCATGCTCGGTACCCTAAGCCGTGTTGACAAATTTCCTGTATAATCCAAGTGATCCTCCTGCATATTTCATTGTAATCTGCCCTAAATATCTTTGAAAGCGTATTATCCCAAATGAATATTTGCTAATCTAGGTGTGATGCAAATTATTGTACCAAAGGACTTATACAGACTTAGGACTGGAACGAATTGCCAATCAAAATTTGGGGAGCCATTTGAAAATATATTTCGTTTCTTATATTGTTATTCAAAATCAAAACGATTGAATAAAAAAACATAGGGAGAGAAATAATTACAAAATTCACCGACTTAATTTACTGCGGGTTAGAGTAAATTGATAGTTCGTAAATATTTGGTATGCAAGTAACCCATTTAAATGTATGCAGCACAACGCAAGTACGTGAGGGAAGCGTTTTAGGACACCCTCAGAGTTCACTCCGAAGGTCGAGCGACTGGCATATTTCCGAATAGTCCGAAATTTAAATTTACAATATGACTTGTGTGCCCGAGAACACATCCAAATCTAATTTTCGAGATCTTTTTGGCAAACACTTCCGTATCTCAGGGATACCATAAAATGGAAAATGATGTACCTCCCTTTCTAGAACGAGTACATTTGTCCGTACTTCATGCAATATTTGTAGTATTTGTGCTTGTGCGTCGTAGTATCATCACTACTCTTGCCTTACTTCTACCCGTTTTCCTTATCATCCCAGTAACTAAAACATTGTAACTTCTTTATCCCTTTATCTAAAACTCGCATACCTTTGAAACCATGTGCCACGCTGACCATTCTCTCTACCATCCCCTATGCTTGCCCCACCCTCTTTAACAGTTTCACGGTGTGTCATGAATCTTCTCTGAGTCTTGAGTGTCATGAGTCTTCTCTGACTGCAAGATGGCGGAGGAAAGGAAGGTTTTTAAAACCACGACGTATACCGCAACACATGAGCAGATTTTAAATAAAATAATCGTGGAAATTATTGGTGATATGGTACCTAATATAAGGGATTGTCTTTTGGCCTTGATTGAAGGATACATAAATAGCTCGTAGTATAGTGAAATTCTTATTGCAATAGTTGTGATAGTTGTTCAATAGAAAATTTGCTCAAAGCAGCTATTACAATAGATCTCAAACCATATTTTGTATTTTTTCTCTTAGATAACCTATTACATTTCAATGTAATAAGAATAAAAAGCAGAATATGTTGTAAGTTCATTCGTTTTGACATGAATCCAAAACCATACGTGAGAAGGGCGAAAATACGTTATATGGTGGTTGAAAATATACCTTCCATATAGTATTTCTTTATCTAGTGCTGATTCTCCCCTTTTTACAGATGCCTGCATATTCCAAAGAAACTGCGGGAGATGCCGCACCAGTAACTTTTAACGGAGTCATCCGCGAATGTGCATTTCAATGCAACAATTTCAGAGTGAATCATTCGCCTTCACTGGAATGATTTTTACACTCTGAAATTGTTGCATTGCCTGCATATTAATTACTTGATATTATTGCCGTAAAAATGATATATTTACTGCTACAGTATCAATGTTATTTGGGAATGTTCTTTTGGTGATGTATATTTTACAAATGTCTCATGGTTGTCGTTAACATGTTATGCTCATCATGAGACAAGCCATCTACAACTTTTAATGTAGAATTGATTCTGCCTCTTGAAATTATTATTTTATCGAAGTAATTAGATAACCTATATGTTACCAAGGCGTCCACCTTGCAATACCCAAAGCATAAGGACGAGAAAGAATGCTCACCTTATTGAGACAGCGAAACCGCTTCATTCCCGCTCTTAATAAAGTTCAAAGCGTTTCCACAGTTGCTTTCGCTGCAGTAAAACCATTTCTGGAGAAAATACGGCGACCGAAAAAAAACAGGAAAGGGGAAAGAGCCGATTCCTCCGGCTCTATCGACTCTCACCCGTAGGTGAGAGAATACATGGCGTTAGGGAGGCATGGGAGGCGTCGGCCAGTGGACCTGTGTGGAGAGAGGAGGGGTTTTCGACGAAGGGAGGGGGGGTTGATTCCGTACCCGACGTGGAATGGGATGTCGAAGGAGGGCTGGGGAGGGAGGGGTCGAGCGGGAAAATAAAAATAATAGAGGCGGAGAGGGAAAGTGGCGGCGGGGGGAGCGGGGAGAATGGGGGCCCGAGTGATGGGGACAGGGGATGGAGAGAGAAGGAGAGGAGGAGGTGGAGGGAGTGGGGGGAACTGGGGAGTGGGTTGGCAAAGGGGATGGGGTTGAAAAGGAACGTTAAACGTTAGGCGTATCCCAAATCCGTCGACCTGTGCCCACGCCTCCTAATTACTCTGGTCCTGTTCGCGATGGGCCAGTAAGTCGATATCGTTGGCACTTTGGCCTCGAGGAAAGGATGGAGGAGGGAGAGTGGAGATGGAGGAGAAAGGGGAGAAGTGGATGAGGGCGGGAGAGAAATGGGATCCGCCGGGGAGTGGGTGGGGTGGGTGGGCGAAACGAGGAAGCAAGGATAGAAGAGGACACGGGGACTTGGGAGTGGATAGTTTGAAAGGTGAACCAGCCAGCGGGAGGGATTTGACAGAGAATTGGGGATTAAGACGAGGATTTGGTCACTCGGTCGCTGGAACTGAAGATTGAGTATCGGGAGGGTGGACGCGAAAGAGAAGGAGCGAAAAGACTCGCGAAGGAGATTGGATAATAAAACGAGGGATGGATGTAGAACGAGATGGAAAAAGTGAAAATTTTGATAACACTGATTTTTTGGCAATGAAAAACTCAAAAATTCATTTTATGACGTTTGATATAGGATGGTGGAAGAAAGAAGGATACATTTTAAAGTTATAATGGAGAAAAACTGCGGAGACTTTTACGGTAAATGTAAATATCATTTGTTATCAAATGTTATATGGTCGAATTGTTATTCAAACACTACAAGTGGCGGTACCAATTAGCTATCGATGCCAGTAGAGAAAGGTATCGTATTTTATAAACCGCAGAAACTGAAGAGTTGTACCCTACACCCAAGCAGTCAAGTGGATCGAATTTCAAAGGTAGGGGTTTGATTTATGTTGGTAGAATTAAAAGTAACTAAGGTAAAACATATCAATTAATTCACCTTATAGCAAGTAAGTAAGAATCACTATAGTATTAACTATCCTAAGATACAACTTCATTAAACACTATCTCCGATAGCGAGATGTGCAGTTAGTGCATTCGTAAATTTATTCCATTGCCCCGTATTATCACAGTTTTCAAGGGGTTTTAATTCTCAGGCTGGAGTTTAAGAGAACAGACGAATAGGAAAGAGAAACTTTGGACGCTCTGTTTTCTTGTTAAGGGAAATTTGGGGAACGGAATGAATAGTAGATTAATAACAGGGTCAAAGAAAATTATCCATACGAAAAGGAAAGTATAAAACCAAATGTCTTTAATGATGATGGAACTGCGATAAAAGAGCGGTTAGGGATGTAATAGCTACGGGTAAAATTTGAATTAGATGGCGCAAAGCAGGTTTTTATACGGAAGGAACTGGAATAACAAAATCAAATGGTGTTCTGATGAGGAATTAGCTACCTTATTTTGAAAATTGAGAGATAAGTAGTTGTAAGGTGTTGTGCGCGTAACGACTTAATTTTTCATTCGTATGCCATTTTGAAATTATTATTAATTGATCATGTTGCTCCTGTGCTTCCGCCATTAATTTTCATGGAGAATTTTCCAGGAATTCCCCTTAAATCATAAAAAGGAAAGCAACTCAGTAGCTGTAACTCAACTTAAGTTTCCAACTAATTGTCTGACTCAAGAATACGAGACGCGATTGTTGTTCATTCGGTATCAGAAGTTAAAAACAGTTTTAAAGAAGATTTTGTTCTTAAGTTTTATTAGAATATCTGAATATTTTCAATGTTTTTGCATAATGTAATAATAGTTATTATTTTTATGACGTAGTAAATGTAGTTGAATCAATATTTGAAGCATTTGAAAACATTGAATCAATATTTGTAAGCATACAGTAAATGGTAGCAGGCAGTGTGCAACTAAGCTGGAAATTGACCCATTTAGCTAACAGGTGTATATTTATAACATTATTTCCCTTATCTCCCATTGTGAAACGATATATTGTAAATTAAGTCACTCTATGAGATATATTCCCATTTGCAATTTTCTTATGTTATCTTGTACTTATTAAAAAAAATTTAATTGAAAAATTATAATTCTTATGAAGATAAGTATTTTTATTAAGAATGTGCTTCAATTGTTGTCTTACGTCCAAATAACCGTACATTTTGAATAACTGGTATTTTATTTGAAAATGTGCGCAAGAACGGGAAGGAATTATTTTTTCATTTCTTACATGATTAGCCTGTATTTATAAAACACCTTTAAATTTTTTCTCAGAAATTGAAGCATTTTTTGTGGCCTTAAATAACTGAGACACAAGGTGAATAAGGCTAGGAGACAACTTTTGAAACTTTGTAATTGTATAATCACATATACGAAATTGACTGAAGACATGATCGTGATAAAAAATCATTGAAAAATTTTGCGATTGTTGCGTACTGTACAGACTATGAGAAATAATGCAGGCGATATGACTATTTTCAATAAGATTCTTTTGTTTTTTCAAAGGGGCTTCTCGCCTCTAGAACGGAGCAGGATATATGACCCGGTCTAGGCTTAAATGAGCCCGAAAATGCCACAGGAATAGGTTCTTCAATAATCACCTCTTGGTTGTTTACGGTTTTTTTACACCTCCCTAAACTATAAAAACCTAATGGCGAAATAATCCTTGGAGGGAGTTCCAAACGTGTCCTTCAAATGGACCCAACACGTTTTCATAAAAGATAAACTACGATATATTACCCTTTCCGGGCTCTTTCTGTACAGAACATTTATCTCTGGCTTCTTCATGCCACTTTACGCGTAGTGAAATACCATTCGCGCTCTTAGGTCTCACCGAAAATAATAATCTCCTGCCAGACGCCATCTTTAAGGTTTCTTTCTAGAGTTCTCTTCCACGAAATCTAGCTCCAGGTTAAGTAGTTTCCGTCCTTCCCTTCCCTATTTTCCGATGGTTAGCCCGAACGAGGTGACTTGGGGTGAGCGGGATGGAGAAATGATCGGCAGCAAGTATTCCAGATTATGGTTTATTCTTTTATTTTCCGAAAAGAAAGCAGAGGAAAAAGAATGAAAAAGGACGAGAAATAATGGCTTGGGACCATGGCACGTCGGATGTGTCATAATTACCGGTGGGAAGGAGTGATCGGAGTGTGTTTTGGGATAAGGGGTGCTTTCGGAGTATAAATAGCCTAAGGAACACGCTCTGGAAACTAAGTGGAAATTGAGGTGGGAGGATTGAAGGAACACGCGGCGCTTTCTACAGGAGAATATATATTCACGGACACTTCCTCCTCGAGTAGCCCCTCTTCGGTGGCGCCTTTCCACTCGAAAATATTCCCCAACAACGTGCGGGGCAATAGGGGAAGGGGTTCAGTATACTATTATTGCAAAGGGAATCAAGGTTATTGAATATTCAAAGGGAGTATTCAGTCGGGCATTGATGTAGTTGAGGTTGGAATCAACGGTGTAGTAAGTTAATTTATTCTGATTAAAGCCATTTAGGCTGTACGAAATTCATAGGATTGGTTTTTCCATGTAATTGGTCATGTTATGTGGCCTCTTACTCCTCATCTTCGACTCATAAAGATTACCTTTTGCCTGCATGGCATTAAAGAGAAAGAGACTCAAGATCAAGCCGTAAAATTCTGTTCTCTTTTCTCTATATATGTTTTAAGAGGTTTAGTTACAAATTTTCGTACTGGATATGTTTTGACTCACGGGTCGTTTGACTACTGGTCGTTAAGGATTCATATACAGGTAGGTAACGATAGAATATAGATGACCTACAGATCCCTCTGGTGAGTAATTCCCCTAAGCATGAGTTTGTTACGGCATTATGTAGTGAGATAGTGTAAATATTTAACATTATTCGCAAGATGCAAGAATTTATTAAGAGGTTGCCGTTTCAGATTACTCGTCATTAACTAAAAGTTGAAGACAAATAGATTAATGAAATTTTTTTCGGTTTAATGGTCTCATTGTATAATAACTATTTTGATGAAGGGTGGAAGATCATGGTAATATGCTACTACATAATTAAACTAGTGTTCACATAATATTTATTGTTTTTGGGAACTGAAGGCATTATTAATGTAAACGTGTACACAGCAATTAACATTTTTTAGAGTTAGCACTATTATGAAGCTGCAGAATCTTTAATTCTGAAATCCTCCCTTCTAATAGATCTTTTCTGAATATACATAGCATTTGTTTATTTCAAGCAAAGCAAAAGAATTTCAAGATCGTTTATAAGTCTGTTAGGTATGTCTTGCTTTCATACTCGATCCCGAATATTATTTGTTAAATAAAATTGAAGAGTTCTCAGTAAAACTGGTTATCCTTTGAAAGCATTTTGTTATTTTTTCCCTCCTAAAATTTATGGCCCCTGCAATGGATATCCCCTTTTAGAGGTGTGGGGACTTATGTGGGTGGCTCGTCTTGAATACACGATAGCCCTTAATGGGTGGCTAGAGGCAAAATTCAGTAGAATCCGTTATTAAATATTGGTTAGTGAAGGATGGGTAGCAGATGGGGCGGGGAGCATCAGATTCATGAGTTCATTTTTTTTCATTACCAACCCGACTTTGCGGTTTAAGTTAAGGCCCCGAAGCGACCATTGGATAGGTAAATGAACTTCTCCCTACTCTCCCAAATGTTGACGGGAATGAGTTATAATTTCTTAAGAAAATTTACTTTTTTTGGTGTACATATCCCAGTACTTCAAACCTGGATGTTTTGAAAGCGTTAGGGAAATGGTTTACCTATTTTCGTTTTTATTAAGGCGTAACCTGTTCCACTTTATACACATTTTTTCCCTTTATATAAAGTTTTGATCTTTACTTTGATAATGATTGAATTGGGGTTAACAAGAAATTTAGAAGATTTTCTACTTCTTATTCCGGTTTCCGTTCGTTGAACAATATCTGATTATAAGGAATTTAAAATTATATCCGTTAATAATTGCTCTTCTTAAAACCTCCGTTTGTAATATTGAATACCGGGCAATGCCAACAGTTTTTGGGGGGACATATTCATCATCTTGACAAAGTAGCAATGAGTGTAACTGACCCAAACATTGGCAAAAATGTACGTGATTCTCGTTACTATGGATTGATAAGGGTTAGAAAATCCTTTGATGGGGCAACAAAATGTATGTTTTCAGAACATCATATGGATAAATACGCCCGAGCAACTTTCTGCTTGATTCGTATTCCGATTCTTATTCTCTCTGTCAATTAGTAATGCGCGATGCGATTTCTCCCCTTCAAGAATAAGAGTATTTGAATCGTGCAGTGTAGTTCCATATTTGAATATAAGAACGGCTAGTGATAATATTTTTTGGTAAAATACCGATTCCTTAGTAAAGCTGTCGATATAAATGTTCGCTTCGACACCCTAAATTGCTCACATTTGAATTACTCTTTACTTCATGATACCTGTAAAATACTCGATAGTATTTTCGGAATAATAGCCGAGAAAATTCAGATTTGGGTTTTCTCATTGGAATGAGAAAAAAGCCATTCCCAGCCACTCGGGAAAAATATACACTGCCTAAGACTATGAAAATAGTTGTTCCCTTCCGATGTCACTTATCATCTGCTCTTGTTGGCATGTAAATTTTTTGGCGATTGCCTAACCGTTTCCCTTTAATATTCTTTTTATGGTAATTTACAGAAGTGAATTTTAGCGCCGTTGTGGCAACCTTAAGGCGAGGCAGGGGCTGACAGAAGCGAGGAAAACGTCTGACGAATTATGCCACCCTCACCTACCCATTTCCTCGCCGCACCGTTTTCACGGGCCCTCCCATTTCCCCTCCCCCCCACTCCGGGGGAACCTAAATCTCCGTCCACGCCGCTCCCGTTTCTTTCTTTTTTTTTCAATATTCAGTGGAAGAGAAAAAAAAGGAAGAGCGCGGCACACGCATTCCTCAGACCACACGACGTCCACACTCCCTCCTCATATGTATTAAGAGTGGTTTCACCCTCATCCTGATCACTTTGCTCCCTCGCGGCGCGACCTTTTTACTATAATTAACTTTTTTATGTCCGCTTCGTTGATTGTACTTTCCCTCAGGTCTCTCTAACCCCCCTCTCTCTCATCCTCCGACTCCTTCCCACCATCTCGGCATCTTACGCCCCCCTGCAGGCTCCCACTTCCTTCCCCCCTTTCACGGCGTTCCCCATCGACCCCGCCGGCTACCTCTCCTCTAATTTTCATGGGAAAATTTTTAATCGCCCTCCCATATCTCCAAATCGCTAGATTAGATTGTTTGCCATCTCACGTGTGCGCCTTCGAGTGATAAATCGTTCTTATCTTGCGCATCAGCAGCTGTATCGACTATCTCCTTGGTTTATGACTTTTTTTTCCGAAGGCGCTATTGGTATTGATTTTCGAAACTTTTCGACTATCGCTCCGCCGATCGCCAACTCCTTAAAACCGTGTGTGGTGAACGTTCACAGTGTCTCGCTTCTCCTCTCTTCGTATAGGAACTTTCTAATCATAATTTTAGATCTAATACCCTATGGATTAATTGAATAGTCTTGTTATTTTTTCCTCAAGCAAAAATGATAAAAAGAACTTTAAGGAAAACGCATAAAATTATTGATGAATCTCTCGGTTTCGGAGATGGTGCTTTTTGCTAATTTTTCTGATGGAATTTGGAAAAGGTTTTCTTGGCTTCATCCAATTTTTTAGGATCGAAAGATGTCTTTGGCGTAGAAATTATCTTATTTTCAAAATTATCTAATTTTCATCAAACTTCTGTGGAAAGCTAGAGAGAGAGAGTGGCAGTTGAATGCAATATTTCCTCGGCTTACTAGTTGAATGAAACAAAAGGAAACTCGGAATGCACGCTCCTAGGTACTCTTTGGTTTACGCTCATATTTATTTTTTATGGGCCTGCGTGAATATTTTCATCGTCCGCTCGAGTGTGCATTGTATGATTTATATCTTTCTTGAAGAAGTTGCCTCGTTTAAAGTGAGCAGTGTTTGATCAAGTTTACCAACAGCCGCGCTTTGAATCAAACCCGGAGATAAGGGTGCAAAGATATTGGAACAAAATTAATTGAAACGAAAACCCATCGGCCGTCTCAAGTTATGGGCGCGAAAGCATTGATAAAAACGAGAGCAATCATTCATCGTTTAAAACTTTCCGACACCTCTTGGCCGTTGCGCGCCCACAACGAGGGTGAAGTAAACAAGTATTTTTAATGCAACCTCCAGGCGAAGAGGGACACTTAGCCGTTGTTTCGGGGAACCTTTTTATCTCCCCGATCGAAGCGCCCTTGCTCCGAGTAACTCATTCGAACAACTGCGAGGATAGTCCCCCGGCATTCCTTTATCTCCCCCTTCTTTATGACCAGCAAAGCTTCCTCTTGGAAAATGATGACGAAAGTCATAAAAATTTGCGTATGAAGGCCGGTGTACGCACGCTGGGAAGTGAATTTACGACGGACTCTCCCCGTCCTTGCCTCATTCCCTCGGTCATCTTTTCGATAAGGACATTTCCCAAAAGGTGCCACGCCTCGAGATGCCGAGAGAGATAGCGTAAACTAACACGGGGGTGAGTGATAGGGGAAGTGGTTTCGATGGGATGCTTTGGCGAGCGCTTTAAGGCCCCCACATTGATTCTTCCCCCCGCGGCGTGATTATAGTCCTTTGATATTCAGATGATGACGATATGTCGATGGGTTCGATTCATGAGACACCTATCGAGGCATAATTTCGCCTCATGCTATATTGAATTTTATTTTTCAACGTCTCCCAGTGGATTTTTATCTGGTAAGGACATATCAGCCTACGCAGAGATCTCCGACGCTTGCATAACGAAGAATATCGAAGTCTTAAAAACTTCGATTTCTTCTACATTTTCGCATTTATCGCGGGGATCATCATTTCAGCCCTGAGAAAGAGCGAGAAAACGCCTTTCTTTTTTTAAGTTATGACGCCCTTAAGCCTGTATCTGGCACTCGAGACCATGAATGCTATCTTCGACGAATGACTCAAGTATTAGGTTTCGGGTATCGAATTTGCTTTCCTCAACTGTGTTTGTGGTTTGACACCAGGGAAGGACCAGTTATTTTTTTAACGTCCGAAATTAACACTCGTCCTCGTGTAATTCAAAACACGAAATGGGTAAGTAAGTGAGTAAAATGAACCATACGATAGCATCAAGTATATCCTGCAATGGGAAACACTTCTTGGAGAGTAATACAATCATGTAAGCAGCTAATGAAGAGTGAAGTAAACTCCTTAATTTCTTCTCACGCGTGATATTTTAACGAAATCGTTTCATTTCGCACTTGGCTTCCTATTAGTTTCAGTAGGGTTGTACACCAGTGATCTCCAGTAGTCAGATCTAAGTTCCTATCCAGGTAGGCAAGGACCGCTTACGTCCAGGGAAGCATGAGGGCTCTTGATAGAACACCTTGATGAAGCAACCAATAAAATCAGTTTTATTTCGTTATAAAATGTCACTGTCTTCCAAAACTTTTCCAAAGTTTTTCTCTCCATTAGAGTTAAAACTTTTGCTGTTCTGATTTTGATGTTAATTATTAAACCTACACTAAATATTCTATTTCTAAAGAAACTAAATTTCAAAGACCGTATCACCTTTAATTTCTTTTGGCTACCATACTTATTTGCTCAAAAGGTAATTTAGAAAATTTGATAGAATTCTAACGCTGTAGGAGACGTTGGTGAATAAATTTCTGTGGAAAATTCTCAATCTAAGTTAAAGGGTACATTTAGTCAGACTTTTTTTACAACTGCTCATTCGGCCTGGACGTCTGGTAAGTTTTACATGCTATTGCTTGTCCTATCAGGTTTGTGCGGCAGAATTTTTAGCAAATACGTAGTCACATCCGGGTAGTGAAGAAGCATAGAGGTCGTTGCAATGGCACTCTCCTGCTGATATTGCCAATTCACATATGAATCAATTGCAGCATGGCTATAACTTATCCCAATCAGTGCATAACTTTAGAAGTTTTTGAGGCGGAGTGAATCTCTAAAATCCTTTGAAATCTTATACTAAACATGAACAATATCGCTCCTTAATTTTTGAAAGGTCATTGGGGTGAAAATATTTCTCTGTGATATATTACCAGTGTGTAATGCTTTCTCTTATACCACATTTCTTAACTATAAACCCAAGCATTTGTCTGTAAAATTCTCGTTATTGGTCAGTTTCATGAGACAATTTGTTTTGGCGATCTAACTTTGGACTACTTTACTGATTAGAGTTTGATTCATTTCTTTGAGTAAGTAGAGTGTTTTAGAGTTTGCTCTTGTTTCAAATCCTTTTTCCTTCTTTCTATCACAGTGTCGAAGGAGCTTGGTTAATAAGCATGGTCAAACGCCTTACGATATGGAGCAATTTGTTCTTCTAGTCGTACTCGCTGAATGCGCTTCAATGTTTGTCCCAGTTCAATAAATTAAGTGAAGTTAAACTGTCAGAACGGTATAGGACATTAGTAATGTCTTTCAAACTTTCAACCAAATGGAATGATTAATATTTGGGTACGTCACAATCACCTTTTATCAGTCGACCCTGTTTCTTAGTGATGGTTTCACGCAAAGCTTTATTTTATGGCCATCTTCGTGAAATGAGAAGCTAATTTGCTTACATTTTTATATGCTTCTTGTTGGCCCTTTGAAGGTAGGCAATATGCTGCCTTACTGCTGTAAAAACTGGTCTCCTTGAGCGAGTGATAAAACACGACACTTAGTTTATTTTTGAAAGGCTATACTCAGCTCTTCGGTTTAAGTATTTAAATTGCAGCCCTAAAATCAGGTGATTGCCTACCTTTCACGCTTCTCCACTAAAATAGAGGAAAGACGGGAACTCTATTTGTCTTAGCGGACTGCGACATACATTGTGAGTGCAGTCATGGCCAGGGACAAAGGGAAGATTTAAGAAGCAATGCGTAACTCGAATGGCTACTCATACTCACCGCTACTACGATTACGCGAGAATATATTCATAATAAACGTCTTACCTGAATTACAGTTATCTTGAAGTTGTGGATACAGTAGAATTGAATGATTCATACTGCCTGCTCTTAAAGTGGTATGCTGCACGTAAATATTTCTTACATTCGTGTCATCATGGCATTATGATCATGTGTAATTTCACATGTGATTTATTTTACCGTACAGACTTGTATCCACGTGAACTAAACTAGGGTGAATGCTCAGAGAACCTTTGTTCCTCCTGTTGGATATTTTACGAAACTCCTATTCATTCCATACGCCACCGATCTGAAACTGGAGAAAAAAACTTTCCTTCAAAATGGCTCTTGTTGGTCGGTTATAATTCCTACATGTCTGAAAACATTTCAAGTTTGCATCCTCTGCCAAATCTATCTTTCGATGTAATGTTAGTCATCGAGAAGAGTTAACAATATAGAATAGTATAAAGTCATGTGTGGCTAATACTGCAATGCATACCCAGAATTTTAGAAATTTGGCACCTGAGAGCCGATACAAAAGCAATCGTTGAAAAGAATGTGGGGTAAAGTTGGTAATGCCTGTTTGCCTGTTTATTTTCCAAAGCATTTAATCAGAACTGCTCAGGTGCCAAGTTGGGATTTTTATTTATTATGATTTTACGATGGATGATCTGTGAAGAAAAGATGAGATACTTGAATTAAACCTTAAATATTTCACATGTATTATTATGAAATATAGTCTCCATATTTTACAGTGTAAAGGTCTCAGTCTTATATATTCTATTGTTTCAGGCTTCACTTCGTGGAAGTATTTAATATCCATACTATAAGTAAGTATAATATATATACATACTTGCGGCATCATCAGGTACCTGATGATGCCGCAAGTCGGTGAAAACGCGTTGTACCATATAATAAAATCTGTGGAAAAGCACAAGTCTTTCCTTTTAGTATGGATCTCAGTCTTATGTTAGAATACGAGTATTCTTCAAAAGTTGTGCTAATTTTTTGGCCATGAGATGAATCCCAAATTTATCTCTGTCTGCAATTAAAATAATTCCTTTGTACTTTTCCCACTAATTTATCAAGCAAACTGTGTGCCTTGCTTCACCTTAATAAGTTATTATCTGAATTCACCTCGTTGAGTTGAAAACGGCCGCAGAGTTTGTTTGATTACACAATGCACGAAGGTATTTCTTTTGGAATGGGGTTCACCTTATATTCATTGAGTCAATTGGTTACGATACCTATTCATCGCGCCCAATTTCATGACTTTCGTTGCATCTTGAAATTATCATTAATCGGTTAAATTTCCAAACTACACAAATCGACGCAATGCAAAGTATTTGTATGCGAGTGAACCGTATCCATTGAAATATTATCTACGTTCAAGATAAGTGTCATGTGCCTGCAGAAGTTTGTCTCTTGGAGGGTTGAAATACGATTTTCTCGTACTGGTGGAATACCATTCTTTCCTCTGAAGGTAGTGAATTAAAAACGTCGATTTTAATTCATATAGGTTTAAAATTACCCCTTCTTTATCCTTACGAAAAAGGAACTGTGATAAACTAACGTATGTATGCATTAGTAATACGGGGGTTTCTTTAAGGTTTTTATGTTTATTGAAAATTCTTACTTGATATCTAAACGTATGTTTAAGCGTATAGATAAAAAGTAAGAATGTACTGTTTTGAGCGTTTCAAAAAGTGATCCAATATCTAGGCTACAAGAATGACGTGATAGAACATGTGTATGTTTATTATAACTTAATTTTTCTCGATTCTTACCAAAGATACTTATTTGTTATCTTACGATTAGATGTGCAGAATTTTTCAACTGCGTCGGTAGTAAATAACTTTCCAATGCTGAAAATGATTAAAAATAAATTTTTTAGCATCTTTACAGTAAATGGTTATAGCTGCATCAGTGCTGGAATTTTTCCGATGGATATTGGTTTTCCTTCGTCTCCTGGAGGAATGTGATAGAACAAAGTTTGTAAGTTCTGACTGATTATTGTTCTAGGTTTTACTAATAAACGATCAATATATTGACTCTTTTAGGAGAGTAATGCGATGAATAATAAAAGGCTTGCCAAGTTGATAAAACGCAGAAAGCTCCATCATCTCGGTCCATCCGTAAGAGATTTGTAACCAATTGGAAATGGCCTGTACATTTGATCGGTTAATTTCGTATTTTTCCGTCATGATTCCAACTCGGTGTCACATATAAGATTTTCCGAAATGGAGAGATTATACAAAATTAAGGCCATTATTTTTACTACTTTTTTAAAGGCATAGAATTTGAATGACCGTCATGAAAGGGAAACAAGGGAAATTATTTTTGCTTTGAAAGTTCCTGATTCAGCAAAAGACAGCCTCGGAGTACTCAGTTTGGCCCAAGCCACCCTCAGTCTAATAAAACACACTTAAAAACTCTTAGGAAGGGTTACATACAGGTATAATGTCACAAGCGTGCGATCATCTACTTGTGCAGCGTACCTGAGAAATCACAAATGTCTCCAGCAAAGTAACAACTTTCATTCTCAGAGTGAATGGTTTCACGCTTCTTGGATCTTAATTTAAGACAGATTTCTTCTTCGTCGATGAAACCATATGTTTTGAAAGAGACTGAGTTAGATAATAGAAAATGGTTATGTCATGAGTATTATCTAGCAGGGATCATAAAAGTTATGAAAGATTTCCAGTTTCTAAAGTCGCCTGTTATTTTTTCCTCTGAGTTAGAAAAGGCTAGGTTGAGGACCGAAAGTAACGAGATGACCCTCTCCCTTTCTTTTACTGTAGCCTGACTTCCTTCCACCACTAGTGTATAACACTTTGGAAAAATAATGTTTCCCCGTGTTTGCTGGGGGAAAAATCAACCAGAACCATAAAAGAGAGAGCGAGGAATGGCGAGGAAAGTGCGTCGGAGAAGGAGAAGTTACATCAAGGGCCATATATCACCATCGACAGTCCTCTCCGCCACCTGCTCCGAAAAACCTTTATTGCATCCCTCGAATGTGTGTGAGAGCGTGTCTGAGAAAAAGCAAGAGATACGGGCAAGGAGGGCGAGAGGGGAAAGGAGAGGATAAAGTGTCACGATGCCGGTCTAACTGGGGCCCAGGTATATATTCCTTGCCGCTCTTCGGGAACCACGAGCTAATCGTCCGCCAGCCCTACCCGTCCCAACTCCCTGCCGCAGACTCCCTGAGGGTCCCACAGGCCCGAAAAATAGTTCGCGAAGGTAAAAGAGAGGGAGGAGGAGATAGAGGGACCCGTTTCAACGCCTCCGCAAATCCTCCGGTGCCCCTTTATTCATCCTGTCGAAAACTGCTTGCTTCGCTCCTCCCAATTACCCAATAGCGGCTCTTCGTACACGCATTCCCTCTAAGCCCTTATGTTTTTACTGCTCCCTTCCTTTTTTCATTCGTCCCGCGAGACATTTTCCCTTTTTATTTCTATTCCCAAACCACCCATTTGAGGTCCTTCCTCGCGTATATCGCTCCCAACACTTCTACCATCTCCACGGTGCCCGCGACGCTCGACGCCCCGGAGAGATGTCCCGGGCGACCCCGCGTTACTCTCCCATCCCATCCTCTCTTCCTTGCCTCCAGCCTCCACTCCCCCAGCCGCTTATCACAGATACCTTCGTATTCCGTTCTCATTTTATTTCACGATCCCTTTCCGAGTCCAGTTTTCTCATCTTCTTCCCTTTGGGTCCTTTTCGTATCTCTCCACTTTTCGAATCGTAACTTTGTCGTGCCCTAACTCTTCCGAGTGTCACGTTGTCTTTAGTGCCGCTATTTAAATTGCCACCTTCGCCTTCCGGGCGACAGTAAGGCACACGTTGGGGTGGGTCTCAATCGCATTCCGATTTCCATGGAATGTGTTCAAAGGCATGAGGGTTATTATATGGTCCCCTGGCATTATTTGCAGAGTCTCTCTTTATCAGGTTCTTGGATCGAGCCGGGACACTCCCTTACCGGGGCGGAAACAGAGCGTATATTTCCTAAAGATATCTCTTCCATTCATTTTAGTTTCGTCAACCATTCCGTTACTACCCGTCGGCTAACTTCTCCATCCACTCAGATGCGACTTCTGTCTCGGGAGCGTTCAGATAAATATTTGAATAATATTTTGGGTGCTGTCTAGGTACAAGTTATATTTATTGGGTCATACGTTTATTGTCTTGCCCAGTCTGCTTAACAGATACAGACTGAAAGCATACACAATGAGTGAGATAGGAAAGTACGGTTTATGTGAATGAAATGAATCTTTTGACTGAAGATTTAATAAAATGCGTAGATTGTAGGTATTTCGTTTTTAGTGCTTCCAAATAACATTAATTCAGGGATTTATGTCATGTTCGCTTAAGATAATATATCCTATTCGTTGCTGCCATTGAAATTTTACCTTCTGAGGGGTGAATCATATACGATAACTCACTGAAAAGGGTCTTTAAAAATGTGTCCATTTTGTTATCGTGGATTCAGTATGGTTTTGGCATTAAAATAGTAGTTTATGTAACTTAATGGGGATTGAAAAACGTTTGTGTTTATTTCTTGAGCATATTACACCTTGCTACTTTTTAGGCATTGAAACTCAAATAGCAAGTGATATACTCTCGGGACCTCAACACCTGGTCTTACGGTAGGTAGTATCTTTAGCTATTCAGTTTTGGCTAAATAGAAAAGAAAATGTTGAGGTTTTTACAGGAGCATGTGAGAACCAATGAATGATCTCGCAACCAGTAATTTAAATACTATAACTATAGGATTACTTTGATACGGTAATACAATTCTTTTATTTGCTCACCACGTTACGTTTATGAATTTATTCGATATTACACCAATACATGCTATTATTTGCTCAATGCATTTTATAATCACATATTCAATTTGTAAAGCCTGCGGTTCTTCACTCAGTATATTTCATATAGTTCAATGAATCACAACAATTTTTTGGTAGTATTTGTGCCCAGGACCTTTTAGTGACCTACAAGCGCTCGTTCCGTAACTGGGCGATAGAATACTATTCTCGATGAAACGACTAGATAAGCATAAGCTACTCAGCAATTGATGAGAATTATGGAAATGTCTTGTGATCACATCTGGAATTTCTCGTCTTCGGCTAACTTGATATCAATTCTTCACTATCGGCAATACATTCCAAAGAGGTATAGTTAAGGATGCTCTTCCGTCAGCATCTGAGTCGTTCACCCTTAAGAATATTATTAAGTTCGAGTCATAAAGAGACAGTTTTGTTAATTATTCCTTCATTCAGCTGCAAGCATATGACATTTAACTTCAAATGCTTGATTAGTTTTGTTTGTTGCATCAGAATTCATTCTGATAATAATTTTAAATGCGCATAAGTAAATGCAATTCAAGTCCCAAGTATGTAGAAGTATGGAGTTCATCCGAGTAAAATATTCACATTTAAAAACTATTTTCTATTAAAGATGTTGAAATAGATATTTTATTCGATTTTGTGGAAAAAATGAATCGTTATCGCTCTGAAGTTACAGTGATTACAGAGATGCAATTTACGGTTCATGATTGCGGCGTGGTAAGTAGGACTTAACAAATACAATCTCATGTTCATTAATTACTGGCTTTTTGTCAAGGAAACAATACTCATTGCGATAGCAGTTTATTTTTTGTTTGAGTGACCATTGTTCTGTGATATACGTGTCGTACTGTTACTCTGGAGGTATCGACCTGTAATATTTGAGGTGTGCTTGCAATTCATTCGGTTCTCTGCTTTTTGTGTTATCCTTGAAGGATCGAAGTCCAATTTGGTGCATACAATATTTTAATTTTATCAAATATTCTTGTTTATCTTCAAAATTTATTATTGATTTTTATGCTGCATTATAATGAAGTAATCATTAGTTTACGTTGCGATAAGCGGTTTTGATTTAACATTCATATCTACTATACGTGAGATATAAGCCACGTTCTCAGTTTATATAGTGATAACAACGCAATCAGTCTTGGACTGATTCATTATTTAAACACTTTTTGTGCTAGGTTTCATAAATTACAGCGATGATGTGGCTAGTTGTACACGTTATCAGTTCTTATACATGTCAGTCACTATGTTCTCAGTAAGTATGGCAGATACATTTGTTTCGGATGACAGATGTGTATTTAAATCGTATGCTCCATAATTTATCATCAAACATTGGTTATTCTCAATTGTAAAGATCTAAAGAACGAGGATTTGAAGACTCATTTTCCAGCATGCAGCACGATAGACTATATTTCACCTACTTTCAAACTAAGTTTGTGAAACTAGTGAATGCATGTGATGACGATCTAACCTTAATTTAGAGTACAATTCTTCAAAAGCCTTAATTAAAGGAATAGCAGTGTTGTAAAATGTAATTTCTTTTAATATTTTCCAATAAATAAGTGAGATTCAAATTAGGATATAAATGTTGTATAATTTATTGTGTGAATATGATTGGGCTTTGAATTTAGGCATAATAATATACTTTTTGGTTACATCCTCCTGATAATACTTCTCGTGTATTTTCAATATGAGGATGTTGAGTTCTCTGAAAATTATCGGACGATGATCAAACGATATTCCTATCGTTTTTCTTCCATAAAATGCTCTTGATGCGAAAGATGTTTTTAAAAAAATATTTCGACGCGTAGTAAGGCTCTAACTTGTAGACTTATTTCCATGCACCCAAGTACTCAACATGGGCTCCTCGTGTTACGTTGCAGTTGAACATCATTACACTTACTCACCACACAACGTAAAACATAAATGGCTTTGATACAAAAAACGAATTGAAATTCTCATAAATATTTCATCTAGAGGGAATCCCATCGTTAAAGATTGAGTCGTGAGCCTAATTGCTTGGGGGTACGAAATAATCACTAAAATTACTAACGAGAATGTACATTTTATTGATATGGTATTTTCCACCGAAATGAAACAATCATTGAATGAATGGGAGTGTGATTGATGCTAGTATAATGCCGTATTATTTTTTAAGGTCAAGCGCAAATCTTGAGAAAAAGAGGACTCAATTATACAGAAATCCGATATTATTTTAGTTTTATTAATAATACATTCAAATATATGTTGAGTGAAGGTAAGCATAAAATTAAACTCAATATTGCTCTCAACAGAGAGCACATCCTTTTTCTTGGAACCATCCTTCACAGTTTACACAGATGTATCACGACGAGGTCGTTGGGCCCGTGTCCGAATCTAATTGACCAATTCCTCTTAACCCCTTTTGGGGTGCCTTGTAGTACGTCATCTCCTGTGGATAACCGCTCCACCCTTTAACGGCTCCCTATTATCAACCTAAAATTCGACTTCGATCCCTGCCCGGAAAATAAATAAGCCAGTTTCCCGCCACTTCCCCCATTACATCCCCTTTAAAATTGCGATTTCTGGAGACTTAAGCTACAAGCCCCCCTGCTTCTTCACCCTCCGCCTCACCTCTTAGCTCTACCAGGGCACACCTCTCTACCTTCCAAGCACCACTTGTTCTCTGACGGAGAACATATTCGCACCTTTTAATAGACTTTCCTCGGGAGAGTCGAGCTGGTCGGTTGCTCCTCCGCCTTGGTTTGTGGTTCTTCACTTACATTTTTCAACTCCCCTATCCCACCTGCGTGTCAATCGAAGTTCTGAAATTTACCCCATCCCGTTGAATAAAATCCTCGTATAAATAATCATATTGGTTTTGCACTTAAACTGAAAGTAAAACCAATCGGTCTATATTTCGGCATCCGAATACGGGTGACGATCGGAATATTTAGTATGCTACTGAACTCATCACCGACGGTTTTTTTTGTGTGATCATAGTGTTATTCCCAACACAGTTTTGTCTTGAACATCGCATGTGTGTGAATTGCTTCGGATGGATCCAGAATTAGAACTCTTAACTTAAGGTTATCTCTTATAGTTGCGAAACGAGTAATTTTAATGACGATAAAATACATAATTTAAGGTACTATTGCTATCTGAAATCTTTTACCTCAATCAATAAGTCATTCTTCAACGGCAGTATGCACGAAAAGCAAAATTAAAAAGAAACATTATTCAATAAGTGTAGATCACCACAGTGATCTACACAAAGTTTGATTTAATGGATGATGGTAGGGCTGGCTTCGCCTATCCCTTACGACCTTAGATTTATACATCAGGATCAGCTCATTTTCGTTAGCCTGCTGAGGTTTCTCAAGAAAACCTGGCACACGAAAATCAAAGAGCTTGGGTGATGCTAGTGGCATCTATCGGTCATCGAGAATCGATCGCTCTTCCTTCATCAGGCAAACAGTGTTCACAATAGAATGCAGCGCCTAGATGTGTAACATGTTTCATTTTCACCTTTTTGCACACTTTTTCCTGACTTAAAAAGTGGCGAATAACGATTCCATGTTTAAATACTTATCTTAGCAAAGTATAGTAACGCAAATACAATTTTGAATGGAATCGTAAGGCATAGTTTTTAATAAACATTTCATTATGCCATATCCTTAATTTATCTTTGATTATTTTTTATTGCATGAACACAGTTATCTTCGTATCAATTTATTAAATCTTATGCTTTAGTTTTTAACATTTATATTTCAGTTTGATAAATTTCGCAAATCATTGAATACTACATTCCCACACGAAGGTACTTTTTTTCAGATTCTTCGGACAAAGCTCCCTATAAAAGTTTAATTAAATGTCCGTGGTTGCTTAATTAGGAAATTGGTAACTAATTGAATGCACAGGAATCTGATTTACTGATGATGCTGGACATTTTAAGTTTTACTGTGGATAGAATTTCGATTTAATGTTACCAGTATTTCTGAGAAAGTAAGAATGACATTTTCATCTACTATTTACATTTTGAAAATTATGACTTCTATTAATGTTTTCTCTCGCTCTTTAGATAATGCTCATGCTAGTGTTTTACACCATATATTTTGAATAATCATTATGTTTAAAAGCATGGTGCATGAATTTTAGTTCCCTTTACGTCTGTTACTATTTACATGCTGCTTTTGCCTTTTATCTTATGATACTCAGAGGCAAAAATAGCTTCCTATTTGAAAGACAGCAATTGATTGATATTGACCGTGTTTAAAAATTACATTATTTATTCACTTATTCTATATTTGTTAATGCTATGCATATATCTATGCCGTCAGATAAATTTAAATAAAAAAGTATTGGAAATATAAAAAGCTTACCATTATTGGTTTATTCTCTGCAGTGAGGATGATTTTCCATTTGTCTTCCACATACTCCGTCATTATAAGCTGAAACAACAACTGAGAACTTGCCAACATGCATAGTAGGGCGAATACTAGAACACCGAAATTGAATTTACTTATTCTCTACAAATATGGCATTGTTTAACATTTGTAAATAATCACATATACTTCTGATTTCCGGCTAATCTAACAAATCGGAGTCAATTATGTGATGTCCAATAATAATATGAACTGCGAAGATAAGCGCGGGGATAACTGAAATTAGACAAACAAGTAGAAACGTGTGGACTATGAGCCAACGGAGGACGACAACAAGAGTTTTTGCCGCGACGTTTGGGCCGGGGGTATGGTGGGAGAAGGAATGTATCCAGGCGAGTTGAATGAGGGACCTGGCCATGGTGGCGAGAGGTGGTGTAAGGTCAGTCCTTGTCCTTCCTATCCGGGCTGTCGAAAGGTTGGGCCAATAACACTTCGTCAATCTGTCTTGTGCATATGTATTTATGCCCCCACGGAGTCCTCCCCTGGGGTTCGAAGAGGACGGGCGCCTCTTAAAATAGAGGTTTAGATAGAGGGGAGGAAATACACCATCAATCCTTACGCGGCCAACCGTCTTCTTGCCAACTATTTTCCAAGTCGTTCAGTGATAAGAAGGTGAATGCCTATTTATAGCCTTATTTTCAAGTTCACCAAGAGGAGCAAGAATGTCACAGCATCATACTTTAGCGAATAATGGAGTACATCATTTTTATTTGTGACTTTTCGAAAGTTTACATTTTCTTCATATCAAGCTTGTCATTATTCTTCGTTTAAAATTTATTCCCAGAATATGTAAATGGATGCCAACCCGAATGTAACTCTACTAACAAATAAACCTCTGGCGAAAAATTGGTAAAAATATTTCATCATTGAAAAAGTACATTGGAATCTAACAAATAGATAATTGTTAATTTTACTATTTCCTTTTATTTTAGTTTAGGAGATAAATTTTATACAAAATGCGAACTACTGAATTTTAAAGGGAATTAAAATTTTATTCCCCTGAACAGGTTTTGGAGACCGTGGAGATTAGTGTTTCCGCAATTGTATCTTTCCGTGCGATAGAAAATCCATGGGAATGACTAAATTATTTATCGGGAACACCAGAAATTTTATTCGTATTTTTATATCTGTAAATGTATGTTTTTAAAGCATCCACTAATTAAACACTGCTACATTTCTTAGACCAACCAAACTCGGCAATACTCAAAAACCTGGGTAACAATAAAGAAATCTTCAATAACGAATACTCCCTGTCTTCCTTTAATCCGAATGACATTCCCATTCTTTTCCTGCCCCTGCCTCGTTTACTAAACATTCTCCCCTCGCCCACAATCTGCCGCCACTCGAAATGCCCTGCATGCATTTTCCTTCCTTCTATGAATTGGTAAAAATCTGTATTACTACGCTGGAAATTTTTGTACGCAAATGAGTGCGTTCTGTTACCGATAACATTGAACCATTGAATTGCGAATTCTCGTGTGCTAAGTTAGAGCTTAATTAAACTTGATACACCATGTGTGAATATTAACTTGTTCTTTAGTCCTTTGGAAAAGAGAGGAGATGAATTGCAGTTATTCCTTTACTGTCCTGGGAATCGTTAAGAAAAGTCCAAGAGCAAACGTAAATTAATTCACATTGAGGATGAATTTATGAAGATTATAGGCCTTAACAACTTTGTCTCTTTTTGGCAGTAATTCTATTTGCGGGCCATTTGAAAACCTCTTTTGTTGATCCATTACGCTTTTTTTCTCTGTGATCAAATCAATCCGCTGAATGAATTGCCCCTAACACTAGTTGATAAAAATAGATCCACATGTTTAGAGAGTTCATTCAGTATCGAATGCCTGTTATTTGGCTCGTCATCAGCGATAATTATCATGGAAAATATGGGCCCACACATAAATTGAACTTTTCACAACCTGGGTTACTAATGCATTTGTAATAAAAAATATGTTACGCATGAAACTCCGCGTATCATTCCCGCCCTTGATAAAAAAGGTTATAATATTTCTCCATAGATTTTCCCCCGGCAGGTTCAGGCTGGGTTTTAATGGTGTCATTTGTTCCACGGACTTTACATAGAACTCTCAAGTCATATTATTTTGCTTCAAATCGTCCCCCTTAATTATTAATATTATAAATCTCGTTACAATTAGGCAATTTATCTGGTGGCAACGGTCAAGTCTGGTCAGCGGTCAACTCTTACAACGCACATACACACATACACAAGAAGTACAGATATGAAACAAAATGCTCTAATATACAATGACACTTTAAGATTACCAACCACACCTTTACCATCACGCATGGACTATGTTTACACCATACATACAACGCACCGTCCATCGCCGCACTCCATCAATAATCACGCACTCTTCAACTTCGTATACCGTTCAAAATCACGCATCGTCAACACAGTATTCACATTTGCGATACAACTTCTCATGCCGTCCACATCACGTACAAAAATAAGCACAATAGTATAATAACCACTAATTAATAAAGTTTATCACCCGGTGGCTGCTTTACACTTATTCTTAAAACTCCTAAAATTGGATGGAAAGGGCTGAAATAAACCTCCAGTTAGCTGGTTCCATTCAATAATAATTCTGATTAAAAAGAGTATTTTTTTCTTATTTGTTTTTAAGCATTCTGATGTGCGTTTTAAAGTTGTGGTCCTTTTTTCCGTTGAGTTTGGTTTTTCTATTTCTTTCTATAAACCTTCGCACGCTTCGTCCTTTTTAACAATTTTATGCATCGCACCTAGCCTACTCCTTTTTCTTCAATTTTTCAAACTCTCCCATTTCAGTTTATCCAACATTTGCGTGACACAATCTGTTCTTTTTTACCTTCCGAGTGCATATCTTGCTGCCTTTCTTTGAACTTTTTCCGTCATTTTAATGTATCCCAACTCATATGGATCCCATACTATGGACGAGTATTCTAAGAAAGGGCTAACCAGTACCTTATATGATTTTTACTTTTGTGGCTACGCTACTTCCTTTTAAATTTCTCATTACCTAATGATGTACTTTAAATGCCTTCAGTGTCACATTATCTACTTGGACTCCCCACCCCAAGATCCCTTGTTAAGTAAATGCCTAAATATTTGCAATGACTGCTACATGGCAATCTTTCTTCAAAGACAGTGTAAATATCCTTTGGTTAATTCTTTTGTTTTAATTTATATGTTTAATCTTTCTTAGATCAATACCCATATTATTATTTGTAACCCAGTCACCAAGGCAATCGATGTCATTTTGTAATATAACGTTTTTTAGCATTTACATGCTCTACCCATCTTTATATAATATAATCATCAGCAAAGAGTCCTTAAAATTCCTTGGGAATTTTAATTATTTGGTAGATCGTTTATGTAAGTTAAGAAGAGCAATGGCCCAAGGACACTGATTTCTGTAACTCCTGCTTTAACTTAGACAAATTCCAAAGAAACAGTTACTGTTGCGGCATCTCCCGCAGTTTCTTTGGAATTTGTCAAAGTGAAAACACCATAAGTGTTTAAAGTTGGCTTTAACCTCGTGGACTGTGGCGCCTTGCGCACGACTACGAATGCCTGTGACATTGTATGTACGGTATTTCGTCACAACATCTTGTTCCTTTAAAAGCCCCAAAATTTCAGAGTTTAAGAGGACGCCTCGGTAGCTTAAGTGGCTAAAGCACTCGACCGGATAATGAGGGATCTGGGTTCGAATCCCAGTCAAGGCGAATGATTTTTACACTCTGAAATTGTTGCATTCCTGCTTTAACGTTCACCTCTTTTAAAAATGCATCCCCAATTTTGACTTTTTGAATTCTACCGGTAATTGCTTTGCCCTCAAACCCAATGGTAACGACTTCAACTTTAACAATAATCTATCATGAGGCACTCGGTTGAAATCTGCTGAGAAATCAACGATTACCGCATCAACACCTTTTCCTTCACCTATTGCGTCGCCGATATATTGGCTTAATCCCAAAAGCTGCGTTTCACACGAGTATCCCGTTCTAAACCCATGTTGGTGTTTGAATAGCCATCTATCTCTTGTCGACCATTCCCGAATGTAGTCAGCGATTTTTTTCCATTATTTTGCAAACAATTGATGTTATGCTTACCGGTCTATAATTCTTGGCTATTGTTTTATCCCCTTTCTTGAACATTGATGTAATGCTTGTTTTTTTCCAATGATTAGGCAATGCATCATTATTCAAAGTTACTTTGAATAGATGACTCAGGTAAAGAGCTATTTCGGTATCACCCAGTTTTAGAATGTCAATTGATATACAGGTCAATTGATATATAGATGTATTGTCCGGTCCTACTGGCTTATTTTTCCTCATCTTCCTTATTTTTTCACCAAATGCAAGTCCTCCACGATAATTCCATACGTCGAAGGAAGTGAACTGTTTTGTGCTGTTACCCTGATGAAGTTCTCTGTCGTTTCCGAGCTATTTAGGCAAGCCTTATTTTCCTTTGGGTTTTTTATGCCCCAATAAACATCCGTAAAGAAGGGAATGAACATATTTGCTATTGCTACAGTGTCGGTTATAATGCCATTATCGTTAGTTTTTAATATGTTCACGCGTTCCTTGTTTTCTTTCCTCGTTCTCATGGATCTATAGAATGCCGTTGCATTGTCCTTCGTAATTGCATTGATGAGAAATTTTTCCTTCGCCTTTTTCTTTTCCCTTTCAGGCCCCGAACCAAGGTGCTGTAATTTTGTGATATTTCTTTAATTTCATTCTTTAATCTGTGTGCCTTTCTTACCGCTTTCGTGATATTTATTTATGGTTTTGTTGTAGTACTCCGAATTCATATTCTGTTTCAAGTTGTTTATTGGGACATACTTTGTTAGCCCTTCAAGAATTATTTCTTTGAATTTTTCCCATATTTTCTCCACGGTAGCTCCACTACCTGCCCATCCCGGAAACTTGCTCCTTAAATATTCCTGAAATCATTACCTATCTACCCGGGTACGTGTACATTGCCAAATTTTCTTTTCATCCCCCACACCTCCCTTTGTTGATCTATCCCAATCCATCTGAACACACGCTGCTGCGTGGACACTTATTCCCGGAAAAATCATCTACACTAACAAAAGGATTTATATTAATTATAGGGGGTATGCAGAGGTTATGCACTTTTCCCGTATTTCCACTCGAAAACTGCGTTCGCATTGTTCCAATGCAAAGATGTACCCTTTCAATACGATCAGTCGCCCTCTTTTGCTCTTAAGGAACGACCATACTGTCGACTGGAATCACACCGGAGAGCCGCTACCTCACTTAACACCAAGTCGCAAAGATGGGTTTGTTGGCTTTCAAACTCCAAACTTGGACGCTTGGACGACTACTTTCCCAAATCAACGAAATAAATCTCCCAAGGGCTAACCGGAATGGATTGAATAAATCGCACATACTTTTACCATTGTTCGTGTACTCGAAATCTTGGTCGCAATATTTCTAGTTAATGGAAAAGAGCAAGTCACGCTTTTCAAACTGGAAAGAAGAAATATTGGAAGTCATGATAATCGCGGAAGGAGATCGTACTGGAATATATTTCACGCCATGATATTGAGCAGCGGTGGCAACCTTAATTCAGGCGTGCTACGGCTTGTTCCTTCAGTCTGTCACTGGGTATATTTTCGATTGGATATTGAAACCGGCCGAGTTGTAAAAGTAGGCACCATAAACGGTAAGGAGTTATTTCTGCTTATCCACAATATTATTTTGTTTTTTTCTTATTGCGTTCTCGTATGGAAACGTTTTAGTGAAGTTGAAATTTAGCGTGAAATTGAAACCCCTAAGCTCAGGGTGGAAATCTAACAAACACCTACTTACTACTAACTTACTTTGAATCTGTAGATTCATGGATCATTGGTTTCAGTCATAGAATAAATATGTTATACCATTGTTATTAGTATTGTCCAGGAATATTTATAATTTAATGAAGGATATGCAAAAAATTCTACACACAATTGCATATAATTTTTTGTACAAGGACATAAAATTCTTTCCTCGAGAGATTTAACACAAGGGGGAGAAGCAGCTAGATCCCAAAAAAATGATTTTTGTGGGATTTTGGAGTTTCTCCATGTGGAAAGCACTGTTATTTCTACAGTCATATAAGCCCTTAAATTATGTTTTTGTGAAAGAATAAATGAATAAAATTTAGCATTCTTATTATTTAAAAAAAATATAATCCTGCGTGAAATGGTGGATCGAAGGAAGCGGCATTAGAAAAGGATTATCGATGGATCTCGGTAGACTGGAGAGCAAGCATTTCGGCTGCTCTCCCATCCCTCCCCGGTTCCGCCATTGTTCTGTCAAACGCATCGAAAGTAAGAAGAATGGCGGGTGCCCGGAAATATGTGCGCGGCGGAGTCGGCTACCAAGAAGAGATTCCCGTCGCTCTTTGCAGTCAGGCTCCCCAACTCTACAGGAAATATCGCCAAGGGAAGAAGGAAGCGCGTGCTATGCCAAGCCCATCGCGTGGGCACTGATGATGAGCTACCCTCTGCTCAATTCTCCCCAATAGGATGTAAGTGATGCCTATACATCAGGCTGAAGGGCTCTCAATTTGACTTGGTGTCTTGACCCGCGTTGCTCAGGCGCCAAGGGGTGAATAAATATCCATGCTACGTTCGCTCTCCTTCTTTTCCTCTTTCCCATTTCCAACAGCGTTTGTAGGTACGAGTGTGCGCGTAAGCGCTCGGCAGTAGAAAATGGTGTATGCCTGAGGGCAGTTTCTAAGTTAACGACTTTTGTGCGAATTTTACTAAAGAGTTCCCTGTGGTTCCCTTTTTAAATTTGCTTTTAAAAGATGCTACTGCGGATCCACTCTCTGAGAAATATATTCATTTTATTCGCATCAAGTATTTCCAATGGCTACGAAGAAATAATGTTTTGTTTTCTAGTACTTTTCAACTTGTAACAGCTACCGCTGACATAGCGCCGGGGTCGCATCAAGGAAACTCGTACCACATATACATTATACATTATGCTAAAACTACCTTATGACATCATATTTTTATGCCATAAGATGACAGAATAAACAGATGCATGATCAATCATTTTTGAACAAGCTCGTACATTTCAATGTTTCCAATTGAAAATTCATAGTTTGGCAAGATTTAATACATAGATTATTTATTAAGTGATGTTACAGGTGGAATATACAGTCTCTCCTAGTATATTTTTGAAGACTTTTGTTCATTTTTCAGTCTAGGTACAGATCGCTGTAAAACATGAAGTGAATACAATATTTTCAAATGCCATAATACGTGTCAGTCTGAATGCAAATAAGGTACTTTCAAAGTGGATTAACACCTTGCCACTATCATCAGGCTTCTTGCTATTGAAAGGGTCCACGCATTCTGAGATACTTAAAAGACATTTACATTGAGTTCTTAATTATTTTACATCATCAAATTAAGCTGACTGGCTAATAATTAACGAAGTATATTTGACATGATCAAGATTCACTAGTTTCCGAAACTCAGTGGGTATTTTATTGATATAAGCGTAAAAGTAAACTTATGAAAAAATAAAAAATAGACTCATAAAAAAGATTTGTGTCACATTAGTCGATGTCATCCAAACTAGCCTTTTAATGTGATAAACTACGATGAATGCGTGTATCAATATAATTACAACAAATACTTCATTATTTCAATAAGCAGTGATTAGCTGTTACTACCTTTAACATGAATGCAGGAAATTAGTTGACTTCTACTAGAAAATACATGGAGCTTTAGTCACGCTCCCCTCTCCTCGAAAGGGAATGAACGTGAGAGCACCGGATCCTTTCCCGCTCCTAGCAATTCTGTGCTAATGAACGCAATGGGGCTATTACCAAGACAATCTTTCACACGTAGCCTCCTCCAATTTGGTGTGCACTTATCTTCAGGTCCTTTTACGTAAGGAAAACACACGAGTAACGAAGCGATACATCTTGCTGATACTGGCTTCACCGTCTCCCTACCGTCCCGCTACGAAATATCGAACTCGCATGGCACGATTCGAACCGTCTTTGCGACTGTCCAGCAACTTAGTTTCCCCGGTGAGGTACATCCCATGTTCTTTTGCAGATGTTCCACCTCGAATGTTCCTTCCTAAGCGTCGGAATTCTCGAAATTTTTCTCAATGAATTCTTACGTTACTACCGAAATTGGGTGGAATCAAGTATAATTAATCGAGACCTTGGTAGGTGTTACAGCCATTCTTGTCATGAATATGACTCACCTTTAGAGATTACATACATGTTGGTATAATGGTTGTATCTGATGTGCACACAGTGGGCTATAATTCTGTTTAATTGTCAAATGTTGTAAAATATGAAGATTTAAGTTTTGAATGATATTATTTTACTTTTTTTATTATTTTCACTGTTTTCTTTTTTTTTCTCTATACAAAACAGTCTTCAGACAAAAAGAGTAGTTATTTTACGAGTTGATTCTATTATCGTGAAAAATGAGCAATAACACTTATTCTCAACACTCTATCGCATTTTTTATTAGCCTTCAAAATATATTTAATAATTATGGATTAAACCGTAGTATAATTATTGTGATCCACAAAATTTGCAGGACTTGTACCTATTATTGACGAAAGTGGCAAGCTAGTTATCCTTTCAGTACTATTGGTGCCTTATAATAGCAGCGAAGTTTTTACAGTACTGGCTATTATTTATTAATTTAGTCGAATAACATCAAAAGGACAGCTAAGTTATAAAAACAATACAAATGGGAAGGAAAACCAAGTTAAATTAAAAATTAACAAATGTGCATCAAATTTCCATAAATTTTACTATCATTACAAATTGGTCGAGAAATTCGTGGAGCCAAGGACGTAATTAATGATAAAGAGTAAACAAGAATATAAGGAGAAAATGTATACCAGAAGGCCCGGGTTCAAATCCCGGCGGAGTTGAATATTTTTCAGAGGTATATCCCTTCTTGAGGTGCTTTGTGGAGGGCACTTTGAGTGAGTACGCCGTCCGTCGGATGGGACGTTAAGCTGTGGACCCCTTGGCGCCTTTCGTTAAGAGCAGTCTAATGCTAACGCCGGGTTTTTCTCCACCCCTTCCTGTCCATCCCCTATGGCGCAAATGAACTCAGCTGTCGGTCGCCTCCCCTAAATACTACTACTACTAGTAAATGTATCGAAAATACAGATGGTGTTAAGAGGATTCATGTCGGAAATGCGTTCCCAAGTTACAGAATGATGAATGAATAAACTCATAGTGAATAACGGTTAGGCGTGATGACACGTGAATTCTGTTGCATCATCCGTGAAAACATATGAAACAGGAAAGAATTTCTGGTGGCCTATCATTTCCATTGATTATTTTCTTGGAAAAAGTAATTTTGGAAACGGCAATCCGCGATAGAAATAATTAAGAAGGATGATCTAATTTTATCAAGAAAGAAATGACGAAAATGTAAATACCGGTGTCTAAAGACAAAAAGAAGAAGTGGTTTTCCCTTGATTACTGATGTGACCGTTCGAGATGGCTTTTTTAAGTAGACTAAGTACAAAATTTCAAGTGAAAATTGTTTTTATATAGTGTAATAAAACCACGTGTAACGTCAGATTTGTCCAAGTACTTGGCGAATGACTGGAAGATAAAGGATTCATATCGGAGTCCTCCTTCATGATGCTTTGAGCGTTACACAAAGTACGTTGCTTTTCTCAGTAAATTTTCCTCCGAGAAGTAGCTGGTGGCAGAGGTAGATTATGCGTATTCCGTACCCTAATTACATTAGATATAATTCCACTCCATCTGAATATTGCCGTAAAGTCAGTGAAATTTTCAGTTTGAGCATTTACTTTTGCATAAACACTCACTAAGTTTTCAAAATCATCCATAATCATGTCGCAAAAATGGCAGCACGTCTCTAAGAAATTGTCACTGAAACGCCACGATCATTTAATTCTGCCCGCCTCACGTTGTAGATGGAAGTTTAATTACGTGATTACATCGCTTTGATTCATCCGCTCCTGGGATACGCCTATGGATTTCTGTGGAGCGGAGAGGATTCAATGTCAAAGGATTCAGGATGTATGGAGACGAGTGTGGTGGACGGCATCACCGTACAAGAAAGTAGTTTGTGAGAGGCCATGCACCCCGCAGGGAGGCCATGGACCTTATTCTCGCGTTTTTCAGGACCTCTCTCTATCTCTCAGGTCGAGCCCTCTCTGGCGGACCAATGACGAATTACCTCCTCGCAGTAGTGACTGCTCGCCCGCCTTGGCATATGACATTACACAATCTCTCAGACCCCTCTCACTTTTCAGCAATCACCTCCCTCATTCCATCATATTCCTATTGTCCATTCCTTTATTCCCTTTCTCCTTCAAGGTTGGTTATTGATATTCTCAGGATTAATCTCACTCCCGATTTAATCCCTCTGTTTTTCGCAACGATTTCGGATAACCAGGGAACCTCCGTATTCCATTTTTTATTCAAGGCCCGAGTTTGATCGAGTGTCGATATCTTAGCTGCATTGGTGTGATGAAATTATCCTATTATATCAAATAATCCAATCCACTCAGTGTAAGTATATTAATAATACGATAGTTTTATATGCAGGAAAGTTCAAAGTGATACGTATACGTTTGTTTTGAATTTTTGCTTTATAGTGATCCGTGTGTTTTCCAGTCACTTTCCTATAGGCGCTATTTGTTTGTCACTTCCAAACGATTTACATTACTTGACCTTTCTACTTTAATGAGATGGCGTAGCTTTAAAATTTCCTCAAGGCAAAATCCTGCAAATCGGCTCGGAAATCTAGGTCTATGCCAGGTCCTGAAAGCCGCCAAGTGGACGTGTGAGTTCTTGGGAGAGACATGTTTTGTAGTCACAAACAGTTTTATTGAAAGGATTTTCTCGAAAAAAAAAGGTTAGTAAATACTCCTTATTATTAATAAAATTAGAGTATTTCACCCCAGAGATATGGTAAATGCGGATGCAATTGAGGAAGAATCAGTGGCATAATCAATTAAAAGTCTCTTGCGGTTGTTTCATATATATATATATATATATATATATATATATATATATATATATATATATATATATATATATATATATATATATATATATATATAAATGTGTGTGTGTGTGTATGTATATATATATGTGTGTGTGTGTGTACATATGACACTAAAAAATAAATGAAATGATATTTTTCAAATTTATTGATATAATTTTTCTTTGAATGTAACTGATTTTAAAATTTGCAGTTAATTATATTCCTGATGATTTTGTAAGTAATGAAATGGGTAGAAGTGTACCTTTTTAGAAACTTTGGCCTCGGTACCAATTTTAATTCGCATGATCTGACATCACTTTTGGATTTTTAGAAAAAATCTCTCGGTTCGGAGCAATCCAAATAATACCCGAAATGAGAAAATAATTGGCCTAATAATGTTGATACACTATACATATTTAAGGTTTTGGCGTTATCTGGAGGCCAGAAAGTTCTTGTCATTATGAATATTAGCTTACACTTGACACGTCTCGATGGCTTTTAAGCTGAGATCTAAGAACATATTTGCTGAGCGAAATGAAATGTAAACTCAACAATACTCGTCTGCATCTATATCATATATACTTAAGCAATTAACTTTTCTTTCTACGAGGTCGTTTCCTTTTCCAATAAATCAGAATGCTTTTAAATCATTGGCACGGTTGTGAAAGTTGTTTGCCGCCAAATTTGATTCTTCGTAGTGCATGCGTTATGCACTGAAAAAGTCATTTGAATGTGTTACTCTGACTGTCGCTATAAATGAACTTTCATTTACTCACGACTTAAATTTTTCTATATTCATATTCTTCTCTTAAAAATTGCTTTGTTTTGAAAAATGAAACAAGCAAACGCTTACTTTAATATTTTATCATAAGTGAATATTTCGTTTCTGATATGTCACTTCGAAATTCATGGATATATTCGTTAACAATTTATCAACGAATGATTTTAATTTTACTACAGAATCAATGATGAATTGCCTTCTCTTACGCAACGCCTCCACAAACACATCTGATATCCACTTTATTCGCAGCATTAAAGCCGTATGGAATCGAGAACTTCTATTACTTGTATGAATAAATGTTTTGTTTGATTTCCATAGATCTACATTAATTTTGATTATTCCTCGTCAATATATGGATATGCACTGATTGTCTGTACCCTATTCTCTTCTTGGTATTACTATTATTAGTATTTTATATTCTTCATCCATCTTTTTCTTTATTCACCATTTTGTCACCATCTTATTTTCTGACATGTCCACAATGATGAATTAGGATTCCCTCTCAAACGTTTTGATTTTATTTTTACTTCCATCTCGTAAGCCTTTTGTTTTTCTTTATTTGTCCCTGGCGCCGCCTGTCATAGAGGCCTTCTTAAAATGGCCATTTATATCGCTTCTCCAAGGGATATTTTTTCTTGGCAGGCAAGTGATTATGTATTTGAATTATAAATTATCGTCAGCTGAAAACATTGAATCATTATTCGAATTTTAATTTGAATTCTACTGCGATCGTTCCATCTTTTATTCAAAAAGAATTCTCGAAAGAGATATTAGAATGTAGTTACCATTTCACTGTTATACTAGCCAATTATCTTTACATTTGTTTGTATGTGAGTGCATATAATATATATATATATATATATATATATATATATATATATACAAATACATATATACATACACACATATATATATATATATATGTATACACATATGTATATATATGTATATATATATATATATATATATATATATATATATATATATATACACACACATATATATATGTATATATATATTTATGTGTAGTCAAGATAACACTTTTATGGAGTTCACTTATGTTTAATGCACACGCATATATTTAGTGTAAGAACATGTTTTTGAAAAAGATTAATTGAAATGAAAATAACTCACTTGAATCTTTCAGTAGTCCCAGCCTTTTTCTCCTAGCCAAACATTTCTAAGTCCGCATTGAAATCCAAGTATTCAATTTTTTTGTTAATTTTGAATACTTGGAACGTAAGGCTAAAGACAGTACTTTTTAAACGCTTTTCGTTGTGATGAATATTGCAGCTAAAGCAGCTTTTATGAATAAGGTATTTATTGGTAACATGCAGTTTGCTAGCACATGATCAGAAACGGTGGATTCAATATAATTGTACTCGGATCATTTTACATAGATTTTACACTCGGATTTTACATAGAAGTATTTATTTATTTGACTCCATGCGTTTATTAATGGGGTAGGAGTGGAAATTAAAGCGCTCCAGTTTATTAGTGGACATGTGTCACCAAAAGAAATGACTTTACTTAGGTATTTAAGTATTTGTCCACAGTGAAAATATAGTTTTTTCTTTGGTTTGATTCGCTGTCCATCTGAGCACACTAATTGCCTCCCGGATGAGTGGCAGTGCGTGTTGAGGCAACAGGAAAAATATATCATTGTAGATATTAATGGTGTTTTGAAATGAACGGTCGATAGGAGGTGGTACAAGACAAACGTTTTCACCTATTCTTTAAAATGTTTTGGTACTCCTTGGTTTTGTGATTACTAAGCTTTATCTGAGAATTGGAAATTTTTGGCTACACCATTTGAGATTTTATGTTTCTTATTTTGTATGCGAGCTTGTAGGTCAATTTAGTATGCGATTTTCACCAACTCTGCCTTTGCTGTTAGGAGCAACTTCCAGTGCTAAATACATTCCTTAAATTCTTGGCTTGGCTGACTCACTTTGTGGCTGATTGAACTCGCACCTTTGCTTCTCATAAAAACTTGTGATAGCTAATTTTTGATTAGCTAGCAAACATTCATTAAAATTAGTGAAGTGGGGATAACTATGGCATTGTTCTTGCCATTTGGTACTTCAACGTAGCGCCAAAGATGAAGATATCACTCTAAAAGTTGAGCTTACATTGTTGCTTTAGAGTTCAGAAGTTATGGATATTAACCTAATCCAAGCCAGACTTGTGTCCCGTCGGTATCTGCTTTGGCCATCATACCTCATCCCAGCCGAAACCGCTCCATATCCGAGCGTTTTCTCCCTAACAAATGACAGCGGCGAGGCGTTTTGTGATCATCTTGTATGTACCGAAATGGTTTGCGAGTTCGGACACCAGACTTAACATATAACGGATCACCTTACCCAAGAATCTATTCCCTTGAGCGATGCACGACAAGAATTGAAGGGATCCGTGAGTCGTGCTTCACGATCCGGCGCTGTTCCAGTCGTCCACGTCCACATCCGACCACCCCTCGTCCCCCCAATCCCCCGCTCCCGCCCCCACTCCTACCCCATCCCATCTCTCGCATCCCCATCCCTCTCCATCCTCCCGCCCTTACAACAACTTCCACAGATCGAAATCTCGGTCAAACTCAAACTGACGAATGGCAACCGTGAGCCCACTGCGTAACATGCATACGTCCTTATCATATCGTAAGGCTTTTGCTTCCCCGAGCCACGCGGAGCGGATCCCCTCCCTCCCTTCCATCCCCTCCCCATCGATTTTCTGTTTCTTTCCCTTCGGTTATTTCCATCACCGTCGAGTTCGAATTCCGGAACTCGAAACCGAATAGATAAATGGAATAAAACTCTACTCACATCCAGTAATGATAGAGTGGTTGAGTTTGTCGATGGGATGGGTGACTTATTTTTGGTTACGCTCGTGCAGAGGCTTTGTAGTTTTCATTCCCTCAAATGATAAAAAATATGTGTTAAGTGAATCATGCTCCGCCGAGTCTTAGGCATATCTGTAAAAAAAATGTAATCTTTAAATATGGAGGGAAAAGTGTTTCCCAGGTAGTATTTCCATTTGGGTCTGTTTTACTGTCTCACTTCGAGGTACTTGGTTTCTTGCTTTAAACACCGCCTAAAACTAATGCCTACGATACATTTTACATCATTGCTGAATATTTTTTATCTAAATAGATTGCTTGGCTAAGATGTGACGACTCGGAGTACTGAGAAACATATTCACGGGCGAATCCGGGCTAACGGAGAATGAAAAGGATGGGTGAGTATTCATGATAAATTACAAACCTTCGGTGACCTCTAGCAAGCTTAATGGGAATGCATATTTTTAATTTAAAAAAAGAGGAAAATTCATCAATAAAAATTACATACATGCTTTATTTGGCTAAAAGACGCTATTCTAGACGGATAAATGTGATAGCCTTGAAAGTGGTACTAGTCGTCATACGTAAGGGTTATATAAAGGTACTTGTTAAATGAATGAGACTGCCTGTAGTTTTATGCTAATAATATGCAGTTTGTGTATCTTTAGCGCATGCATTATATTACATGAGTTATGAATGTAGGTATTATATCGCATGGAGTTCAATAATAGAGAATAATTTTCCGAAAGTGGTTGAAATTATATGGGAGCTTAGTCTATAATATTCACTTTTCAGCTCATCCATCCTATCAATTATCATATCGGGAGGAAGAAAAAGAAGGCACTAGTCATTTGATTTAATGCTCTAGAGAACAAATCGTGTAGTAGGCATCCTAAAACTACTCATTGTGATATTTGATCAGCGATACATTTTAGTTTTGACAAAAGAGATAGGGATCGACGTAAATTGCAGGCACTAAAGGTCTGCGGCCTTATTTACTTGATTCCGGGTACAAAAATTTTAATTACCTTATATAATATTTCAGGTTGAAATAAGAGGGAGAGGAAGAGAGAGAGGACCGCTTAACGGACACGTTTTCATGACCGCAAGCTGTCTCACCAGCACATATTCCCTCTAACTGGAGCCTGGAAATTGATAATTTCGCTTCGATCGCCTTCGGATCACAGTTACTCAGCCTCCTCCGCCTTGAAAAAAGGGGTTAAAATTTCATGCTGTCATCCGATCCGCTCAATCAAACCACGAATACATGTACAAAACAAGGACGCTGGTCAAGTATAATAAGACTTTTGCTCTTCTTTTATCGTCAGGCTTTCCGCCGCCAGATCTGAAATATGGTGTTGCCCCGTGATAGGGAAGCTTCTCAGACACTTATATCTAAACAGAACGATTGGGTGTGGTTCCCTTCCTCTCCTTCGTCCCACCCGCCAACCCTTTCTCTCACCCCTCCCCCCTCGCTAGCACCGCTCTGGCGCCTGGCACCCTCACGGGTGCAACCCGCGTTCAACCTTCACCCCCCCCCCCCCCCGTCAGGTCCCCCTCACCATTCTCCGCTCCAAACGCCTTCCCCCTCGCACCCACCCTCTACGTCCCCCGCCCCTGTCGCCACACAATCTCTCCGCCCTCCAACCCTCACCCTCTCGCTCCCCGAGTTTTCTTTGTTCGATCGTCATCGGTCCTACAACTCAATAGGCATCAGTCAGCGTCTCATTGTAACCACAACACACACGCTGTGGACCCGATGTTGATCTGAGAAGTGAAGAGGAAACATGAGCGGTTTCCACTCTCATCCATTCTCCCCGTTCCCGCCCCCTTGCCCTCTCTCTTCCTCACACACACAATTTCCCCTTCCCCTCTGTATGCTTTTTCAACACGAGACTCTAGCGCGCTGCGACAACCCATCCTGTCCCATAAGAGAGATAATATTTTCGTTTTCGGAGTGGTCTCATTACGGAAAGTAATCATTTATTTCCGGACACGATGTTCACTTTCCGAGCGATGACACTGCGTGTTCAAATCGCCCGTGAAAATGCGCGATTTGCTTTACGCGGTAACGACTTCGTCACCTGAAAACGAAAGGGCATTTAGGGCCTCTCGCAAGCATTACCTAATCTTACGGAAAACGATCATGCATCGCTAAGAGAATAAATGCCTGACACTGTCCATTATCTGTTTTTAAAGCAGTTATTCACGATGCTTAACCATTGGTGAAAATCTCTTTTTGACAAACTAATGCCAAGTAATTACAGTAATTACTGCTAGTTTACTGTGCTGAGAAGGTTTTTTGTAGTATCTGCAGAGATGAATCTGTTATGGTAGTAAAACTTTTGCAGGAGAGAAAAAATCTTGCTTGATTGCTTAATGATCGTTATTATAAGATGTACTTGTTTGGGAATATTTCATCAAAACGTTTAAGTATTCGCATATGTCTGGCCGTTGCCCACATTAGATCGCAAACATATGACTGTTTACTCCTTAAACTACGCCATATGTTATTATATCTTGGTATATGGGACCAGATAGCTAAAATATATAGCATAATCGAGGGAAATTAAATTTCTAAAGTCCATTTTCAACACTATGCCACGAAAAATTGATTACTCGTTCGTGATAGGCGGAGAAAAATTGAATTAAGATGTATTTATCGTGTGAACATTTACCTAAGATTCTCATTATCCTTTTATTAAAAATTTATAGTTGCATCGTATACGTATACTTAACAGAAAACTTTCCAAAGAATCTTGTTCAAGACTCTGAGATTAATATCGTCATATCCTTATGACAAAATACGTTCATCTATTATTTTCTGAGACTGCTAAAATAATGTAAACAGCTGTTAATGAGGTAATGTCCATGGAAACAAGCGGATAATTTTGTTTGCTTACTAGATTGTTTAGTTGCGTTATCGTGGGAAATAAGTGTGATGTTCATAACCAATCACCGCAAGAGCTACATTTTACGTTTTTCTTAGTAATGTTTTGCTAATTTTGTGCAAGCTAAATGTAAATTTTTGTTTTCTGTGTCCGACTGAAATATGACCTTCCATATCTTATGTATGGATTTAAATCTTATGTCAGAAAATATGACGGCGTTAAATGTGCTTCCCTTATAGGTAAAAAACTTTGAACATAGTAGCTTTTGGTTTATTAGCATAATGTTTTCTTGGTCCCCTAAATAACCTACTAACATATCAAAATGTAAATCCAGCGTTTGATTCCGATGTTTTAAATTTCCTTTTGTTAGGGTTATGAAAAAAATATGTACCAATCAAACCCGCCTTATCTCTCTTCTCCCTTGTAGCCGATTTCTCTGTCTCCTAAGGACGCATATTCTCCAGAAGCAATATGAATAAATATTATTCCAAACATTTGATCCGGACCGTCCCCTTTTCGACTACGCCCATGTCCCTCCTCAATCTGTCACTATAAATTTATTTCTCTCTCCGACTGATTCCCGCCCTTTAGGTATTGCATTCCTAACTTGAGTTGTCTTTGGGCGTATGACATCCAAAGGCAGGAATAGGGAATCTTAAGTTCATCTTAAAATCAACGGAGACGCTAATCGGTCTATGTAGTGGGCTGTTTTTGGATTGAGTTATTTAACGTTCTATTTCTCACAGCTAAATAGTCACTCTAATTTTACACTTCCCTGCTTGACACCCGAGGATGTCAATTAGTCTCACCAAATTTTACATTTTAATTAAAGAGGTATCGTTCCTTATTTAATCGACATCCAGATTAAAATGTTTTTAAAAATTAATATTTTCATCATGAAAGTGAAACCTTGGTTAACTGATCCAGTGGAAGAATGTATAGAGTTTTCAGGAGTCGGACGTAAACCAGAGAAGGCATCAGGGATTGAGGGAATTGACATTTAATAGAGTAGAATGGTGGGCTGCAGTAAACAGCCTAGAATTGAAATACTAATGATAATGAAGGCTCAAGAGGGTCTGTTTCTCAGATCGCTGAGCAATCATATAGAGTTTGAAATCCAAGTCTGAAAAGCAAGATCATAAAAAATGCAAAATACATTGTTTTGCGGCTTATTCCACCTCGTTGCATCTTTTTTAATTTGTCAAAGAAAGACGGAATATGGGATGTGGCAAGGGTCGTAATCATATAGGCATATGTGAAGTGACAATTTAAATTCTTTTAAATATTCCTCATATTTTTTGCGTTAATCAATATCTTTCGTTAGTTTAGCAACATTCGGGATTTAGGAATAGGAAATACAGCATAATGAATACCGACCATGCAATCATATTCTTGTGGTGTAGTTTCCTAAAATATTTCATTTTTGCCTAAAATATTCAATATTTTTTGCGGAGCGTCAAAGGAATTCCGTTTGATGAAGAGCCAAAACCAATACAATTCGGTAGCGTCAAAAATTAGTATGATACACTTATTATTAGTTTTTTAGACATAAGCTAACGTTAACAGTGGGAAGAAGTTCTGAGATTTATTTCTTACAGTGCTGTGCATCACATATTGTAAAAATAGAAATTGTAATGTTTACATCGGTACCGATATAGTAAAATTTATAAATGCCGAGTAACATACCTACACCGTTCTATTTAAGGTAGTTGTACAAATCTTTGAATTCTTTATTAAAAGAGCAATTGTATTCGCCTTTCTGTCTCTAGTTCCTCGTTTCGGATCGTCTACTTCGGGAGCAACCGAAATTCATGTGGCAGAACCCCCTTAGTAGGGAAGCCCTTAGTACGAACTCCTTATCAGGAGCGAAATTCTGGAGACGGAGCTCGAGACGGGAGAATTCGCGTGGGTCGTGAAATCTCGTAAGAGCGTATGCGTCGGGAAGGACGATATAAATCAGGGACGCTCATAGTTCAGAGGACGCACATAAAGGAAGGGTAGCATAAGTTGGGTAGCAGCTGCAGCCAAGGAGCGTTCCTCTGGAGGACAAGACATCAACCACGGTCTTTTTCTCCGTCTCCTCGCCTTCCTTGTTAAATCCATGACTCCCCTCCACAAGGTTTTGGTGGTTAGCACCCTCCCGTCCCATGCTCTAGCAGTGCATAAAAAGGCATAAAATGAAGCAGTAGTTCGGGGGACGTGAGGGACCCAGGTATCCTTTACGCTTTGGAATCAATAAGAGTAAAACTGCAATTGTCATTTGGCCTTTATTTTCTCGGAAAGTATCAAGTTCGTTTCCACTCCATCGCATGAATTTGTGAGGGGCAACAGAAACCCCTGTCAAGAAAAATGCTCCGACGCTAGTGAAGGTGTCTTGAGCTTCGGGAAAGAGAGAGAGAGTCGGCCATTGTGCCATCGAATGTTTCTGCTGGACCACTGGAATTTCATGGGGGACTTCTTTATTCCAAACAATTCATTCCATCACGTCTTCGAGATTCAGGCTCTGAAAAAATCTTACATTTGCGAGCAGTACTACCCGCTGGCTCTTGATGCTGCCTGAAATACTTGGCCCATCCGTGTCCGCTGGTGTATATGGTGCTATGTGCTAGCCCCTATGCATGGTCATCATTTATCGAGGCGAATTGTTCACGGCCAAACCCACGGAGAGGAAAGAAGAGGAGACGTTGTACGAGGAATGGTTATTTTTCTTCGAAAAATAAAACAGATCCCTTCTCCCGATTTTTCTCTTGCTGTAAAACCTCTCCTCACATTCAATATGTTTCCAGGAAGAGTGTCCGATTACATCGCTCCCGCAAATCGTGCAAGAATAGCCGCTTTTATGGCGTGATGATTCAATCGACAAATTGTCTGCAAATCTCGCAATCTAGGTCGCATTTTCCAAATTATATCCTCAGTAAAGTGCACATGGGTCTTGAAATTCTCTTTATGAAGCAAAGCCTGCGCTCGCAAACGATTTACGAAAGCAATGTAACTTGAAGCTTTTCAAGCGCGCCCGAGACACACTTCATCGCTATTTTCATCTTCTCTTTCAATAAAAATTATCCATTATGTGTTATTTATTTTGCTTTTCGCAACTTGGTGAAAATGGTACATCCGATACGGAATAAATGAATTTCTTTCAGTGTAACTGAGGGTGAAATCGACCACTGCTTTTCCAGTAGTTTCTCGAATGTCATTTGCTTTACTTTTGATGTATATGAAATGATTAACTTGTGTTTTTCCTTTATTTCTCATTAATTATTATGAATAACATATGTTATCAAGTACAGGAGATTGTTCAATACTCCCAAGAGTATTCCCAAGGTGGTATCCATTGCACCTATAGCTACGGTGGAAGTCATAGTAATTTCTTAGTGCAGGCTTCTGGGATCTATAAAGACTTTTAAACCATGCATCACGGTAATCAACTCGAATGTCGGTTTGGTAGGTATCGGTGAAGTTCACTCAATACTAAGCCAAAAGGCGTGTGGAATTACATCAGGGTAGGAGGCCAGATCCTTTCTCTCTGTCGCCAATGGTTTCCCAGGAGGGAAATGGTTGCCCGAAAAATAATACCTGATCTGTTCAAAAGTATCGCGAAATTTGAATTTTCGTGGGTTACGTATATTCGACTTTTGATTTTTTGTGGAATTATATTGGTACTTATTTCTCTCACTTATGCCGAAAGGTTCGGCCATTTTGAATGTTCATTAATTGTTGACAGCTGTTTTGCTTCGATGTGTTTTCGCTTCTCTTCGAGTTTTGCCTGTTCCATAAAATGGATCAAAGAATCTGTATCAAATTTTGTGCGCAAAGCAAAATTAAGTGCGCGGACGCATTCCGAATGTTGACTGTGACACATGGAGAAGCTACCTTGGACTGAAGCAACGTTTATCGGTGGTAAAAAATGTTGCCAGAGGGCCGAGAACGACGAAGAGCGTGCCCAAGCACGTCAACAACAGATGAAAACATTGACGAAGTGAAGAAAATGGTATTGGCCATTCGTCGAACCACTGTTGGAGAAGTTGTGGAGGACATTAATATCGATTGACTTGTGCCATTCGATTTTTACCAATGATTTGGGGATCATACTGGTCGCCGCGAAATTCGGACCAAATTTACTCAATTTAGACCCAAAACAGTAACGCATTAAAATTGCTAATGAGGTATCCGCGACGACCCAAATTTGCTCTAGAGGGTCATAACTGGTGGCGAATCATGAGTTTATGGTTATGACGTGGAAACTAAAGCTTAATGATCCCAATGGAAGCTGCAGCACGAGCCAAGACCGAAAAAAGTGCGCTGAGTTCGGTCGAATGTGAAAGTTTTGCTTACAGTTTTCTTCGATTGCAAGGGTGTGGTGTATCATGAGCCCTTGCCACAGGGTAGATCGGTAAGTAAGGAATATTACCTGCAAGTTATGCGCAATTTGCGCGAGGTAATCCGCCACAAACGCCTGGATTAGTGAAAGAACAAAAATTGGCTTTTGCACCATGACAACGCCCCTGCTTACACATCGTTGCTTGTGAGCAAATGTTTGGCCATAAAAAACACACCAATGATGCCGCTGCCACCGCATTCCCCAGATCTGGCCCCCAGTGACTTTTTCTTGTTCCCGAAACTGAAGAGGCCCATGAAAGGACGACGATACACTACGATAGACGAGATAAATACTACATCGAAGGAGTAGCTGAACAAGATTTCAAAAAATGATGTTTTGCAGTGCTTCGAGGATTGAAAAGAACGTAAAATATCTAATGAGGATTAATTTTAAGGGGACAAAATAGATATTCATGAATAAATATAAATTATTTTTTGAAAAAACACAAAAGTCGTGATACTTTTTTAACAGACCTCGTACAGCTCATGTGAAGCAGAGGATGCTATGAGGCGTCCCGGAAATTGAACCTGGGTCCTCCGGTCAGTATTCTAACGCTCTAGCAAATTCTTCTTTGTTGTAATAAATGCTTTTTTGGCACATGGATCTGTTGGGATACTGAAATTCGTTATTCCTGATTTCATATGTTAAAGGAAATGAGCTCAAAACCAACAATCGCAATCAACGGTTGACACTCCTTACCCTTCATTATTGAATCCAATAGTTTTATTTTGGAAAATGTTCCACCATGAGCAAAAAACTTAGTAGCATACACTCTTAAAAAAGTGTATATGCTACTGGATTGTTTACGTCTCTCGTAGATGCTTATAATTTATTTCCATAATATTTTATTTCTTTAATTCGTAGTAAAAATAATGGACTAAAAAGAGTTATTTCGTCAAAATTTCATTTTGCCATAGCTTACGCCATCGCATATCTGAAAAAGGTCTTTCAGCTGCTTTTCCCTAAAATTTTGAATAATGTTTAAAATTAATACCATTTAAAAATGGAACTGAAACATTTCCAATATCAGGAATAGAGGCCTGAGTAGCCAGGTCAGTCCTCAATTTAATGGCTATAAGAGTGCCGTCAAGAAAAAAGGTTTAATCGGCTTAACTCCTACCCCTTTCCCCAAAATAATGGTATATAAATGTATTGCGAATGTTGAGTGAATTTGTAACTGATGATGAAACCTAAGAGTTGAAACTTCAGTATCAAAATAAAGAATAGTGGAAACATACATCACATTCTTCATTCCATGAACCTTAGCAGCTACAAGGTTGAGCCAGAAACCATCGAATACATTGAATCCCAAAAATAAAATACTTCTATCAATATTCCTCCTCCACTAAATTAATGATAGTGAAATCATTGGACATCCTATTTCCATGGAATGAAAAAAGAACAAGATTTAGGTGCGTTTGTGTACGTCTGGACAAGCGTCACGTTTGGGAGAGTCAGGATGGACGATGGCGAGAACAAGGGAAGGCGAAGAGAAAGAATGCGGATAGAAAAAGATAAAAAGTTGGGAGAAAGGAAATGAAAAATGGCTGTGGAATATTGAGGGGAAACTGCTCTGAAGAGGGCGAGCAAAAGGTGCGGCTAGCTAGGGGAAGGGATCGAAGATGGAAAAGCGCTTTTCACGGGAGATGTGCAGGCCGAGAGAGGTGTCCGTAGTCCCATCTGGAGGGGCGTTTTCAACTTCCACTCTTCCATCTTCTCTAAATATATATTTTCCCTTTAAGTCATTGGTTCCTCCCCTCCCGAAAATAGGTGAGGCTACCCACACTCACGCATATGTTTTCACAAATCCAATACGTTTATATCTAATATAAGCAACACCTCTCGTCCTCACCCCTTCCTTCTTCTCTTCCACATCTCTCCTGATGTCTCCCCACCAAAGCTTTTATTTTCATTCATATTCGGCAACAGAGAACTTTAACTTGGGTGAATTTTGGCATATTTACATGAAATTGCCATGTTATTCCGTAGCTTCAGTTAGGCTTGAGCTTAAATAATTTGGTCGATAGAAGCTGGTTCTTTTATGGCAGGGGTTGGATGCGGATCTCCTCGATATTATTATTATAGGTACTAATCTACCGGTTAAGGTAGGATTTTTGGATGGACTCAAGTACCAAATAAATATGTTGCCTCTGCTAAAAAAACAAGGGCCAGCATTATACTCTAAAATGAATACTTCATCTCCGTACCCTTCCTTCCTCCGTTCATTCCGTCCAACATTCCTATCCTATTTCTGCCCCTTCCTCGTTTCCGTAACATTCTCTCCTCTATCACAGTCTTCAACATCCCATTGCGAACGAATATCCAGTGCATCCATTTTTTCTGTCTTTTTAGGATATCTCCCAGAAGTTCCCTCTCCTCCCACGCCATACCTGGCACCTCCTCATTTGTTTTCCATTCTGTCCAATTCTTCATCCTTCACACTCACATTTCAAAAGAGTCCAATCTACGGTTATCATCCTGTTTCAGCGACCGTGTTTCCACGCCGTGCATAACTACGCTTCGTATCAAAGTGTAAATGAGCCTTTTCTTAAAATCCTCACTCAACATCCCTGTCATCAATTCTCTCATCCTCGTGAAAGCTTCTTTGCCTAAAGTAATTCTTCTCCTTATGTCCCTACTACTTTGACCATTTTGGTCCAAAACACCTCCGAGATATATAAACTGTTCCACTTGTTTTACTTTTTGCCTTTCTATTTTAGAGTTTAGCCTAGTCTTTCTCTTTCTGGAAAACCGCATATTCTCTGTTTTATTTATATTTATTTTCATCCTATATTTATCGTTGCATATTTAAATTGAACGTACTTACGGTCTTGAGGCAATGGAAAACGAAATAGTCGAGACCGTAAAAATAATTGGCACTAGATATGTTTAACAGTGACCCACATGTTTCTCGATCACACACAAGCAATGCAAAATTTATTAATTAGGAAATAAACTTACAACCACTCGATAACTAGGTTGTGTTAATAAACCAGTCACTCTCGTGAATCGCATTCACTCACACGCTCAGGATTTGCAAGTGATTCGATTCAAGTGATTGAGTTGAGATCGAGGCATGAGAAGCCTCATGTCTCTTTAATCATTTCCTCCACATATACGTTGAACATCACAGGTGATAACGGACAATCCTGCCTTACTTTGCCTAAGGCTGCCCATCTCGAATTTCCAAACCTCACTCTGAGACGTATGAGACGTGCACAGGTTGCGAATTAGCTTCATTAGATTCATTCTATCAAGCACCTTTTCGAAATCTACGACACAGGATATTACGTCCTGATCCTTAATATAATATAATAATAGAAAATGTATATATATATATATATATATATATAATAAACACACACGCATGCATGCATGTGTGTGCATAGTGTATATACATTGATTTTTTCCCTTTGAGTTCCATTTTTCACTTTAAATTTTCATTATCTGAGTGGCCTCAATTCGGAATAAAATAGTGAAAGAAAAATTGTAAATGGCGATAAAATCCTGGAATTCCAAATCCAGTAATGATGTCAGATGTTCTCATCAGATGACAACTATAGAATAGCATTCATTGTATAGCAGTAACGTAAGTAATTCGCAAAGCACTTTCCTACGGTATTCTTAGTTTATTTTTATTGTTTTATTTATTTTCATCCTTTTTGAAATAATCTTTGAGGAAAAGCGTGCAGAACTGATATCAATTATTTAATTACGGTCTTCAATTTTTTTACACACGAATTTTTTCACTTTAAGATATTAATTCGGCTCTATTTTATCACATAAATTTTTAATGACCGTTAAAAAACTGTTATAATTTTTTTATTTTAAAGTATATGTTCATTGAGCATAGGCCCAAATATGTTGTTTTGACTTAGTAGTTATAGTTATAACTTTTCAATTGACTTTGCAGGCAACTGGCGTTTACCTGAAATTAATGTAAGCAACGTCATTATTACTCCTCAGCAAATATGATAGAGCTATAAAATTCGTCTCAAACAGTGGCCGAACTAAACAGTGGAATGTCCAGGTCTACAGATCTTTCGGTTTTGGTGACACCATCATTTTGTTTTGCATACCAAATTACTTTTTATTATAACGAGTCTTATATATGACCTTTTTATTCATTGTGAATATACCTGGATACAAATCGTAGCGGGAGAGTATGAAGGGCGACCCCCTGTGTATGCAATACGGCTGAAATATTAAGTCTTTCCTTGATTTATGGTTTAAGCTGTTTCTCAGCCTTTCATTTCATGCTTTAGAACAGGACAAAATTAATGTTGTATAATGTCTGTAACGACTGCAGAGTTAGCAGATGTAAATTAGTACATCATAGTATAACCTTGGTTTTAAAAATAATATATGACACTCAAAGCAAGTAAATGCGACTTTTTTTAACGAATAAATATAGTGTTTATACATTAAATAAGTGATTTACTCGTACATATTAATCTATGATACCGACGTTTTAGTTCGTATTTTTGTATGCGTCCTGCTTAAAATTATATTTTCATGCTTTCTAATAGTATTAATTTCTCTTTAAATTGATGAAGTTACTTACTTAAAAATGTCATTTACATAAGTTGAAACATTTTATGCATGCTTTAATTATCATTTTTTATCCTCGAAGGAAAAATTCTTAGTCTCATCAAAAACCAAAAAAAAATGATATATCCTGTTAGAATGAGAAGATTCTCGCTGAATGTATTTTTTTGTCATGCCTAAAGATTTTGCAGAGCAATTTACCAACAACTACTGTATCCCCATGGGTCTCCGTTCCATTTATTTGAGATTGACTACGAATTATGGTTCATAGATTCAATGATGGAAGTGAGTCAAAATGTTTACTCAATAATTGCTAACCAACGGCAACGCTTCACAAATACGTTATGCTTTCAGACTGGCAGAACACATGACCTCGGATAAAAGGGCAAATGTGTTATAAGAATCTTCATATAAATAACTCGTCTTGCTCATATGATTCTCAAATAAAAAAAGGTCTCTGAATTAGGCAAAGCAGTCACGCCCGTTGGGTTTATTCCTAAAAATTTCCCGTCCCACGGCCCCGTGCACGGCCCTCCCCTGCGTTCTTGCGTCACTTCCTCCGTCTCAGTCGGTCTTCAAAGCGGTGGGGGACGAGAGTGGTTGGTGGGGGGAAGGGTTAAGGAGGAGTTGCTAGCGGGAGGATGAATTGGGGGGGGGGAATAAAGCGGGGGAGAGAGAGAGAGAAGAGAAAAACTTAAAAGTAGGCGTTTCTATTCCATCGTTTTATTAATGATTTGGAGAAAAGGCGGTGTCTTGAACAGAGGGTACCAGGGAGGGCGTGGTATCGTGTGGGAACGTGGGAAGAGAGAAGTGTGCCTCGGATCCAATAGAGATCGAGATAGGAATTTGAGAATCACGACCCCCCCCCTTCCTCCCCCCTTTATCGCCTCGTCCCTTTTTATCTCCCCCCCCCCACCCACTCAGGGAACGATCCCCTCGCGGTCCCCAGACGACGGACTCCCTCCTCCTCGCAGAAGAATGAAACCGATTCCGAATTATGAGGGCCTAAAGAGACAGAGAGAGGAGGAGCAGTCTCCGCTCTTCTCTCCTCCGCGCGCGGAGATTCGACGACCTTCGTTAATGCATGGGCGAGCCCGTCGGCGTGGAGATCTCGCGGAAGTGGGCGTCTCGAATAATGTGTGCGCTAGTGGGGATCGACCGTCTATCAAGACGCGCTCACTCCCTTGCTGCGGAATTCGAACGGCCTTGCGTGACCCGCAGTCGACGTCCCGAATGAAATCACATTAAGGATGTCCTCCCTATGTTTCAGCGATAAGTCTGGTCCGCAGTAGGAAGGCGTGCGGAAGACTAGGCCATCCGTTGTATACAAACTAATTGCGTGAGAGATTCACTGCCATTATGAGGTACCTGTTTCACGTGAGAAGGAAGCACGGACTGTTCAATGGTCATTTCCAGTTGGCAGTTGATTATATTTTTAAATGCACTTGCAGATTGCGATCGCGTGGAATAGATGACATGGCTAATTCATGAATATATTTTATTTCAATGAATAATAAATTTAAATCCGTTCTCTTTACACGAGACATTATTATTACCTTGTTAGCGTGTCAACTACCATCGTTTCTGGGACAAAGTCATAAAGGCAAATTTTCATGTTTCATGTGAGCGTTTTCTTCTCGAAAAGTTAACATTTTTTTAAACATAAATTACGCTTTCTGTTAATCGAAGAACTTAACTTCTTTGTATAAGAAGTGGTGGTGTTGATTAATGGTTGATTAAATTGGTTTAATTATTAATTAAATGGTTGGCTATTTAAATTGTTGAATGCTTAAGAAGGACAGCGTGTCATTTACCCAGGTTGAAGAAATCTCTTACTTGATGTAAATCCCCGTGGGCCTAAAATCTGAATAGGAATAATAACCCAGTGCATCATATGTCGTCATAATGAGATAAGGTATGCAAAGGAGTTTTTGACAACCGACATAAATCTCCTGGCGAAAGTTTTTAAAAGGTGGAATTGAATGTGTCTAACTTTCATAGACTAAACCTGAGGACATGAATGTGTTTATCTATGCAAGGGGTTTTATACTTGATTTGGCTTTGATATGGTTTCATATTTGTCGTAATATTCATAAACGGTTATTTTTTTAGTTGTGGCTTAATATTGTTTACCTAATTTACTTTCCTTTTTCATTTGCGTTGATAATGTGGAAAGGTGCTCTTTATTGGGAGATCGTTATGACGCAATTCATGCGACCAAGCGACGATTAAACTTGAAATGTCGTAATTGTCGTTAATTTTTTAAGTCTTATTTCTATTTTTTCTAGCATATATACTATAATTATACGAACTATGAAAGACATTTTTGTTAATTAGAGCCACATTAAAACCTCGTTTTCTCCTATATTACTCGTCTTTTTAAATAGGTTATTCTCCAAGAGTATCTAGAATAATGGATTGCATTGTAAAATATCTTGTCTGTGGATGGACATTGCCATTGACATAGACGTTTCGTCTTACCTTTTCCAATAGGGAATTTTATTTAACAACACAGTTAGAGGGAAGGATCAATTGTTCCTTTTAAGGCTGGAGAGTTTGTGAAAGTGGTCTACTACTGAACGAAATATTATCATTTCTCCACGATCAATTAGGCACATAAATAAATTTGGAACCATGTTTTTCCTGAAATTAGTTGTCTCCCACCTCCCGAATTAAACTTCTTTTGGCAATTGCACATCCTTGTATTTTGTTAACGGGTCCCCTCCCAACATTCATGCAGCCAAAACCTCGAAGTTAACTCGAAATTCCTTCCTTTTGTAACTCCGCGCTCACACTTCACAGGTCAAACGGCGTAACTCTAGCGCATTCTGGTCTTCCTAATTTTCGTTTTTTATATCCACTTTTCCTCCCCCATTGACGTTTATCTTATTTCCCGAGTACCTAAAAACATGGTTGAACGAAAATCAGCCCAAGAATGACAGTGCGGCTGACTTCTTACCACCCTCTACTTTCTTCGTTCTGCTCCTTCGCTCGAAAAATTCTCTCTTCTTTTATTTCCTTCGGGAATTTTGATACCTCTAACGCATCCGTTATACCATGCCATCATTCCTTTAAAAACCCTTATCAACGAGCAGTTATCTGGCTGTTTATTCGAATTCGAAAGACACCTACAAGTTTCCAAACCAAATATTCTACCGTATATTTTCCGTGTCGTTCTCACTCTCCGCCTCTTCGCACATCTTTGTTGTCTCGTGGTCAGCAATACTCGTGTCTATATTTTTTATTTTATTCTTTATGTTACCTTTGGATAATATTTCAGTATATTATATTATATTTTCTGTTGATTAAGATGAGATTTTGTCCGTAGAATGGAAAAATATAATTCTAAATATTTTATCAAGACTACGGAAAATGTTTTATTGAGTTTATAGTCTAGATTCTATATTAGATAGATTAGTCTATAGTTCATATAGTTTATATTTCCCATTTCTATAAAGTTGATCTATTGATGGGGGTCATTTGTTTTCTTACAGTTTTTTAATAATTTGCTACATTTTCTACTATCAGGAACAAGATCCATCTGACTAAAATTCAAATAATACTACATAACACTGCAGAGTGAGTATGTTGGAAGAAATAATTAAAGTAATATTCATAGTTTTTGCCTTTTCTTTACTTCAATGGCTACCGTACCGCCATAAAAATTGGAGAGATATGTTGAGAATCCTGGGCATTGAAAAAATACCGATTGATCGGAAAAGCAGGCGAAGTAAAACAGCCGGGCAAGGGCTATGAAGTGGTTTTGTGTTACCTAACCTTTCAGGATGAATTAGTAAACATCGGCACACGGGAGTAAAAACAGATTTGTCACTGTATAGATCACTATAACAGAACATTAAATAAACCGAAAACCTGGGAAACTTAAAAACAACTCTTTTTCTCGTCCTACTCGGGTTTCATTTTCACAGAGAAGGATAGGAGTTTTGGGGAAATACCTGAGTTATCTCGCGGCATCTTCCTCAAAAAAACCGTTTAGATGAACGACCTCCTACACTGGAAATGCGACGTTCTGAGATTTTCCGAGCCCCACAAACTCAACTCCTGCCCATCCCCCTTCTTGTACCTACCACTTTCAAACGTTGCCATGGGAGGTTTTGTCGGCTTCATGAAAAGATTTTTCCTCCCTTAACCCCCATCGTCTTCTTCTCCGGCCACAGGACCGTGGGAGGGAGGGGATGGGAGGTTAGATTTGAAGGATTCGAAATGTAGAGACGATCAGGAATGTGTTCCGTGCAACAAGGCCCTCAGGGATGGAGGATGAGGCGAAGGGATGGCCGGCATTGAAGGATAAAGTTTTGGTCTTTTTGAACTTGGATCGAGGGACGAGGAGTTGAATAGGGAGAAAAAAAGCGAGAGCAGGGCGTCTTCCATACATCCAAAATATATTTTTTTTTATTGGTTCAAGACGCCCCGAGGTTCGGGCGTATTCCTGTGAAGAGCTGGGTACGGCTGCGTTCGGTTGCTGCGGTCCAAACCGCTACCTTCATTACCCATAACCGATTCCCGCCTCAGGGGACGGGAATTCCAATAGGATTGTGTCGCCCACATCATCGCTCGATTGATTAATACGTTCGTATCATAAACTTAAAGAGAGCGAGGGCTCTCTCGGCGGAAACGGAGAAAGGGCGAGAAAGCCTGAATGGTGGCCGGCCGTCCAGGAGTTATGGCATCGGCCAGATGAAGTACGGCCCGGCGCGTGATTTCAAATTAAACCGCGCGGAGATTCGCTCCCGCGGGCTGATTCTTCCCGTGAAGGCGTTGGTCGATATCATACTGGCTCTCGGATATGAAGCTGTGTCGGCGTTAAGAAGATATATCTAGGTGGCTCTTCTACCGTCGATGGTGCTCCGATAAACGGCAAATAGTAAAATACTTATCCCAGTCACAGAACGTGTTAAATTATTTATCCCGGTCCTCGAAATTCTCTGCCACTCTTGTTCAGAGCTCTACGTATATGGAGTAAATAGTTACGGACGCCGTGTTTGCGACGCAGTAACGGCAATGAATTACGCCAATTGAAAATGCCTAATGCCTTGTTTCCTCATAATCAGTTGGGAAATAAATATTTCTGTCAACATGAGTTGATTTAACAAGCGCTGCCATTGCGCCATTCACTAAATATTCCAATCAACCATGTTATTTTTAGCATTTTACGTGCTTGATGTCACAAGTAAAATATGGGAAGGAAGGAATAATGAGGAGAGTTGGTACATTTGAAAATCTGGTAATGAGCAAATTTTGTTGCCCCCGGAGGAAATTCAAGACATTTTCACAAAGAATAATAGGCAGTATGCTGTTTTTTAGTCATATTTGTAATGCAAGAAGAATGGCGGTAGTTGTAAATCAATCATCAGAACCGAATATTTTGTATTATCTTCGAATTGAATCTGAAACTTATGTTTTCATCACTGTTCTTGCTCAATACAGATGCAATTAATTTTTGCTCATTCCCATATATATTATTACTCATAATCAATTCATTTATGTTTACCTAATTAATGAACATGCTGGTGTATTATAATTAAATTATATGTACAATTTTTTTGCTATGCTGGTCAGTTGAATAGATGGTGAGAATTTGATTAATGAGGTCTTGCAACTTTAATTTTTTTATTTGGTACGTACCTATATGAGCACGCCAATGAATGCCTCTGAAAAAATACCGTCTAAAATTGCCAAATTAATTTCGGAAGCGAGGGACGTCAATTAATAATTTTACGGCTTTGGTTCCAATGCGACTTCCTTAACAGGCGCGGCCTCGGAGCTTAAAATAACAGTGCCAAAAGCCCTTGCAACTGGAAAAGGAATCGAAAGGTGGAGATAAAATTAAAATAAGAGCGCAAGGCAATGAAAAAAAAGAAACAAGTGAGCGTCTTAGCTAAGTAATAACTCGCGCGAAATAATTAGCCGTGACAAATGGAAGAGGTTATCAGTTTGGTCTGCTCTCTATAAATCCTTAACACCCATTCCACGCCTCTGTGCCCTCCCCCATTTTTTTTTTAACTGCCCACCGCACTTCTGCCGAAAGAAATAAAAAGGATCGAGGGGAAGAGAGAGAGAGAAAGAGAGAGAGAGAGGGAGGGAGAAGGGAGGCCGGGCCGCCGCGCGCGATCCTTCACGCCCACGCCGTCGAAGGCAGCCGAGCCACCTGTGTGTGCGACTCTGCGCGCGCCACTGCCGCCGCCGTCGCCGCCGCTCTGCCGGTGCGAGCGCGGGGCGGCCGCGCGCCATCTCCCCTCCCCCCCCAACTCGCCCTTCCCACCTCCCCCTCCCCCGGCCACCTGTTCCCTGCAGTCTCCCCGCTTGTCGAGACTCCCTCCTCGCGCAAAAGGGTCCCTCCTCGAATCTCTCCCTCAATCGAAAAAGTCCGGCCAAGGCCACCTCTAACTCAGCATCCGACTTTAATAATCTCCGTCGTCGCTCGCGCCGCCAACGCGTGTATAACGCTTCCGGGTAATTTCACTTTTTTACCGTCGCCCGCCATCATTCAGCAGTGATTTACGGATCTGATTTACGAATCTAGTTAAAAAAAAGAATCTTTTGGGGTCCTTCCCCACTCCTCTTCTCTCTAACCCCTTTCCCCTCCCGCCTCCGGTTAATTCAGTGAACTAACTACGAAAATATTCCAGCCGTTCTCATCTATATAGTTTTCCATCATGATTTTTTTTCATTTGAATAAAAATGCGTGTCTGGCAAGGAAGACTGATATTTATTGAATTATCCAGGAAATAATATGAATTTCTAATCACTGCTCCTGACTGATGCAAGGGCTTTATCACCATTTTGAATGTAAAACAAACTATTTTTCACTTTTCAGCTTCCTGTTAAAACTTTCCGATATTATGTATATGTTAATGGCCTAAGACGATATTTCAAAGGATATAAAATGCCTAAAAACCGATCCTATCATTACTGAATATTATTTGAGAGCGGTACTTGTTTTGTTTTAGTTTTCATATTTTTCTCTGAGAGGTTTAGTTATGCTTTCAGGAAAAACCTGATAATTTTGTGGTTGTATTTTGCTTGGTATCGTAAAACAAAGTGAAAATAATGTTTTTTGATCATGTATCTATTTTTTGGTTTGGCATAATATAATAACGGGAATCTTTGTATTTTTTAGTAGCTGCTTCATAATATCTAATTTTTTATGAAGAGAGTAATTTGTTAAATATGTACACACTATCTTATAAATTACCTGTTGTTCTGTAGACTTGTGATAAATTGCAGGATAAAATATTATATTGAAGAAATAAAGACCTTTCTTGATCCTAAAAGAATCACAAGAAACAAGTCAGAAGGAATCGAGATGTGAGGGGATAGTTATGAGAAGTGTTAGATGAGAGAAAGTTGTATTTTATCAGAGTAATTTTTTAACACGTAGACTGAAAAAAATGTAAAAGATAGCGAGTGGGGAGGCGAGTAACTCAGATGCATGGATTACTAAGTTTTAATTATTCAGTGACTTAGGGATTGAAGCTATTGTTGAGTGCATTTCAGATTCAATTCCCGAAGAATAGGTTGTAAATTGAAAGTAACAAAATGACTGAAATAAGATTTTCAAGAAAAAGTAAGACAAAGGTAATTAGTTAAGTAATAAGAAATAGTTTTGAGGTGGTGGTACAGCTCAAATTTTTGGGTATTATAGTTTGAAGGTTAATGATCATGGTAGAAGGGAGATCGTGATATGCATTCAGTTTGTGAAAGAAGCATAAGCTTAGATAAAGGTGATCCTCTGATCAAAACGATCGCATTTCTATTGCTCTATCAAAGGCTTAAAGAGAAATTAATACAAATTTTAATGTGAACATAACATATTTTCAAACATGATATTTAAAACAAGATGAAGAGCTTGAATTATAGAGGCTTTTGAGATAACGGTAAAAGCACGAATGAAAAAAATTAGGTGCACTGAGGGGTGGACAAACGATGTATTTTTATGCATGTATTTAATGGTGAAAAGAGGAAATTGACTGGTGAAATTCCAAGGAACCCCGATAGCCAGTGGTATGAGGTATTAATGGGGCTAAATTGGAATTTTAAAGACTGGGGAGGGGAAGGTAGAGAAAGAGTTTTGAGAAAGTGCGAAGTGTCCATAATTACACGAAAGTATGGCACAAGTCAGAGACCGTCCAAAAACTTCGTGAAATGATAAGAAGAGTGCACATTCGATGAAATCCGAGACATTGTTAATGTAGTTCTAAAAATCGATATGTACCCAAGAATTTTCATAAAAGAGTGTCCTATTTATTACGTTTTTGGCCACATGTTTCATGTAATCACCTCAAAATAACCCATAAGCTCCTTTTACAAAGCTAGCTAGCCTTGAAATGAATACGGTTCCCCTTAATCTTCATCAAAAAAATTAAAAGACCTCATGTCAAAGGCTTTGCACTTCATTTCCATGCCTGTCCCAATTCAACCGACACATTCATATAGTTTCATTTGAAGAGAGACGACGTCCGAACTTCTAAAAAACCTTGTAATCCTTTACAAAGACACCTACGTCTCAAAAAAAATGCAAAAGAAGAATAACACGCCGGATAGTCGGATAGTGGATTCTAATAATTTTCCCGTTCTCTCTCTTTCGCTCATTGCCTTTCATGAAGTTCGATACGCTGTTGGGATTAACCGTCGCTAAAGATCTCCCCATAAGGAGATGAGAGGCATAATATAACGCCCTCCGCCGCCTATATTCTCTCCTCTCCTTCCCCCTTCTCGAGAGAGAAAAAAATACTGGAGGGTGGAGGAAGAAAGAAGAGATTAGCGACGGCGCGTGGGCAGCTGATTCAAAAGACATTTGGATGTGGGGCCGGGGTGATGGATTGATATGGGAGGCGGGCGGGAAATGGATCGTGAGAATGAAGGCGAGGGAGCGGGCGCATACCGACGCCCCAATCTTCCCTCATCCCTAAAAAGTTTTCCTGCCTGCACCCCCTCTCCCCAATCAATCCGTTCGTTGTCATATTTGTTTTTTGTTCATTGCAGCTGCAACATTCGTATCCGCAGGGTTATCCTCCAAGGTCCTTAGCATTTGAAGAAAAACATATGTGCTACTCGTCTCGATAAGCTGAAAATTGACGAAGACGTTACCAATAGTACCGTTGATACCCTCTCTTTAAAATCTATGTCATTCGTAGTCTTCCAGAAATCCGATTTGATTGTACATGTCTAGCGATTGGGTGGTAATCAGTCATACGCATCCTTCCTTTGAGCGATAATTCTTTATCCGGAACTTGTGAGAATCACTTTTTGTTGGGTAAAATTTTCAAAATTTAGCATGCATACAAAATTTTAAGAGGTTGTTTAGCACTTTAACCAATAGTAATATTTTTATGTGAAATTTTGGCGTATTATGCAGAAACGATTAGTTATTTGATATTGAATAACTACTTATAGAATTACTACATACTGTACATGTATTATCTTTCAACTACATACTACTACTTGTATTGTTATTAATCACTATTTCACTGAAAAAAGTCGCAAAATTTTGGAAACTCTTTCTTAGAATAAAGATGAATGCCTTTCTTCATCCCAAACTTTTCCTTGTGCCACATTTCGTCATAGAGACATAAAAATGATATTTCTTTGATGCAATAATAAGCAACTGTAGCTTAGAAAGAAAAGCAGAAGAGACGGAATGTGGAATGATAAAAGGACAGTTGAAAATAAATCATGCCTTCATAAGTTTTAATGAAAAATCCGAATCTAACAGTTTCGCATTCTTTCAGGTATGCGAAGGCAATGAAAGGGGATAAATTATGAGCGCTAAAAGTAGGTGGAAAAAAGTGGTGGCCCGAGAAATAATTTTGATCGGGATCGGTGAAATACGAACTAGCTGGGACTAAGGGTGCAAAATTTAAGAAGCAATTGTCACACCTCATCCTACCTCTGCTGATAAATCAACCAAGTGGAAGGCTCAAAGAAATATGAGTAGGGTTATAAAATATCTTTGCTGCTCCGGGCGAATATGGTTCTGAGGCGTTATACCGACCACGAGTTGGAAACGTGTAAGATAATAGCCAGGTTAAGTTCAATCGAACATTCAGGCTTTGGAGTCCGACCATTAATACCCAAAGATAAGTGGGATGTGTGAGGTTCAAAAATATTTTCAGTTCACCAATTCTCAAGGCCCACTGTACATTTAGAAGATTAAGATTTCAGCTTGTTTGCATCTTTTAAAAAGATATAGAGGCTTTTATAACTGTAAATAATATCGTATGACCAATTTTACCCTTAAATCAGTTAATCGAATAAAATAATAAAGAGCTTAACCTGCATGAAAATGTATGCGGTTGTATGGAAAGTTCATATTACTGATAGAAACTATATAGTTTCCAATATAAAAGTAGTTCCTCTCGTTTAACCGTGGTAGATGATATAAATTTAGATGTGCCATTGGTTGTATCCTAAATTTTGTAATAGATAATGATATAACTTGAATAAATCAGCGGTAGGCTATTTAATAGCAATGAATATGGAAATTCTTTTCTGGATTAATTATTTTTACAAATCATTGGAAATATTTCGTGGCACCAAAATTAAAACCCAAATTTTCGTATACATATTTAATTATTTACGTTCAGGAACTATGTTAACATATATTTGAAGAGAAATTACTATCTGAAAATGGATACATCATTTTTTGTCAGTCTTAATCATTTATGAGTACAGCTGAGTTATAAATATCTTGCAGTTGGCAAAAAATTTGAATTACGTTACTTCGTTAAAGATTTTCAATACCCCGAAACATTCCTGATCTTCCATCGCCGTGTCACCAAATGCCTCCCTTCTGACATGTATTATTGAATTTAGAATAAATATCTCTCTGCCGTTCTTAGACATACTTATACATAGGAATATGTGCCGTGGTTTCAACATGCTGAAAGTTTCCTAATGGTAATTGCATTGTATGCTACCGTGATATTAATTGGTATGTATCGGATGGATGCGAGCTTCCTTTTCACCGTACACCCCACGCGTAGAACGCTAAAGAAATCCAAAAGAAAGTCAGTCGAGGGACCTGAGTCATCTCCTCTTACCGATGCCTATCTTATGCCATTTTCCCATGGAGTTAGCGCCGTAATGCAGTCCGCCACGGCACGTGATGCCCAAGCAATCCCACGGATGACTTCCTGGGAAATCGCTCCCAGCGGGAATACCATTCGCCCACTCGGTCAAATCTACGAAGAGGGCGCTGTGCTTCGTCGTGGAGAGGAATGGTGCGGGAGTAGTGAGGCGGCAGGTGCGAAGGCCGGAAGGGAGGGTCTCTACTTGGTTCTTTGAGGGACGGGCAGTCGACACACTCGGCTAGGGTTAGGTGTGACCGAGGGCTAAAAGGGCGAGCTGGGCTGGGCACTGGGTTGTAAGATAGTGAAGGACATCGAAGGAAGGGATTGAGAACCTCGAATGTGGTAATTCTTTAGAGGGGGTGGTGTTTTTGGGTAAACTCAACACTGGAAAACTAGATAAAGGCATCACTGGCGAGTGATGGCGATGAGAATTAGCCGTCACTTTGAGGAAAACATATAGACGGCCTTAATATAAGTGAACATAAGTTCTCCACTAAAACAACAAGGTGACCTTTGGAATTGGATATAAAGACAGTGGGAGAGAGTTGCTTGGGACAAGGATGAAGTCGAAGATATTCACCATCTGTATGCGATAAATTTGAAAGGGTTGCAGTAATGGATTTACTAAAGCAATATACAAACCGAGTCACTTACCTTAGATTATAATGTAATTTGATACATCAAAATGAAGCTATTAAAACTATGGGGAAGATTTTTGCACTTCTGAGCAATTTTTTAATTGTTTTATATCATTTTATTAGAATAATCTAAGGCATGAATTTTAAATCCTTACGAAAAATTGACTAATTTCAAATATAACAAGATATAGCTAAATGCACAATGTCTAGGGTGAAGTTATTTTAATAATTTCATAATAAAATTATTTTTATTAATATTAGAATAATTAGAGGAATTCGTTGTAGAGAAAAATGTGGAATACCTTGAAGTACTTGTGCAAAAGTATATTAAATTTCCCCCAGTCATCAACGTTTCATGTATTTAAAATCCAGAAATGAATGTGGTTTAAAATTAGAACATTTAACCAGTTTTACCCGCTTCGTTTTATGAAAAACGAGATATGTTGTGTGCACTATATTCCAAGAAAGTAATTGTTTATAAAATCTAATAAACCTGAACTATTTTACATTATATTATAGCATTTTATAGATGATTTCAACTTTTAAATGTCTATTATTTTAATACATTCTGCTTGATCTTTTCAAAATTTTAGTTATTTTTCACTAGAAAAGCTATTTAAACTAAGTTCCTTTAGTTATTAACGCACGTGATTTTATATTATCTTTTGAAACCCTGGAATAAATGTGAATACCACCGTTCCATCCCACTTCGGTGTGCCCGAATACCATAGGAAGCCGGTGACAGTGCGCGGAAACTCGAGAGTTGGCCCTTAACTGGCGGGACAACAATAAACGGCAGAGACAAACGTCCCCGGGAATATCCCTCCCAGCCACCTGATCGATGGACGCCTTCCACCCTTCTTGCTTCACAACTTGACCACACCCAGGAGGCACGTAGCGGACAAATATTGCTGCTCATTGTCCACGGGGTTCGGCTCAGAGAGACCCAGGTGCGCGGCCCTGGAGACGATTCATTTCAAACTTCGTCCCGTAGTCCAGGTACTTGAGCGTTAAGTGCTAGCGAGATGGAGAGAGTGAGGAAGTCAGAAGGGTGTGGGAAAAGAATGAGGCGAGGAAAAGTGTAGTAGGAGTTTGAGGATGGGGCGATGAGCCAGGGGGGTGAGGGGGGAGAGAAAATGCGACGAGGTTGGAAGGTGAGGAGATGACGAGGGAGCAGGGGATGCGGGAGAGATAGGAGAGACGATGGGAGAAGGAGAGGGTGAGGAAACGAAAGCAGTGATGACGACGGGGCGGGGTTCGCTAAACTCTTTTCTTTACCCCGAAGGATGAGATCGTCCCCTGGGGGTGGTCAAATGAGAATCTGGAGGAAATGTACAGAAGGGGTGAGGAATAGGAGAGAGAGAAAGGGGGGAAGAGGATGCCTCGGGGTGGTGGTTGTGGGCGGGAGGACTTAAAGGGGGGGAGAACATGGGGGTTGGCGGATGGGAGGAAGCGGGTGAGTGAGCGGGCGGGAGTAGATGGATGGCTGACTGCCCGGAGAGGGGTGTGAAGGAGAACAAGTTGGCTCGAATAATAAATTGAAAAACCGGGTAGGGTTGTGGTAGAAGAAGAGATTTCAATCATTGTTTGTATATCCTCCCAATTATGCGCACATGCATATTAACCTGTGAAAACTGAGCTTAGGGAGACGACATTTTTTGTCCGATTTCCCCACAATGTTTTTATCGATGCGTCCCGTAGATACTGTGCTGTAGGAAAAAATTGCTCAGACAATGTTATCTCTTGTGATCGCTGCCGAGAGTGAATCAAGTCCTCGGTGTGTATTAATTTATGCAAAAAATAATACCTGGTTAATTCGAAATGAGCTGCTCAGAGAAGCTGTGGGGGTGAAAGTAAAGGAGTTTCCCATCTTCGATCAATAAAATGAAAACATGAAAACACATAATGGATTAAAATTAGCTGACATAGCTTTAGGCACCGATATCTGTTTTACAGCAGACCATAAACACGGAAAGGGGTAGTATTTACTGGGAGGAGTTGAAAACAGTTGTCTAACACAAAAGTAAAAGGGAATGAAACTGATTAACTTAATGTTAAACGCAATAAAAACCTATCATGTTTTGATTTGAATCCTATTCAGGAAAATTTGTGGAAAATTGGAAGGCCGGCAGGTGTGGTATTCTTTAATTCCGTGTCAACTTTGTCTCATTAATGTTAGCGTATGATTTTTTTGGGTTTTGGTATCTTTTTGCGCCGATGATGCAAATCAATGGATAACAAATGTAATCCACTCTTATGCCACCATTTATTTGATTGAGAAATACAATTTTCATAATAATTAAAGAGAAGAGCTATCTGGACGCTTCAAATTGACATTATGAATCCTGGAAACGTTTTGATTAAGATTAAAACTTAAGCCTTTTATTAAGAACTGCCAGTATTTAAGTGATGATTTTGTTCCATATTGTCAGTCAGACGCCATTACACACTTCCAAGAATGCAATCGTTCTCTAATTAAAACTAGACTGAGCTAAGGTCTTTAATAATCGAGTATTCAATCAATGGGTTTTATGCCAATCAAAGTTATGAAATAAATTATACAGGCGATGAATGACCATTTAATGAGTCTATTGGTAAATATAAGTTCGTTAAAAATTAATATATCAGGCTAGAGACTCTAATTACTGATGATCTTTCAGCAATGGAACGTTGTTGTGTACACTTGTATTTATATGTGTTACTAAATTGTGTCAATTAATTCCACATGACATCATTTGAGTCGTTTTGTAAAACTACATTTTATCATTCAAAAGTTCATGTAAAAATTAACTTATCTACTTTTAAACATAACAGTTTCTAACTTTGTGGTTTAACTTCGTGGAATTCCTTCATTATGAGGATTTTAAAAAATTGTACACTTCCATAATAAAGATTTAATATTTCACGACCATGGTTTCTATGCTGCGCATCATCATCATTATTTACTTTTGTTTCCAATGCTGAATAGATTCAAGTTAAAATTCATATTCATGCTTCTATCTACAATTTATCTAATTTATTTAGGATTCAATTTTTCAGATTTTATGATGTAAATTGCTACATACTAAATCCTTAATAGCTTTTGAGAAAACCCATCTAGTTAAGGGATTAATATAGGTAATCTATTTTTCGTCCCGTCACTTTTATATCTTTTTTAAAATAAAATAACAGGAATCGTTGCATTGGCATATTACGCATTCTAAATCCAACATATAAAATTCGCACTCGTGAATTATGCAGTAAGTATATAGCCATCAGGTAAAGCAGAAAAGAGATCTCACTCATTATGGAGTCAGAAAATAATGCCTTCCTCTTCTGAAGTATCTAGTATCTTTATTCCATATTTGGCCTTCTAATAACCGTCAGATGACTCAGACGTATAGACTCAAGGTATGATTTAGATTCTACGATCTTCATGAGAAACTGGAACGGCTCTTTAACACCCAGAAGGTGGGGAACCACCGGTCGTCAACGCGTGTATTTAATTATAATGTTACGTGAGTGAACTAATTATTCAGCTCACATTTTTCCAAGTAAAAAATATTCCTTAGTTGAAGCAGATTTTAATTGGCGCCAGGTTTATTGATGGCTGTCGAAACCGTTCAAGTCGCAGTGAGTACCAACAAAAGCCCCATAATTCATTATTCGTTTTTTTTACAAGTTTTCACCGGATATTCTACGCTTTAATGTATTCATGGACAAAATGAACTCCCTCGCTTCCACCGCTCTGAACTCACTCTTTTAAACTGGATTCCCTTTTGAATAAATATTGGACCTTCTAGACTAAATCGTTCGGCATATATTTCATGTGCCTGCCCATACCTACTCCCTTCTCCTTTCCCCCTATTTTGAGAGTCTTTCAGGTCGCTCCTCTCTCCACCCTAGTCGCATGTCGCCGCACGCCCCTTCTACGTTCCCTGCCCTCCTCACCCCCTCGCCTCGTCTCATTTGCCCGCTGTTCTCCTGGGCTCACCTTTCCCGGTTTTCGGCCACCCGCTAAAATGCGAGCATAATTGGATCTTATGTCTCGGAAGGAGGGATCGCGCCATGAAAATTCATAGGACACGTTTGATCCTAATGGGGAATTGTGTTACCCGGTGGCTCGGGATAATGAGGGATTGTATAGAGGTGTGGTTGCATCCCCTTTCTCTTTCTTCCACTTTTCCGCTTGCAATGGTATCCGATATAGCGTAAAGAGGAAGTTGATAGAGGGTGAGCACTACGTGACCTCCCTCCATATGAGGACTATAATTAGACCATTACTCTCAGAGAAACAGCCTTGCCCCAGCTTGACTGTCGCCCTTTTAAAGCTACTATTCTCATCACACTCTCGTACCAAATGCTTACGCTTTACATATCATTATCTCGGTACGTATGCACGATATGTAATAGCCTGCTGGATTGACCTTGAAAGCTATAGTTTATGAGTTAAACGAAAAGTAATTCCTTTGTTACATACATCATACTTGCTAGTGATAGCTTTTTGTGTTTAAGAGAGTAAATCCCTCGTTTTCGATTGTGCGTCTTCTAAATTTTACTCATCTTTTGGCATATTTATTGTCATAAGTATGTACCTATCCGAATTAACGTAATCCAGAATTAGATATCAACCATCAAAAAACTAGACCATAGTTGGCTTAATTAAGCATATAAAATTGCCCCGAAGTCGACACAAATTCCTTATTACGGCTGGTTTCTTAAAATAGTTTGCAGATATCCATCAATTTGAATCTCATTGATAGAAATATATCGTATGTATCTGAAAATTTTATGAATGCTCATTTTGTGTAGAACACGAAAGGATATGCATTGAGTTTGCCTTTTAAAAGTCATAATAATTTACTTTTCTATATCATAATGTGTTTGGATGTCAATGGTTAAATCAGCTAATTTTTTTGTCTAAAATTTAATCTTCAATTATTTTTCCTCGACGTTGCAACACTATTGTATCTATTCCATATTGCAGCTCTGTGTCTCTGGTAATATCATCCGGCTTGATTATCTTGTAAATCACTATTAAGACCGTCCCGTGTCAGAGTTTAAGTATTTGTTGCTATTATACTGATCTTGTTTTACTTTTATGCTGCTGAAGTTTATGTGTCTATTGAGACCTCCAAATTTATTGTGTAATGTTAAGGGATTGAATTTTACCAACATCTACCTCAGGTTCTCCAAATAAAGGTAGTTATTGACTCCTTGATATTGGCCGTTAATAGTTTTATGATGCATTAATCATTCAGACTGACACGTAACGAAAGTTCTCAGGTGACAACTAATGACACACTTCTGGTCACTCCAAAGAACTCTCCCAACCTTGACGAGCGTCGTCCTACGCAAACCCTGAACTTGTTTCGCCAAGATCTTAAGCAAACACCAGGAAGTAAGCTTAATTTAGCAATAAAAGCTCGCTCTTATCTCCTTAAAAGGAAATTTTCAGCCATACAAGACTCATGATATATGCAATAAACTATGCCTATTAGCATTTTTAAAACTCCAAGCTTATAATTATTTCACCAATAAGGTGTGTTCTGACGTTAAAATAATCTCTGAATTTTTTTAAATACAAGAACTGGATAAATAGCCCCAAATATGGAATTCGTTTTCAATTTTACATGAAGGATATTTGAACTTTAAATTTGAATTTTATATTTATTTTAATGCAAGCTTTTAATTTATATTGGATTTAATCGCTGCTTTTGAAAATGGATTGACGCCTGAGAATTAAATATGCTCAATCAGTTTGAATTTTTAGACACTTTAGCGTATCACTTAATTGCATGCATGGCAGTCACAAGTTCAGCAAATAATTTCCTGTAGGGTTGGTGTATGTTTCCCTAGGTTCGATCAATAATATCACCTCTAATGAGAAATTGATTTCATGTTATTTAAAAGTATAATAGTTTTAATCTATGTGTTATGACAGCTAAGTTCACGCGATGACTATATGAAATAAGAAACTGGATTCAATTTGATGCTAGCATCGTAGATATTTTATTGATGTGGGCAAATGATTAACTTTATGCTTTCGTCATACATATTAAGTTCAAGGGTAAGCATAGAATATAACAACACCCTGGTACTGTTATATTAATATCCTTCATGCAATAAAGTTAACACTTCTCGTAGACGAACCTTATATATACGTACGGGACGTGCAAATGAACATTTTTATTAAGAAACATGCATGTAACACGTAATTTAAGAGAGCACTGATATGTAGCTTCGACTGTTAGAATTCCCTAGCATTGAGGAAATATTACTTTGGGCTTAATCTATGTACCTAAAATTGCTTTAATTACAACAGTAAAAGAAGTTTGAGGAAAAAAACTTAATGCTATTTTCTGTTGTTGGATATCCATTTATTATCCTTGTTAACTTCGCATTCCTCTGCACACGTATGAATAATTGAGACGATATAAATGAAGGAATATTACACGAAATACTTCGAAAAATATTAAATCCATTGATGATTCTGAACATATTATTGTAACAACCGTAATAAACACATCGGCTTTAGACCTTGGCAAAGGCTTTTAGGGTCGTACGTTTTGACGAAACGGACATCGGAGTGAAACTGCGTATTTGAAAAGATGGGCTGCAACAAGAAATATTTTCTGGTCTTGCGGCATCAAATATTGTATTCGTATTCTTTTAACTGTCATTGCGGTAGCGGTTTGAAGTCCCCCCCCTCTCTCTCTCTCTTCCCCTAGAATTCCGCAACCTATCAATACCTCTTCGCCCTCTCCTGTAGGGCGAGTTCCCACCGCTAGGGTGTGTTCGTGCTCGTAATTTAGCGTAGGCACTCAAATCGGTCAAGGTGATTGGCTACGGTTGACGGCGAGGGTGTACAAAACGAAGAAAATGGTCCCAAAAAGAAGGCGGAGTAGCTCGCTCGCGGGGTTCGCCTTCTCGGTCCTCGTTCTTACTCACTTTTCTCTCCTCCTCCTCAGAGAGTGGAGATAAGCTACTGGAGAAAGATGACTCGAAGAGTAGAGAAAGAGGGAGGGGGGAAAGGAGTAACAAAGAAAGAAGCGGACTCCGTTTGGAAGTTAATCGGAAATGGAGTTTTTCTAGGGAGGGGGCGAGAGCGTAGCCGAGGCAAGAGCACGCGGCAAGCGGCGGCGTCGGCGTGTGCAGAGGAATCTATAGAATATCGAAAAGTTAAAAATCGATCGAGATGGTAAGGGCGATATTTTTTTCTCTTGCTTCTCCGCGTGGGTGCGGAGCGTGTTCCGCCAGAGTCTCCCGTGGGTGTCAGAATGAGAGGTGTCGGAGGAGGAGGGTGGCGAGAGGGGTGGAAGTGGAAGGTTATTTTTGGTGAGGGGGGAGGAGAGGAAAGGAGTGATGGGAGCGTGGGCGAGTACGAAGGCGAGGACGGACGTGCGGCGGGGATGAGGTTGCGTTGATTGCTTTGGGAGAGGTAATCCGATCCCTCACACCCCACCTCCGCCCGGCGCATGATTGAAAATGGCGTCCCCGGAGATGATCGCACTGGTTATGATAGGGGTTATCAAATTGGCTGGAGAGTGTTTTACTGCATTATGTTTTTACTGCTTTTTATGCCATTGAGTTAGTTATTTATCCGAGTACTTACCAATCGACCTAAGGCATTTTATCGTATAATTGTGCCTCCAATATGTTTAAACCGGGGGTTAAATACCTACCTAATTTCACGTAAAGAATATATTGTTCCCACGTTTTCCATTTCTGTGCTTTCATTGGTCCTTTAAAGTCATCGTAAATTATGTGTTAGGAAGTTTCTGAACCATAACTTTAAAGGATTTGGATTGCTTTAACCGGTAATTAAAGTCGTGTGTTAATGTCAATGAGGTATCCCATCTACGTCTACAATGTTATTGACATTGCCCCTTTCAGAAGTATTGTGTTTCAAATCCATTCCATAATTCTGCATGGGATTAGTTGACAAGTCATCCGTCTGAGCAGAAGATAGATGGACTTAGTATTCCTGGAGATAATTAAGGATTTTGGTGGAACAAGAATATATATGGCTATTTTTCACTGACATCATTTCGCTTGTCGAGGCGTGGCTATAATTTAGTTTAACAGGTACTCTTTTTTGTTAATGATCCAATTTCAGAATAATAGACACAACATATATATTGGACTTTTTTTTATACTTAGGCCGTTTAGATCGCTTAGATTTTGCACTTTCATTTTCTAAATTTTTTGACTCGTATTACCTGTGATCATTTGAGGGTTTACGGGTAATTCAATCTTATCCTTGCCTCGTTAAATAACTAGCTTTTGCTTACTTCATTATTACATGCACAATTTCAATGGATCTTTGCATAGTCAATGCAGTTTAAATGTGCAAATCTTCAGTACCATTAAGTGGAGTATTTCTGTATAATTCTCGTATTTGGTCATCACCTTCATCAGCAGTATCATTGGCCAAACTTATTTCAATCAAATTTTATGTGAAACATTATCTTGATTATAAAGTGTAATCCCGCCCTGAATCAAAACTTTTTTTGAGTGAGTGGATTTCGCTGGACTTTCTGTTCTTTGGCTGTTAATTAGTCTCCGAATTTAACAATATTACTGTCTAAATGCACTCAGTTGTCATAAAATGAAAATATTGGTAGTACTTTCCTCGAAATAAGCATTTTTTTTGTATTCAGATGAAATGTTTGAGTCCGATCGGCCATTTTATCCTTCCCGATCATGTCATTATGCTTCAAATAATTTCCCCTAATACATTCTCAAAAATTCTTACAGGCCTCAGGGTTTTGGATATCAAGCCAAGAAATTATAGCGCAATCACCTTTTTCAAGTTGTCTATCACGAGGGAAAAATAATCGATCCAACAGTGCGTCGATTTCGTAGCAAACCCTTTATCTACACCTACTTAATGCATCATATACATACAAAAGGCATCTTACCACCAACCTTGGTGCCCTCCCCATCCTCTTGATCCTATGGTGACAAAGGCGAGCATCATTGTCTTCAGCGAGCCTTTGAGGTCCCTCCCGTAAGCTTAAAAACGAAATGGAAGAAAGAAGGAAGAACATCTTCATCCGAACACCGTAGCGAATGCGGTTCGGCGAGCCTTCGGGCGTTCAGATCTCCATATACGTCCAAAGGAGACCCGCTCTCATCTGCATCTTATCCCTTCCGTCCGCGATACGCGCTGCCGATTACCACCTCTTTTTCAAACCGACCAAAAGTCTCTTGCGCTGCGTGGTCAACACCATCGCCACCAACGCGATGCCATATATGGGCTTAAGCTTCTGATTTACCTTATCTAGATCCGAAGTAAAGATTAACGCTCGCAAAAAGTGTGACGGAAATCTTGGCAAAGGTAGAAGCTAGGTATTGTCCGTTAGATCTGGAAGACTATCGGGAGGCAGGCGTGTGGCTCTGAGCCACGAAGGCTGCAGCTCGCCCACACTTTCTTCGCAACTTCTTCAGCCCTTTAACTGGAATCGGAAGTAAAATGGTTACCTTCGAATATCACCCCTCCTTTCTGCCTCTCATCCTTGTGGCATTAGCCCACGGCCTCGGAGGCGGACAGGGGAATGCTTTTATCTTGGCTTCAGCGACAGTTAAATAAGTGCTTCCTTTTGTCTCCCCCGCTTCCGCGCGGTCCCTGCACGCACTCAAACTGAGGTAAATGGTGGTTGGTGTCGGTCGTGGGCCTCACCATTGCAGTGATTTGAATGTGTATGGGTAGTTACTGTTGCAGATCTAAGTTCACCACATGGGAATGTCGTCTTGAAACCTAGAATATATCCTTTAGGAAGATGTGGCTGTGGAAGTTGTAATGCCTGGTGGTGACCTTCGAGTGTGGTTTGCGATGTCTGCATTTATACCATTGTCGGAACGTGTGAATCATCTTGCTTCATCCACAATCTAGTTTTGAATTGCAACTGAAAACAGCAAAATAAAGATTTTGATCTTTGTCGTATGGAGTTAAGTACAAGCGAAGGGCGTCATATTTCACTTCAAAATTTATTTTTGATATTTCTAGTAAACTAAAATGATCTCATCAAAAGAATAACATATACCAAAAAATGAAATAAATAAAAGTTGCGTGGAAGCAATATCTATAGCAGTTATTGGCGCTATTGTATAATTGTAGCAATGTTAGTTATGCATTCTATGTGCCATTTTAATCCATCTTCATAGCTATGTCAGAAATATTAATTTAAGGATATGATTGCATCATTACCCAATGGATATTGCTCAGCATATAATATTCACACATTTAATATGCCTTATAGGAAGAAATTAAACCATGGCCAGACTGAGGAGTGGTTGCGAACCATAATGTTAGAGAATTCATTTGACTCAGAAATTACGTTCAGTATACACTTAAGATTTAATTGCTCTTTCCTTACGATTAATTCCCTCTTGCTCACGATTTGAAGAGGGGAAAATGCCACGATGTGAGAGTAAAGCTGCACAAATTTACGGTCGTGACAGTAATTATACTTGTTTTGATATTTATTTCTTCAGACTTGACAAATAGCATCAGGCTTGACTAGTCTATTTATATTTTGAGATCTCAATACAGGCCAATATGGCCTGTCAAATGACAAACCCATTTCTTGCCTACTCCTTGCATGTTGAATGAAGCAGCAAGCCTCTTTTTACTCTATACCGGGAAGCAATTATTCAAGAGTTTATTTGTTCTCAGATTGGAACGTAGCCGAATTTTACTCGTTTATTTGTATAAAAAAATAATTTTATTCTTTTTATCAGGTAATATCGCTTTCAAATGGTGAGAATCTTAGAGGAAGTGCGTACTTGCATGAGTTGCATTTTACGCATGTAAATAATTATTGCCTAATTCATCATTTCATAATAATTTCCTGCACTTAGCTTTCGACTTTTTTTCTACTTTAGTGGTCCATATTTAACATATAGTATTTCACTCGTCTATGTTTCTAGAATGGTAATAATCGTCATAGTTTGTCAGCTTTCTTCTCGACGCATTATGCAAGAAATTTATCTAAGGGAGTATGAATTGAGTCACTTGAGAATATGGATTTAATTGTGTATTTTAATCAGAGCATGCTAATATTGATAACTGTGCCTTAATTAACAAGTAAAGTATAAGTCAATTATGTTATTAGAAGATATTGCTAAAAATGCATTAACGTTCCCTTTTTCTTGAACATTTTTGGCTTGTTAATAACTTAATCAGAATTATCTTTGATGTGACTTGGATTAGTTTTCTGTGTTAATAATTCAACTGGTCGTTTCAGCCTATTCGCACTACTTCAGATATAACTGAAAAATAATTAAAAGACGCGTAGAATCAAAGCCATTCCTTGCACTATCAATGAGTCTTTAAGTGAATAAAACTTTATGGACAGTAATTCGCTGAAAAACTAGTCTGCATCGAATAAATCATGCCTCTTGAACGGATTCACTTACACAGCAATGGCCCTGTGGAATAGTCTTTCAATCGATCCAACGCCAACACATTTCCAAGGTCAATGAGAGACAATCCATATCTCGTCATTACTTTCCACATCGCTTAACTGCTCCGTCCCATCCGTCTGTTCACCTCCGCATTACAACTAATCTCTCTCAACTTGCATGCTGCACCATCCCCGCCACACGCGATCGAAGCCAATCGCCTTCCCGTCGAGAATATTCCCGGCCACATCCCATCCAACACCGACTACTTCCAGCTCCCACCGCGGTGGCACCAAACCACCCGCCCAACCCTCTTGTCACTCTTAACTGCCTCGCGATAAAGTATTCGTCCGCCCGCGAGAAAGGCCGAGATTTTTATCAACCCTCCTGGATGGCCGTCTTCTCTCTTTCTCAAAAGAATAATACAGCGCAGTCACCCCCTCCGCTCTTACCCCGTTTCCTTCCTATTTCGCCAGCAAATCTCCCCTCTCTTCCATCGGCCAATCCTTCCATCCCCACACCAACACCCGATGCCCACGCGATCATCTTACCCGCCCTCCTTCTTTGCCCCGGACGGGAAGACTTCTCACTCCTCCATCCAACCGTGATTATTTTTTTTCCTCCTCCCTTAAAGCAAAAGATGTATCCCTCCCCATCTCCACCACTTACCCGTTCACCCACAGGGTACCGCCGACCATGGGGTGGCAGTTGGGAGGGAGGCGAGACGGCTCTGAAAGGTGGCATGGGGACCTGGAGGAGGAGATGGAGAAGAAGTGGTGGATATAAAGTGGGGAGACATGAGGATGGGGAGGAAAGGGGGATGGGGAAGGTGCGGGGTGGGGGGAGAGAGGCAAGGGGGGGAAGAAACACCCACGAGCACCGGCCGACCGGCGCAATGTCACACCGTCCTACGCTCTGCTGTGCGTACTGTTGTTGGGGGCAAATGCGGAGAAGAGATGGGAGGGTTGGCGAGGAAAGGATGGGGGAAGGGAGAGGGAGGATTTCGCGGGATCGGGATGCGGAGTGGGGGAAGGAGGCGGGCAGGGCCGCGGGGCGTGGAACGGGGGGAGTGTGGGGAAGGAGGTGGTGGGTCGGGAGGGCGACGGAGGGAGAGAGAGAAAGAGAGAGGATCCGGAACAGGTGAGGCGGGATGCTATAAGAGAATGGGATGGGGGGAGGGAGGCCGGCGTAGGGAGAAGGGGGATGGGCGGGACCCTCTATTTCCCAACCAGCCTTCCTTAAAAAGGAGTCGAAGCGGGGGAAGGACGTGTGATCCCACGCAACACGCGCCGGCGAAACCACTCGCGGGTGCGCACAAGACACTGCTCCTTTCCCTCCTTCCCTCCCTTCGCCCCCCCTCACCGCCTCCCTCTCCCGTCCCAACTCTTCCCGTCTCTCTTATGCGATGTTTCCTCCTCCTCCCTCCTATTCGTTAATATCATCGCCCGAATCCCCCCTTTTTCATTCGTTTGGATTTTTTCATTTCTATATTTATATCAGCGTTATTTGCATATTCGTCTTCTCATACTTTTCTTTGTTCAAGCGTATTCCCAATTCACGCGTCCTATTATAGTAGAGGGAAGCCAGCATCTCGAAACACCTGCAAACTGGAATTACGGCTTGCTCATTTTTATTTTATTGAAATAATCGGAATATCCTATCGATGAGCCTTATTGAATGTATCTAATTTAGAATATAAATCATCTATTTGTGTATCACTCGAAATACATCCGTCCAGTCAATGGAAATATGAAATTTAAGAAAATATGAAACAACAATGTATGTTGTTATTGAAACTGTACTGTAACCATAGCATTCCATTTAATGACATATTCATAATCTCATCAAATTGTATAGCTACTAACTATATGCACAATATGTGTTTACATTGGGCTTCAGGATGAGGTTGCAATAATTCCTATAGTTAGAATTTATACGTGAAGGATTTGTACTAGTCAAAGTGCTTTAATGGAATTGTATAAACCTACATGTAGGGACCGAACTCACGGTGAAGAATTCCATTTTCTTTCAATAACACCGAGCCGAGTCTTTTAATTTTTTATTTAAGATATTCTAGTTCATAACTTCTATAAATTCTATGTCAGTAATACTGGGCATTTATTGGTAGAAACCATTTATATCTTCCACAATGGTACTAAACAACTTTCCATGGTAGACATTTTATGAGGCATTTTTCATTCAGACTTCAATGTATCACTTGTAAAAAAGCATCCCATTTCTTAGACATTATATAAATAATATTACAGTTAGTTTTCACATTACGAGTGATAAAATATTTGGATAAAGATTAAGTTTGAGAGTTTTAAAAGCAAGGGATTTTATAGGAATATACTAATTGAGCTTTGTGGCACCACGATGCTAAATTTCTTTTTGGAGAATTCTTTTTAAGTTTAGTTTTTGTTAACCATAGGCTTTTACGCTATGCTTGGTTTGTAGAATATTATTTTAATGAAATGAGTTGAAAATTTGTTACTTTGTTAATTGTTAAAGGAACTTTGTTACATATTATGAACAGAGTTCTAAAATTATGTTGGGTTGTTTTCCAAGGACCACTTGGACCCCTTTCACAAGAATTAGGTTTCATTGTAACACCGGAGGCTAGATCATTCATCAGTTTGCTTTCATTGATAGGAGTTAAAAAGATGAAATATTTGATGAATTTGGTGTAGACATTTGATTAGAAAGAGGATGCACGAGGGCGATCTGAAATTTTCGCGGCCTGATGATGGAAAACATTCGCAGGCTTCAAGAAAATACCCTTGGTAAATGGGAAAATGAGGATGATCAAAATTTTTTATGACTATTCCATAAGTTGGACTGGGAAATATTTTGCAATTGGGCTTCTAGGATTTCACAACATCACTCAGAAGCTAAGCCTTTCTCTTGAAAAAGGAATGTGATGTGAATGCTGGAGTAACGTGTTCTCGTGTTGTTAAGTATTTCGGAATGTGGTATGTTTTCAAGGTAATTCTCTCGTCGTTCATTATTCTTAGTAGATGTACTTCTCTTCCGTGGTGATGAAAATTAGTATGGTGTTTAATCATCTCCTGCCATACACCCTAGCGGTTGCTTGCAGGGTATGGAAATACCTAAAAGAAAATGAAATGAGTGAAATGGGAATTTCTTTGAGTTATTAATAATTAATTCCCTTTTGGCCATCACATAGTTTCATTGACCATTTACTAACTATTTTTATTTGTGTTATTCACTTTTATTTGCCAATAGTTTGAAGATATTTAAAGCCGTTATTGTAGACATTTTGAAAATCCAGTTTTTTTTCAATTGATCGCTATTGAGTTTGTGCATTTCTATTTCGACTCCTCTAACTCTGGAAGTGTAGACCTAAATATAGTCGGTCCAATTCCTATCTTTCAACGAGAAGTTTTTGACTCATTGCGTAAATATAAACACCTCCTTTATTTTTATAATTTTTACCGAATTTTTCATTTCCTTAGAACTCAAAATCTTATAGTAATTTTCTATTAAGAATGTAATTGATTGAACGTCACATAAACAATTATTAACATATGATATTTAGCCTTTTGTTTATTTTTGACATCTTTATAAACTTTGTTTAGTTTTATCTATGGTTTCATGTGACACCGTATTCATCCACTTTCTGTTTAATAACATTTATTTGAAATATAGCCAATTACATACACAGTCGCCGTTAAGTTTTTCCTCAGATTTCACAGCCTTCATTGATTCGTTAATCTCCCTCCCACTCTTATTTTACACACTCTTAAAATACCTCTGATCTCTTCCATTATTATTAGCTCTCTTATGACATACCATTTATCTTTCTTTTACTTTCTTCAGCTGCATCCTCCATCCCAATTCCCTCCCTACTCGCCCTATCCCACGCTGATATTATTCCACGCCCTTCACAAGCACATTCTCCTCCCATTCCATCTTCACCTCGTTTCTTTTCAACCTATCGTAATCTCGGCCAACATTTCCCATTATATATCACCTCTTCGTCAAGGAGCTTCATCTCCTGCCTCCTTCCAGAACAGGCACATCATCTGACTTCGTACTTCAACTCGAGTGCCGACTACACTGGATAAAATTCCTTCCTTTTTCCCTGCCTACATCCGCCACCTTTCTAGCGCAATTCACTTTATTACTATTCTTGATTCGTCCTTTTTTCCATTTTCTTAATATAAATTAAGTTTATGTCAAATTCACGAGATATGAGTGACTTCTTTCATTTCATTAAATGATTCTGCTTAAAGGTCTACACTGTTTTAGTAATGTCAAGTAGTTCTCCTATAATGGAAATTAATTAGGTAGTTATCTTTGTCGTGTCCTATCATCCATGTAGCCCAGTCGGGACGAATAAAATCCTTGAACTTTCAGCTAAACAATGATGGAGGAATTCATTTGATTTAAATAACTTAATTCATAATATAAGGTATTTACTTAGGATAAAGATAAAATTGAGTTAAGTCAACAAAGTATAAGGAATCTTACAAACATAATTAGAAAACTTCTTTGACAAATTTTACTTAGATAATATTAGCTGAATATTTATCTAGAACAAGATTTGTTTGGTGTTTTCATGGTGTTTTTTTCGTGAGTAAAACAACGTAAATTTCTGTTTTACGAACCAAAATATGTTTGTTGTCTCATTTAGCAACTTCATAATTTTACTAAGATATAACTGACGTAAAACCAAAGCTCCTTGCTACGGACTTTATTCCCTGTTTTTTGCATAATAATAATAATTTGGATTTCAGTGTTTAGTTGGTACATAAAAACACAGTGAGCCCAAATAGTAACTTTTAATATCATTTTTATATCCCTCATCATTCCAATTAACCTCTAGTTAAAAATAGTTGGTGCTTCTTTTCAAATAAACCACTACTATGATGATTAAGACGCTGTTTTTCAAAAGATTGTACCCCTTTTGATAGTGGTTTAGTTTAAATGGAGAAAAGTGAAATGCCTTGCTCTGCTCATGCACTCTCTTTCACATATCATTATTGTTTTACTTTCTTCAAGATGTAGTTCTGTTTATAATAAAAACATGAATGGGTGAGAAATGAATTTCCCGCGAATTCCTTTTGTGGGACTGAACGCTTGCAAGGTTTCCCATCTCGGTTGAGGTATCATTTAAGCCTACCACGCCCAACGATACTCCTTAACGCCACCTAATTCTTCATCTCTCACAGAGAGGGTGCTGCTAGTAGTTTTTCAGACACCTCGATTTTGGTACCACCATCTCCCTATTTTATTGGAATCGCTCTCTTGATAGCATTATTGCTGAGGTGAAGAAAACAAGGCATTTGTTGTAAACACTAATGGATATTTTTTAACTCCCACTCGGACATAGCAACAGGTATTTTTGAAGGCGTGTATGACACACGAATTAAGGCTCTGTTTTTATAATTTTGAGTTGTTCTACGCATCGTGTGTGCAATACCATTCCTGAGCTCCTCCACCCACCTAAACACTTTACGGGGTCGCCCACTTGAACCTGTTTTTTCGGCGTCCCGTCCGTGAATTATGTTGACAAATGAAATGAATGAAGGGGCATCCCGCGACTTTGATCAATGCAGAAGATTTTGGTGAGTTCTTTTTTCTGAGAAAACACTTTCGTATTTAAATTAGTGATGGGATTGGCTCTCCCCTCGTGTTTTATACGGAGTAGAGTGAATAATTACGTCGTTGTTTCGAGACTATAATTTTTCTCACGAGTAATGGGTACTTATGTCTATCGGAACTTGACTCATGTTTTTTAGTAATTTTTTTTACCCAATGACTTTTCCATCATAAACCCACACCTCCCAAACAATGGCTTAATTGCCGTTTGCGAATTACCATTAACCTATGTTTTAGAAAACGCAATTCAGAGAAGTGATAGTTATGTACCCTATTATGCAATTCCTAATGTGCCATCATAGAATCTTGAGAAACGTACGTCATCAATCAGGCATAAAAACATTTTCTGGTGTAATAAAAACCTAGCTGAATAGAATTTCCTGTTTATGTAATTATTTTGCGCCAAATTTTCATTTTGTGAAAAAGTAATCATAAATGATATTTACTGCAGCTTGGAAGCCAGAAGCATGAGTTTTTACGGACAAAGAACTGCCTGTGTTAACTTGAGTGAATTTTTTAAGTGAATGTTATCTTTTGTGGACGTTAATAAACTACAATTGCGCACATTGAATTAATTTTTTTGTGAAGCATTTATGTCTTTTAAGAAATCAAAATAATGGGTCTTTGAAGGTCTACATTTATCGTGCTAGGTTTTATGCTGCAGTTGGTTGTTAACATTACTCAGGTTAATGTTCTGTGCTAATATATGAGTATATTTTTCTCTATTTAAATTTAAAAATTACTGTCATATTGTTCTCACAACAAATGGAAGGCAAAGCCCTTGTGTAGATATTGCTTTTTCTTCTAATTTGGCTAATCCATTCCTAATGCTTTCGCATCAACAGTCCATAGATCTCCATTTTTGGCCAACTTCTTCATTCTGGAGTTGTCCAGGCAAATAACATATTGTATTTTTTGATGCATAGGTATCTTAGTCTCACTTTGTAGTTCCTTTTATCTCTGTAAACATTTATTACTTCCTAGTTCTGTCCCTTCAATTATTATGCCAACCAATCTTCCATGTCATAAAATGTGTGCTCTAAATATACCCCTTCTTTTCTGTGTCTTTCTACCTTCATTCTGTTTCATAGTATACTCTAGCCTCGTTCGTTGAAATTTCCTCTGACACAATTTGCATTATTTTCCTCCTAGGTCTCATCTCAAAAGTCACCATGCATCTCCTTATGTCAGGCCTAATTTTCAATACTTTACTTAATATAAGAGGATACTACATATAAATGTCTTAATTACATTAAATATTACTATGGCTCTCATACTCTAGTTTCAATTTTTTTTCTCGACAAATTAACTCGACCTTTATTTGTGTTACCAAGTGATTAAATGAGTGAATAGCTCGTTATTCGTATGCATAGTTCTTACATGTCCTTATATTGTGAAAAAATAATATTCACTTTTGTGATTTTCGTACACAGAATAGCTAATTGAAATGAGAGAAATTTATTAACTTAAATATAATATTCACTCATTTTTTAAATAGGAATAAATAAATATGACATAAGATCCTTCTAAAATTGGCCTGCAAATGTAAGATTTATTTCAGTTACAATTGTGGATATGTGCAATTGAAAACTCAACTGAAGTTAAAATATGTGATTGCCTAAACCTTTATTGTATCTAAATTATTTTCTGTATATTTCCTCCTGTGGTTGTCATGTCCACCATGTAATTGCTAGCTGATTTCTACCTTGCAGGCAGAGAGCCAACGGTAAATCACCGACGGGGACAGCCAATAACACGCAATGGGCTGCAATAAAACATTGCTCAATCGATTCGGTCGATTGCTTTAGAAATAGTCGTAAATATTTAATTCCTTATTACAAGTTATTTCCTAAGTTTTTCAGGAGAGCTTCCTAAATCCATATCATGTTGCTTCCCTTCGGCATGGTAGGCATTAATCTTATTTTGTTGGCTCCTGTTGCAAGCACTATTATAAAATAGATTTATATTTTATGAGCACTTGTGAATTAAGCTAAAAAAATTTCATTCCGGAGATAACTATTAACAATATAATAAAATTGTACTCATCGATTCAAAAATTGCAACAATACAAAAAGTTAACTTTTACAAATTTGAACGAGATATCTTGGAACATACTACATAGTATGTAAAGTATTATAGGGAAGAATTTTGGTTCAAAAGTGCTTCTTAAAGTTTTCTCACTTCAGCTCTTCAGACTTACGTCAGCGGTTGGCGACAATGATTGCATTTTTCTTGTTGCTATTTTTAATGAACAAAATTGATAATGGAAAATACCAAGTTAACTTTCCCTTTTCTTTTAATGCGATTGACTCCTAGCACTATTTAATTTGAAAATCGACTGTTTCCGTATTGTATTAAGCAAATCACCTTGTTTATATCTTTTTTAAATTTAATATCTCGTTCTTATGTTATATCAACCTACGTAAATCTATTCTAAAATTCCTAAATGAAACAACAGGTTTTAATTTTTTACCCTGTTACTCGGTGAGTTACTGGTTTCGCTTTTCTTCAAAAATTCATTTATTCGTATGCGTGGTAAAATGTATCTATCTATACATTCAAAACATATGTTTTGAAAAATTATATCCGGGGATACAAAGTAAGCAATAATCTTTTTTTTCTTTTTATCAAGTTGATGGAAGAAAAAGTATTTGGCAGATTTTCAAAGACACATCCGGATTCTTTAAAAATGCAAGCGTGTGATTTGGAATAAGAAAAATGTTCTGCGGAGTGTATTTCGCGCATGCAGATACTTTTTAGAAGAAATGCATCTCAAAAGCGAGACATGATGTGTGTTATTTACCTCATGCCTAGGATTTTTTGTTAGTAAGCGGATCATAACGCGTCTATGTAAATACTCGGAGGGTGTTTTTAATCTTAATTATGGTGATAACATTTTAGTAAACTACTAAACGTGTTTCTTAACATTTTACTTTTAACATTTGCTTCAAAGGTAAGAAAATGCATTGAAATTACAGGCTAAAGAAAATTATTCCAAGTTTACCTGCGGGAAATATTAGAATGGCGGCTCTTTTACGACCCTAGATGAGACCTTTGTGCTTGACTTGATCTCAACGGGAAATACATCTCCATGTTCACCATGAGAGAAGCATAATAATAAATGGAAAACGATCTCGATCACATAGGCTGTAAACAAGCTATAGCAAGCCACGTCTCTATACTTCATCCAGTCGGCCAATGGCGTAGGCGGCCCAGCAAGAGTCCTCACCCAGCGATCCCTATGAATTGCTAAAGAAGTTGGCCTTTAAGTGGCCTCATGCTACGCCCTCAAACGTCTAAGAGGACAGGAAGCTCGTTGTTGTTGCGTGCCTCCGTTTCTTTACACTGAAATATATTCTATTGCCTCGAGGTTACTGGACACGCGCATTCGTCCGGTTCTGTGGCAGATTGCCTTCCTTCCCTCTCCTACCTACGTGTCCAATCATTATTGATTTGATGTCGATAACTTCAACTCCAACATACCTCTTCCATCTTGCAAAATGTTTGTTTCCCAAATTTTTCGTCTTTCTCTTACCGGGAGTATTGAATCGTGGCCATCACGTTGCCAAGGGACATTTAGGTTTAATGTCTTGATTTGACATCAAGGTACTTTAGTGCTAACATTTTGGCTACAGACCGTCCACTCCACAAATACTCTTTATGGATAAGAATATGTTATTTAAAATGGATTCTATATTAAGGAATAAAGTATAAACTTTCTATCAAGTGGTAGTCAGAGTGAGATCCAAGCGGAAAGGCAGGGATTTGCGATTTTTGGTCAGGGCAAATATCATGACGGCCTGCTGGTCTCTTTACTGCTGTCGTTGTTATTGAACCTGTCTTAACAACTCACAGATATTAGATAATAGTTTAATTGACACTGGCAGAGTTCAATGTGTTTTTTTAGAATACCCCAAACTAAATGACTATGGGCTTCATGCAATCCCATCAGGGAAAGTTTTTAGGGTGAAAACATATCCATTAAGTGGGATGTTACATCCCTAATAGAAGATTAGATGAAATGTTTCCTAAAACATTGGACAACTTAGGAATAGCTGAGTAACAGTAAAAACTTAATATTACGTTCTAATCCTGTTTCTTCAAGTTATATTGTAGCATTAAGAACGGCACTGTATTTGAATTTCATTTGGTATAATCTCTCATCCTTGATGAAAGGCCTAAGTGTTGTATAATATAGCCATAGAGGAAAATGTCATTTAATTATTCCTCTAGAAAGGATATCTATTGGTTACAACAGATATATATTGGTTGTTTGTTCGAAAAGGTATCACCGTTATTTGCTTGAATATTACAAACTCGTAGTATGTTATTCATTGACACACTCTTTGGACTGTTTCCTTCATAACAAATACCTTATAATTTGACTAAGGATCCTTAACGTTTTTGGATAGCTTAATATTTTACCATTTACATTTTAGCGTGTAACGCTGGTTTTTAGATTCAGAAATCAATTTACATTAACAATTTCCACGCTATTAAGTGGTTATGGCAACCCTATGTGCTCGGAGAGTTAATGAATCTGGAAGCGATTAGGGAGACTGGTGCACTAATGCACTTTCACTTTGCATCGGTTGCTGGATAAAATATTACGGGGTTATCTTGTACTTTATAGTTAAATAACGTTAAACAAGAACTGAAAAATTTCCAATAAGTCCCTGTAGAATGTGCTTTTAAAACTGAATATCAGGTCCTCAAAAATTCGTGCCTGGTTAAAACTTCTGATTTCGCTCGGGAAGTTTTTACAAAATTACTCCAAGATAAAATATTATAAATTCCTCCAAATCCACAGAAGCTATTCTTCCATGAATCATCACATTCAGTTGGCTTTTTGTTTAATGCATGTATGAAATGAAATTCTATCGAAAAAGCGCAATATTTTCCAAAATGCTTTTTTAATAACTTACTTAAGATGTATGTTCTTCATTTTTATCCAATTAAGCGGGCTAAATCTCATTTTTATATCATACTATTTGATCTCAATGCGAATTTAAATTAGTGAATTGCAAAAAAGAAAAATATTTATCTCGAAGCAAGCATTATTAACAAGGAAATGAGTTCATACCACCCGTTAAAAGGAAAATCCGTGCGAAAAATAGCAAATGGAGTAGAATACGCGGTGGGAAGATAATGAGGGCAGGAGCTGAGGCTCCCTTCAGCAGAGCGCAAGAAAAGGAGAGTGAGTGAATGAGAGAGAGAGAGAGAAATCAAGATATATAGACAGTGATCCGGGGAGAGGGGAGGTGGCGGACGGACAAGGAAAGGAGGGAGGAGGAGGGGAGTGATGGAGGAGGAGGAAAAGGTAGGTAAGCTGAGATTGTCGCCGCGTGGGCGACCTGCAGCGCCGGCCAAAGAGATGGGCGTCGCGAAGGTCACCAGCAGACCGAATGACCTCCCCTGGGGGCAACGTTCGATTCCTACCGGGATGGACGCCCTCAATCTCTCCTTTTCTGAACTAAAAAGCCACTCCCCCGCCTCTAGACTCCATCCCCGCTACCGATCTCTCCGGTAACCGATGTTTCTCCTTCTGTTGTCGCTACTCACTCTATCTCGGGTCCCACTCCACCCGACTCTCCCACAAGCAGCTCTCCTCCGGCTACTCCACCCCCTCTTCGCTCACCTCTCTGTAATCCTTCTCCCCACTCTTAAAATTCTAACTAGCTCGTGGCGAGGGCTCATTCCGTGTACCTCATCACCAACCTCTCAACTATTTTTAAACAGGTTAAATTATCACATAAAAAAATCAGGTAATACTGAGAATTATAAGTAATCGATTCGTGACCTTTTGATATCCCCGGTGGATCCATTGGATCTTTCCAGAGTGTTTTAAATGATGATTCAGATATGAATATGAATTTACTCATGAATACCTTATTTTCGGCGCAGGTTTTCTTCGTTTTCCCTGTCCGTTTTTGGCCACTATCCATATTGGTTACTTTCCATTTTAAGTTACTTTTAAGCTTTAAAGCTTTAGTAACGATTCCCTGACATAGTATATTCAGCAATGTGTTTCATAGGACAACATGAAGTTCAATGCATATTTACTTCAAGAGGTTTGTTACTTTTCTGGTAAAGAACTTTTCAAATTCGACCAAGCTTTCCTCATATCTCTGACTGGGCGATAATTGTTTGACGAAACTTTAGGTAATTATAATGTTCAACGACTATCTATTCATTTGAAACCTTAGTCAATCCATGAGATTATTTTCTGTGAAGAAGTTACACAAAATAAATTACGAAGTTTTACCTTAAAATTGCATAATGTTTTATTAAATGGGAATTGAATTTCCAGATATTTCCCGGTTAACCTAATTGGAAAATATTTCTGATTTTTAGGAATTTGTAATTGACGAAAGTCTAACTGTAGTCTGGAACTCAACAAATTATCTAATAGTAATTGGTACTAATAGGACTTTGTTCCATAGAGATAACATTTATGTGATAGTAACTGTTTCTTCAATTCTTCCCTTATATAATGCATTCTGTTCATAATTAAATTTAATCGATAGTATAGAATAAATTATGCCTCTTTTCCAGTAATGGTAGAACTAGTTAAGATGGCGCCGGGTAATTCTATATATAACTTCCTCCTCTGCCTAATTTAAGCAGGCTTTTAGAATTAATTTCTGCGCAATTATTTTCAGCCTTATTATTCTTCCTTCATCTGAAAATACACGTATGAGAAAGTTACCTTAAATATGTGACGGAGGCTTTATGTAATAATATCATTCCAAAGATGCACCATTATTGGAATGGTAGAATGATAATGAAGGAAATTAGTCCTAAAAGAGAGCAACGTGAATGATTTCCTTATAATGGTATGGAGTATATCCAAGCTTCCGATCGATAACCACAATACTAAATCCTCAGCTTTTTTATTAAATATTTCATATTTTCAATTAAAAATGGTGTATGTTAAGTTTTACTCTTGGTGAAAAATTTAGTAATTTTTGATGCTCAAATCAACTTTTTATTGGTACTTCGTTTATTTGCATCTATTAAATCTACAAAGCAATTACTAATCTGTCCTGTAAATTATTTTCAAGGGCATTCGTAAGATTTTCTCTTGATTAAAGGTAAAATAAGTTAAATTGTGTAAATAATTCAGGAGCTCTCATCTTCAAACATCCCTACTACTCTTCTAAGAGTAGTCTCATTATAAACCACGGTAAATGTGTCCATGTTCTTGAGAAAATATATCCTTCGGCTTTTCTCCTGCAAAAATGTCCTCTCCTCTCTCTCTCTCTCTCTCTCTCTCTCTCTCTCTCTCTCTCTCTCTCTCTCTCTCCTCCATCTCACTTTAACTCTCCCATTCTTTACTCAGTTTTATAGCTTTTTTCCTCACTCTTTACCCTTACTCTTTTCGGTCTCTCTCGATTCCGACTCATCTGCTTACTTCAGCAATCTTGCTGTAAAATTTGAGCGGAGTGCTTCTGTGCGATTCTAAGCTTGAAAAGGTAATTTTTTTCCCCCATTATCCCCCACTCCGACTCATTCCGTTTCTCCCTCACCATAATCTTCCTCCGTATATTTTCCTCTCTCTTTCCTCCCCTTTCTGTCTTGCAAATTCATCCCGTCCCACGCCTCCCCGAACGTTTCTCGATGATTAACCACTTTGACCAAAGCGGCTGAAACTAAGGGCGTCCTTGTTTCCATCCATTGAATGATTGTCCGATGGCTACAACGACGAGGGATGGGTGGGGTGAATGGAAGGGGTTGGAATGACGGGAAAAATATTTGCGTATTGGAAAAAGTTCTCTTTTCCTTTTCCGAAACGGAGCGTAATTCGAGTTGTGCGCAAGCCTGTTTGTGTGTGTATGTGTGTGCGTGAAGCCGTTTTAGTACGTTCGACAGGTGATTTCCTACTCCTGGGCGCACTCAATAAAATAAACCCTTCACCCTCTTTCTTGGCAATAATGAGCATCGGAGGAGGCGTGTGCATGTGCGTTCCGCCTACAAAAAAATGAGGGCGGTCATAAGCACGCGAATGGAATGGGAAATTGAGTCGCAATGGGAATCTTTTTTCAATATCGGCCTCACTTATCCAACTTGTTTTGACACAAGGAGGGGAGTGATGAAGGGCTAATTCGGACCTAGATACGTGCTTTAAAGGTACAAGTCCAAGTAATAATTTTGCCTATTATCTGTCGTAGCTTGTCTGTGTAATCATCATGTATTCCAGTCACGAATGGTATTTTTCAGGGTGCAACCGAATTATATTCCAAAAGATTTCCACCCGACGATAATAAGCTTACCTTTGGGAACGCTCTTGCGGTAGGGGATAAATAAATGACCGTCTGGCCCTTGTAAACCAAGCATCAATGTGAAACCCACTGGAACCGGGTAGAGCTCTGATCATGAGCGAGGCAGCGGGAGAGAAACTCATGTAGCAAATGAGTGAACTGGTCAAGATTCTTAGCGTGTACAGATACATCGTAACGGAAGTTAATGCATGGGTCAGTACTTATTTCTAAAAAACATTGATCCTTTCCAACGACATAGGTATTGATAAAATGACCTAAAATAGTTTTCAGTTTTCACGTTTTAGAATTTTCAAAGACAAAATTACCGACAGTGGTCTTCGATCATGCATGTAAAAAGTTCAACATAAGAAAAGAGAATGCGGACCATGGCAACAAAAAGGTTGTCATACTTCTGAACAACGCTGATGAATGAGGTGACAGAGCTATGATAGAATGAATGATCGAAGGGAGCATTTCAAATTGAATAAGTGGGAATTTCTTGAGGATTTATTTTCATCGTCAGCCGTAAAGCACTGGTTTCAAGAAAATATGAGGCTCAAGGTATAGAGAAGGTGCTTATCATTTTTATAAGTGGGCGCTTTATCAATCGTAAATCACATTAGTCAATGCGGGAATGAAATGAGTGGGGTATAAAGAAGAAATAGAGCTCAAAGAGGAACCTAACACTGTGGAGACTCAATTATAAAAACGGCCGCTTTATCTTCTCCCCCCGATGAGAAGCATCCGTTCTGTTCTTCGAACGCTCTGGTGAGACGACCGCAAGTAACGCCTCAGGTTAAACTGGACTGGAATAGATGGACAGCGGCCGAGACACTCCAGTTATGACCGCCACCCGTCCTACCACCACCGCAGAGCTCGGGCCTCTCCTCTGCCCACGGTTATGGCGGTCGACCTGTGTTCAAGAGCACCCGCGAGGTTATTTAGAGTATTCCGAGGGCTCTAAATTAAATGGGAGGGGTCCCTGGGATCGGGGGAGTCGGCGGCAGTGAGTCCGGGTCGTGCGGTGGGAGGGGATCTCGAGAAATGTGAGGGAAAAGTGAAGCCGGGGACGGTGGAAAGGGTTTCAAATCGGGGAAGAGCACCTGGTGATACTTATGGCCGAATGGGTGGAGTCGGAGCGGGGTCCGCAGGTAAAGAAGGGGGGTATGTGTGTGTGTGGAGTGGAGGGGTAGGGGACGGAGGAGCGAATGGGTCAGTCCTCAGGAAGGACGCGCGGCAGAGGAAAGAAGATAATGGAGGATATGTATCACTCTTTTTTTCTCTTTACATCTGCAGGGCATGCGGGAGAGGAAAGTCTCTGCGGTCAGGATACTGCAGAACGTGCGGTAAGAGTGTATTAGATGGATATATGTGCCGTGCGTCCCAGTTTCCAAAAAGGAAGACCGGATGGATTACAGCCGGAAAATTGACTGCCGTTCCTCTTGGTCCCCATGCCATTTTGCATTCCTGGCTTGGTATTGTTCAGGTGATTATAAAAATGCTATTTTAAAATTCATATGATTTAAGTACAACACAAATAATAGTTCATGGTTTCGAGATGCTGATTTGCGAGATGATGTTTGATATTATTTTGAATATCAATATCCAAGTTCATGACCAACATATATATTTCAATGAAGATTACATTGAAGAATTCGGATAGGTCACAGTAATCATTCAGATTATCAGTTTTAGTACCTGTACACTTTAGTTTACGTATCTCTCTCCATAGCAAAATAAATCAGGCTTTGCCAAATTTTATCCCATATTTTCAGCAGTGGGATATAATGAAATAATTCAATCAGTAACGGTGTCTGGAATGAGTTTCACGATATACCTCATGCTTATAAAGCTCCTAATGGATGATAATGTTTTTCAATTGCGATGGTAATTTTGTTGAGCTAATACATTTTTTGGTGTTTATGTATTTTTAAATCTAGTATGTTGAGTCGTCTTCTTGTTGACTTTTCCATGGTTATTTTATGTTCTGACTTCGTCAATTAGTAATAATGGTATCCCCTAATGGGTAAGAGGAAAAATATGTTATCAAAATAAAAGGTTTCAGAGGTGACCGGTCCATGATCTAACATAAAATGAATAAATTAGTGTTGCCTCTTTGGATGCAGTGATTCTCACAAATTTATTTGATTGCCAAAATACTTTATTCGCTTACTTTTTCCTGGATTTTGTGCAAGTTCGAGTATAATGTTAAGACAGTCAAATATTTTGTTTAAGTTGTTAGGGACAGAATATAAGCGTAGGTGTTATTGTTCACCAATTCCTCTCTAAGGATACTGGGAATTCAAGTATTTCTTAATTTCAAGAAGCTGCGGGAGATACCGCGACAGTAACTCTTAACGGGGTCGTCCGCTTGATGTGCATTACAATGCCACAGTTTTAGTGTAAAAATCATTCGTCTTGATTCAAGATCACAGTAGACCAACTACTTTATCCTGCATTATCAATATTTATTTTTTGGTTTGGCGTCAACTACTACTTCCGTCATCTTCTGGGAGTTGGCGATCCCAGCTACAAGTATTTGCATGAAAAATTTCGTAATTAATGAGATTTATATTTATCCGCATATCGCCTAATAACCTTTCTTTGCTTTCTTTCACGTGTCCTTCAATTTTTTGTAAGGCCTTAACTCCTTTTTTTCAAATCATTCATTATTTTCATCCATTCATTATTAGTAATAAATCATATTCAAGACATTGATATCAGTTATTAAAAACTTGGACGGAATTGAGAATATATATCAATATGATGCATTCCATTTCAGATTCAGCGAGAATGATCCAACATCTTGAAATTGCCTCGGGATCTTTTGCAAAAGCTTGCAACAGGTTGGCTGCAGGGGGCGTTCGAGGAGGAGCAGCCAGTCGGAGATGGCAGTAGTAGTAATCGGTGCAGGCTAATGGCTCCCTCGAGGGCTCGAGGGAGAGGTGTGTGTAGAGATAGCGTGCATCGTGGACTTATTGCCGCGGTGGTCACATGAGTCGTAAAGTCCAGATGAAGTCTAGAGACGTTGTTGGACAAGGACATTCGTGGTAAGAAAACTGTCCCGAATGGGAGAGATGATATTTTTTCCAGCCTCCTCCGCTTAACTGTTTCCACGCTTTTGAAGGGAAAATACTGCGTGGATTATATTTTGTTTACGATCTTTTCCCGCGGAATTTTTCCCCACTTTGACTCGCGACATGGCGATCTTTTTTTTCTGCAGAACCGACTTGCTCCGCAAATGGCTTGACAGGACTTGTCTGAAACACGTACCTACTCGAAATTACATAGTTTTTTTGTCAGCTAGTTTTGAGATTATTTATTAGAAAGTCTTGGTTGAAAGCGAAAAGGCCTAGTGAATACTGAGATACCAGTCTTACTTTTCATGAGAGTGCGATAATAAAATTCTCAACTAATTTATGCGAGGCATGCTACGCAAAGTTTATTCAATATGAGTGAATAAAATTTTAGTTCTCGTGGGGAACGGAAACAAACTTACTTGTGCATTGAATCGAAACGCAATTTTAATACAGTATTTAAATATTCACCCTCATCGCTGGAGGAAATTTTAAGAATGGTGGGATTGCTACTTATCAGTAAATGTAACTTGATCATGAAGCCTTCGATTACCCTATCAAATGTATTTTTGCTCAGGATCCCGGTGCATTATTCACTATTTGTCAAGTTTTGCGTTGAACTTTCAGCTTTCGTTTTCGCGCGCGGTATAGACCTTTGAAGTTCTTCTTCTTCTCGAGAAAGAGAGAGAGAGAAAGAAGAAAAAAAACGTTAATGCTCACTAGTGTAACGACTTCGATAAAATTTTCGATATTTTTTCCTCGAGGTTTCCGGAGCGCCGATTAACGGAAGGGGCGATTGTTTCAAACGAGGGTGTAATTCTCATCGTGGCGCGAGGGGTCGGCCGGCATGAGGAAGGACGAGTTGTAACCGACGCATTTAATTTCAACTCTTAAAGGTTCGACGCCCCCATCGATGGAGTGGATCAGTGAGAAGGAAAAAAAACAAACCTCTGGCATTCTCTTCCGCCCCCTCCGCATAATAATAATCGATTGTACGCTCATTTGTGAACCAGAAGCAGCGCCTCAGCGCGAGAGAGCTCTGGAATCCTCCACACCGCCGTCGAGACACTCTTAACTTTCGATTGTAGTCGGAGAACATTGCGCGCTCCCTCTTCTTGCTCTTTTTTTTTCTTTACTTCCCCCCCCTACAAATTCACTTTCCATGTTCTCCCCCTCGATTACTACCCTCTTCACGCTCGTGAATTACACGCATGGCTTGGTTTCTTCTCTCTCTCTCTCTCTCTATCTCTCCCTTTCCGTATCGCTCTGTGTTCTTCGAGAGGAGGGCTCTAGTGTGGTCTGAGGAGGAATCGTAGGGTGGAAGGGAAGGCGGTCAGGAATGAGCTGGTTAAGCAGAAGCAGCACCGGTGATGAGAGAGGCGACGGAGTGAGACTGCGAGGATCTCACGCCCGCCATCCTCCTCTACACCCCCATCCACCCCGACGGGATTCAATCTCGTGGAGACGGGAAGAGGAATTGCCGAGCGGAGAGGTAGAGGAGGAGGAGGAACGGGGAGGAATCAGGAGTTTGTTTAAAGTGTACGAGAGTGCTGGAGAAGGAATGAGAAGGAGAAACTGACTTCCGCAAGTGCTTACTTATTTTTCACCTTCCCCTTACCACCTTCCTTCCCCATTCGAGGGGAAAAGATGGGATTTGATGGGAAAAGATGGCCGGAGAAGGATTTAGCGGCATGGGGTCGCGGGACTAATTTGAGTGGAGTCGCACCTCGGTGAAGGAGGGGAGGTCGGAGCAGGGACGCCCGGAGTTATTCGGATACCGCCGCCACTCACCGCTGCAATAAAGCGTGCGTTGCCCAGCGATGATCCCTCCCTCCTCATTCCCGCAGCTAACGTCCCGCGGTGGGATGCGATGGTCTTTGAGGTAATGATACCAAGTCGTAGCATCTCATTGCCGAAGGAACGCAATACCAACGTTCCTTTTCCCCCTTGGTGCTCACTCGGCGGTGGTGCTCTGCGGGAACGGGGCAAAGAACCTCGCGAGCGCATATTTCGTCGGGATGCGAATTTTTTTCGATTTTAATGTAAACGCGTGCCCGTCGTCACCAGAGCCACATCGGCATTCTATGGCTAAGGCTCTTCACCCCACAAGTGACTGAACAATTAACCTTCCTCTGGTTTGGAGGTTGCGAAACATTTCTTCTAAGGCGATTTGCATCAATTTCTGCTGAGTACTCTCAAACTTTCATCTCGAGGAAAGGTGGAATTTGAGAAATACTCTTGCAGAACACGGGATAATGGTTTGTGAATGTAGTATTGCGACACCGCAAAACTGCTGGGCATTTAAATTCACACAGTTTTTCTCGAATGAAAGGTAGATGAGGGAAATGAGAATTGTAACTCAAGATATGTTCACAGCTTTTTTGTATTGCTATGTACTCGATGTTTCCAAAAAGTATTCCAGAAGGAAAGAATACCCATTCGTAAGTATCATTATCCAAAATAGTACCGATTAATTATTCTCCGTTCTTTTTAGGTAGTTTTTCCGACAATGTAACATATTACCACAAGGAATTACTGGAAATAACTGTGGATAGATATTCGGTCTTGTGCCCTGGAATATATTGATGCACGTGATTTAGGTTGAACACGAATTGCGTAAAAAATATGGTTGTAGTGGAAACCAGATTTTCTAAGCAATCAAAATTTTTTGTTGGCATGCAGACATTGTTCAGTACATTTTATTTAGGTTGTAAGTTGCTCGACATTACTCACTGTTCAAAATGAAATACACTATGTTATCCCACAGAAGAGCTTTATGAGCTGTGGGATGACATAGTGTATTTCATTTTGATATGAAGCAATTCCACAAAGTTCCTATGGATACAATTAACCAAATTACTCACTGTTGTTTAAATAACACACTTCTAGAATGAAATCAAATCCTGTAGGTACACCCGAGCTATAATACTGCTGTGGCAGTAAGCTTTAGTCAAATTAATCCCTATCAATTTCTAGCTCCATTAAAATGGGTACGTTAGTGACGCAGATACTTTCATCACTTTATCAAAAAGCTGTGAGAAACTGAATTGTTCTCCGGTATTTCCACCAAAAAATGCGCACAAAATTATTTCATTAGGCAATTGCACCTTTTCTCTACTTACATATGTTCTGAGTATTAAGTAAAAGGAATAAATGGTCCACAGAGAGCTTCAACTCATATAAACAGAATTCGGCTATTAAAATATGACCCTTTCAGGATCGAGCACAATGGTGTCCTTCAATTGGGTTCTTTGTTTACATTGGAGGCTCCTTACCAATTTGGAAAGTAAAATTTTAGATTTCAGTATTAATTATAAGGTGAGAATGCAGATAGATCATATTTCATTTGAGCTTTGCATTGCTTTTCTAGCGAGCATTTTATATTTTATGATTACAGTTGTAAAAACATTAAAATGCCGAGGATGTACTTTATTCCTACAGACCTATAGCATCAAAAAAATTCCATAATTTGTACATTATCTTCAATCTTAGGATAAACATAATTCTCCGTTAAGTGCAGAATTTATCTACGTAATTAGACATCAAAAGAATACTTCAGTCGATGTATTGTGAGGTCATTTTAGGCCTGCCACGGCTGCAGAATATAACGTTCACCACCTAACGAAGAGTAAACGCGATTCTCACCGTATGCCTTACATATATTTTCCCTGGTTGTATTGCATTTTACATGCTGAAGATCAAAATAATACAGGTGGCGGCTTCATAAGGACTTTGGAGACTCGTAAAGTTCGGATTGCAGACTGGTTGGTGATGCCAGTGGTATGAGAGGCAGGGTGAGTGGGGAGGGAGTCTCCGAAGGGCTTAGCAGCATCCGGAGTAAGGAAACGCCACAAGCGTCAGGGAAATGAATTTATTATTACGGTCTAATCCGACCGACCGATTATTCCGCGCGCCTCCTTTTATTTCCTTGGCTGGTTTATTTTGCGAAAAAATTGCTTTATAGAGGATTTTTCCTTCTCCTCGGATGCTGGTCAAAGGGGGTCCCTCGCTGTGTGTTACTGCAGAGCCGGAGAATGGGAGGAAGGGAACTCGCTAAGCGTACTTTATGTGCGCAGTATGCTTTCTGCGTTCCAGATCCATTAGGAAGAGTTTTAAGGGAAGAATTTTCCGATTTGAACCTGGCGTTAGCTTAAGAAACATTATTTAGAGCGGTGGACGTAGAATGCTTCTCCCAGTGTGCTGTGGAGGTATTTACGAACAAATGAGTTCATGTAAAATTTCCGACGGTGGATATTTATCATCTTTTACTGTATATTCGGATTTCATAAAAGTGAAATGCGTTAAAATATTTCGGAATTTAATGTCCTCCTGTCATCATTAAATGTATGAATTTAAGTGCTAAGACTAATTATATTCTGTATTGATACAGAAAAACTTATTTTACCACTAAACGGAAGCCTCGAGAGGAGATCAGGTGCAGGTAAGTTATAGAAAATATTTCCAGAATAATATAACTAAAGTATAGCCCGTGGGGTTTGGGCAGGTTCTCTTGTAAAATGTCTGAGTAGCTCAGCTAGTCTCTCAGGTACTCATAAGATTCATAAATTATCTTTATATCTATTATTTGACGAAAGGTCTCTTCGGAAACCATATATATTATGAGAGTTAAAGTTCTAGTTAAAAATAAAAATGATTAGGAAGCACATTGATAACTATACAATAAAGAATTTTAGTATCCATAAATACACGTTAACACCTATGTTTTATTTTCTGAATATAAGACTTAATTATGGGCATTTAATTGTTTTTTTAGGGATCCCTAGTACACCATTTCATTAAGTTATTAGGCAAGGCATTGAACATAAATTTGGAGCTTTATAGGAGACAGAAATATGAGTATGGGGTATACGCTTTTAACATTTAAAATCACTCATTAGTAAATGTGAAAAGTAAAATAGCACAGGTTTCATTTGTTTGAGCTTTGTTTTAGGGGAAGCCGTTTCTATTTTAAACATTTCTACTTTGCTACGGAAACAATTAAGGTAACGCGCGACGCTTCACTTAATTTTAATTTTGCCTTGTCATATATTAAAAATATAAATTTGCAAATTTTACTGAATCGCATCTTATAATTATAGTATAGGTAGAAGAACTAAAGCAATAAATCTTATTATAAGTCAAAGGCTATATTAGCAAATATATGTGCCATTTACTTCGGATATTTAAATCTTTATAATTTTATTTTATAGGAAAATAAATGAGGAGAAAAACCAAATAATACGTTAAGTTGGCGTCACAAGAATTTCTAGCATGTGACTGTCTGCATAAATATGGAGTCAGAATCTCGACCGAAAGTAATACCTACACGTACTTCATATGCAAAATGTCAAGGTTAGCTTTACGGTTTCTTAGAGTCTCCATCATCGATCCAGTTTATCCGCGGTCAATCTTTTGTTAGTTTTCAATCCACCAACGCTGCTTTTTTCTCGCCCGGCTATTTAATTCCGCGCACCGTCCACTCGTCTCCCTCTGACTCATTCTCGTTATAAATGCTGGCGATGAACCTCTCTCTAGTCGTACGCACGTCGTTCCTCTTCCATCCAAAGCCACCGTCATTCTGTCCGTGTCACGCTTTCGGGTCGTTCGCCTCACCTCATGCTCTCGTTGTGAGACCACCGAGGAGAAGAGAGGGAGCGAGCGAGTGGCAAAGGTTAGAAAGTTCTCTCTCTCCCTCTCTCTCCATTAGGAGTAGAAAAAAATAGGTGGAAGGCTCTGCCAGTCTCCCAGGTTCTCAGAGGAGAGTTCCAATCCCTCATCTTGCACAAAGGAGGGCGCGCCTTTAGCGATCCATATTTGAGGAGATTAATTAGACGATATCCACCGAAGGAGTCGTACTTACCAGAAATAATCCCAAGCTTGGCTCCTGGCCGCGGGTTTTTTTGTGCTGGTGACATCATTAAAGATGGCTTATCCATTGATGGAAGGTATTTGGACAGTCACTTAGAAATATTACATACATATCGCGTGGACTTCTCTCAGTATGAGATTTGTTTGCCCTATATTATTTTCTTCTTGGGTAATTCATTTCTTTGACCATCCTTTCAAAAATCCTATTCTTTTCCAATCTATTCTTCGCTTATTCACCTTTCTCTCCTCCAGATCCTCTCCGTAGATCTCTACCACGCACTTACTTGGCCTTCTCTTAATTTCACCTGGCAACTTCCTCATTTTTGCTATTATGTTTTATATTCGTCGTTAGCCTTTCTCTCTATCTAATATCTTTTATGGTCAGACTCATCGTAAAATATGAACATCGGCACTATTCACCGTTCGCTGGAACTTTACTTGGCCCGTTTTGGCTTTAGCTCACTGAGGTTTGTTTCATGCATGGAAGTATTCTGCAAATTTAGGGTTGTGATGATCTGCATGACGGTGGACGATTTACCAGCTGAAATTCTTTCGATATGCTTTATTGAAATTTAATTTCAGTGGTCCGCATTTAAATAAAATAGTTAGGTGCAAATGACATATTAGCTCCGGAATTGGATTTCAATAGGAGGACACTAAACAACCTGTCCAATGAGTTTGTTGGTCGTTAAATAAAATACTTGTTCTGTAAATTTTTTTTCTCTAATTACTCACTGGATTAGACGCAATTATAGTAGCTTAGATGCACAACATCTACTTGTAAATTCATACGAGTGATCCATATTTTCAAAGGAAATAATACGACATAATGTTATGTAAGTCAGTACATATTCATAAAATTTATTTTACGGTTTAGGATTCTTTATTGCGAAAATACCCATGCTAGCATAGCACTTAAAAAGACATCAAGATTTCCTTGGCGACGATAGACAAGGAAATAGAAAGAAAAAAATTATCTATTTATGAAGAAGCTTAGAGTTCATATAGAAACTTCTAGTGGGTGTGAAGATTGCTCGAAATCAATCGAATCGAAATTTAGATTCAAAATTTAAGGAAGTATTTCATTTATGCTTTTAAAAAAATACTAATGCTTATTAGCTTATTTATATTTAAATTCATTATAATTAAAATATTGATGGTTTTCGGTTTTTTTATATTATTTCCTTAATTCGCGTCTGAAAAAATTGTTTATGAAAAACATCCAGCAGAATATTTTCATTCTACACTATTTTTATACATTTGAATAAAAGCGTCCCCTGTACATATTAGGGATTGATTTTCTTTCGTCCTGGAAACCTACGGGCGTTAGCTATGAAATTCACGTTTCTGGAATAAATTTCAGTTATTATTTTTTCGACAGACCCTATAAGTCATGGTTTTGTGATCAGTTATGGCATTATGGGCACGTCCTCCGACCTGCATCGTAGAATCCTGTCCACCCTGAGCAAATCGCTAATTGGTACCACTCCCTCCTGGTTTCTGGCTAATCGAATTCCCAATCTGTAGTGGTCCCTCAGAGGAGCTTCCGTCTGTCCGTGAGCGCAAAAATCTCTTCATCGAATCGAGTCCAATGGAAAGAACTGCGTTGGAGGGTGGGGTTGATGGGTAAAATAATCAGCCAACCACCCAAAACCGGAACCGTACCGGGGAGAAGTTTAATAGTTTTTTGTATTCGGCGAAATGATTTGCAAGAGGCCAGACCGGGAGACCCGAGTCGTTAAAGAGAACGGTCTCCGTTCCAACTCATCGGTCCCACACACCCCTTCGGGAGCATTTTGGGGGGCCTGGTAAAAAAAATGCTTGCATTCAGTCAGTCTTTAGCAAAGCCTAATTAGTTCGCCAGAGGACTTCAAGACTGGAAATGAGGGAAGGGGACGACAAAAAATAATTGGCCCCTTTTATCCGCTTAACTCCACCAATCCACTTTTTTCTTTCTCTGCCCCCCCCCCGCAGGTCGGAGCTTCCCCCTTTTCCCCGATAGGGGGAGGAGGCGGCGGAAGAAACGATGGGGCGAGACAGTGGAGGGTTCTGAAAAGAGGAGGATGCTTTTGATGCCCTCAAACGTTGGTTATGATGGATTGCGAACCACGAAGACAGCCCTCCCATCTCACTCCAACCCCCTTCCCCTCCTCCTCCCACCCAAAACCCCTTTGATGCAGATTTGTCCGTCCCTGCGAGGGAAAGATTCCGGACTCTTTTTGTCCCGACGGATGGTGGGAAGGGCGGCTGGCTCTCTCCTGCTATTCCCTCCCCTTTGCACGAGGAGCGAGAATTTTTTCTGCCGGAGGGGTGGTGGGAGGTGGGGGGACGAGAGGAGGGAGGATGGGGCATCGGTGTATGAAGTCTGGGCGAGGGGGAGGGGGAGGTGGGCCCGCGGAGGGGTGGGAACCCGGCGACGGCCACCCACGATACATTTGACCGTTGGTGGCCGACCTAACTGATGGATGGAATGTCTTGGACACGCGGGTGCTTCCGAAAGGCTGCGGTGGCGAGAGGCTCTGGGGAAAGAGGGTGGAGGATGGTACGGGTCGGTCAAGGGTGGTCGGCACGGAGGGGAGGAATCGGGAATGGGACGGAGGGAGGGAATCAGCAAGGGTGGATCATGCCGCCGGATGACTTTCCCCCTACTCTCTTACGGCCCCTTTCCCCCTTTGGAGTATCCACCTCGCCAAGTTGTTTTTTTACCACGGAGAAAGATGGAATTAACCGAATGGGCGGAGTGTCTTCACTCCCTGAGTCTCCGCGTACTTTAATGCGCTTTTTATAAGTCCCATCCCTCTCACCATCCTTTCTCTTCTCCATCTTGTACGTCCTCTCGAGCCTTCTACGTTGGCCCCCGGATGCGACTCTCATTCTTTCTGATCTTCTATTTCCCTTTGTTTCTCTTTATTCTTTCATAATCTTCCCCTCTCCGTCTCCACAAAAGGTCAAGGATTTACCAAAGGATCGCATGGCGGCATATAAGAGTTTCCCCTTTCATCTAGCTCCTTCGAGTAATGATTCGGTTCGTGTAGAAGGTCGTACTTGGAAACACTGATCGTGTTTGCGGGTGCCAGCAATCGAGTGAAAGGTGGAACAGGGGAAAGCCTACCAAGACACCTCATTCACCGTGCCTCTTAGTGCTTTCGTAATTTGTTCCCGTGCAACGGGGCTTACGAGCAAATAAAGACTGATCGCAAAATATACCGTGAACCTTATCATTTAAGTATTATTTACCGAATACCTCAAGAATATTTTCATTTGAATGGAATCAAATTCCTAAGTCATGTTGGAATTTCCAAAATATTGCCCTTGATCACCAGAAATTTGACTTCAGTGATTACACAAGAATCAAATCCAATGAATGTTTACCCTTTCACTAATATTCTTATGCCTACTTATTCAAGTAACTATGGTCTTAAGTGATAATATGCCTCGTTTTTTGTTTTTATGCGTTCAAGTAATTATTTTAAACCGTTTATGCTCAAATTTTACCTCATATTGATTTCCTCAATGTCCCTGAACGTAAGAAGGAGTCTGTTCATAGTAGAGAATGGCATTACTACTTTCTTGAAAGCAATAACCGAAATCCACATGCTAATGGTCATCAGATTTTCAGGGCTTTTTTATTGAGCGAAGGCCAATTTAAATCAAAACATTCTGTGCCTGGAATGATGAGGGTTTTTTTATTATATTATGTTAAACATTTTTTTGACCATTATTTAGCCAATAAACTTTCTTTATAATTATTTCATTAGGAATTAATATATGATATTTATTCCATGATTCTATATAGTAAAGGTTTACAGGTGAAAATATACAATTTTTTAAATCCTTACAAATGATACCACTAAAAGCCTTTTAAATGAATGATGCAGGGACTGATCCTGCTGAAATCCGTAAGATGATGCCACTAACTCTGAAAGTTACGGAATAACTCTAACCCTAGGTATTATTAACGGCAACGAAAAGAACTTTCAAATATAAAATCGTACATTTCCACTCCTTGATGCTTTCTCGCGCTCATGGCCTAACAGACCCTCCTCCATCTCTTCCATTTTTATGATAATCAGAAATTGGACTTACATGTTGTAGTCCATTTGCGACCTAATGCGACATCTTTAAGAATGGCGTGGGGGCGTGGCCGAAAAGATGGAGCTAGTGAAGACTTAACCAGTAAATGGGATCTTCCTCAGACAATGAACCAGTAGCTCGAGGAAAAGAGGCAGGGGGATGAGGGATAGACGAGGCGGTGTTGGAGGGACTCACCCCGTAGCACAAGGGCCCTTGAAGCCCGGCGCGCGCCTGCTTGGGATTATGTTAAACGGAGATACCTTTCCGGCCTTTTGTGTCCTTGGATGAGTGTCATGGGAGCAGGGATTTATCAACATCTGGATTTCCTTGCATGGAGGCGGCGAAAACGAAAAATCGACAAGTACCATGAATTAGCTTTTGATTCAAAGGTTATTTTAAAAATATTCACGCACTATAGACAGGTTTTTTCCTCTCAGATGTGTAGTGTAACCGCGGATAATTCATTGATCAACGAAGGATTTGGTAAAATCTGGCATTTTGGTTTGTCCATTTGATTATAATTGTGGAGGAACACCTTTGGCGTATTTTGTTTGGACAAATCAATTTTAGTAGACAAATGAATTCCAAATAGCATCGCTTATATGGCATCGCTGAGACCCTCAAGAAATATAATTTCCTTAGGTATGAAGTCCAGAATGATGGTAGCTAGTGGTGATGGCTCTTGAAAATAAAACACGGCACGCAAAAACTTCCGTTCGGGTGATCTAGAAGACAAGAAAGAGAAATGCTTTCACTCCAGTCAAAGAATGATAAATAAAAGACAGCAACAAAAAGTACAAATGACGATCCAGATCTGATAACTCCGCCAAGCCCGTTAACATATTTTGATTCAATCTCGGGGAGCACACACACCTCCTCCACGCCTTAAACCGACCCTGCTTCACCATCCCTCCCTTTCTTCTACTCTTGCCTCTTTTTTCCCACGAAAAAATCCATCAAGCTTACGTCTTTCACATTTTTTCCATCCCATCTTCATTTATTCAAAGATTTAATCGTTTTAGTTCCCCGTTGCTCCGGTAAGAGGGACCAGCGGCGAGATAAGAAGATGGAGGGAGCCAAAAAGCCCACCGCAGGAGCGCAAGTTATCGGTGATAGGAGGGGGATGAGGGCGGTTCATCTTCCGCTCACATCGCTCCTCACCCCGCCCGTCTCCCCAAGCCATTTCCCGACCCGCCCTGGAAAAGGGGGAACCTTCATCTTGTCACCGCCGCTCATTTTCGCCGCCGAGCGTCACGAGAGTAAGCCCTCCCAAAAATCCGTCTCAATCTGTGAATGTAATTGCTCGGATCAGCCACGAATTTCGTAAGGAATCCCTCAATGTGACTGTATAACGTTTCACTTCAATTTACCTCTCCAACACTGCCACAGACCTGCGCTTAAAACCTCCATTACCATTTCCGATATCACATTGTTGGCTTTTATACGAGCAGTTCGACACTTAATGAGAAAGTCCAAAAGCAGCATGAGTGCCGTAATTCAATGGCTGGATTGAAAAATTCATAAAATTAGAGTGACTCGCTAATAGCATTCACCGCTTCTTTCGGGCCTTCAGTCAGACAGGATAAATTAACTGGCGGAGATTAATTAATTTTTCTACTTGCCCTTGCTTTGAATGATGACGTCCAACCGACTAGGTCCTAGGGGATTCGTTCGTGCTGATGAATGGTGTCTTTCTATCTTTTTTCCAATCATGTAAATATCTGTGATTCTCCATGAGAAATGATGAACTTGCTGTAAGTTGGCAGCATAAAATTGTACAGCAAATGAAAGATAAAGAATTTCCAATTAAAAATTTGTACTATGATAATAATGGTAATAAATTGTTTACAGGTGAGTAATGTAAAGTCATAACAAAGCAACTTCATGGATACTGGCTTAATGTATATGAACGTCTCTGATTGGAAAAGGTCGTTAGTCAGAAATAAACGAAGCAATATTGAATGTGAAATATTGAGAAAATAACTTGAATATGTTGGGAAAAAATAAATTAATAAATATTATATGTATATATATATATATATATAAATTTCTATATTTATATACGTGGGTCGCGGTAATCAAGGGAGTACAGCGTTGAACTGCTGACCGGAGGTGCTCGGGTTCGATTCCCGGGCAAGGCACTCTGGGCACCTGCAGCTCCACCTAAGCTATGTGATTTTTCGGGTACCAGATCTTCCTTCATCACCTTCCAAACCGACCTTCGGGTTGATCATAATTATTGTGCATAACTTCCTCACGATCAGATGATTTCAATTGTTTGACAGAGAATTGTTTGACATTTATATTACGTTTAATCTTTAAAAGTGATTTTTGAATGATTAATAATATGCTTTACAACCAAATTTCAAATGCGTAAATTAGGATGACCGAATTTAATTTTCAATCGAAAGTCTCTCGCCACATCACATTCATCATTTATTGTTGTTTGATTCCGTGTTTTAAATAAATGGCAACTAATTACTGATGTTGAATATGGTGTTTTATATAAATATATTTAGAATCCTATTAGCGGGAGTTGATTTTTACTAAAACTATTGGATTTGCAAATTCTGGAGAGTGTTACCGTGTGGTTTGTCGGGTGTAACAGTTTCAATTCCTTTCAGACGTGAACTAAAAATATCAGACGTGATTATTAGATCTTGTTTGGGAGACCTTTGAGTGAACAAAATGTACAGCAATTACGGATCATTTTGGATTTATTATGAAAAAGCTGAGGTGTTTTGTTTTGTAATTTTTATTTTTTTATAACCAGTGATATTCTGGGAATTATAGAATTAGAACTTAATTTACCACTTAAGTTATTGTTGGTATTGGTTATTGTTATCTCCGATTTTTATTTTACATTAAAATAGTCTTCTTCGATGACTTTTTTACGGGCAGTTCAGCCGAGTCGGTCATCTTATGTTATTTTGCTAAAAGAAATCAAGGAGCGGGTGTTTCATTAATGCCAATGTTTTACGTTATGACATTGACAGTATGTTTTAATAGTAACATGTATCCTAGATTTCTTTTAAAACATTTAAATAAAGTCGGAAAATGACTATATACATTTTAATTCAAATTAGTGAACATTATATTGTTATTAACTTGAAGGAGATATGAAGAAAAAATTATATACCTCTGCAAAAAGTCCCGAGCAGATTTGAATTTCATGGCTCCGCCAATATCAGAATTTTTATACGGTTACCATTAACATTTAATATGTAGTCTTTGTTTCGCGTATAAAAAAGAGATCTACATTGTTAATCTCTTTGTACACTTACATAGCTTGTAAATTATTTGTTTGAATAGTTGTAGATTTTTTTACACTTGATAGTACTTTGTAAAGGCACACTTGAGAATTTCTATATGCAAATAATGCATACAGTCCAGCATTTATTCCTTTAGCTCTTTTCAACGGCTAAGAAAATACTTATCTAATTTTACTTTGTCCCTACTTCACCTCGTAAGCGGAAGACTTAAAATTCACATGAATGTCTTTTTTATCTGAGTCGATTCTTAATTTACGACATCAATCTTACTTGAAATTCCCCCTTACCCATTGTGTGCCCCTCCCTCGTACCTTCGGTACCTTAATATCATTTTCTAACTATCTAACCATATCATCTTTCAATTCGACTTCATTTCCATTGCCAATCTCAAAACCCTGGCGTCATCTTTCTGTCGCGTTCGCAGCAGGCATTCAAGTCTCCCAGGAAATAAAACCATCCCCTCATTACAAATCTATTTATCGCGACTTAATTCCTCGATCTCCAGTGGGGCCAATCTACTTATTTTCTTTTTCTACATTTCTAAAGCCATCTTATCTATCTTATTCACCTTCAAATGGTCCATCGACATCAAACCCTCCGCGATCCTTAACTCTTTGAGACTAAAATTCCCCCTTTCCCTCCACCACCTCCCACTCTTCCTCCCACTCCACACCGCTGCCCACACCCTCTAACCCCTCCCATCACTTCCCCTCTCTTTATCCTCGACTCTTCACAAACGACCTCTTTCCACTAAGCTCCACCCAAGCGACTAAATACCAGTCAATCCTTTTGATTCTCAAAACCTCCGCCGCCATTCCATCCTTTTATGCTTTCGACCCCTTCCTTTCATCCTCTCTATCGTCCTTTCTCTCTCTCAATCCTCCCTCTCACCCCCAAACCACGCTGGCTGCTCTGTCTCGAACCACCCATCGTTTCATCAAAGCAGATGTGGATAGGAAAAAAATGGACAGGAATCGGTTACAAATAAACAATCGTTGACGATTGTGAATAATGTTGTCACTTTGCTTTCCAAATGGGAGGCAGCAAGGAGGGGAGTCCGGTTCGGAGAGAAGTGTATGACGAAATAGGTGGTTGTCATCTTACGTTATGTTTCATCGTCACGACGCCAGAAGCTGGTCAAGTTTGAGTTACGATTGGGGAAATGTGCATTTTTTCAGTTTTACGAGCCCTTGTCATCTTAGGACGTAAATTAGGCATTGTTAATTTCGGTGTATCGATTATTAATCAACATTTACATTTCTTACATTCCATGTCTCACCTATTTCTCATGAACTATGTAACTTATTCTCATCTAGGTATTTGAATACCTTTTGTAGGGGTTGAACATGATAGGTATGTTTCTGTTACATATTTTCCTGATCGTACAGCGTCTTAACTTCCTACTGAAAAACAACTATCAAATTTGAGATTTCATTTCTCCATTCGATCATACGTTTTTCTGTGTATATATCTCATTAGTATTATCATAAGTAACATTTTCGTGTCTCTATCATTTTGCATGGATTTATTTTTAAAATACTTTCTAAAATTGAAATTGACAACTCACTCTTGAAGCGTATCAGCTAGTGATAGCTCATGTTGTTTTGATTGTAATATCCATTTGAGCAAACACATCGAGGATTGATTGTACTTCATTTTCGACCTGTATCGTAATTTGTGAGATTTATATTTTCTGTCTGTTTATGAATGCTTATAAAGCTAGCATCACTTACAAATAACGACCAATTAATCGCTCTGAACTCTTTGTGTGTCACATTCTCGTCTACTCTCCCGTAGCAATTTATCTTCCTCAACATGTTTCTCTGCGTTCATTCATTCGCCATATATCTATCTATTTCTCTGAAAGCTCGACCGTCCTTGCTCGCGCAAGAAAAAGTAGCATCCCACAAGCCACTTGACTCCAGTAATTTCGACCCACTTATGAAGGGTGTTGGTCATTTGAATTTAAGTAACTCCTATTCATAATAAATATGAATTATATTCAATTAAATATATCGCCCAATTGAGCGATCTATTAAATGGTCGAAGAAAAAATCTTTTCTCGAGTATTTTCATCCCTTTAATTTAATATAATTTTTTCATTTAAAATTATTTTCGTATTCACTAAGTCGTCACTGCTGTAATGTCACGAGGAAAAATTTCATGCCCTTTGTGGAGTGAATAAAGTTGTATTCTTGTGCAATTTAAACTTTACAGCCGCTTTCTGGTTCGTATAAGAAATGATTCGCAAATTACCTCAGATTAAGGTCGCCTCCACTACTACTACTGCAAAAAATGATTGCTACGTGTGACTTATATTTTTATTAATCACAGATTAAAACTTAAAATTTATTTTAATAATAATTGTTCTCTGTCTGAACTTATATGTTATTTAGAACAATAAAGGTGATAATTTTGCTCAAAAATATTCTTCAATTTTATATTTTCAAATATTTAATTTATTTTGTTAAGCCCCTTATAGGAATGATTTAAAGGCAATGGTCAAATATGCTAATTATTAGGACAATAATTAGGGCAGTGATTTGGTTGACACAATCTTAGCGAAATAAACGAATTTAAGACACAAGGACTTTGTTTTTCCTTGCAACCTGTCTTCCATCAAAACTAAAGTATACAGAAAAAAGTTATATGGAGTGTAATTTACATAGCATCAGAAATTTTTTTCCAGAGCGAAACACTGCCAGTTTATCAGAGATTGGAAGGAGCCCGCCAACAGTGAGAATCAAGAAAACGTTTATCTCGCTCTTGCTATCTCCCTTACGTTATTGCTCTATCGAGACCGTTGAAAACGACCCCGTGAATGAGAAACGATCCACGCCACCCCGTTGTCTCCACGACTGTCACCATTTTAGGCTTTATGGCGTGGCGTGATCTTGAGTACCGCCCATGTATACGAATAAACATGTATTTGTTGGTACCTTATAAGTTGCTGAAAAAAATCTAGCCCTACCCATTTGATCCATTTAATTTTTGTTGGCATCTAACAGGTGCCTTGGATTATCGTCCACTTGAAACGAACAGTTTTATTATGTCCGGCACTTCTAGAGGATTGGAATTTATCTTTTTTTTATCAAAATAGGCAGTTAAGGAATCTGAAGCAGTCTTGCTACTTCAAATACATCGAATCCTCTCTTGAGGTTTCGAACTATATTCTCTTGTAAACTAGTGCCTCTTTCAAATTCACATAATCTATAACGGGCAATTCGAGTATAAAGTTGCGTTAGCATGTCAAAAGACATATTTTATATTTTCGCGTCATGTGACTATGCAAATGTTATGTTAGTTTAAACAAATTTGATCATGATGACAGCTTAAGATTTGGCTTTACGTTCCCTCTATGTCTCACGATGTTATGCTATAACAGTATATATTTAACCTTCCAAATCCATTGCATCTTTTAAAGTTTACCTTCTCAACGGTGTTTGCAGTTTTTTCCCAAAAAATAAGTTGTTTAATTGAAATGATCGTGACAGTTGATAAATATTATTGTTTAGCGATCGATGTGGCAGTTTTTAAATCACCTTCATGGTAGTCTCAAATATTAATGTACAAAAAATATTTTCCTTCGTGTGAACTTGAAGCTGAGCTTTGATTAATTCACTACTCATATGAGCCACAGTTTCTACAACAAACCCGAAATTTTTCCTTTATTCAATCAAATACGTATTTCCGCCCGGATAATAGACGTTCACCTTAATTCTCGAGTTCTCGTTAGACCATTCCATAAAATTGCCTTAGTCTAACGGTTACAAAAACTTCATTCAAGCATGCGATTACTTAACCAGACACAATTATTCAAGGTACGCAGTAAATAAGAGGGCGAAAGGGTCGAGCGGTGCGTCCATCTGTTCTCCAGCAGTCGTGGCATTCTTAAGTGTATTAAAGGCGGGAGATGTGTCGTAAGGAGTGTGCGCCGGTCTCGTGGCAGGACTTGAGGACAGGATCACGTTACACGGCGCATACTCTTGCGGGGAGTGGCAGGAACATTTCCTGAGTGCCCAGGCCACCAACTCCAGTTACACCAAACGTCCATTTATAAATGAGGCAGACTTCGTTTGCCGTGATTTTGCACTTCTAGCCTCCGATTACCTTGAATTATTTTCATGCTAAGTTAAATGCATAAGTTTTGTTCTCCTCGTTTCGTCGTCATATGCTATGAGTTAGAAAAAAATGTATATTAAAATGCATTTACAGGCACTGCTCTGCATATCGTTCGGGCTTCTGTATAGTATCCTCGTTGAAAGTTCTTTACGACTCATATTTTCATTTTATCGTGTTTTTCTAATTATGTGTGTTTTAATTTCATTTTCGAATTGTCTTGATGTTTAAAGTTTTTAGCATCTAATTTTAATTGCATTTTCCATTAACCTTATCGCAGATATTTAGAGGAAATAATCTCAGCTATAATTTCTAATAATCTCAGTAATAATAAGTTATTTCGTTCATATCTGTAAGGTTAATTTATGAAAACCTCACACGCACTTGTATAAGTATTGTATGTAGTGTTCTACTTTGCATCGATTCCACCTTAGGTTGGAAAGATACCCTAGGCTGTAAAAATGCATTTCTTTTCTCGCATGGGTCACGTTTTTACATACAAACGTAAGGCTCTCAAAGTTCATTATTGATGCTTAGTTTTATAAAAACCTGAGGCCAAAAATAATCAAGTTCTGCAATTAGTAAAAATATAAGTTGCTGTCACAAATTAATAAAAGTATTCATTTTGTAAAATTTTGATAATCTTATTTTTTGGCGAAAAACCAGTAATTTTATAGTCCATAGGCCACAAATATTTCTACGTTTTACTATTGGGTAAAATTTAACAGTGGATAATTTAGATGCTAATTCTACCACTTTAGAAGAAGAGTTGCGTTAGCAAGAGAGGCAATTACATTAAGAGGATTGATGACGGGTCCACCGATAAATTATGTGAAGTAAAGATTAATAAAGAATTTATAGGGAGCTGAGTGCTTTATGGATGTGACCCCTGGTATTTGAAGCAAGAGGACGAGCGTCGCTTGGAGGCTTTTGTGATGTGGGTGAGATAGGGAATGGAGAAGATAAGTTGGACTGGGAGGAAAACAAACATTGAAGTTTGAAATAGGGCGGACAAAGGGAGAATGTCACAGGGGAAATTCTAAAAAGGGAGAGGGATTGGGTGGAGTAAATATTGAACGGCAGTGACATGTTTAAGGCCATGAGAGAAGGGAGAAAGGTTGTCGAGGGAACCACAGAGTGGGATTTTGTGACAGCATGAATGGAGGCATAAGTTACGAAGAAATAGGAAGTTCCCAGAATATTTAGAAATAAATAGCTGTCGAGGACCGGCCAATACCTATTTTTAAGATAGATAGAATACCCTGATTGATTGATTATCTAACGTCTATCACGTATGCATTAACTGGAATGCTTTATTGATTTAACAACATAGTGTGTTTTCCAAACTTTTAAGATTGTGAATTTTACAGCACCAGCTGAGTGAGCACGTACCGTTGTATCTTTCATAAATACACATAAGTGGGCCAATCCAAGTATTATCTTTCCAAACGTTGTCTTACTCGTGCCTTATTGGTTTTTGTCTCTTCATTGCTCCCAAGAAAGAGGATTGTAATTACTAATATCATGCGAAAACGGCGCGATACTTGCTATTATAAATAAGGTTTTTTGACAGTAGCTCATCTTCAAAAACGAGTAGACTTCAAACGTCCCGATATTTTTGCTTCTGCTTAAAAGTAAAGTTCGATTAATAGCTAAAATGATGCAACATATGAAACCAAATTTCGTTTCTTACTTAAACGGTTTGAAACGAAGAGAAAATATCTTAAATGCAACCCTAGAACTACTATAACTATTCTGATATCTGAAAAAATTTAAAAAAATGAAAACTGATTATGAATAAATATTTTTCGTCACATGCAATTCTTTAAAAGACATAAGAAATGTTTTATTTTCTCCCATTTGATACCACTTTTGTTAGATTCAACACTTTGATGGAATCTTATTTTTTTAATAAATACACTCATCGCCATAAAGTAAAACTTCCCTATGATTACAAAGGATTTGAACATCTCCACAGATAAAAACCGTAGCCTAATTTTTACCCCCTATATATAGCATAGGGGTTAGAGTATATATATATGTATATATATATATATATATATATATATATGAAATATAATTTCTTGTATTTTAAGCTATCACCCTGGTTCATATTTGTCCTCATTTTTATACTATAGGGCCCAAGTCCCAAAAAGCCTTAAAGCCGCAAAATTTCAGAGTTTAAGAGGACGCCTCGGTAGCTTAAGTGGCTAAAGCACTCGATCGGATATTGAGGGATCTGGGTTCGAGTCCCAGTCAAGGCGAATGATTTTTACGCTCTGAAATTGTTGCATTGATATACTATAGGGCTTAAAAGTATTGTTTTTCATAAATATTTGATAAAAACTGAAGCAGGATAATTTTCCAACTGGAGATGTGATGTAATTTGGCATTTTTTATTAAATCACAGTTATAAACCCGAAGGTAATATTGATAGTAATATTTGTACCATTTTATGTTATAAATTATAAATATACATACGAGTAAGACATTAGCTGGCAAGTAGCATTCTGGGAAGAGCTAGTAATATTTGAGGTGAAATATTAAATGGTACCTTTTCCGTAATTGATTAATCACGTTCCTAGACTTTAATTCAAATGCCAATCTAGGGATAATAAAACCGTTTGCAACCAATAAACTCTCATATTCCGTGCTCAGAACCTATTCTTGGCTTCCTGTAAATCCGTCGTACATTTACTTTTAAGATTGTTTTATGAATTTATATTTCAAGCATAATAAAAGCGTGATTATCATTTTTAAAAGAACAAAATTTTTCAATGCAACAGTTTCAGAGTGTAAAAATCATTCGCCTTGACTGGGATCCCAGTCAAGGCGAATGATTTTTACACTCTGAAACTGTTGCATTGAAATGCACATTAGCGGATGACTCCGTTAAAAGTTACTGTTCCGGCATCTCCCGCAGTTTCTTTGGAATTTAACAAAATTTTTAATTGCGCATCCTTCTAAATATTATGGCAAATGATGGCTGGAAAATAATACATCGATATTTTTAACAATTGTCTATCTTAATTCGTCCTTAACAACCCTGGAACAAATTTTCCATATGTTTTCGATATTTTTAAATACATTAATTTTTCAAACTACGTTTCCAATTGCCATTAAATGCTGCCATATTCACTCTTGACGTGTTCAACGGGTCCCACCCAACCCCTCTCCTGAGTCCACTCAGCTTTGATCCGATTCCCTCCATCCCCGATCCAGCTGCGACCTTCCTCTCCCCATCTCGCACAGAGCGTTCCTCACATCCATCTTTCCATTAGCCGCCCTCGTTACGCTCCTCAACTGTCGCTTAAACACTCTTTTCCTTCATCACGAGGCGAGAGGCGAGAGTGAGAGGAGCTAGAGAGATATTTTTTTCTAAAACTCTCCAGCGGTGCGATCCAATATCCCTCTCCGACATCCGTGGTCCACGTTATTTCTTATATCATTTTTTAGCTCGTCCCCCTTCACCTTATAATCCGAATGAGAACAGTCAACAGCCCTCCCACGTCCATGAGAAAGCTAGCGTCATCTCGTTTAATACTTTTTTTTGTTTTCCCGTGCATAATCTAATACCTTCAACCTTCCTTCTCTCTTCGACGCCTCCTCCACACTCGTATATCCTCCAACCTCCCTCCCACACTTACACGTCTTCCTCATTCCCGTTCCGCGTTTGAAGCCTTTAACACAACTCCTTCAAGGCGGAGAAGGGGAAGCTCTCAAGACCGCGCTGCCGCCTCTGTTGTTGCTCCACCATTACGGAAAACCGTCCGTCCCTTTCCTCGATCCCCTCCTCCCCCACCAAACCTTCTTTTTTTCCCTCTCAAGCTCAAAGCGTTTCACCTCTTACGTCCGTGGCAGATTCTTCTGTAGCAAACTACCGTCGGACCGATCTTTCGCTATCACTCGACCGTGGGAGATGGGAGTGAGTGGAGCTTATAACACCCACTCTTTCCACCGACTTCCCCCGCGTTCCTTCCATCATTCCTCCTGTCCTGTCCCTCGTTTCCCCGGATACTCTTGCCGCTTTTCCCATCTATCCCTCACTATCATTTTTCAAGACTCCCACCTTCAAGTTCTTTCCAACTTCTCTGCTTCCCTGCACCTATGAAGAATTTGTTAATTCATTATTCCGAACTCCGTGTAAGCCACGGCAATTAGGATGGAGGGAATAGGGAACGGTTGTCCCTTTTTCCTCGCCACTACTTTTTTACTCCCGGAATATTTTAAAAGTTTTTAATCCTCCTTTCTCTCTTTCATCTCTTTCCCCATAATCTTTAAATCTAGAAGAGGGCGAAGCGGAAGCCTTCAAAATGAGAGATAGATGGAATTTGATAATGATATTTCTCCGTGAATGAAGTTTTCTTCCACCAGCCTCGAATAGGTTTGCTACCTATCTTAACGCTCTTCTCCTCGCTAGAATTGACTCCCGTGAAGAAAATGATTATTTTACGGGGTCTGTAAAAGATGAATAACTTCGGTTGAATTCCTTAGTGTTCCTTGCCTCTCAAGCATTAGAAATATATTTGCAGTAGGATATCGGTCAATTTAATTGATCTTTTTGCTGACCCCATTCATTTTTGTCATACTTGTAAATCACACAACTACGGCAGGAAATCGCACTATGGACGCATACAGGAAAATGACGGTGCAATATAACCAAAACCGAATCGTCAGCTAATATAGTCACATGGTATTCACGATATGACTTAACATATATATTTAACACATTCAGGGTAAAACAGAATCATTTTAAACCATCTTATGTCAATTAGAAATCATAGCATGGCATTATTATATCCGAAATTTGGTTTTGGGAACTTATTATCTAAGAACATATAATTTAGAACTTTCTATAATCTGTTCTAAAAAGCACTTCACTCATCTCGCTTGCTAAATTCTAATCGTCGAATAATTCGCCAAATATTTGTATATTTCCCGCGAAGAAACAAATGCTTTTTTGTTACACCTAGCGCGAGAGTACCTGTTAGTCATTTAAAATAATTAGCCTGGCGATGCATTAAGACCGTCAAAAATCGTAAAAACATGTCATAGAAAATATTTCTTCCATTTTTAAATAATCAAGTTTGCTTAAATAATGTCCGAGCCATAGCGCGATATCCAAGAAAATTAAAAACTCAGGTTTTCAGTTTTCTAATCACGTCTTCTTGGTGCGGAAGAAATCCATTTTTCCGTGGTACCAAGCCTACGCAGTTCATCGGTACGGATTCGGAGTTCACACTTACTTTCCTCCGCCAAAGAGCTTAGCTCCACCCTCAAAAACACTCTCCATTTCTCCCTCTCGCGTGATTGGCGTATTTTTATGCGTGTGTAGACGTATATCAGCGACCGCATAAATGATACCGCGGGGTGACTAGAGAAGGAATGGGATGGAGACAGCTACTGGGAAGGTAAGAGTCGGTGATCCTGCCGGCGTCCTTCTCTACCTTGCACCACGGCCCAGAGCGAAAGTCCCAAGACACGGACGCCCCAATGACTCCCTGGCTACGTCGCAGAACCGACCTCTCTCCTCCTTCGGTTCCCCCTAGCAGCACCTTCTCATCTCCGTCTGGGTGACGAGGAGGGCCGATAGGGAGGATTTCCGTTTTTACCCTCTCTCACTCATCTCCTCGAGCTCCCCCATCGAACCAGGGAATTCTGCCTCATTCCTCCAAAGGTTCCTACCAGCGAGAGAGTGCCCGAAAGAGAATTTTTTCACAGCCTGTGGGCCAGGGGCCAGGTTAGAGCTAAAAACAGATTTTGGAAAGGGACAGAGCATATTTTTGCAAGTGATTTCTGTGAGGGAATTTCCATTTCTCCACTCTTTTACGAGATCGGCGTGGTAAGGCTAGTTATTCGAGGCCATGAAGACTTTAGGGCAAAAACTTATATTCCTTGTGTTTGTGTGCGTGTGTGTGTAGGTTTGTGTATTATTTTATTTATTTATTTATTTATTTATTTATTTATTTATTTATTATTTATTATTTATTATTTATTATTTATTATTTATTATTTATTATTTATTATTTATTATTTATTATTTATTATTTATTATTTATTATTTATTATTTATTATTTATTATTTATTATTTATTATTTATTATTTATTATTTATTATTTATTATTTATTATTTATTATTTATTATTTATTATTTATTATTTATTATTTATTATTTATTATTTATTATTTATTATTTATTATTTATTATTTATTATTTATTATTTATTATTTATTATTTATTATTTATTATTTATTATTTATTATTTATTATTTATTATTTATTATTTATTATTTATTATTTATTATTTATTATTTATTATTTATTATTTATTATTTATTATTTATTATTTATTATTTATTATTTATTATTTATTATTTATTATTTATTATTTATTATTTATTATTTATTATTTATTATTTATTATTTATTATTTATTATTTATTATTTATTATTTATTATTTATTATTTATTATTTATTATTTATTATTTATTATTTATTATTTATTATTTATTATTTATTATTTATTATTTATTATTTATTATTTATTATTTATTATTTATTATTTATTATTTATTATTTATTATTTATTATTTATTATTTATTATTTATTATTTATTATTTATTATTTATTATTTATTATTTATTATTTATTATTTATTATTTATTATTTATTATTTATTATTTATTATTTATTATTTATTATTTATTATTTATTATTTATTATTTATTATTTATTATTTATTATTTATTATTTATTATTTATTATTTATTATTTATTATTTATTATTTATTATTTATTATTTATTATTTATTATTTATTATTTATTATTTATTATTTATTATTTATTATTTATTATTTATTATTTATTATTTATTATTTATTATTTATTATTTATTATTTATTATTTATTATTTATTATTTATTATTTATTATTTATTATTTATTATTTATTATTTATTATTTATTATTTATTATTTATTATTTATTATTTATTATTTATTATTTATTATTTATTATTTATTATTTATTATTTATTATTTATTATTTATTATTTATTATTTATTTATCATTTATCATTTATTATTTATTATTTATTATTTATTATTTATTTATTATTTATTATTTATTATTTATCATTTATTATTTATCATTTATTATTTATTATTTATTATTTATTATTTATTATTTATTATTTATTATTTATTATTTATTATTTATTATTTATTATTTATTATTTATTATTTATTATTTATTATTTATTATTTATTATTTATTATTTATTATTTATTATTTATTATTTATTATTTATTATTTATTATTTATTATTTATTATTTATTATTTATTATTTATTATTTATTATTTATTATTTATTATTTATTATTTATTATTTATTATTTATTATTTATTATTTATTATTTATTATTTATTATTTATTATTTATTATTTATTATTTATCATTTATCATTTATCATTTATCATTTATCATTTATCATTTATCATTTATCATTTATCATTTATCATTTATCATTTATCATTTATCATTTATCATTTATCATTTATCATTTATCATTTATCATTTATCATTTATCATTTATCATTTATCATTTATCATTTATCATTTATCATTTATCATTTATCATTTATCATTTATCATTTATCATTTATCATTTATCATTTATCATTTATCATTTATCATTTATCATTTATCATTTATCATTTATCATTTATCATTTATCATTTATCATTTATCATTTATCATTTATCATTTATCATTTATCATTTATCATTTATCATTTATCATTTATCATTTATCATTTATCATTTATCATTTATCATTTATCATTTATCATTTATCATTTATCATTTATCATTTATCATTTATCATTTATCATTTATCATTTATCATTTATCATTTATCATTTATCATTTATCATTTATCATTTATCATTTATCATTTATCATTTATCATTTATCATTTATCATTTATCATTTATCATTTATCATTTATCATTTATCATTTATCATTTATCATTTATCATTTATCATTTATCATTTATCATTTATCATTTATCATTTATCATTTATCATTTATCATTTATCATTTATCATTTATCATTTATCATTTATCATTTATCATTTATCATTTATCATTTATCATTTATCATTTATCATTTATCATTTATCATTTATCATTTATCATTTATCATTTATCATTTATCATTTATCATTTATCATTTATCATTTATCATTTATCATTTATCATTTATCATTTATCATTTATCATTTATCATTTATCATTTATCATTTATCATTTATCATTTATCATTTATCATTTATCATTTATCATTTATCATTTATCATTTATCATTTATCATTTATCATTTATCATTTATCATTTATCATTTATCATTTATCATTTATCATTTATCATTTATCATTTATCATTTATCATTTATCATTTATCATTTATCATTTATCATTTATCATTTATCATTTATCATTTATCATTTATCATTTATCATTTATCATTTATCATTTATCATTTATCATTTATCATTTATCATTTATCATTTATCATTTATCATTTATCATTTATCATTTATCATTTATCATTTATCATTTATCATTTATCATTTATCATTTATCATTTATCATTTATCATTTATCATTTATCATTTATCATTTATCATTTATCATTTATCATTTATCATTTATCATTTATCATTTATCATTTATCATTTATCATTTATCATTTATCATTTATCATTTATCATTTATCATTTATCATTTATCATTTATCATTTATCATTTATCATTTATCATTTATCATTTATCATTTATCATTTATCATTTATCATTTATCATTTATCATTTATCATTTATCATTTATCATTTATCATTTATCATTTATCATTTATCATTTATCATTTATCATTTATCATTTATCATTTATCATTTATCATTTATCATTTATCATTTATCATTTATCATTTATCATTTATCATTTATCATTTATCATTTATCATTTATCATTTATCATTTATCATTTATCATTTATCATTTATCATTTATCATTTATCATTTATCATTTATCATTTATCATTTATCATTTATCATTTATCATTTATCATTTATCATTTATCATTTATCATTTATCATTTATCATTTATCATTTATCATTTATCATTTATCATTTATCATTTATCATTTATCATTTATCATTTATCATTTATCATTTATCATTTATCATTTATCATTTATCATTTATCATTTATCATTTATCATTTATCATTTATCATTTATCATTTATCATTTATCATTTATCATTTATCATTTATCATTTATCATTTATCATTTATCATTTATCATTTATCATTTATCATTTATCATTTATCATTTATCATTTATCATTTATCATTTATCATTTATCATTTATCATTTATCATTTATCATTTATCATTTATCATTTATCATTTATCATTTATCATTTATCATTTATCATTTATCATTTATCATTTATCATTTATCATTTATCATTTATCATTTATCATTTATCATTTATCATTTATCATTTATCATTTATCATTTATCATTTATCATTTATCATTTATCATTTATCATTTATCATTTATCATTTATCATTTATCATTTATCATTTATCATTTATCATTTATCATTTATCATTTATCATTTATCATTTATCATTTATCATTTATCATTTATCATTTATCATTTATCATTTATCATTTATCATTTATCATTTATCATTTATCATTTATCATTTATCATTTATCATTTATCATTTATCATTTATCATTTATCATTTATCATTTATCATTTATCATTTATCATTTATCATTTATCATTTATCATTTATCATTTATCATTTATCATTTATCATTTATCATTTATCATTTATCATTTATCATTTATCATTTATCATTTATCATTTATCATTTATCATTTATCATTTATCATTTATCATTTATCATTTATCATTTATCATTTATCATTTATCATTTATCATTTATCATTTATCATTTATCATTTATCATTTATCATTTATCATTTATCATTTATCATTTATCATTTATCATTTATCATTTATCATTTATCATTTATCATTTATCATTTATCATTTATCATTTATCATTTATCATTTATCATTTATCATTTATCATTTATCATTTATCATTTATCATTTATCATTTATCATTTATCATTTATCATTTATCATTTATCATTTATCATTTATCATTTATCATTTATCATTTATCATTTATCATTTATCATTTATCATTTATCATTTATCATTTATCATTTATCATTTATCATTTATCATTTATCATTTATCATTTATCATTTATCATTTATCATTTATCATTTATCATTTATCATTTATCATTTATCATTTATCATTTATCATTTATCATTTATCATTTATCATTTATCATTTATCATTTATCATTTATCATTTATCATTTATCATTTATCATTTATCATTTATCATTTATCATTTATCATTTATCATTTATCATTTATTATTTATTATTTATTATTTATTATTTATTATTTATTATTTATTATTTATTATTTATTATTTATTATTTATTATTTATTATTTATCATTTATCATTTATCATTTATCATTTATTTATTTATTTATTTACTTATTTATTTATTTATTTATTATTTATTATTTATTATTTATTATTTATTATTTATTATTTATTATTTATTTATTATTTATTTATTATTTATTTATTATTTATTTATTATTTATTTATTATTTATTTATTATTTATTTATTATTTATTTATTATTTATTTATTATTTATTTATTATTTATTTATTATTTATTTATTATTTATTTATTATTTATTTATTATTTATTTATTATTTATTTATTATTTATTTATTATTTATTTATTATTTATTTATTATTTATTTATTATTTATTTATTATTTATTTATTATTTATTTATTATTTATTTATTATTTATTTATTATTTATTTATTATTTATTTATTATTTATTTATTATTTATTTATTACTTATTTATTTATTCACTCATTCATTCATTTGTCTATATTTATATCGATTTCGTAGAGGCACTCGCGAGAGCAACATGACAAAAAACGTTTAACCCTTCTGACTTCTTCAAGTAAGAGCCTAAGAGGAGGCCGAAAGTTTAAATTTTCTTAAATGCGAGTGTCCTTTTAGGTGTTTTCTAGCTGTATTTCTGACCGCCTTAGTCTTAAGTAAGGAAGTTATGTGATTTTTTGGGTACCAGATATTTCCGGGAGACCATAACCGGCACAGGGAAAGAAACTGTGGCCCCCCTACCCTGATATGTGAATGCTACACGCCGTCAGGCTTAGTACTAGGTGAAATCTACCCTCACCTACCAAACCGACCCTCGGGTTGATAATAGTGTTATGGGGTATATCGAAGTTCCGTGTCTCGAGTCCCGATCAAGGAAACATTTTTACGTTTGTGACCTGCTCGATTCCCCCTTCCTCACAATTCCTGTACTCGCCTGTTATAAATGTATTCCTATTCCTTTTCCTTATATCTGTAAGCAAGTGAATGAATATAGGCTTGCCATGTGGCAGATTTTCGTGTTGGAATGTGTGTATATATATGTGTGTGGGTCACGGTGGTCCAGGGGTAGAGCGTTGGACTACTTACAGGAGGATCCTGGGTTCGAATCCCAGGCAAGTCTCTGGGCACCTGCAGCTCCACCCAAACTGTGTGATTTTTCGGGTACCAGGTCTTCCTGCGAAACCATAACCGGCACAGGGAAAGGAACTGTCCCCCCTACCCTAATGTGTGAATTTCACACGCCGTCGGGCTTAGTACTAGGTGAACTCTGCCATCACCTACTCACCAAACGTACTTCGGGTTGATTACTGTGTTTATGGCTTATATATAGAAATATATATATATATATATATATATATATATATATATATATATATATATATATATATATATATATATATATGGATATTTCATATGACTATGATGTATCTATAGTTAGTGCGCTTAATTTGTGAACATTTGTTTCAAGAAGAAAGTCACTACGGTGTGGTCATTCGAGAACTAAGATGGAAGCATCTCTAGTCATGGAGTCAGCAAATTATACCCGCGTAAGTCTTAAAAAGGTACAAGGATTTCTTGTTTGCTCTTGACGCCGGGGGAATTATTAGGAACCCACACTATATCGTGAGATTAGATCAGCCATTTAGAAGAGAAATAGCCTCTAACATTAAGGAATTTAAATACTCGTTCTTCCCTCGCACATTCCTCTGGCGCAATAAAACCAAGGTCAAACACCCAAACAATTGTAAGTGAAAAAGTATATCATCTGCCATTTTTCTTAACCAATCTTTACTTCATCAAGCATATAATTCAGGGTCGTCATGTCCTAGTGGCAAACCGTATGATAGAAGTGACACAATGGTGTTTATCATTTTAAGATTAAATTTCAATGAAATGACTTGTATGAATTTAGTGTTTATCTCTTCCAACCTGGTAATGTAGGTAGTGCTATTGAAATGGTATGAAATTAAATGTCATATGCGTGATTTTAGCGCATGTTGAAAATGTTTTTTTCTTTTTGATATTATCATTGCGATTAACTCATGTAGTAATATCAACGATAATACTTGTACTCAACGGAATAATACCTTGTACAGTCGCGTCATCCTTTTGGTGGGAACGATGTTTTTGAAGGTCCCTTGAGAAAGGTGGCATTGCCACGGAAAATTCGGGATGCCTGTGAGTTTATTTTGTGTGCGTTTGTGTATTTTTGTTCACTATTGCTATCTTGTACATTATAATTCACATCCGTGAGCATTTCATTCGGTAAAATTTGGCTTAACTGATTGAATAACTTGAGTGTTATTTAAATTTTTCATTCTTTAGATTACTTCTATACTCGGTTATGATTGCCATTTCTGGCCTTCAATGGCTACCATCTTATTAATTCATATGAATAGGCCGTTATTAACATACTTGTAATCAGGAATACTTTGGATCCTGAAATGTTAATAATAACTCAACAATATAAAATTTTTAAATAACGAAAAGCTTTGTGAAAAATCATTTTAGAAACAAAATAAAGGTCAGTAAGTAAACCTAAGTTTATGATGTTCTCAATAAAGACTGTAAAATGGGTGGGTGGAACCTATACCTGAAGCAGCAGTTAACATATCTTGGCAGTGTCTTGGACCAAGGTAGGCAATGTAGCGGGGCCATAAGAAGAAAAAATGCATTAGGCGAAGAAGCGCTAACAAGAAAGAATGAATTGATTACAGGGATGTTGATCATGGGGGTTAATAAAAGGCTGGTAATCACTTTGGTATGGAGCGTGATTTTGCGTAGCGAGGAAACATGTTCATTATAGAAAGATGATAGACGATATGTGGAGTAGCATGAAAAGGTGAATTGGACAGAAAGGGAAACAATCAAGAAGGCAGTAGGCATAATTGAGAAAAAAGATTGTAAACCGAAATCTAATGGAGGCAGGAAAGATAGATGCAGGACATGTTGATTAGCGATGGTATATTGAAGAGTGTGTTGGTGAGGCGAACGTTAGGCAATCGAAGAAGGGGAGTAAACAGGCGTGTTGGACGAAATGGAGGAAGTATGCGGAATTAAAGAAGATTTTATTTTAGTGTTGGATGCCAGATTGTATTTAGTTTGGTGAAGCAAACAATTTATCATTTTCCGGTCTTTTTCCATCCGAAACCATAAGTGATAGAATACCATTAATAATATATCAGCGGTAGTGTAACTTTTTTTACCGAATATCTCATATTTGCATAAGGGTTTTTATCATGTTAAAAATCCTAGTAGCGGACACGTTCGGCTAATGAACGATAGGACCGACCAAATCCTGCGGGCCTAAAATTAATTAAAAATCAAAAAGTGAAGTTTTCCAAATGGCGTAATGCAATGATTTTCATCGCAAATAAAGAGATCCATTAGAGATAATTTACACCTTTAGCTGTCAATTTGCATTACAAATCGCCTAATCCATAATGAGACTCTTACATCCCAGAAATATCAGTGCAGTTCTTTAAATACAGAAGAAGTACAGTTGGGAAAAAGAGTATTTTGAAATACTTTTAACATGCAAATATAGGTAGCAATTCTAACATTAATTTTTAGTACATATTATATTATGCATCCTTTTATTTGTATGGGTCGTATTTTAAATCGCTTGAATGTTTATTATTTGGAGTCGAAATAAACCCACTGGGCATCATTTCTCTTAAATCAGGATATTTAAAAGAAGTCGGAGGCGTGCGTCACCGTAATGCAATGTTCATTAGGTCCTGCCATAGGAAGTCTAACCATATAAATACCGAAAAAAGAATGGCATCGGATGACTTCCATTACAGGAGTATGTAGCGAAAATTTATCTTCAGCCCCGTCCGCCGGCGCGGAAATTTGCGAAGCTGGTCACGCGGGGAGCTCCTCCTAATGACACGGGCACACGGGGAAGCCGTAGGAAACAAGAGGGGGACGGGGACAGGTCGGTGGGTATGCTATTCCTATGACTCATAGGATAGGATGCCCTCGAGTTCCGCGGAGAGTTGCCATCGCTCACGGCCGCCTCCTGACAAGGGAGTGCGGTGCTCCCCCCCCCACCACGCCAGGCTCTCCCTCAACCTCCCCCCAGGGTCGGTCGGGGCTAGCCGTCTCCGATTGATGCATCGCCCCTCGGCCGCCGCACGGGGCAGAAACCGAGATCACCATCGTCCCACTCCCCTCCGCCCGCAAGCGAACTATCCCGCCCGCCTCGCGTGGTACGCACAGACAAACGCGCTCAATTCTTCAACCAAAGCCCCCCTTCTTAACACCCCCCCCCTCCCATCCCCCCTCCCGCGGTCACCCCTGGGCTCGTCTAGAATCCCCGCGTTGGGGTGAGGGGAAAAAGTCGTGGAACCGTAGTAAACCCTCGTTAGCACGGATCGGTAGGGATTTACGTACTCCTCTTTTCCTCCCCGATGAAAAAAATTTGTGTTAACAAAATTTTTCGCGGACAGATGCATCATAACACGCTTGGCGATGAGGTGTTGTTTTTTTTCTGCTTGAATTAAAGGAGGCGCGTCGGCGCTAACGGTGTTCTTACTAACGAGGGGTTTGCTGCGAACGCGCGTCTGGGCTCTCTATCCGCCCATTAAGACGGCGGCATGATGACCTATGACACGCCCGAGTATCACTCAAGAGGCTCCTTGCGGGCCTTTCCACCGGCCCCCTGGACATCGCGGGCATGCGGTGCGGCATCTCCGGCGATCTGGAGCGACCACCTATGGGCGCACCCTTTTTACCCCCGACCGCATCGCTTCACCCTGCCGCCCCACTTCGAAACCAGTCCACGGAAAACGCTACACAAAACCTTGAATAACCCTCGCCGTCTATTCCAGCGTCCGTCACAACACAGAATGGCGATCGGAGGTGTCCACTTCTCTCCGACCCCTACAAACAGCAAAACAGCAGGAGACCTTTTAAAGGGGCTCACAGACTGATGGGCAGTCAAAGAGCCGTTTGCCCTCCATTACTTTTGTCCGCCAAATTGACGGTGCCATTCGCGTGCAGTCGGGAGCTGCTCGCACACAGGTGCCAACCCCTCTTAAAAGGCCTATCCTTCATAAATGGCGCTCCTGGCTTCCGTGGTTTGCTGTCGTCCCTGGTGATAGTTTCAGGTCGTTTCGGTCGACGGGGATCGCTTGTTGGTCTATGTCAGTCGATTGGTAAATATAATGGTTATTTATGTTATAGCTGTTTTACGATGGTGCGTCGTAAAATAGGTACGCATGCTCTTAGCTTTCGCTAGCTACTCCAGATAACTGAAAGAAAAAATATAAAGTTTATTGCTGGCTTAGTTTGAGTGGTCATCTGTAATATTTAATTAAACGAAAGCGATCTTTGTTCATTTCGCGTTATTCAGTCTGATTCAGTCTGCCGAGTAACTATCATATTATAAAACTTTATTATTATAGAGCTTTGTTCAAATGGATTTGCAAATGCAGATAAATTGACCTTAAAATAATTAATATTAAATAATATATTATATTCCTGTCCTCTAGATTTCTAGTATATCATGCGAAAATTTTGGAAAAGGATAAATTCAGAAAAAGATGCTGGGTTCAATACGAAAACATGAAATGTGAATATTCTGTTAGGTGTAAATTTTATATATATATATATATATATATATATATATATATATATATATATATATATATATATATATATATATATACGGTCTATGTCAACAGAAGTAACAAGGAAGGAAAACATCCACCAAAAGACCGTATTCAAGTAGATAAATGGATTTCCGTTACTGATGACTCCGTGAAAATAAGAAAATATCATTCATTTGCATAATAACTTGTAAGCTGCCTCAATGGCGTGCGTAAAAATACTCTTGAAAATACATATATTCTTTAGGAGCTGACCTCTTACTAAATACGAGTACAAATATTTAAGAATTTAGTCGTATTCTATTCCGTGATCGGATTTATTTTAAATTTTCCAATATTAATCTATGAAAATAAATGCTCGACATTTATTTCAGTACACATTGAGACGGGGAAATATTGAAGCGTTTCAAATTATGTGAAATGTGTAAAGCCAAGACAATTAGGGGTCCGTCCTAGGGCAATGCAAAGTTCTTCAACTTTGCAATTAAACTTTGTATTCTATTTCAATCGATTCATGATAGCCTAGTGGGCGAAACATTCTGTTCTCAGAAGTCCTAGGCTCATAACTTAACCCTCGTGGAAACCCTTGAGCTTTCCTCAAACTATCAGATTTTTCGGAATATCCACACAAGTAAAGAATATATATTTATGTACCATGTCCGTTATGTTACAGATTAAACCTACTTTTCTTCTCTCCAGTTTTCCGCGTGTAACACGACAACTGTGGCTGAAATGGCAACATTTTCCATTACATTCATCAAGAACTAGATTTTTCATCGTTTTCTCTGGTTAGATTCCTTTACTGTTTGGGTTAGCCCATATAGTCCACGATATTCTATTGTAGTGATGTTTTTGGGAAAGTCCTCAATGGGAAAAGAGATAGCCAGTAGTAAGGTAAGTAGCAGCAACCAGCAGGCGAACGATAGAAAATGTAAGACTTTTCCTTGATATGTGTGACAATTACTAGCAGTAACTTTCTAGATATTTTACATAAACCTTTAATTGATTTTTTTGCGCATCAAAGGACGAATAATCATTTTTGCTCTATATAGAACAGGATCACCATGGATAATTACGATTGGGCTCAGTGTGGCATAACATAGGAGAGACAGAAAATATATGATTAGTTAAGGGTATCAAAAATTGCAAATATACAAGAATGCATACGTTACAAAAATACTTTTCTGTTGCGTTTTGAATCTCATAGTTTTAATATTTGTTTCATTCTCATGAAGCTTTATTGAAAACACTGATTTTTTTTACCTGTAAACATTAAATTATTATATAACACTTTGAAAGAATCAGAACATTCCCGCTATATGGGAAATGAAATGAAGTCATAAAGGTAGCTAGTGAGAAATTTACTTACTCCAATCTTAAAAGCTGGTGTATATGTAATATTTTTAAATAAAAAACTGTTAAGTTGTATCATCAATATCAGTACTTTCTGGAAGAGCTAGAATTGGCAGAAGTAGCAGCTATAAAACCCAAAGAAATATGCTGATACACGTGTATCAAAATGTAATACTATAGTACCATAAGAGCTACAAATATGCTTCTTAGAACTATATGCATTAAAACACGCTTCTGACAGATTTATTTAGTTTAATGCAAAAAATGAAGTTTGATTCCCATAAATCAGAAATTTTTCATGACAACTTGGCTGTCGTATTCCTGATTGCATCATGCTAGATTGTGATATATGTACTCTCTCTTCTCTTCAGTTACCTGGTGAAAACGCAGGGCACCGCAATTATTACCTATGAAATCAAGACATTTGTTTTCATTTGCATTAATCCATGAGCTTCATAAGTTTTATTAATTGATTATATTTCTCCTCATTTGACCCACACTGTCAAAAATCCCACAATAATTCCAGTTTGAGATGTATAGTAGATTTTGTTCGCAGGATTAAGTTAAGCATGAATTATGGATTTCCTATCCAACAACTATAGCATTAAATTGATGTGAAGATATTCTTCTTTTCTTATGACTTAGTATCTCACAATACATTTTCCAATTGGTGACTTTTAATTCCACCGCAACCAGTATTCTCTTCCTGGATGGTGGCAATCTACCGGGCACACCCCCGCCTCGCCGCTGTAAATAATCTTTGGCAGCCCTCACTTCATTTCATTTTTAAGTACCGGCCATGCACGCATTATTTACAGCTCCATTTTTAATCACTGTTATTAAAAGAGATGAGCAGTAAACATTCAACCCCATGACTTCGGCCCCGCTTTCACTGCACTTTTCTACATCCACCCGTTAAACTCGCCGCAGAACTTTTTAATGCTTTGCACGGTTGGACCGTAGTCTGTCTGCTCCGAAGAAACCTCTCTTTCCCTCCCCCCTCCACATATATTCGGCCCCACCTCTTTCAGTTTTGAAAACCTTTTGCTAATAACCAATAGGCGATCATCATATGAGATCCTCTGAGGTCACGCTCCACCTCTGTTGATGAGCTATCAATAAGAACACAGCCTCAAATCCTTCCGGGAGTGGGAGTTACGGGCAGCCCTCGTCTTAAGGTCGTCTCGTAAATCGCTCGGTCAGTGTGTGGACCTGATGGCTAAGCGCATTTGAGCCTGCAATAAAATTCTGAATGAATCCGCTTAGCTGGCAAGTGGAGCAAGGTGATTCGTTTCGAATGCGTATAATCTTCCGCCACTAACGGGATTAGTTATGAATGCTATCAAAACAGAGCATAAATGTTTGATGAATTCTCTTGGCTCGCATGTTCCTAAAAATGTCCCAATCACTGTAGCCATGTTATAACACATCTATATGGAGGCATTAAATGAAAAATATGGAGTTCAGCGGTGAGCAGCCAATGCGAAAGCCAAGCGTTAATGCCTTTAGCGTTGAAACTTTGTAGAGTAAAACGCGTATGATAAAATTTCATTTGGTGTTGAAAAAATCTAAATGATTGTTTTTTTACGGTGGCAAATAAATGCCAAATTTCTGTTGATTTAATCCTTGCAAGGGGAGCAAAAGATGATCTTTCTTTCGAAACATAGTTTGAAATAAAGCAGCTGATGTATACATGTAATACTAGTGTCAATAATTTATGAAGTTTGCCCAGAGAATATATAGATATGGAATTGAGAAACACTATCCAAGTATAAAAACATCCGCGTCTCCTCTTGTTTTAAGTTTTTCTTCTCTGATGGCCTATATTCTTCAATTTAATTGACTTAATGACATGTTGTTCCCCTTTTTGAACAATCAAGTGTTTCATATATTTAACAAAGAAAAGCCATCCTCTTTCTGTAGTGTAATTGAAAATCCATCCATCTCCAAGGCATTACCTAGCTTGATAAACTCAAATGTCTTATCTTCGTGCAATCTGAAAAAATTATAAATTGATTATCTCACTATTTTTACCGTTATTTGCACCATCAAGGTTTGGTGGTTAATTATAACACCAAGAAATCAATGGAGGTCGAAAAGAAATCCGGATTCGGCATTAGTCCGTTTAAAACAACTCACCCTAAGAGATTTACGGTTTAACATCACCTCAGACTTATAATGTGTTTTAATCAATCGTATGCTGCCAAAACTAGAGATCCGAATGGCGTGGCTTTCAAAAACCATGGAAATCGAGGATAACGCTGATGCTTGTTAATATGCCGCAAATTAATATAGGCCATTTCTTTTGCCGATATCTCCTAAGATAGATAATGTTTTGCATTTACTCATGCATGAGAAAATGTTTAATTATACAGGAGTCAGAATTGGAAGAGTCCAATGGCTATGTACCTATATTTTATGTCATAAACGCCATTGAGAAGAAAATATCTGTTAATGCAGCATCCAAACTCGCAGAATTTGATCATCTTCGCGCCTGAATTGACATAACCCAGAGGATAAGCAGGGTTTTTTTTATCTTGAAGTGGAAAATAAATTCACAATAACATATGGGGTGCTTAAACAGATCCTTCGTGAACTATTATTTTTTAGTGCGTGTATCACTCATACATTTCAGTGTTTAAGTACTTTAGACTGCCCTATATTACATTTGCGATTGATTTTAGAGGATTTGTTAGTTACATCATACATAGCTTAGAGAACCGGTCAGTGCATTTGTTTGTGAACTTTAAATATAAATTGCATGCCTACCTACCCTTATGGTAGGTAGTATTATGATAATTTCTATAACAACACAAATATTCAAATAACAGCTCATGACTTCAAACTGCGAAACAGGATTCGAATGATTAGACGTTCACTCGCTCCCTCGAAAGCGTTTCCTCCTCGGGCAATGGCTTGGCGTTCCATCACCGCAAGTGCTACCCCGCATTCTTCGCGCCCATTCTTTCACGGAGTCATCCTTTAAAGCCCTATCATTCCCCGTGGTCTAGAGTCCAGTATTCCTTCCCACGCCCTCCCTACCTCCTCACGCCTAGCCCTCTCCCTCTAACCCCTCAGCACCCTCTTCAACCCCACTCCGTCCCACCCGGCTGCCCACCAACCACCCTCGCATTCACCCCCCTCTGCTCTCCCGTCTCATCAGCTACCTGCCTCCGTTCATTAGAACCCCGCCCGCCACACCCACCGCCCTCATTTCTATTAATTCATCTCTAGCGTGCTCCGAACCAGCTTAGGCCCTTACCTCCCTTCCCATTCCCCTCACCCACCCCACTTATGCTGTTCTCGATTTATACGCCCGCCAAGCCTGCGGAGGCCCATTCGTTTTAATCTCCTCCGTGCTACACCCTCCCGCCCCAGTTCTTTTTTTTCCTCATTCAAATCCCAACACCTGCACGGCTTAATACGACTACCAGGTTTTCTCGGCCTTGCGCGGAAAATGCTCACCAAACCTCCCGGGAATGGAAAAAAATTCCAGGAAGAGAGTACTTTCTTTTGTTACTCATGGGCAGACCGGTAGTCAAGTTTGAAATGTGCGCACCTTTCTTCAGCACTTTCACCTGAAGAGTGTAGGAAGGGCCTTCCGAGCGCGAGGCCGTTTCGCGATAAGGCGCTCCTGTCGACATTGGGAGATGATTATCAAAGTATTAATTGGTCGTCCAAGTTTGAAATATCAGTCATATTATTTTAAAGCTCCTGCTGAGAAATCCTAGATAGTTTCTCGTGATGTGCTACTACTCACCCTTGTTCCCCATTTATTAATTTAATTGAGCACCCTAGAAGATTATTTCCTTATTTTCTATCTTAACGTTCTTTCCGTAAGATGAACTTCCCAAGGTAGCATAGTAAATGTAAATAACGCATCTCAGATATATTATTTTCAAGATAAAATAAAATGTTTAACGTGCAGCAAATAGAGTAATCTTTTCATTAGTGATTAAGTAGTTATAGAAAAACTAATATCTAGAATTGAGTTCATTTGATCATAGAATACTCAAAAAATTGGAGTGGGTTTCAAATCTCGAGCGTCATTCAGAAAACTTGCGATGTTATGTAATCTCTTCAACTATAACTTTAAATCCAATTGCAAATAGCTTTGCCGGATGAAAATTAAAATAGTCCGTAAAAATGTAAAAAAACTATAGATTTGAAATAATCTTTATCTATTAAGTTAGTGTTGCCTTTGCTCTCTTTCTGATGTAGGTCAAAGTTATACATTTTTACGGATTTACAACATTTACACCCCACATATGACTCGAGGTTTATTGCATTATGGAAACCAGAATGAGAACCAAAAATAAAAAGACTTGTCTACGCATAAACTGGTAATTTCGCAGCCTATCATAGAGTTTATTTATTATGGTAGTAGTTAATTTAATGTATGAAACATAGAGTTCAGAAAATATATATATAGATTAAGTTGAGCATGATTTTCGGTATCATAGAAAATAGACTAATATATCTATGGATGTGCAGTCAAAGTTTAATATTATTCATATGGTTGTCACAGCTGCCAACTCATATTTTCTGGTCCATTATATGCTAAGTTGAAGTTATGATGCTGCATAATATTACTTATTCCCTATTTCAGGAAAGGGTTTAGCTTGTAGTCAACTAAATATTAATTTGTGCATTGAAGAAATAGTGTATTTTCATGATGATCACGTGTAAATTGATTTATAATCGAGTATATAATTTCAATCCTAAGTTCAACTCAGAATGCAAATTTGTAAGTTATTTTTTAATTGATACAGGATATGTTTTCTTACCTAACTCAAAATGGTTCGGTTGTTGGTTGGTTATTTTAGAATAAAAAAAAGTTAAGATTAATTTTTTTTATTTTAAAAATTATTCAACAGTTCAATCCTAGGTCACTCTGTCGGCCATGGAGATAATATTAGTAATTTACAATTCAAGGCGAGAGATGCCGATTCTCTCGAAGGTAATTATTATTGGCTAGTTCACCTTTTCAAGTGTATTTTGGATGGGTACGCTGAATATTACTACATTTCTTAGCTTCGTTTAAAAAGACACTCCATACTTCAACAAATTGTTAAATAAAGTTGTTTCTGGCGTGACTTGTTGGAAAATCTTCATATTGAAATTTAAAAATAACTAACTTGGCTTTTCCACTTAGAAAATTTATTTTCGACCCAGGTTTCGTTATACTATAAAATCTTCAGCTATAACCTGAAAATGTTATACTATATCGAAACCTGGGTCGTAAATAAATTCTCCACGTGGAAAATCCAAGTTAGTTATTTTTCAATTTCAATACATTAAACTCTTCTTCAAGTCCATATGCATTCAACCTCACTTCGTTTTGTTAAAGATGCTTATCTTTTTCCTCCCACCACCTCCCCTGCCTAGCGTTCTTCCCTCCATCACAGTCTTCAACATTCTATTCATTATCAAAATGCTCTTTTCCTTATCACCTCTGGATTTCTCCTGAAATAATAACCATGAAAAATAGGTATATGCCTTTTAGATAAAAAATAAATTAAATGCAATTCAGAGGCAAAATCGCCAGAAAAAAACATTGGTTAAAGCAAAAGGCATTTATTTTACATTCTGAAGCGTCTCATGCTGTATTTAATTAATTAATCATATGTATTTTATTCCGTTTTGTTTGTGTTTTTCTGTTTCCTCGTTAACCTAGTGTAAATCTTATTTTGAATTTTACTGATAAGCTCTCATATTTGGAAATATGTATCGGATATATTTACCGTAGTACCTAAAACGTTGGTCTTCCTCCAGTGGACTGCGAGGTAGATGACCAATGCATTTATAATTAATAAATAACGATTTTTTCAAAGAATGCTTACCACTCCGAAAAATTGATTTTGTTGTCTTAAAATGTAGTACACTTGCTTCAGAGTTTTCCCCTTCTTTGTGACATCCTCTACAAGTGGCAAGCTTAGGGCGATTTCCATTCTGGCCATTTGTTTGGTGCTCTTCCCATTTACGTGTCTGGCCTCATACCAAGTTGGTGGAAACAAAATTACATGCCAAAAAAAATTCCATGTTAATGTTGGTTACATGCAAAATGAAAAGTTGTCTCCCGATATTTTTTGGCATCTTTAAATGGAAATTATCACTAACCATGTACGTGTATTTGGGGAAGTGGTATCAAAGATCATGGATATAATTTATCAAAAATATTTTTTCCACAAAACATTTCCTAAGTTGTTCCATGTGCCAGAGTTGTGGAACCTTTCCTTGAAACGAGAACAGGCTGCTGGAATTTTTGCCGGAAAGCTTGGCGTTATACTGTTCTTTCAGTTTACATTACTCCATTTGTCACTAATTTATCCTTAAAGGTACAACTTGTTCACTTTGTTTGTTGTGATCCCATTTCTTTCTCTTATCCATCCACCTATCCATATATTCTTACCACCAGGCAGCTGTGAACATTACGCACATTGCTTTCCTGAAGCGAGCTAAACTTTCATCGTGAATCTTATCGAGGTTGTGGCCATTCATCATTATGTTTAACACTAAAGAATACATCTTAAACATTTTCTCTTTTGACTAATGGTTTTTGCATCAAATGAACAAACTTGAGCAAGTCTTTTAAAGCCCTGCAATCTTCCATTTTTACATTGAGGGGCTTTGCTATTGACTTGCTTAGAGAAATATAAAATTAAAGAAAACTATCAGAATTGTGTATACAGGAAAGTAATTAAAAGGCGAAACCTTGCATTATCATGCGGCATTCAGGGGAATAATATAATTTTTCATAAGGGTGTCGAATGCACCAGTTTCTCATCGTGTCCTGTAAAAATGATGACTTATAATGAGAATTATGGTTTTTCTTTTTTTAATTTAAGTTACGTGTTCTTTAATGCCTACTGTTAAAGGGATCTAGTGGTTTGTTCTTGGCGTTTTTCCCCTTGAAGAGTCTACTAAATCTATTTTCAAATCATGAAGGGGAAAATTATTTTTTAATGCATTGATCTTGCTAATTATAAAAAGAGAGGTAGTCAAGCCTGTGTAATTTCTCAGTACCAGGAAGCATATCCCTCGCTGAAATTCGAGATAGCTTATCGTCCTTGGTCCTGCATATCCTTTAGCTTCGTCTATATTTAAAAGATCCATACTGTAGCAAGATCATATAACACTGGTCTATTGTGACAGCTAACGAGTAATCTTTCTTCTTAACGGCGAGAGTATGCGATAGTATTCCTCAGGTTCAACTCATCATGTAATAAAATCTGCAAATATGTGAAATTCGCGGGTGAGAAATATTAAAAACATGGCGTATTTTAATGTGCAAATTAATACTACCCGGAAAAAGTTTTAGTTAGGGAGAAAAGATTCTTGGCAGATATGAAAAGATTAAATTATAATGTAAACAATTGTGATGAGATCAACTTAAACTATTTACGTCCTTTCTTTTCAAAATGAATTTACACGTAGAAATGTGACTTCGAATACATATAACTCAAATAATGAAAGAGGAAAAGATATTTTTCAATCAAAACGCTATTATGCGTTACAAATGTCGATACAATATCTGTAAATATATTATGAAATCCAATGGTAAGATGTGTAACATGGGAAATCCTCCTGCGGACATACACCTATTGTAGACAAGTTTGTACAAATATGACTTTTCAGAATTTTTTCAACTACCCTTCAGCCCGGGAACCCAAAATGAATTACTTGAGCATGATGAATTAATTCATAGCTCGAAGATTCAATTTCTTAGAAGTATTCATCTCTAATGATATTAATTGATGGGAAATAATACTATTGACAGTTCATAAGTAGTGCGACTCTAATCAATAAAAAGGTACATCAGTTTAGTTAAAAAATATAACGCCACATAAGTACTGAAGCTTATTGTTCTTCAGTAGGTATAGACTCGCTCACAGTGTTTAAATTAGAGTTGTGTTGATTTTAGCTGCAATCTCATTTTAATGAAACTGGACGATGACATACCTATTGAATTTCAATTGGCATATATCAGATAATAGAAAAAGCTTGATTTAATTTAAAAAAGGAAAGGTAGCCGTGACTGCTGTGTTTTACTTATAATTAAGCTATTTTAAAAACAGAATGGTTAATTTTCCTTTTCAATGGTAATTAATTCTCTACCAAAGTGGAGTCGTTACACTATGATAAAAATGAGATATCTAATTTCTCGCTTTGATTTACTTTATTGTGCCGGCAAGAAACATAAATTGGAGCATGTTAACTATGCTTGAAGAATTTTTCAAGGGGCATCCATAGTATTACCATTCTTCAGATGAGTAGGAAGACATCAAGCAGGAATTACTAAGTGTCACACGCCTTCACGGTTCGAATAACTTTGCTTAAGATAATGGCGTCAAATAACAACATTCCAACGAGCTCTTCGCATGTTTACGGCCTCCCGTTTGTTTTCAAATACTCTTTTGAAGCACTACTATGAACTTCATGGTGCTGCGTACCTTTGAAAATTTTAATGTCCTTATTCAACGGCTCCAGAGGGCGGCGGCTTTTGCTTTTGATTCAGTCCTCCCACGCTTCAGCATTTTGCCATCTCCCCTTCTTGAAAAACCCCCACGGGCGGTCCCGGTATAAATTCGCTCCCGCAAATACGTTTTATTATTAAAATAGCGTTCCATTTCATGGATATGAAGGGCACACACACCCAAAACGCTACCGCCCAATATCACGCCCACATTCAAAGCAAAGGAACGAGAGACTTGATTGCTATCAAGAGCCACAAACACAATCACCAACACGACTGCTCCCTCTCCTTCCCTCTCACTCTCCCTTCCCTTTTATTTCATTTTCAAACCAAGGGAAAGGAGAGATCCTTATCGTTTATAAGATAAGTGCCGTAATTAATAGATGGCCATCAAAAATATACCCGACACCTTTATGTCCACCACTTTTCTGAAGGGAGACTTAGTCGTGAGACGACGGTCTTATAGTCCAACTTCCTCAGGCCAGCTATAACTGCTGATGGGTGAAGTGTTTGGAGGGCTGTCTGGAGATGATGCGAAATCTCAAATAACATTGGTTACAGGAAGCTCATCGGATCTAATTGGCAAACGGTAGAGTCAATTTCAGCCATTCACGTACGGCAAGAAGCTCATTTCTCCATAATGCCTGCCCATGAATGAATTCTGGGAATGGAATGGATTCACTGAATGGATTAGAAAAGATGTTCATATTAAATGAAAGTGTAAAATTTTATGCTTACATCAGCATTACAATATTATACTGATTTTTGAACGAAAAAATAATTAAAAATTTTACTTTTGTTTTCAGAACATTTACATACTTAGAAATCCAATGCCTCGTAAGCCCTCGGAAAACTTCTGTAGTTAACTCTCTTTGATGCAATAGCAATATATGAAATTTCTTTTTTTAAATAACTATGCATAAATAGCTGAGAGATTATATGATAAAATTAATAGTAGCAATAATTAATGAAATTATTCTTCGAACTAATTCGGCAAATTAAGTTCTCACATCATCTCTGGAAAATGACATAGTTTGTAGGCTCGTTATTACTACTCTTGAAAATATGAAAGCATTCCTAACAGATTTTAGCTTGACGTAGATAACATATTCGTGTTGGTAATCTTTATAAAACTGAAAAAAAATCATTGTAGTCCACTGTACGCATTTTTATCCGCTCGTTTTCAAAAAACAAAATATTCGCGGAAACATTAAAAAAAAGGACTAAAATACAATTGTTCATGACGTTTAAATACCAATCAGTCCCCTTAACTACCTGATTTAATATCCAAATGGCGCTTTTTTTCTTTTAGTTATAAAACATTTTTGTGAAACAGAATAGTGAAAATGTATATTAACTTGCTCCACTTCTCTAAATTGGTGAATTTCACACTTTTCAAGGCATACAAATCGGGGAGAACTACCGTTACCTATGAAAATAGAACTTTGGGTAGATTGATGTGTGAGCAGCATATCCTTTAAACTAAAATGTATTTTTTAAGTGGTTAGGTTTTTAAAAATGACGCAATAAAACTCTTATCGTAATTAGTACCCTACATTTAAAATTGGTCGAAACTCTCATACTAGTTGTGGATCTAATTTCCATAAAACGAATCTGAAATTTCATGCATATGACTGATGCATTTTTTTAGTCAATATAGGGATAATTAAACTTGTCCAGTCCTCCAAATATTTTGCAATTAGCATTGAATTTTATATGCAATACTTTTTTGCCATTTTGTCAATTTTTCTCGGTTTAAAAAATGTATAAAATGTATAAAAATTCACACAGGTAATTTTTCACTAGATGTTGTGCTAAATAGAACCAATAACATAGTGGTATAACAAAAAGTAAGGAAATTCCATGAAATTATTCATTAAAATATACTTCAGTTACATATAGCCCTGAAACTATCGGTCCCGGTCATCATCCGGTCGGAACCGGTGATTAAAACCTTACTAGAAGTATTACCATCAAATTACTTGCTTTGACAGTAAGTAAAGCATAAGTAATTTGAATTAGCCTACTATTTTAGTAATTTATTTATTCTGCACAACGCACCTGTTTATTGAAGTTGTGGAATATCTAGAGAGTAGAGGAATATCAAAAATGAACCGAATTCCTAAATGAAGTCTAACCACCTCAGCGCTGCAGTTATTGCAGGCGTTGAAGTTTCCCCATTGACCCGCCTACACATCTCGTCCTCTTTGAGAGGAATTGCACTGGCAGAGGCAGTTTTCCACCTCGCGTTCGATTTACGACATCCTGCCCCTCCCTTCGCAACCTCCGCTCCCCGGTTCGTTATTAATGAGGAAACCGACATCGCAGCGTTTAGGTTGTGAACACGTCAGCGTACTATTTCTGCTCTCCATACCATATCGTCTGCAATAAACTTCATAATCTATTTTTGATCTTCAAATGATCGAAATATTCTGAATGCCTAATCAATAAATGTTAATAAAGAATCTTGGTGGCAAATTGAGCCTTTTTTTGCCTTGGATATTTATGGATGGCAAGAGTTACGTTAAAGTCAATCCTGACTTCAACAGTTGAAAATGCATCTTTCTCTCAAATGCGTTTAACTTTGTCATTACGTCGAATTACCGACGGTGTGGATAGCGTATTTATGATTTATTTGATCTGAGATAACTTTTCGTCCATTTTATTTAATCCTCATCTCAAGATTTCAAGAATGTCGAATTTTTACCTGTAAATCTCTCACGGAGTAGCTGAAATCGATAGAAATAATGTTTGCAGTAAAATGAAAATGAAAAATAGTAGGAAATCTTATTTTTTCATGTATTATCTTCTTTACATAACGGTATTTATACTAATAAATCTGTAGTGACACAAATATACGTTCTTCGTTTGCAGATGTATGAATATAATTGCAATTAATTCGCATAAAGTTCATGTGTTTTAATTTATTTAGTAGGAATAAGCTTTTTTAAGGTTACAGACTAATTTGAAAGCTTCTAGTTTGCAAACTGAAAATAAAACCTTTGTAAATTCCATCTATCTACCTATTATTTAAACACGTGCACAAAATATTCTTCTCGGAACGTTACAGCCGATATAGTTGCCACTTTCATAAATGCATGTTTCATGAATTCAACTCTAATCTATTGGGTCATCTTAATTTTTATCTGTCAGAGTCATTTCTAAAAGATATATTCTATGGTCATGATCATTGAGCCTTTTCTTTCATTGCTTTCGTCATCTTTTCTGCCACCGGCATATTCAATTGGAATTTGTCCTCGCCTTGAGCAAGGTGATGTTGCTGTCGAGAAGCGAGAACTTTCCCGCGAAGTTGGAAGCAAAAGCAGAGTTGGAGTCTTGTGTTCTTACTAAGTGAAACGACCACAGGACAACGAGAATATGTGAGAAGTAGCTTGTTACCTTACTGATTCATTGCGAGGCTTTAAACTTCATTTCGTGCCTTGCTACAAGATTTTTCATGCCTTAGTTTTTCATCTTCACGTGGAATTTCCTTTCCTCTTGAATCAAACTGCCTAGCTTCATTGAACTTGTATATTTTTTTATATACCGAAAGTGTGCTTCCATATAAATCTAAAGGACTTAAGAACTCGCAAATCGCTGTTTATGGCTGAGTGGTACGGTAGGTATGTTCCTAGCTGCTCCCGCTACGTAAAATAGTCTCTCTCGTCTTTAACGTGCCACTAACTCTTCAAGAACTTGGCAGAATTGGAGTTTTTATCCTGCGTGAACTGGATCACGAATGTTGAATTCCCATTTTTGTGTCTATTTATATATATTTTTTAAATACATGGATGGCAAAAATAAACACAATCTGAACCAACTCTATTACTAATTTCAATCAATAATACCAAAAGTGTCCTTCATTACTTTTTATGAGTCGAGCATCATTTTCTGGAATCTTCTCTCTTCGAATTGAGGTATGCCCAAATCAATCCTTTGGACGATGGCACACTCTCGTATGAATTTTTCATTACACATTAATTAGTTTTTTAGGAAATACGATCCAGTTTTTTTTATTTGACCAAATAAGGCATGGTTATGAGCGTCCTTCTCCCATTTATATTTCTCTACTGTCTAACCTGTAAGTAATGAGCTTAAAATTATCGCCCTATCTTATCCTCCCTATCTCCTTATCCCCTCATGAAATAAATAGTAAAAATAGTGCTTTATGTCTCTTTTACAGTTTAAATTTGTCTTTTTTTGAGGATAATCATGTAAACTAAAATAACAGGAATGTTCAATAATTATTTTAAGTCTTCAATTTTTAGTGACCTTAATTTTCTTTGCTTGTTCTAATAAGAAATATTATTGAAATAATTACAACAAAAGCCTTAGAAAAATATGATCATATTCAGCATTATCTTGCTTAGTTTTACTTATGGTCATTAATAATTATGCTTTGAAATGAAATACTTTAAATCCTTTTCGAGGATGCACAGCGATTTTCAAGTTTTTTTTATTTTTGAACTCACGAAAATGTACGGTAGATCTGTAAATTTGCTTGATTTATTGTAGAATTTATTTTCTCTAAGTAAATATGTGAATGTACTTTGGATTTGTATTGGTTGTTTTTTAATAATGAGATAAAGATTTATTTTGCTATTCCAGACGTTATATATATATATATATATATATATATATATATATATATATATATATATATATATATATATATATATATATATAATACACATAAATTGTATTTTCGCTTGCTTCTGTGCTTCATATAATTAATAAATAATGCACGATATTTCCTAACATTTCGAAAGCTTAGCGATATTTTAATATCAAAGAGATCAAGTTATGGTAGTCGTAAGGCAGACGTATCTCAGATTGCCGATTGTAAATTTCACACTATTTTTCTGTTATTTTCTATGTATTTTCATCCCCAGTGATTGGATGCGATCCTGGCCAGTGAGACCAAGACTCTGAAACATGACCGTCTTGTATCGCGAAACTTGGCGTTTTCCTCATCACATGTGCAACCATCGACAGTTTATCAAATACGCCTCCTCTAGAATTACCTCTTCCGTTGATAAAAATAAGCACCAGCGACATAGAGACTTCCCGGTTTAATAAACCGCGGGTGATATTCTCTACGTCCACCCGCCCACAGCGCCGAGAACTCGTGTAGTTTTCTCCATTTCCAGTCAGAACCCAACACCCTTTCTGCCACATTAAATCTTCCTCAGTGCCCTCTCTCCTCGACCACCACCTCAACGCCCACGCTATCTGGGCGATACTTAGACGACGCTGGAAACGCGCCGCGGGATATCTCATGCGAGGGGGAGCGGATACGCGAGCATCCGCCCGCAGCCCGTGCCGATTCCAAACGTTCCCTTTCCCACCCGACACACGCCGTGAAGATGCACTCCTCCCCTACCACCTATCCGGATGCCCCCGCCTTCGCCTCAACCTCACCCTTTTCCTCGCCTACCCGCGCTGTTCAACGCACACAAACGCGTCGCCTCCCACGACTCCCGCTTGCGGTAGTGATGGATGCGTTGATCTCTATGCCCCAGGGCGGTTTACTCTTTCTACCGATGTCGGACTGACCCATCCGAGAAGTCAGAAAAAATGATGGCGAGGAATTGGGAAACAGTAAGGAAGGAAAAGTAGGGTGGTTTTTCTTGAAATGGCAATCCCAGTCGTTCAGAGGCTGCAGTTCGAACGTTGAATTCGCATTGGATAATTATTTTCGCATATGAAATTGTTACCATGCGGTGTTTATTTCGTCTTTGAAATGTAGTCGTGATTTTAGGAGGGAATCAATATCAATTTATATTCATCCTGTGGCACTTCAGCAATAATTTTGTTACATATTCTACACAGGGTCCCAACATTTTACGACCTCATAACAATACCGTGCGGGTAAAATTAACTTTCCAAATCCTACCTCGTGAGATTTAGGGAAGCCGAAGTATTCTAACCATTTGTGCAAATTTTCAGTTCCCTGGCTAACCAATGGCCACGAGTACTTTACGCTACATTAACGTTCGCGGTAAGACTCGATTCTGTGGTCGCAGTTTTAGGAAAATGAAGGATCAGTTGTGTACTAAGCGAGGGAAAAGAAAAAGAAAGGAATTTGAAACTACTCCATTTCAACTTCCCTGATACATCGAAATAGCTCAATTCCAGAATTTTCTTCACTACTACCAAATTTGTGAAAATGTGAAAAGGCTTTTTATAACCCATAATCCCGGCTCTAACGGCATGCGGATAAATATCCCCAGACCCTCTCCAGATACTTCCCTTCTACTCTCACTTGCTCTCTCCCCTGATTATTTCCTTCCTCTGCCATCCTGTACCCCGTCCCCGCCACTAATTTATCATATCTCGTTTTTTTATATTTTATATCTCCTTTCTCCCACCTTCCACGGTTCGCATTTTCGGAAATTTAACCTCGCCTCCAACGGATACTCAGACGAGAGATTGAACGTGGGAGGATCCATTCTCCGAGACAGAAGGGAGAGAGTGAAGACGGGGAGTGGGAGGGGAGGGGGGGTAAGAGTTCAACTCCGGCACGCTAACCCCGTTAATCGTCAAGTATTCACGATTCCACCAACTTCTTCCACCCAGAGCCCCACTCCCTCTCTTCAGTAGACTCCCAGTGCCACCCGGGAACCTGAGCCCTACCTTCTCTTCACGCCGCCATCTCCTTCGATTAGGCTTTCGTTTTTGTTTATTTTTTTCATTTTCTCTGGGAAAAAAATGCTCATTCGCCGAGTGGGTGCACGTCCGCCGGCCCGAAGGTGCGTGTGCATGCGTCCGAGGAGTCCGCGGATTCGGTGGAGGATCGTGGAGTAGGAGTCCACCGACGCGGCGGTGTGAGGAGGAAGCAACCCGCCAACGTTCTCTCGGGTTAGAACTCGGAAGTTTAGCACCATGTAATTAACAGCGCCATAACTTAAGTTGCCTGGTCTTTTTCTTCGGGTCCCTGTCTCCCTCACCGCGGCAGCCCCTTTTTCTTCCCCCCCCACCCATTTGCCGCCCGCGATCTCTGTCGTCCACGCCCACTCAAAACCCCTCGCTCGTTCCTCCCATTCTCCAATCTCGATATCCCTTCCTAAGCGCGCGACCTTTCGAAATTCCCATCTCCCGTTTTCGCACCTCTGTACTGGCGTACCAGAGGGCTACATGAGATTCCTGTCCCCTTTACCGGAAAGGTTACTGTCAAATTTTCCCGTTCCTCAACATTAATTTCCAGTTTAATTCCGTTCATCGAGTTCGCACTAATAAAACCTAACCATGAGTGGAATTCTTTTAAGCCGTCAGTTTTTATTTAATCGATTCTTCTTGGACGAAATGTCTATCCAAAATAAAGAAAATATCGTTTGCTCTAGAATTGCTAATGTTACAGTGGAAAAAGTAGAATATTCATTGGATTTTGTAATTATAGAATGAATTTTCATGAAATGCGCAATATATTTAATTTGGCACTTAATTATAATGACTACATATATATATATATATATATATATATATATATATATATATATATATATATATATATGTACATATATATATATATACACACATATATATACACATATATATGCAGTGTATATATATATATATATTATATATATATAGTAGTTCTGGGCATTTGGTGACCGTCAAGTTATGTTAGATCATTGGTGCCGCATCTAAGTTCTCAATAAAGTGAAAAAGTATTAGTACTTTTTTCAGCACTGATATGCTTTACGCAGAACTCATTTGTATTACGCCACATAGAGAACATACACATCCAATAAAAAAATTTCTGAATAACAAAACTTCAGTTTAAAATTTTTCTCGAGTGCCGGTTTTATATGTTCCTGACGCTCTTATTTCTGGAAGGATATTCTGTATTATGATAATAACTGGAGCTCTAATAAGTTCATAGATCGAAGCTGAGCAAGCAAGATAAGCTATAATTTTTTGTTGCTCAGCTTTTTGCTCGTACACAAAATACGTTACGATACTATAAGACATTGATCGTATCTTAAACAGATTTAAAAACTCTCAGTCCTCACTGACATGATGCATTTACCTCTTCTCCGAGGTCAAGGCTAAGTCGGCGATGCATCTTCCAGTGCTGTCAGAACCGAGGGATCTAAATACTTTTTGCATGAGGCGTCGGCCCATTTGCTCTCTGGCGCAAGTTTCTACGGGAATCGAGAGGTGAATGTCACCTTTATGGCCTAGTTTATGTCAGCTCGTGATCTAATTAAACGAGATTCGCCGAAGGCCATTAAGGAATCTCTTATCTAAGCCAATGAGCCGCAATTTCGCTGAACTGAATTAGGTTTTTTTCTATTTTCCGGACCCCTTAGGCTCATGACTAACAATAAGTGGTGATGCATTGCCTTCAAGACCTAATATTATAAGTCCGAAGTACACGCCGACGTTTTTAAGGGAAAAATTAACTATTCGACCTTTCAGCGAGGGTGGAAGTGGTTGTTGGCGGGGTGAGGGAGGAGCGAGAAAAATGATGGCGATACCCAACCTCGTGATGAGGATTCACGAATACACCTCGTTCGGATAAACTCTTAAAAATTGGAGTTTCCCTCACTTTGTCAAACAACTGCGCCCATTTTTACCGGCAAGACGGCTATCTCCACCGTTCTTTCCTCTCCCCCCCCTCTTCTCTTCCTCCCGACCCTGTTCGTGATATTCCTCTCCGGGTGGAAAGCTCCTCGGGAGGGAGGAGGGGGATTTGGGGAAGGAGGAAAGAGGGGAAAGGGATGGGGGTTTGCGAGCAGATATGAGATGACGTGGCGTGGCTTATGAAGCGCCCGTTTCTCCAGGCATCCGTGCAGCCGAGGTCAAAGGGAAGGTAGGAGAGGCCACGGCGAGGGGTCACTTGGGTCAACTCGAAAGATTTTGAGCTGGTAGTTCGTGTTGAAAAGCCGATGCGAGCGGTAATGAGCGGACCGAGCGCAGGTAAGTATGCTGGTAAGCAGAGGGTAGGCCAGGAGAAAATAAATAAAAAACAAACGGAGGTTGATGTATTGAGAGTTATATGAGAGTGGAGGCTTATTTCGGATCCTTTCAAAATTGGCCAGAGGTGAAATGAGTAACCTTTTTTGTAAGGCGATCGGTGATCGACCTTTTCAGCACAATTTACGAAAACCGTCTATTTGAAATACCCTTTACATACCGTTTGCCTTCATCTCCTTCCATTAGTCATTTTTAAAATTATAATTATTGAGTCAAAAACAAAACCCTCCACTGTGAAAAGCGGCTTTTAACTCGATTTCAATATTAGCACTTAAGTCATCAAAGGAGAATAAAATCAAAATGTTAGGCAACTAATTTTAAATGGTGTAGTATTTTCATTATATTTTTACCTCGATTTTATTGAAACACATTATTAAACATTTAAGCTCGTAAATAAACTATATCAACAATATGGAGATGCGGATCATTTGGAATCCTTTAATTTTTTTCAATATTTTAAGTGAGATACTGTACATTTCAATATATAACAAACTGCTCTGTTCTTGAAATTTTAGAAATATTTTCGCAAACTAATCCACTTACGTATTTAGTCTCAAGACTGGTAAGTAAATTTTCTGAGTTGGTTTTTGTTGGTGTAGATTACCGGTGAATCTCTCTCTCTCTAATTGAAGAGGGAAAATTTATGATACAATTCGGGAAGGCGTTCATCGCAAACATAAAAGTGAAGGCGTCAATTTGAAAATGATTCATAAATCAAATGGCTGCTTGATTTCACAAATCCCATCTGACGCTCATGACATTTGAGCAAACAAATTCTTAAACGCGCAATGAATCCACCGTGAGTCAAGAGAAAGAGTCCCTCTTCTTCCCATGTTGAGGCATTCTCGTAATTGCTACTTACTAATAAAAATTTGCTCAACGCCCGAGTGTTCTCGACATTTTTAAGCCATGACAACACTTAAAAACTCCCGCTCAAGGTGGCGTGGAGAAATGAGCGTAGCGTGGGCGCAAACGCGCACAGGAGGACGAGGAAAAGGAATAAACAAAGGGATAAATAATCACGGGAGCTGGTTTAGGCGGAACTTAACGCGTGCTTAGGGACAAGGATAACGAGTACCCGGGGGGGGGGGGGTGTCGAATCGCGCAGCCGCGATGGTTTTTAGCGGTGGGTGTCTAATGAGCGAAGGCTAGGTGGCAACAATTAAAGAAGCGAATACACCCCTGCTTCCCTCCTCCCCGTGTCCCTCGCCCTCTTGTCTTAAAGGCTTCATGTTGTCGAGGCTCGGATCATAGTCGTCGCACAAAAGGACATTTCTCTCACGCCGCAAGAAGTCGCTGCTGCCGCACTCTTGGAAGCTGTAATCCTTCAAGTGTTAAACGACACTCGCCACATAATTGTATTCATGAAATTCCTGTGACTCTTCTGTTTTAGCTCTTCGACTCTGTGTGTCGGGCATGTGCTTTTTGCGCGAGTTAATATTCAAGCATACTTCCCTCATGTGGGCGACTATTAATTTGGCTTTGTTCATAAGCCACTATCATGCATGTGTGACTCCTCTCCAAGCAGTTCTTTGGCCGTTTTAACAGAGTCCTTCGAAGGAGAAGCTTTCTGAATCGTTTAGGCTTGTTGCAATCGTCAAACAAATATTTTCCTCACTTTTTTTCGACTTGATTAGTTGCCGGTTAACCTATAGCAAAAAAATAAGTGTTGAAATATTATAACCGATATGAAGAAGAGCATTTGGTATAAAGATTGCTTTAAGTATGGATTTTTTAACATATAGGTTGATTTTAAAAGGTACATAAATATCCAATATAATACATACAACGGAATATTGATATTAATTCAATGTAAGAAACATTAGAAAAGCCAACTATTGGCGGAATAGAATGATAATTAATGTGAATTGGGGAATATAATAAGAATCTGAACTTTTTAGAAGATGGTGCCCTGTCTTCTTAATGTAAGTAAAATCCTTGACGAGATGCCTTCCTATGCCAGCATAGAGCGCTATATATTTTTTATCGAGATACTTTCGTGGCTCACTCTTAAGTATTAATGAGTATCAATTTTAGAAAATGTCTGAGAGACTATTTGCATGACTTTAACTGGTGATAAGGGGGGGCCGGGGTGGACCAGTGGTAGCGTGTTCGACTCTCATTCCGAGGGTCGCTACTGAGAGGAAGCAGCTCTCAGTAAAAGGCAATGATGGCGCAGATCAAGGAGATCGGCCCGGCATCAACTGCCACAGCTTCGGGCGAGAGTGAAGTTCACGCAATCGGCCGAAGTACTGCGATGCGGAAGGCAACGGGAAACCACCGCATTAAACTCCCGAGGAGATGCAGCCCTGCATCATGGAGGGCTGCAGTACACCAATTCTAGGATTGTAATACTAAAAAAAAAAAGGGACTGAACCAATTAATGAACCTGCATGAAGAAAATAGAGAAATACGCATCAAAAATCCTGGAGAATGAACCACTATTCTCATTGTCTCTCATTTGACTCGTCGAACACGTGTTTGAAAATGACAGAATGTGAATCATCGATGAATCAAATCTGTTGTCTTTCAACTATGGATTGTAATACTATCTCCTTTCGCTACATTGTTTCATGCTTTCAGATCCCCTCTTGCGCCAATTCTTCACAGAAGGAACTATCAAGCTTCATCCGAAACGCTTGCCTAATATTTCTGACACCGTATTTTCACTCCAGTATCTCCTTCATCATTTTCACCTGTTCTCGGCTACTTTTATCAAACACGTTTACCATTTCTCAGCCATTCTCGCCCTACCTCTCTATTTGCGCCAGCATATCACTTTCCAACCCATCCCTCATGTATCTCTCATTGTTAAATAGCTCCACATTCCATTCCTCTTGTATCTATCCATCGACTCAATGAATGAATGAAACTGCCAATATCTCTCTGTGACGCGCGAGGTAATCCCATTCAATGTACTTGGTTAATAATGTCTTTGAAAGATTTATTTGTAATTTTCAACATCATATTTTGAGAAAATAACAGGGTTTTAGTGACTTTTCTGAGTGATTTTACCAAAAGAAAGGTTTTTATTCTCACCAGTATTGAATTTGATACAGAAGCGACTTTACTTTCATCAATAGTAAATAACTATGAATCTAAAATAGAAAAAAATTCAATTATAATTTTTATTCTGCTAACCCTACCTAAACCGGCATATTATTAATAATACTTTATTTAGAGAACTGCTAGTATCCATGTATAAAATGTATACTTCTAATTTCATGGACTACCAGTGGTAAAACATATAAATAGCTCCTCCTCGAAGGAAGATTTTTTCATGTTAACCTAAGTGACTTGACATTAATTATAATTAAAGAATGTTTGAACAAGTATCTTATTTTTACGTATTTTGGTCACTATTGTACTGTAATTGAGAAGGAAGTGTTTCTCCTTGAGTACTTTGTAAACTTGGCTTCATTCTGTGGCATAACTCTGTCTTCTACTAGTGGTATCTAATTTGTCACACCTCGGTAATCATTTCATTGTCACCAATGCCCCACAAATTAGACTCTCTGAATTATGGTGGTTAGGAGCACTGCTTTCTGTCATGTTGGAGTCCAAACACATTCACCGGGGCGGAATCATTAAAAGCAACGCGTACACCATAAGAGTTATTTATTAGGCCTTCTTATTACGAAAAACTTGTAATTATTTATAATTGAGCAGTAAATAAATGTACGTTATACAACCTAAAGTCATGATACATGGGATTTGTCTAACTTCATAGGGGCAGCTTTACACACTTCAATCATTCAAAATTATCTCTGAATCAATTTCTCGAGAGAAAATTGATGGCTTTCTAAGGGAACCCTTTTATAAATATTTTTGTGGTCATGGAAATAATGATTTTAAAAAGCAATACCTTTCATTAATTATATTCCAAGCTCTCATGAATTATATCCCAAACAAATGAATAAAATTGTGAAGATATTTGCAAAAGTTTTGTTGATCAAGACATGGCTTTACTGCGGGTATTATATTCCTTTTCTATTACATTTTACAGGTATTACTACCATTTAAACCATTCTGTAGTGTTGATCGATGGGAGTACAAGAAATGAAGCCCTGAATGCATCGAACTTGGTATCACTTTCACCAATTCAATTTTCATTTTCCAATGAGAAAATCTAATTTCAAGTAAGCTCATTAATAATTAATCGCAATGCAGATAGAAACTGATTCACACATTTTCTTTTAATTATTTAAAATTAGACCAAATCTTTTAGTCTTTAGTTTAGTTCTCCTGGCTAATGCTTGAAGAGTTAGAGAGAAAATTCATATTACCTTACCATGTAATTTATAACAATCATATTATGTGGCCATAATTGTTGTTGGACCTGTTTAGCTAGCTTTTAAATGTCTCGTTATAACGAATAAAATAATTCCCACGACTGAATCCCGTATATTCTAAACTCAACTTACAATGCACCATTATTTAATACATCTCATTTGACAAAATACCTAGAAAATAGCATTTAGGTTACTCATAATGAATTCCACATATGAATAGAGCTCACTGTTTACAAGGGAATATATTTTGGTGATCTTTTTTCCTCCTCCTTACATATAAGAGTCGCCTGAGAGGTGGGAGGTACACAGTATACTTGATTCAGATATTCATACCAATATACATACCGATATACCCGTAGGTAGTTCACTTCTTATTGCCGAGTCACCCCCAAGTTATTAAAAATTCCATGGAACCTCCGGAGAGGAGCGCTGAGAGTGAATGCTGAACTTAAAAGTATAAATCCGTCGGGTAGCCTTCAAAGAGCAAGAGGTTAAAAGCAAAGGCGTCTTAGGCGGGGGTGAAGCTGAGGCAATTAAACTGACGAGAAATACGAGTATAGTTCGCACCAGTCAGTGGGAAGAGGAAATGCATAAGGCTCGTCGTAACGCCTTCATAAAGCCTTTAGAGGCTTGCGCGAAGTTAACAGATTCGACCGCACCCATTCTCATATTCTTCCACCCCGCGCGCGTGCCCGAGCGGAGTGCAACTCGTCAGTTGAGTGGGCGGTAGTCGTCTTAAGGGAAGGAGGGGCTCGATCGCCTCCCCTGATGGATGGCCCCACTGGGTGACACCACCTGCCAAAGGGCGGCAAATCTTTCCATCTTTCGCGAGTAAACCGTTACGAACCCGCCTTTCTCTTTGTCACGTACCACTCCGGTCGTGATTAGCCGTCTGAGGAGGTTGAAGGAGGGATTTCAGTAGTCATAGGGAGAATGGCTTTTCACTCGGAGGTCCCACAACGGAACTGGCATGAGTAAACAGTATCAAAAAAGCTGGATGTTGAAACTTGAGTCTTGACTCGTAGACGCGCACCGTATTAAAAGCAGGCTCGAGGTATAGATTTATTCTAAGTATTCAGCACAAGTTCCTCAAATACTTCTGCTCTTAGCATTCCTATTTCTTCATATTCTAAGTTCTGTTTCGAAAAGAAAAATTTCGTTTTTTTTGTGATTGCAACTAGCATACTTTCAATGAAAGTTGAAACCTGGATATTTATTAAACATTTATACTACTTCTCACGTTGCTCTCACAATAGGATAAATCAGTTTCATTCATGAACTTTCTATTCTGCGGATGTATTTGGAGGCTGTGCTGGAATGGGAGATCATGAAGATATTGAGAAATTTCAAAACATTATTTTCAGTTAATTTTGTTTCGTCGCATCAGTAAAAGAGCAGCTTCTGTTTACTAGAGGGGCTACTTTATTCCCAAAAATTAACGTATCAATGTGTCTAACAGTAGTACTTCCATGCGTCATCTAACTTCAATCAGCTGAGTGGTAGATCTCATACTACATGTTGAGTCCAATCCTAAAAAGCCAACAAAACGAAATTATTCGTAATCTTTGTAAGCCATCCAGATTTTATATATGCTTGGAGTAAAATAATCGTAACAATAAATCATTAATCGTCACGTATTTATCCCTCAAGACAACCATGATGAGCTTTTCGTGGCTAATTCGCAGATTGCCTTCTACCTCTGAGATGAAGTTCCAGAGAAAAAATTTTTGATGAAATCATCATAAATCGTGTGGATACTGAAATAAAGGGCATACGCTAGTTAGTTCTGTAACGATTACAACTTCCATTTATTGATAAATCAGCCCATATTATTAATTGGTTTGTTGTATATTAGTTACTACAGATATCAGTGGATAATTATACCCATGATTCTTTGCCCACTATTCCATATCTTTTGCAATAGGATGACCATATTTGTGCCTGCAAACGTCTTCGTTGCATTGCACACCACTGCTTCCAGGACAGTTGCTGAGGATCGTTAAAATGAGCGAGCAAGAGGCCTGCCGGGAGAAATGATTTGGCTCTCCATTGCCATCTGAGAATGCGCATCCCGCTTGCACGGAGGGATTACATTCATTTACGAGGCGAGGGACACTTGTTCAGCGGGGTCCCCGACATGTAAAGACGCCAACGGGTGGCGTCGAAAAACCTCAGCCGCTATTATTTTGCTTTATTTCTTTCACCTCGCTCCTTCCTTTGCGACCAAAATGATTACCCCGTCCCGCGGAAGCGCGTGGGTGCAGCTGCATTTACCGCTTTGGGCGCGCATTGCCCCATTCCTCAAGCGTCTCCAGCGATGAGGGTAACTGGGTGTGGCAAAAACCAGATACCCTATTTTTTTTCCACCCTTTCCACCTCCGTGCCCCTCCCCCGCCCTACTCCCTTCCCATCTCGCTACCTTTCTACACTTTATCTGATTCCTCCACTGAAGGAGAATGAGGGACACGGATTTTTTTTTCAAACAATGGAATCGTACCCATTGTCGTTTCTAGTGCCCCGTTGATCCCTCTATTGGGTCCCCCCCCTACTTCTTTCTCCCCCCCCCCATTCTCTTCGCCACCCACTCCCAAAAGCACTGAATCAGTTTGGAGTTCGATCGAAGGCGTGGTCGCGGATAAGGATTTTGAAACATCGCCCCAAGAGTTCTCCGGAGGCATTGTTAAAGCGTCCCCTTAATATCTTCCTCGCAGTTTTGAAGCATTCGGCGAGTCAATATTTTACCCCGCAGCGATGGTATCGAAAAATCGTCGTGTTATGTTCCACGGGTTCTCAATCGGTGTGTTTCATTCCTTCATGGTCGCTGTTTAGAAGTTAGAAACATGGTCGTGAGCTGATGGGTGTACTCTTCGGACTGTTGATTTAAAAATCATGTTCTATCCGCAGTGGACGGGAGTGAAATTGAAACTGGCATAAAAATGTAGGGACGTGACCTTTTGATAAAAAGAAGAGATAACCATTCCGTCTCGAAAGTATAGGCTAAATGTGCTTTTAGTATGTAAGAAAGAAGGAGCATTGCTCAAGGTTAAGTATTGACTCGACCGGTCGGTTATCTTGTAAAAGTATGCGTGAACATCTGAAACACTTTTTGCCTACCCTTTGACTCCGCCTGCATACAGTCAAATGTGTGTTTCGGTTATATTTAAGCGGATCTGGTAAAAGTATTCTCCTTTTTGCAGTTTTCTTAGGGTATGTTTCCGGTACGGTTATTAAATTAAGCAATTACATTATCTCCAATACTGTTCTTCCGTTTTGACCCTGATGATAAAGTTAAGCCCTAATGTCGTTCGAAATTGGCATTTTTATGCATTAAGCGAGAATAATTGTCTGGTGTTCCGTCGGTAAAAATATTTTAGGATTATAATAACCCTAATATTTCACATGGGTAATTAAACAAACATTTTATTGAATGTTTATTACAGAATAATTAGTAATATTTTTTGGAGTGATTTAAAAAAATCCATTCATATGATGCGTAGTGACTGTGGAAAGACTATTCCCTAAGAATTACATGTATCGATAGTACAGCTCAGTTCAGATACATGCATAGTTACACAGTATCAGTTTTGATGCTTATAATTTAATAATTTACTAAAGTTATGGCGTATTTGGAGGCTTTTCGGTGGCTGTACTCTTTAATGCTCAAAACATTTTTGTCATTTTTCTGATAACAGCCACTCGCTTTAATACCTCAAGTGGTGTCATCAAAATAGTAATTACAATTATGGTACATATTTGTGATGAATATTTTCAACAGCACCGATTCTAATTTTTTTCAGCGTGACCTAGTCACATTATTACATATCAAAAAGTTTCTATTAGTGAAATATATCCCTTTTATCTCGTCACTACCTACTTGTCAGCCTACCAATATTCATTGCTTTTTTCTCAGCATATATTGCTCATCTAATATTCTCCCTTAGCAACAGCCGTTGATATCTCTCCCTCTTTTGTGCATAAATTTCCGTTCCATTCCCGTCTCTACGCTCAAATATTTTCTCCAAAATTAGATTTTGAAAACGTACCGTAGTCGGACCTAGTGCAAACACATTATCAAATGTTTATTTTCTTTTCCCCAGTTATCCGTATATTTCGATAATTGTTTTCTAAACGCTGTTATTTAACTATCATCTTCAGTACTATTCCTATGTTCATAGAATTATTTCCTAAACATGTCGCGGTTCCACATGTTATAATAAATGCTCATTTAATTTATTAGATAACATAGCCTGATGATGCTGCAAGTCGGTGACACGTGTTGTACCTTAAAATAAATTTCTTTGGAAATTAAAAAATGGTTTTTGATATGGATACGTCCTTAATGCATTTTCTGTCTGATTCTTTGGGTGCTAAAGCGTATTTTTATTGTATTATTATTTCTTTTAAAATACATGTGCAGATAGTGTCATTTGGCACATAGATCTATAGAATCACAATCAAACTTCAAACAGTATTATGAACGTCACTATAAATCAAGACTAAGCCGCTACTTACTAATTTAATTAAAGCAATTACGAAGCCAGTACCATCACACAAGACCCAGGTATCATACCATACAAACAGTGCACCGGCCAGCATCACACCGAGTGCAAATTTACACACTGTCTAGCCCGTCCAAATGGTATTATTGCCTACTAGCATTGTGTTGATTCAAAGGGGAATCAATGGCTGCATTATGAACGTGGTCGAGTGCATCTTGGATAATTTTCTGCAAAGCGTAGTTTCCCTTAAAAGCTGAGATTATCAGCATGTATCTTCTTTGACGCATAGTGGCAAATGCTGTTCAAGTGCTTTTTTGGTGAAGTTAGGCTATGCATGAGGCCGCATTCCTACCCAGATGCTTTTCTTCATGTCTCTCTATCTTCGTATATCTCTGATGCAATACTTGGAAATGAAATCTTCTAGCCCCGAAACAGGTCATTTTCAAGGAGACTTATTCTTTTTGAATAATCTCGGTTCATTCGAATAAAGACATCGACAATTCCACACCTAGTTATCTTATCCCCATAACATTAACTGCTCATAACTTAAATCAGTATTTTTTCCGTAATGATGTTTGGTTGAGATTCACAGAGAAATAACTCGGTGGAATACATCTTTTGGAACGTCTTTACTTTTTAAATGGTGGCACGTGTCTGCCTATGATCTGTGAGCCACTATTTTTGAAGGCCTTTACCAAATGAGCCGTTTCGTTATCGTTGAAGGCGCTAGAAAACATCCCAAATGGGAAGGGCTTAATGGAAACACGGTCTTCTTTGCGTAAATCAAGTGTCTCGAGGGAAAAGAGTCGAGAAAATGAGAGTATATGGCTGAAAAGGATAACGGAGATGGGAACGGGAAGTTGGCTGGGTGTCAGGTAGGAAGAGGGCAGAGGTCACTTCTCGGCTTATACCCTCTTAACTGAGGAGATGATACCCTGCTATCCTCGGCGTGAAAATTACCGGCCTCCCGTCCACTATTACGGCGGTGCTATCGCCAGGGCCTCCTATTATTCCCTTAATGAGATTTACGGGGAAGATGACTTGGGTGTGAAGATGACTAACTAAGTGAAGGACTTTTATTCTTCGTCGAGGGGGAACAGTACGCTTTGGGTCAAAATGGCAAGCAGGAAGTTGAAGCATATGAGCAGCAGTTGTGGGAAAAATGAAAGGGAGGGTAGAGGTTATTGTTGTAGAAACCAGGGAATATCATAAGTGCCCCTCTACCATAGCAAAAGCAAGTGCAGAGTGGTAGGTGAGAGTCAGTTGCACTTGGTCATAGGATATTTATGTATTCGGTTTCTGGTTTTCATTCCATTCACGCCATAAATTTCTTCTGATGAGCGAGTTGCTTGTGTCAATGGCTTAGTGAATTGAACACATTTCTGTTAAATGTAAAATCATTTCTGGTCTCGTTTTTATTGTTGCTTATCATTATATTTCCCCCACATGCATCTTTAAGAATAGGCTTAGGCGTCATATAAAATTTACCTGTATAACATTCCACTATCTCTGCCACGGTAATTTCAGTAATTTATTGGTAATAGCTTTGTGTATTTACTAGGTTTAAATCTTTATATTTTGAATGGAGCAACTTAACTCAAGCAATAAGCTACAGCAAAGGGAGTTTTGCTCACTGACATAACTTAGCTCATCTCAAACCCTAAACTAGCACCGCCTCAAGCCATGTATATAAGTGCAGCATGGTAAATTGAAAATATTCTTTAAATCCTCTAATATGTCTGGTGGTATATCTGCAAATTAAATCCTGCAATAACTTGGATTGTTCTATAATAATGAATTGAAAGAATTAACATGTTGAATTAATTTACCTATATGAAGAAGAAGGGAATAAGTTTCACTAAACCTTTTAAAATCACAAGAATGAGGAATTGCCGCAGCAGTCAAGTATATTTTATTCCTTAGAGCTTTCACTTGGTTCGACATATCGTGTATTAAAATTACATTATATAACTCTTAGTAAACGTTACACTTGCTCCAACGTATAATTAATTGAAAATTATGGTAATTAGAAATAAAGGTGCATGCTCTATTCCTAATTACCGTTATTTATTGCTATATTTATAGAAGCTTTTTTCGTCAGCTGTTACGGAATGAATAGCCTCATTACAACTTTCGTGCTTTTGTGATGAAACAATTGTCATCAACTAACTTGAAAAGTAGGTTTTATACATTGTCATAAATTTAAGTCACCTTTTAAGGATTTTCAAGCATCATAAACGGATTTTCTTATGTAGAATATTCTTATTCAACTTCTGCCGTCCTCTCGGCGCAAGCTCGCGATTTCAATTCTTTTCCTCATTTGTGCACGTTTCCTTAGCATCTCACCTTTTATCAAAACCAATAGATACTATACTTATAGTTAGCGCTTTCTTACTGATTATAAATGATTTAATCAATAAAACGGCTGTGGCAAATCAAATATGATTCCGAGATTCCATTATTATTATTGATTTTCTCGAATAGGTTTTAATAGTTGCGCTTCATTGTAGCGCAATCAAAATTCGTCACAATATTCTCCATAATGATTTGATCTCTAAAGAAGGTTGCTGAATGAGATCTGGGTGGAAATGGACTCAAACCCCTTGGAAGCTCGCGGGCAGGTCTCAGAGTCGCAATAAGGATCACCAGCCACCGCCTAGCCCTCGCCGCAACTCGCGACTGGACTGAATTTAGCCTTCGGACTCTTTTTGATTCCTCGCACACACAAACGCGTTCGCGCAAACCCGCTCGGTCCGTGACCGTCGAGAGGATGGCATGGAGGAGAAGGGGAAGGAGGGAAGCATCCCCGACCCCCCACGTCCTCCCTACCGCCCCGCCCCCTCCGAGCATCATCCCCCCCCCCCTCACGTCCGAGTCCCTTTCGTTCCTTTTTGCTCGCAATTTTCATTCGGACCGCGGATCCGTCGCTGCCCAACCCACCACCGCCACCGTACGCCTCCGTGTCCTCCCTGGCCGGCAGGTAGGACACCCAGGGCACAGGTGCCACGCCGTGAGAGGGAGGAAGAACCGCCGGCCGAATGATACAAGGGCACTCGGGAGGACTACCGCCAAGACAAGCCGCTACTCTCCCCACCCCCTCGCGCTCACCCCGGTCCAAACACTCCCCTCCCCAACCCCAGGTTTCTATCTCTCTCCCTTTCTACTTCTCCAGCCGCTTTGTCTCAAGACGTAGCGACGCAGTTGTGGATAGGAGAGAATGGGGGGAGAAAGATACGAATTCATCAGACCATTATACGGAGGGGAGCAAATGGGATGGGAGACTGCGAGGTTTCAAGGAATGAGCGGATGAAAGTGAATAATATGGATGATAAACATTTGAAAGTAAACACCAGCCTCTCACGATATACTTGTATTTATTTCATGAATATTGACTTTTGAGCTATCGGACGGTATCGGCCATATAGTCCAGGAATGATATCATAGTTGGTACTTTAAGATACTAATAAGAAAAGAACATTCGTAACACCCGTTATTAGAGATTTTATTCTGAATTTATGACTTAAAAACTTGTTGACATAATCAGGATTTTAATGAACAACAAAGCGTTCTTATTTATTGGGAAGGAGATGGTAGGTGGGATGGACTTAAAAAGTCTCAGGGAAGAGGTCGACTGGTTAACATTTAAATTTCTTAGATCATCTACATCTACATCTAGATCAAGTAATTACGGATTGCGATGCAAGAAACAGATGGAATTGTAACCTTAGTAAAATCCAACGTTTATTGCACTCTTTAAAGATTTGTCCTGAGTATGGAAAAGAAGAATCGGGTGGTGTTCTGACGGCGAATAGACGGTAAAGGTCTAAATATGTGTGTCTGCAATAAAGGATACATCTGGATAGAAACCATTGTCATCTTAGAAAATAATTTGTTTTTTAATTTGAAAACACTATATTTTTACTCATTCATGTATTTACTCATTCATATATATATTTATATATTCATTTTACTCATTCATGTATGGCCTTCTGTGATTTTAGGGCAGTGGCGTTTTATTTTTGGTCGATGATACACATTAAAACGGCAATCTTCACAAAAATCCTTATACACAGCAACCTTATACCTTTCTCTTGTAAAAGTGTATATATTCCGTTCCGTCATTTTGCTCCAAATGCAACACCATGAACTTTGAGTTTCCTTTTAGCTCTTATGGACATGAAGTGGTATAAGGGAGTATTTAAATATTGAGGCAAGAAATATTTCTGTATGATTCTTAAGTCGGTCCTAAAAACACACTCGTAAATTTCATATACGAGCGGACGTGGATACAAATGAGTATGTGAAATGAGATTTTTTTAGCGAATCAGTGTAAGAAAATATTTTATGAAAATGCCTTGAAATATTTTCCTCAAAACATAGAAATCGCATAGAATTCGGTTTTAATTTTAAAATAAGGAAAATAGTTTGTTTCCTTTCAAGGATACTAAGGAGACTAAAAGATAGATAAATTCCACCATGATGAATCAATATTTGGTTAAATCCAATGTAAATACCCAATAGAGAAAAAAAAAGCTTCATGGGGAAGAATATTTAGTGATTGAGTTTAATTATACCATTGTCTATCAGAGTTAATTAAAATTGCTGCAAATTCATTTCTGAAATCGAAATTCTTGCTGCATGAGGAATGAAAAAGAGAGGGATCTTGATGGTAGGAAAAACGTTACTTTGGTGAAATGATCAACAGGAAATGTCACAATATTAGAGAAATTTTGCCTATTGAGTCAAACTCTTGTTCAGAGGCAAAAGAGAGCCGCTTCAGTCAGTAACACGACCGGATAGTGAAAGGAAAACAAAGCAGAAAATGAGGCAAAATGTACAGAATGGCTAATATTATTAGCATAGACATAGATATAAAAGTAATCGATTCTTCTGTCTCGTCTCATTAGCCATATTTCAAATGATGTGCCTTAGGTAGTATCATTGCAATATCATTTGTTTTAAATAGTGGCGTAGATGATATGAAGACAAGATTCAACTGGTTGAATTACCAATATGAAATTACAAAACTATAATGTAGTTTATTGTTTGAAATAATTCAGTAGTGAGGTGAGACTAAAGGAAAGGTAGGGTACATATCAAAGAGTCTGACTTTAATATTGATTCTAAATCAAAGGAAGACTCGCATAAGCGTAACTCAGTGTTCATTAGAAAATATTCCAATGCTGCCACTATATAAATACTTCGTATCTTGGTACGGAGATTTATAGATCCATGTGAAACTATTTGAAATGTCCCATATCTATTGCGCCATTACCGTCAATACACGGAAAAGAAACAAATTGGAGAGAAAGAGGAAAATTCATGGGAGTGGTGGAAGGAGACCTGGGGTAACACTCGAACGAGGAAATGTGTGCCTTTGGTTAAAGAAGGAGAAGCCCTGGGGGATGTGTAGGGACGCGACGGGAGACGAGGGGAGGTTGGATAGAAAATAACGCCGGTTGGAATGCGGGGGAACGGGGGTGGCGTCGGAGGAGAAAAGGGGGAGGAAAATGGAGTGCCTACACGGATACGATGTTTTTAAGAGCGGACGTGGAAAAACCCCGCCGACGGGGTTCGAAGGGAAGACGTCTCCTCTAGGGGCCCGACTCCCGGGGGACGAGCGGGAGGACGGGATTTGACTCTCGCCGTCCTCCCCTTCCGCCCACCCGCCCGCCCCACTCCGACGTCACGGGACAATGCGTGTCGGCGCGGGGGCGAGGGGGTGGCCGAAGGAGGTGAAGAGGGGCATGGGAGGGGGAGGTGACACGGAGAAGGAGGTGACACGGAGAAGGAGAGTGGGATGGGTGAGAATTGGAAGCGGCTCGGTGTGGGAGACAGCATGGTGACCGGGGCAGCGAGGCATGCGGATGGTTTCGGAATGGACGGGCTTGTGTGTTCGCATATCACGTGTGTGAGTATCGGGTATGCTCGGGGAGGGCAGCGAGGGAGCGGGGGGGTTTGGAGTCTTGGGGATCCGGATTGGTTGGGTCGGCGGCTTGGGTTGGTGGTGGTTGGGTAGGCCACGGAGTGAGGGGGTTGAGAAAGTGGAGAGCGGCAGGGAGGATACGGATTGGGGGTGGATGGGATATTTTCGAAACCGTGTCACGTATGGGATCGCTATTGTGGACGTGCTCGTGTGAGTGAGTGCGTGTGTGAGCGCTGGGTTCGGCATGTTTTGCGTGCTCGGTGCCGACTGCGTGTCTGCTCGTCCCGCGTTGTTTTGGCGGACCCCGAGAGAGCTCGCGTCTTTTTTTCTGCCTCCCGCTGTCTGCTCCACGCTTTCGGTCATTTTGCGGTAATTTTCCGTTACTTCTCGTGATCCTAATCAGATTTTTCATCCCACGCCGCCTGTTGCTTCGTGTCCCCCTAGGACACTGCTGGACTAATTGCCAGCATTATTCCCGGCTGTGCCCGGTGACTCCATCAATAAATGCCTCAACATACACTCCTTATGCAAGGAAATGGCGAAATACACATAGGCGTATTAGCATGAGAGAAGCGTAACGCTTATCTAGCTTATGATGATGAAATGAAAATTACATTTTATTTTCACCGGATCGTGTGCACGATGACTGAAATTCACAAGTACATGAAAAGTTTACTTTCTCGGTCATTAGGGAGATATTTATATCCAGGAAATAAAAACTTCGTAATTTCAGTAATGGAAACGTATGGTATTGGTCTTCTGGATATTTTATCACCACTTTGCCTATTATGGTGTTCATGTGTGCATTTTATGGGATTCTCTGGTCATTGAGGCAAAGAATGAGAATTGAGCTACGGGAAATTCAGTTCAATTTGAAATAGAAAATTGAATAAGTTTAGATTAAATCGATCGGCTTTAGGCAACATTTTTAGTATCATCCCTTTTATTTTTTTTCTCTGATAAAATTTCAAATATTGAGTAAATTACATTTCTTTGTTAGAATGATGATCAATTATTTTATTCAAAATTCTACTACACATTGGCTGTAAATGCTTAAAATGTATGTTCATTCATATAAAATGTATATTTTATAACTTTTCAACCGCTAGATCTAGCATAAAGATGTTCTGTTGGTAATCTTTCAATTAACATTTTACTTTTGACCATGAAGGAAATTAAGCCTACGGTGAATGAAACAAAGCCAGTTTATCTTAGGAAATGAGATCGTATTTATCAAGCGCTCAAGTCAACATTAGATTTAAGAAATATTCCATTTGATTCCAATGGATTTTTCTGACAGGTTTCGTAGGCAAATTTATGGGCTGCCGATTAAGTGACAGAATCGCTGAGAGATATTCCAAAATTCGTCATCACCCTTAACTCTCCCCGTTTCAATTCACCAATATTTTTTAAAATACATAGATACGAACAATACTGATGGGAATTCCAATAAATGTCTTCCTGGGTTCAGTGGAAATGATTCCAGTGTGTTGAAAATTGAAATGCATTTGGAATTATTTGCTGATCCAGGTATGATATTGCGAACTAAACAAATTTGCTAGAAAATCTGAAATATTTCCGCCAACAGGGTTTTTGGTGAGCAAATATTTAATCCTCGGTCGTATTACAATCATAATTTATTCATAAATTCCAAAATACTCATCGAAGTATTATATTCATTTCAAAGGAAGCTGAAATCAATTATTCATTCGAATCATTATTTAGAGATAAACCGAATTTCAATAGTCCTCGCAGCTGGGTTTGTAGGTACGTACGTACCCGTACTTGAAGCAAAAATCCGTAGACACGAAATCGACTTTAAATCGTTTTCTGGTATCAATACGGTATCATTAATTTCGGTAAAATTACCTTCTGTCGCTTTCATGATTCATTTGTATTACGGGTATGCTTAACCTTTTGTGTTTCACTTTCATGCTGGTGTGTGATTACTACAGGCTTTTAATATTAGGCTTCTCTCTTTCATTTCCTTTTTTACTTTTGAAATCAGAATTTATCGACCAGGGTATTGTTTGCGTCTTATTTTGTAAGTGTATTAGACGTGGACTGATGACATATTGTCGAGTAGTAGTAGTTTTTAAGGGGAGGCGACCGACAGCTAAGGTCATTTGCGCCATAGGGGATGGACAGGAAAGGATGAAGGGTGGAGAGAAACCCGGCGTCGGCATTAGCCTGCTCTTTACGAAAGGCGCCAAGGGGTACGCAGTTTAACGTCCCATCCGACGGACGGCGTACTCACTCAAAGTGCCCTCCACAAAGCACCTCAAGTAGGGATCGAGATACCTCTGAAAAATATTCAACACCGCCGGGATTTGAACCCGCGCCCTCAGGGTGGGAAGCCAGTACGTTAGCCCCCGCACCATCTCGATCCCCATATTGTCGAATACACGTAGCAATACAACAAATGACTTTTTATTAGAATGATATTATTTCAGAACCCACTTAAAAGAAGTAGGAAGACTAGCAATTTCCCTTAGCAGATGAATGAAAACGGATTCAACTTCTATCTCCTTAAATGCACATATGCCAGGAATACGATTTCATTGACTTGGAATTAAAAGCTTTATTAGGCTTTTTGAATGCTTAGGTCATATTGGACTTTTTTCTTCCTAAAGTTTTTATTCAAGAATTTCACTTGCATTCATTCACGTGTATTACACTTGCATCCCTAATGCTTGCAATATTTAATTTTGGAGAAGATAACAGCTATTTAAATTTATAAATACAAATAGGTCTGCAATAGACTTTATTTATCGCTTGAAATTGGAAAAATGGCACTTCTGCGGTGGCTTACTTCCACGACGTGTAGAATGTGGTTGTATTTTTATAGATTTATTTTATTTTTCGTATTTTTATGGATTTATCCCCAGTTTTTATAGTATCTTGAGCTACGAGAGCTAAAGGGAAAATTACTCATTTTCCGAAATCTCATTTCTAAATTAATGTTTACTGTTTGATTTCAAGTTTTAAAGTGCAAATTAATGTTGGGAAACTTGACTTATTGAGTGAAATGCTCTCTAAACACAACTACACCCCAAAATAATTGTTGAATCTTATAATCAGGAGCGGAAATAATTTGACCCCTTATTGATAAGCCATTGCTTTACAAATATAAACTATTGCTCATAAAATTTTTATCTAGTTCATAGGTTTCTAACTTTGTGAGTGAATTGCTATCGATTTTTAAAGATGCTTGTAAAGTGTTTCTAATTTGGTAACATGACCCTTAAATGAAAGTTGATTAAAGTATAAAAATAGATAGTTCCCGAGAAACGGAAAATGGAAAATAAAATTATTGTATGTGAAAGGTTCTAGATGGATGTCACAGAATTCATTCTACTGGAATCCACGGTAATTATTTATTTGTAAAGCCTATAATCTGAGATCTCTCATTGCTGACCACGACTTAAATATATCATCATTTTGCAGAGTATTTTATTCTGGTTGTTCTTAATGCCACTCTAGTATAAACATGCAGGTTGATTCCTGGAGTTAGAATGAACGAACATTTTAGAATTTACAAAGTTTATTTATTATTCTCTTCTGTTTCCAGCCACACGACTTGCCTTGCCGTTTTTAGGCAGCTTTGTTTATCAGAGGTCGCCTAGTTGGGCTTATGCTCTGTGTCTCAGTATATAATTCCTTTTTCTTTCTGGAGCACCACCAGCATCGTTGTTTTTGCCCTTTTTATATTTATTTAATTATTTTCCGTATTATTATTGGAGTGTGACATTATTAGGTCTCTTATATTTATCATAGGGGCCTATTTTATTTATTTTTGTGTATGTCATAGCCCTATTTGGGTTTTCTTTTAACTTATCATAGTATGTTTTACACCTTGTTAGTAGGAGATCTGAGAGTTTTTCTATGCCTGTTTTTTGGTATACATTCTCATTTTCTTCCCAGGGGGGGAGCCAGCCTCAGGGTCTTCCTTTCTGTGCTATTTAATTTGTCCATTAGGGATCTACTGAGTAGTCCCATCCACGCAGGGGCTGCGTAGGTCAATGTTGGTCTTATTATTGCCGAGTATATTAGAATTTTTATTTTCTTAGGGGTGGCGTTTTGTCGGATAATCGGTGCCAATTGCGACCTTATCTGTTTCCAGCCTATCCAATTCTCGTGGACGGACCCCCGTTACTCCGGTCGGGGCTCCACTGTGTTGCCTTTCCAGCCGCCTAGGCTTCTAAGGCAGGGCGTCGTCTTCTGCGTTGTCACGGCGTTCTGGCGATCCCTGCTACTGAAGCCTGGGCCTCTTCTTCGCTGGGAGGGCATCTTGGCGATCCATGCTCGCAATGGGGCGCTTATAGCGGTCCCACGTTGAAACCTGGATCTCTCCGAGGCGTCGGATGGTGGCGACGTCTGAATCCGCAGCCCTCTCGAAGAATCTTCGAGACAGCTCCGGAAGAAGGACGTTCAGAGGTTCCATGTTCCCGTCCTGGTGCATCTCTTCCACGCGGGCGTAGCGCCCGCATCCCAAGATGCACCGTAGCGCAGAGTTCTGCACCACTTGGATGAGAGCGAGGGTAGACTTCGGCACTCCTGACCATACCGGCGCTGCGTACGTGATGACAGGCAACACGCACGCTCGGTACAGTCGACGCTTCGTTTCCGAGCTCAGGACCCCCGGACGAATAATCGGCCGAAGCCGGTTAAGCGCCGCGAAGGCCTCCCCTCGGACACGTCGCGCTTGGGCGTTCCAAAGGAGTTTCCGGTCCATCAGCACTCCGAGGTAGAGAACCTCGGATTCCCACGGAAGGGTGACTCCATTCACCGACAGCTCCTCTTCTGTCGACATAACGTTTAAAGTATCATCCCATGCCACACAAGGTAGCAGTGGTTTGCAGGGTACCATGCAGATGTGGAAGTAACATCCTACTTTGTAGTTGGAATTTTTTTCTTACAATAGAATGATCCATTTTTATCCGTATTCTCAATACACCGTTGGTGAATTTATCTAGCCAATTCTTTCTTGATCAAATTTCTGAAATAGTTATGCGTGATATCCTAAGCGGGGTCTTTTTAACAATGCTTCCAACATTTCCAGTTACAAGGCATGGAATAGGACTGTCTTCATCCACCCCTTTCGTGCCTCGAAGGCGGCTACTGCTGGACAGTCGGCTACCCATACGTGGTCTCTGCGTACTGAATACTGAACGAGTTTTGCTGGTCCAGCGTGAGGACTTAAAAGTGTATGCCAGTTACACTAAGAGATGGGGGCAGATGGTCAAGAAGGAATCGTAGGGTGGGGGAATATAGTGCTGAAACAAAAGTTGGTTCCCTTTTTCAAACAAAAAATAATCAGATGAATGTCAAAAGTGAAGGTAAATTGAAAGATTGATCGTAGAGCCTTTTTTTGGGATGTCCTCTTGGCTATCAACTTCTTATTACATTCCTTTTTCCTTGTTCGAGTCAAACCATTCCGTTATAACGTTTGAATATAATGGATACAAATTGAAGGGATTGTAATAAGATGAATAATAATTCCTGGGGAAAATGGATTAAATGAATGCTTCCACTGAGTTTTTCAGGGGCAATTCATTTATTAAAAATAAATAGCTACTATTTCAGAAAAAATATAATTTTTGCCTATATGTGTGCGTGTGTGTATATATATATATATATATATATATATATATATATATATATATATATATATATATATATATATAAAGACCGTATAAACATAATCAACATATAATTATTTCGGATTTTCTCCAGTTTATTGAAAATTTAATTTAGTATCTCATGTTATCAAAACGTTTTTTAGGACTTGATATTATTTATAAGACTTTTTTATATGAAAGCAATAGTAAATGCTATTCAAGTCCAGAGCAGGACGACTATTATTTTGTTAAATGCACACACTTACATTTTACTATCAAAACTTAATACGCGGATAATAACTCGGATAACCATAAAGAAAATAGGTAACATTTATTTATTTTTAGTGGCATAGTTAAAAATTGTATTGAGTTCAATTGAGAAAAAAATCTCCTTAGTTGAAACAATTGTGAAAATTAAAATTAATAAAAATTGATAAAAAGGAATATGGTTGAGCAACTGCTTAAATAAATTTAAGCAAATTTCACAATATTAATGACTGCTCAGTTATTGCTATGCTCATGTCATTTAACATTATTTTAACAACATCTTTTTACCTAGCGAGCGTAATATTTAATGGAACACTATAGGTATATTGAGGATAATTTCATTTGTTATTAACAAATAGTTGATATCCAGATATATTCGTATATTTATTAACAAATACACGATATACAGTAGCATAAAATACAGGAGGTAGATCAACAGCTAGATCAGAATGTTTGTGAGTTGAAAAGGGCGTTGTACCCGAATATTATTACATAATGAGGGGGAAGAGCGAATGTAAAAACCGTGCACTGATCGATCTTAGTGGTGATTGCAAGTACGTATTAAACGAAGAACGAATCCTTTCCCTTAAGGGAGGAGACGTTTTTTATAAGTCTTTCATTGGGTAGGCGAGAGGTAATTCTATCGCTGGCAGATTTTATAATCAAAGATATGAGAACCCGGCTGGATGGACGGCAACGTTTGCTCCTCTTAAAAACTACCTTCGGTCGATTAGAGACCTCGTGGAATATACGTGGACTGGAAGATAAGAAGGGGGGGGGGGCACCGCATTTCCTCCCGCTTTGGTCATTATAGAAGTTTGCTTTTCCGAGCAATCCAACAATTTTGACTACTCACCCGGGCGCGCAGGTGCCTCTCTCCTCAGCAACCGCGACGCGCCGGGCACCGTCATTAAGAAGAGAAGAGGCTGATTCATTGTTGTTATAAGAAGCCTCGAGGGTTTGTGGAAACTCTTCCCACTCACTCTGCCTCGTTTTTGTTTCACCCCCTGCCCCCTTTTCAGCCCCTCATCTGCCCACCACCACACCCTCTCGCGCTACCCTTCGCACCCATCCTCCCCCATCATTACCTACCTCCTCCTCCCCTCGGCTCCCACAAGCAGCGTCATACCTCCCTTCTTCCGTCTCCTTAAAGTCGAGCGCGACGTTAAGAAATAAAGCAGGAATGAGGTGGGGGAGGGAAGGGATTCCTCGTCGTCTCGATGGACGCATTTTTTCCTCACCCGTCCCCTTGTTTAACTTATTCTTCACCATTGTCGTTCCAAGGGGTTCCTTTGTGATGGTGCGTGCACTTGCGTGTCACCCAACACTTTGCGAAGGCGAAAGGGGAGGAAGATTGTTTTCCCCCTCTCGATTTCCCAAGTTTGACACTGTGGCATCGTGATGCATCATTTTCCACCTTGGTTTTCGTCACTCCCTGATCATCTACACCCCCAGATCCCTCACTATCTCCCTTGCTCCTCCCCCATCCGTGTGCACCTCGAATTTGCTCGGATTTATCTCCAGTTTGGTTCCATTTTCCCTCGAACAATCAGTTATCAAGTGATGCAAGTGATAAAGATGACGGATAATTTGGAGATAAATACCACTGAGAATGTCAGTACCGTGCTAGTACCTATGAACGATGCTCACTCTCTTGGCTGTTTGCGTCGTTTGAGTACCGTTGCCTCATGTGCTCTATCAGGTGTAAACAATATTTTTCGGCTTCTCACAGCTCCACTCACTACTCGGCCTTCAGATTAAATTTTCTATGCAAGGTATTTTCATTTATTTTACTATGTAATTTCCATCTTGGAAAATAAATTGGATATTCAATACATAGATGGCTAAGTGGGAGTTCTCATGGCATGATTTATTTTGATTTGCCGCACAATTCTGTGCAACAAATTAGTTTCTTAAGGAATTAATTGATACAAATTACTATTTATAATAAAACCAAATGAAAGGTAGTAAAAATGAAAGTAGGTAAATGATTAATTTTTATTAATGTCAAATCGTGTGTGTAGAAGCCCTTGAATTAGCAAATGAATTGAAATAATTTACACGGCTATGGAAATAATACCCACAGTTAATTTGTAATATTTCAGCTTATGATGCAATATTTTGTTTTGGAAGACTTCTTAACGGAAAAACTGATTATCCCTTGGAATGGAATCATGCTATTTAACAAAGTGTCCATGAGCATTTTATTGTGCATAAATTAATTTAATTGTGAGACTGGCAGCTCGATAGCCTAATGCGAGCCTTGACCATTACGTTTACGTGAGAAGCATTACTCTCGCTTCGAACTTGAAGACCATAAAACAAAGCTTATCACATTCGTTAGACGTGCTTAACATTCGCGTAGGGAGAGAAAATGGGTGAAGCCGCGAAAGGACGCCCGTAGCGGTGTTATTGCTCCGCCGTGGTAAGACCGGTGCTCACAACAGGGGGGCGACCCGATGGAGCCGATGCACCAGAAAGACGGATCTCGATTGCCTCCCGCATCCTCATACCTCACTCCCTCCGCCTCTGCATTCACTCCTCCCCCGCCCCGCGGTCACCCTTACCTGATGGGGCGTACCTACCCGCACATGCATAATGCGCCCCTCTGCTCGGCATTATGCAGCTAGTTCCCGCCCCCACCCACCCTTTACTTCGCTCTCCTAGCCGTTTTGCACTTCGATGCGCGATTCATCACGGCCGCCAAAAACGCATCTACCCGTAATCTCCTCTCTTGGCTCTCACTGCGGCGCGGCCTAGCATGTATCTTCCTATTCCCTCCCCCTGCAAGCAATGATTCCATTATCTCCTCGAGTAGCTCGTTTCCCCCGCCTCTCCCTCCCCGGGAGGTGAATCCGCGGAGGTGGGTGGGTGGTTGGGTGGGATAGAGAGAATAGGGCGTTCGCTACCCGGCCGACTTGAGAGACGCCCTTCTTCCCCGCCCCGTTGGCCTGAGATTCTCAAGTCCCAGTCTCCCTCTTCCGAGGCGACCCGTGACCGGCAAACACAACTGCTTCATCCCGTTGTGGGGAAAAGCGGTAGGAGGCGGGAGTGATGCGGTCCGCTTGTATCAACCTCATCTTCAAGATCATTGCGATGGCCAAAGACGGCTTTTGCGTGGCAGAGATCCAGGGTTTCACACCTCGAGATATCACGTACGTGGCGTCAAGCCCTTGAGTTTTATACGCTTGACGCGGGAATACAGATGAGGTCGCACTCTTCTGGTCCACCCACACCGTAAGTATCGCACCACACTGCTTCTCCCACCTGCTCCCTCGGTTAATTTTTATGTATTCAGTGGTACTCGACACCGTTGGAGATAAATAATTCGCTACCTGTTCAGTCACTGTCCTTGGACTGTGAGATGATGTTGTTTTTATTCCAAGATAATTAGAATACTATAAAAGGCGAGCAGAGATCTCGGTTTCATAAAATATTTTGATATTTCCTGTAAACTCTGAAACCCATGTATTTCTAGACTCATGGATGTCACTTTCGGGTGAGATTATAGCAATTTATAATTATAGCATGCGGTTAATCTGACGCTTATGGCTGTTTAGTTAGCAAATGAATTTTACATGAATATCTTTGACATCGTTGTATTTTATTCTTGGCGCGATTTCCTGTCATCAAGGCAAAAGTCCATGGGGTATTGGTTGACATTTTTAAGTTAAAGTAAATTGTATTCCTAAAACTTTCACTGGAACTAATCCAGGTGTTAAATATATGAATTCGCCCTTTCCCAATGAATAGTGGTCTAATATTTTCTCGTTTTATCGGATTTTTTCTCGAATGCGGCTTTTAATAGTTAAACGAAACGGGAAAATGAAATATAAATAGGAATATAAAGACTCGGAGAAGTCGTAGTTTAACATTAAGGCATTTATCACTGTCTTAATTAACCGCCGCTTAGCACTGCAATTTATGACTGCATGCCCATTTACGACGTTAATTTTAAATAAATGATTCCGGTTGCTGTGTTATGGGCGCAATATTCTAAAATATGAGTGATACTTTACTCTTGGCGGATTTCTAATATTTTTACACCTGGCTGTATTTCGAACTCCCTATTAGCCCGAGTTACCAGTGTTTTCTTTTGCTAAATAATGCACTTGATGTGTGTCCTCGCAGCTGCTGATGTCCGATAAATAACGTCCAAGTTTTTTCGTACGAGATCGGATTATTAAACGATCAGCCGTTTCGAACACTTGGATGAAACGGAGGGATTCCACGGGAGCTAATCGTAAACCACTCTCCCGTATTCCCTCCCCTGATCTTTTTTTTCTTAACTCTCTTTTCCTCGCTCTCTTCCACACACACACAAACCCCTCTTCCCACCAGATCCCAGTTTCCTATTTCTGAGAACACACTCACGGAGTCGTCATCAGCAGGCTTACTCCGTGTACGTCCCCTGAATCCGCAAGCACCGTTTCCTTTTCTCCGTCTCTGAACGCCGCACCGCGCCGGAGAAAGGCGAGAGAGAGATATCTGGAGGTAGGTGGGGAAAAGAAAGGATTGTGATGGGAATTGCGGGGGCGTGGTGGGTGCGAGAGGTTTTGTATTCGCTAACGAGAGGGAGAGCAAGAGAGTTTTTGAGGAGTTTATCAAGCTCAAATACTCCGTTTCGAAATATGGTGCAAGCATCTCCTCAAGAGTTACCCTCCTTCATAATATGGACACCCGGCTTGTGCAGGAGATATTCAGCCCTAGGAAACTGTTGACTTTAAATTCATTTAATTAATATAACAATAACATTAAATTGAAATTTGACCAAAGAATTGAAAATTTTAAGGGAATGTTTGAATGAGTACTAAAATGCCCAGAAGAATGTTTGGGATATGTGTGATTACTTTGTACTTGCGACAAATAGTAATAAATAAAGATGAAAAATTATGCATTCACTCTATTCACGCCTTTCCCTTTGGGAGTAGTAGGCGCCGTCGAGAAAATCTGGATATTAGGTTACGGAAGGAAACATTCTCTTACTAATTATTTCCTTATACCTCTCGCATTACATACCTTCACACTCGCACATTTATACATTGTGGCATAAATGCTCTTCTGTTCCTCAAAACTTAAATTATACATCACCTTGAGACTCTCATCAAGTGCGAAAAGTGGCCTTACAAAAAAGGGAATGAGCACGATAGCATACGTAGGAGATAAATAAGACAACGTAGGTTTAAATTAAAGATAATGCAGAGACGCAGATAATGAAATGGTCACTTGCTTCATTAAGTGCGTTGTAGAGCACGATGAAATGAATTATCGGAAATAACCAAAGAACATTTCTTATTTTTAAATTGAAATGTTATGATCGCCTATTGATATTTGAAGTAATAGGTTTATGGATATCACGCGTAATTTTTAACGTTGGTAGTTCGGTTCATCTTCTGGCTATTATTATTTGTAACGGGGACTAATTATTGCCATATATATATATATATATATATATATATATATATATATATATATATATATATATATATATATATATATATATATATATATATATATATATATATATATAAACACATGGATAGGTATATATATTATATATATACATATATTTGTATAGTATAGTATATATACTATACTATATATATATATATATATATATATATATATATATATATATATATATATATATACAACCTTGATCAAAAAGTTCCCGGAATAACCACCGTGTGGCGCTCCCATCGTTCCGATTTGAGTTCTGTTTTTTTTGTTAAATTGGTACATCTGTTGTTGATATTCCCTTTAAATCTTAGTGTCATAACTTGACATTTGCAAAAGTAACGTAGCCAAGAGTACATCTATCTCTGTGTGTGTTGGCGATTTTTTACAATTTCAGAAATGGATTTAAATTTGCAACAACGAACTTGTATTAAATTTTGCGTAAAAAACGGATTTAGTGGCGCACGGACGTTGGAAATGCTGGAAAAGTGTTTCGGCAACGATTCTCTAAAAAAAACGGTCGTTTACCAGTGGCACGAGCGGTTCAGAAGTGGTCGTGAGTCAATCGAAGATGATGAACGCAGTGGCAGACCATCGACATCGAAAGTCGGTGAAAAAATTGATAAAGTAAAAGAAATGTTGGTCAATAACCGCAAATTAACCATCAGAGAAATAGCGGAGGACTTGAACATTGCCTATGGATCCGCCCAAGACATTGTGGTTAATGATTTGGGTTTCCGTCGTGTAGCATGCCAAAAGACCTCAATTTCATGCAAAAAAGAGACCGTGTTGACGTCGCAAAAGACATGATTTGCGAGGCTGAATCCGATCCCACATTCATCAAAAGGATCATTACTGGAGACGAGACGTGGGTTTATGAGTACGACACGCAATCCAGACATCAGGCAAGTGAATGGCGTTCACCAAATGAGCCGAGACCAAAAAAACCACGTCGTTTTCAGTCAAAAAAGAAGGCAATGCTGACGGTTTTCATGGATTACAACGGTGTAGTGCATCATGAATTTTTGCCAGAAGGCCAGACAGTAAACAAAGAGTATTATTTGGGCGTTATGAGACGTTTGCGTGAAGCAATTCGCCGAAAGAGACCAGAAATGTGGGCACATACATACAAATTCAAAATTTAAACTTCACCTTTGTTTTTTCTTCATTCGTTAAATAAAACGAGTTCAAGCACAGTCTAAGTATATACAAAATAAACTTAAACATGAAAATAAAATAAAATGGTTCTTATATCTACAGACGAAAAATTGGAAATAAGTGAAAACCAGCCACTCCGTTCTCGTCTTTACTTATTGCAAAGGAGCATAAATTCTTTTATTTTATAATCAAGAATTACTGCAGTTAAAATTTTAAAATGACGGTTGCATCGATCCAGTAGAACTGAGAAATATTCGTAGCTTCCAAATTCCTTTCTAGAAAAGGTAATGGAGCCAGTGGCCTCCCAGACCCAAGGCTATTTCAAAGTTGTCAATTAAAATGACTTGATAAATGTTCATCTTTTCTACTTATCTCATTCGTTATATTTTTAACACACCGAGTTAATGATATGCGTATGAGGTTTGACTCGTTCAGCATAAAACTAGTAAGAAAATATGTCGACGATTCCAAAGGTACAGCGAAATAAGAGAAGCGAGTTCGTGCCTCTTCATGAGTGCGTTTTCAAGGGACTCCCAGACATCCCACGTGACGACAAGAACGGTGATTGTCCAGGGATTTTCCTCCGCGGCGCATCCCCCCTTTGTCGGCCCCCCTGCGGAAGGTTGTGCACCATCCGAAGAATCAGCACCCCGGCGAGCCGTATTTCGTCGCCTTCAACCGTTCCATCCTCTCGAATAAATTCCTAGGACGATCCGGAGTGAGGATCTGCATCCGCATGTGCCATCGGCGCAGACGGTCGGTCGCTCGATGCGATCGCCAGGAACAGGAGCCCCTTGCACGTTGCCCGCCATTCCCGAGGAGGTCGAGGCACTTCAGATTTTTGACGGCAGATAGAAATGTGAGCACGATTACGGCACGTAAACTTAATAAACGATCGGTGCTGGGTGGCCGTCACCAGCACGTCACCCTTCTGCAACTCTGATAGTCTATCCATCTCCGTGTTTCTAGTTGCTAGATGGAGGGCTTCATGATTTAGAATTCCACGTCTATTTCCTTATTCAGTATACTAATAACATAGTTTTATAAGTTTAGTTTACTGAGAGCCATCACACACTGCTTTATAGGATATTCCTTACAGCACTGATTATTATTGTAATACTCATCGAGCATATAAACAGTATAATGGCATAAATATTTCTCCTAACTTTCCCGAATAAGCTTGCATTCGAGGGATACAACTTTAAAAGTTTAATTCTGCTTCGAGATAACTGAAATCCAATAATCTTGAATCGTTTTTTAGTTCGAGAGACTAAAGAGCCCGATTTATTTTATACCCAATGCTCCATCATTCAATTAACATCTTCGTGTTATCTTTATTTCATATTTTGAGCAAAAACTATGGAGCTATTTCTGTGTGAAAGATGCTTTAAAAGAGAGGTAAATTGGTTTTACCATGTAGCCAAAAATTCCATAGTTTATATTTTTAATAAGGATTTGCAAGCCTTAAGACGGTACAAGTAGTAGAAATCTAAGAAAACATGAGTATCACGTCATCTAAATTTATGCCTTAGTGCAGCCATTCACCAGCACATTTTTAAAATATCATTTAGATGCGGCCGTGAATATTTATTCTTCCGAGGGAATAGAAGTAGTTATGTAAATTTTTCCAGGCGAACGGAGAAATTTGTGTTCTTGTCATTCTTTTATGTGTAATGTCTGATTTTTATAAAGTGCACGACACTCCGTATCCACATAATGTTGTATCTTATATATATATAGGGTTTACTAAGGCGTTCCTTCAGTAATTCTAAAACTACAGCCATTGAAAGCGTTGTAAAATTAATAGATTACTTCGTTCAATCGAAAACACTTTGTACTTGGTTAGTTAAAAATATATCCCTAATTAAATTTTTTTCATTTCCAATGGGATTCAAAGGTTATTTAAAATGAAAAATATTAATTTATATTAACAATATACTCGGATCCGCCGTGATTATGCTCAGATTTAGGTGCCATTAAATGCACATCAGTTAGAAAAAAGTTCAGCTTAGTTAGACCCGGCAGTGATTTCATTAGCGCTTTAGCGTGGGAAAAGCGAAATAAACACGGAGAAGAATAAAAATACGACGTAGCTTAATAGATTGAAATTCCTCTGGCCAAGTTGCTCCGTCCACTTGGAGACGTGCGAATAATTTGAAACATCTTACTGGAACACACATATACCGGAGACTTCAAAACTTTCCCCTCGACGAGGAAGTTTTTCTAATGGAAGAGGGTTTCGGGAAGGGGAAAACAGTTTTCGTGTTTTTGACGGATTCGAACTAATGTATTTGCCGAGAGAAAAAATTTACCCTCTCCTTTTTTTTCTCTTTCGAGCATTTCATTTTATTCTTCGTTAAAAGCTTCGGTTTCCCCCGGTAGTATTTGTGGCTCCCACAACCTGTTACGCCGATGACAAAACGGCTTACCAACTCTCCATCTCGGACGTGTGGACTCTCTCTCTCTCTTCTCTTTCCCGCTCACTCTCACTCTCCTCCTACCCATCCCACTCACAAGTAACGCGAAGAATTTCCTCCAACCACCCAGACGCCTCTTATCCTCGTCTCTCCTCTTGACTCCTCGGCTCAAAACCTTTCCCAACTCCCGCTGCTTGAGTCAATACTTCACCCGCGCGCTACTCTCCACTCGTCGGAGAAAAAGAGCCCTACGGTGCGCCACCTCCACCACTTGAGCGTCCTTCCACAAAACTTGCGCCATTGGACCTCGATGTATTTTAATTCTTCAGATAGGACAAACAAAAAAAGACTTTTTCTTCCCCAACTTGGTTTAATTTTAAGTCCTCGCAGGGATACTAGGGAGAAGGTGAGTGGGTTATTGGTTTTACAGATGCCCACTATCATGAGACGCTGAATTGAAATCATTGAACCACTAAGTATTATGTATATTTTCTACTTTTCAACCTGCAGTGTTTTTCGCAATCCCTGCATACATATACAGGCCGACACCAACCTGTCGCCTGCGGGCTGTCGTTGAGTGAGGACACCGTTTTTAGTGAAGCAAGTTTTTTGTCCGCGTCGAAAAACAAAATGAATCTGAATTTAGAGCGACGTTATTCCGTGAAGTTTTGTGCGAAACTCGGGAGGACGGCAACTGAGACCCTCGATATGATCAAGCAGGCTTATGGGGACACTGCCTTAAGCCGTTCCACAGTATTTGAGTGGCACAAGTTGTTTAAAGAGGGTAGGGAGCTCGTTGAAGACGTCACTCCGGACGGCTGTCGACGGCAAGAACCGACACGAATGTGGACAGAGTGAGGACACTGCTGTGCTGTGAGGAACTTTAACGTGCAGGTGCTCACCCGCCTCCGAGAGCACGTGAAAAGAATCCAACCGGCCATCGCAAACTGCTGGGTGCTTCATCATGACAACGCGCCGTGCCATGGCGCGCTCGTCGTCAGACAGCTCCTGGCCAAATACGGCGTGCCACATTGCCGCACCCACCCTATTCTCCCTATCTGGCGCCACCGGACTTCTTCTTCTTCCCCCTGATGAAAAGACAGCTCAAGGGACGACGTTTTGACTCGATAAAGGCCGTTCAAGAGGCTTCGACGAGGGTCATCAACGGCATCCCCAAAGAAAATTTCCAGCGGGCGTACGGGGAATGGGAGCAACGTTATACTAAGTGTGTAGCAGCTCAAGGAGCATACTTTGAAGATTATTAAGTCGATGTGTGTGTATCGTCAATAAAATTCTTGTAAAAAAATCAGTCCTACCACTTTTGGGTGCGACCCTGTATATGATTAATGGGACCTACAAAAATTTTTTCAACTATGTGAATGAAGCTTCGAGGTTATTCATGCCTAGTCAGTTATAAAAATACTTCTTATAATAGACGAATAATTAATCCTTCCAAGATTTACTCGATGCCTAATGAATAATTCACCTTTTCCAAGAAAACAAGCAGTTGGGTATTAATTTTGGCGTTTATTATTAACAGGCACACACCATGTTATGACCTATACGTACTTTAAAAATCTTCCATATTTACTATGAAAAATCATCCTTATTATGAATTAGCTAGCTATTAGTGAGTGATACATCGAAGAATATCCCCACACAATTTAGATACTTATCTCATATGCCCTAAAAAAACACATGAAAACTCTTATCTTGCAAACACAAGGAAGTACACCCAATTTCAATGAGTATTAAAGCATTCCAAAAGGTGGCGGATGAATACTCGTATCAATTAAACCCCATTGCCTCCACGTAATCTATTGTTACAACTATTATTATCACTAAATTCAGAACTACAACTTTATATGATCGGTTTTATTTAATTATTTATCCTTATTCATCTGGCATCTTTTTCAATATTATTGAACCGAAACTAGTGATAAGTAGCATATTATTAAATATATATATATATACATATATATATATATATATATATATATATATATATATATATATATATATATATATATATACACGAGGGTCATCCGGAAAGTAGTACCCGTTCGTGCCGCATGAAGTGCTGACGACGCGAGTAGCCGCTGGACGAGGTCAGATAGCTTCAGTGGCTTGTCTGCCTTCTCTGAGCCAAGTTGCGTGACGCTAGCATTGCCTGTGTTGTTTCTGTGATTGTTTACAATGTTTAAAAAAATTGAGAACGCCGCCAGTTGTGAAGTGAGGGCAGTGATTAAATTCCTCAATGCAAGAAACGTTCGCCCATGTGATATTCATCGCCAATTAAAGGAGGTGTATGGAGACAATGTAATGGACGAGTCGTCTGTTCGGCGGTGGTGTCGCAACTTCAACATGGGGAGGGGGAACACACACGACGATGAGCGTTCGGAGAGACCGTCTGTCATTACAGACCAACTGGTGAGCTCAGTTGACGAATTCGTGAGGAACGATCGGCGCGTCACAATTGATGACATCTGTGAGCATTTTCCCAATGTTTCTCGAACAATTGTTCATGAAATTGTTAAACACCATCTGCATTATGCAAAAATTTGTGCAAGATGGGTCCCTCGCGTATCTAAATGAGCTGGCGGCGAAGGACTATGCAGCAGGAATACAGAAACTTGTCACACGTTATGACAAATGCCTTAATTTGCTTGGAGATTATGTTGAGAAGTAGTTTAAAGTATCCTCTTTCAAATAAAATTTTTTATGTTTGTTAATATTTACTTTTGTGTCTTTATTTCACGAACGGGTACTACTTTCCGGATGACCCTCGTGTGTGTATATATATATATATATAGTTATTTATTTCTAAATACCAAACATGAATCATTTTTTGAGGTTAAAATCATTTATAATACAATCAAGCGTTTTTAATATTACATTGAACTTATCCAATGTATGAAACCCGCTCTAGGGTAAATTATGATAATATTTATGCTCATTGAAATTTTTTTCCATGTATATTATTTGCCATTATTGAATCGAAGTTTATTCCGACCAGAAAAATATCTACCATCTGGTATCATGATGACTGTTATAAATCCACTGTGTAGTTAATGGAGTTGCTGATGGGGTTTGATCCATATCTACCCCACTTGTTCAGCTCAAGACTGAATGACGGTAACTTTTATGTGGTCGCGTAAAAAATATTTTGCGGTAAGGTACAATGTGTAATTCAGGCGTTCTTGCCACCTAATTCACGCGAGTGACTAGGAAGATTTTTACTACGACAAGTATGAACAGTGGTCTAATTTTGAGATTCGCGTAATTAAAACTTGCACTAAAAGTCATGGCTCACTCATTGTATGCCGACAGTTAAGGTCACAGAGGCTTAATTTGTGCTTAATTATTCATTAAGATCTCTGAAGATCGGAAGAAGGGAGAGGTTAAACAGATTCATCACATGGTGCGGACGCTATATCCCATAAAGAAATAAAAACACAGTTTTTAATGTTTATATTAAGGATGCAATAGCTATGTTAAATGAAGCATCTTAACAAGAGTTATTCTTAAATTACCAACTTGAGCTACTCGTCTTCATTAACGGGGGAGACTGTGAGGCTATGCTTCAGGGTTTTAATGGGTAAATGACTAAACCAATTAGTCACATTTTCGCACGTCGACTTATAACTATGCATAATTAATTCAGAGATATTAAATACACAAATTTTGGAGTTCTAAACAAGTTTCGTTTTGAAGCAATTAAAACCCGTTTAGATGAACGTTCTTTATTTCTTTGCTGTCCCTAGAAAAATTGATTTGAAGCAAGAAACAAGAGCGCAAGAGCGAATAACCGGGTACAAATAAGCCTTGCAAAACATGCTGAAATGGATTGTAAGCAAGTGGGCGTACACGAGTGAGTTGGTGTTTCTGAAGCATACCATTATAAAATGAATCAGCCCAGTAACAAAATGTTTACCTACCTTCGGAGACGTTTGGCGATGAAGGACAGGTAAGGGACATCTCAGGTGGTGTGCCTAAGCCGCGATATGAGAGTCGCGTGGGTGTGAAGAAATTACGTTTTACAACATCCGTTGATTCAAGACGTAAGAGAACACGGCAAGGTTTGTAAGCGCTATTAAGAAAAGGGTCGTCAGGGCTTCTTCTGAGAAGCACTATCGTTTTGCTGTTCAGGGTGAGATGGAGGACTCATTGGCTAAAATTAATGCTCCTACGTGACGGCGCTACTAATTCGAAAAACGGCGTTTCCAGGACCATTACAAGCAATGATGCCAGAGATTTTACTTCCCCACATAATGCCGCGGTTAATTTTCATGCTTTCTTTCACTTTGTGTCGCTCTAACTTACGTGAGTGTAGGAGACCCACGCGTTTCACTATGTAAGCAATTTTTTTGAAGGACTAGTTGTTCAGTTGCAATTTATGTATCTAGTATGGGATTTTTTTGGGATAAAATTATTGATGATCATGAATTAAATGCCAGAAATTAACCAGCTATTTTTTTGATTTTTACATAAGTTAGAATTATTTAGAAAAATGTAAACATATATTTGTTGTAATACAAAATTAGTTCTGTAAAATTTCTTTTACAATGAGTCATTTTGTACGCCATTATTTTGCACGTTTTAAAGTTATTATCATTGATGCAGTGCTAGAATACGAGGTGCTTTTCAGTAATGGCCAATATTCATTTATTATATTTATCAAATCTAATTATGAGCGTAATAATTATTACTAATATTACTGCTGTATAGGTAGCCGTTCATAGATAGTTCCTTGATAAACCCAGAGGAACTGTTACGAAGCGTGGTGATTTATTTGACCATTTAGATTACCACTTATAATCATTTATTTGCGTTACGTTAAACATCCTAATCAATTAATGTATTTATTAAAACATTCTACATGATTGATGCTAAATTTATCTAAATATTTTCTACATTCTATACACCTATGCTAAATTATTCTTCCCCTTCACATATTTTCTACCCCCTTCCTACCTTCTAAAATACGAATTATTCTCCTCTATATTCCTCATTAACTAAACATTTTCGCAACATTAAACATAACTTCTTTATTGCCCATACCAATGGAAAATTCATATATACGATGCTGCCTAACGATAATGCACATCTTAAATATTGCCTCTTAGTGCCTCGCAAAAATCAATGGGAAATGGGGTCATCATTCTCCCTATAGTTCATATTCATGTGGATTTTTTCTCTACCCCAGAAAGTGCTTGTCATCATCAGGAACAGAAGTAGGCAATTAAGAATGTTTCACATTTCAGTGGATGCAGCTGACACATTACTTGAGTCAAATCATTTTATCTTGTGAAAAATATATATTACACATTGGAATCATCAATTTAACATGGACATTAATGTTTGCATAATATGTTACGTGATTGAAACGTTTATGATCACTCGTCATTAACCAGCACTCGTATTTACCTTAAAAATTCAGTAAAAATTCAAAAAAGTGATGATGAATTTTTCGTATTTTAATGCTAGTGGAGTAACACTATATTTATTTCCATACACATTAACTCGTCAATAATCTCAGGCTTGAGTAACATTTAAAAAAATGTATTACATCTTGCTCGTTTACCAAAGAATTTTAATTGTTATCTCATTTAAAAACAACTAATGTCCGCATTAATGGCTTTATAACTTTATGAAGAAGTTATTAGCTGCCATTAAGATGCGTCTACTGCATAAATATTAATCATTATTGCTCGTTTAATTTCCAAATTGAATATTTAAATGATGGAATTTAGCAAAATATGAAACCCTAAATCAGAAAATACCGTAACTATAGGATCCCATTGCCCAAACGTATCGGTAACGTTAGCAAATATTGCTGTTGCTGTGACAAACCTTTCCAAAATATGTATATTTTTAGTGCTAACCATATAGCGAGGCTTATTAAGAGGCACATTAACAATAAAAACAATTTCGTTGTTACATGGGATTCTTAAACTCCCATCAATCAGTACGCTTATGAAAAGAATAGTGATCGTGATTCATAACGTCATTCAAAACTACTAGAACTGAACCGTTTTTACCGAATATTTCGAATCGGTTGCCGCATGTAATGGGGATGACTCAATGCATTTGGAAGATAAAAAAGGCGAGTTCCGCAGCGCCTACCAAATGGGTTGAATTACGACCCGAAGCACCTATGGCGCTGACCGCTTCGTTTTACCTTCCATCAACAACAGATGTCTGTTGTCTCGCCCCCTTTTAGTGAGTTTGACCTCCAGCCTCCCGCCTTGCACCAACTCCCCCTCCCTCCCCCTCCCCCTCTCCCACCCCGTCCCCTCCTCCCACCGCCTCCCAGCACACCCTCTTTCGAGGTGGACACAGAAACTCTCTTATCCTCATACCCTTAACTCTTTGCTGTTCCAAGTAAACTTTTATTCCTTTTTATTTTCTTCGCTCCCGGCTTCCTTTTCACCGTTTCCCTCTCCCTCATGCGTCTCTCTCCATTCTTCTCCAGCACTTTGTCTCCCCCTTTGCAGCTTCCGATGCTACCTGCGGTGTCATCCGTACGCCCTCCATTTTTCCACTCTTTTAACTCATTCCCTTTTATTTTTCTTACTTCACCCGTTCTCCATGTTAGAAAGCAATGGAAGCTCCAGGGGCGGGAGAGAAAAAGTACCATGGAAGATGTACCCGACGAGAAAAGATGCAAATATTTTAAAAAATTAGTATTTTCGTAAATGATATTCATCGATGGAGGGAAAATCGTTGATGTTGTCAGAAACATTGCTAGAGGAGGCACTCAAGATTCAGATAATGATTTAGAAATACTCTTTTATACATACACGTACATAGTTCATAGATACTTTTTATTGGCAAAAAGTTCAGATGGATTAAATAATCTTTTCATTTTATTGCGACATAATTTCTATGATGATCCAATTAGATATCTATTGATTAAGGAAGTGATTTGAATGCTGATACTCCGGGTAAAGAATATGATCATCTTGTCTATAATGGTGTGCTACGAAAACCGGAATGGAAAAGGGCAGTAAATTGAGGATTTTTTAACCTTTCCATGTCATTTTACAGATAAGACACCGAATGTGAAAGTAGTACGTTGTGGGTAATTCGAAGAAAAAGCTAAAAGTATCACAATTATGTTAACGATATACCAATTATTGAGAAAAAATCGGTGAAACTGAGCTCTTCTGCTTCATAATCTTTCAGACTTGGAGCTTTCACAAAATTTTCTCCTCAGCCATAAGTTCACAAAATATCTCCACCGACCGGCTCACAGCCTATTGGCCATGTTTTTTTTGCCTTTACCTTTCCTGCCATAATAAAAAATAATATTTTATACACAGCTTAATCTGACACAGCTAAGTTAGATATCGGATTTTGTTGTTTAAATATCGTTAAATTAATTATCGGCTGAAATAATTTCAGTATATAAATTACCGTATGATTTACTGGTTTTGAGGAAGTGATCAAGAGCATTTAGAATAACGGCCTTTTTTGCTATGATTATTTGCTCACTTCCTTCTCGCTAATAACCCATTGTACTATCTTTGAGTATTATTTATATCCTTACTGATATTGGAAATATTATCAAACAATGAATACCATGGCCTATATTTCCTCCATTATTCCATTTTTCATTCTTTTGAAACCCTGTATTGAGCCTAATGTGTCTTGCGTGTAATTTATAATTCTTTATTATCAAGTATTTCCAAAGCATACTCCCTTTCACATCCCCATTTACCTTTCTATACTTCAAATCTTGCTTACCCTATTCCTGTTTTCGCAGATTCTATCTAATAAGCATATAATAATCTTCTTTCTATTAATTTGATAATATTCATCATTCACTTTATCCCAGTACCGAAATTCTCAAATTAAATACCATTTAAAGTTTTCTGATAGTCTGTTAAGGCCCTGAAAATTGGAGCATTGAGCTAATTTTTTCCTTTATTCACGTTTGAATTTAAAAATCTAACCAAAATACGATAACCAGCGTTAAAACAACGAATAATCTATAAATACTACAGAATAATGCTAAAAGTGCCCGCACACGAGAGCACCCATATTCTCGTGTCAAACGAAACACACAACTTTTTATTGCGTGCCTCTTCTGCCGGCGTCACACTTTAAAGGCTCCTTATTCGCCTTACTTTAAATGGACTTGATTAATCCTTCAATAGAATTTTTCCAGGGCAATCGCATGATTGAAACGTTGTTTTTTTATGATATCACAGATCCGTCATCACCCGTAATGGCTTAATTACACCATCTTTGTGCTTCATCTCAAAATCAAATTCACAGTTAGAATTAAACCTTAATCAAGCAATCATTTAAGTTTTTCTATAGGTAAACAATTTGATGGAATTAAAAAAATACCGATGAAGAAATTTATGCTTAAGAAATTTTATGAATAGGACTATAAAGAACATCGTTGTGAGTGTTAGAATACGAGTTATGTGTAAGGACTTGGATCCTGGAAATGTTCTAAAATTTTATGATCAATCGAAAGTATACTCACGTATTTTGCATCATTAAAGAAATGCAGAATAACATGAGGGTGAAGATGAAGGGTACAGAATATTAAGAACAAAATTTCATTGAAATGTAACGTTGTTCACTGTAGTACAGCGTAAATAATCGAGTGCAGAGCTTTCCGATGGTGAATATACTATGGAATGGTGTCGATGGATGGGGAAAGATTTCAAATTAGCTGAAAAAGGGCGCCAAATACTTGAGTTATCACTTAAAAATGAAAAGGTTAACAAAAGTTTTTTAAAAAATTCACAGAACGCACAATTGCGCGGCCATTTTTAAAGTCTCGACAAAATGAACCTTCACCCATTCTATCGACACTATTGTCTTCACTTTCCTTTACTCATTATTCTAGGTCGATAAATTAGCCAAAACTCCCGATGACTTCGGGCAGCTGATGCTCATTTTGCTCACAGCATACCCTTTGCAACTATTACAGCACGCCCTTCGCGACTGCCGGGAGCGAAGATTTTCTCGGATGTTTATCTGCATTAATCAACAGGAAAATGAATACTGAATCAAAAACAATTGTCCTCCGGTATTTCTCAAGTGTTGCTATTCAAACTATAGGCAGTATAAAATCCTTTCTCCTGCTAAACTCCTTCTTCTCAGAATTCAACTTGACCACGAGCTCACATTTAATCAGGAATAAATTTTCAGTAGTGTACTTTCTCTGTATTTACTACTATATTGAAAATAATAGCTTAACTTATTTTCTTGCCTACGTCAAAAATGCTTTTTAGCAAGGAAATTTTAAATGGTTATCCATTCCCTTCCTCATTTTATTACATGCTATTAAAAACTCAAAATTTTCCAATATATTTTATTTCTTGACATGTTGAAATAACTGTTGAGATATGTGTATTGCAATAACCGAGACACATCAGCTATACTGATATCTTAGCACGACTTAAAGTTACTGCCACTACGTCATGGTAGTTACCAGACAACTTGAGTGGCCGCGAGGGAGCGAGGTACAGATGGATCACCACTTGTTATGCAGCATCTTTACTGTGAATATAGCTGTGCCTATAACTTATTTCCTTTTTTCAAGAGTTGTTTTTGATTGTTAATCCATCATATTTATTGCTAATTTCCATATGACGTTATTGTGATTCAATTTATTTCTTTAGTAATCGAGCTTTAAGAATATTTTACATTCCTTATTAACCATTTAATGCGGCGGCAATTGATCACAAATGGAAATACTGGGATACTAAATATAAATAAATATAAATGGAGAGTTTTAAATGAATGGTAAGAAAAACTCGTTCAGAAAGCTATGCGAGATATCGTTAGGTCCGGCATTACATCGTGTACGGTAAATAGAAGAAATGGTATGGTAGCTATGAGAAGGAATAATAAGAAATTTGGTTGTTGAGTGGATGCGAACGTCGGGGACGGAAGAAGACAAGGGATAGGTTCGCGTTTGTCTTCTGCACTCTTAAGGCGTTCGTTTGTTTTCTTTCCATTTGTAGTCAGCATGTGGGAGTATTTTGCTATGACGGAGGCGTAGTAGAGATATTCTGGAATGTATGGAATCCCTAATAAAATCCGACTTGCCCATCTTTCTCAGGGATCTAGGAATGCGGAGTGCGTGGTATCCCTAGATCTTTGAAATCCTTGATTTCATGAGGACAATGTGGAAGTCACACATCGAAACGTTGGAGGAGGAATTGAAGAAATGGAATCAGTAATGTTATAATGCATATTTATAATATATTAAGAGCTTTACCCACCAGTTGTTTTTTTGTTACATATCCTGCCGTTTAAAATAATTTTATAAATTGATAAAGCGGATGCTTGTGATTTTATAAATGAAATTTGTTTTCTAATGAATATCGCAGTTCCCAGTTTTAGAATATTCAAATTAAATTTACAAATTATCGTCCCATGCCATGATTTAGTGATGACGGAAAATGAACTAGCTGTTTATTATGATTGTTTGAGATGAGAATTACGAATATCTACGTAATAGCATCGTCACGAACCTGATAGATCGTCTATCTTCCTTTTAATGCGGAAGCACCACTGGTTGAATTACACATTGAGAGGGGGCCATTAACAAAATAATGACTATTGGTCGAATGCTTACTTTTGTAAATTTGCGGTTGAGTCTCTCTTTTAATTGATGTTAGAGGAGAACCGTTATTGGCCGTGATCACCCTGGGCAACTCATAAAAATAACGGTGGCTTATTTCCCATATTGATCCAGCCGAGCTCGGCGAAGGAGATCGGAGAGCAGATACCTAATGGCAACCTACTAACTTGGGCGCCTCCAGCGAAGCGAGAGAGTTCGAGAGAGCGGGTGTGCATTACGATTTATCAGATCAAGCGGAGCATTCGTTAAAAATGAGAATGTGCCTTGAAATTAGATCTGAAAAGATCCGAATGCAGTGAAAGGCTTTCTTTGCAGTGTAATTAATTTTCTCTTTTCAAGTAACCAAGCAACACGTGATAACCTATAGTTAATTTTAAAAGATCTGGGTACTCGAGTGTGATAATGAAAATAAAAAGAATGAAAATGTGATCTCTTTGGCCTTCCCCAACAGCTTAATTTGTATCCCGTCACTATCGAACTCAAGTGATCTCCGACCTTTTCCCATTTCATCCAGATGTATTATATACGAGAGTTACCTAAAATTTAATAAATGTTTAGCTCACTAGACACAGAATTATCACCACAGCGTAACAGCGTGAATGATGCAGAAGGCACAGCCAGTTTTTATTCAGCGTGCCTAGAAGTGATTCCGTTGAATTTCAAATAAATGAAGAGCCGTGCCTCAAAGCATTTATAACGTCCGTCTCTCTCAGCCGAGTATCACAGTTTTTTGTGGGGCAACTATTTTATATTCTCCGGCATCCGTCACGGTTTCTTTTTAAAAAGTATGAGGTTGATGCATTGTTTGAGTATTCGGACGGAGAAAAGCAGCGAAATCCAGTGAATTAATTGCAGCGCGGAGTTCAAGGTCGGCCTATTACGGCGGTTGCCCAGAGACGGAGGTGATGGAGAGCTCTCGACGTCGGTTTCCTCGTTATTATCACCGCTCGCAGGCCAAGAGAGCTGTGTTTGTTTCCAGGATTCTTACCTCCTTACCCTCCCCCCCATCCCGGTCCCGCCTCCCCCCCCCCAGCCCCCGTCCTCCTGCCGCTCGCGAATGCATTTTCATATCGCATCCGCGGCCTTGTTCGCCTCCTCCTCAAGACTCTTCTTGAAGGGAGGGAGGGAAATGGGTGAGGGGTGGGGATAGAAGGAAAAAATAACGAACGAACGAACGAAAGGAATACAATCCCGAGCGCGAAAGATGAGAATCGTCGGTGGAAGTAACTAAAACAATATATCTCCCGAGATCTTCCAAGGCTAAAAGGGATTCCCGAGCGAGTCGAAGAGCGGGTATGCACTCGCATTCTCTTCCCCCCCCCTCCCGCTCCCTTCATTTGTGCCACTCTTTTCTTGGATCCACGCACACGCAGGCACACACGTGGACACATACGCACGCACTCGGAGAAGTAGGAAGACGCACGTGCAAGGAAGAGTTGAGTTTTACTCCGCATCGTCAAGCCGAGTTCCTGATCTCTCTCTTTCCCCACCCCCTACCTACCCGTGTACACATACACACTCACACGCCTGCATAAACCCTTCGGGAGGCAGGACGTCTCCTGCGCGTACGGAGGGTTGTGCAGTGGGAGGGGAGAAAGGACGGCTCGAGAGGGAGTTGGGGTCGAAAAAGGGCCATGATGGTGGGGTTCGGGTGGGGAGGGTCGGAGGGGGTGTAGAAGGCGGGAAGAAGTGCAGGAAATTCAGCCAAAAGTGGGCTGGAATATCGAGGGGGAATGGAAGGGGTAAAGGCGGAGGAGGAAGGCGATCCCGCGTCTCTTGAGGGGGCAGGGGTGGAGGGTTGCGAGCGGTGTTTTTCTCCTCCCCTCAGTGGCCTCGCCTTCTTCCTCGCCGGCGTCTCCCCACCCCTTTCACATTCGCGACTCCTCGGTACGGGAGTGGAAGAAGGGTAGCGAACGGGGGCGAAAGTGGAGGTAGACAAGGGGACGCTACTCCCTCCCTACCGATGGGGGATGGTCTCTCCTTCCCCTCCCTCCTCTCCTCTCTTCCGAAGGTCTCTCCTTTCTGTCCCCAACTCCTCGAACGCGATCCGGTTTCGTCTCTCCCCCAGTCCGCATGGCGCTACCCTCGGCCCCGCCTCTCATTAGGATTCTCATCCAGCGACACGCGGTGGCAGGGATGACGATTGGCTCTCAGGGGTGGGAATCGTGAGGCGAAGGGGTAGTGGCGAAGGTAGGGGGGGGTGAGCCTGAGGGGGAACAGAGTACGGGGAGGAAGAAAAGTCTGCAGAAGGAGAACAGAGAAGTGCACATCGCAGAAGAAGTATGGGGATATGGGTTGGAATTGGTGAGGATTACCGGTGAGAATTTGTTTGATAGATGGGAAAAATAAGAAAGAAGAGGGAAGAAAAGTATTATCGAGTATCTTTAGCTCTCTCTTTCCTATCTCCCTCCTTCTCACACTGTTCGATACTCATAAAAACTTTAAGGTCCAGTTCCGATGACCACAACGTCAATTAAAGCAATCTCGTTTGGGGTGGTCATGGTGATAGCCTTTTCGTGGACGGTGTTCTGGGAGTCCTTTCCAAAGGGAAATATGTGGAATTCCGTGCATATGAAAAGCATCTTGCTGATTCTTACGTTTTGTGAGTTTACTCGCATATTCGTGTATACATGATAATTATTGCCAAGAGATGGTATCCTATTTTGGATTCCAGGAGGAAATTTATTGTCGCAATTTTTTATTTATCCTATTAGTTTTATCTTCTTATGTCAAGAAAATATTTGTGTTCATCATTTAACTCTATTTAGGATATTGGATCATTTCAGCTTTATTGGAAAATATTTTAATGGGAAAGATTATATTTTTTGTTAAATTCTTGAATTAATACATCAATTTTGAACAAACCCTGACTCACTTAAGGTAAAACCATATATTTCTACCCCAAATTTCTGTCTAATTAGAATAGTTTATTTTTTTCCTTTTTCTTACTCATACTGCGGATATTTGACTTGAATTGAAATAAATGCATCACAGATAGTTTTTAACCTGATGCATTATTAAGGAGTGCTGCAGGCTCTAACCGGACCTTCTTGTCTTTAGTCCATGCGCCCCTTAAAGCAGTATCAAATGATAGGCATGTGCAGAGTAACTAAAAGGCATTAGTTTTACTAAATGTTGACAAAGTAAAGGAAAGGTAACCCCCATTGTGTTTCATATCATTTCTTTCCTCAGCATCGAGGGCCACTTATTCTTGTTGGTAGGGGTCTCCATCCATTCTCTGGGAGGTGATGAACAAGGGGGTACGGAGTAAGGCGCAGCAGGGGTTGGGCGGGTGAGGGGTGCCGTCGACTCGGAGAAGTATGCGCAAGTGAAGGCCGCTCCTCTCTAGTGATTCACTATCTGCTGGAATGCGTGTGCCATCCACCGCACAAGAGAATAAGCCGCCCACCCATCCTCTCTCTCCCTCTCTCTCTGCCTCCCTTTCTCTACCCCACCAGGCTCCCTCATTCCCTTCCGGCCATCCACCGACTCCCTCCCCCGCAAACTTATAGCCTAACGTCTTGAAACACCTTTCCCCCGTCCGCCCCACTCGCCATAGGTGATTCCCAGCTCGCAGTTCCGTACTTGCCGAGGGAGTCGTCGGCCCGTGCAGGGCATCAGCCCTTGGTGCACCACCGAGGCTCTCGGTGCCAATTTTCTGTTAATTCCTTTGGATCGGTGCCAGGTTTCTTCACGACCGGATTGGTCTTAGATATTTTTCTCTTATTTTCTCCCTAGATTTTTTAATTCATATTTCCTTAATATAGTCATGATACACCCACCCTGACACTTGTTTTTGATTCAGCAGAACCTAGCTTCTTTAAGTCTGACTTTAAGACTAATGATCATTTACTTGAACCCCGCACAAAAGTACGAGCTTTGACATATTACGAGTATATTAAAGGGTCCGTTAAACCCTTCCAGCACTCAATAAATCCTTTATTCGCTTGCATGTCTACGCCAAATATTTCTATAACTAACGTAAATGTTTTAGTGACTCCACACACTCACCACGGATCAAATCAAAATTTTTTTATGTTTTCCATTTTTTTGCTTATAAAAACAGATTGATTTTCTAACATTGTTGTACTTATAGATGGAAGTTTATCCCGACACAACATTTACAGGAGGTAGGCTGATGCAAGGCACGTAACGAGCGGCTATACCAGGTAATTTAAATGTTGTACTACGCTTTATACTTGGAAGAAAAGCTGAAAATATTCTTATTATCTATGTTGCTAATTCCCTTTAGTAAATAAATCTCTGTAAATATAAAATGAACGCACCTACCGTCTTGAAGCAATGAAAACGAGATAGCCGAGACCGTGAATACGGAATCGGCTATCCCGTTTTCAAATAAAGCTCTTATTATCATAGTTTTAACTATGAAGGAATTCTTATTAGCGTGAATAATTTTAAAATACAAGCTGTAACTGGATAATTTTCTTATGCTCCTTCAAAGCGATGAGCTCCTTTTTCTGCGTGATCTCCCACTATTTACAGGGTTTGTCCGGAAAATAAGTGTACTGATTTTTTCCCGCCGCTCCAGGCGCGCCCAGCACCGCTCTGACGAGCTGCGATTGGAGAAGGGTATGTTGGCAAGCGACGCTGAAAAAGGCAGTCGGCTCTGAGCTGTGGTGTAGTGAGGAGCTCTGTTAACGCGAACCTCCACGCTCGACCCACGTCACGGAACGCGATGCCAAAGTTTTTGGATTCCATCAAATTTGCGGTAAAGCTTGGGAAATCGTCTACCGAAACTGTCGGTATGATTAACCAGGCTTACGGGGAGTCAGCCATGTCCAGAAACATGATCTTTCGGTGGCACAAGATGTTCGTGGAGGGCAGAGAAGAGGTCGACGACGAACCACGGCCTGGACGCCCATCAACGACACTCACCGACGAAAATGTGCGAAAAGTTCGCGATGTACTGAACTCTGATCGTCGTCTTAGTGTTCGGATGATAGCAGAGCAGTGTAATGTGCCAAAAACAATAGTGCACGAGATTAATAGGCACCAATTACAGATGCGAAAAATTTGTGCAAAGTTGGTGCCGAAAGTGCTCAGTGATGATCATAGACTCAATCGTTTGGAAATCGCGACACAACTTGCGGATCACTGCAAAAATGATCCACATTTTTTAGAGAACGTTGTTTCGGGTGACGAGACGTGGATCTTTGAGTACGACCCGGAGTCGAAGAGACAAAGTGCGGAGTGGCACACCCCATCATCACCCCGTCAAAAGAAAGCTCGCATGAGCAAATCTCGGATCAAGGCGATGCTCATTGTCTTTTTTGACAAAAGGGGAGTCGTCCACTACGAATTTGTACCTGAACGACAAACTGTAAATGCTGCATTTTACGTCCAAGTGCTCGACAGGCTTCGAAAACGAGTCGCCCGCGTCCGGCCGGCGATCAAAAACATCTGGCGGCTGCATCACGACAATGCGCCGTCTCACACCGCGCTTGTCGTGTCGGACTTCATGGCCAAGCACGGCGTGGCAACGCTGCCGCAACAGCCCTACAGCCCGGACTTGGCACCACCGGACTTCTTTCTGTTCCCGAAGATAAAGAGGAGTTTGAAAGGAACGCGATACGGGACTTTGGACGCCGTCAAAGAGGCCGTGACGACGTGTCTTCGAGAGGTTCCCGATGATGCCTTCGCGGGAGCGTTCCAGGAATGGGAACGCCGCTGGAACAAGTGTATCGACTCACAAGGGTCCTATTTTGAGGAATATTAGCTTAAGATATGTAAAAGTGTAATAAATTTTTTTCCTGAGCTCAGTACACTTATTTTCCGGACGAACCCTGTATTACTATTCATCCTAGGATTATAATATTTGATGGAAAGCATTTGATGGATGTATTAATTTTAGATTATTAAATGCTTTCCTCTTGATCGCATATGCAGGCTGAGGTTTTCATACTTTTTACTGGCTATTCAATGTAATGAGGTGTATCACGAGCTTCGCTTGTGACTGCTTATTTTGATATCCTCGATGAACGTTTTTATCTAAGGTGTTGCTCGGAGTGAATGAACCAAAACCAATCAAAGCTTTTTGAAACAAATAATTTATCTGCACTATACGATATATATCGTATGTCATTTCCTCTTGTGGTATGCTATCCTGCAAATCTCGTAATGATTCCAAATCAAGTACTTTTCTATAAATTATCTTCACTAGTATCAGATATTAATTCACCAAATTGATTTACAATGTTATGCATTTACACGCATATTTCCTTTAATTATTCTGAGCTTATTCTGTTATTGAGATATTTTTGTCAAATTTACTATTTTTAGCATTTATCTATGATTTTCGGTACAATTCTATTGGACTATTTGAATTGTTAACACACACTTAATGCCTTCTAATTTAGAAAGTGTATGCATGATGCGCATTTTTTAAATACAGATGAAATAAAAATAATGTGGGAATGGCATTAATACGATCTTAATGTCGATTATTTAAACAGTACATATATAGTATTTGATTTTTCAGTTTATAAAATTTTCTGTTTATATCAATATATAGTAATCACGCAAAGCGTGGCTTGTAAAAATACGAATTTATTTGGAACGAGTGTTAAACTAAAACATACCATATCTTATTTGTTTACTTTAATGTTTATGTAACCGTATAGGATGAAACGTTTCCCTGCAGAAAGTGAGTAAGGATAAAATTTAGAATTCGTTTTAAATAAGCCAGATCCAAGAGACCGTTGCAAGCCTTTCTGGTGAATTTTTTGCCTTCATTCTCATCATCCTATGCATATATTTTTCATACATTTTTCGTTTATCTTTGTGAAGCTCAAGCATTCGTTATCATGCAGGTACTTATCCAAGTATTTCTAAAATTTTGCAAATACGACTTTAAAAAGTAATCTTATCTACTGTGATGAGCTTTAAATGGAGATCGGTAGTTACAAACAATTACAAATACACTAATTTTATCATAATGCATATATGATATATTTTGGATCACATCATTGCATCAATTCTAATTTGATGCCTGTTTTCGAAATAAGGAGCGTATTAATGAGGCTTTATAAAAACTTGAACTAGTTGGACCTTTCCCGATACTCTACTAAAACGGCGAAAGGGGCTGAATTCTCATGTTGGTCTTATATCTTCTGATTTTGATAAATGAAAGACGAATTCTCAAAATGAATTATCACTTAAACTTGCACAATAAGAAAATCATAATACATTATGTTCTACATTGTGTACTTCCTCTCACATCTCCTGAATATGCTAAAGGTCATTTTTTATTGGAATATGAGAAACAATATTACTAATGTAAACTAAAATAAATACCTTTTATCTGCATTTTATTTAGGTAATGTATATGAGCATTTTGATGAGTGGTAAGAATTAGAAGTGAATAATAAGAAATGCCCACCAAAAAGGAAATGAAAATAAAAGCATAAAAACAAGATGAAATTGCATTTTTGCAGTCAAAATTTAGAGAAGTTATTTGAAATCAGTTATTTAATTAGAGCCAATTAAACCTCTACCCTTTTCTGAGAAACTCTTTGGATTGATAAATATATTCACTTTAAAAATACATAGGGTTCATTAGACTGATTGCTAATAAATGTAATTAAATAGCAACATACAAGAACTTGACGTTAAATTTGACATATATGATATACTTGTACAAATACAATTCATCCGGGCACTTCAGTGAAGGTTTGGTTGAGAAAACTGAGAAAACTTTAAAGTTAGAAGTCCGTGAATGAGTAAAAAATTGAAGAAATGAGTGGGGCATTTTCATTCAAAAAAATTGCTTCTAAGTCCAGAAAATGGCAAATAAGACTAAGACAGTTAAATTTAATATAAGTTTACATGTGACATGGAACCAAAATTTACTGTACCATACTGTACCATTAATTTATAGCAAATCAATAAAATAAGATAAACCCATCCTCGTGCTAAAATATAAGCGCTCATAGTCACCACATCACAAAATACATGGTTTTTGATTAATTGGGATACGAATCTGAATATATTTATTAATCTACCATTGCTTTTACGAAAAAGTTACAGTTAACCTCAACCGTGCTATTAAAGCCTGATGTACCAATATTTCTCGCCGCATTACTGTGAAGTAGCTTACACAATATAAAGTGCGTGTAGATGCAACAAAAGAAAGGAAAAATCAAGCAGCCTCATGACACGGAATGGTTAAGGGTTAGCATTTACAGTAGAGGTATAGTTGTTTGGGGAAAGAAACGGAACTTCCAGGTAAAATAAGCTAGAGATTATTGGATACAGAACCTATGACCAGGGATGCAACAGCACTGTATAGGTAAAAAAGGAAATTCCATAGCGTGATACAGCGCTTCAAACAAAGCGGGGCAATGGAGGAATTTTCTTTGAAATGGAGATGGGCAAATGATGATTGAAGGTGAAGAGCAACTCTAAAGATTGAAAGGACATTATTACATGCATTACACATTTAACATATGAACTAAGAAGTTGCCAGAAGTCGGTAAAATACTCATATAAAATTTTCAAAAATATGAAATAATAGTTTGATATACTTAAACCAAATGTTTTAAAATATACATTTTGACAACATAATATATGTTACCTAAGTATTTCTGATACCGATGTAAAACTTTAAATATGGGTAGGCTCTTTTCACATCAAATTTGTTGACGCCCACGTCGACGTCGTCTAGCACTTGCACAATCTATTTAAGAAAATGATCTTGTCTTTGTAATGCATATTTAAATTTTTTTAACCGCATTAGTCCCCTGCTCATTTTCCACCACTGCAATCTAGTTCTTTCCCCTCTGTCCATAATTTTCATTCTGACTCAATGTTTCCGATCAGTTTTATTTTCTCCTGAATAAATATTTTTTGAACTGTTTCGAAGACACTAGATCTCTAAAACCAAAACCAACTTTTACGCATTTTAAAATTTCTTAAATATCCTCCTATCAATTAGAAATTCATATCAAGTAACAACTTTCTTATAAATAACATTCATAGCGGTACTTTACGAAAATTTCGTTGGCAATGATTCATTAGGGAGTTTTGAAACTAATGTTTAAATGTTAGAACCAAAATTTGTAACGAATATATAAATGGTTTGCTTTTCACTTGTATTAGTTTATTTTATTACCCTGGGTTTACTTCCTGATTTATTTCTCCTACAATTTAGATATGAGGGGCAGTCAAATGAAAACCGAACACTCGCTACTACAACCGCTCCACGCACCACGTATCGATAGTGCTACAGCGTTGGTAGTATCGATACGTAAAAAGCTAGCTTCTAGCTTTTAGCGGAGTAATTGTAATGGTGGATATTTGGTTTTTATTTGACTACCCCTAGTAGCTTGGTGGTTCACACTCTTGAAATCACTAATTACGTACGTTCAGTACGAGTGCATGTATGTACTCATACTGAACTCGTATTTAGTTATTAATGAACCATTATTGTTGATATCATAAAAAGGTTTCCGAAAAAATCATTTTTTCAAGTTTCATTGGCCATATAACACATAAAAGTAGTTCTACCAATAGTACTGAATTGAAATTTGGCATGGTCATTAATCTACTTGCATGTTTTTTCTTTTAGGGAAAGTTTTATTACGACGCTTTTGTATCGCCACTTTACATCTTATCGAAGTTTCCCTTCCCTCTCTCTCCGCCTCAGCCAGAGTGAGGAAAAAGGTTTCTTCCCATTCCCAGCATACCTTGGTGTTTCCTTCCCAATCCCCTCACCAGAGGGACTTCCTCCGTATCCCCCATTCCCCTTACCGACCTCAATATATCCTACTTATACATATCTTCTCTCTGAATTGCAGAACAGCGGGGGAAAGGTCGCCGGTCCAGATTGGTCAAGATAAGATCTCCGAGCGAGGTCTATGGGAGGAGAGGCTGCCTCTAAGGGGAGTGCAGGTGAGTCGGAAGAGGCTGGATTTGGGGGCGAGGGGGCGAGGGAGTAAAGATAGGATTGTGGTGGCATGCGCCGCTTTCTTTGTTGTGCGGGGATTATGCTTTTCTTGTCTTTTTGCCTGCCCCGGGGGAACGTCGCGGGATGACGGGGATCGAGAGGGCGGGTGAGAGATGGAAGCAAAAGAGGATCGGCGGTCGGAAAAAGGGGATTTCGGGGGCCAAGGAATGGGAGGGATTGGAGGTGTGGGTGGAGCGGAGAGGGGAATGGGTTGAGGAGGCCATGATGCACGGTGCGAGTGGTCGGCTGTCGTTTTACACTTTCCGGGGGTAGGAGGTCACTTTGCCCTTCGGACGACTTGCTTCGCCCCGATGCTTCTCAACCTTGGCTCGTCCACATCCTTCCTTCCTCCGGCTCTCCTTGTGCTCTTCTTGCCAGCATTCGAACGATTATCTGGCCGCCCGAGACTTCGATCGCGTATTTATTACCGATGATGCCTCCCAAAATCTCGCAGAAGGTCCAAACATTCCTTCAAAATGTATATAGGGTACGGTAATGCCTATATCCTTGTTATGGTTTGAAATTCATGAAGTTCTTGATGAAGAATATCAGTTTTTCTTTTCTTTTTCAATTGTGATAAATAGAAACGAAGGATGAACTCATTTGTGTATATTTAAGATTTAGAATTGCAAATTTGGATGAGATTTGGTGGCAAATGTTGTCAAGTACATGAAAATGTACTGCCTCTGTAAGTACCAATGTGTGTGTGCCAGAAAGGAAACTTGATGATATAAATTCATGAATCAGGTAATACAAAAATACTTTTATGCATGGCTAGCATACAAAGCATTGGGAAAAATTACGGAAAAATATATTTATTTCAGATATTGCTACAACGCTTCTAAATTCTTCAAAGTACATCCCTTGAGCGTCGACACACTTTTGCTACCGAGTTTTCCGCAACTCGGTGGCCCCCTGTACCTGGAAGGTCCTTAAGGGTATGCTTGCTAGCACCTTTGACGGTACTTAGGGTCCCATGGTGGTGACTCTTGGGAGAAGATTTCACTTTTCGGAATATGAAATAGGCTAGTGACAAATCGGGACTGTAAAGGAGTTGGGAAATCGTCGCGATGATGCCGTTGCAGAAGATCTTCGCAAGCAGACTTTCGACTCTGCTTTTGGTCGTCCGTCAAGACTTTTGGGACGACTTTAGCGCAGATCTTTCGCATCGCCAAATTTTCAATGATAATGGTGTTCACTGTCATCTTGCTAATGCCAATACTATCTGCGATCATACGCACACTTAACCGACGCCCTGAATTCAGCACTTCATGCATACGTCATCTTGTGCTCGAGTCTGAACAGGGAAAAAGGGATTGTAGCAACCTTAGGACTGAGAACGTCGTTTACGAAACGGATGGTGAATTAGCCAATTAAAATGGAAAAATAATAGAATATGTTTAGGTTTTTGAAAAGGGTGAATAAAGTATCGGAATAAAGGACGAGGAAAAGGAGAGCAGAGTTACAACACATTCACAGAAAATACCATAGCTCTTCTGCTTTATCGCTCAGTCAAATAAAGTTCCTATTATTACTACCCCAAATACCGTGATAAAATTGTTACGTACCTGAATTAATGGAGTATTGTGTTGGTTAGTTGTTTAATATTCACGCACGCTGAAGAAAGAAGTATAGTAAGACAACAAAAATGAAAAGGGTGCGTCGGAAAAGTGATCAACATACGCCTAAGAGGATACTTGACAAGAATGGAAAGCCGCTATTTCAGTTTATGGACCCGAAACTCATGATTAAGGCATTCATAATCACATAAAATCCAAGTAAACATTTGCTTAAGTGAATGTGAGATTCTTGAGCGAAGACACCTTTAATGGAAAATGTCTGTTCATATAGTACGTAGGGAGAAGTAGTTGCATTCTATACAAATGTTTAATTTGACCATATAAATCCGCTCTATTCAATAATCAGTATGCTCTTATGCCCTTGAGTCAGATATAGACTTACCTTATTTCATTGACCTAACTGTTAATTTAATGTCTTTCGTAAAAAGGAAAACAATGTTATTTGTAGGAACTAACAATTGATAAATGAGAATTGAGAAACAATTTGTAAATGAGGATTTGTGAGTCAACTTTTCCATTTTTGTCCTAATTACTGCACTTTATGGGATAAAATAAGTTTAAGAGGCTCGTCATTGTATTATTTTTATATATTTTCCATAGAGTTAAAGGAAAATGGCAACCGAATATTTCGACTTTCATTGAGAAACCCCAAAACCACCTCTTGATCGGTCGTAAAATCATCACACCCTATTCGAATTCCTTCTGTAATTATACTCTTTCATAGGTATAATTTTTAAATCGCAAAAGTGTTTTGTGTTTGTGTACATACAAAGTTTTGCTTCACCTTCATGACTGTTGGATGTTTTGATTACTTCAGTAATGGAGCTTTCTTTTTCTCCACTTTTCAACATATTTGGGCCCTAATTGTACTTGTCACCTCACTCTCGTCTAACATTTATTACTCTTCCATATTTTTTAGCCCTTGATGAAGCCATTCGATCAATTCTTTTCCCACCACGTCTTCGTCCTTAATCAGTATATTTACATTTATATTGCCAATGTTATCTTAGACAATTCTCTTTCCCGGATGTGACTCTTCACTTATTCGTTTGCTATTATTGTCGTTTATGTCCTCAATCGTCATTTATTCATTGGCAATCATTTTTTCATTTTATTTTTCAGTCATTCAATCCATTAATCCTTGGCTTCCATTAATGCTTTACTGCTCATTTTCGTAAATTCATGAGAGAGGCTTCCTCATCATCGCTTGTGTTCTAGGACGAGTGTTTTGTTCTTTCATCGATGCTTCTTATCGACTTTGTTGCCCATGGCCATCTACGAGTAGTGAAGTACATCATCTCGTAGTGAAAGCTCTCTTCCCTTAAATTTCTCATTATTAAACTTTCTTCTTCAGATCTTTCCATCTTCTTTCTGTGCTAATGTTGCCCTGTTAATAATTTTCCATGTTGAACAATAATGATTCTATGTCTAGTAATTTTTGATACCCAGTTTTTCATAGTTGATCTTAATCCATACCCATTTGCTACCTTTTCATAGTAGTTCTACCTTTTCGTAGTGTACTATGAAAAGGTTTAAGTTAACTAATCAATGTAATAACCAGTGAAGAAATTGATAGTGACAAAAAAATATTGGTCATGGAGTCTTACAGTAAGACTATATCTACATACATCTTTAATACCCCGCAAGCCGCCCGAAGGGTGCGTGGCGGTGGGTGTTAGGTCACCACCCATAAAAGGGAACAAAACCACATTCAAAACCAACATGTACGTGCAAACCCATACCCAAAGTGGTGTATACATTCATGCAAAAGGCCTTTCACTTTGCACACATGCAAATACGTTAACTATCATCTAACAAATAATTGCACCTTAGGATGCACTAAGAAATTTATCCAGTAACGTGCAAGCTAGAATTTGAAAAGCAAGAAGGCGAAATTCCACTACAACATAACAAGCAACACACAACAGTCTCCTCCCCAAGGACACAGGTAGGGAATGTGACCCAACGCTGCAAGTAGCGGAGGCAGCTCCACACAGAGATATGAGGGATGGAAGGGAAATCTTAAAAACAGAGAGTGCAGAGCAAGCAATACTCTAAAGAGCACAACATTATTTGAAGGCATTATAATGCGGTTATGCGAAAAGAAAGAGTTTTGACAACAGAATACACGAGGTTGGTGAAAGTGCATGCAATTGAGTAGATCTAATTATGCCCTAGACACTGAGGGTGGTAAGTAGAATTTTAACTATCTACAATCTTGTATAACCCTACAGGAGCTATCCCGTATTGTCCGTGGCAAGAAGGAGTCCTTGACTCAGCTAGTTCTTGCATCTATTTCCCGAATATTATATACGAGTACATTATCCAAGCAACCAATGTATGTTCGTGTGCGAAGAATTTGTGAGACCTCGGTGCTGAAAAATGCGGGTCTAACTTTATTTGGTAAATTCAACCTAGCATATCATCGTCTTTCTTCTAATGGTTCCCACCCCCACTCCATAAGCATTGTAGTGACGCTTTTCGTTTTATCTTAAAGAGTTTTTAACGAAACGGTCTGCCCGGAGTTGAGCCTTCTCAATCCTGAATGAGGCCTTTTTCACTCGGTTCCCATACGCTATATGCGTATTCTAAATGGGGCCTTACAAGAGCGTGGTAGCAACGTTCCTTGACCTTGAATCTTCCATGTTGGTTGATAGATGTGACGTTACTACCGTATTTCTCTCGTTACTACGCCAGTTTTTCTCCTTTAACATTTCACTCCCCATCCCCAAGTGTCCTGTTCTAATTTCCCTTCCTGTTAGTTTTGCTATTAATATTTGACTAAACCCTATAGTTTCATCCCGATGTGTCTTTTACGTAGGGATTATATTTTCTATCGAAAAACATAAAGATTTTTTGCTTTGGTTAATTTCGTAATTACATTTATTTCAGATTCTATGATAAATATAAACATATTAAAATATTTTTGTCAAGCTAAGGATAAATTGAATTTTATTAAAAGTTCTGTTACTCGTACCCTCGATGGGTAATGTCTGAAATCTGAATATTAATTATTACAAATGACATTATTATTACATTTTTCCTGTTTTTTTATGGGGATCTGGGATATTTATTCTGTATTTATTTTGTGAAATGTGGAAAATTATTTTATTATTGTTCATAATTGCGGAATTTGTTTCAAACCACTGGCAATGTCGTGGAGATAAATTGTAGGAAAATATCGTTTCATGAATGGGTATCTGTGATTTACGTAATATAAGATATTGTAGTGTTCATTCTCAGCATAGTATTCACAGCATCTTACAATATAATTCTATTTAGAGTGTTAAATTTCACATTATATCGTTTCCAATTTTCGTAAGAAATTTCCAGTAACTTGATTTTCTACGCGGTTAGGCGACGATTATCTATCTATCCAGTATCTATCAAGTCTTCTAGGAACAACTTCATTTTTGCCATGGAGCGCAGAAAAGTGAAACAGTGACTACACAGATTGAGTTCCGCTATTATCTCAAAAGTTACGTATAGTACTAAGAGTCACCGTCAAAACGAATGTCTATGAATCCTCAGATCATGCCTTGCATATTGTGCGTTGTTACCTTCACCCAAACTTTAATCATCGACACAGTCTTGATAGTTTTCCAAAGTTTTCGAGTCAATTAACGTGCCAAGTGGTGTCCATATCCATCATAAAGAATGACTGGAGATAAGTTTGTTTTTTTACAGGAGGCCCTTTTTAAGTGAACCCTATAAAAAGTGAAATTTCCGTGAAAAAAGCTAACCGCATTAGCCGAATCCGACAAGATTCATTACTTCATTTTAATTCGGCTTCTTTCTGCTTTTGTCACCTGTGAGAGGCGAAAGCCTACCTTTCGGTCTCTTGAGTAAGCGTGTCAAAATAATCCAATACTGTACTTAGAGGCGGCGTGTGTCTCTTTCACAAACGGAAAATGGAATAACACCAGTCCGAGCATAGGAATCCATCATCCATCATTCCAACGTCTCACCTCTCTCTCTCTCTATCCCATACTGCGGAAGAGAGGAAAAAACATTGGGGGTTGGGAGCAGGGAGAGAAAGACCTGGACCAATCCTTGGCGAAAAAGAACGGGAGGACATCAGTGGAACGTTTTATTTTTTCACTCACCTCCTCCGAGTCTTGGCAGGCCCACAACTTTGTAAAGAACACACCAAGAAAATCTCTCTCTCTTTCTCTCCCCCTCATCTTCAACGCGAGAAGGCTTCTTCTGCCCGTCTGATTACGCCTTTTGACTTGAGCCGTGGATCCATTCCCATCCGTGTCACTGGCCATGCGGCCAGGCGATAAATTAAAAAAGTCTCGTCTCCCACTATCTCTTGGCACTCTGAGCTTGCTTGTCAGTGGGGTGTTTGGTGGCTGGTGCCGGTGTCAAGCAGGGAGGAAGTGAGATGGGTGAAGAGGGTGTGGGGAGGAGTGTGAGAGGATTTTGATTGAGTCGAGAATAGTGGAAAACAAAGAGAATGGCGGTTTTGGCTGGGGAATGAATAGTTCTAGAATGGGCAAGCGGAGGAGAGACAGGGAGACGAAGAGTGGAAAAAAATCAAAACGCAGGGGAATTATATCTTGTAGAAGAGCGAGTACCCGAACAGTCCAATTGCGCAAGTACTTGCATCATTTAAACTCGAGAATTTACCGCGACTAACGGGATGATGATTGTCAACCGTTTTCCTCACTATAATTGATGGTTTCCGACGTAACTTTATGGAATAGATTCACATTGGAAATGAAAAAATAGTAACTTTTTGATTCCACTGAAAACTTAGGCCCATTGAGTTTCTTATATTATTGCAACTAGGTATGTAAATAATTTTAGTTGAGTTTTATCTAATCTACCTTGAAATTTTAGTGAGAAAACATTAAAAAGGGATTTTTATTCGAAAAATGTAACATCCATTTGACGTTTACTTTCACGCAATTGCCCCTTGAGTATGTTTTTGTATTTTTACGTGTGTAATCTCTATAGGGTATTTTTATATTGGTAGTGTAGAGCTCACTCATCGATATCCAATAGTACTTACTCATAACTGAACTTGTCAACTGTATTTTCCCTCTATGAAGTTCCTTAACTCTTAATTTCAAATAAAATGAACTGCTATATCCTTGGAACCACAAAAATTAGTACACGTCTGGGGACATTTTGTAGGACTAAGAATATTGTAACGCGGAATTCAGGAATGATTCAGGAACAGGAACAGGACGAAAATTTAAAGAAAGGATTAAAGAACACCAAGCATGTGTAAAACATAAGAACAACATCCCTCTTTGCAAAGCACCTCATCGAAAGTGACCACAACAGTGACTTTGTGACAAAAATTATTCATTTTGAAGAAAAAGGTCAAAGGCTCGATGCTTTGGAGCAGTTAGAAATTTTGAAATGTGTCCGTTGGAAAGATGATCTTGCCATCGAAATTTTGTATCCCTCCCACTCCCCACTCCTAGACCTACCACTCTTCTAAATCAAAAATGTAATTCTCTTTTCTTCCCAGCTACATTGTAACCTTTTTCACCCCTCCAACCTCCCTCTCTGACCAACCCCCCCTCCAGAACAGACCAGAACCTCATTTTGTCTGGGCGTTTGCGCTTTCCTAAATAACTGCTTCGGTGCAACAATGTCCACCCCTTCAGTTTCAGTGATTGTGCAATCGGCACGTGGGATACAATGACAAGCGAAAGTGTAATTGACGAACGTGTACCTTTCCGAAATTGAAAGAAAGACCACTAGTGGGTTGGCAATTGGCCGTAACTTAAGGAGAAGAACTACATTACCTTAAATTTAAGGGTGGGAACATTTTGCCTATGATCAGAAGGTATATACAGGTATAGCCAGCGTTCTTCTATGAGGACCACCTGATGATGACGTTCAACGTCGAAACCTGGGTCGTGTTTTTTTAAAATAAAGTGTGTGGCATTACGAAGTCAATTATTTCATTACATTTCAATATGTTATGCAAATTCCATAAAGTTATGCCGGAGACAACAAATTTTTTTTGATCGCCTTAGAAATTGGAAACTCCCCGGCCACACAGCACCTATTGTGTCTTTCCACATTTGATATAAACGAATTTGGTTTATTACATAAGCTATTCTAATTAGGGCCCAAATGATTTCCTTTTCTAAATTATCTCCTGTTCTTGGTGTTTGGGTTTAATGTAAACATTTCTGCTGCCATGGAGTTAAATTAACTACATGTACATTATCTACATAGTTTGAATGCAAAATATATTTCAAATTTATTAAATCGACATCCATTTTTAGAAATTAATTTTTCTTCGGTAATTCTTCTCCGCAATTCATTTTCATTCATTATGCAACAATGGTAATTTAAGTGGTTGAAGAAGACATCAACATATGATTGCAGATTTTTAATTTAACTTAAAATGCATTTTTTTAATTTCACAAATATGAGTAGCTTTTTGTGAATTACCTAAACGTGACATCTCACAGGCAATAACCCTCTCAAGTAATAACCTCAAATTACTTCAATCAAGCCTAGATCAAGCCTAGATTTATCAATCTGATACCTAACGAGTTTCTTATTTGATGAAAATACTATTGATTTTATAAAACAATGATTACCTCAGGAGCATTGTAATGAAATTATTTTTGTGAGAAATTAGGAAAAAATTACCGATAAAAATCATGCGTCTTGAAAATAAGGATCAGGAATTTTAAAGCCGGTTTTGGCTCCGTTCGGCCTCCCTCTTCCGTGGGATTAATCCGTCATTTGTTCATTTAAACCTGTCATCATCTTCTCATTCCGTGACTCTCTTTCAAAAACTCTATTCCCATTTTCCTTCCTTTTATTTGAATGGAAGCTGAAAGGCCTCGCTGACTCTGCGTTGGATAATTACCGTGGGGCGGGCGTTTTGTTCTCAGAGCAAACCTTGATGTGTTGGATTTTGGCCATCGCTCATCTGTTTAGTGAACTCAAAGTGAGTTGAAACTCATTTGTTAGTTGCTTTCTGCTTCCAAGTAATCATTTACCCTGGCAAAGGAGCTGCGTTTCTTAAGGAGAGGAAGATTGCTACATTACCTTCGAGCATGGAGTGGATATCTCCTTTCAAGTTGCTGAAAGTCTTGCAGACCACCGTGACTCTTGCAAGCTTTCACTCTTATGGGGTAGCATGTTTAATTGTCAACCAATGAAAAAACCCTATGAAGTCACTCATTAGTAGAATCATAAAATGTGTCACACTATTTCACAAATTCACCTCCGTTCTTAAATTCAAAGCGTTTTGCTTTTTTAGTAACATAATTTCGCTAATTACTGCAAACAATATTACTAATATTCATTTACGTTTATACTTCAAATCACCATTTACTCGTACCATGAGTAGTGAATGATTTTGCAGTAATATCGCCACCTCTAGTAGCGGTTCTAGTGTCTGAGCTTCGCTAGAATTCAAATAAACGTTCCAATGTGAGGCAAACAAGCATCAGTAATTCTTTGTCATGTCAGTAAAAAATTCTTTGGTAGCCGTCCAAAGTACTTGAACATCTTCATATCGTTCGTAACATTCCCTGAGATACCAACGCATTTCCGTGGGGATTTTCCAAATTTAGACCCCCTTTCAGTTGACCTTGAGTTCCTTTATGCTAACCGGCGCATAACTCTCCTTGCCTTGAACGGATTAGTACTGGTGTACGAATATTTTTTTTCAATCTAGTCGCATCCAGTCATCATAATTCCAAAAAAATGCTAGTCTCCGGAGCAAACTGCCATTAAGCAGGCCCCCTCTTTAACGCCTACCGACGTGTACTCTGCAATCATCTGCCGTTGGCTCACTGAGATACAAACCCCATCCCACCCCACGGCTCTTTGGCCCCTGGGGGCACAACCGCCTAGCATGCTCTCGTACGTATCCTCATTCAGACTCCCAAATAACAGTTCCCTCAGCATATTTCGCCCACTTCCTTTCAGGCACCACCTCCTTCAAATCCTATTATATCCAAAATGTCGTGTTCTTTTTTGTGAGTCGACCAGCCCACACCCCATTAGTCAAAGCTCGCATGCGGTTTTTCTTTTCTCACTCCTCTAAATCGTCATCTTTGCCTTCATCAGACATAAGTTTCCTCCTCCTTCAAGGATGTATTTTCCAGATGGAAAGTATTTTATATTGGCGTGAAATGCATATTGAACACTTAATGGCCAGTTTACTTAAATAATCCTTCGTAAATTCTTGCGGAATGGCCATGAACTCGTTTGGCTTCTCCTATTTTGTTCACATATGCGTTCCGTATTTGTACAAAATACTTTTTCAAGTTAGTGTTTTTTAACCCGTGGTGTTCCAAGGTATATATGGGATTCCTTTATCTGAACTTGTGAAACTATGCAGCTTGAAATTTACAGTTTCACTATTGTTGCTTATGGTAAAGATACTCCAGAATTAGGTCTACTGCCTGACGTTACAACAACTCAAAATATATTAAGTATAAAAACCATTCAACTTGACCGGGGTCAAGGCGAATGCTTTCTATACTTTTAAATTGTGCATTGCGCAATAGTAGATGATCCTGTTAAAATTTACTGTCGCGGTATATCCCGCAGTTTCTTTCAATTTGTCCACAGCATTCATTGTTAATAAATTACCTTGGCGCGTTGGCCTCATAAAAGTGTAATATTTTTTAAAAGTACGGGAATGTCACCTAATAGTAGATGTTCTCTTACTGTCGCAAGTATCATGGCTTCATCTAAACTTTGCAGCTATTTGCATATAAATTCTATATTAATGATTTTATCAATAAGAGGGTGTAAGTAAAACAGTATTTAGTGTAGAAGTATAAAAGATACTTGTAGGCCCAATTTGCCCAAAATTGGTTTTTCTTTATCCTTCTGCCAGGAGAAATTTCAATAGAATGGATGTCTATTGATTGAAACAAATATCCATTTCATCAAAACTCTCGGAGTCAATTCATAAATATTGCTTGTTTGCTCTCACACACACTCTCTCTCTCTAGGTATTCAACAAAATTTCCGTCGATGCATTACATGTTTGCCATTTTTGTTTTAAAATATAAAATTTAATCACTATTTTAGCTACAAATTTCTGACGCAAATGTAACATATGATCGTAAATGAGCGTATCACTAATCGTTACTATTATTTCTAGTAATTTATCTTAAACCTATTAAGCAGAATTGATTTATCATTAGAAACTTTACAAAATAATTAAGGGGTAGGTAAGTATACATATTCTAAAGATATTAGGGTGGAATGGAAGAGGAGCTCAGTCGCAAGACGTGTTTCATAAAGAAATCCGTCGCTTGTTAAAAATAAACTACTAGATATTCATTCACTCATTGTCTTAAGGAAGCGTAATTGCCCTTTTTTAATATCAATTCATAACGGTGTTGATCCAGAGCAAGTGACATTCTGCTCAACCTTCTCCAAGAACATTTTGAAGTTGACAGAACGTCCGTCGACCCACTAACTGTTTCATTTCGTTGTACCGTTATTATAGTGTTCAGAGTCATAATTGCAAATTGGGGCATTTGAAAGCTGCTAGGGGAAATATTTCTTTGATGTGTCGGACGTCTTGCATCCTTGTCCAAACGTATGCTATACTAGCGTTATCCATATTCATTTCCTATCTGCATCATACGTTATTAGCCTTATCTATAGATGAATATCGTTGCTTATTTCCTTTTTCTCACTGGAGCTATGCTATCTTTGATCCATCTCCGTAAAAGATAAGACCTCGCTAACTTTTAATGGGATAACAGAGCACCTTTGGTACAAATTAGAACGAGATCTATCATTTTACCATAATTCCCATCGTTTGACCATTTAGAAGGCGTGCTCACCGAAAACTCTTTGCTATCATTTTCGTTGCCTTAAACGTACATTTTGACGCCTTTCCTCATCTCCCTCTCACTCCTCTCTTCCCGCTTCCTCGTCCGCCTAGTCACCACCATTTACTCCTCTGTCCTTTCATGATGTTCCCCGCCGCCCTCACTATCTCCAAGGAAATATCTGCCGCCTCTCACCTTCTTACCAATCCCTTCCCCTCCTTCATAATCCGTCGTCTTCCTCCTCGCAAGGTTCCCTTCCCATTACACCCTTTTTGTGCGAGTCGGTTCCCTAAGTTTCAGCCTACCCCCTCTCCCCTTCCTCCGTCATCCCACTCCCCCCATTAACGACTTACGTCCCCTTCCCCCAACCCCCGGTGACCGTGGGAGAGGACGACTCCCAGCGTCCCCTTCACATGAAGTAATTTGGCCTCCTCCCCCTGTATCGGGGGAGGCTCGATGTTTTCCAAATGGATTATTTTGAGTGGTTTCATTTCTGTGCGTCACAAAACCGGAGTTCTTTGATCCCAGTTTACTTTAAAAGTTGACACAATAATCACTCGATGAACTCTCATCGACCTCAAAGTGTTTCATTTTATGAGCATTTTGAAGCTTCGGTTGAATTTAATAGAAAGCATAATTCTGCAACTGAAGATAAACCTTAAAATATGTTTAGTTTTAAGCCCATACGTAATGAAATTATCCATGTCATCGAACTTGTCGCCAAGAGGCGTCAAACTATGAAAACAACTTATTCTCATCAAATATAGTCGATATATTGGTAATAGTGTAAAACCATTATCGTCAAAATATACGATTATTAAATCACTATATACGATCCTATTATTAAATAAAATTCAGTTTCCAAAATTTTTAATATTTTTCGGATAATAAAATAATGTCATAACTTCCGTGATGAGAAGCGAGGATTTACAATTACTTGTATTTCGCATCTGCAATCAGTACTAAAAAGCAATGTTTTTAATTCGATAAATTTTCCTCTATCCATTCCTCTCGCGGGGTTTTTTTTTTATTGGTTCAAATTTGTGTTTTCAAAATTTAATATTTTTCATGGTGAGTTTTCCTTTTTTTACCATAGCTTTAACTATTTTTATTCCTCAGCCTATCTGCAATTTAAAAATACTATATTTTATTGTGCCGTGCTTTCTGGTACAATTCCGATCTCGTAGTAATACGCGAATTGAATTAAATATGTGATCTTATGCAAAAATCAGCGCGCTGACAGTTTTAGCTGCAGCACAATTTCTTTCACTGTCGATCAAAACTATGTTTTTTTCCAAATTGATTAATAGAAAATAGATAATATATGTAAATTGTATACTTTAAAAAATGAGCATTTTTTTTGGTAATGATATAAATATGACACAATTTATTCTCTAATTTTTAGTCCAAACGGTACAGAAACCAATCGGACAAAGAACTTTTGAATTTAGGCTCTTGTCATAGAATTGGCGATAGTATATATATATACATATTTATCACCATAAACACAGTAATCAACCCGAAGGTCGGTTTGGTAGGTGATGGTAGAGTTCACCCAGTACTAAGCCCGACGGCGTTTGAAATTCACACATCAGGGTAAGGGGGCCAGTTCCTTTCCCTGTGCCGGTTATGGTTTCCCAGGAAGATCTGGTACCCGAAAAATCACACAGCTTGAGTGGAGCTGCAGGTGTCCAGACTGCCTAGCCCGGGATTCGAACCCGGGACCATCCGGTCAGTAGTCCAACGCTCTACCCCCTGGATTACCACGACCCTTATATAAATATATATATATATATGAATGTGTGTGTGTATATATATATATACATATATACATACACATATGTATATATATATACACACACACACATTCATATATATATATATATATATATATATATATATATATATATATATATATATATATATATATCTATATATTGAAAAAGAAAATCACGTAGAGGAAGACAGCTTAGCTCCAGGCATACTAGACAATGAGATAGAAAGGGCATTAAGGGAGATGAAACTAAATAAGGCCGTGGGGGTAGATAACATTCCCGTGGAACTTTTAAAATGCTTAGGAAAATGTGGGAGGAAGAGGCTATATGGGCTGATCTGTAGTATTTATGAGGAGGGAATCTGGCCGGAAGACTTTGTGAGATCAGTTTTAGTTCCTATTCCGAAAAAGGTAAAGGCCACGTCATGTGAGGACTATAGGACAATTAGTTTGATATCCCACGCAGCTAAAGTTGTTCTCAGGATCATAAACAAAAGGATAGAGAGTAGGGCATATGATTACTTAGGGGATGATCAGTTTGGGTTTAGGAAGGGAAGAGGTACGCGTGATGCCATTGCAGTAATGAGATTATTAATCGAGAGGAATATAGAACACAACCAGGAGGTATTTGCCTGTTTCGTAGATTTCGAAAAAGCTTTCGATGGAGTGACCTGGGAAAACTAATGAGTATAATGCAGAAAAAAGGAATAGATTGGAGGGCAAGGAGGCTAATCCGCAGCCTGTACATGTCTCAGACTGCTCAGGTACGAGTGGGGAACGGGGAGTCCGGTTGGGCAGTGTTAGGAAGAGGTGTAAGGCAGGGTTGCCCATTATCACCGTTGCTGTTCAACCTGTATGCAGAGGAAATGATTAAAGAGGCATGGGAAGAACTGGAGGTAGGAATGAAGGTGGACGGGGAATTCATAAAATCAGTTAGGTTTGCTGATGACCAAGCTTTAGTTTGTCAGTCAGCCAAGGGGCTGCAAGCATTGCTGAGTGAATTGGAAATTCAGTGCGACAGGTATGGGATGAGAATAAATATTAATAAAACAAAGGTTATGCGATTTTCTAAAAAGAAAAAGGCCAAGCTTAACATTTAAATAGGAGGGCAAAAACTAGAGCAGGTAGAACAGTTTACGTATCTCGGTAATGTTTTGGACCAACACGGTCAAAGTAGTAGGGACGTAAGAAGAAGAATTGCGCTAGGCAAAGAGGCTTTCACAAGGAGGAGGGAGTTGATGACGGGGACTTTGAGTAAGGATGTTAAGAAAAGACTCGTAAAAACTTTGATATGGAGCGTAGCTATGTACGGTGCGGAAACGTGGTCATTGAAGCAGGAGGATAGACGTAGATTGGAGGCTTTTGAAATGTGGGTGTGGAGAAGAATGGAGAAGGTGAAATGGACAGAGAAGAAAACAAATGAGGAAGTACTTGGTATGGTGGGCGAAGAGAGGGGTTTGTTGGGAGCAATCCTATGGAGGCAGGAAAAGTGGATGAAGGGGGTGTTGACCGGCAGTGGGATGTTGAAGACTGTGATAGAGGGTAGAATGTTGGGCAAAAGAGGAAAGGGAAGGAACAGGATAGGGATGTTGGACGGGATGAAGGGAGGAAGAAAGTACTCAGAGATGAAGAGGGACGTGCTATAGAGTAGGATGATGGATTTTGTGTTTTGTTAGGAGTAATAAAATATTTGTTTGGTAGTTGTGTCCATCAAAAAACCTACCTTAACCGGTAGATTACCTTAAAAAATATATATATACAGGCATATATATATATATATATATATATATATATATATATATATATATATATATATATATATATATATATATATATATACACACACACGCACATTCAAACACAAACTTCCGCCGTACGGCGAACAAATATTCAGTCACATGGAAATAGATATAAGGAAAACGGATAGGAACACACATAAACAACGAACACAGGAGAGGTGGGGAAGGTGGAATCGAAAGGATCATTAGAGTAAAAATACGTAAGGTATTAAGACCCACGGATCTCAATGTTAATTACGTTTCCTCGATAACTCAAGCGGTTAGAGCATCCGCCCGGCAAGTGGAAAGATCCGGTGCTCGAGTCCCGGTCAAGGAAATATTTTTACTCTTTTGATCCGTTCGATTCCTCCTTCACCATCTCTCCTGTGTTCGTCCAATATATATAAATATATATTGATCCGTTTCAGTTAACGATTTTCGCTCTCGCGGACATTTCCCTTCAAGTTGAAGGAGATGCGGGGGACCAACGGTAGTAGCCGGGGCCGCACCCTCGATGAGTAGCAGGGACTGCGCCCTCCCCTCCACAGCCACCTCGGGGTCGTCCATCCCTACGGCGGTGTTAGGGTTTGAGGCCATCGTCATTGCCTCCGCATAGCTCTTACCCCCCTGGTTTCAGGGACAGGTCTTGCGCTCGTGGCCTTCTTGATTGTAGTGGGCGCAAGTGCGGCGCTGACCCTCATAGATAATGATGGCCCGGTTGCCGCCGATGTGGAGGTACGAGAGGATATTTCTCTCGACCGTCATCCGCACAACCCTGGTTCCCGCAAGCCCATGAGCCATATTGTCTCCCTCCCACCGGTTCTTCCACGAGCGATGGATTTTACCAAAACGTTAGATGTCGCTTGTCAAGTATTCCAACGGGGTCTCCACGGGAAGACAAGGATACCTGACTGTACACGGGCTGCCGGAAGTCTCGTCAATAGTAGTTGTTGTCCTCTGCTCACTTAAGTAAGGAAACGATGATTTCCGCCGATTATTGTCTGAAGTCCTAGTCATTGTAGCTTCGGTTACCTACTTTGACGAGACTCTGTCGAGACTCTGACGAGAAGAGTTGGACCTTCAACGTGGTAGGGGGCTTCGCCTTCTCGTCAACTTGCAAGGTGAGCGTGTGTAAGTGGCGCACAGCCATTTAAAAAATCAAATTCAGCACGCATGCATGAAGAAGAAGAGCCCACCAAAAGAACGAGCTCTCCAAAGGGGAAAACACTTATGTGCGCTCCCTCCCCGCTACACGCCCCCGGCGGTGGCAAACAAAAAGGAGCCTAAGATCTACACCAGGAGTTAGGTCAGTGTTGAACCAGTAAACATAACGAAGGCAAGGACTTCCCGGCGGAAGAAAGTCCAGAGTCAAGCCTCACACTTCTAGAAGAAATAGGCGGTCACTTACCACTTGAAAAAAACACGATCGGATCCTCTATTTCCAAGAGAGTCCGGCAGTGCCGCTCTCCAAATCCCGGCAGCCGATGCCTCGGTCGCCGGCGAAAACAGACACTCCGTAGAAACAGGCACGTCCTAGCTATCGAGGAAACGATATTTGCACTGAAATCTGTGGAGGGTTTATGCAATCAAGTTCCCCGATTCTTTGGCCAAGAGATGGCGTTAGGGAGCTGTTTCACCCACCAAAGGAGAAATAGACAAGACACACAAAGGAAAGGATAGTAGTAAAGGAATCATACAACCTCATATAGGATAAGAGCGGTGCGTTTCGTGGCACGCATAGCCGGAAGAAGAGACGAGCCACATTGGCCTAATACACATTCAAACACGAAATCCCGCCAAACGGCGAACAAATACTCATTTATATAGAAACACAGATATATATATATATATATATATATATATATATATACATTCAGAAAAATTAGATCAGTTAGCATGCACGTTCGCGTTGTTCATGTAAACTGGTCGACTCATTTAACAGATCAAGAGCTAATATTTATAATTAGGTTTTATCACCGAAGGATGGGTAGTAATTACTGGGTGCGGCAGCATATTAATCTAGATTAACTCTTATAGCCAAATTCCTAAATAAATGTGGTACAATCGTTTGCGGGTATCATTTACTTTTACCGTCGTGTACCATTATTCTGTGCTCTCTTATGATATATTGACCGAATGAATCCAGCATAGCCGCTTTGTAGCAGGCCAATGTTCGGAGTTAACAGTTATCTACTAGGAAATACAGTAACAGTAATATTTCCATCAATGATTTCTAGGTGTGGTGCTTCCAACAAATCACAGTCATGACAGGCGCTTCAACCAGCAGACCACAGTCCACTCTGCCGCCTACATGACCGATAATTATGCCTATAAGTTACTTGGAACATAGCAGCATCTGTTCTGAGTTCATCGCGGTTTCACATATATCTCAAGCCTTTGACAAATCTCCCCTTATGAGCTTGGCAAGCAGTTAAAGCATATAAAACAAATTTAAACCTTGCTAACAACGGATATGACAAGTAGAAAGAAACCAAGCTGGAAGCATTATTAATGGTGTTTACGAGAACTATAAGTGTATGACTAGTAATCACGCATTTCCGAGTATATGTTTGATCTCGTAACCGCACGCACCATATATAATATAATTCCATTCATTTTTCATTGCATTTTTCATTTAATTTCATCATTGCATAAGCTCTTAAACTGAATCCCTGGCAGGAAAATTAGATCAGTCAGCCTGAACGCTTGCGTTGTTCATGGGAACTGAATTGAATGCATGGCATCTGTAACTCATCAAGGATGACGACGCGAAGTCACGTCGATATGATTTTTAGCCGTCGCACAAGCTTTTTGTTGATTGGCAATCATCAAAATTTCTTCGACAGAATCATAGTAAAAACTAAAGAATACCTAAATTAAAATACACGTCGTATTTTGATTGATGATTTTAAATATGCACCAATTTACACCTTAATTTCTGGCCTAAACGGTATAGAAACAAATGGGATAATGATCTCTTGAATGTGAGCTTTTAATTTAAATTGTGCGATAGTCGCTTAATTAACCTAAATTTAACATTTATTTGATTTTTTAAACGTGCTTAAAGTCGTAGCTTATGCATACATATTATTTAATTAGGTAAGCGAGAGTCATCCGGATGCATGGTAGCTTCACCAACATCATAATGTCAGGAAGAGGGACCACAGTAACACACAGAAATTAGAGAACTTAATCTTAAACCCTTACGCGCGTACAAAAAGTGCTCCAAAGATAACTTTACGAAGTTTGAAAACACATATACGCATTCTTTTTTAAACAAAACACAAATGCTCCCCACTATTTCATCAACGATGTTCATATCAGATCTGGCTTGATATTTTTTCAAGTATTTATTTGCTCTAATATGACGAAATAGCCAAAGTGGGCTTACAGTGTTTCTTTAAAAATATTTCTTGTAAATTATTTGACACGCAAATAACCAACATATACTGCAAAAATTCAGAATTTCCCTCCGCTGAGTGCGTTCTGAGTACTATCTCACCCGATGGCACCCTTTAGAAAGCCTGCCACATTGGTGGCTTGACAACAAAGTGGTAATCCGTTGCCAGCTCGGGCGGCGCCAACATATACCGGCGCCATTTCACAATGTCAAGGTCCATCTAGATGCTTAGGAAATGATTTACATCACCCTCCAGGTGAAATAACTGGTGGCGGTGTGGGAAACAGCACTGCAGCACGCCTATACGACAGTGACGTAGGGTCTATCATTGACGCCCACTGATCTCTTAGCGTTTCTCAAAGATAGAACATATACTTTCCATGTTTGAATTGGAGTTATGCACGTTTCATAAAGCAAATGGAATTAACGTCAGCAGTTAATTTTCTTATATCAGTCATATTCTACTTGACAAACTTGTGTGAGTCAGTAAAAAAATTTGTCCATCATAATATGACATTCCATTATTTCAATATATAACATTTAAATAAACCAAAATGTTTTTAATGATGTTGGCTGTTCAGACAAATATGTTCTTAAAGAAACAGCGGATAATTTATTCGGCGTATGTATATACTTAGTGGGAATTTTGCATAATTTGGTTCATATCTTTTAAAATTATAGTTTACACCCATTAAATTTCACAAAAAAACTTTATAAGCATCTTGCATCGATCGTAATTTTACTTATCCAATTATTATGTGACGCCTTCAATAAGTATATTATCTCACTTCCTCATTTTTTGTGTTGACCTTGATGGAAGAGTGTTCCAGTAAACTATACAGTGCCTTTAAGCATTAAATAATGGGTGAAAATATTCGTCTTCTATGAGGTTTTTTAACATGAACTTGTAAAATAATATGCGAGGCACGACAGAATTATAGGTGCTTGCTTTCTTCTCCTATAATTCACCAGAAACTTCCCCCTTAATGTGATTAGCTCTCATTAACTGCTCATTTTTATACTTGACTAGATATTGACCGACTTTTTCCGCATTGATTAAAAATTGAAGCGATCTCAGCAAAGAAGAATCTACGTCGATTGTCGAAGTCAGGGTTTGTAGTGGCCGTCAAGTTCTTACCCGCGTACGAAAGAATTATTCGCTCGTTTTAAATGTCCCACTCCGGTATTTGCTGATACGAAATATTTTTTGGCTATTTATGAAACTAGTCCTAAGGTATATGAAACCATGTCGTTGATCATACTTGTTATGGGTTTGCATTTAAATGGTTGATTTCGGAAATATCTACCATGGTAATATTTTTACGAGAAAATATTGATTTGGTTTATATAATATCTTATGCCGTAAAAAAGGCATGTCCGCTAGTTTAATTGAAGCTGAATTTGAGAGCATTCGTTCATATAAATACTGAGTTAGCATTAGAACATATTATTATCCGGAAGATGAGTATTCTGGAAGGTAGTAAGTTGAAACGTGAAGTTAATGAAATGCTTAAAACTCTGAAAGAGTGGGCAACTATTTTACCTGATTTCCGGGGTTGCGTGTGTTTTTCTTCTTCAGATGAAAAACAGTTTGACGCGTTTGATTAAATGAGCATCCAGTAAAGGTAAATATTCCTTAAATGGAGTGAATAGATCTATTAAAGCGATACACACTGTGAAGCTGGCCATTAAACCTTTTGAAACGAGCTAACTAACTTCGAAATGAATCACAATCATCCAGTCAACATCTTAAACATGTTCCAACCTACTGTCATTGTGGCTATTTATTTTACAGCTTTATCCTTCGAGATTTGGTCGAAACACATATTTCGAAAAACTTCCTCCTAACCGAATAAGGAAGCTAGTTTTTATTGAATTCTAAAATATAGATGATGAATTTTTAGAAAATGTGTACTTCTTTCAAAATAATCGGAAATGCTCGAAATTTTAGTACATACATATACCATCGTTCCTCTGCATAAATAGTGTGTTATATGTGCGTATCTTTACCAGTTTTTCTGAAATAAGGGCTTGTTTTAGTGCATGGTGTCATTTTGTGTCTTGATAGGCTGGTGTCCATCCAAAACCTACCTTAAGCTATGGACTTCAAAAGTAATATAGCATCCTGCATCACTCTGAATTCTGATCAATTAGTATCGGTTTTGTCTATTAAAACAGGCATCCACTTAAAGACCCATACGATGCGTAAAAAGCAAAATGAAAAACTTTGAAAAGTAAAAATTTAGTCTTATAAGGAAAGGACCCTGCATAATAGAGGATCCCAATATATTCAGGAAGTGGATCTTCTTCAAATGATCCGTGGTGGTGAAATATGTGTGCTAACAAAATGAAAGGAAAAAATTCGCGTAGTTCCACTTTTGAGCAGTATTTATATTAAAATTAGTAAATGATTCTTTTACATAGACTTTATGTTGCGTTAATTAAGTACTGTAATATAAAATTATCTTATATCTTTCATACACTAAAACCTCTGGAAATTCCGGAAAAATTGAATAAAATAAAGTTACTGGTTTTTAAATGATTAGCAAAATGATCTTTAAATATAGTGAAGAACCATAGAAGAAAATATTTAACTGTTAGGAAGGAGTCGAAGGAAGTACTTTACCTAAAAGAGGATGATAATCATTGCGTGGATAAATGTGTTATCTCGGTATTAATTGTATAGTTTTAGAGAAGGGCCTTCAATTTTAAACACGTTAAAACATGCTGTGAAATCCCACTTTTAGTTTCTGCCGCAGTGCAGCACTAATAAATTTGCCTCTTCGAATACATTTTGGTGAGCACCTGTTTTATCGTACGATGATTTTTTAAATAAAATTTTCACAATTCACATCAATTTCTGAGAGCGGGAGTTAGAAATATCTACAAAAATTTTAATTTATTTTTGACTTTTTTTGAATGCCCTCATATCTCTTCAGAAGTTTCATCTGAAACCACATGGTCATATTTTCCATGTGAATTATTTCCATTGCCAAATTAAAAGAGAAAGAAACTAATGGACGGAAAATGAATCAGTGATTTATATCCTCTTGAATCTCTTCGTGTTATTTTACAACAACTTTACGGTACATTTATCACCGTGAAATATAATATTGAAAGAAGCTGGTATAGTGCTAACGTTGATGGATCACCAATTAATAGGTCAGGATGGTGCGTCAATCCTCCGTCCTAGCATATCTTTGTCTGTCACTGAAGTTACAGTTCAAAGTGACCGCCATCCGCAGTCGGGGTGGTAAGCTGTCAAAGTCCCGGTTGTCTCGAGAGGAGGCGTGGCAGTAGCTGGATGTGAGACATGAAGCCTTTCGCGATAATCGAAAGAGAATTGTCTTTTTGACCCTGCGGGTGGGATACTCGTAGGAAAAGGGCCTATTATGAAAGTGGTCACGCGAGCCTTGGAGTATGTCCTCTCCGTGACTAGAAGATGGGTTATTTTGCGATGTCTGAGGGCTGGGATAGTTGCCGGCAGCCACTGGCGGAGCGACTGCAAGGTATCGCATGAGTTCTGTATCAAATCACCTCACGTTGGTACGGTAGGAGAATAAAGCTGCAAGCAAGGCCAGCATGCTCATTCAAATGATGACTCCTAATGTAAAATATGATCTTGGATCACTCGTGAAAATAAATCAAATTTTGTAGAGGTTTTCTCAAAACTACTTCAACACTACATCATATTCTAAACCCACAAAATTATCCTCAAATTTACGCGACTCTTATCCAACATATTGTGCAAATTAAATTCAATATAATGATAAAAATTACCGCAATTTAATTCATTTTCAGTGCCGACTTTGATTTTGTTTCTTTTAGACGACCTTGCTATTAGATCACCTAAATTAGTGAACCTAATCTTGGTAGTTGTTCCATGTCACGATTAAATAACTAGTTCTTTCTCTCTCTTTTCTATTCTGATACTTTTCACGGCTGATTGCAGCAGAAATACTGATTGTCGATAGTCAACTTTGGCAAGTACATTGCTACTCAGCATCGTACTTCTCACGTATATTCTTTCGTTCATACTGTAAGAGCAGATAGTCGAATGATAAATCATTTTCAAATCAAAAGAAGAAATTACTATATTTTTCTCAGTTAAGGAGCCATCAAACTGTACTTATGTTGAGTATTGCGTCGGTTCAACTAGTTTTAATTAAATATTTTAGTTTTATTCTTAAAATGGGGGTGGAGCGTAGTGGAGTTTTTCTATAATTACAATATTTTTCTATTTTGAGGAAAGCATTTAATGATTGGTGGTAGCCCTACGATGCGATTCGCCTTTTCCGCGATGCTATCCGAAACCTTTGAGGAAATAAAGGGAAGTAGAAAACGCAAAGGGTCACGGTTGGAATGCGTGGAAAATGGACAATATCCCGATGGGAAGATGAGGGAACCCGACGGTCTTTCGAGATGATCACAGTGGTGGATGGGATAAGGCGATACTGCTCGTCCACTCCCAGGGGAGGGTTTAAGAAGGAACAATTGGCTAGGGGTGGCCTACTAGTTGGCTGCATCACTTATTGCAGCCAACAGGTTTGCCCGGTCATTGAGTGACGGAGTAGTTTCCTGTTTCTTTTCCCTCAAAGTCGGTAGGTAGGAATATATCTCCTCGAAGGATATGCTTTGGAGGCGGATGAAATAAGCGCGAAAAAGAAATGGAAGGTCTTTTGTGTCAAGGTATTTTTCTCAGATTCAGTTATTCCCGTGTCGTCACGCCATTGAGGGTTATTCTTCTCCGAGAATTACCATGCTTCTTTGGGACGTTCATTTGTCACCAACACTAAATTTCAGACTGGGAAAACGGTACATTTGAATGGGACGTGACGTAAGCAATGGGAAGAGAAAACCACATTTTTTTTATTCTCGCAAAGAACCCTCTCTGAATGAATAAACCATTGACGCGAATTATCGGTAAATGAATTTCGGGCTTAATTTAATCTTTGTTTGAACTATTTTTAAGCGATATAGACAATGTTTTATCACGATTTATGGCCTATACGTAAAGAGTTGTGCTTATCGAGGATTGACACACTGAAGAAATACAGCATTTTTTATTAAATCCAATTAATCATAAAAATCAAAAATAATTTACCGGATGGAGGTTTATTTATTGTTTTTATTATGAACAACATTCAAAATTTGAATTTGTTTCATCCTATTTTCATCTTTAGAAAATTAATTACATCTATTTACGTGTAAAAGTAATCTTCCCTAAGCATAAATTGATAAAGTTTGTTGGTTTATCAATGCGATAACATCCAAACAAAAACATTGTTTACGAAAAAACACATTGACAGAGACGCATGTAGATATGATAACGATTGCCATCTTAGTGTGCCATATATATCTTAATGCATGGAGTTAAAAATGGCGAAAAATATACGGAACTCATAAATTGTGTGGGAGGAATTGATGTGCGACATTTTATTCGCGGATTGTGCTAACTTTTTCAGGAAAGGTGCTGATTAAAGGTTATCTGATAGTCTAGAAAACTATTAAGCAGTCCTGAGCTGTATGAATTTCTGAATACGATGGAAACGGATGCATTAGGAATTGTAAAATCAAACATTAAGGATTTGCCTAGAATTAATATGACAAAGAAATTGAAAACAGGAGAAGTTGCAGCCGCCTTTAGGAACAAATAATTGCTTTGAAGTGGAAGGAGAAGCGGGATGTTTGTGTACTGAGCAGCATTCATGATGCTAGCACAAAGGCAGTGCAGGACAGGAAAGGTAAAGCTAAGGAGAAACCTCTCGCTATTGTGGACTACATTCATTCATGGGAGGAGTTAATCAATCGGATTAGTATATTGTGACGTATAGTTCGATGAGGGAGGGGATAAAAAATATCAGAATATATTCCGACACCTTCTTGATCTATGCGCTATCAATTGTAATATAATGTATAGAAAGCATGGTGGGAAGGAAAATCACTTGAATATCCGTTTAGAACTCCCGGTTAGAATTTACCGATTCTTCTAATGCGGAGGAGCTATTTCCAAAGTGATAAGAAGAAGTTCAAAATTAGACCTTCCACTGCATTTGTCAGGTAGGTATTCCCGTAAACTAAACTCCCATACTGCAAGTAAAAAACATTCTCAAAAGAGATGTGCGGAGTGTTTGTCACATGAGCAGAGAAGGGAAACAACACAGTGCTGCTGTGCCACGTTCCACTCTGTGCAGCTCCGTACATCCGCGCGTACTACACTGAAGCGCTGTACTAGATGAGAGAAGAAAGTTAATCAATTGTATAATGCCAATTAAGCTAAAAACAAAATACAATTATGGTCAATAACGAAAAATATCCGCATTTGTATTTAACCATTTTTTTTCAATTTTATAGCAGGAAAAAAGCATGATATTAGCTAATTGTTTTAAAAAATAATTGTTTAAATAGTTAAGCTGAGAATAATAATAATTTTTCTCACAATTTATCTTAGCAACACGTTAATAACATTATAATACACCAAATAAAATGTATTCATCCACAGATTAACAATCACCATCATGTGGGTAACTGTTAAACAATCTGTCCCCATTAAAGGGTTTAATATCGAAGTGAAATTGTTACCATGTATTATTTTTTTCCGTCCTAAAACCTACGCCATTAATTTAAAACTATTGGAAATAGGAAATACATAATATGTTTTTTATATAAATAAATTTTGAATGACTCCTGAAAATTATTTTTGCATGGTGTTTTGGTACATTAAAAAGTGAGATTACGTACTTCTTAGCCATCAGATCCCGTCAATCGAATTATGGATCAAATGCTACATTCCGTTTAATTATTTGTCTTTGTACACGTCTAATTTATGAACCAAAATGGAAATTTCATTTTTTTCTGTCAATATTCGCTGTATGTGGGTCTTTTAGAATAAAAGACAGCCCATATATTTTGTCACATATTCCTGGAATATTAGAAATCTTGTATTGATAAATTATTTTTTTAATTAAACTACCGACTGAATAATATATAATTTGAGTTCGCTAAAGTGGAACTGGTTTTCATCTAAATTTTGCCTCACAATCTTTATATCGTTCATCACACAAACGGCCTTTTATCAATTACATTTGAGTTATTATGTGCCTCCGTTATTTTGAACCCGGATGTCTGCATTCCTGCTTAATAAGTGCACGAAACTGACATAATTCAAAAAAATACTTGCTTCATTAAGAGAGTTTCGAGCTGATAAATACTTGGATTTGGCCTGGTACTAGCATCGTCACTTTATACATGATACCAAAACCCGGGCAGATAATCATTACATAATTCGCGCCTCCAAATGATACTATTAACGCAATTAATTCGTATATTTTCGAGCCGCTAGGGGCACTAAAACGCTTAGGCAAGTTGTCAGGACACTTTGAATCTGAATTCTACGGCCTTGCGAGAAGTTAAAACCATATTTATACTTGGATATTTATTCCTAATCTCTATGGTAATTGCGATATTTACCGTTAATAAATGATAATAATATGATATGCCTTTTTTCAAAAGTTTGCTTTTAATCTGGTTTTATGCCTGTCTTATTGATGAAAATATTTGCATACATTTTAACATCAAAACTTTTGTAGGCATATATATTATACGAGATATAGAGATAATCACCAAATAATAGCGCAATAAATTTCAAGTATCCTGGTTACTTAATGGGGAGATGATATTTCATACTTGTTATATTTATTTCAGAATACCCATAACACTTGGAATCCCCCACTTTTTATGCATAGGGTTTTAGACCTTTTAAGTGTCTATCTAAATATCTTAATAACCATTAATGCTGTTTCCGTGGAATGTTTTTCAACATGGCGTCATCATTTTGGTATTGCACTGCTCCAAGTGGGGCGACAACGTTTTATTCATTGATATTGATTGAACTACCTATTTAGTGACCATTAGAGAAAGAGAGAGAGTTATGACAAATACAGCTGTTTAGATCATTATACACGTCAAAAAATTTTCTTAATCCTATTATCTACGCATTAAGCAGGGAGGTAATAATGGAAGAAGGCTGCGAAGTTACCGAAAGGAGTTTGACCCCTCGGGTCATTTCACGTAGCTGATGACTATTTCCGGCCATTTGTAATAGCCTGCTATTCAATGGTCTTCGAGTGGTTTCACAGCTTATCGATTCATCTTTCAAGGAGTTGTACTTGAAGTTTTTTTGCACGATATCCATTACATGATTATAAACTTCGAAATTCAACGCTGGAATTCTGATGCGGTCATTCAAGGACAAAATATTTTCGACTACACCAATTAGATCCCGAAAACTTTGAAAAGTTAAATTTAACTGACAAAAAGTGTTAAACGATTGAGAACATCTTTTCTTTTGGCCGCTAAGTATACAAGAGAACAGTGCACATTTCAATGCTTTTGCAATGCCAATTATAATTCATTGAATAAGGTACGCAAATTTTGTTTCTATCATTTCGATTATTCAACATATTTTTTTGTAACGAGCACTTAAAACACCATAACATTTCATGTTTCATAAATGCTGGGTCACGGTCAATTGCCGCAAATACTGGTGGTGGCTATTGTGTGAATGCGATGTTTATTGGTCAAAATGCAAAAAAAGATGAAGCTACTTAAAATGAATAAAAATGAAACAATGCATTCAGGCTGGAATCTTTCTATATCATAGAAACAAATAATAATTAATTCTTAGGAAATTTCCACACTTTTTCGTTGCGGTACTACCTGATTCGAGAGTTGACTTAGAACATACAGGTCAGCCAACAGCTTAAATCGGTAGAATCAGAGTAAAAAATTATGTTAAATTATTACAAATTAATTAATTGTTTGTCTAGCTATGGAAGAAAAAAACCAAAGAGCAGTTGTGAAAGCAAGGAACGACAACTCATCTGCTGTGAGCCCATATTTTCCCAATAATAGTTTGTTACTGCACTGTACTCTTGTATATATTCCCACAAAGAAAAATACCTATGAAATTTTCAACAGGTAAATTGATTAAAATTTCCTTTCGCTTTTAAATCATTGAGTTATTTCTTTTTTATGTTATATTTTTATATAAGTGAAAGGGATTTTTATTTCTGATTTCAAGCATATTAAGAGGCTACAAACAGATGCGTCGAAGTTGAACGGCATGTATTTTTGTTCATTAACAATTTTTCCACGAATTTCGCTCTCTACACTTCGTCCAAAGTACCATAGAATATACACGACAGAAGATCTCATCGCGTATTTCTACTACCAAAAATTACTATTCTTATTCTTAATTCATAAATATGACGAACCATGACTTAAATTTGCTTTCTAATTTGATCCAATATAAAACAACCTTGATGTGTAATGTGATTAATGCGATACTTCTATCTTAATAATTTTGGAAAACACCTCCACAGTATTAAAAATAAGTAGTTTGGTTTTTTCACCCACCATCATGTTTTTTAAATATTTTACCCTAAAAATGTTTGTAGAACCAATATATATGTAGCAATGGAGGACTTTTCCGTGGTGATTAAGCAGTGATAATTATTCATATTCTCTTCATAGAAGGAAAACCATTTTGATTTGAACAAATAAAATACTCCTACCACTTTTTGTTGTGAATTATCACATGTTCAGTGGCCAAATGAGAGCTAGTGGAATAGATATTTGAGTCATCCTTTTAGGAAAACCGAATTAGCACCCAAGGGTGATTCATATTTTGAAGGTAAAATCTTATGGGCAATAAAATTAACAATTAGGTCCATCAAAAGGCAGGCCTAACGCTTTACCGACTGGTTTTCTTAGGGTCCCGGGGCCATAAAGGTCTTTCGGTCATCCTTTAATGTCGTGGGAAATATCTTTTTTTTACAAAATGTATACTACCAATTGAAATTTGTAAATTGCCATAGAAGGCATTTCACATTGTGCGGCTTTTATTTAACTTTATTATTACTCCTAGCAATAACGCTTTATTGAACAGAATCACAAAAAATACACTGATTTTAATAAAACCCACTAAAAAACGGAATTAATTAAATAGTCTTCTGTGGGGTGGAGAGGTGTGGGTACAGTTTTCGCAGTCCCCGCGGTTCTCACGCTGTTAACGTCTTATCTTTCAATTTGATGCCTATTTGAATTCCGCACCATTTGCAACTCTATAGCATCCGGGTAATTAATTTATTTCTTCCATTCCGCTTTCTTCTTGTGTTGCGTGCAATTATTCCCACCCGACCCGAACGTAGCTCCGATTCCCTTTCTCATACCGAGGTCGCGGGATTCCATTGATTTTATTACCATCTTCGGAGGGTGGGGGGGTATGAGCTATTATATATTTCCTTTAATTTGAAACCCGCCACCTTCACTTCCCTACTCCTCCTCGCTCTCCGAAGTATTTTTGACGCCCATTACAGATTCCCCAACCCACCACCGGCGTTCCCTTAGTCTCCAGTCAATCTCCCTCTACCCGCGAAATTTCTCCGTCCTTCACAATCTCGTCCCATTAACTCCTTTTGTTCCTCCCCACCGTATTTCCCTTATCGAAATTTCCCTTTGTCAAAATTCCCGCCCACCCCCCATCGCCCCTCCTCCCCCACCAATTCACGCTTCCTATACCTTCCAAGCTACGCCTTTTATTGCGTCTTGTGTACGATATTTTTCTTTTTACTTCTCTCCTACGTGCACCGCGGAAGGACCTTCCAGCATGCAGAGTGGACCGATCCCCTACCCCATCACCCTTTCCTTAACACCATCCGAGACAATGTGAGGAATCTTAGTGGCCTGGCGGCCCGACGGCTTTCTCCCTTTTCCCATCCAAACACAGCTACATGCAATCCAGGTCCTCGCCTCGTCTCTCGTCCCTCTCTCTAACGCACTGCAAGCCAGCCGCCAACCCTTGTGCCTTCTCCTCCTCATGCCGAAGAAAGCACGCGAGACCTTCCTCCCTACCCCCCCTCCCCCTTCGTCCGAGAAGTATTTCCACTACACCTCGCCGACACCGCTGCCACCTTCAGCCGCGACAGTACAGTCCGGGGCCCGCCACCCCAAAGGCTTCCTTCCTCCAGGCGCCCCATTACTCCCTCGCCCTATCCCCCCGAGCCGTTGTCTCTCTTCCCCTCCTCCTTATAACATTCCACGCATTCACATCACTGGAATTTTTCCTTCCCATTGCAAGGATTCGAGTGGAATAGTTTTTTTGTCCATTTTTATGGCCCCGCTCTCGTCTTCTTTTATTTTCAAATTTTTTTCCACCTCCCTCATTCTCTCTCTGATTCTCTCAATAACGTCCTTTCTCACCTTATTGCTTAAAATTTTTTGCTTGTTTAAATTTACTTAAGGATTGTTTATTGTGCCTAATAATCTTCTCATTTCTATTCAATCTTAGCTTCTGGTTATGCCATTTCTTATTGGAGCTTAGTCCTTTTGTTAGATTTTGAATGTCCCGTAATATTTTGTTGGAATATTAGTTTCAAATGGGATGACTCTCACCTCATATCAGTGTGTATCGGAGTAGTCTGAATTTTAAAAGTTGAGATAATACTTTTTTCGTATCAATCCTCTTTCCGTCTATTGCATTATTTTAAAGTCGCAGTTGGAAACATTTTTTTTGTTTCATTTCACATAATTTACGTTTAAAGGATTATTTCCGTCCTTGAACTTTTAAAATTAAACGTAAATTTTATGATTCACCATTTTATAGATAAGAGTGCCATTAGGGCATCATCAGTCGTCAAGTGCCTTAAGTGTTACATAATTATGAATCAGTGATTCTTTATGAAAGTCAGTTATTTATAATGTACCAGCTTTTATCTATCAGTTTTGATATACTTAACCACTTGGGACCCAGTAAATATTTTTCGCTATCTCTGCAATGCATCAGATATTTTATTATTTTTATAATGATATCTTCATATATTCTTTCACAGATAGACTGTAAACAATTTCTGGAGACAAATTGCTTGGAAAATCATCTTAACTCTAGTCTTCCTACCGTTAGTTTATGTTAAGAATCTGATCATTTAGTGTTCTAGATGGTCTCCCCATTTTTTTCATTAAACTGGTTCGCAGTCTAATAATGCGAGTAATTTTCTTCTGATTTGATGGTACGTTGTATTTTTAATTATATATTGAGCAACGTGTATTATTTAATTATTAATTAAGCAGAGTTAATGACAAATATATCTTTGCATCCGTTGTTATGAATTTTTATTTTTTACTTGGCCATAAAAATTGGCAGAGTATTGATTCTTGCCAATGGAGTAATTCTTATTCCATGACTAGTATTGGCTTTCCCACCAATAATTATGAGCTGGGAAATAGACTATAAGGTGGTCTAACTCCCTGATTTTGGCCTATTTCTTCTTTTAACCTCTTTATTTTATCTGTAATAATACGTTTTATCTTAATTAAATACAATAGCATCGAAACCTATTTCTTCATTTAGTTTGAGAATTGTATTTTCCTTAAAGTATCTCCTTTGAGAAGTATTACTTCTAGAGATAAAATATTATGGTCACCAAACATCGCAAAATTTTAGCTATATTATCCCAAAAAACATAAATATAAAGGTGGCCAAAATGCCAGGAAATGGACTGTAAAACTGGTTGTAATTTATTGACATAAACAAGGAAAACAAATAAGAAAAATTATTCCATTTTCCCACATTTTAGAAACTGAATCTACACCTTTGGTATTCCTGCCGATGAAAATGGAAGTGAAGTGAAAATATTATTTCCCCTGAGTTACATTCAGGTAAAAAGGTACAGTCCATGTATGCAATTGTAATATAATTCGTCAATCATGGAATATGAATGATCTTTGATTTTCCAATTGCACATTTCTTTAAAGGTATCATCGCAGATCTGGACAGAGATTTGCTATCTTTACGGGAGCATATTACATACCTAGACTCATTAAAAAAAGGTATTAATCGTGACCAATAACATGGAATAAGTAGATAATTTGCATCATATTGATGAAGGCAATTATTGGTACCACGAGCAGTATTTCATTTGATCACTGATTGATCATGTTCCTTGTTCCTCGCCAAATGCACGGGTGTACTCATTTACGCCGCCAACGCGAGGTAATAGGGGAGAGAAAATTGGGACCGCCACCACATGCGATTACGGGGTCCTCAGTCGTGCGCGGTGGCAAGTAGCCCTCACTATATACCCTGTTTCTCCCCGCCAAACAGCCATCCCTTCACACTATTCCCCGCCGTCAAAAAAGATTCTCCAAATAAAAGCGCACACACTTTTCTATCTCAGCTCCTAGCAACACGGATTGAAATCGAGACCTTATATGGGGTTCAGGAACATTACGGCTTTCTTCAAGTACGACAATTAAAACTTCTCGGATATAAATCAAAACCTTTGACGTGCGAGGGGTGAGAGAGACGTTATGGTATAAAAAAAAAACCTCATGCGGAGGAATGAATGGATGGCTGAATTTTTCGCGTCTTCTTCAGCGAGCCTCTCACGTCTCGTTCCCTTGGGGACATTTGGAGTGGCGGGACGGGGCGTGGGGATGGGGGAGGGAGTGAGGGGAACAGACTGCGCGGAGCGGCGCCGTCTGGGGAGGGAATATTTTTATACTCCGTGACACGAGGGGTCATCGCGGAGATGAGAAGACAGTGTGACAAAGGGAGGTTCGAGGGAATTATAAAAGCGAAGGCGGAGGAGGAGGGAGGGGAAAGAAGTTGGCTGCGAGGGAGAGTGGAGAGCTCCGCCGGGACGAGGGCAAGGAATGGAAGGAGGGGGAGGGTGGATGGGTGGACGGATGGATGGGGTCGGAGGGGGAGGCTTTAAAGGAAGAGAGATGATGATGGCGGGGGCAAGATAGAGGTCACAGGTGGGGGTGGTCGGCGAGGGGATGGGTGTGCGTTGGGGGTGCACGCGGCCGGGAGGTTGTCGTGCGGGTGTGAGAGAGGGGGCGAGAGGGAGGTTTTCGTCTGAGGGGGAGGAGGAGGATCGGGAGGGGGGAGCATCCGAGAGGTACAGACAAATGCCTCGAGGGGTCGAGACCCTCCCTAATTGTTTGCGGCGTGCACGGACAGTTGGGGGCAATTCGTATCTCACGGGCAGAGGACTAGTCACGCGCTCGCTCTCAACGGGGGAAAATATCACGCAAACTCGCATTAAGGGTCCGCCGTCCACATGCGGCTTGCATTGTTCTTTCCTCTTCTTTCATCCTCTGGTGCTCCTTCCTCGTCCCCTTCCTCCGCGCTTTCTCCCTCTCGTGTATCTTTCCCGTTCAACCGTCCTCACTGCATATATATGTGTTTATGTATTTGTGTGTGTGTGGGTATATATATATACACATGTACATGTTTGTACGTGTTCGTCTATATATATAAATATATATATATATATATATATATATATATATATATATATATATGTATATATATCCCATCTTGAGGCATCATCTTCCTTCCTCTTCGTGAGGTTCCCTCCTCTCCTTCGTTTCCTCCCACCCACTCATCAAACCCCTCTTCCTTTGTACTCACTCGGTCCTTCATTCGTCCAATTTCCTATTTCGCGCAGTGCGCCCAGGTACGTTGTAGGATTTAGAGTTTTGCCGTGGTACGGTACGATTTTCTCCCCATCTCTCACGCCCACTCTCTCCTTTTCTGTTTCAAGACCTGCGAGTGTGTCGGCAGAGGGCTGGAGAAGATAAAATGGTTCTGAATTGACGAAGAGGTTAAACCATAATGGTGAGGAAGCCATTCAAAACCACTGAATTGTTACAAACCACTTCATTGCATCATTCCAACATTATTGAAACAGTCCAACCCTGTCAATAGCTGTAAAACCAATTAAAGAAACGAAGTTTGACTGAAGTATGTCAAAATAAAAATTCAGATTTTAAATAACTCGCATGAGACATTAACACTTAAAAAAGACTGGAAATGTATCATACCAGATTTTATATTGATTTTGATTCTACTTACCACGCTGAGGTGTCGTATGTAAAAATGACATTTTAGTATGCATACACAGCATTTATCAGAGGTTTCATGCATTCTGAGTTTATTATTACTGGAAATTAACATAATTTTAGTTGAAATTGGCCATTTATCCACCTTAAGAATAGAGATTTGTATAAAGTCATAGTATGTACAGAGTTCATGAATAAAGTCATAACGACACAAATGTATTATTATATCCCGTCTTGGTTAATGAATGATGCAGTATGCTTTTATCTGATAAATCTGTAGTACTGTTTTGCAATGCACCTTTGAAGACGGTATTTATAATTAATATCCTTTTTTCTAGCTTTTCAAAAATACACGATATAATGTAATGAATAGTACGGATCCAAATATTTTTTCATTAAAAGGAAAAGTTAAACCATTTTTGACTTTATTTCATTTACAAATATTACATATCATTCAGGATAAATTATCAAGAAAAAATGTCAATGTTACATGATAGGTAACTCAACGAGATATCCAAATCATTGTTGATTATTTTTTGAAATAATAAAACAATGGTTTGTCTTAACTGGTAAAATATGATCATATACTTGTGTAAATGAAACTAGGTACAATACCCCGCCTGAATACTGGATCTATTGGTAGAATAATACCATTATGCATCAACTTCGATGTTTCATTTGCCTTTCCTCATAAGTTTCATCGGAGTATCATGAAGACATGAGCTAAAAACGAGTATAGTCAGTCAAATACTTAAATGCAGAGTTAAATAAATGATGAAACTTCTTTGCGGTTACCAGTTTTTTATTGTCCTCCATTTTATTTCTTGCATGAAATAAACCGCAGTGACTCAAACGAGCTTGATGTGGTCAAATAAATAATCAGCATCGAATATATCACAAAGCTAATACATTCCAAAAATCAGATTCTATAAAACAATACATTTATTATTTTAGCTGCATGTTTGAACCATAAGCACGAGCTAAATATCTTTATTTGATATTACTAAAAATCATCGAGTTGTACCCTGATTATGGGACGACATTTTTGTAGATAAAAGCTGATGGATATTCAAAAATAACTAAATAAACATTAAGTATTTGCCTTTTTGTATGTAACCAAAGAGGAATTTAGTTATAAAAGCTTTGGATATATACCAAGCCACTCAAACTTTCCCAGTTCCATATTTCGAATGATTAAAACTCCATGAAAAATTAAATATGTTTTTGGCAAGGTAAGTTGTCATTTATGACTATCAGTCGAAATTTTGCATGAAATGATTCGTCAAAGAAGACCAATCCACGTAGAATGACCCCATTTTCCTACATTTTCTACCTTCACTACAATTTCTGTTAAGACCGCAGAATTAGTGCCAATCTATGAATATGTAAGCTTTTGGCATACGACCCCACTATATTTAAAGGGATACGCACTCCATGTTAATCTCCTCACGAATTGCGGTTGAGGTTTGAGGAGAGGCGTTTGTGCTTCAGAAGCGTCTGAAGTTAATAGATGGGCATGCGACGAGCAAGAAATGTTTCCTTGTAACGACTGCAAATTCTTCGCAATTTGTTCCTTGTGGTTTTATTTTGACCAGAGAGGGTTGATGGTCTCCGCGTCTCCATAGCATATTGATTTTTTTCGAAGAAATGTATCGCAATTTATTTTGTGGTGGTACATCTCGGTCGAGCTAATGAGTCTGCTGGAAAAAAGAAAGCCATTGTGAAGCTGCATATACTCAAAATGAATGAATGGGTAACGCTGAAAGGCTAACGAGAAGAGGAGTTTGAAACGCTGCCTTTTTTACGAGTAGGCTATCAAGGCGTCTGATGAAGTCTTGTGAGCCACTTTATTGGTATGGTCATGTTTTATATCTTCTGGTGCCATATATGCCAGTAGTCATCAGTATTTAAGAAGGTTTTGTTTAAGCATGAAGTAACACAAAAGAATGCATCGTTTAAGACACTGGTAGCTCAGCTATCTATCCTAAATTATGGGCCAATATCACAATAGATCACGAGGGGAATATATACTTCTGTTCCGAAAGTATTTCGAGAGGAATATGTACTCCTATTCAGAAAGTGTTTCGATAAATATTCGTCCTTAAGATATTAGATATTAATCGGCTTGCTACGGAATGTTGAAATTTATTTGTTGTTCAAATTTTCACAATATCAGACGTTACCCTATCATGTTGATAGTATATTCTACTTTTAGTTCCTTTAACGGCTAACATTATATTCATTACATTCCAATGCCTATTCTAATTGACTGACACTAATTAGTTAAAAACTCGGAATTTGGATTTATAGAATGCATTACATATTTGTATGCGTCTCCATTATTAGCGTAATCCAGTAATGGCGTTATCTTAAACATTTATATACTGTTAGTCAAGTCTTCGACGGAATGCAATGCAGTATATTAGACATGAACTTATAAATTAGTATTCGGTTGACAGTGTTTTTGGAATTACCGTTTAAAATCTACGATACTGATTTATTTTGATTTAACCTTTCACAGCTGATCTGACTATACTCTGATACACTGTGGCTCACACTTTCACCCTTTTCATTTCCTCTACCCATTTCTTCCATTATTAAGCGATCTCCACCTTGTCTTAACAGATAACGTCTTTAGTTGTCCATATGCATGAAAAGCAATTCATGGAGCATGTAAAAGCAAACCGTCGTAGCTCTTAAAAACCACCCAAGAATTCACGCAAGCGAAGCACAAACCCGTTCAGAACCAATAAGAAGTAGCTCGTCCTCTGTATAGAAACTTTTATCACACCTAACCACTTAAAGATAGTGATATTTCATCAGCTTATCCCGTTATACATTGCACATTGACCTATCACAGTACTTCGTTTAATAAGCCGTTGAGCGTAAAAGGCATTTTAAGGGATTGAAGGCCGTAAAAATATTTGTATTTTTCTTTTCCTCTTAATGCTGAGTCTCTTATTGGTTGTCCGTACTATCCATTTCTTCTTATGCCCCATGTGTGGGGATTATGCCTCTTTTTCTCTTCATGATGGGATTCAGAAGCCGTTGAGTATTCCGACGTACTCAAGAATATCTAGTGAACCACAGTGCGTGGTCGATATTTTATTATACATATATATATATATATATATATATATATATATATATATATATATATATATATATATATATATATATATATATATACACACACGCACACACACGATGTCTGCACAAAACGTATAGCGAATTTTGTATTTTCACGGGTTAAGTATATATTTTATTTTCTATTTTTTTGCAGCGTTATGTTGGTACTTATGTCTTTCACCTTTGCCGAAGAGTTCAGCCATTTTGAATGTTCGGTTAATTGTTGACAGCGGTTTTGCTTGGACGTTTTTCGCTTGTCTTCTATTTTTGCCTGTTCCATAAAATGGATGAAAGAATCTGTATCAAATTTTGTGTGAAAAACGAAAATAAGTAAGCGGACGCATTCCGAATGTTGACTGTGGCATATGGAGAAGCTACCTTGGACCGAAGCCACGTTTATCGGGGGTGCAAGATGTTCTCAGAGGGCCGAGAAGATGTGAATGACGAAGAGCGTGCCGGACGCCCAAGCACGTCAACAACAGATGAAAACATTGATGAAGTGAAGAAAATATTATTGGTCAATCGTCGAATCACCGTTAGAAAATTTGCTGAGGACCTAAACATATCGATTGGCTCGTGACATTCGATTTTTACCAATGATTTGGGCATGACACGAGTCGCCGCGAAAGATGTACCAAAATTGCTCAATTTCGACCAAAATTAGCAGCGCATTAACATACTACTGGACTTGCGTTGGACTCTGTCCGCGACGACCCAAATTTGCTCCAGAGGGTCATGACTGGAGACGAATCATGGGTTCATGGGTTAATCATGGGTCAATTTCATGACGTGGAAACTAAAGCTGGGATTGGAAAAGAGGATTGGATAAAACGTTGGCACAGGTATATAATATCTAATAGGGATTGCTTTGAAGGGGACAAAATAGATATTCATGAATAAATGAATAATTTTTGAAAAAACACAAAAGACGCGATACTTTCCGTATGTATATATAATATATATATATATATATATATATATATATATATATATATATATATATATATAGTATATATTTATATATAATTTATTATTTGGTAATCTACCGGTTAAGGTAGGTTCACTAAGTTCACTAATTGAGGCAATTTGAGTTAGACAGGGCGTTGAGTATGAAAGCTTCTTTGTCTAACGCATTCTGCTTACGTCCGAACTATTTTGACCATTTAGGTCCAAAACACTTCGGAGATCGGTAAACTGTACCACCTTCTCTCTGTTATTAACCCCTATTTTAATATTTAACTTAAATTTATCCTTTCTTAAAAATCGCATCACCCTCGTATTGCTTATGTTTATTCTCACCCTATAGCTACATTCCTAATGCGCTCAAGAATGCTTGCAACCCCTTGGTTGGCTGACGTACCAAAATTCAATCATCCGCAAACCTAACTGATTTTATAAATTTCTCCCCAACTTTTACTTCTGCCTATTGTTCTTCCCACGTCTTTTTTTACCACTTATGCGTTTAAAATCACGGGTGATAATTGACACCTCTGTCTCATATCTCTTCGTAGTACCGGACAGACCAACTCTCCATCAACCACTCGCACCGGAGGAGTCAGATACTTGTACAGGTTGCGGATAAGTCTTCTATCCCGCCAATTTACTACTATTGAAATGGAATTATTGGCTTTGTAATTCCACGCACTTTATTTAGAACACGATTCAAGTTCCGACGTTGAACGTCATCATCAGGTCTGATGATGGCGACGTTTAAACTAATAATGACAATCAACGACGGAACCTGGATCGTGTTCTAAATAAATTGTGTGGAATTACAAAGTCAATGATTTCATTTCAATATGCAATGTAAATTCCATAAAGTTACGTCAGAGACGACATTTAAACTGCTTCTATTTTCTGCTAAACATTCATTAACTATATCCAATTCACTCACTCAAACGATTTCTCGAAATATACGAAACAGACAAATACATCCTGATTGAATTTTTGATGTTCCTCTCTATTAGTGATCTCATTAATGCTGTGGTATCACGCGTGCATCTCCCCTTGCTGAACCCAAATTGATCATCCCCTAAGCATTCATTTCCCCTGCTCTTTGCTCTTACTGATTCTGAGAACTTCTTTAGCCGCGTACAACATTAAAGTTTTTGTTTTATATTTTTCACATGCGGCTGCTTTTCTTTTCTTGGAATGGGATCAAACGTCATGCTGCGAATTAATCCATAAAGTCCTTCCTATCTTGTTTGTCTAAAGCCTTCAGTAGTTCCACAAGAATATTATTTCTATTCGCGGCTTTAAATTATATCAATTCCCTTAATACCCATTCTGTCTCGCCATGAGATATGCCTGAACCCCCTATCCTATCTATCTAGCTATCCTCATCAGCGTCATACCCTCCTTATGTCTAATATCGCAAGACTAATGTATTTACCATACGTCTATGTATTCCTCCTGTCCCTGTTGAATCCTCTCTGGTTCACCTAATTATTTACCTTTAACTTTGGCTGTTTGCACGGATTTTACCTTCTTACTTCCTGGGGGTGCTTTCACCTTCCTTTAAGAATTACCACTTTCCCCGTTGCTCTATGAACTTTCCATATCGTCTCTCACCATGTTCTTTGTTCTCTATTAGTTTCTCAGTTTACTATTCAAGTTTTAGTATAATCTTATAACTGACTCTATATTTGCATTCGTCCAATTCCTCATTTTGTGTCATGTTCATTCTCTCGTTCTCCAACCATGACTTTCTTGTCCTATTCCTATTTACTGTTCCTGTGGTTCAGTTTTCAGCTTTCGATATCCTTTTGCGACCTATTCTAATTCTTTTCCAACTCTACCCATCTCGGTCTTCTCACTCATAATTATATTTAATGTCTCCTACTTTGGCTATCTTTTTATACCGTTTCATAGTTCGAAATTCTATTTCCTCAACTGCCTTAACGGTTTAATTTGACTCTCTTGAAATTGGCATTTTACTTCATTCGTCATCAATTTTCATCTGAAACCGTAACCATTCCAGCAAGCTGTACAAATGAACCAAGCTGTTATCAAATATATGCTTAACCATGATAGTTTATAGCGGATATCTTCCTGATTAGCCGGGTATTTTTCATGTAATGCTACGTCCTTTATGGTGTTTACACTAACTGTTCGTATGAATCAAACATTGCCTCTTGCAGAATTAGTGCTGTCTCCCCTAGTCACTCCTTGTTCCAAAGTCGCCTACTCTATTACCATCTCCGCCAACGTTCGTGTTCCTATCCCCCATAGCTATTAAATATTACCTCCCTGGAATATCTGCAATTAGTTCCGCTAATTGATCACGTACCCTGTCGGCTAATCCCTCTCTATAATTTCTTGGTGACATATAGACCTGAAAAATTACAAAGTTTGTTGGTTCAGCTTTTACTTTTGTCAATAATATATCAATCGTTCACTTTTTCTATGTTTTTAACGCTTATACCTACTTTTTTGTCAATATTACCGCCCCTAGCTAACTTTCTTCCCCTCCTCTGTATCTTACCCCATAACTATCGCTCCAGTAATCACCGTTACCCTTCCATGTTATTTCCTCATACAGCCGTTAATTTTTAACATTTCTTCTTGCCATATCCAGCTTTAAGTGTTTTAATTTTCCTGTTCCAAACATCGATCCTATATTCCAACTCCGAAATCTAACTGATTCGGTCCTCTATTGTATCTTCTGTTCTGGTACTGCCAATTTCATTTTTGAGGGATTTCTTGTGATGACGACCGCGGAAGCATTGCCTCTGCCTCTGCCAGGTCTGTCTATCATTATTTCTAGGGATAATTAATTATTGAGGTAGTTTACCGTTGCATTCCTCGAGAGTGTTTTTAACGTGATACCATCACACAAAAGCCCCGCTGGGCTCAGACGCCTTTGCTGCCGCCTCACATAGGAACTGATGCTGCGCTAACTACTTTATGTTTGGCATGGGTGACCCTGCCAGGATCAAATATCAATGTCACACACACACATATATATATATATATATATATATATATATATATATATATATATATATGTTTTTGTGTCCCTTCTTTCGATTTCGAAAGTGTGATGATATTTTTTCACCCAGCAAAAGTTCGAACTTCCTAAGCGTCGTGTTTGCCGTGTAAATCTTCTAGCTGACATCAATAACGGCGTAAAATCACATAATTATTTTTATGTTGGCTTAGTATCCATATCCTGCATAGATGATACGATATATAAAATATAATACTTAGATACTGTCTGTAATACGTGTGGAGTGGGTTTCGGTCGATTGTAACTCTAACTCTAATTTTTTCCTATCAATTCGTAATCATTAATGTCTATATATATTTTAATACTAATTTTTTCAACTTGATGAAGCTAGCTGCTATGCTTTTGAAACTGTTGTCAAAACAGAAAGAACGAAGTAGGCTAAACTCGAGTGAATTTTGAAACCTACCATCCGGGAAAAATCCCGGGCCCCACCGGCCAGCAGTCCAACACTCTACCCCCTGGACTACCGTGACCCTATATATATATATATATATATATATATATATATATATATATATATATATACACACACACACACACACAAAAGTTATTTGTGTATTTTCGAAAACATACGGTCTTCAGCGTAGGCACGAATGTTTAAAATCTTTGATTATAACATATATACATATGCATATATATATATATATTTATATTTATTTATTTATATACATTACATGCTTCTATATATTTCTTAAACTTGTAAAATTTCGAGTTCCACTTTATTCTCTTGGTTGATACCAATGTTTTTAGTGAGACCCGATGCGTCGTGTTTTAGTTTGACTCTGTGAGTAATGGTTCGCTGTTATGGGTAAAAGGGTCCCGTTTAATTCAATTATACTCTTCTAAGGTGTACGTTCGTGACGTTTTGTTATCATTTATTTTATATGTTTTAGTTGAAGTCTTTTAATTAACTGTAGTAAATATCACTACCAGGAGATACCGCCTGGCGATCAGAACGAAGACATGAACATCTTGTCAAATCCAACCGTGTTATCGAAGTTCTTTGAGAAAGTTTTAAATTAACTTTCGTTAAAATTTCAATCCCACGAGGCAAAGAATTGCAAATAAAACGAAGACATCAACATCTTGTCAAATGAAACCGTGTTACCGAAGTTCTTTGAGTTGGAATTTATTTCCGAATGACTTTCAATTATTTCCTTTTTGCTCGCACTGTAAGCGTCAAAGAATGCATTTCCATTTGCTCATCACTTGTAACTTTTGATGGTGTTTGCTCTTCCCGTAAAGGATAACCGCCATACCGGCGGCCAATGGCCAATGGCGAATGGGGTGGCTTGAATAAAAAAATAAAACCCTGCATCCTCGCTTCAATACTGCAGCATGTTCTCCCCAAGGCACTCTCCCCCATCGAGTGGACTGCTAACAATATCACTCCTCTCATACAATATAACCGTTGGATCTTATATCGTGGCCGTGGAACAGGTTTTCGGACAAATAGGTTTATGGCCCAAAGATAATAGACTGACGGACGCGGGAGCCAATCTGAAACTCAGTGGGGACACCCTCTGTGAGGAGGGGTGGTTGTTTTGGCAGAGAGATGGAGGGTTTTTGGTCCACGCGCAGCCATATTGAGGTGGTGTGTGTGTGTGTGCGTGTGTGTGCGTGTGTATGTATGTTTGTGTGTGAGTAGGGGAAATAAGGGAATACATAATAAAGGAAACGTAAGAGAAGAAGACAAATTTCATGAAGTGGCGTGTAGGGAGCCCGTTTTAATTTATGGAAATAAGATTACTCCATAAGCATATATTCGCATGTGGTAGGTAGCAAGTGAAAAGGAGGAGAAATTTCATTTCCAATAAGTAACGGAAATCATCATTAAACAGCTAGAACGGTTGGTTGTGTTAATTCAAACAGTTTGAAAAGGCTTGTTTTCCTTGTGCATATAGTCCCAAATAGGTTGTTAAATTTTTCAGCGTCATGAAATTGGATGAAATATGTCACTACACTTTAAATGTTTGAATTGTAAGTTAATGTTTAAAAAGTCTCATGAATGATGGCCTTGTTCTGTATTGTTTATTATCTAAGTATACTCAATAAATATTTTTTATCAACGCAAAATATAACTCATAAATATCCTTAACTCTGCCCTGCAGATACATACTATATATGCTGAACTATTTTTAACATATAGAAAACCCATGGAATATTCTTATTTTTGCAAAATGTAATACGCAAAGTGATAATTGATGGGTTTTTATGATAAGAATACGTTTTGGGGAATAAAACATGAGTCAAATGATCTACAAGTACACATCGTGTACACATCATCCTTCTAACCTTCATTCATTACATCCTTAAATTCTTCAATTTGATTTAATTTACTCGGATAGGAAATGAAAAAGGCTATTTATCATTGCTAGCCATGGATAAAATGGTTATTCATTCATCCAACAGTTACTAATTAGAAGTTGCATTTAATGCATTTATTTTTCTTTCCTTTTTCGGCAAAACAAAAAATTTTGATAAAAATCAGTTCCCTTAAATTGAGGCTATCTAGCTCTCATATAATATGCGAGACTGACGAGGTAGGGCTACATATTCTGCTCAATATCATCTTAACACTCAAATATAATACGAATGAGAGAAAAATAAAAGAATAATGCAAAGGACAAAGGGTGTTTCTTTTCCAATAAACGAGGACGTGCGTTATCTGTAGTGAAAAAAATGGCAGACTTACGAGTAATGATATTTTTAAAGTGTGGTTTAAACAACTCAGCTTTGTTTTTTATGACAGTTAAATTTATTAATTAAATTTAGGTGATCAACCTTACCCAAAAATGTGTTTGAAATAATTTATTTCAAGGTGACACAAATCTATTGTATGATATTGGGTAGAGGGTGGGAATACCGATCGTCAAGCGGGTCTCCAATAATCCTCAACGGACTAAGAAGCAAGACGAATTACCATTGTACGTAAATAAGAATATTTTAACTTGTGCTTATCTTCTTCTTAAAATTAGAATTTGGGTAACTATCGCAGATCACTACGAAATTCCATAATTGGGTACCCATATTTGTTACCTTATTACTCTAAGTCTCTAGATTCAACTATTTAAATACCTCATCTGTTTTGACGGGTTTACAATCACCGTAGTAGTATTAGTACTCGTATTTAAGGGAGGCACCCGACAGCTAAGGTCATTTGCGTCATTAGAGATGGAAGGAACGAATGAAGGGTGGAGAGAAACCCGGCGTCGGCAGTAGCCTACTCTTAACGAAAGGCGCCAAGGGGTCCGCAGCAGCAGAGGAACAGTAATTCTATACTTACCTCTAATTGTTATTGTTCGTGGGAAAACAATTATTCATCAATTATGTGCTCATGTTTGGACAAGAAATGTAAAGATACCCCTCCTACTAACGGCTGTATATATATTCTATACAAACGATGACAATTTCAAATTATACATTATAAGAAATTTAGGAACGAGAAAATCTTTAGATAATTCTGGAACAATATCACCATAAACGAATCTAAAATTTTTTACTGTAACTCAATTACTTGGTTAATAGGCCAAGTATTATATGAAACCACTGCTATGTTCTTAAGATGAGAACTTTTATTATTGCGAAACTGTTGTCAGAATAACAACCTACGCGGTGACATCCCGAGAATGGAGAGTCTGTCATCTGAACGCCACGAAAATCTACGATCTCATATAACTTTTATTATTTGTTAACTCTATCATTTTTCGAAATACGTTCTTGTCATATTAGTAAAAGACGAACGTGAGCTTTCGTAAAAATAACTAAAACTACATCGGGTTTTGTACATCGTGATAACAATATAATGATGTGTCTAATCAATAGATGATTTTACGGTTATGTTTTTCAATAATGACGAAAAGGATGTGAGTAGTGTGAAAATGTATTTAATACCTCTTTTTTTACCAAAGTGCTTGACTATCATTTAATGTCACATTTTATTTCGACTTGGGAAAATGATAGGGTTACGTGCACGGATAAATATTGTAGTTGCCGTGTAGAATAAATTTTCAGTTTGATTTATCTTACCTATTTCTATAGAAAAATGGAGGAATTCTAGATACCGCGTTTGTTTCCCCTGCCAAATCTGTCACGGCAGAGTTCCAAACCTTGGCCCTGGCGTGGGAAAAAGAGGAGGGAAGAAAGATGAAATATTCTGGCTTATGAACCGACTGAATTTCTTTGAAAATATTTCGTCAGTTCGGTAATTTATTTGGCTTTTGTTTCTATAAACAGCTCGGGCAATACTAATTAAATCTTCGCATTACAAATTTGAAGACAATAATGTATAGTGGTTAAGGATTTAAATTAACGTTTCCTCAACCTGTCTTCTTCTCCTGCGCATTATACGTTCACGCAAATCACTTATGTGCTACTGCCTCGCAGGTTGCAGCTTCTGAGATTCCGCGAAAGTCCGTTTACAGTCGTTTACAATCAACGGAAAGAAAATGAAAATAAAATTCAGATAGGCTTTCCCATATTCAGTCATAATTTAATTCGACATTGTACCCATATTCGGGGAAGTGGCGTAATAAAAGGTGTGTATGTTTTATTTACTTATTTCACTATCCTGTTCTTTTTTGTTTCCTTTTAGCGACATGTATTCATTTATATGATTGATGTAAAAGTTAAAATCGATGTTTAATACTTTTGCGAAAAGTCATTACGAAATCTGTAATGACTATTCTATCACTGAGGAAACTCAATCAAAATAATTATTTTTTTGACGCTCTAAATTAATGAACACTAGTACAAAAATGTTAACTATCGAATCGTTAGGAAATCGAGGAATAAAATAGTATTTTTCTTCAAAGTATATACATACATTTATATATAATGGCACCATTATAATATAATAAGCGTGGCTATGGCCTATAACGAAGTGCTTTAAATAATTTTCTATTCTTTTAATCTGCTCATTGCAAATAAGAAATTTGCTTGACTTCTTTATTCCGCAAATGTGGAGTTGATACAGAAATTTTAGGGCCACTGCAGTATGTGACGTCATTCTGTTGTGGGCTCTTTCGTCAGGAGGCATTGTGTTAACCACAGGGGTTGTGTTGCATTGATGTTGGGAGAAAGGGAGGTTATGGCAACAGTGTGAAAAAATTAATGGCGAGGAATCGATTACAAGAGAATGAGATTCGTATCTGCCGTCTCATTATTTGGAACACCTTTGGTTATTGGTATGTTTGTATTCTGGCTTATTTTGCGCTGAGGATCGAGGGAGTCAAAAATATCGTGAAAAAGCAATGCTTGTCTATGAAATGTGTTCACTACACTAGAAGAGGGGGCATGAGTGAGTATAAGGATATATAAGTTGGTCATTAAAGGGTTAATACGCGGGGACCGAATGGAAAAAATAAGAATTCGCTCAGAGAAATGGCATGCTGTTACTTGTCTTATAGATGAGTTTCATCAGCATCGTCTTTAAAATTTATATCGAACTTCGTCCAGAAAATTGTAAATTTGCTACCATGACGGGATATTCGGCGGATTAACTGAGAAAGCGTTACCTCATAGTCAGAAATTCGATTCAAAAGAGATTTTATCAATTATCTCCTATGGTGTATGCTATTCAATTACATAAAACCGGAAAACACCAGCAATCAAAATTTAATGGAATGAAGAGAAACTGTGTGCCGAGTAAAATGAATGAATGAGTTAGCTGTTAATTCCGTTAACTTCTCGCGCCATGTGATTAATAATCACCGTGATTTTATCTGTCATATAATGGTTTCGGCATACACTCTTTCGAACAATTATTCTTGCAGGTGTTTTTATTATACGCATGGCACAGCAAGAAAAGAGGTCAGCCCCGAGCAGTTTATTATGTCTGCCAATGAGAAAGAGAGATTTTGTAAACTTACTGAGGAGTATTTGATGTCATTTACTGGAAGAGCGTCTATCACTCTGTACTAAGTAATCATCCCCCTGTTCTGTTAGTGGAGACCGACATATTATTGTGATTGGCAGTGGTACATGCCGGAAATGGATGCCAACTTCTTTCTATGTACCTTCTGAGATTTCTCAAAATGAAGAAGCAAGAATTTTTTTTTAAACTACACAGCTTTTACTTAGCATGGCGTGGGGATGTCACCAGCATTTAAGACTGGAAGTCTCCGCATACTTGCCGAGCGCCCTACCCACTCATTAGGCTATCACGCGGCCATCATTATACACATATACGACTCGCACGACGTTAAAATTAGAGGGCAAGGGCATTATTCACATGCAAGTCATATTTTTCATGGCCATGAAAATAATCCTTAAAGGAGAATGAAACCGAGCTGTATTATACCTTAAATGATCTAATTATAGAGTAATCATCCGAAGCTAGTCAGTCAAGAATCATATTTAAACAGGACGCAATGAAGAATGGGGCTTAAATACAACTATAAAAGGAAACTAATTGATACTTTATGGAAACGTTTATTTTAACTGACGACTCACTTTGAAGCACCAGCATTCTTAAACAGTAAACGCATTTGCAGGGAAGCGTGTCTCAAGGTTTTAATAAGCTTACGAAACATCGCATACTAATTCACCTTTATTTCATCAAATGAATTTCCATATCTCATTCGTCAATATTTCATTGTCCCTTTCCTGTTAAATTCATTGTTTTATCCCAACACTGCGAGAATTTATTCATACGCATTGGAGCTTAGTGCCCAATATTTGTATTTCAAGGCAAAATATGTTATCTTTTAGCTGAGTTTTTTCATATTGGGTATGTTCCACAAACAAAGCATCTACGATTTACTCCCATTTTTCCAACAATATAAAGCTGGGGATAATTTTGCTTTCATTGATGATTTTTAAAGCCTTTGTGACCTAATATGTAGTAGAAGAGAGAGAAAGATGTATGATGCATAGTAGAAGAGAGAGCTGAGATAACTGTTCAATTTTTTCTTTGAGCAAAACTCACCATTGCGGTGATTACTAAAAATTCCCAATCTCCTAAGATCTTTCATGCAAGCACATTCACAAGTAATAGAAAAATTTGTTTGGTTTCGAAGTTCCTAAAAATAGCAGCTTTTAACCTCAGAATTTGCATTATAAATTATGTTCTATGTAATGAGAATTTGCATGAAGTGCAAGTTTCTCAATTATCTATTAAAGGAAGTAGAAAATAATGAATATATGTACTCTGTGCTTACAAAAACAGCATATAAGGCTTGAAAAGCGAAAACCAGAAACGTGTTTCCTTATATCGAACGAATGTCATTTTAGAGAAGACGAGAAGATGTTTTATGACTTTAAGATCGAGCTGCCCCCCATGTTTGATTTAAATTTGAGTTAAGTTGAAGGAGATATAAACTAGAAGAGCATGCTGTAGAAATCTTTCAGTCCGTTATCCTTTCGCGTTTTTCCTCAATTTTTCCTCATCGCTAGCTTAACTACTCACATCCAAGCTATAAAGTGGTCCTCTTCTGGTTTGAAAGACGGTTTTGATTTATGAATCACCAGGGTCTAGAGGTTTTTACTCCTCCACGTACTGATGACCAAACACTTATACTCCTCGACGCCCCAAACTCTATATGTTTAATACCGTGCAGAAAAATGAACGACTTATAAATTAAATGCATGAAACTGACAACATGATCGCTGATTTTTAATCGGTAATTTATGATTATACCATTCGCTTTTAGGGAGAGATACTTTCAAGTGTTACGATGCAGATTAAAATATAAATTAAGAAAATTATCCCGAAATTGGAAAATTAACCTGTTTTTTTATAACATTTATTCTTGAGTATGTAGAAAGAGACTGACACTGATTTCTAACGCGCCTCATTTTCAGTTTTTTAACTCATAACTTAATGCTTTCAAATGTTGTAGGAATTTAAAGTGTGTGTGTGATTTTAATTATCAAACGCGTTTAGATTAGTGCTATCTGCCAGTGTAAAAGAACTAGAAACATATTGTAGAGAAAAACAAATAAGTGTATGATTCTTTCTCATTTAATTCTGTACCGGCTGTTTCCTTCAAATGTAATATCTGAACTTTTTTTTATAACCAAACACTCGACTGAGTTCAAAGGAGCTCCTTGCAGTGCTTCATTTCCCGTGAAAATATATTATTTTCGCCATACGAGGGAATAAATTGCGCACTTACTGCTTACCAGGTAGACATCTTATTTTCGTCCCGTCCGGGCGCTAGGTTGTAAAATGTATTCGTCTCTAAATATTCGCAAAGGCTTTGTTTCAGAGGTGCGGGAAATAGAGTCTCGGTGGTGACAAATGACGTAAACCGCAGTCACCAGTGGAATTGCGAGTGCAGGAAGTAATTGCCACCGCATCACCACGTCTTTCGGATGGGAAATCCTTTTCTAACGGCGAGCGCTCCCGAGTGGATTTGCATCGAATGGCGACTGCAGGAAAGGCCCCGGGGAGTCCTCTCCAATAAGATCCGGCGTGAGTCGGACTAATTCGGAAAAGTCGGCGCTCAGGGGGTTGAAGGGGAGAATTTAGTATGCGTCGCAGCAACGGGAGCAGCAATCACAGCGACATAAATCATGGTTCACACTAGTATCAGGCGCGCGGAAACTTTGACCGCGCACTACCACACAAACTTTATCCACGACACCCATCCTCACCCTCACTCACTTTCGTGCATACTACGCGGTCGGGTCAATGCTGAGTATTAGTTTTTTTAGTTCCTCTGTAACTGTCCGATGGGGGAAAAATCATTCCTCTCTGAACTAGCCGACCGAGAGAGAGAGAGAGAGATAGAAGTATCCGGGGGCAGTTGAGATCACAATGGGAAGGTATATTCAAATACCGCCTAGCGAGCAAATGATGAACGACTCTTCATCAACGTTAAGAAGCTCCCTAAAGAGATGATGGGAAAGGGGAGGGAACGTAAGGGGAAGTGAAAGAAGCGGTACGGAGAGGGGGGCAAACTCGAGTCGGTGGCACAAGAAGACAGGCTGACTCTCTCATCATGTCTTTTTATACAGCCTCTGGCACGGTTCCCATTGCAGAAGCATCAAAAGTCTTCGTCGCCGACCGATTGGAAGTAAGGTGAGAGCGAGGGAGGTTGGGGATTTGCGGCGCCCGTCTCCTTAAACGCCGGAGAAGATGAAATGGAGGAGCGTGGTAGCCGAGAGAGTCCGGTTGCATTCGCAAATGCATGCGGGGATTCTCTCTTTGCCGTATCCGCACATCCCCCCGACCGTGCGCCTCCTTGGATTCATCCACCCTCGCCTCGGGGGATGGCGAAGAATATGCAACTCCATCGGACGCGTCTATCTGAGCTCTCTTAGACTCTTTGACGCTTCCCCTCCGTATCTTATTCCTCCGACCACGGAGTTCGAACGTTTCCCGTCCGCCCACTTGAAAGAGATTCCGGCCCAAATCCCCTCAAGGTACGCATTCGACTGCGTATCTGAATTCACCCCTAGGGGGATAAAAGAGTCATGCATCCGATGGAGTAAGTGCAGGCCACCATCTGCTAAAGGAAACGTGTAGACATTGTTTCAACTATCGCCGTGTATGGTTCTGAGAATAGTAATAGAATGGGCGAAGAGAATCGGGCCACCACGCCAAGTGGCATTGGCGAAGTTCGCGGTGGAGAGTATGGTGAATGTAATACAGTCGGCGAGGCATAAAATTGATCGAAAGACAACAAGCCGGCGTCTGATCGTAAGAGAAAGAGTAAAGACCAGCCTAGAGTTAAAAGAGATATACCATCATTGAAGATTGATTCGTTATTGCCACCCATAAATAGATTGACGTCTTAATAAGGGGAAAAATTGATATGTAAGCCTCAATGAATTGCAGCAACGTGGAAAGATGAATGTGGATTATACTTTTAGAATAGAATGACTGATCATATCTTCGTTTAAAAGATATAGCCTCACCTTTAGTTGCATAGTATTTCTATTTCATTGCATTGTATTTTCAGCTGATTCATACTTTAACGTTACAAATTAGGTACTGTAGCGATTTTATTTTTACAATTAAACTTTTCTTTTCAACCAAAGACCTAATTCGTAGGCAATAAGAAATATCAAAACGTTCGTATTATTTGGTACTGCCTTTAAGAAAAGATTATCAGATAGTGCCAATGAACAGAATGAAAATCATTCAAATGTAAGTTTATATTTGAATCCATAATTCAAGTTTTACATATTAGCTAGGGTTTTTAAAGCTATACTTCTGTTCGAATTTGGGAAAGTTATCAATCGCGATTGAACTAGAATATTCCTGACTAGTCTAATATAATGGACAGAGAAACCGTGCACCAAAAAGGTTGTCGACAACCTCAACTGTTCCTTTTTTCCTCAAAAATCGTTTTCCATCCCTTTATATTCCAAGACTCTACTACTTTTGTTTGTATGTTATCATCATTGTGCCATATTATCAGATGCATTGATCAGGGACTTTTCGCCATGATATGGAGCAGGAGAGAACGCGATAACTTGCTTTGGCCCTGGACTCATCAAATAATTTCCGATTGAAACATGCGCAACGCAGCTTTCCTTGAAAATGTGTGATTCTTACATTTCTAAAGAAATGTACCATGCATGGATTTGAAACGTTATCTATTAGGCTGCGTCTGAAGCTCCTATTAAAGAAATCTTAACGCTTGAGGAAAGGGGTACATTTCGGGAGGTTCAAAAGCTACTTGCCACCCAATTACAACGCATAAAATCAAGGCGTCTGTTTTGGATATTTATACCCGTTTTTATGGGTGTTCATTTTTAATCTAGAAAAAATGTCCATATTTTTAAATCCATTATGGCTATGCAAATGGAAATACATGGCCTTTCTCTTAAGCTTCCGGGTCTCCTTCTCGTGACTTTTTCGAGATCGTACAAAATGAGTGTGCCCCAAAAACCAGTCCGTCTGTCGAGCTCATTGTCCACCCGCTTTTATTCATTCAGGTCCGCTCGACACTCCTATGGCCATTTATGCAAATCCTTTCTTTTCCTCACCCGAGAAGGAGAGCGTGGGCCAACTGAAAAGAAAGAACTGCGAATGCCAGAAAGAAATATCGAGACATAGAGCTAAATGCGTGTTTAAGGGCACACGCTTTTCTGTAGCACTAAACTCACCCTTTCTTTCTCTTGCCACCCGTTGGTTCAACGACAAAGGAGCAAATTAGAGGTCGGTGGCTCTCTTCCAGTCTCGTCATACGTGGCAACCCGCAACGTTCGTTACTTTTCAATCGAAATTTTTGTCCTCCCCGAGAGGGTGTAACTGTGGAGTTAGGCTCGTATTAATAGTAAACTTTCTCTGAGATTCTCTTCGGAGTCACTAACGAAAAAAATCGCTCAGGAAATCTTTGCGCAGGAAAATCCCGAGAGACACACCCAGACCTATGAGCGGGCTGTAGGTAAGTGCTTTAAAGTCGACGGGCTGGGGATTTCTCGTAGGATAAGAGGAATACAGGAATATTAAATGCAGCGGAGCTTGTTTCGGTAGGTGAAGTCTGGACGAGACGATTACTACCTCCCTCAGAGTCTTATTACCTTATTCTTAGGGGACAGAGTCGAATAAGCTACCTCCTTCCTTAAAAACGGATGACTGCCTGCCTATTCCATCCCCTTCTCCGTGAAATGGAGTTAGTATCCACCCAAATCATCCTCGGGTTCCATTCCACGGGAGCCATTACCGGGCCCGTTTACCCGGCCGATCCAACGCCGCCAACGGACCTTTTTCGCGACACGCAGAATTCAAGGCGTTTAAATCTTTCGGTGAGGGGGGGGGGAGCTATGGTGGCGTAAAAAGGGGTCGTAGACGGGGAGGGTGGACGGGGCAGGGAGGAGAAAGAGCGAATCTTTTGTTCAAGGTGATCCATGAGAGAGGGTCAAGGCGGTAGGAGTGGAAAGTCTTAAGGGAGTGTTTCGGGGGAGGAAGGGTGGAAGTTCTCCCGAGCTGACGCAAATTATCCCTCGTTTTGTTTATGGGCGTGCTGCGGCTTTCTCGGTGCGCAATGCCACGAGACAAAGGGATGCTCCGAGTCGGTGGCGCAGGGCAGTGGAGAGTGGAAGGGGGTTTGGTCGTCGGCCGGACGCCTCTCCTACCGGAGGAAATCCCGTGGGTCTAAGTGGACGGGAGGGAAGGGGAGGGTGCGCCAGCTAGATGAAGAAGGGCTTTTGTTTCAGGGATAGAAGTGTGGGGGTTGGGCAGCGGATGGAAGGTAATCGGGGACTGGATGTAAGGCGGTAGGCAGGAGAAACGATGGCCGGGGAGAAGGGGGTGGCGTTCGCCGGTACGGGAGCTGATGTGGTCGGGATTGAGGGTAGGTAATAAGACTAGGCCGGCTCGGGAGGAAGAGACGTTGGGTGTTTTTCGAGCTTCTATCGGTTGACGTCACCTGTGGTGAAAGTTCTCGTTTTTCCTTTTTTTTTAATGGGGAACCGTGCGTGCGGACAGCAGATTTGCTGTTAGACGGAGGGTTGGGGGGGGGGGGTATAGGGGAGGTCGGCATCTTAAAGGGGGTCATGTGCAAGTTAGGTCGGTATGTGTTCGTTTGTTCGTCGGGGAGGACTATGAAAGGATTCGCCCAAAATGCCATGTCTCCCCTCTCGGATTCGATCTGAGATTTTTGATTACGTCGGGCGAACATACTCCGCGGCGTATTGGGCCGATGCGCAGCGATGGGTGTCTCTGCAAAGCAAAGCAGACGATCCGCGTCACAAGGGACCGTCAGGCCGCTTGGACTCTACCACCCTCGTCTTATTTCCTACTTGGGGGGAGGGAAGGTGTCCCCTACACCCAGCGCCCTTGGTCAAACGCAGAATCATAAATATGTCTCCGCCTCCCGATCTTTGAGGCGGAATATGAAGAGGCGAGGGCAGAGGGGATCGTGGGAAATCAGAGTGGAAAATCAATCGCCTCATTTCCTGGTAAAACAGTCCGCATATATGAATCCTAGATGACAAGTTTACTGATAATGAACTATATTGCCAATTGATATAGCTGTCGAGCATCTATTTACGCAAAATCATCCTTTTAAATGTACGATTTGGGGAGGACAAATATTTTTAAAACCAGTCAACGTATAATGATGCCAAAATAAGGGGATTTAATCATTAAGGGTTACTTTTTTACATTTTTCAAATAGGGATACGTTTACTAAACAAAAAAGTCACAAATTCAGTCTGCCTTGCATATAATAAGAAGGCTTCTCGTGGAAGGACCGTAAGAATGTTGTTTAATTAATTCAAATATATCGGACAAAGGCGTACCTAAGAATGGAAGCACTCGAGTTAGAAAACTTGCCGCGGTAGGAGGAATGTGGCGAGTTAAGTCATTTCTTGGAACCAACGAGCGTTGCACAAAATTCCACCGTGGGTGCTCCTCGTTCCCATTTCCCATCCGCTTGAATAAGAAAACAGACCGCCTGTGCCTGCTATCTCGACATCCGTCGGGGAATATTCGCAAATAGGCGAGACATCAAAGGAAAGAGAGGCACGGAGGGAATAGGGACGATGGTGAAATTGGGTTTCTCCCACTCCCTCCCGTATCGAACACGAAGGATGGAAATCGGAAGAGATAGCGGGCGGCTTGGGGGTCCGAGGAAAGACGCGGCGGAGGTGATCGCATGTTTGCGTATGTGTGTACGCGCGGGCGGAAGAAGAGAGTGGGATCTAAGTGGGAGCGAGGGACAGTGCCGGCATTACGATGGATAAGGAACGGCGGAGGGGCCGGCGCAAAGGAGATGAAACAAGGTGTATCTTAAAGAGTAGGAAAAGTGAGAGAGAGGATGCAGAGCGACCGAGAAAAATCGGCGAAGATGGGGGAGATGAGAAGTGGTAGGGAAAGACCGGGAGGGAGGGAGCGGGAGGGAGGTAAGGAGAGGCAAAGAGGGTGAGGAGGAGGGAGGGGTGCAGAGGGGTCAAAGCGGCAACTGTGAGCATTGTTAACGTTGACGGTCCCGACCGCTGCCTAACGAACACAAAGTTATGGAGCCACCGGTCCTTACATCTCAGATGCACGCGGGGGTTGGGGAGGAGGGGGCGAGGGTTGGTGGGGGAGGAGCAGAGTGGGTGGAGGAGGAAGGCATAGGAGAATCTCCCGACTGCCTCACCAATCCCCCCTTCCTTCCACCCCAATTCCCTCCTCCTCCACCCCCACCTACCTCCAACCGAAGCCTCCCCCTCTTCTCTCTCTCCCTCTCTTGTCTTCGGGGCGATATTCTTCGAGGCCATGAATCTCTCTCACCCGACCTCATCTCACCGGAGCCATCGTTCGAAGTCCACGAGCAGGAAGGAGAGGGCATTCCGCTTATTGTTGGGCTTTATATTCATACCTCCCTTTCCCTTCCTCCCTTCGTCCTGGCTCTTTCCTCCTCCGAGTTGGGTCCTACGATTCCTGTCTCCGGGGGGTTCAAAAAAAGGCCTGGTACGGAGTATTCCAAGTATCTATGGACTCCACTCCTGTGCCTGCTAATTTAATATCGATCATTGCGGCTGCCGGTGCATTATTTTCTGCGGTCACCTTCGAGGCGAAAGGAATTCGATTATGTAAATTCTCCCTGCTCCGTTGGGGAATGCTACTCATCTCGCGTTCAGATCAAACATTTTTACCGAAGGTACTCCACCGAGATTTTTTTAGAAGAATATTCTTTCTTTCAGGATATTTTCAAACCGAAATAAAGCCTCAGTTTAAATAGAAATCTCAGGAAATTATGAATGAATATCGATTAATTAGAGTCCCAAGAATGATATCACCATATTTTGTGCTCAAAGTTAATTTACTTACTGTTTCTTACAATTTCCGTGCCATTTATACATTTTTTTTATTTAAAAGGCCAATATATTAGAATCCGCAATAAATGGTTATGACTTTTGAAAACTGATAATTCAATGAACTTTTTATTCACAATATGGTGTACAATAAATATGTAAAATTAATGAAAACTGAGATATTACTGTCAATGAATTATATTCTGCGAGAAAGACGCGTGTTTCAATGTCTTGGAGTCAATATTAGGTATGCAAATGTCTTGTATACCCGATGTGAACATATTGAATGCGATGGCGGCTACATATTGAATGCCTATGGTGCATACAAAAGTAAATAAAAGGATATTACGAGTTTTTACGAGTATTATATTTAGAGCTACAGTTTCATGCGATTATTATTTTGCAAGTGTCATCTAAAATGGTATGGAGTTTTTATTTAAATATATTAAACTCTTGCTAAGAAATAAAATCTATATTTCCAGTGAGAGACAATATTTGTGGAGCAAAGTTCCTTCTTGAGAAAATACCAATTTAATAAAGTTTCATTTTGGAATGTGAATCTATTTTCCAAGGCCACGAATCTTATCCCAGATTAATTAGGTGTTGTATTTCAAGAAGCTATGATAAAGAAGATGAGATGATGAGAAGGTGTGGAGAACGAAGTCTGCGCAGTACGGAAGTATCATTGCAGTAGTCTGCTCCGCGAGTTGAAAAATCAGTAAACTGAATGCAAGCCGACCACTCGGAGCCCAGGACGTCTTCTCCGCGCAAAGGCTACTTCATTAAAGAGGTCTGAAATGGAGATAAATTTCTTATCTTTGTTTCAGTCCATTTGCACAGGAGTATTGGCTACACACCCTTCTGATTTTCCAGGCATAACCTCGCCGCTATTTCTTCATTACTTGTCAGCGAATTATTAACCTTTGAATTTTATGATAAGTGTTTGATTTAATGATAAGTGTTATTTCTGAAGATTGGGTGTCAATAGTATTGAGTCATTAGGCGGCATGGAAATACTCGAAGTATATTGAAAGGAGGGACAATTTTGAAAGGATCTGTTTCTAATCTGATGCTGAGCTTCTGCTGTGAGCTTTATCAGGCATTCTTTCTCAAAACATTAATTATTCTTTGTCCGAGGTGTGATATGGATCAGTACGGCTTTTAACATAATGGAAATCGTTTTTTTGAAACTACTGCCTCTAAATTCGATACCTGGTTAGGTTTTATCAATTTGGCTAAGATTTTGCTGATGTAGAACTAGATGTAAATTTTAATAGTAAAGGAATTCAATAGTTTAGCCAATTACTGCGGCATTATTTTTATGCAGAATACAGAAATACTCCCAAAAAAATCTTACGATACCGGAAAGAATTGTTTGTTACGTTTTCAGGGGGTAATAAAGCGATTTACGAGGCAACAAATTGTTTTTTTTTGCAAATCTTTTTTTTAATTTAATATAAATATTTGGGTAAATTGGATTAAATGTTTTATATAATTAAGCGTTAAGTAATTTCAAATAAAATAAAGTAAAAATTGTGATTAAGATAACAAGTGCTAATTTATGGAGATGGAGATCTAGAAATAATTTAAATTGAATATTATATATCAAAGTATTACAAACTCTGTATCAGCGCAATTATTTATTTTCTCTCTTTTTCTTCTTGGCTCTAATATTTCCTTCCTATTACTAAAACTTTAATCTTTCGTTATTTTATAATATTGAAAATTTGAAAAATCACCTTATACTGTGGTAAAAATGACTTTTTATTTTCAAGTACCATTTTATGACCAAAATAATCATTAGTTTAGGCCTTGGCCATTTTTGTCTCAAAATATTTATAGTAAAATCATTGAATGTCCTGCAATGCCATTGCACATTATTCTTGTAAAAAATTAGAAAAAATACATTATACTATCTCAAATAAATCATCATTTCCTAGAGTAAATGAGTAACACTATCATACTAATGAATATGAAACGAATGAGATATTTAAATAGAATAGGGAATATGAACCGGTTTCTGGAATTAATCCACTACTAATATTACGGTAAAATAGATTATATAAAAAGGCACCATCTCGGATGTAGCCTAAAGTTTGGGATGTCAGTTTGGTAAATTACCAATGACTGTTAGAACTTGAAATATTAATGGCGAGTTCCCTTGCATGGATTCAATGATCCATTAATAAAAATATCTTGATATTGTACCTATTTAGCTTCTTTTCAATCTATTAATCTAATTTTTCTCATTAACTTTATTCTTAATGATTATCTAACGTAAGATAAATCTGCCATAATTAGTTAGCACAGGTATGTATGTAAGTGTAGTATTTTCCGAAAGTATTTCTAAATTCTATGGAATTAACATGTAAAGGGCTCATTTTTATGTTGATGGACGTGACAATTTTGTGTACAAACGAAGGCTGATTTGATATGCGAGGCATTTGATTCATTCTCATCACACTGAGGAAATTCACGTGCCCGGGGCCAGCAGCTGCTTTGGTTTTCCGGAAAGAACAGCAACCAGAAAAATACCAAAGCTTGGTTGAAGCTGGGTGTCCGAGGTTTTCCGGAGTCGGACTATCGGGTTCCGAACAGTAGCCAAATACTCCACTTATTAGGCTACCACGTTCCTTGGCATAACCAAATATAATGCTATTCCGGTACTACTTGAGTGTGGTAAGTAAGTAATTTTGAGGTTTTACAAAAATATTTGCTTGGATTTGAAATTTTTAATTGTTATTCTCTGCATTTTAGCAGCAGGGAATTTCTTCGTCATAATCGTAGAAGTAACTTAGAATGTCCACAATCGATTTTCTCCACTGAGTGATCGTGAAAAGTTTTTTTTAATAACTCATGAAATTGCAAAACCTCGGTGATTTAGTGGTTAGTGCACTGACCTACTGATCTGAGGGCTCTAGTTTGATTGAGGATAACGATTCTGGGCAATTTTGGCCTCAAGCAAGGTATGTGATTTTTCGGGTTCTACATCTCCCAGGAAAACGCAGGGGACACAATGGTAGGAATTGAATTCCTTATCTTGATGTGTGTATTTCACCCCTCACCTGTGAAATGAAGCTTCGGCATGACCCTGTTATGATGAAAGCATGCCTATTACAATTGTATTTCCTCATTGTAATATAACCTCCGTTTTTTAGGCGATTAAATTATGTAGCATGATCAGAATTATTTTTTGTGGCATTGTGATTTTGAGAAACATAGAAATTTTATGTGTAATCAAGAATATCTGAAAGCCAACACCTTTTCAGATTTACGAGTAATTTTGTCAGTTATTTTAATTTCTCTTAAATTATCCTTCCGTAATATCATTTTTTTCTGGAAGAAAAACTCGATAGTTGTGTATTCAATTTATTTCGGCTTTGAAATCGTTTTGCCTTGCGGTAAGGGAAGTTGAACTTAAAATTGAAATTGTAGTGGCAGTTACTTGGGTTCATAACAACTCAACGAAATCGTTTTCCTCATCATATAAAATCGCCAATTTCATTATGATTTAATTATAAAAATTAATAACAGCTCATTTAAATTTCTTGCCGTTATTATTACATTTTATTAATAGATTACGTCTAGTACATAATTCCCTTCAAGAATATGCCATTTAACAGAAATGTATGCAAACTGAGTCGGTGTGAGCCAAGAGTTGGTGCATCTGGCGTAAAATATTCCTATCGCTAAAGAACCACTCCCCTTTCTTTAGCTTTCCCACGAGATTCCCACGTATTTCCTGATTTTTTTGTGACTCTGCACATCTAATTTCAGTCTTATTGCACGCATTTATACCATTCCGGAAACTTTTTGCCATTAATATTTCAACTCAATGTAGGAAGTGCTAGGGTTGAGAAAAATAGTTACCGCTTGCTCCGTCTTCGGACGACTACCCCAACCCTCCATGAACCACCCCTATTCCATTTGAAAGCATTTAATTAAGACTTCCCGAAACCCATCCACTTTTTCCCTCACTATCGCTTTATATCTTTTCCGAAAGGGGCAGAACAGGATTTCTTCGCAATAACGAGGATGCGCGCGATAGAGAGAGAGAGAGGACTATCTGACTCGACTCGTGGAAGCGAGGTATGTCAGCGGAATCTTTTGACTCGCTCGAAACGAAAAATGCTTTCTTTCCATCCTTGAGTAATGAAGCGATCGGATTGAATGAGGTTAGTTCCTTATCCGCGAAGAAAAGGGGACACCTGAGACGGGGATGGAAATTCCAGGTCGGCGCGGATTGGGTTGTCCATTGAGACAGAGGGGCGGATAAGGTGGCGCTATCCTTTCATGCGTGGCCGTGAGGAGGGAGGTGTGGAGAATGATGGTGGAGAAGAGATGTGGGAGGTGTGGAGAGAGATAGGAAAGGAGAGAGAAAAAGGGAATGAGGATGAAAGAGAGAAAGAGAGAGTGCGTGGTCGAAAATACCGAAAAGACCATCGAAAATGGGGGAGATTGGCTCCCAGGGAATGCGAGATGGAAGACGCCAATCAGCATTTTGGGTGGAGTGGGGGAGGGGGACTGGTCATCCACCTCCCCATCCCATCCCTCTCTCTTCCCGATTGATCAATTCCGATTTCGGGACAATCTCATCCCACAATATTCTCTCCCTTAACGGCACCTCCCGAAAGGAATGAAAGCCATGAGAACCATTAAAATCGTTTCGCACGTTCACGTGTACTGCCACGTCCTTTTTCATCCCTCAGTCTCCGTCAACTCGTCTGCATAAGAAAGGATTTTCGCGAGGGCCCTAATGACTATTTTTGATTTCCACGTTTATTATCCCACCCTACCCGTCTCAAATTATTTATGCTATCAGCTTGTTTTATTCACCCTTCCAACGTCAGAGGAAGGCTATTCTATGCTGTGGCCTTCTCTTTCTTTTTGAGGGGGAATGAATGCTTTCACGATGCGCGTATGCTTATGAAAAGATCTGCCGTGCGATATCCATCTCCGAGAAGTTATAACTTTATTTTTAAATCGGATAGCTAAGTGAAATAATTAGTTATGAGCATGAGCAATGCAAGAATACCTAATGTACAAAATCTGAGCTGCCTGAAATGTGCCTGCTAATTGAGTTTTTTGATAGATATCCTTTCCTTTTCCTCATTGACCCAAAACTTTCAATTTGCATTAAGAGGGATCTCAACGAGAGGTCTCTCGCAGGGATGCTTACTCAACAACCGTCGTTTGGATATTCATATTTTTCTGTGCAATGCAACGCTCCATCACAAGCGGCGATTCTTGCTTAACAAGCGCAGTCGGGATAACGCCTTTAAAACTGTTCGCAAATGCCCTTATTTCCCCTCCTCCTCCACTCCTCATCACCCCCAACCTCAGCACGGTAGAATAGAATGCCTGGAATGAAGGGTCAGAGATCTCCCTGGGATGTAAGGTTTAGATTTAATGGTCTTCCCCCCTCTCTCACTTTGGGGGCCGTTATATTACGTCTGCGCACCCATTCCATTTCCTCGGCCACTAGCCTCTCCTTCCCCCGTCAGTCCTTCCCGACACCCGTTTCTGCCGGCCGCAACAAAAGCCGCGCTATATAAACATCGCTGTTTTTTCCCCGCGACGTTGCCAAATGAATCGGTAATAACCTCGTCCATGCTCTCATTCTAGTGCGCATTTTCAACACTAGGCGGCAGTAAATTGAACGAGGTTGTCCCATTACCCTGGCGTCAGGACTCACAGCATTCCGTGGCTGTTTTACAGTCGCTGTCATCATCGCCTCAAGTACTGTGAATTATCTTTTAATATCTCGACCTATTTCAGCTCAGCGTCCTTGGATGGTTTTTTAGCTCACGTCAAAGCAGTGACAGTATTTTTTTAGAATGATATTTCCTCATCATTGTTATAAGATTTACTGTTTTTATATCAGCGCTAACTTAAATTTCTAACCTAATACCTGGGATATAATAATTCAAAGTTAGCATCAGATTTTGTTTCTTTTTTGTATCTTAAGAGACAATAAACAGGGCGTTTCCCCAGTTGAATTGAATTGGGATGAGAAAATTGGTAGACCCAATATCCTAAATTATCGAACTGATTTGCTGTTTTCAGAAATATCAAATTTTCGCGAAAATACATGTTTCTGGGTAAATTTCCATGCAACTGTATCATATACGAATGCTTTAAACTAGCAATACTTAAACAAGTACTCGCACATCGTGGTGATTTATTTTGCAAAAGCGTTTTGTCGCATCTGCGTGTTTTCTTTAGAAAGGAAAATTTCTTTTCCAACGAATGATTTAAATCCTTACCGTGGCCTAAGAATTCATTTCCTTGCTTTGATTTCAAAAAAATTGTTCTCAACCCCCGGAGCTGTAATTACATAATATAATTTTCTTTCGATCTCGCTTTTTACAAGGAAAAGTAGTAGACAATGAAGAAAAATTCAAAATGTTTATTTATACAATTTGATTAGATTTGTGTAATTAGGATTTTTTTCGGATTCCAGCGTAGTCTCACGATCATTCATATTGAATTAAAGGCTAATGCTAAAATAATTCTTTTACTCCGTTATTTATTGTTAATATCTTCATATTTAGATATAAATAAATAAATATATATATGCATATACACACACATATAATTTAAGTGGAGAAGCAAGATAGCGCTAGCAAACATAAACACAAAGAAACGTATGCAAGTGAAATTCACACGTAATCCGAATTTACGGTGGCCATGCCACCTTTCTCAAGGGAGAGAAGGAACCGTTTATATACAGGGTTCGTCCGGAAAATAAGTGTACTGAGCTCAGGAAAAAAAATTTATTACACTTTTACATATCTTAAGCTAATATTCCTCAAAATATGACCCTTGTGAGTCGATACACTTGTTCCAGCGGCGTTCCCATTCCTGGAACGCTCCCGCGAAGGGATCATCGGGAACCTCTCGAAGACACGTCGTCACGGCCTCTTTGACGGCGCCAAAGTCCCGTATCGCGTTCCTTTCAAACTCCTCTTTATCTTCGGGAACAGAAAGAAGTCCGGTGGTGCCAAGTCCGGGCTGTAGGGCGGGTGCGGCAGCGTTGCCACGCCGTGCTTGGCCAAGAAGTCCGACACGACAAGCGCGGTGTGAGACGGCGCATTGTCGTGATCCAGCCGCCAGATGTTTTTGATCGCTGGCCGGACGCGGGCGACTCGTTTTCGAAGCCTGTCGAGCACTTGGACGTAAAATGCAGCATTTACAGTTTGTCGTTCAGGTACAAATTCGTAGTGGACGACTCCCCTTTTGTCAAAAAAGACAATGAGCATCGCCTTGATCCGAGATTTGCTCATGCGAGCTTTCTTTTGACGGGGTGATGATGGGGTGTGCCACTCCGCACTTTGTCTCTTCGACTCCGGGTCGTACTCAAAGATCCACGTCTCGTCACCCGAAACAACGTTCTCTAAAAAATGTGGATCATTTTTGCAGTGATCCGCAAGTTGTGTCGCGATTTCCAAACGATTGAGTCTTTGATCATCACTGAGCACTTTCGGCACCAACTTTGCACAAATTTTTCGCATCTGTAATTGCTCCCTAATAATCTCGTGCACTATTGTTTTTGGCACATTACACTGCTCTGCTATCATCCGAACACTAAGACGACGATCAGAGTTCAGTACATCGCGAACTTTTTGCATATTTTCGTCGGTGAGTGTCGTTGATGGGCGTCCAGGCCGTGGTTCGTCGTCGACCTCTTCTCTGCCCTCCACGAACATCTTGTGCCACCGAAAGATCATGTTTCTGGACATGGCTGACTCCCCGTAAGCCTGGTTAATCACACCGACAGTTTCGGTAGACGATTTCCTAAGCTTTACCGCAAATTTGATGGAATACGCTGCTCCAAAAACTTCGGCATTGCGTTCCGTGACGTGGGTCGAGCGTGGAGGTTCGCGTTAACAGAGCTCCTCACTACACCACAGCTCAGAGCCGACTGCCTTTTTCAGCGTCGCTTGCCAACATACCCCCCTCCAATCGCAGCCCGTCAGAGCGGTGCTGGGCGCGCCTGGAGCGGCGGGAAAAAATCAGTACACTTATTTTCCGGACGAACCCTGTATGTAAGTGGAATGATATAGCCTTCATAATTATGTCTTTATTTGGTCTTATTGGTTGTTATGTTGGATATTATAAAAATTGTATATCCTGGTGATATCTTTCATATAAATATTTCGTCGATATAAAATATCTTCATCATTTCAGTATAGGATTATTTTATTATCGTAGAGTTAATTTATTTTTATCCAAGTCCATATAATCATATCAAAAAGGGAAGAGTTCAAGGTTCTATTTGTCCTCGATACCATCACCTCAGTGGGTTAAATAATATCGTTTTCCAAGTTCGTTCTTGGCACCCACCTGCTTGTGACAATGTGAAATTTGTGAGAGAACTGCTCGTCCGAACGCTCTGATAATTAATGAAATACATTGAACTGAAACAATGGGCAACAAACTAGATTGTCGATTGTCCACATGCATCCCATTGAGCCCCTCTGGAGGAAGCATTTACTCATTTCAGAGTCATCTTTTGCTAGGAGGAAACTTTAAATCGTATTAAGGAGCCATTGATCCACTTCGACTTCATTATGTTACTTCCGACAGGGTTCTCAGACTGATGAGGATTACGCCACGGTCTTCGCATTTTAAAATGCCGCCGGTCTCCGCTCCACCTCATCACTCTCATTCTCCATTCCCATTTTTCTCCCTCTTACACAATATCTCTTTCTTCAGCCTATCTTCTATAAGTTCGCTCTCTCTCTCTCTCTGACAGCTATAAAGGAGTCCTCGCATTCCAGCGAGCGCTCATCACTCACTTATCCCCCTGCGTGTTCTAATACAACGCTGGAAAGAGCACACTCCATTGGTTCTTCCTCAACGCTTTCAAAAAACCCTCGAAAATTCTACTCCACCTAGTATATCCCTTTCCTCTGACATCCCGCGGTTTTGCAAATTTTGTTCTTTTTCTGCTCCCATCAACTGCATCACGCCCGGTGACTTCACGCCTTCTTCCTTAACCTTCAATATATGGATATCGATCACAGAATCAATTTTGTTGAGTTTCTCATGAGCAAGTCATTTATTTCGACAGGCACGGGAAATCAAATTGATGAAGTAGTGTTTTTATCTTTTACATTAAATCGATGAAGTTGGAATCCGTAATGAAAACACATCCGAACCAGAGCTTACAACTCTCCCTAATATTTGGCCAACCAGAACTATAAAAGACTCGGGCGAAACACAAAATACTCAACAGTCCAGAACCACCGTCGTGAAAAAATTACTTACGCTATCTACAGTAAAATTAATGTAAAAGGTCCTTGGTCTCAATAATTATGAATCGCCTGTGGTGAAGTTCGAGCATGCATAAGGTGGCCTTCTGCAGCGGACTGACAGAAGAGCAACTACCGCTGTTTTAGAGAACAAATCGGCGGGTATAAGGTCAGTTGTATGGTGTAGGATTTTGAGAAGGTGGGAATGAAGGTGGTCAGAGGTCCTGGATTGAGATATTAGGTCAAAGACCTTGGTCAGTTGTGGTGTGAAAAATATAATTGACTTCGCCGGGTCGAGTGTCTTCCTTCTTTTAGATAATTATTAAAAATTTGGCATGAAAACCAACTGCAAAAAAATGAACCATCCATTTATTACAATACCGAGAATTCCTAGAACCTTACATAGTAACAATCCGTTTCCGATGCGGTACCATCAAAATAGCTAATACATGTTGTAATATTCATATTTCATGAGTCATAAAGTTTTTTCAAGATTAATGGCTGGATTTAGTATTTTGTCCGGGTACTGTATCAAAAAAACTCTTTACTATTATGTTGATTTTATGTATTTTATGCGACCGAGTGGCTATAAATATTTATTTTACGCGATCCTTTTTGAAATCAAGTTTTGCAAAGAAAGTATGGGTATATTTTACAGAATTTTTTACATGTATTCAGAATTATTTTTTTTCAGAAAGTACCTAGTAGTTTATTTAAGGGACTTTTAATTTAGGTGTTCAGTTAAATGCTACCAATTTTCACGTTTTAATGTCCCTAATCGAGTGTTTTTATTTTATGTAAGTGGGCGTTCTCTTTTCTTTTTCCTTGAAAGTGCGACAAAAACGTTCGACCTCGAAAAATATGTATTTCTCTGCATTAACAGATCGAGAATTCCTTAACGACCAGAAAAACTGGCTAGGTGAATTCCAGTAGAAAATTACTCTAAAGCGACCTATAAACCTTTCATTACTTAGAGCAGATTTCTCAAAGAAAGTTTTTTTTTCTGATTGACTATAGTTTCCAATTTCCTAAAGTCAATGATCTGCCATCGACTCGGAGCGATATTTGTGAAACAAAACAACGTTAAAAATTATTTCTCTACGTTTTGACACTTCTGGGAAACAACATGTTTATATCAAATAAATGGTGTGATATAATTGCATGCATTTTGATTTTTCTGTCAAGAACATTCGCCCTATAGTGTAATATTGCCCAATTTAAATGAGCAAATAAACACCGACGTTGCACAACGTTTTGCATGGAAGGAGACAAATTATTTAAAAAATTAGATTTTCGGATACGAGTATAATATTTCATGGTCCATATTAAAATTTAGCAATGAATTTAAGTCCGCAGCTATCAGATATTTCTAGAACTACAATTCTCAATTATTACCACCGAGAAAGTGGGGAAGTAATTGAAATAACGCGATTTATTTAATCGTGAGAGCTATTTATTAGCTAAAATATGTAAGGGTATCATAATGGAAAACTATAGAAGGAAAGATTGCGAAGAGGTCGGTGATGAAAATTCTTGGGATAATTAAACTTGACTTTAAGCAATAATTACGAATATGAACTACCTCAAAAGGGTGTTCAGTTGATGCATTTGAAATTAATGTTGTTAGTAGTAAAATTTCAATTGATCTGTATGATAGCTATGTATGACATAAAATTATAACTTTAGATTGTGTAATAAAATATTAAATCAACAATTAAATTCATTGAACGTTTGGTTTAATATTTTTTTTATTGAAACAGCACTTATTTTATTTAATTCGTTATGTCATATTTTCCCTCGTGAGTTTCAGATGAGATAGGGACCATATATGACGATTACACACAATTATATATATGATTGTAGGCGATGCGATACATTGCTCACACCACCACCACAATAATAAACTCGAAGGTTGGATTGATAGGTGAGAGTAGAGCTCACCTAATACCTATTAAGCCCTAAGGCGGGTAATTTCACACACTGGGATAAGGGGACCTGTTCCTTTCGTTGTGCCGCCTATGGTTTCCAATGAAGATCTGCCCGGAGGCACCACCCGGGATCAAACCCCTCTGGTCAATAGCCAGCTCTCTAACTCTTAACTTATAACGAGTACATATTTTATTATATCGTTTTGCTTTTCCTGCAAAGATTTTCGCTTCAGTGTAAGCCATCAATTGAGCGTTAGAACAGTTTTATAAACCTGCATTCCGCTGATTTGTTCCAAATCTATGGATAGTATTTTAATTTCCAGCAAACGTTAATTATCTGTGAGTATTTAACAAGATGAATAGATATTATGTATCGCTCCATATTATTATTAAATAGTGGAAATAAATAAGTTTCCGATGCAATGAAAATTTGCCTTAACAAGTGTCAATCTCTTGAGAAAGGAATCTTCTCAACTATCTGTCATCACGTAATAAAATAATTCTGTGACTATCATCACCTATAATGAATGCTGAAAGAAAAGTCTGCGTAAAATTTACAAGCATATTCTGTGCATTTTAGTTATGAGAAAATTAATAAATGAGGAAATCATAAGACAACAATACATAAGGTCACACATAATTTATGCGACGGAAAAGCCTTTTGTTTGGTAATAATATTTTTTATGAAATGACGGGAAATTTAAAATTTAAGTATTAGCAGCTGATTCAATTTATCACTATTTGAATTTAAGTAAATTTAGAAGTGGTGTATATTTTCGTACACTTGCCCATTGAAAACTATTAGCTCCTTAGAGGTGTAGTCATTAAATTTTAGCTTTCACAAACTATTTACTTCAGAGTAGTTTGACCGGTGAAATAATTACGATTACTTTAAATGCTTAAAGAGCTCGGTGGGCATAATACGCCCCAATGTGAAATGCATTTCTAAATGCACCGGTCTCCGAATCATATAAAAATCGGCAAAGCTATCCACGACATGAACAGCGTATCAAATCGAGATGGAGATACCTGTTTGTTTTTTGTGGGGAAAGTTATTTTCACTGCTCCAAAAAACTTCCCAGGACATTAACTCAGGCTGTGATCGGCAGCGCTTACAACCGTGCCGCCACGTAGCAGACAGAAAGAAGCAGCGTGCCCCAGTGGCATTTTGGATCTACTTCTCTCGAAGGTCTAATCAACGCCGGCACCGCAGGCATCCTTAACTGCCTCTCTCTCTCTCTCTCTCTCTCTCTCTCTCTCTCTCTCTCTCTCTCTCTCTCTCTCTCTCCTCTCTCTCTCTCTCTGTCTTTCCGGGTTAAAACAAAAAAAGAGACGTATAGCCGGCGTTTGCGGCGTCGTCGGCGGCCCTTGTGGCATGGGCCACCTCATCCCCTTGGGCCATAATATTACTTAGAGACGTAGCAGCCCATTACATAGCTGCCATCCCCTTTTCCAATCCGGACGGTAGCCTTCGCGGAGGCCTTGCCCACTATCACACACGCACACACACACACACACACACACACTCACTCTCACCCTCGTATAGAACAGAGATCCGTGTGCCGTCAAGTGCTCCGATTTCTTCTCTCGGCGGAAAGAACTTTCTCCTTAGAGGTGCGTCGGGTGCGTGCTTGCGCATGTCTCTGTGTACGTGCGGAAAAATTAATGCATTATTCACAGCAAGCTTCTGGAATGCGAATCTGAGTGCGAGCTCAAAGCGCGAAACACCACCTTGGAGCACTTCACTACCGTTAGTTTGAAATGGATTTGCAACACGCGTGAGGCCCTGAGGATCAAAATAATTAACTTTCAGCTCGAATCACGGAAGGCTTTATGTGACGGAGAGCGGTCTTCATCGGTGCATGGATATGAAGACTTGTAAAGACAAGTAATTTGTTTATAGAAAATGAGCCTAACCCCATGCTCATATGCAATTATATCGTAAAATAGCACAGCGGTGTCTAGCCGCGTCTCTCCAGCGTTCATGATTCGACGACACGCGACAGGCAGACTTCAAAGGATCTGCGTATCTTAAGAAGAAGAACCCCAAAAAATATGACCAATAAGAAATGAAATCTTATTCTATAAACTTATTTTTTGATGCATTTGAAACTAAATTTGATGGAATATCAGGCTAATTTTCATAAAACGCTTAACAAAAGGCAAATCTATAGCAATAACACGTAATGAATGTATGTCAAAATTTTTCTGACAGCAGGTTCCGTAAATAGATTAGGCTAATTATGAAAGATTGCCCGTGGTCATCACTTTTTTCATGTTAAATCAAAGACTTCCCCGCGTCGACTCTCTCATTCAGTGATTATTTTTTGCTTTGAAACCGTTGATTGCGGAGTTTCCAAGAGTGAATCCTAAAATAAATTAAATTCGCGAAACATCTTCGTTGCAGCATTCTCGTGTCTCCCTAGAGCAAGGTAAGGTTACGAAATCCAAGTGAAATGCCTTCCCTCAGCATTCCCTTCAGTGGTCAGTAATGATGAATGTCCCTCCGTAGACGCGAGTGAACCAAGCCGAGAGTCGGCCGAGAGGTTGCCTAACGCATGTCCTCAAACGGCAATTCTCTATCGCACCCTCACCACCTCAGCCATGTAAAAGCGAATACATGCAAGCCCCTGTCCGCTCCCACCTCTGTCTCTCTCTCTCACTCTCTCCCGGCTGCCAACCTGCCTTTCCCACCCCTCTGTCTCATTACATGTACATATATCCTTATGTGGGCCATGTTAATTGCTTCCATATTAATCGTACCTATGCCTTGCGATTACTCTCCCGTACAGCTTTTAAGCGGTTTCCTGCCGTATCCCCTCTGGCACCATCGAGACACCCCGGGGCCAATCCGTGGCTCCTGCTTCCTTAATGTTATTGCTGACGCTCACAGCATGAAATAATTAATTGTCGGAATAGTTTTCTTGTTAGATGAATTGTTGCTAAATATTAGACTAGTGAAAAGAAGTTTAAGAGAATACTTTCCATTCATAAACGAAAATTTATTTTCTTTTGACAACCTAATGAAACTTAATTACATGCATCTATTTTACCTTAGAAACTAATTAAATGACTGGTATCAAAGCATTAGCAAATATAGTGTTCAACATATTTCTCATTAAGAAAGCGGTTAAGATAATTATCAGGGTAAAAATATAAGTATCCTAATGAAGATAAAAGTGACAGAACAACAAAAAGTAACCATTTCAAGGCCCATTTAGACCATGAAGGGTATAAAGGAATACGTAATTGTATGTAACCTACTTTTTTATATTTAGTTCTAATTTCAAAAAGTGGTACAAATAAATGTCAAATGCTATTCTTATTTCGCATTTCACGCACAATTTTCCGGGAAAACAGAGTAAGTGTAAACATGAATAAGTCTTTGCAGGGAAAGTAATTTCATGCAGTGTCATATTCGTACAAGAAAGGTAAGAGACGATTTCGTCCTACTTGTAAAAAAAGATATGAGGTAGGTCTTGCAAAGAAAGATAAATAGAAAACCTGCAAGTAAGGAAATTATAAAACTTTATTTTTATGATTCACACATTCCTACGGGCAATCGGCCAGGTTATTAACAGGATAAGATACGTATGATAGAAATCGGTATAAATGTGTAAGTGTAAAAAATGATGATGATGCCAATATACCTACGTACTTACATATTAAGAGCAGCCAATGAAGAGTACACTTTTGCGAAGGAAGAAATATTTGTAAAGATGAAAAATTAGCATTTAATGCAACAAGGAATGTCGTTAAACTTATCATATCGTTATTTTTATGTCTGGGCTTTTTAAACGTTTATTTTAAAACCCCTATGCATGAAAAATAGAAAGATAGGTATCTTAAACATTTCCTCGACGGTATTAACGGTCTGAATTAATGGGAATTTTTCGATGCCGTTCGAAGTCACTCTGTGAGATTGGAGGTGCGGAGTTGATTTTAAGGTACATCATTAATTACCTCGTGTTTTTTCACTGAGAAACGTTTCCTACTTTTCAACATCCATTCATTCGTATTCGCAAATTGAAGTTTCTCCTTAACAGCAGCATAAAAGAATCGAATGAGATCGGTAGTGAAACGAATCGGCATGCTAAAATAATTTGAGCAAAGGCACTTGGCAGTGTCATAGTAGTTAGCGAGGCGGGACCCAATCTGCACTGGAGAGCACACTCTTCGTGCCGCGGCTATTGCGCACTCATGCCTCGGATTAATGAGCTCCGAGCCGCGCTCGCGAGTGATCCATTTTCTCCCGCTCGAAATCACTCCCGCCGCTCATTATCACCACTCCATCAAGTTCATTACCTCGCGGGCCGGCGTAAACAAAGAATAAACAACACCTCTCCCTCATAACCGTGCCCCTCTGACTCGGCACGACCCGCATGACTCTCCCGGGCCACCTCATCTCGGTTCCGACCCCTCACCCGCACGGATTCCTGCGAGGGAATGAAACAGAGAGAGAGAGAGAGGGATAGAAAAAAAACAAGGTGGGGAAATAATGACGCGGTTGGAGGGGGCTAGGGTTAGGGGGTGAAGAAAAAAAATACTTTTTCCCGCCTCGTCCGTGTTTGAGTGTTTAGGGGTGGAGCGGCGGGGGTAGACGGGGGTGCCGCGCGGAGGTTTTGGGACGCGCGGGGGCACAGGGAGTCTGTCGAAGGGGTCACTGGAGGTCTCCATCAACGCGGCGCGGGGATGGAACCTTGTGGTATAAGCCTCCCCGCCGTCATTCCGCACTCGGAGAGAGCGTCCATTAAAGCCGCATTAATTATACGACCGCACTGGTGGAGTAGGGGTTCAAGGGGGTTGGGTGGGCAGCGAGAGGCGCTATTTACCCTCCCTCCCGTGTCGGTTGTGGTGGCGCCGTGATCGCCCTCCGGGGTTGATTGGCGGGCAGTTGGGGGGGGGGGAAGGAGATGGTGGTGGAAGCATGCGGAAAGTGAGGTGGAGGCGAGGTGGATGGGGTATCGGGGAGAGGGGGGACGACTGGCAAAAAATTCCCGCCTCAGGAGCGAGCATCGGGGCGGCGAGAAAGGGAGGCACGTATTGCCGGCCGCTCGGAGGAGGGACGGGGGCAGCAGCATCTTCTTCTCTCGGGGGCCCCCGGAGGTCAGGCAGTCTGGTCAGCTCGCTTGAGGGGGAGAGAGAGGTGCCGGACGAGAGGGGGAGTTCCGACGTGTGAGGAGTGGGAGTGGCGTGGGAAGGGGGTCAGGACTCAGGGGGGCGTTGCGGGAGAGTGTGGCGGATGCCTGAGAGTACGGCAATTGGCGTGATCTTGAAGGGAAAAAAAAGATCGCTAGATGGGGTCAATCACGACCTGGCGAAAATCTAAGATTGAAGTGCTCTTGCTCAAAATATTTAGGTTGCTTGAAGAATATATAAAGGTAGCTGCACTTTGGCTCTGTCGGACCTCACGCATTAGTGCATTGGTAACATAATCTAACCGGAAATGTGGTGCATCATTATTATATTAGTGATTTCCAATAAATAGTTTTAATATCATTTTTATTTTTCACAAAAGTTTTTTCTTTGATTTGATTGGATTAATCTTTAGTATTGGAATAATGACAATTTATTTACTTTTTACGTTAATTTACGAAGAATTATCTCTTTATTAGTTTACCTCCCATGATATAAAATAGTTAATTCTTTCCATATAGCAATTATTGTGGGGACTTAGGAATTTTAATTCATATGCTACTTTGATGAAGTTTTCAAAATTCAAAACCGCATTTTTGCTAGAGGTAATGTGTAAATCATTCTCGAACTTTTAACTCATGTATGCTTTGCAATAGTTTCTATAAATTTTATCGCATCTCACGAGTGTTTAAAACTTTTCTCACATTTTATTCTGAATAGATCGTAATGCGAGGTAAATAATTTCTAAATTACAAATATTAGTGTGGCAATAATTTTCCTTCTTACATTATGGGGGAAATTACAAAACTCATCTCTCCGAAGAAGATGAATTTTCAAAAGCATGGGTATTAATTTACGCAGATTTTGGTAATAAATTTATTTTCGATTGGTTTTCACCATACGTTCGAATTATAATTACATTTTAACGTAGGTATATGAATACACAATTCTCTTTTCCCCATTAATAGGAATCTTCGCTCCTACATGAAAAATTGCGAAATAAAAGTGACTGGCTTCCATACTCTCGGAGAATCGGCTTCATAGGAAGCATGGAGGTCAAAGGTGAGCCTCTGCCGATGAGGTTATCCAGAGATGCGAAGAGAAAATGGGAAACGTAGGGGGGCCTCAAAGTATAAGAGAGAAAGATAAAGTACAGCAAAATATTTACTGCTGACTTTCAGGAATTTTTCTATCTTTACAAAGTATTTCTTAATGAATATAATCGGTCCTATTTATAAAACGCAATATTATGGTGGAGTTACTCCCCACAATATTGTTTACAATCAATTGAAAATCTATAGCGATATATACGTGAACAGGTTTTACTTATTTTATGGCATTTGATTATTAGTGCAAATATCAGTTCGGCTCAATAAATATCAATCTGTGAAAAATAAAGAGAGTAAGAATTTCAAAATTATTTTATTTATGAGTCCTATAAGTTAAATTTATTATTTTCGATAGAATTTAAGCATTTTCAACGTGCGCAACACTGATTTAATTGTTTCAATGATACAAATCCTTGAAAGTGTATTTTATTCAACCATAACCCTTGAAATTTCCAGAAACTATTTATATTTTTTTGTTTTTTTCTATTGATAAATGTTCTATTAAATTATTTTTGAGAAAACTTTAACACCAGTAATAAAATCTAACTTTTACTGTTCAATCACCTTGTATCGATCATTCCCTCTGCTCCAAAAAATTATCATTTATCAATTTAACATTAAAAGGTACACTCCTGTAAAAGATAACTTTATCGTATCCCATGACAACATTAATTTACTTATTTCTTCTTCAAGAATGGATTTTATCCGCACGACATTATTTGATATTTTATATCTGAGACACGTGTTTAAATATCTTTTCATCGCCTTTGAATACATTTATGTTCATCGCGTTTTCCATATTTGGAGTCGGTATTCAAAGGGAATCCATAATGGAAATCTCTCATTAAAAATTTTACTGGCGATAAGGAAAACGCAGTGCCATTTTGTTGTAATAGCGAGTGATATGTTAATGAATTGTTCAGTTGCTATTCCCAATTATAAATATGCAGCGTCTGAGAGGGTCGATCAATCCCATACTATTCTCATCTCTCGACCTTTGTTTCAACGCCACGTGTAATTTCTTCTTTTTCCTTACTCTTATTTCTTCCTTTATATTTATTTCTTAGGTTATGGGGAAATAAGTCAAGTCTTAATCGAGACCCGAAAAATTGAGACGCTTATCTTAATGCCCATCAGTCTTATTGAAATGATACCGGAATACCAGTTCTCTTCTCCTTTGTGTTTCCTGTGGAAGGAATGATTCATTTTATATCCCATAATATAGTCGCGTCACTGAGTAAACTGAGCCAAAATGCTTAAGCCCAATAGTTCTTTACAGCTTTCGTTATTACGCATTATCTAGACTGCTTCCCGGAGTGATCTAAAGGCTCATTCCATTTTAAAATTTTGTTTTATCAATGAATCAGGATACTTCATTTGTCGTTATTCTTTCATATTATTAGAACTTAATATTTTTGTTTTTATAATGAGGTTTTAAATGAAAAGGCGATTCAATTTGACTTAGAGCTCGAGGTAGCCTGGTGATATTTCTAAAAATGTTTCAGTTTTAATTTTACTTATGATGCCACAAATACTCTCTTTGAGAACAATTCCATGTGCCATATTTAATGATGAATCATTGCTCTGTCTTACAGTATTTTTTTGTCCTATAACCATCATATAATGATCATATTACCAAATTCAAGATTTAGCTATGCCTCGTGATGCTTTGCTCAATGACATGGCATAAATCTGTGTTGTTGGAAAACATAGGTTGTAGATCCAAGGAGTACCTTTAGGAGAGAAGTTTCGGAAGACGTTAAAAGAGTATATCTCTCGAAAAGAACATATCATCTGTGCCTACGCGAGATTATGAAAAGACGATAAAGGTTTTGGCATTCCATTCGGTATATTCTCTGAATATGGCCTAGCTTGTCTCACGGTAGTTAATTAATAAGTAACTGCTTAACTTGGAGCAAATGAGGGAACTTGGCAGATTCCCCTGTTTTTTATTTTTCTCGACGATGGCTCCGTCGCAAAGCAACATCATCACGTGATTGGGTCCAGTGGAATCGCGCAAGTAAGTGAAGTCTAGAGGAATCTCTTAAGTTTATCTTCCCATATTTACGTCTAGTATGAAAGACTTCCACCAATTAACGACTGAGATATTAGTATTTCCAAAATAATATCTCAGGCGTTGCTTGGCAGAAATTATGAGAGACTCCTCATAACTATTTAACTGTTTACTATTTTAATGGGATGGTGTTGGATTCATGCACACGAATTTCATACAAGGCGTTACTGAAGCGATGGCGCCGACGCCTTCTGAAGTAATTGCACGGGTGTCATCATGTGCTATGCTATAATGGCTATTTCTATGGTTTACCCTTATTAAAATAAGGAATATATGTCTTCATTTTATATTGGAATAAATAATTTTCACAAACTTTTAGGATGAGGTAAATAATTCATTAAAGTGCCACATTCCTTAATACGAGTATAATATAATTCCATTCATTTTTCATTGCATTTTTCATTTAATTTCATCATTGCATAAGCTCTTAAACTGAATCCCTGGCAGGAAAATTAGATCAGTCAGCCTGAACGCTTGCGTTGTTCATGGGAACTGAATTGAATGCATGGCATCTGTAACTCATCATGGATGACGGCGCGAAGTCTCGTCGATATGATTTTTAGCCGTCGCACAAGCTTTTGGTTGATTGGCAATCATCAAAGTTTCTTCGACAGAATCATAGTAAAAACTAAAGAATACCTAAATTAAAATGCACGTCGCATTTTGATTGATGATTTTAAATATGCACCAATTTACACCTTAATTTCTTGCCTAAACGGTATAGAAACAAATGGGATAATGATCTCTTGAATGTGAGCTTTTAACTTAAATTGTGGGACAGTCGCTTAATTAACCTAAATTTAACATTTATTTGATTTTTTAAACGTGCTTAAAGTCGTAGCTTATGCATACATATTATTTAATTAGGTAAGCGAGAGTCATCCGGATGCATGGTAGCTTCACCAACATCATAATGTCAGGAAGAGGGACCACATTAACACCCAGACATTAGAGAACTTAATCTTAAACCCTTACGCGCGTACAAAAAGGGCTCCAAAGATAACTTTACGAAGTTTGAAAACACATTTACGCATTCTTTTTTAAACAAAACACAAATGCTCCCCACTATTTCATCAACGATGTTCATATCAGATCTGGCTTGATATTTTTTCAAGTATTTATTTGCTCTAATATGACGAAACAGCCAAAGTGGGCTTACAGTGTTTCTTTAAAAATATTTCTTGTAAATTATTTGACACGCAAATAACCAACATATACTGCAAAAATTCAGAATTTCCCTCCGCTGAGTGCGTTCACGAACGGGTACTACTTTCCGGATGACCCTCGTAATTTGGTCTTCTTCTCCTGCGTCTTCTGTCCTGCTGCTGCTGGTTTTCCCTTGCAAGGGTTTCGTGGGATGACGACCGCGGAAGCCTTGCCTCCCCCGCTGCCGGGCACGACACACGGCCGATTGGGCCGAGCCCCGTAGTTGCCAGGACTCAAAATATCTGTATAGTCCATCATTTTAATCTTGGGAATGATAATTGAGGTGGTTTCCCGTTACCTTCCTCAATAGTGTTTTTAACGTGACACCATCACTTACTGGCCGCCCCACTGGGGTCAGACGCACAGCTCTAGGGGTCATCGAAACGCACAAGCCCTTCCACCACGTCAAAGTTGCCGAGGAGGGATATATATATATATATATATATATATATATATATATATATATATATATATATATATATATATATATACATGCAAACACACATACATATATGTCACCAAAAACACAGTAATCAACCCGAAGGTCGGTTTGGTTAGGTGATGGTAGGGTTCACCCAGTAGTAAGTATGAAAATCACACATCAGGGTAGGGGGCGGTTCCTTTCCCTGTGCCAGTTATGATTTCTCAGGAATATTTCCTACCCGAAAAATCACCTGGCATAAGTGTATCTGCAGGTGCCCAGAGTGACTTGAAATCGAACCCGGACCCTCCGGTTAGTAGTCCAACACTCTAACCCCTGGACTACCGCGACCCATACATATATATATATATATATATATATATATATATATATATATATATGTATATATATATATAAAATGGGCTGACACAGTATAACTTGAGAGTCTCTCTTGAAGAAGGCCTCTGAGAGGGCCGGAAGCTCGAACAATTTACCATGTGAGTGTCCTTTTAAATGTTGCTATTCTATTCTATTTGTGTTATATTGTGTCAGCCCATTATTGTGCCACTCGTGTGAGTTTTTCCGTACAAACGTTATATATATATATATATATATATATATATATATATATATATATATATATATATATATATATATATATATATATATATATATAACGATTGTCCATATATAACCAAAAACCCAACACAAACTTTCCAAACCGAAATTCGGTCTTTTCTCCTCCACTCCGGACCAGAAGAAGGCCTAACCTCCCAAGACATATCCCTACTTTCACCTCCAAACCCCAGAACACCCCAGTTTTATCTCCTCCCAAAAATACACAAACCCAACATCCCCTGTCGTCCTATAGTTTCCAGTTACAATTCTCCCACCGAAAGAATCTCCGCATTCCTTGACCACCACCTACAACCACTTGTACTCTCCTTGCCCTCCTTCACGAAAGACACGTACCACTTCCTCGACCTCGGCTGGCGCGTCACAATTGATGACATCTGTGAGCATTTTCCCAATGTTTCTCGAACAATTGTTCATGAAATTGTTAAACACCATCTGCATTATGCAAAAATTTGTGCAAGATGGGTCCCTCGCGTATCTCAATGAGCTGGCGGCGAAGGACTATGCAGCAGGAATACAGAAACTTGTCACACGTTATGACAAATGCCTTAATTTGCTTGGAGATTATGTTGAGAAGTAGTTTAAAGTATCCTCTTTCAAATAAAATTTTTTATGTTTGTTAATATTTACTTTTGTGTCTTTATTTCACGAACGGGTACTACTTTCCGGATGACCCTCGTAGTTTGATTAACTTCAGTTAATTCCATGTGGCTCATTTACGTTTATTAAAAAATGAAAGAGTTCGTCTTGTGTTTGATCTTCTGACATACATTCCTGCCCGGCAATTGTGCCCCTCAAAATACCACCACTTCTCATTCAAACTTCCCTGATCGTTATATCGTTTCAGCTGTTGTATCGAGTGGCAATTACGCTACTGATCATACTTCCGGCTTGCTCACTTATAACTGTGATAAAGACTTTAGAAAAGTACCAGTTTTCTCGTGTTAAACGTAGTTAATGCGATATAATGGTGTAATTTTATGAAATTAATTCTACATAAATTATAACCCATATTACCATTTAAGTGCTTGTAATTATGCTGATATTAAGATTAGCAGAGCAGCCATTCCCTGAAATGCTAAGTTTTTGTTAACTATAAAAGCTGTATCAGATATGATGTGTTTTGCTCTCCTGACTATGCGGAGCATTTAGAGACGGATACAAGAGTCGTTTGAATACATATGTTAACTTGGCCCAATGTTTCGCGGTTTATTATATTTCTTATTCTACGAAAAAATGTTTTCATCGATTAATAGGCTCAACGTGTATCGTTCATTGTGCCTGTTTTCTGGTTCTCAATCGAAAATTCAATAGTATCTGATATCTGTAAACTAACGTGTTACTTTACGTAAACCTTAACGTAAAGTACTTCTAGTGGTTGAACCCGCTAGATAACGAAAATATTCATGCATCCTTCTTAATTATCAGTAGAAGGTAATTCTCGAGTAGCATTTTTGTATCACGTTCTTTATCCGATCGTATCTGAATGCTTTTGTTTCGGATTCATTGTGGTTGCATATGGTTATTAATCTTTTCCTCTGTATCATTAATTCATAGGATAAATAGTACGCTCATTTATTAAATATAAACTGCAGTGTTAGTACGATAATTGATGCGCATATTAATGATTTGTGTATCTTTCAATTACTAATTATTATTTCACATAAAAAACCACAATTATGCCATTTTAGCGAGTTCTTCGGGTGGGATTCCAGACGGCTTCCATTTTGGAACAGTCTGGTTCAAAAGCAGTGCGTCATGAACAAAACTAGCAGGTCGTGGGAATTTCTTAGCCTCTGCTCATTATCGTTAACAAGAAAAGATGGGCACAAAGATTTCGTGCTTGAAATATCACCATGATTACGTACATTGTAAATCACGAAATTCAATCCTTTTGAAATTATTGCAAGCCGAAGTCGCTGAAATTAACGCAAGGACCCTGAATCAATGTATCAGTCGAAGGTTAAGTGAAATTAAAGTAAAAACCGTGAGATACCATAGCTGTTTTTTTATTCTTTTGCATTACTTTTTACTGGGAGACAGTGAAAACTCCGGCGCAATCTGGTCGATACTACTACGCTGCATTACTAGGTTGCACTCTCTATGAGTAATGTGGGGGGGCCATCATTGTGTGAGGTAAGCATCATATTTTTCCCATCCAGTTGACGAGGTTATCCCCTTGTCCTATCCTCGCATTTAATCTCGCCGTGTCTTCTGGTCCGATTACACTTTCCAATTGAAAACTTTTTCAGGCGCCTTACACGATGCTTTCAAACGAGAGTGATCATAACATTTTCATGCATATAATTTTTAGCTTACAATTTTAATTTTATGCCATCCAGTAAGTCTAATGTGTAATGTACATAAGGTATATGTTTCATTTGTTTGACTCTAGTATTGCGCCATCGACAGTCTTGCAATTGGAATCCTGTTCAGTATAGCAACGATGGATGTATCACGTGAGGCTTAATTTAATTCTCCATTGAGGCTTCACGCTTCATAGACATTTTGCTTTCGCACGAAACAATCATTATGCGAGGCGTACTTAATGTTACAGGACATTTTCGGAAAGTCTGTCCTTCTTTTAACACAGCTAAAAGATAGTTAAAAATATTAAAATAGGAGACACAACAATCGCAAAGGAAGGTGAGGTGAGTATTATGGAAGTAAACATTAACACCACCATTGCGAGAAATATCGTCAAATAACGCTAGCAACATGATGAGGATTGGCGAAAATTGAATTGGATGTCATCCAAAATATTGGCAGCAGGTAAATTGTGTATGCATATTCCATGTTATTGCATATAAGGCATATTTCTGCGGGGTGAGTTCCGAGACTGCTCATAGTCGAACAACAGGACTTCCGCCTGCAGATTTGTTCGTGGTTGAAATTGATGCAATAGGAAAATGAATAGTTTTTCGAAGGTTAATGACATTTAAACACATTATTCTGATAATGACAACAAACATTAATATTTTACGTCGAAATCTCCAGCACCAAAAATACCCGAAACTTCTGTTTCGGGTATTTTTGCTGTTGTGTGTGTCATGGCCTGCTGTGACAGTCATGGTCGTATCATTTCTCGTTCTTCAGGGAATATATCAGCATGCCGTGGTAGCTCATGTGACTGTAAAAAGAGGATATTATTAAGATGCATTAGAATTGCTCCAAAACCATCACCCGCATAAGTGATCAAAAACAACAGGCTTGATACCATACCACGCGTATGCGCGGCCACGCTGCTTTTGAAAATCTCTCGAAAATGAAAGTGAAGTGTGTCCTCGGCCTCCGTTTAATCCAGACCTGGTTTGATGTGACTATTTCATTTACTTTAATGTGAAGAATAAAATTCGGCGAAAGCATTGATAATCTTCAGAATCCATTGGCTTCATGTCGTTGAGACGATTTAAAAGCCATAAAAAATGGCTTCTAGCATGTCCTCAAAGACTAAAAAAAAGGTAGAGCCAGTAAATTACATTCAATGGGGACCACTTAGAGAAGGACCGTCACAGTTTTGAGGCCGATTTCGGGCATGTGTAGAAAAAATAATAATTTTACATTGTACAGCCCTTGTAGAAATTTGAATGGATATGGTGGAGTTTTCATGGAAATTACGGATGGCAAAGGAAACTTCAAAAGCTTCCCACGAAAAATTAGAAATTTCCCTTTATATTTTTGACAATCAACCCACGACTCATATCGAGGAGCGTCCGCGTTCACTTTGTGAATCGCCAAGGAGGGTCATAATTGGGATATGATGCCAGCATTCTTAATCCTTCCCTGCTCTCGAGGGGAGAGCTAAGGGTGAATTAATTGGGAGTATCGTGGGGACAACAGATCTACCGTTCGGGAGCCCTCGGGGCCGCTTCCTCTGTCCGGCGCGCCCCTGGCCTCGGCTACCGCCTTCAGCCCTTCTCTTTATCTCCTCGGGCCCGCGACGTTGGTGGAAATCGCGCCTGGGAGATGCATTGTGCAGTTGGGGAGAAGAGGGGACGACGGAATGTGGGAGGTGGTCTTCTTGACCGACTCGTTTGGGATAGACTGCGTGTCCGCGGGTGTTGCTGTCTCATTATTCGCGGCCTTTCAACCTCTCCCCCGCCGCCTTCTATCCCACCACCCCATCCACCTCGACATGGCGCAAGGGTTGGAGGGGGAGAGGTAAGCGTTGGGAAAAAAAGAGGCATTTCCTTAAAGGCTTTTGTCCGAGGCGCGTTTTCCGAGGATTCGTGGAATTTAAGACGCGGCTTGAGCCGTCGCTTAAGGCCTCCGCGACGGGCATTTTTGCGGCCGTTCCTTCTTCCTCCCTTACCTCCTCGCTTTTTCCGATGGCACCTCCGCTAAAGGCGAAAGAGGTGAGACTGTTAAATGTTAAAGAGGCTTTCTTAGGAGCTGCCTTTGAGTGCTGGGGAATGTAAGCCGCCTTGTCGTTACCTCAGTTCTGCGGCAGTTGTGAATTGTGAATGCTTTTAACACAATATCGGTTATAATTTACTCTAAAACTCTTTTTCGCAATATCCTCACTTTTTATCACTTACTCTCTCCTCTTCTCCAATTCAAAGCTAGAAGAAATAATTTTACGGCAAGCTTAAATCACTCAGATATATTGTTTTCCTTTAGTCAGAGGAATAACTACTGCCTCCTTACACTGAGAAACCAACACCAAGCTGAGATGAGTTTTGGAGATGGAAGTATATGTTCATTTGACAAGAAAAGTAATCGACGTTCACCGAGTTTTAGGCCAAGTAACTAAGTAGCCCCAGTAAACTGCGGTACATTTTACCGGTGCTGGAAACGTGCCAATATAATTTATAATTTCGATTTTTGGCACTTTCCCAAATTTACCATCACAAGAAGCAATTTTTCATTACAATTTAAGGAGTAAGAGGGGGAATTAATAGCCATTCGATTTTTATATTATTCCCACTTAAATAACAATATATAGAGGACCGATTCAGTTCCGAAGACTTGTAAGAGCATAGAAAACAGAATTTATATAAATAAAAGATGTTGTTCATTTTTGTCAGTCATTCATTCATGATGAGAATTTTTAATTGATGCGACAGGGCAAGTGTGGAATCTTCTATAATTGTTAGTCACCTCAGGAGTGACGATCTGTTCATACCCACCTGATGACGGGAGAGCAAAAACAAATCCCGCAAAAAAATCGACGTGACGAGTAATAATAATTCGAAACTAATCCACTGAGGAGGTAATTAATTAAAAAGGACGCCAGCTTCCGCCTAATAAAATCTCCCAGGCCGTCAACGCGACAGGGACGCTGCAATCTGAGCACTCACGCCATGACTTTGGCCGAATCAAGAAGATAATTGGGGTAAATTGTTGAAGAGGGAATGGGAGCGAGAGAAAGGTGGACTGAGGAAAGGGCCAAAATGGGAGGACATCTGAGGGGAGAGAACGAGAGAAATGCGTGGCATTAGGAGCGGTTTTGGGGTGGGGGAGGATAAGGGAGTTAAGGAGCGGGAGATGTGAAGAGGGGGGTCGGCAAGTGAATGGGAGTCTGGTGGAGGGAATTGGAAGATGGAGAGTGGACCTGTACTTGCATTGTCGCCGTCAGTGATGAAGTGTGAAGGCAGCTTGGGGAATGCTCGAACGTCCGGCCTATCTCCCATTGCCACCGCCACGCCAATTCCAAAGGGCCAGCGGAGTGGTTTCCCAACCCGTTTAAGGATGGGTCGGGGTAGCAAAGATTCCAGGTTTAGGTGGTGATGGAGGAGGATGAAAGGGTGAAAGGGTAAGTGAGGAATAAAATGCGCGTAAAGGAGTGGAATGGGAACATTTAAAAAAAATCTTGCTAATATATTCAGGCATTACGTGGTTAAAAATACGTGATTACAGTCATGGTGAATGAATTCTTGAAGAAGGAGGAAGACGATGTATTATAAATATAAGCTAAAAATTAGGTAATAGAATTCAAGTATGTATGCAATAATTTACGCGGAAATTGGGATAATGATGACGAGAGTAATAGGAGGAGAATGGCGCTCGCAAAAGAGATATTTAAGCACTAAAAGTGTGAATGCATTAATGACAATAACTCTGAGGATAGATGCAAAAAAAGCATTGGTAATTGATTGGAGTGGTCCTATGAATGTTCCAATTCCCGTTACTCAACTTCCAGTTTTATCTTTTCTGCCAATCTTCTACTGTTAGACCTCTTTCTTCCGTGGCCTTTTCAATGTCCTGTTTCCAAGTGAATACGCGCCTGCCTTCTCTTCTACTGGACGTAGAACTATCATTATAAACTCTTTTAGACCATATCTGATCGTCCATCATCCTCAAACGGTCTTACTACTCAAACCATTTCTCGTCGATGTTTCCATTTTCATAAATTCATTGCTTTCGTGCATAATTTGCCTTCCGGTCTCTTTCCAAATTGTTCTAATCTCGATGCAACCTTCGTTGAAAAATCATCATCTTACAATTAATTTAGTGGCTTAGAACCTCGAAAAAAAAACCGCCTTGGAAAAATGACGGCTTAAATGAAAAGATTAATGGAGACTTAAATATGGAACGTGGTTATCTAGGCGTCCAAATGTACTGGCAGGGAGAGCATACACACGAAAGTAATAGTAGTTGATGGAGTTGATGAAAGGTTCAGCAGAGTACATACTTGTATGATGGAGAACGGGGATGCGACGGAGAGAGGGACACACTTTGAAAAGGGCATTCTCTCCCAATATCCCAAAACTGCTCTTCTTTCATTCCGAGACTTCTCTCCTTCTCAGTTTGGCCATCGTCAGCTCCAATTCCCGGACCTCGTTCGCAAACTCTTCCCGTTTCGCAAATCACCCCATTCGGTTCCCCGATCGCCTCCCCGCGAGTATCCTGCTTTCTCTCTCTACCCGTCTCTCTCTTTCCCTCCCACTCTCGTCCATTCCCCCGCCGAGACCCGGTTGATGCCCCATGTGAAAGAGGAGGAAGCGTTGTTATCCTCCCCAAATTTCGCGTGTGAGCCGTCTTTTTCGGATTTTTCCTCGTAACGACCGTTTGGAAAGTTGAGAGAATACGCCGAAATTCCACCCGTCGTGCCTAATGTGCTGCGGTGAAATTGCCGGCGGGGGAATGTTTTTTTTTGGAATAGAGCGCACGGTTCCAGAATACAATATCATCGTCGAGGGGGCAGGTCGTTCGTTGAGGTTCCCTTATATATGTCGAGAGGAGAAATTCGTCATTGTTAGAGATTAAATACGTGGTGGCTTGATTAGAACAAAAAACGATGATTGTGGTAGCATTTGACGAATCGATGGAATGAAATGAAATTCCGTGATTGTTTTTCTTCAATTTTTTCGATCAATTTCATTTTAATGACTGAAATAATTGGAGGTCATGGGAGGAATCCTGGAATATGCTAGGCTCAGGGTAACTAAAAGCCTCAAAAGCAACTTCACACCGATTTTAAGTGGTGCGCAATTTTGGACAATGATGATGGAATGCTAAAACTGATTTCAATATAATTATTTTTTTTACTTTCACCATTAATACGGAATTTAAGCCCTCATAAAATTCGTAGCTGAAACTATATTTGATAATACCAGTGGCTACTGGAATTGGACATGATGGAATTTTATTGTTGCTCCGATATGACCGGAATGTTTAAATTCTCACCGCCATCGTCAATATAGCTATTTCATTAAAAAGAGGAAAAGCAGGATAGGACTAATGAGTCATTTAGGAGTACCGTTTCAATTTTTCGGCAAGTTTAAAGAATGACGTTGACTCAAGCATGCATTTTTTTGGGCAACGCCTGTCTAAATTGTCGCCGTATCTCGCTAAATTTAATTCCTTCTTAAGTTTTAACTCACATCAATCGCTTTGTAATTTTGGCATTAAGTTTCTCAATTAAAGAGTGCATTGCTATGAATTCAAATTCGTTTCATCAAAAACCTACATATAATGCTGCGTACTTCTGGGATGTAACATACGAGCCACCTGGTAAGGAGGTGCATTTTATTATGCCACATATGTGGATTGTTTTATTCAGTGCTTATAAATAAGAAAAACTGACAAAAAATCGTCCCTTTTAAAAACATCTTGGGGTTTTTCATTATATATGACCAGGAACAGTGCAATGTGAATTTTTCAATAAAAATTAGTAAACATTTCCATTTATAAAAATATAGCCTCATTTCAAACAAACAGAAAGCTATTTTAGGAGTAGAACTCTTCGATTTAATGCCAGTGGTTTGATACCTTGTTATTTTTCGAACAGTTGCAGGATACCAGGGAAATATTATTTCTGGTATCCAGTTTGTGGATAGTTTAAAAAGAATACAATGTAGCTACATGATCTTTACAAAATGTCTAAATCTCGAAAATCCCTAAAAACGTCGCCGCAGGATTGTTTCAAATTAATATATGCAAATAGCAATGTAAAATCGTCATACAATGGCTTCCGTGATTAACCAATACTAAAAAAACTGAAGTCGTAACTTTTGTCAAATTTATTAATTCGTTCGTGGTTCTGGGCACAGCCACTTGAGCAAGCGACTGGCTACAGCTCTACCTTTGATAGCCTTTAAATTGCGTATTTGAAAATGTGAACGCGCGTATTTTTGAACAGCCTTTCAAAATCCAGGTACATACGGCAAACCAACCGTAGATTATATCAGGGGATGCAAAAGGTAACGGAGAAGAGAAAGCATAAAGAAATTGGAGTGGAAAATGGTACATGGGTGGTCGTTGAGGAAGTGGTCTATGAAACCGAGTTTGTTAGGAGGGCCTTCAACGTTAAATTCGTTCGTGGAAATTGAAATTTCCAAATCTATCGGTCCCAGAATAGCTATATTTCTCTATTGTCACACTCATGATCTGTTCGTGAAATATGATCCTGGTTAAAAATGATAAGAGTGACGCTTGACTGTGAATCCACCTTCTCTCTTTTTTTAATAATTTCACTTATGCGCATACAATCCTCTCCACAAGGATCCTAATCGTTGACGCTGAAAAATAATCGCACCTCCCCTAACTTTCTTTGAGCGAATGCCTAATTATTTTTTTCTCCGGAGGGCTCTAAGATCATTCAGTTGCCGTTCATGAGTAACTAACTACCATTCGTGATGCCGTTGCACGCAAATTAAAAAAAAGCTTATTCGGCCGTGACTTGGAAGCGAGCGAGAGAACCGTGGTAATTGGGTTTCCACGGTAATCCTGTAGGAAGGAAGAGAGAGAAGCTCGACCCTGCTCCCATCCTCCTCGTCGCCTCCAGTTCCCCTTTACCGCTCTTTGGCGGGCATTTCCGTCGCGACCTCGAGGGGTGTGTGAGAATTATCCGTGGCTATTGCCGAGAAACGGAGGGAGGGATTGTGGGACGGGAGGGGGGGAATGGGGGACACAGAGGTACTCCGGCGACAACAAGGGAAACAAGAGGAGCGCTTCGTCGCTGGAGCGAGAGCGACTCCTCCGAGGCGGGATGCTTTTAACACCACGGGTCGACGCTGAATATCCTTCCTTAGCATAATCGGAGCTCGTGATCTCAGCTGATTGGGATTCGGATACTGCTAAAGCGTCTCTTTTTACGCCGCCTTACACCCCTCACCCCCTCCTTCCCTTGAATCCTCCTCCCACAAACGCCGTTTTCCTTTTTCCCTCTAAAAGTTTTCCGCGTTTTGTTGTTCGCCTATCTGCCTTCCATTCCGTGTCCCCCCGCCCTCCGCAAACCATGCAGGCCATCACCAACCTCTCCTCGTCCCTCCACTATCCCTTTGCCTACAGCGTTTCTCAGTACAATCCCACCCACCCACCGGTTCCCTATTATGTTCGAACCGATGTTCCCAGTCCATCTTCCATTTTCTCGCTTTTTCCCCCTCCTCTGGAAACTCCGTCCAGTTGCGCATTCATTTTGTCCCCTCCCTCCCCCATTCTTCCTCGCCCTCCCCGTCTCCCCTTCCTTCGATTCCTATCCGAAAGGTGTCTCTTGGGGTGGACGAGCCGCCGTGGGCTTGGGAGTGGTACTGTCGTCTCCTCCCGCGACCGAGCTCCATTCCTCTCTCTCTCTCTATCACCCTTACCATCCCTCATCCCTTTTCCCTATCCCTCTAGTTTTTCCGTCACAGTCTTTTCTCCTCTTCTCCACTCCCCATTCCTCTGTCTCTCCCACTTTCTACAACGGGGGTGGGGACGTGGGAATCCAGAGGTGGATGAGTGTATGCGCGAATTGCACCGAGAGCTCTGGGGTGCCTTCGACGCCTCCCGGCGCGACGAGCATATATTTTTCCTCAAAAACGCACTTTTACTTTGCTCGTTCCGGCTTCCCAGCGATGCTCCGTGGAGATACGGCCGAAGAATAATGGAGAAAATTTCAGATTGGATTTTATTCCGGGAATCCGGATCCCTCGTCTGGATCACCTCGAGTGTCCAGTTCGCTCTCGGGGCTCTTCGCCTCTGGTGTTTTCAACTTTCTTTTATTGGTGTTCGGTTGAAGCGCGCAGCTTTGCGGCTCATAACCATTGAATATTAAATGGTCAATTACGAATTCGTGCCCCTTATTGAAATACTACCTCTCTAATAAGGAATCATGTACATATCCCTTTGGCTCTTACCTTGCGTGTCTTGCCCCGAGTATAAAATTACCAAGATTTTTTATGATATGTCTATGCCTGTTATACTATTTTAAAAAGTCATAAACTGGATCACTTTAAACAACGAACTAATATCTAATTTTACTTAAAATTTATACTAAAAAATTTATTTCATAGTGTAATGCACCATTTAATCATTATTTTCACCATTTTAATACCGTTTACATTTTCATAAATTCAGTACATTATGTTTCTTATGGTAAATATTTGTCATTAATTGGAACTCCTTAATTGGTTTTGGGTCACAATCTCATCTATCAGAGGTATTCTGCAACCGATGATATAATTCAGTGCATCATGATATATATTTATTTTAATGGTAGCCGGTTGCCATTGTTTGTAGTTGAGATAAAATCGCAATGTTTTGTTTTTATCAGAAGTTGCTGGAAAAATCTCCCTCGGACGCGTTGGGGCACAACCTTAAAAAAATTCAAGATCTCCGTATAGAACGTACTCTTGGCGCAAAATATGAGAAATGGCAAAAAAGCAGACAGGCATCACTGGATACATTCTGCAGTTGGAAATAAAATTTGTAATTCTTTTAGACAATTTGAGTTTAAAGACCTGCTGATGGTAATCTTTAACCAAGCCTGGATTGTGAAAAATAAATGTTAAGTGGGAAAACAAAGTTACGCTTTTCATAACAGTGAGTTGAAGTGGTTCAAATACTTGCTTTCGCTGCACCAACTCCTCGTCCAGCAATGCTCTACCCCCTTCCCCTCATCACGATGGGCGGCGACGAATCTTCTGAGACGACCCTTGATCACGTGAAACTCATGAGGGGGAATTTCAGGCATCCCCACCGGGACCGTTTTTTTCTCCACCGTTCCCTCGCTGTATACACGTCCCCATTATCGATGTACCCTATTTCGCACGGCTAGCAGCTCTCCGGAACGCCTAGTGAATGCTTTAGGGGAAGAGGGAATGGGTAAAAAAAATAACCAGAAGCCTCGCGGACCCGCCCGGTTCCCATGTTGCGGGCAACTTCGAGTCAGCTGCGGGAGGCGGGCGAAGGGTTGTTGTCCGAGCGACGGCCAGTGGTGGATCCACGCGGGAGTCGGGGACGCCGTCGGAGAGGAGATTATTGTGGGGGAGGGACGGCTCTCTCCAGTGAGAGATAAAGAGGGAGAGGGTGGACCAAGGTGAGGTGGTGTGTATGGGGAGGAGGTAGGGACGTAGAGAGAAGGAGGCATAGAGAGAGAGAGAGAGAGACTCTTTTGCATCCTATAAGCGCGCGCGTTCGCGGAAGAGGCAGTATATTTTGCGATGTCTTCCTCGTGTCCACTTCCCTGGCTAGTCTCGACAACTTTTCCGTATTCTTTTATTTCCATGAAAATGGGAAATCCCATGTGGTCCCGTGCACATCATCGGCTACTCGTTCTTGGATCTTACCATGAGTCACTTTTTTTTATTTCAGGTTTTATTTATACCCATGAGGAAGGGCTATAGGATATTCATAGGATTTTCTAGATCAATGTTGTTTCATTTAACGTTGGAAGCGAATGTTAAAACGGTAAGGAGAACTTTTTTCAGCAAGCAGTTTCCCTAACTTGAGCGTAATTTTTGTACATATATTTTTTATTATTCATCGGCCATATTACGTACATGAATCTAATATCCTACATATTTGTATCGTACAATCACGCTTGGAATGCCACAATTGCACCTACATATACATTATGGAGTAATATGATGTATATAAGTTGGACCACAACATAAGTTATGGTATAATTAGATATAATACACGGTTTCTTAATTCTTCTTAAATATTTCTTGAAGAATGCGACTCTAAATTGTGATTGTCTTCTGGCATTCAAAGATATAACTTCTTCAGTTTTGATTGGACTAAATTTGAGACTAGTTATGTAGGAATATTATTTGCCCGTCAAGTATTAAAAAAATATTTTGTTGGTTTTATTTGAAGGGGACTCAAAAATACTTAACGTCAATTTCTCAAATCGCAGTGCGGAATAACCCAAATGTATCATAATGGTGGTATTGTTCTCGAGGAGATAGATGGATTGCATTAATATTTTTCCCTATTGGCGTGCCGTTCCTGGCCGCGCACCAGTTCAACGCGTGCCTATTTATCTCCGCCCCGTGCTGACCAGGAGATATCAGGAGTGAAACCCGGAGTTTAGGTATCCCCCGTCCTTTAACCATTCCCGGCGTCCACTTCCCGCCCACCCACCCACAGACACACTCACGAACACACGCACTTGCCCCTTTCGGGTGATGAGGGGTGGGGGATGAAATTCCTTTGTTCTTATTTATTTCCCTCGGCCATCTCCCTCCCATCCAGTTCTGCTCCCGTTTGCGAGGAAAGGTGGGTTGTTGAAGGCGGTGGGGGTCGAGTGAAGGAGGTTGTGCGGGACAGTGGGAGAGGGAGGAGGGGGTGGCGGAGGCTGAAGAAGGCTGGGGCAAAGGCGGGGCGATGTCGGGGAGGGGGTGAGTGTGTATGTTTGCTTTCAGGGGAAGGAGGCGGGATCGCGATTGTTGGGGGGGGGGAGCGTGGAGGGTGTGGGGCGGGCGGTCTGTGCCTCTGGGACGCGAGGGAGGCGAAGACGAAACACGATCGTTACATACTAACACGAGTAGGAAGAGGGGGTACACCTGCTGCCGACGCTCCGCTCTCTCATCTGACCACCACCCCTTCCCTTCCCCCGTATCAACCCCCCCCCCCCCCGCGCCCCGAGACCTCCATTCCTAACAACCAGACGTTTCTATATTTCTTTCCTTTTCCCCACCAATTGTGTTCGCTCTCACACTTGCTTGCTTCCATTTCCCCCGACTCCCGCTCAGAATGCCCTGCTTCCTATATACTATATCCCTTCCATCCCTCTCTTTCTCCACCTTGCTTCCTCCTCGGCACGCATTTCTAGTATTTATTTACTCTTATGTGGGCGATTAGACCAGTGGAAAGGTGATAAATAGTTCGCCTTCCTCAGACTGTGATTCAATCTCTTGCCGCGATCATGATAACCGTGTATGTTTCTTGATTTTCTCTCCCTTTCTAAACCAAATTAAGCATGCTATGATATCGAAATCGGTGCGAAATTGTTGTAATGAAACGTATGTCTTTTTTTTGTTGTACTCGGTTGGAGTGAAGGGCGGAACGTGTTCGCAATGGAAAATGAAGAGTGTTTTCCCGATTTCGTTTCCACGTATTGTGCTCGTGAGAAAAAATATATACTGTCAATGAGTGATGGTATTAGTTACTTCTTGGATATGGCCAGAATGATCAATGAAGAGGCGAACACTTTCTAAATTTGTTGATGAAACTGGTTCATTTGTTTCGTCTGCTATTAATGTTAATCTGAAATTGAAATTTCTACTTTAAAAAAGAGCAAAGTCATTGCAAATGTAAGATCAATCAAATTCAAAATGATTGCTTCTCCAAAATAACAATTTGTTCATCGAACGAAATTGGAAAAGTGTCTGCGATACTATTTCTATCAATTCTGTTTAATATTTTTTAAGAGTCCATTATACCAAATATAAATCAACCTTGCAATGTATATTTATACTTCGTACCATTGAATCTAATCCGGGCTTCTGAAGCCTGACCTAACTTTGCCTTAGGGTGGTCTAGTGAAATCTTCCGTTCAAATGAAATTATTTTACTTTCCACAAAAGAAAGTTGACTAATTGCTCTTTGATTTACGGTGTGCTATGTTTATACCCATCGTGGGTTCCGGTTCTTTCAGATTTAAAATGATTTCTCTAAAAGGTAGAACAATTATTTAATGCTGCCTATTCTAATTTTAATAAATAAACATTTCGAATCCCGAAACACAATATAAACTTTTATTAAAACGAGAAATTATAATTTATCTTGAGAGTGAATTTATAAATCCTTTAAAAGTTTATATTTGTGTCATTAAAAGATGTATAAATTTTCCTTTGACATCGCTGATTTATTTAATATTGCACTACTTTTTTATTATTGTTTCATTTTTATTAATCCGATCTCATTTGATTTTATAAATGACAATGATAGAAGTGAACAATTGTACCAGCAATATAAATCATGAAGCACTCCTACGCATGTAAGTATGAACTAAATCAAATTTTTTATTTCGTTTTCCAATACATAAGTCCATGAATATATAGTATTTCCTCAGCAGTCGGTCATTTTAATTTCAGGTGAAAGTTGCTGCTTCATTGTCTAAATCATGTTCAGATTTCTTCGTGCCCGCTATCTATTTCAGATAAATTTACTCATCTGTAATTGGACCATTTGTCATCATCATCCGATTAAATAATGATTATGGGAAGTCCGTGTTGCCTCTTCGTCGTTCACTTCCACAACACTTCCAACCTACCCTCCATTCGTTCTGCATCAATTACTTTCCCATCTCCTCATTATATCTGTCACCCTTACTGTCTTCCTGAATTTATATATATTATCATCCCCTCTTATCTGTCATAATCCTTTCGGCAACGCCTTTCTCAAACATTCATGATCTCCACGATTCTTTTTACGGGAATTATTTCCACTGGTCCACCCCATACCTTCCAAATTTAATGTTCATTTTACATTCCCCATTTTTTTGATAATCTCATTAACTTAATTCTCTTGCAATTTACGGACATCTAATATTACACGAACACACACAAACCCTGGTTCTTCAATGTGCATAGAAATGTTTGTAATTGGTTGACTGACTAGTCGTAGATCCCCCATTCGTAGCTCTAATTTCCTCGATAAGCTCTCCTTCCTGAATCTAACGTCTCACGTCTATCCCTTCTCTTGCTATTTTCATTGTCTCCGCGGCAAAAAATGCAATAAAAAGACGCTGGCGGTAATAGCCAATGCTGTCTTACTTCTTTGGCTATTAAATCCCATCCAAATTCTCTACTAACAACTATTACCGAGACAATACTATTGATACAAATAATTGGTAAAATGCGTCTGTGGCTCCATTCCGTATTACGGGCGGAGGGATCACGAATATAAGATTAGAGAGATAGACTGCAAGGCTGATAGGTTTAAATGGTCATTTTTTCCAAGAACAATAAGAGACCAGAATGCTTGTAATCGAAATCCCCCACTAGTCGGCTCGACATAATAAGTATTAGCCTAAAAGGAAGCGACTACGCACGGTTATACTAGTATATTTATAATTTTTTTTGCAGGTTCCCCCCACCTTTCCCCTCCCATTTGAAAAACCCTAACCCCCTCATCCCTTAGCCTTTCCTCCTGGTGCTGCACCCCCTGCCACACACCTTTTTGGTGGCTCGCAGGGTATTGATGTAGATGTAGATTCCACTCCTATACCATACGTGATGGATTTCATTGAAATAATCTGCCTACATTAGTTAAAAAGCTTCCATGTGAACGTAGAAAAGAAATATGGGCGTTCTTTGTTATTTATGTTATCTTTGAGAAAGAAAATCAGAACATAATAATATGATATTTTTAATTAAACTTCCCATGGGCTCGCGGTGTGCACTATAAATACATGAGCAATTTTTTATCTCAGAAATAACTGTTTAGTTCCATCGGATAGGGTAATTTAGCAAATAAGCAAGCATTTCTTGAATTGAAGAATAATAATGAAGATCAGCAAATGGGAATTAATGATTTTAATATTTTTATGACTCCTACAGCATGAATTTGTAGCATTCCAACTGATTCAACAGTTGTTATTTCACCATATTTTTCGTAACGAATGGGAGGGGCTTAGTATTTTCTCTAAAAGTGTCTCCCAGAAAGGAGAAAATAATTTTGTTATTGCAGCCGCTTAAGACTTGAATGGAAGTTATAGATCAAGACGGCAAGAAAAAAAATCGTAATTTCATCATTTTAGGTGCGCGTAGGAATCCACTTTCAACTTTAAATGGTTATCAGATTTCCAGTTTCCAGCCTTCAATTTTCTGTGAACCTCGTTGAAGACTTAAAAGTTCGAAATTAAGAACATTTTGGAAGCCAGATGCTTTTGCGCTCGCCATTTGGAATCATTTATTTGCGTGGGAGTCCGTCCGCCGAATAACTCCCGTGCAATCTCATCCGAGCAGCATTTCGATCGAAGCTAGACTCACGATTACACGAATTACACGAATCCAGCGCACGCTCCCCCAGCGCAGGGTCTCTTATTCCTATTGGACTCGCGAATTAATGCCCCTTCCCAACCATCCTCCCCTCCCTCACCGCCCTGAGATGGAGCGAACGCGAGAGCAAGATTGAGTAATTTGTACGCCTGGGTCGAGCACCTCCAATTTCTCCGCACCTAACTACTCGCACGGACGCTGGCTCCCGTTTTTTTCGCCACCTTTGCAATCCGAAATGTTTCGCTCTCGGTTTTGCAACTATTTTTCACATCCGAGGGTCCCTCGGCCATACATATTTTTTCATAGCGCCGCCTCGACTCCGTTTTGTTTCAACCTCTCCGCGGCCCGCAATTCTCCGCCCGCCCCGGACTTTCTGAACTCTCTTTGTCCCCTCTCGAGGTAAAGGCGGCAATCAAGCGTATTCTTTACGGTACTCCCGGTGGGGGCTTTGATAACATCTCGCCGTTGTCCTGCGTGCGCGGCCGTGCGTCATTTTTTTATCACCCCCTCCCCTCCTCTCCGCATTCTGAGCTCTCGTCTTATCCTTCTTCGGCTTCGCCTGCCGGGTCTAGTAATTGTAAATCCTTTGCTTCGGTCTTTTTTCTTCCCCGCCACACTACTATCATTTATTCACTCCTCCCCTTCTCTTTCTCCCCGCTTTTCTGGCGTGCATCCGTTATTTCACCCTTGTCTCTCCCAAGGTACAACGGGGAGAGACGGAATGTGTTCCGAATGACGATTATGTAAGTTTTGCGCGACTCCGTGAAGCGCGCAAGTATTTCTTCTGTTCTCAGCGAAAAAAGTGTGAAAGAAAGGTGACTTTGTTGATTTATTTTCTTATGTCGTTCGGCAACAAGGAGGCATGTTGATCTCAGAGTTGATAATATACTTCTTTTCGCAATTGCGTTTTTGTGGGAAATGGTCACGTTTTGAAACTAGGCCTTTGTTGTCATTCATCGTTCTTAATTGAATATTTCTACAATTTTTCCTCAAAAACACCATTAGGGCTATATTTATAAGTACCTGGTATTATATGTGTTTGGAATTCTACCCTATCATATATTTCCGACATTATTTTCTGCTATGTTGTGCTAAATTATGTTGGTGCAATGGCGTGGCCTTAATACGATGTGAGTTTTTTGACCTGGTTTCTTTTACACTTCTATTTTCGCATCCTAATAATTTTTCTATGCATTATGCGCTATATCAATAATTTTGATTTTAATGACTTATAATCAATAGAAATTCGAAAATAGCATATTAAAATCATGTTTTAAAGTATTGATTTATTTTTAATATGTTAGCAAATGGTTGGAAATGAATTGATGCTACATAAGGCTATGAGCACTTAACAACCTTTTTATGCTACTAAGAGGAAAAGTGTTTTTACTTTCTTTGTATGGAATTTTATTACAATAACACACTTAAAAATCTCATTTCTAAGGGACAATAAGATCTTAAAGTAAAATTTAAACGCCCATACAATGTATTCGCAATCTACAGGTATATCGCAATTTAAAGAAGTATTTTGTTTCACTCGCCTTATACCCAGTAATATGATCTTACGACTCCACCTAAGCCTATGTAGGCAGAAGACAATAGTTTTATAAAGTATTCATAATTTAAAATAACGGTCTAATCTCATTCTCAACTCCGAGTTTTGCATTTGCCTAAGATATTGTCATATTTTGTTTTCACGGATAGTGACTCTTAGAAGTGCAATGTTATAATGGAACTGATAAAATAAATCGAAATTGGAGAAGAGTATTATTTCGAGAAACGGTCATCGACAATGTTTATTTAAAAACATTTGAGGATAGTGGTAATCGTCTGATTGTAATTTTTTCCTTGTGGGTTGGAATAGAATATTGACATTTAAACATAAGATCACGCAAAATAATTTGCACATCCCTTCCGATTTAAGACAGCGTTCGTTGGGATTTTTGATATATTCCCTTTTGTCGCTCGTAATTTGAAGGAGATATACTAGTTCGAATGGTTCTTGCTACTTCCTACTGTAACCAGAAATAATGTATCACTACGAAAGATTAAGTTCTCACGTTTTTGCACCGTAGCATCTGTGATGAAGCAAAATGCAGTGTTTTAGCATAACTTATGAACAGTAGTATTATCGATCTGTATCGATACTTGATATCTTCGTCATTATATTTTTTTAACCTGTATGTTAACATTCAACAGTATACTGAGTTATATTTGAAGCCATTCACTAGTAATGTAGTCGTTGATGCGTTGTGCAATAATTTGACGCTTCAACTGCCAGTTATAAGAGTAACTAATATTGAAATTTTAATTTCTTGGAAGCATCATTTACTTGGAAATAATGGTCTAGTCTTGGATTTGAGGATAAGGTTGACGCATGCTCATGAGTTCTACCTGTAACCTTATAAGGTGATATTCTCTCTTCCACGTAGGGATGATTAATCGAGATCACTCCAATTGGCTGATACAGCCAGTACACTTCAAATTAATACCCTGTTGGTTGCTTGATGAGTTGTGTTAGTGTTTATGGCGACTCTAAATATAAATATAGTTATGTTTGAGAGCACCATTAGGGTAGTTAGGTTAATCACATGAAACGCAATGGACTCGGAAAATTACAATTTCTTTTATTTAAGAGATGATTTTATTGCTTTTAATTATGGCACCCAGCATTGTGAGTGTCCCTTCTTATGAAGATGACAACTACCGCAAAGAAGAAGAAGATTTGAGAGAATCAGTGTAAGAAAGTCCTCACCTCTGGTTTCTCATCGAAGGGATTCGCAATCGAATCAGCGGTCAATGCTAAAGAGGCTGACCCCTTTTAAAGCCATTTGAGAGATCTACTTCATTCTCTTTCTTAAATTTTCCAGCGCTCTGGGGCAAGCATCAAAGGAGCGCCTTCCGCCGTGGTTTTATAACCACCGTTATTAGCGTATGCGCGCTGTTTTTTGAATGAAAAGGCTCTATTTCTTAACGAGCTAGGGAGCAGGCAAAAAAAGGCCATAGCTGAGTGATTGCCGTAAAATTTAGCTGAAGGGAATGATTTTTTTGTGACATTGCGTGTCACTGCAAATTGATGGCTATTTTTCATGATTACTTAAAAACGGGTAAATTAATGATGAGCATTTCCCATTAATTCCCAGTTCTTTCTTTTCATTTGTCCCAAGTGTACATACCTGGAATTTTATCCTATAAAAACATAGAATAAAAATAATTGCCGTTTTGAATTCACTGCTTTGCCGATTGAGTGGTAGTATTTGGTTTTTAGAGGTGTTTCGATGACTGCGGTCGTTTGCGACAATAACTACCCTGAGAACATAAATCGTTAACCTATAAGAAAGCGTCGATGCCTGAGGCAAGATACGAACCCCTGATAGCTTTAACATGTGCTAACCGCCAGTTTAATGCGTCTGATCGCCAGTGTGGCTACACTACAAATGACAGTTGTTTTTACTGTAATTATGGTGGTCTGGCTGAATCGCTGATGGGACTCTTCGTATAGGCACCATGGTCATAGAAAAAGACTAAACACCCACGATAACATAATGGTTTAATTCATGTTGAATTATTTATATTCGCCATATTTTTTGCATGCAGCATTTATTATGAATTTCAGATTCTAATCTTAGCGCTGACTTTCACGCATTAATTGCGCTCACTTATTAACAAAGACGAATAAAAGCACCTTCAGTCTAAGGAGAAAAATCCACCTGTATGAGATTTGAGCAAGCTACTGGCAGGTGGATAATACCATCCGGAGGGAAGACTCCTTATTTTTCTGTCAGCAAAGACCTCGCTTAAGTTGCGAAAGAATTGTGTCTTTCTTGTGTATCTCGAGAAGTTTTCTTCTTGCATTTTGTCAGAGAATGTTGATATCTTTGCGCATTTATGAGCATTTTATCATATAAATGCACTAACACAGACTGTAAACGGTCCAAAAGTATATGTAAACGGTCTGAAAATAAATCATGTCGTAATTTATTAAGTGCTATTTTGGTAAATGTTAAACGAGTGTAAAGACTAAATAAAACAAATAAGTAACCTAAGCGACACTCTCTTATTTCAGTTAATTTTTAAGAAGAAGCGTTCACGAATTTATGAATTGCATCAAAAATCATGATCCTAAACACATGTTACGCTAATAACAGAAACAGAGGAAAACAGTTGCATTATTGCACTTTTTAGATTCTTTAATACCGTCTAGTTTCGGTGCCTTATACCATTTTTAAGGTGATTAAAATTTGAAATTGGCTTAGTTCACCGAAACTTTTCGGTATCAAATAATCTAAAACAATGAAAATCGTGTTTTTCTGTATTTATTACTGTGGAACAATTCCACCACATCACACCTGAGTCTCTATTGTAAATGTTACGCTTTTAAAAAGAGCGTATGTTTGAAAAATAATCATCTCCAGTCATTGATTAATTAAGCAACTATCACAAACTCTCTGCTTCTTATATCTTGATTGGTATAGGATTGGTAGAATTTGGCATTGCCTAATATTTAATACTTTCTGCAAAGATATTTTTTTTCCTTTAAGTACTGTTTTGATTATTTAACCGAGGTGTAGTGCATGGCAAGTTTGAACGTAGTTCCAATTGATATCAGGAATTACAAAAATTTTCTTCAAATGAGTAATAAATGTAAGGGTCATTTGGAATGATTGAACATTCTTTTAAAACGTATTTAAGAGCAAAATATTTTCCTTAATTTCATAGAGTTTTCTCCATTATACTACAATATTTTATATCTTATGCTATCCATCTTCAAATGGACGCTGATTTCCAAGCCGTGACCATAAAATCAATGTCATATGATCGTATTCTTATCCCAATATTTTGAAATACTCATTTTATCAGCAGTCAATCCACGGCGTATCCAGCTATATTTTTTGTGCGGAAGCTAGAACCATAAACAAATAATACTTATTAGAAGATACATTAGATAAAATGTTGCACGTTCATAGGATATCACCTAACTATTTTTCAATCACGTTTTTTGGGCACGTCAGCCCTTAAGATAATGGACCACACGCGCGCGGCCCACCGGTGGAGAATCAATCGATTCCCACGCCAGATACGGAGGGAACAGACGATCCACTTTCACGATCGCACACAAGCATCGAGAAGGTTTTCTCTAAAGACCTGAGGTGGAGAAATAACATCGATTCATTCCCAGATATCATTTTACCCGTCCCGGCGGCGAAGCCGGCCTCAAACTAAAGGAATGTGGATTTAATCTGCTCGGAAGCCCATCTTTTCCGAGCTGGAAACGTGATAAGTGTTAATGAGCTCATCTTTGTATGAAAAGGGTGCCGCCCCCGCGAGCACTGAAAAAGTAGATGTTCCTCGAATCCATGACCGAGATAATGCGACGAAAAGCAGTGTAAGAGAGTGGCGTAATTAGACGGCGTTAAAAATTGTTGATTTATCGCCAATCGGAGGACGCGCCCATTATTCTCACTCCAAAGAGGCCTCCATAGAACCACGGGAGATTTTCGCTTGCTTCCACAAAAGTCGTAAAAACGCTCTAGCCTTGTGACCGAGCGCGAATTTTTCGGTGGCAGCTACTCACCACAGCGCTCATAAAAAGTCATGGTTTAACGTAGCATGGCTTTACAACCTCACTGAATTAAAAAAAATCGATATAGAGGTCGGAGAGAAATGGGGGGGAAGACCTATCTCCATGTTGCTTTATGCCTTACGGATGAGGCTAATTAAGGCGCGTCGACAATTCTGTCCTTGCGGTGAAAGGTAATAGCCATGCGTCCACTTTTACTGATCTCCTAATGCGTCATGCGTATTTTGCAGTTTGATGTCCAAATTTCATAATTAAGTCACAACAGTTACTTGATGAATTGGAAAACGTCCACTTTACAGAAGCGACGATTCGCAAGTTATCTCGCTGACACCCGCGCACGATAAAATAGTGGAAAATAATACAGGCCGCACGCCATTTAATTTCATGTGATAATTTTATGCGTTCAAATTTTTAAAATGTAAACGCCAAGGTGTAAATAAATGTTGATTATTGAGCGAGTATATGTTTCGATACTTAGAAATTTAGAAATCACAGTAAGTGAAAAAAACACAATGCGTAAACAAAAATGAAATGATACACAATAAATACTGTGAAACTAATGAAAAATACACATTAGGAAGATGTTGGTGACCTTTGAAGGCCTAAATTCTCTCTCAAGGGCCTTTCGTAGATAATGTTTCTAGTAATGGAAGATTACTTAAAAAATTCGGCAATTTCAATAATCGGGGGAAAAAAATTCCAATAACTTTTATGGCTGAAAATCATCAGACCTAAACAATATAATAGAGTCATTCTTGGATTAATCACAGTTACTAGCGTAAGACATTCTAATATATGAATTCGAACACATCAGATGAAGCCTAGCATCAGGCATTTATTCTCATATATGAATCATATTCCATGATTAAATACATGTTTTGGTATCTGTTAATAATGAGGAAAACCCTTTTACTTCGTGGACCTTAAATGGTTATATAACTCAAGCCCGGGCGGTTTTTATCGCTAGATTGATAAACTGGAGGGTCTTGATAGGTTGTTTTTTCTATGATTTTGCTCCTTTGTTTCATAAAAAATTGTCCCGAAAGACTTTCTATTTCAGCAATTGTTTTTTAATTCTCAATAGGTTATTTATTAATTTGAAGGTCATAACTTCATGCAGGGTTCTTTCAACCCAGGGGGGAATTATAAGTTCCCATTTAATTTGCAGTTCAAGTCCATTTTGCCACTCCACTGGTTTAGAACAAACACTAGGCGTGTTTAGAAGACTATCGTTGAGATGTAGATTTAGGCACTTAAATCCACAATGTTTTTGACCCTTCAACTCGGCTACACTTTCAATGAATGCTACACCTGCTAGAGTGAGTCAAACACAGGTGGTGTTCTATTTGATTCAAAATTCACCAGTATCCACTCCGTGTACACAGGCTCCGATTTCCCACGACTCTTCTTTGCATAAAAGCATCATTCGTCTTGGTTCAGATCCCAATTTAAGAAATATTTGTCGAGTTCATCGCGTCTTATTTATTCTTGTTACGCAAGATCAATGGAAGTGACGTGCGTGCCAATGAATATGCAAAAATTTTAGCTCACGAAGCGCGAAAGTTTTAAGAGACTAGCAGGAAAAAAATACTGGTTTTTACTCTCGGCATTAAAATAATGCACATGTCCTTGTATTACGAGAAAATGATACTTTTTGGAAGTAAGCTTTCAAAAAAGTTTTGTATAATTTTGAATTTTTCTAGCCTTGGTATATGATGTCTAGAATTTAAGATTATTGGCAAAATATTTTTTGTTCATTGCTATGATAATTGCAGCAATAACTGCTTAACTAAAGGATTGTCACGTCTAAAATAAATTTTCTCTGCTAAATGAATATTTTTACCGTGAAATCCAAGATAAATCTTCCTCTTTTCTTGATATTTTCGTCTACCGTATAATAATATATTCTTCTCCATTATGTTTTGATGGATATTATTTTTCATCGCAGCTTAAATTTTCTGAATAATACGCTAGCATCATAGATGAATATCCTCAAAGTGCCTTATATTTTTTTAATTTCCTCCTGAGAATAATTTCTTATAATGAATAACTAAAATAGTACAATATTTAGATCGAGGAGAGCCAAAAGAAATTACAAGATATATTTGAAACGCTAATTTCTTATTCATAGTTCTAAAATTGTACGATTAATATAAAATTTGTCCCTTGTGTTTGGGATTAAAATAGAGATATTTCATTTTTTTATTATTTTCTGGAAATGAGGACTGATATACCTAAATAGTCTTCCTAGCAAAAAAACATTTTAAAACTTAACTTTGTTCTGCTAAAACATAACAGCATATGCCATTGGAATGAGCTACTGCCATATTTAGTCAACGAGAGAAACTTGTACAGCTCTGTCGTAAGATATTTTGAACCAAGAAGCTGCAAAAGGGGTTGTGTCGTTCATTCATTAGTGCGGTCGACCGAATTCAACATGAGTGTAAAGACCAGGCTAAATAGTCGTACTACCAAAGTGATGGACAGTATTTCCTTTCACTTTTGACATCTAGCTCTAAATAAGAAAAGGTGTTCAATTCTTTGCGATTAAAATAACAATTTCAAGGTAGCTCTAGTAGGGTCATTAAGAAACCCCCTGGGAACGAGAAGTAATCAAGCATTTGAACAGAGTGCATGAAAATTATGCATAATAAAGGAGCCGTTTCTCGTTCAGCATTGTGCGCTTCAATGAACCAAAGGTGCACGTATTTGTTCCCTGTTTCGCAACGGCGTTTCCACATGTTGAAATTGCGTAATTCAGTAAGGTATCTTCAAAAAGACCGAGCGCTGGGACTATTTATCGAGGGCCTCCCATGCCATTAATATTTGCTCCGAGGCCCGATGGCATTCAATTTTTATCTCATGAGAATTTTTATCATCATGAGAACCGTTCCGTGAGTCGGCAAAACCATCAATAAGCATGCAAGTGTATGATGGTCCTCTCTTGCCGCGGCAGCTCGCTTTCATTGAAGAAAATAAGAGGGGGGTGAAAAAGGACGAAAAAGTAAGGTTTGACCTGCTAGCCAGCCGCGTGGGGGCGAGTCCGTGGGAAAGTTTATATATTTCGATGCACTCCAAGCAAGCAGCTCAGGAGTTGGGCAGTGTTATATACCGGGAATCTTAGCTAGGGGCTAAATAATTTATGAAGTTTCATCACTCGCCAGATGCATGCATCCTGAGTCCCAAATTACTCAAAAATACGGCAAGAACTAAATTACCAAAGAACGTAAAAGGAAAAAAAATCCGTGCATCAAAGGGCAACTCAGCCAGTCCTTTTATTATCCCCTCGTTGATGGGCATGAAATTGAGAATGCTTATCTTCTTATGTTGGGTCGCACAAGGTCATCTCGTGCTTTGGTCGTGCTTTTTAAAGATTTTGTGGGGGTTAATGAGCGAGTGGTGTGAGGTCAGCCACAGGATGATGGTGGGGGGCATCGGTTTGCAACTAAAGGTTGAAAAATATTTCGTTTTTTTATGTCTTCCCCTCATCCACCGAATTAAACACCCATTGGATCGAATGGAATCGTCTTAATTGACAGAATCTCAATCGAGAAAAACATTTTCAATGAACGTAGCGTGATGAAAAAGCTGACTGCTGTATTTCTCTCTCAATACTCGTGAAAATTACATGCGACTATCGAACACTATGCCTTCTGCATGAATAACTGACAATTGAGTTTTATGTATGTTATAATTTATGACATAATTGGATCTGAAATCAACTTCATTGGCCATTGGCAGAGTGCTCGCGTCGCTGAAGGAATTAAGGAGAGGAAGATCTTCGTAATTTCCTTTTATTTATTCTCCGCAGAATATGTGACATTTCCATTTGTGACGATATGCCTTAGCAGTTATACTGCTGAGTACTTAGACTTACTTACTTAGCTTACTTACTTAGCTTAGTACAATACTTAGGAGCCCTTAGAATATAAATGAGTTTTGTAGGGTTGAAATGATTGAAGATTACTTTATTTTAGAAATCAGAAATGGAAATTTTTTCTAATGGATATATCTAATTGTTTTCCCTGTTCGCCCATCATTGCTGGTTCGTTTGACGAATGGGAATGACTTTAAATGCTTAACATTCATCCCTATAACTCCTTTTAATCATGATTTTAGAATGAAAGTAAGGTGAAAGTCAGCCAGAACCTACTTGTGGCGAAATTAGCACTTTCCAAAGTAGGAATAATATGAGAGAATAGTTTTTTTAGCGAAGTTTTTCAAATTCCCGTTAATTTTTTAGATAAATCTCTAACTGCGTAAAAGCAAATAACTATGTGTCTATTCAATACTAATTGTTTGGCTACTGACTTCTACTTCCGGGAATTATGTATCAGCTTCTCACAGTCTTATGCTTAAATTAGCCTTGATCGGTCTCCATTCAAGCGTATGGACAATGGTAAAATATTATTTATGATTACCCAACAAATGGAAGATTGTTTATGTTTAACATTTCAATATTACAAACAACAATTGAACAAATTAAAATAATTTTTAATACATTTCTCAAAAATCGCCTTTACTCATTCGCTAATTAAATGTGGGATATTCAATCTAACCATATTTCTGTATTTTTTCTGTGCCTTCAGGTTCATGTTGATTAAATTACTAACAACTATAGCGCTGAAAGTTTTTTTGTGAACTTGTTTTCAAGTTTGAAAGTCTTTGGTACACTGTTTGTTTTCAATCCAAGGGTTCCACTCATCTTAACCTGTTGAACGATTTTCATCTCAAGGAGACCGTCTCGAATATGTAAGCTTGTACCGTCATGCAGAGCTTGAACGTTTTCGCAGCCATATCTTCGACTTTCACTGATTGCTCCCCACTCTTGCCTACTAGCGATCGCTCGAATTCCACCTCCATCGCCCACTGCTGACTCCGATTCTTGCAAAAGTTGTCGCAAGCATGCCACTTTCTCAATCGTATTCGTTGGGTATGCGTAGCAAGATCCATTCTTCAAAACGATATCGCTGACTCTCGATGTACCTTACTGATCGTTTGGGTGCAGAAAACCGTTTCGAAATATTTCCCGGCAGCTGTTTGTTTCCGCCCTATAACCATCACTCATTCCTTTTTAAATATTTTTTGCTACTATTCTTCGCAGATTGCATCATAACCTTTCCTGCGCTAGTTTTTCCCATCTAAAGAGTGTTGGAATCCAGTTGCAACCTCTGGAATAACACTGAAATCCAGCGCCCTAGACGGATATAATTAACTCTGGCATTTCCTTATACTTTAAACTCTCAAACAAGGATGCAATTAATGATATTGACTTTTATATATTTTTCTCGTGAGCTAAGACAGAGTTATAATATGTGATAAAGTGATTTTTCTGTTTCCTAATAGTGAGTCTACTAAGGTGGCATCAATAGGTTGATATCTATATATGATATTATTACTTATTTAGACTTCACAAATTAATTAGCTATAATTTATTTAGAATATCGTAAGAAACTGCTATCCATTTATTTCTTTTAATTACCTTACTGCAAATGGTTTCTCTAAATAAAGCAGCTTATGAGAATGCTGTTAATAAAAAGGAGTCAAATCTTTTAATGGAGTAAGTAATAAAATTCTATCCAGAATATACACTCATTTTTAGGTAACTACTGCTACCCTGGAGTTGCTTTTTAATAAGTTTCGAAGCCGGTTGCATTAGCTTCATTTCTTCAAATATTTGAGTAGATCATCACAAGGACTTACTCGATATACTTTCTCAGATGTGTAGTTCATTTTTATAATCACCAAGCAATGAGGTTACTTAGGATGTCATTTTTACAGAATGCCTATTGGCAACGGAGAAAGATAATTGTCTTTTAATATACTGCTGTTGCCAGCGATGCTAAATTAACATGTGAGGTCCCAGATTGTTGCCTAGTCATTGGTGGTGGAAGGAATATATCCATGTCTTCTATTCAGAATCATAGGAAGTGAGCAGCACATTAATTTCCATTAAGTTCTTACTTCCTATCTACGTTGCCGTAATTTTTAAAAGTAATTTGCGAGCCAAGAGCAACAGGCGACCAATATTGATACATATCCGTAAGCTCCATTGACAACTCTTTCATTCATCTATCATTCATATCTAAATGCAATAACCAAGTATTTCTATTGTCGAGCACTTAAAATATCCCGCAGCGGGGCATCAATCAACAGTTCCACTTAGCATCTGTCGAACTCTTCTCAATCCTCGGGCTTAAAATCCGATCCCATTATCCAAGTGAATCTAAGCTCTCATCATTCAAACCACACCGGGCATTTAGAAGTCTCATTTAATATCTCACCCCTCATGCACGTAAATTTATCATCGACCTTTCACAGTCAACCACTGGAAGATGCATTCTCACTAGTTTCTCATGGGCTTTGTTCAAGCCCATGCCCCAGCTTCAGATGCTCGCAAAATTTTTCCCGTCATCCTAACACTAACGAATCCCCCTTCTCTATTTCAAGTTATTATATCCGCCCAAAATTCACTCCGTTTTCTCTTAATATGTTTTGCTGCAGTTTCTGGTTAACTCGAATTGTGCACAATATAAAAACTCTTGTGCTTGTTACCAGAATTATTCGGTATTACAAGATAGCCTTATTCGTAGATAACATTTTATTTAAATAAACAACAAAGTGTAAATAAGGGTAGCTGCATTTCCGTATCATATTATGAAAATGTTTCAATATAGCCAATTTTATAAGCTATTTAGCATTGCACTGAGTATTGCGATACTCAGTGCGACGTATTTAAATGAGTTTTTCCGTTTAAAAAGTTACTTTTTTACACCAGGGTTGACACCACACTCGATTTAGTTTATACTGCAAAAAAGTTATCGTCGTACCGCTAAATACAAATAGTACTAATATGGGAAACAATTTAACCTTCATGTAGTAAATGGAACAGGTAATTTATCAGCTATAAATGAAATACTGCGACAAATAATAGGTGCATAGATTTGGCAATTAAACGACATATTTGAGCAGGTTATCATAATATAGATGAAGTTAAATTGAAATTCACTAAAACCATTGCTTGTAGATTTGAATCGCCGATTCTTCGAGGTGGATAGCAGGTCCAAAAACGATGTTTTAATGTATTTTTCAATTTACACATGATTTTAGCCAAGGGTAATTCAATGACGGATATACTATCTCTGTGCTGGATAAGCTGTTCAGTTTAAATACGCGTAACGCGTGAAATGTTCGCATCTGATTCGCGCCTTCGAACTAACTTTCACGGAGAGCCTCCCTTTCTCCTTCTCTCCCCACTCCACGCTCCCAGCGTCCACACATTGCTGAGATGGTTCCATGTAACCATTCTTTTTATCGGCGGACAAGGATTTCCTCTTCCTATATCTTTCGCCGCTACGCCGTCCACGTGTTCGTCTGGGCCTCCCCTTCCACCTCTCCAGGAGTAGCATTTCTTTCTCCCCTTGGGTACACTTTGACGGTGCTCACCTCTAGCTCCATATCCACCCGTGATGGCCAGGTTCTCTTTTTTATTTTATTTTGACAGACGCGTTTCGTGCGGAGGGAGGCCGCGGAAGCACCTTCCGACTGAACAATCTTAGTCCACCTTTCTTAATTCTCAAAACTACTTCCCCTACCACGACCACTCTTTCTCGGATCTTCCCTCTCCCTCCTGTGATCTCTCTCCCTTTCCACTTTACCCTCGCTCACTCGCCCCCCTTTTTCTCTCACCGCATTGGGGGAGAATGATGAATGGGTCTGCCACGCACTACTTGACTGGCCACACACGCTCCACCTCAACTCTCCTCACTTCCGCCTGGGACGTCCTTACGTCGCCCAGCGCGCTTCTCTTCTTCACCCCCTTCTTCACCCCTACGGCGATCCCATCCCCCCCCCCCGCTTCGGGCTCCTCTCACACCCCTCTCCTTCGATTCTCTCAACACGCATTTCTTGGTTCACTTTGCGCCCCCCCCCCACACGCTCAGTTTCCAAGCCACCACTCCCGATCTCCCCTCGATCTAATGCTCTCTCCTTCCAGTTCTTTTTCTCTCCCCGCGTCCATTTCCTCCTCCCAACCCTTCCTCTCATCTCTTTAATGCGCATTCCTCTGATTCCCAGAGTCGCTCTGGACCGCTTCATTTTTTTTCCTCGAGTCCTAATTATGAAAAATCGTGCTCACGAAGATTAGACTAAACGCTGTCCTCATTGGAATGCCTCGTTTGGGTTCATCAGCAAAGGATTATCTTCGGGTGGGGAGAGGAAGTTTGCGAGGAATGGTGTCCATTTACATTTGATTCAAGCCTCGTGGTCCCGCAAGGAGTTGGATGAAGGGGATGGGAGGTGCGTGAATGATGGTGATTCGTTCCTTGAATGCCTGGACGTCTCTCTCTCTCTCTCTGAGTCATCGTGCCTTGCTCGTGCCACATGCCATGCGTTCGGTAGCATGTCATTGCGATTAATTCGCAGATTTTATAGATTTTTTTCACGTCACTCCAAATTTGCGGACGGTTGTTCTCGAATCGTGAGCACAAGCCAACATATTTCAATTGATCTCAAGAGTTCCTTCCCTAGGAAGACTTGAGTGTCATCTCTCGCGCTTATTTTCTCGTGTGTAATTTTTAAGAAATATTTTCTGTTTCAAAATAAATCGCTTAATTTTTCCGGGTTACCATGTCCATCCGTCTTACACCCCATTTTTCTTTCAATTACATTTTTTCGTGTCATCCATTCTTGTCACAATGTCTAACGGCGTAGTCCTTGACGGCTCAATTTAAAGCAAATACTGAAGTTTCGGACGGGATAAAGACATTTTCCTGCTTGCTGTTCCGCTTTTCACAATCGTTATTTTCGACTCATGAAAGTAAAACTTATTGTAATAGGGAAACAGGTATTCTTAATTTGTCAAAATGCATTATGCCTTACAAGTCGGAATGATAGCATTCATTCGAAATTATAGTGGGTTATTGTCAGAACATTTCGGGCTATTGACATTCCTTTCTTACTTTGAATATTATTAGGATTAAAAAAGTATACTGAATTTATAATGCATCAGTAATATGCGTTTTGAAATGAAAACTATCACCTAGGCAAGAATGGTGGCCAAATCAGAGTTATTCATTAGATATCCAGCTCTTATTCCTGAGCCATTTAAAAACTATTATGGCTTAGAGTTGAGAATGAAAGTTGAGATATTGAAATAGAGTTGAGATATTGAAATGTGCTTATTCAGAATTGTTCAATCACCTAGGGATGTAAGATTCTGCTAGCTCTTACGTATTGGCGACGGGTTGCTTACATGGACCAAATGAGAATAGCCAAATTATAACACTTAACTTTTAAAATGTAGATATTTCCAATGTTTTTCTAGGACTTAGCCACGACGAATAAATTTCGAAATACTATTAATAAACTCATTTGTCAAACGTCACTTAAAAAATAGAGCCGTAATTATAATGTGCACCTCAGAGCACCATTTTCCCATGGAATTAAGCCATATTTTCCGTATATTTCAGGCTTATCGTCTTCCATGTGATTGCAATAATGCGTCCACACACCCTGAGAAATACTCCAGACTGCAATCCTCTTAAGATTATATTTACTTAGACTAGGCCTCCACTAACTGCGTGCAGAGACCACAGCAGCATTCTGTCATAGTCGATGACAAATGTGGGTTGAGCAAAATACATTTGCTGGAACTCCTAAATCATTTTCTCAAAAGATTCGATCTCCACGCGGGTACAAATAATCATTCAGTTCAGAAGAAGGGCGGCCTCTTTTCTTTTTTTTAAAATACGTACATTAGCGGCGACGAACGAGTACTAACAACTGGCGTTAGGAGGAAATACCGTCTTCCCCGGCCTCGTCCATCTATCCTAGTCCAACCCACGGATCGCAGGGATCTCTCCCTCCCGTCCCTCGAGGAAGCATGTTCACCCGGAGGAGGTGCGGCAGATAGCGGAGCCGGAGCCGAGCCCGCTCTCCAACCGCTTCCCCGCCGAGAGCATGGCTCCATTGTCCCCAGGAGACACGGCGACTAATGCCCGGGCGAGTCCCAACCATTCGTGCGCGCACCCTGGCGGTCTCCCGATCGGCCAATCGACCGCATCTTTTTCTCCCCCTGGTGCTTTCTTTCGAGACCCGACCACACCCTGCGGGCGAGACGCCGGTCTCCCACCGGGAGTGGATTCACGCGCCGACCCGATCCAGCCAACATTCTCTCTCTCTCCTCTTCCGCCACTCATCCCAACCTCCCGCCTCCGCCCATCAACACACCCCCCCGCGTGCTCCCCAAGTCGGTCGGTCCTCACTTGCCCGCCCACCCCCACCATCATCTCTCCGACCGAGCTCCAATTTCTTATTCTTCTTCCCTCACTCCACCTCGACTTAATCTCCCGAGCAGCCTCCGTCGAGGGCGCTCGTGGCGTTGCTCTCTACCTCTCTCCCCCACACACCCCACCGCGACTTGGGGCGTTTTCTTTTTTGTTCCGTGGTCCGCTTCCCCTTACTCCAACCGGCCCGAACGCCACCCCACCTCACACGCCCATTCCTCAAAACACCTCCGTCGGCCTCCTCTACCTCCCCCTCCCGCCCTTCTCTTCCCCGCCGTGCCTTTTCCGCAGGCGATTCTCCGCCGCGGAGAGCCGTCACACGGGTCCGGAGCCGATCCATCAATCAACAGCGCTGTGACCTACCGGCGCCTACTCGCTCTCCTCCTACTCCGAGTATCTCTCTCTCTTTCGTCTGGGTGTAGCACCCGAAAACGCACCCCTCCCCTCCTCCCCTTTCCTTTCCCTCCCATCTCGTTCCCCGCTCTTTCAAACCACCTCCCCCACTTGACCTCACCGAAAAGAAATGGGTTAAAGCATCGGCACTATCTTACGAGGCGAGGCGAAAATCTACTTTTTGTCAGAGAAAAAAAATCGTGAGAGGAATTCGAAATAATTGCGGGGTCCATTACATGGTTGTAGATTTAGCACACCGATTTCCCGCGGATCATCTATTTAAAAGCTTTAGGTATGGGAAAATATGATTTATTTTTAGCATTGAGCAGTTGACTTAAAGTGATTTAACCAAGGGATATTTTTATTGCAGTTTTCGTTTCTTGTTTCCTGATGCATGGTGACCTGATCTGACAAATAAGTGCGGTTGTTGTTTTAAAGGAATTAAACATAAAAATGTAGGCCACGCCCAAACTGGATAGGTATTTCTTTATGGTTTTTGGACTGGTAGTGAAAATTAGTGGGGAAGTAGGCGATTTATGTTGTTAGTTTAGCCCAAGTGATGGATGGGTTGAATGACACTCTCCTGAAGGAAGGAATCTTAAATAGAAATATTAATTCGACCGTGCATTATGCCGACAATTAGAGGAACAATGCTTCTTTAGAGAATGAAAACGGGAATTTTGATGGAATTTGGTAACCTGAGGTCATTTCCTACAAGCCAAGCATAGGGATAAAAAATAAATGTACTGATTTGAAAAAATAATTTCCAGTTGACAGAGGCTATAAAGGTTAAAGAGTATTAGAAATGAAAGCCTTCTCATCAGGTGTAGTTGAATAGGTTAAGCCATGAAACGCAATGTTTGATTTAGAAAGTTGTTTCATCTATGGGAAAAGCCTTTTTATCTGGTAGTTCAGTCGGCTGTCTAGCCGAGAGCCCTTGCTTCAGGATATTTCTCTAAGCATCCCAAATCAATAAAGCTTCGTGATTTACTGGGTGCGAGAACTTTCTTAAAACCTCATCCTACGCACCTCGGGATTGGGAACTGCCACCTCATACTCAAAACGCGGGAGATATTCATACACAGAGTGACAGGGGGTGAGGATAGAATTCGCCCTAATGCATTAAACGATATTTTAACTCATTTACTGAGGTTTATTCATCACGTCTCTACAGCTTGCACCAAAGTTTATACTGTAATCGAGACATTTGGGTTACTCAACTTTTAACACGATATTCTATGAAGTTTAAATAGTGTGCAGCATGCAATTGGCAATTTGGATGTTTACAATCTTTACTCATCGCATCATCAGGAACAGCTATTCCTAGAACTGCAGAATATCTAAGCGAAATCCGAACACTCATGGCACGGAAAACGATTTGACCACTCGAGTGAAATCGTTTTTTTTTAACAATAAACATAATATTTTAACGAATCGTTTTCCCTCACCTCATTATGCTGATGATATTTCATTACGGGTAGTTTCCTTCACTCTTGCCAACTGTTTTATTACTTTCCCTTGGGGTCACTTGCTCCTTTCGTCCTGTTCTTATGAAATCTAACCGTTGTGGAAAGCTGTTAACTTTATTATGAAATGAGCAGAATTGATGGATATTACACAATGGATGTGAGAATCTATGTGCTAAGAGTTTATTTCACTTTTAAGAATTTTTCACATCATGCAGCGGGTCATATCATAATGTATCCCATGTATATAGTAATGTGTTTATCATAGCACTTACTAAGTAACTATTGGTAATATGTCTATGTCATGGCAAATTAGAATTTGGAATTAAAAATTTCCTTGGACACTGCGTGTATTTACGACACGCGTAAATGGGATATTAGATAATTAGCATGGCCGTATTTTGTTTGATTGGGAAGAGATCAACCTTTTATAATATCATTTACGTTAACTTTTTATGTTACCTTTTCTCTTTGATTGTATTATTACTTTTTTATCTATTTATTGCCATTGTTCAAAAACCCATGAATAAAACCCTAAACATGATGTATTCAGTTACATTCCTTACTATGAACTCATACAAATTGTGTACATATCTATTTTTTATAACTAAACCCAGGTTCAAATGAAAATCATGTTTAGGAAATGACTATTGCTGTAAAGACTGCGAGGAATTCGTTTGAGTTTATCTTGGTAGAGCAAAATCAGAGGCTGGTGATTAATTCCCGTTTGTACAATATTCTTCCCAATACTTTTTCTAGCATTTACACCTACATATTTGAACTTTTCATAATATTAAGGCGCTCAGCGTTTCTGTAAGTTTGCCTAACTTTTATAGGCAGTAAGTGATTGAGCCTTGAAAATTAGATCAACTGAGATTCTCTGCGAGTATCACAGGGAAAGTGTGTAAAGTTTCTCTTAGGCAATATCTATTATTTTAATATTTTACTCTCCTTGCACAGTGGATTGAAGTGTCTTCATGTTCGGTGAGTGCACGCCAAAGGTGAACGTGGGGGCCCAGCTGTAGCGTTTGGCCAGATCCTTGATTCGCAATTTACCTCGGTAAGTGAGGAAAATAACCGAAATATTATGGCCACATCTGGATGATTGCGACTCAATTGGCTGAAATTATGGGAACTTGATATTTGTTGGTTAACCTCTTTATCAGGGGTCATGTTTGCTCACGACAGAGGCATTTGAGGAATTTGCTATCCTTAGAGTCAATTGCTAGCCTTTAGTGACCTTTATCGTCTTCGTGGCTTTTTACGTGGCTTGTTGGCCTTTTGTTAGAGAAAACAGTTTCTATCCAAGGAGGATGTCGACAAGTAATCCAGCGATACAAAAATTAGATATATTGGTTATTTTATGCATTCGTGTTTTATCTGATATGATAAACTTCTGTTTCCGGACGAACCTCCTTACGAATGGTAGATAATTTTTTTGATATAGCCAAGCAGCAAAATTTTTTTTATTCGACACTGTATTTTTTTTTCTTTCTAAACTTTTTACTTTTATTTTCACAGGGAACATTTCGCAGAATTATAATGATATAGAACGGTACAATTGAGTTTCGCATCGGCAAATATAATGTAAAATTCATCCGCCGATGTTTCTCCATATGCTAAATTATTCACGATATTTTTGCTAGGTGGAAAATTAGGTTGCGTAAAAGAATCACTATGCCAACTGATGGAACTCCAATCAACCTTTAATTATTTTCTTTTGCATTGATAGCATCAATTGATAACAATGTAGGTATAGAAAAATGGTTTAGCATAAATTACGCATATTTGGCTTTACGGATGTTGTTTCTTCGAAAATGAGTCCTAAAATTCTGCTAATTTACAATAAGTCGTATCCAAATGTTGAGACGAAATCATTTCGGCATTATGATACCGCCTTCTCATGAAGTTTCATTTTCTCCAAGATCAAACTTTTAAACACTGAGAGGCACTTAAAATATAACTATTCCTTCGTGCATGTTCCGAATGCTTCATAATTTCAATACTTAGGCGTGGCCTCGTAGCACCGCCGAACTTTATCTCTCCCCGTTCGATTTAATGTGATCGGTTTCAATATTTATGAAGACATCAAAGTGCTCTTACGGTCTGTTATTACAAGGTTATTTCGTTATTGAGTGAATCGAAGATGAAAATAAGGATGCAGGAGGCACAAGATCGAATAGTACAATCGTTGATCCTATTCCAAGTGATTTTCTTTGTGGTGCAAAATAAGCATCTCGATCGAGATATTATAGACAAATAACAAGCGTTTGAAATGCATATTCATCCAGCACACCGTAAACTTTTTTGTCGTCTCATTATACAAATGTTTTAACTCTTGACAATCGCGAAGGTTTGAAAAAAAAGGTGTGCGATTTCATTCCACCTTCCATCAACCGTACCCACACGGTCTGGGATGAAGACAGTACATAATCGCGGGTATCCTTTTAGCGTCGGAGTGAAGGAGAGACTTGCATTATAAAAGGTGGGCGCGGTTTGGAAATTGTATCTGCTATGACGGTGCGGCGTTCTTTCGCGACGGCGAGACAGCGACGCCTTCTACAACTCCCCCTGGCATTCCCGCGTGCGTGCGTACGTGCGTCAATCCTCACTCATTTCTCCCCGTGCACACACGCACAGATTTCCGCGTCTCTTGTGCTCGCGTTGCATACCAGGACTCATCCCACACGGGCCGCACTGCTGGCACTGTCCCTTCCACCGGACCCCTGCGTCCATAAGATAATCGTTTCCCGAGTCTCCGCGACGAATTTATCTCATAAATAGTTGTAACCGTGCCAGTATTCCGCGGACAATCCGAGCCTGAGTACTTAGCGATGTTGCGTCGCGAAGGGGCGGCTTTCGGAACGAGACGAACCAACCATCGCCGAATAACGTCATATCCTTAGCTCGACTCGACACCTTTTACAGCAGCGACTTCTTTTCGGGAAGGTCGAATCAATCAGTAATTAAACGGATGGCGATTTTAAATGGACGTGTGTTAGACGTGCTCTCAACGTCAACCATTTATTCCAGGACGCAAAATCTCGAAAGTGTGCTTTGTGTTGATGTGGCTTTTAATGACTTTTCATTTGAATTGACTCATTTTGTGAAACCGCCAGTGATTTTAATGCGGGTGTAAAAAAAGGAAATCACTCTCCTAAAAGGCAAGGGCTTCTCATCATAAAAATCCTGTTTCTGTGTTCTAAGAATAAAGGGATCAGTTGGGAAAGTTATTAAGTGCCTCCTCACTGAGAATTTGATTTTATTCTTGTAGTAAAATTACCTCAAAGTAAGCCGGAGGTTTTTGATGTAGAGAAGATTTGGATGGCTTCGTAGTGGAGCCTAAAAGATCTTTAGAATAGGGAATAAGTATAGATGCTTTCGATGGTGGTTAAATAAATCCGATCGAGACCTTTATATGCCGGCATTTTCTTGCCTTTCAAAATCGTCGTAAAATTTTATCAGTTGTTAGTCTTATGAGGCGCCATAAGTATGAGATTCTTAGGTATTAATGATTAGCTTATAGTGTAGAAAATTAAATACTACCTTGATCAAAAATTTCCCGGAATTTATTCAGAAAATTAAAAATACAAGTTTATTCATCTAAATCTATATTGTCCCCTTCAAAGTAATCCCCATCGACTGCAACACACTTATGCCAGCGCTTGATCCAATCCTCGAAACATTTTTTATATTCGGTTTTCGGTATGTCCATCAGTGCTTCCTGCGATTTTTCCATTACTTCCTCTCGGCTGCTAAAACGCGTTCCCCGTAATGGTTTTTTAACTCGATTGAACAGAAAGAAGTCACAGGGAGCCAAATCAGGTGAATTCGGTGGCTGTTGGATGGTATTTGTTGCATTTTTCGTCAAAAAATTACGAATAATGATAGCACTGTGCGACGGTGCGTTATCATGGTGCAAAATCCACGAGTTTTCTGCCCACATTTCTGGTCTCTTTCGGCGAATTGCTTCACGCAAACGTCTCATAACGCCCAAATAATACTCTTTGTTTACTGTCTGGCCTTCTGGCAAAAATTCATGATGCACTACACCGTTGTAATCCATGAAAACCGTCAGCATTGCCTTCTTTTTTGACTGAAAACGACGTGGTTTTTTTGGTCTCGGCTCATTTGGTGAACGCCATTCACTTGCCTGATGTCTGGATTGCGTGTCGTACTCATAAACCCACGTCTCGTCTCCAGTAATGATCCTTTTGATGAATGTGGGATCGGATTCAGCCTCGCAAATCATGTCTTTTGCGACGTCAACACGGTCTCTTTTTTGCATGAAATTGAGGTCTTTTGGCATGCTACACGACGGAAACCAAAATCATTAACCACAATGTCTTGGGCGGATCCATAGGCAATGTTCAAGTCCTCCGCTATTTCTCTGATGGTTAATTTGCGGTTATTGACCAACATTTCTTTTACTTTATCAATTTTTTCACCGACTTTCGATGTCGATGGTCTGCCACTGCGTTCATCTTCTTCGATTGACTCACGACCACTTCTGAACCGCTCGTGCCACTGGTAAACGACCGTTTTTTTTAGAGAATCGTTGCCGAAACACTTTTCCAACATTTCCAACGTCCGTGCGCCACTAAATCCGTTTTTTACGCAAAATTTAATACAAGTTCGTTGTTGCAAATTTAAATCCATTTCTGCAATTGTAAAAAATCGCCAACACACACAGAGATAGATATACTCTTGGCTACGTAACTTTTGCAAATGTCAAGTTATGACACTAAGATTTAAAGGGAATATCAACAACAGATGTACCAATTTAACAAAAAAACAGAACTCAAATCGGAACGATGGGAGCGCCACACGGTGGTTATTCCGGGAACTTTTTGATCAAGGTAGTATACCTCTGAGTTAGAGAGGGATGATGGATTAGAAGGAATGGAAGTCAGTATGATAGTCTGGAAAACGATGATGCAATGAAACTGAAATGTACTAATGAATTTCATGCACATAAGAAGGAAAATAAAATATACATGTAAATATATCATTGTTTACACTGAAATGGTATCTCAATTTATTGGTGGAAAATGCTAAGTTTGATCGGTGCTGACTGTTGTATAAAAACGTATCATTTATCAACGAGTTAAATATAATCTTGTTGAAAAGCAGTTATCCATATTTTCACGTAATGAGAATAACGATACTCAATGGAATAAATAGGTTCTCTTTAAGCCAAGTCAATGTTTATAAGTACAGAGTTTGTACTCGATGATTTTCCATACACAAAAGAAGTCATTTTTCCCATCGATGAAACCGAACCGAATCTCTTTGAAGTACATTTCAATCATTAAGAAATGAAAAATATGACGGAGTTATTTATTATGATCCATGACGCTGGAAATAGGTGGCTTTTGTACATCATCGAGCCTGCAACGATTGGTGGGGATGAGAGTGACATTGGCGCAATTGATGTCAGCCGTGGAGTTAAGATGCATTTGTACCTCATGAGCAATCAGATTTTCAATCAGCATTAAACTCTATGACATGAAAATGATATTATCGCAATTTAGGGAGAGACGACAAAAGGCATGTAAGAAAAGCGGCGAGAGCGAAGTGAGGAACAGGGAAAGGAACCGAGTGGCATCTTGCACCAAAACTTTAATTTGTATCGATCCATTATATCTTCCCCAGGAAAAAGATTGATTAACATTCCTGTCGCAAATGTAATGCCAAATTGCCGTGGATATCATTCCTCCCCGAGAGATGGACCCTTTTTCGAGGCCCGCATTGAAAAAAAATCCCTCTCTCTCTCTCTCCCTCTCTCTTTCTTGTCAACTTTTATGTTTTTAATCTTGTTTATTTTTTATCCGTTTCCCCATCCAGCGTCCGACTTCGAGGACGTGTTCTTGCTAGACTTATTGCGTTGCGAAGCTTCCCTTTTTTTTCTTCGATTTTCTTACAAGGTCGGGCTCTTTATATAGTAAGTACAGGTCCAGCTTTTGGAGAGAGTCGTAGAAGAGACACGATGAGGACTCACTCCTCCCATACACCCACCTTAGCCCTCCTCTCAACCGCGGACGTAACATCCACCGGCTCCACCCCTTCCCTTTGCTCATTCTCCCTCTTCCCCTTCCTTCCTCATCCGTCTCTTCCCGTTTCCTATGTTCTGGTGGTTGTCCCCTTCCCCGTTCCATCCTTATATCCAACCTCTCCAGTCCCGCTCTGCTCTACCGTTTCGGATAGTTCATCGCTCATTCACCTCTCTCGTCAGCCATTCTCCTTCCCTCTCTTTCAGTCTGCCTCACTCAAACTCTTCTATGTCCTCGTCTCCTCATTAATCTGGTGTTTGCTCTCATATTTTCAATCAATCTTCCGCTTCCAAAATGTGTTTTAAATAGTCAATAATATGTCTATTAATATTACGATGTTCTTAACGCACGGGCGCCCATTTTCGTTTGCCTCTGTTTCGCGAAAATACCTATTATCTCTTAGGTAACCTTCCTGCGCTTCGTCTCCATAAAATTGTATTGCTGTGATTATTAATGTAAGAGGGCCCACGGCTAGTTATAAAATCTCGTACTGCATTCTACTGGTGGTATAAACAAAAAAATGGCCCCATATCATAGTTAAATCTATGAGGATTCCCTTAATGATTGTGTTGAGCATATTCTTAGTACTTACACTATTCTTGAACGAAAATAAATGACAATTCTAATAATGAGAATTCAAATTAATTTTTGTTTTCGCCATATCGTAATTTGATTTGTATTTATTTTAGTCTCCATAATGAAGTCTATTTTTTACTTGAATCGCTAAAGTAAACACGCTGTAAATATATCGTTGAGCCGTACCTTAGCTTACTAATAGAACTATATATTAAATGCGATGAAGAAACTATGACGACAAGGGATTGTTAGAAGTCTCAGAAATAAGTATGAATATATTCGGCAGTATGAATTAAATGTGTAGAAGGGTGTTAATTTTCCTGCAACGTTTTAAAATCAGAATTTTGGGCGTTTATGACCCTGAAAAAAACGGGGCGAAGGTTATGAATGTTTATACATAAATATCAGAGTTGGTTATTCCTTATCTTCAGAAAGATATTTGCCACCGCCACAAATCTTATAGATGAGCCTTTACTGTGATGAATATTTTGCGTTCATCAATATTTAAATTTTCCACTCAACATTTTGCTAGTTTGGATTTTTCTACTGACTTGTCTCCTGCGATAGAAGTATATCTTCTATCTACTCAACATAAATGTAGAAATGCAACGCAATATGACATCTCGTCCTCATTTACCTGATTATTTATCATAATTCAACTTTTTTGAGTCCAGTTACCTTGCGTCGAAACTTGGCAATGTCGAATACGTATTTTTTTCTCTGGCGACCTTCCTTGTTCCTCTACGCCGGACGCATTAGGACCACAAGTTCTGGTTTACCTTCCCTTTCAAGATGAAACCTCTGCACGCATATACATTTCACTTGTATAAGGCATCGTCTTCCAAATACTTTGTTTAATTGCCGTGTTTACCTTGTACAACGTTTGAATATAAAAATGAAGTGAGGAGCTTCAATATACTCGGGAAATGTTCCAAATTTCAAGTAGTGATTCATACATTTTATACCCTTTAATGTTCCGGCCATATAATGGTGATCATTCAAAAATCCATGATTCGGTTATGCAGTTTTTCCGCGGTACAATACTCAACTAAGAGTGATTTTTGTGTTCTCGTGCATATCCATTTTACGTGTGGGCACAGGTGTACAACTCTAAAAGTTTGACATGATTTACGTAATGAGATACTCTTACAGGAGGATATTAAAAATTCATTTCTTAATTTATTTAATTCTTAATTGTATTTTCTTACAATTATCTCAAAAAATGGTTTCATTCTACTGAGTACAATTGAGAAAAACAATTTCCCGTAAACATTTAAGACAAAAGAATATTTTTCAAAGGGAATGCACTAAGTATCATCGTGTGCGTGTGTTTTAAGATAGAACACTTACTAACTGGTGAAAAGACGTTATTTAAATGTTAAATTGAAAAAATTGATTTTATTCTGAGTCCCTGAAAACTAATTTGCAACTTTCAAGGCGTCTCGCGCATCCATCTTTTATGTATTAGTTTTTCAATCAAATCTTTAGTTACTTCTATCCTTAGTTATTCCGTTCCCACCCAGTGACAACCTTCCATTCTTTTCTATTCCTTTTCTCTCCGAATGCTCCTTATTATCTTATCTTATTTTATTTCCCCTTGGTCTTTCTTTTATGCGTTTCCCATCAGTATTTTCTTCCATAATGCTCCATATGAATAAATCATGACCCATGATATATCCAATGTATCTCTTTCTTCTTTTCTGTAAGGTGTTCCGTACCGAAGGCTTTGTGCCAGAGGTTAGTGCATATGTTAGACACCAGTTTTTTCACGAAAGCTTTTAAAAACATTCGTTTTTGTTGTAATAGTTAATGTGCCATGGAGTAAAATCCTCTTAACACTTTAGCTAGTACGTGTTAAAAGCATATTTTATGTTATTTGTTTGAAAAAATTCCCCATATTTTTAGTTTTTTTCGCATTAACATTTCATCATATTTCTTGGTTGTTTGTAGACACGTTTTATTTTAAATTGCGCATAACAGTAAATAAATATAAACGTTATGTACTGCACTCTTAGCCACGGCGTTAGTTATTATCATCATAATCACCAATAAATAACCTGAGGAATCGTTGAAAGGAGCTCCCACTCTCGTATTTGCTAATTTTTCGTGTACTTACGAGGGGTGGAGAGAAACCCGGCGTCGGCATTAGCCTGCTCTTAACAAAAGGCGCCAAGGGGACCGCTACTCATCGTCCCATCCGACGGACGGCGAACTCACTCAAAGTGACCTCGAAGCACCTCTAGTAGGGATCGGGCCACTGAAAAATATGTCGCCACCGGGAATTGAACCCGGGAATTCTGGGTGGGAGGAAAGTACCTTAGCCACCGCACCAGGCCGATCCCCATGTATGTTGACTATGTTCAATTGAGTGAATATTTGTTCCCCATTTGGCGGGTTTGTGTTTATACTCAGTGTGTATACTGTTTGTGTTTATACTCAATATAATCAGTGTGTATATATATGTATATATATATATATATATACATATATATATACACACATATATACATATATATATATATATATATATATATATATATATATATATATATATATATATATACACACACATATATATACATATATATATATGTATATATATATACATATATATATACACACATATATATACATATATATATATATATATATATATATATATATATATATATATATATATATATAACCATAAACACAGTAATCAACCCGAAGGTCGGTTTAGTAGGTGATGGTAGAGATCACCCAGTACGCCCTATACGGCGTGTGAAATTCACACATCAGGTTAGGGGGGCCAGTTCCTTTCCCTGTGCCGGTTATGGTTTCCCAGGAAGACCTGGTACCCGAAAAATCACTTTTAGCTTGGGTGGAGCTACAGGTGCCCAGAGTCCCTTGCCCGGGAATCGAACCCGGGACCCGGATCAGCAGTCCAACGCTCTACGCACTGGACTGCCGCGACCCACACACATATATATATATATATATATATATATATATATATATATATATATATATATATATATATATATATATATATATACATATACATATATATTTTTATATATGTATATATATATATATATATATATATATATATATATATATATATATATATATATATATATATATAATGTACATAATATAATTGAGCCGGGAAAAATTGAATGCATATAATATATGAAAGTTAGCACTAGTGGACACAGACAAAAAGACAGAAACACACACAAAAGAGACTCACTAAGTTTCGAATTTTCGGTGGTCGCAACCACCTTCATCAAGGAAGATAGGGACAGAACTGTAGGTAATACCAGGGCTGGAACGATGGATGGAAGGGGAAGGTGGGGAGAGACTTCGGAAGGGAAGGTTTTGGAGGGAAAGCTTCAGGAGGGTGGGGAAAATGTAGAAGGTGATGGGTGTGGAGGGGGGATGAAAATATGTTTGGAGCAGGGTAATTTGTGCCTTATATTGATGTGGCTGCGTAGGTTTTCGCGGCGGTGGTTTGAAGGATTCCGTATTATCGGGTTTGACCGCGTCGTTGTTCGATGCTGCCAACAGTTTCTTGAAGACAGCGAATGCAACTTCGGCGAAACTGTTGTCAGCATCAAACAACGACGCGGTGACACCCGATAATGCAGAAGCCTTATATTGATTCCTGGCCAATTCCAGGACTCCAAGAGCCAGATGAAGGATTGTTCTAATGTTTTGAGTTTCAGTGGAGGATCAGAGGGTAGGAGGGATCTCTCCCACCCGCTTTTTAACTCTCTCCCACCAATTCCCTACGGACACCCTACCCTATTCCCTATTTTTAACTCTCCCCCTTATTGATATGCTCCCTATCCCCAAACAGCCTCCGAACACAACACCTTCTTTGATAAATGCTATAGTGTATCCATATTAGCATCCATTCCCAGAATGGTTGAGACCTTTTTTTCAAAAAGGTTCTCACCTTGTTGGAAAACGCCAAAAACATCGCCAAATAGATATAATACCGTCGTTTCTATGATTACTTTAAAAATGATTCTTTCCGTCAGATATTATCGTTAAAAGCAGGCCTAATATACACAACAAAATATCTTTGGTGGCCATATCGGGTAGAGTAACACACTGACTATTTAGTGCTTTAAAACCAAAGATCGGTTCTAAAGCATTGGAAAAGGTCTGGACAATCTTTTCTTTCTTGCTTATCTTATCTTTTTTTATTTCCATTATTGAAATGTACATTTCTTGATACCTTTTTAATATATTAAATTTTAAAAAATGTTTGTTAGGTGTTGCTGTAGTGGTAAAGCCATCCTTATTTCGTGAATATCTATTTCTTCGAAAAGACTTGGGAAACATTTTTTACCAATCTTTATAAATAGAGATATATTTAATTAAATTTTCTAAGATTTTAGTCTGCAGTCGAAGTTGAAATGATAATCTTCAAGTAAGAATGGGGACACACTGGAGCAAGTAGAATATTTGTGCTAATAATGAGTCTGGTCACAAGGGATGGAAGATTCAAAAGGTGTATGTAAGCAGAACAGCAATTGCGAAGGATTTCTGTCTGAAAAAACAATTGCTAACAGGAAACAGGAAAATAATAACAGTGTAAGAACGTGTTATACTAAATTTATAGATGACAATAAATTCTCTACTGATGTGAGAATTTGATAATAGGAGCAGCAGTGAAAAGAAGAGTGGAGGCAATGGTAACGTGGAGACATAGAAGAATTATGAAAATAAAATGGATAGATAGTGAAGAACTAAATTGGAGAGTGAGTAAAGAAAGAACTTCAAGGAAGCCACCGGCAAGAAGAAGAGGTATACTAATCGTATGGATTCTGGGGTGCGATGTCGTGCAGAAGATCATAAGGAAACAGAGAGGAAAAATTATGGAAAAGCAGCAGATGAATAATGACAAGCGAAATATGGAAAATTCGGTGAAAGGAGCCACGTGAGGGAATGAAGAGATTGGCAGGGTATAGGGTTTAGAGTGGAGAGCTACCATAAACTAGTCCTCGGGTTGATATAGTTCAATAGAGTAATGACAGTTTTGAATTGTGTATAATTTTACTCGATAGGTTTCCAGTATCATTTTTCCTCAAATATTGCATAGTACGTGAATTGCTGATTCTCTTCATAAGGAATGACAGGTTTCCGATTGCTTTCCGTAATACAGTACTACGGCACTTACCAAATCCATGAATACTCTCTCCACGTGTGTAGTTACAGTGGTTATTATTCACCAACAAATGCGGTTTCAGCCTTCACTCACACCATGGGGATGAGTCTCTCCCTTTTCATCCATGTTAATGACCCTATTGGTTGGAGGCAGCATTTTGTTAAGTAAAGAAACTTTGTGGAATTTCGTTATCTTTAGGTTATTTTTCCCAACCATTGATTCTTACTCCTTCCAAATTCAGCCTTTTATTATCCACGACTACAAGTGATCAGGCGCATTTCCTTATTCTAAGCTTTATATGTAGAATCATTCCTTCCTCGGTGAGCGTATTCAGTAGCTTTAAACACAGCTGAGATTTGACTCTATTGGTTGCAAACCATGATTTTCAGCAAAATTCGATTTTTCATAGGATAGAATTTGTCCTCTTAATTATTTCAACAAAATTCTGTGTAACCACATGCAATTGGAAAATTTTGACGAGGCAATAGTATAGACACTGAGGAGAGTGAAAGGAAAACCGGAACCGGCGTCTACGTGATAAATACGAAACGCTACCTATTGAGTAATTATTCCTGGAGTTCCAGTATGACTCGAATTCAAAGTGTCCAAATGGATGGATCCACTCCATATTAATACAATTACGAGTAATAATGCTGTATATTTATCTTCCTAATTATCACGTTTAAGTGAAGCTGGAAACAGTAATATCCTAGAATATTCCATTCATCCATTGGACCCAAAATCTAATTCGGAGAATCAGAATTTTAAGTCACCTTTTGATTTATTAAGAAAAATATTATGACTTTGGGTAATATGCACTGTGAAAAGCAATATTCACCTGATAAAATAAAATTTTCGTGACCGCTTTTTAAGAAACTGATATAACGTGTCAAACTGCCGTCTCAGTATATTTTCTGTGATAAATAATTCGGTAATTTTATTTTACAAAAAAGCGCGTATTTCGAGCGGTTTCTGTTTTCTGGTTGATGTTAGTTTGTTGATTTTTTCATGTTTATAAAATTTCGACCATGGACATTTTTTTACTAGCCCTCCAATTACGTCGAATTGGTGTTTCCTGACGTGGAATTCTGAGTCGTCAGTAATGATTGTGCCAATTTATTCAGAAAAGAAAATGTTCCCACGCACTTTCCACGCGAAACCGATCCCTTTACCCTCGGCTTCCCTCCACTTTCTCCACCTGAATCCCTTGCAGCTTTCCACCATGAATCCTCCCGCCCAATGTCCCTCCCCCCTTTCCGTCCAGTCTGCAATCCTCGCGGTCCTTAACTCCTCTCCCATTTTTCCCACCTCTCCGTCGTCCACCACCATTCACATCCCCCTCGTCCTCCCATCCTCTCGTCTTCGCCCCACCCTCCCATTACACCCTCTTCCCCCCCTCTCGTCGAGTCGTCTCCCCCGAGGGGATGCGGGGAGGCCGGAGAGTCAGTTGGGCAAAAGTCCTCGGGAGAAGAAAATAGGGAGAGGGGTGTGGGAAGTTGAGGGAGAGGGAATGGAGGAAGGCGAACCGGGAGCGAGGAAAAGAGTGGTTCCTGCCAGTGCGAGACCGGGAGAGGGCCCCTACATAGCCATGCGCGTATTACACGGGAATCGTAAATTTCGCTCACGTCCTTCCATCGGCCGGCAATGACGAGGACCCCGACGGGAGATGGCCGGCGGGAGAGAGACTGTGTGGGAGGGGTGAAGGGGGAATTGGGGGGAGGGGACCGGTGGGGTGGTGGGTGGGTCCCGACTACGACTCAGAGGGAGGAGGTAAGATGGAGAGGTTTTCCCATGCGGAGTGAAGTCGGCGGTGGCAGGAACCGACGGCGGGTTTCTCTTCGGACGGACGGACAGACGGTGAGGGGGTGGGCGGCAGGGAGTGGGGAAGTGGAGATCGGGACGAAGGCAATAAAGAAAGGAAAAAAAGGACGATAACAGGCGAAGGATTGTTTCACTTTTAGTCTGTTCTTTTTATTTCGATTCCGATCTCGACGGCTACGGACGGAGAGAAATTTTCGGAATTTGAAAATGCATTCGGGCGAATGAGATAGCAAAGATACGTTCCTTTAGGAATGCTTCCATTTGCAAGATACGTGATTTATTTATCTAAAATAATTTTTTGACGTGTGTTAGGGATGTTCACTAAGAAGCAGCAGTGATGGAGGTTCTTCATTCCCCCGCTTATTGAAGGGCAAAAAGTTGGACTGATTTATTAAGTCCAATTCGTGGGCTGGAGGACTCGCCGATGTGTGTCCGTGTGCATTTCATATATTCTTCCGAATGTAATCTTAATTATTATATCTTCGTGCCAAAGACAACTTGGGGAATGAATTGGTCCATTTGAGAGTGTTTCAATGTTATCCCCGTTCAATCTCGTTTCATTTTGGGAAGCACATCAAGAGCGTCCGTAGGACGCTATGCTAATATGTGACTCTGCGTACGGTGGTTAATATGGTAATATACATATCTCTCCACTTTTTCTTCAATTCATAATTGCCTTCAACTAATTACTCACATATTATAAATGGCTTTGGAAATGACGGGGATTCAACGATGCATTGAATTCAGTTATGATGAAAGGCCATTCGTATTCGTTTCGAGGACATTTGGCTAAGTGTAATTAATTTTCCGGTAAATTTAGGTGTGTAATCATGCATCAAACGCTCATTGTGTTCCATTTAAATTTTTGAAGGTATACTTGTTATAGCGAGAGTCACTCACATTTCAACGTTGTTCAAAGGGTAATATTGTGTAATAGAGGATTTCGGTCTGTGATAGGGCATCGTATTTCTATCTATATATTAGTACAAATTCTTGTTAAAATATGTGAAGTGCCGGTAATATTCACATTTTGGTGAGTGCATTCTCGAGTAGAGCAGATTTCTAGCGTCGAGAGGATTGATAAATAGATAACTTAATGTTCTAGGCTACACATTATAGAAGCAAAAACATGATCACTTTTTTTACCAAACTAAACTAATTACTAAAGGTTAAATATGCAACTGCCTTAAGTCGCCTGACTAAAATTAATCTAATGACTAGCTGCATATAGTTTATTTGCAGAGGAAAATGTATATGCATAATATTTTAGTATTTGGTCTCTTTACCTTAGACTTTAATGGATGTTATTTGGAATGAAATGCGAATAGTCGTGGTTTGTTATTCGGGTTATTAAGACATTTAGGCTTTGATATATGTGTGAAACGGATCAGGTTTAAGGGTTAACCGTTAAAAATGCCCAGTATTTAATATAGTTTTCTACTTTCCAACAATTTGTATAGGACTAGTCCTTAGTTGAAGATCGCTGAAAGTTGTATTCATGGATTAAATATTAATCTGCAGTATTTTGCTACGATGGAGTGGATCATTTACGTTGTAAAATCATATTGTCTAAGACAATAAAACTAAGTAGCCCTACAACATAGGTAGTAGTTTCTTGTTCATGAATCCTTGGTACCGATACTGACGACCTACGAATTTGGGTATCGGTGTAGATAGTCAGAGGTACTGGTACCAGCACCTTATTTTTAATACCTTTTAATACGAAGTATGCTCGGTGATTAGATGGTTAGGTAATGTATAAGATGAATTCATCCAAAAAGAAGATAAAAAAGAATTGATAAGAGAAGCAGGGTTGGAAAAGAGCGAAGAAACTTTATACGCATATAATGTTGTTATTCGAGAAGGAAAACTTCAAGATGATGTATATTCAACGTGGAGGTGTGCGAAGTAATTTCATCTGAAAAATATTTTATGGATCTGAGCATTATACTAGATATCTATACTAGATACGTCTTTGAAACTAATTCATTTCCAATGAGAAAGTCCAGTGCGGTAGAAATAACTTCTTTGCAAATGTAAATCTATAATTTCCTATTGTTTGTGTAGGCTTTGAAGTTATCTTCATCTAAAAATGTAAGACAGAATGCGGTAATGGTTATTGAAAAGTCGAGAAAAGAAAATGTAATCATATTCTTCACATTATTTAGACAGGTTACATTTTGAAATAGTGCCATAAAAATGTCGATGAGCACTTTTATGGACCAAGGCTTTCTTTAAAACTTTAATAGCAGAGCTGGCATTCATTCTACTCTCCAAATTTAAACTTGGCTCGAATCATCAATACGGAAAACAACTTCGTTAAAGAGCCGAGGAAATCATGGAACGAAATTATTGGAAGAAAAGTTGAAGGGCATTTTTACGACTTTTCAGATCGCGAGGAAGTAGGAGATGGAATTACTAACGCGTACATAATTTTTACCCAACATTTACATGCTCTGCTTTAGGCGTTATGTTGGTGTTGTGAAAATTCATATCGGAATTGCGGTGAGCTGACGCAAATACGTGGAGGAAACTAGCTATATATTTATGTCCACTTCCATAAACTTGATTCGATTGGGGAGTATGAAAAAAAAATTCTAGATTTTATAAACTACCGGGAATACGTGAAGAGCGTCTAAACTGTAGAATGCAGCTCGATAAATAATATTTCTACTTCTTACTAAAGCCAGATCTTTTTCCTCCCGCAATATGAAGTCGAAAGCGGCGCGGCAATTATTGTGGCTCGGGGAAAAAAGATTCGAAAAACTACCTCCTTCAAATCTTTTTTTACACACTTGCCGTCACGGCTATTTATTCCGTAGCAAATCCTTGCGACGGACTTTATACGAATTTTCACGACCGGGGGAGACCACCGGATGGCCTTTTTTCATATAATTTCATTACGGGCCGTCTCTCGTATGGAGAGAGTGGTCTCCCCTTGGTCAGTCAGAGATAAATGACCGGGTCAAAAATAATAACACCTTCGGGTGAGCAGGAAAAACAGAATAAAAAATGACACTCGAAAAAAAAAGTGGCGCGATGGCCCGTAAGAAAATGACACGTGCAAATGGATATTTCGGAAAAGGAAAAAACGAGTAAAATGAGAACAAATCGAAGCAGCGAAAATGGATCCAGTCGCAGAGGACGAATCAAAAAGTAATGGTGTGGCATTTATAGGGAACGAGGTCCGCTCTGCGGCCCCGATTAAAGATTAAGAGATGGAAGCTTGTTCTGAGGAGGAAAGGGGAGAGTCTTTGTTCTTATGACCCCTTGGCGACTGCCAAAGAGACTCATCTTATACAGCTGCGCTTCAGAGACAAGATGGACGCATGATCAAAATCAAACGTTTAAGACTTGTTCGAAGAAACCCAGCATGAAGCTTCGGGAACTGAAATGGAATACAAGATAGTTTATTAGTAACCTTAGCTCATTCAATTAGTGTTATTATAATAATGTTTTGTTTCCTTAGTTCATTTGACAGCTTTACAATGTGCGAAACGACCCGCGATTTGAGTTTCATTGTTTATTTAATTATAATCTCCATTACACATTGCTCCGGTCATTCCTGGTCAGCGCCAATTTTTAGCTACACTACGAGTTGACTGTTTCATATGTTCTCATTTTGCGTTATTCTTTGATTAATATTTTCAACGTCCATGATTGCGAATGGAAATCTGTGTTTTTCTGCATTTCATTAGTATTTGTGATATTAAATCAATGATAGACTTCATCAATTATTTAAAATAAATTAATAACAGTTTCATGTAGATATTTGTGTACTTGTATTTGTGTGGTTTCTTCTACGTATTTATATTATGTTCTTATGAATACGTCATTCTGAAATGACTTTGCTACAGAATATTTTCGATTTGCAGCAAGCGAAAGTTCTCAGCACAATACATCCCGTCTTACTTCCTTTTTAAACCCTACATGATATAATCCATGAATTTACATCGCCAAAATAATTATATCTTAAAATCATTAATATAGACGGAAAAAAGATGGCTGTGTCTGCTTTCGTGCGCTTAGAAATACGCCCTTAAAAGATATTGCGTTGACACAGCACTTTTAATGGTTTTAAACGACGAATATAAATATAATATAAATAAATATAAATAATTAATACTATAAATATAATTTAAATATTCATAAGGTTATTTTTAATTGAAATCAATTTGAAAAAGGAAATTTCTGTACCATTTTGATACCCAAATTGAACATTTCTTCCAAAATGATTGACAAATGTAATTTTTATTTAAAAGAAATTTTGATTTCCTTGAAGTAAAATTTACGTTTATTTACGTATGCCTTTCTCTCAAATGAAAAAAAATTTGTTGTAAATTAAATATACCCTAGGTTCTCCTCCGGCCCGAAACCACTGATTTTATTCATTATCCCTGGGATAACTTCTTTCACTGAATTCTTAACCGGATATCAATAGAAAGCGTTGTACGTACTTAAGACCCAATAGAGGTACAAAGAAAATCAAGTCAAGAGGTCTATTGGAAAACACTGCGAGGAAAAGGGATTTCAACTGGAAACTGAATCCAGTTTGCTCTGTGAATTTATCCGTTTATGGGAAGGAATACTGGAGCCGTCCAGTCTGGATGACCAAAGCAAAGAATGCTGGAACGTGAGTCAAGACTTCGGAGCTGGAATTGGCCAAGGGCTCTTTCCTTGTAGAGTTTGGCGTATAAACACGTTGGTGAAACTAGCTGACATCGATTTAAGCAATTAATTGGATTTTCCTCAAGATGAACAAATTATACATGATGTAATAAGCGATAAATTTCATGTACAGTATGAAAATATTTTAAAAATTATAATTATTTCATCCACGTCCTGATTCATTCACGGAGAAAATGTTTAGAAATGGTCTGTACAAATACTGCCGAAAACGGAACTTTCAGGGCAGGAGAATACAGGAGGTTTCTCTTTATGTATCATAGTGATTGCTATAATGGAAATATTAATTATATTTTCAACAATTGGCTTATTAAAAGAAAAAATAGCAAAAATATTGATGAATTTGACAGAATTCACTTGTTATCCGGAAATTTAAAATTTCATACCTGTAAATAAAAGACACCTTATCCATTCCAGCGAAAATATGGAATGAAATGTGTGCTAATCATTCGATTTCATGTTCATGAGAGGTACACTCACAGTAATAGACACGATAACCGTCGGTGACATTAACATAAACTTCCAAGGCTCTTAGACCATGTCCACTATTTGTAATCCTTCGGATTCATGCATATATGAGGCTAACAAATCATTGGATGGGGATCATTTCAGACGTTACCACACAATATGCGATTATCTATCCCGTTAAATCTCATTCCTAGATGGGTAAAAGCCTTTGTTATATTTATCAGATCATCTTTGTGCGAGGATCTTCCACAACCAGTTGATTTCTAATAAGCTGTTGTACGGAAGACACTAGGCGGAGCCTCGATTTAAGACCCAGAGACGGCAAGGGCTGAGGCGGCCGACATGAAAAGACCCCATACGTTTCGCCTGGCCTCCGCGGAGAGCATTGGTGGAGAAAGAGGGATGGGGTTGAGTGGCACTGTGTGATGGCGTGTTTGCCAGAGGAAATGGGATGCACACCGTTTTGCTTCTCAATAGAAACAATGTCTCATGTGCACTTTTGGGGCGCTCCTTGTTCGCGATGGAATCGATGCAAAGGGATCCAACGGCATGTTCCCCGAGATATTTTTCCTAGTTTAACCATCCTCTTTCCATTGCAGTCATGGACCGAGGGAGGATGACATGGGAGAGAATGCTAACAAATCAGTGCGCGCGCATAAGAATATGAGAAGCGGACGCCCGCCATCATGAAAACACTGATGTCGGTTTACTGGTGTTTTGAGCGAGATTGTTTGTGAGATGCTCTGTGTTTTCTCGCCACCAGACGAGATGCAGCGATATCGCTAAGCGTAATCAGATGACCAATTCCAAGGATCGATGTTTTATTTTCGGAATATTTTCTCGTAATTCACCTGCTAAATGGGAGTAAAATATGCATGTACTATATGTATGAACATACATGTACACTCAATATTAAGCTAATAAATATTCAAATATTCTTCATTCAAAATGCATGATTAAGTATATTCATGAAATTTACAGGAATATTTTTTAACATAGACTTATTATGGCGTTAAATTAAGATTTAGAAACTATAGGCAAATATTTTTGTTTCAAAAGACCATCGTAAAACTGATTTCTTTGGCTGATCTTGCCACCACCTTGGTGGTAAACGTAGTCATCATAAAACTTAGGCTCTTAATTTAGATTCTTATGTAAAAAGTACAAGTTTTTCTACTATTTATTATAGAAAAATTACTTTATCATGCACCGCAATGAATAAAACTAAGGTTAAGAGTGAAATTATATATATATATATATATATATATATATATATATATAATATATATAATATATATTATATATATATATATATATATATATATGCACAAACATATGCATATTTCCTCACCTGAAGAAGACAGTTATCGGGAATAATTAATATCGGGAAATAATTTTACAAAACAATTAAATCTCTTGTGATATTTTGTAATTTACTTTGGATTTATTTTTTTCTTCGCTGAAACACGACAATAGGTGTACATATACATGAAAAAGGTTTGGGGAATAAAAAAGATACCAGTTAGACCATAGTTTGGTTAGGAACAGCGTAGTTAGGCCCCACAGTTTCCTAAGAATGAATACGAATCAAGATCATAAGTTAATACTATGTATGTAAGGTAACGTCAGATTTTAGAGGTTGAATCTGGAAACATGGTCCAGAAAATAAAATGGTCAGGCATAAACCTGAATAAAAATACAGGTTCATGAGGGAACCTTTTTTTAGAAACCTTTATGAGTGAGAAAATAGAGACGGATAGATTTGAAATATGATAAGAACATGTCAAAAAAGGATTACCGAAGCTGAAAGCTGAAAATTTGAAACATTAAATAAGAGAAGGGCAAGGTAACCATGGATTAAAGACGAGATGATTTGTCAGATATGAGAATGATATGGAAGAATGGAAATATGAGTTGAGGCAGAAGGAAATACTATAATTTGAATATTAAACTTTGGCTGGAAATTAATATGGCAAATAAGCGTGGTAGAAGACGCATTGAGAGGATAAGGAGATTTTACTAAGAAACGGTGAAATTCACCCGCTTTACAGGAAAGTGAAATCACTTTCAGGAATTAAGAAGGGAAAATCATCAAATCAATTGAAGAAACATCAGGAAAATTATTAAATGAACCAAGAAAGATTAAACAGAACTGTCCAAAATACATAAGGGAACTACACGGTATAGACGTAAGGCCAGACTGCTTATGTATAGAAATACAATATGACGTCGACGGAGGCAGCTTTGGTTCAGACATAATTGATGACGAAATAGAAAGGGCATTAAAGGAATTGGAATCAAATAAGGTCGTGAAGGTAGATATCATTCCCGCGGAACTACTTAATGGTTTAGAAAAACGAGGAAGGGCTTTTTATGGATTAATTTTTAACATTTATGAGGGAAGAATTTAGCCTGAAGATTTCGTCAGAGCAGTGTTAGTTCCTATTCCAAGAAAGGGAAAGGCAGCCATCTGTGAGGGCAATAGAATATCAGGTTTAATTTCGCACGCAGCTCAAGTGGCACTTAGGATTAGCCATAAGAGAATAAAGAGGAGGTCAAATGATTATTTAAGGGATCTTGGGTCCAGAAAATGCTGGGTACGTGTAATGCCATAGCAGTAATGAGGATAGTAATTGAAAAGAGCGTAGAATACAATCAGAATGTATTTGTTTGTTTCGTAGATTTCACAGAGGCGTTATATAGAAAGATTTGGATGGAGTCAATAAAAATTATTGCAGAGAATAGGAGTAGATTTCAGTCATTGGGGACCTAACCAGCAACATGTTCATATCTCAAGACTGCTCAGGTGCGAGTGGCGGTTGAGGGAATGAGTTAGTTTAGGATGAGGGGTAAATTAGAGGTTTCCATTATATCTTGTTCTAATCAACATACGTATCCGAGGAGACGAAGGAAATCCTCGTGCATGGAATAAATGGTAAAAGAAGCTTGTGAAAAACTGGTAAAAGAAATAAAAATTGTTGGGGAATTCATAAAATCAGGTTTTGTAGGGGATCAATCAGGCTTACAAGTATTGCTGAGTGCATTGAAAAGTCAGTGTGATAGCCATGGGATGAGGATAAATGTAAATTAGATGAGGATAATGAGATTTTCGAGAAATAGAAAAATTAAATTAAGCAATAAAATAGGAGTTCTTTAACTAGATTAGGTGGAACGGTTAACGTATCTCTGGTTTGGACAAAGTGAAAGTGTTTTGGACGAAGAAGGCCAAAGCGGTGGGTATATAGGAAAAAATAATTGCGTTGGAAGAAGAAGCTCTCACGAGGATGAAGGAATACATGACAAGTAAGGATGCTAAGAAACCGCTTGTCAAAATTTTGATAAGATGCGTGGTCTTCTACGGCGCGGAAGCATGGTCGTTGAAGCAGGACAATAGGGGTTGACTGGAGGCTTCCGAGATGTGGGAGTGAAGAAGGATGGAAGAGGCGAAATGGACAGAAAGGATACAAATTATGAAGTGCCAGGAATGGTGGGGGATGGAAGTGTTTGAAGATATAAATATGAGTAAGGAATGATGAATGTGTTCTTTAGACCCATATTTTCTCCTTTTTCATGTTTGGTATTAGAACACCTTCTGTCTCAGAATTGTGTGTAACTATTGATGAGCCTTAAATAGCATTGGCTTACATAGTTGGCGATGTATTTCTTCTCTTTCTCTAACCTTCCCTTTTCCCCATTACTGTGCACAAGAGTGAAATATGTTGTATTTTGCATTCATTGTTGGAATTTAATTGTTTCGACTGGAGTTATAGGCAAATGATTTCTTTTCAAAAGGCTGTACTTAAATATAGCTCCGTAATTTTCCAATTACTTTAACTCAAATCTAATTTGTGTCAATTCTATCGGAACACTAAATTTGATCCACTATCAAGGTTTCTACAAAAAGTTACAACATGAAAAATAGATGGCTGTAATTGAAAAAATCATAGAAATAATAAAAAATACAAATTCCGCTTTACTAAGAATGATATTTTGATACCAATTGCGTTGTGTGACACAGAATTGCTGGTTGAGGTATGAGTATGATGATACATAGAATATCGTTCAGGAGGAGGTATTCAGAACGATGGAAATCGTAAACCGGCCACAGATTGAAAAACAGACAAATATTTCTAGATATGTTGGTGATTTTAAGAACTTTATGAGTAAATTACAAGTAAGCTAAAGATACCGGATATGATATTTACAAATTTTGGCATGATAACTGTGTGTGGAATAGGTCATTTATTTTTTAAAAATATAGCATTGCGATTGTACGAAACTCCAAAATGTTCCTCAATTTCAGATTGCCTGGAATGAATTAGTCTTTAAATGGTAATATTGAATCCCTTCTGATAGTCCTCCATAAATAATTCTATGATCATGCTTCCTTAAGAATGATTAAATTAGATAGCAATTGGCATACAGTAGAATAACGTCTTCTGAAGCACGGTTCTGATACAGTTCAGTCTTTACGACATGTTCCTTGAGTAGAAATGAGCCGAGCAAACGTGAGAAAGCATTAGCGTTGTCACGTGAGATTGGTGAAATTTATAAATCAGCCAAGGAAGCGAGAAGCGCAAGCATTTCCACTCATAGGAAATAGTTGGAATTCGATTGTGAAGGAGGTATGGAGAGCGAATGAAAATATGGCCTGGGTAGAAGCGGGGAGACAGTCTACGAAGTGATGGATACGATGGAGAAAATAGAAAGTTTTGGACAATCGAAGGCGCGGCAACAGAGGCGAGTTGGAATCACATGAGGCAAACATTGCGTTGCGCAGTATTTTTAATCATCCGCATTATGCTTGTTGTGTAATTCATGATGAATTATTCTCAAGCGTGTTCCGATGTCCGCTACCAATCGGTGATTCATCCTTAAGAAACTAGTTAAATAGGAACCACGAGGTTTCAAACGTTACTCAGAGGTGTGCGAAGGTAGGGCAAAATTTCTCCTCGGGAATCAAGCGTAGCCGGAATAGGAAGAAATGCAGTCTGGTGGACTTGAAGAGCTGACCACGCATGGACCCGAGCTTGAGCAACAAGTGCAGCGAAAAGAACTCCAGCAGTGCTCATCTGCCATCTGGGCACCTAGACTCACGGAGACGTAGAATATAATAAGGAGGCGTGGTGGTGTTGTGGTACGCGGTGGGTGGTTTGTTAGAGGGAAGGGTTGTAGGTCCAGGGTTGGGGGAGTATAGAGTGAAGGAGGGGTAGGGGACTAGAGTCGATCGGCAAAACGGGAGGCCTTTGCATGCGAATAATACCATAAGAACAGAGGGAAGGTAATGCGCGGAATTCTGTAGCCGGGAGAAGTAGGCGTCAAAGGGGGTTTATTGTGCTTCGAAAAAGGAAATGGCAACAACATCGGCGGAGGCGTAAAAATGGTGAGAAGTGACGGAAGGTGGGTGGGGAAGGCATGGTGGTAGTTGCGGGTCGGGAGAGGGATTACAATGAGAGAAACGACCGCGGGAGGATGGGTTAAGGGGGTTATGTGGGAATAGGTATTGGGACGTGCAGGGGAGAGAGAGGGTTGGTGAATGGTGGAAATAAAAGGGGAGCAGATTGAGGGAACTGATTGCAATGACTTGTGGCTGCGTTTGATGTGCGGTGCGGATTCTAAAGAATCGGATTGGGGTTGATAGGTTTTATACGAGCGGCGCACGGCCGGGAAAGCCTTCCCCCACCCTCCCCTATATCCATATCCGAAGGCGCTCGAGTCAGAAACGCAAATGAAGGTGTTTTGCAGGTGGTTCGCGACAGAATGGCAATTGCTTATCACTTTCTTGTGCTTTTAATTCGCATGTAAAAGAAATACTTTTTTAGTCGCGGGTAAGTGGTATGACATAATTTCTTTGCACGTAAAGGAGGCGCACATCCTCCCTTGTGAATAGGTACGTAGTTTCACAACCAATGTGATTACCCCAAAGGCGCACTTTAAATTGGCTGCAATAATGGGAATTATAATTATTGCCAATGCCATTGAAGTTTCTTTTACCCTATTGTTAGTTTAGTCTCTGTGTTATGTTAATTGGAGTAATTCCAAATGAGGGGTATACATTTCGTTACAAATGCCGCCTCAGGCATGGCCTTCGTCTTTTGTGTTTAGCGGAGCATTCTGAGGCTGCTGGAGTTCCTATGTTAGTTGAAGGCGTAAATATTTGGCTAGACCCAAATAGTTGAAATTTTATGTAATTTAAATTTGCACATAAGAATGTTGTTTCATCGCATAGCACGTTCTAATTGTACAATTAATCAAGCTCGTTAGTTGGAATTATTATACTCTATCCAATAAAATTTTAAAATGTAATGTATAAAATATCCTCCATAATTTTGTCATTAGTTTAAATTTCAAGTATGGTATTCTAGGTGTATCATTAAAGTCTCATTAATTTTGTAACCCGAGGTCACTGAATGCAGTGAAAGTTCCTCGAAACCTGGCGTTGATTGAGAGGTTCTTGAGCTGAATTTAAATGCCATTGCAAGAATGAACATGAACTCGACTATATTTTTTTTTTTTCATTTACTCCTAAATATCACGGTGATGATTGAGAGTTTTTGAAATAAGTTTCCGTTGCAATAATGAAATTTTTATATGTAAGAATAATTTTGCACTAAGTTTTAAAACATATTCTCGATTATCGCAAATTAGCTTTGAGTTTTCTTCATTCGCTAGTATTTATTATATTGATATCATTTTAATCATCAGTGTTTGGATACCACTCCTCTCGTCGACTAATCAGGATATATCATAAGGAATAGGCGAGGAATTAACAAGTGGTTTTGAATTATCAATTACCATTACTAAAACCTAAATGTTCTAGCTGACAAAATGGCTTTCTTTACACCTTTGGAGCCCGTATTTTAAAATTAGGGATATAATCAAACGCCTCTTTATCTCAAATTAATATTTTATTGACAAAGATACCGTAATAAATGCAAATGTTTCAAAGAACTAAAGGAAATTTTGTCAAGGTGAATGAATTCTACACTGAAAATGCTCACATTCAGAATCTAAAAGGTCGATTCCCTAATACTCTGCAAAAGGTAGGTAATACATTCATGGATAATATTCGGCTAATGATCAAATATATGATTATCAATTATGACCAATTATTAAATATATGTAAATTGAATAAATTATATCATTCCACCAATTACTTGCAAATTTATATCTTTCCACCTCAATTTTTCAGTCCATTTGATTTCTGAAAAGATAAATTATTATATACAATTGCATTTCCTATAGTGAAGGTTTTCCCTAATTTGAGCAGCCCAGGAAAATATTCTTAATATTCCTTCTCCTTTCACATTAACATTCCTATTCTTGTAATGTTCCTTTAAGTACATTTTACAAACAACTTGGGCAAGGGGTAAATTATCATTTCAGAAATATCTCATAATGTGAGTTAAATTATTGCTATAGTTTTAAAATTTGTTTTTCTTCTAAGTTATATTTTACAATGAAATTTCAAGTCTAGATGTAGATGAAGTCAATTTTTGCAAAATGTGTATGATGTCGAATAGAGTTATAATCAATTTTATTTGTAATTTGCATACTGTACATTGGATAGGTATCCTTAAAAGAGTTGTTCAAGTCCTTTGTTCATATTCAACGTATCCCACCTCAATTGGAGGTGTAATATCTTGTGTGGCGTGAGCTTTGTACGCCGCATAACTGGTAGCTACAAAAAATCAAATAGCCTTCCAAGTGTTGAGAGTGCTGATACTTGTGCTCTTGAGAACCCCACCATACGCATACGTGCACCTGTGGAGGGACGGAATGAATATATTCATCATCTCTAATTACGCAACGGGTCATACGGTGATTACCATTCTCGCACCGCCGTTGCCCACCCCCGCCGACCTCCTTCCACCCCCGTCAGCGGAGGCTTTCAAAAGCGCGGAACTGTGGCCGACGTTGAAATTTCATTTGGGGTCCGTCTTCATCTGCGCTCTCCCCCGGCAAGTCGGAGAAACTAGGCGTCTGGGAAGGGGATGGGAGGCGCACGGCCGAACAATCGAGGAGAAAACTGCAGGAGTCGCTCACGGACGAGAGAACTCTTGAATGGAGACGGGATCATAACCCTTTCCCCCCGGCGGACGGGTTGGACGCGAAAATTGACTTTGCGCGAGATTTTCTCCCTCCCTCTCCCCCCCCCCCCAACACATCCATCCATCCAGCTATCTCGAGCACACACGCAAGCAACCTCTCCTTGCATCGCATTTATGGCACGGCATGAAATGGCAATTTAGGGCGACGAAGATGAGCGGACGAGTGATGTCTTATTTTTTTTTATTTTCCACATTCTGTCTCTCTCTATCTCTCACGTCGAGAATCAAGGGCGCCAATGCAGGGAGGGAATATTCCTCATCCACGTCCGTCCCGCATCGAGTGCACGAGCGTGCGGAATGTTTCTTATGCATCATTTATTTTTTGTTGCTTTTTTTTAATTCGCCCTTTCGTATGTGTTAGTCGTCGTCGATGGTTTTAAGTGCACCGCGCGATTGGTCTGAACGGAATGGTCTTTCTCGGTTAAGCGCTTTCTTGCTTGCGAAAAACGTGCGAAGGGGATAAAGGGATATTTCCTAACGGAATACTCCGATGCGGGATACTTGCTCCCCGGTGTGCAATATTCGACGAAACAGCTTTTTGATGTGGTGGAACCGAGAATAGGCGTCCTCGAGATGGTTGTAGAGGAATGGAGCAATTTCCATGCCCTTCAGAGGAACTTGATATTTTCTAGTTCGTGTCCATCCTGGATGGCACCAGTTAAAATAACGGTGTTTCTTTCCCAAAGGGTGTTATATTAATTGAACTCCCGGTGAGGAAAGAATTATATCCTCGATTTTGTCGCATGAATTACTGTCCTTAAAAGTAAATATGCTAGATAATATATTATTTTCGTTTAATTAAATAGTTTTTGCGTTTGAAAATTTTCAACTTCGATTGTTTCTCCATGTAAGAAGCAAGTCTGCTGCCAAGAATAAGTCGCAGTAAAGTCCTCGTTAAAATTTACGTGTGTCTTTTTTGGTTCTTGGAAACCAGCTAGTCACGCATCAGTTTAGCTGCATGAAAATAAAATATAAGTCACGAAAATGAAATATTAGGCATGAAAATAATAATTATACATCTTAAAGGAAAGAAATTTATTTTTAACTTTAAAGCAGATGTGATGTGGACTGGCAAAAACATTGAAATTTTAATCAATTTAGCAACCACAATATTCAAATACGGAGTGTTAGATACCGCAGTGGGATATTTTTATGAAATGTTTACAACTGAGAACCTAATCTTATGAAGAATCAATTTCTGATGATAAAAAAATTGTAGTTACTGGTACGATGAGTTAAGTCTATTGTAACCTTTATTCTCTCTTCTAATTTCCTCATTACACGTTTTCCAGAGGAATACATATGGTTCACATTTTTGTTATTTTTTCCTTGTCCCTATTGGGCACGGAAACACATCAGGATATTTTCGAATTATTGAAACGGAATTTCATTTAGTATCAGCGCTCCTTCCTCCCCTCCCACAAACCAGGAAGAGGCATTCAACGCGAGAAAATGTCCTCCATTAAGTAAACATTCTTCAAGTGGAAACGGACATTTGCATTCAGCGTGTGGCACTCTTAAAAAAATGTATATATCAACCACCCCTTTCGAGCGTTGTGAGCGCTGTCGTGCGGAAGGTAAGTGCCACCCTGAACCTTAAACGAAGGGACGGCAGCGGATAACGAGAAGTCGAGGGATGGTAGTGTTCCACCGAAGAATATGAGCTCAGATTCCTTTCCTTTTTTTCTCCCCGCAAAAACAGATCGTTTGTCGTGGCTCGCGGGAGGAGGCGATAATGGGATGAACGTTGTGGGAGTGAGGCCAACTCTCTCTCTCTCTCTCTCGAGAAAGATGGGGCGGTAAAGGGAGGAGGCGAGAGCGGGAGGAGAGAGAGTGGGAATATATAGCAAGCGGCCACTCCCACCTCGGCACGGCAATCATTTCAAACCGGAGACTCGTTAGCGATTGACTTGTTCCGTCTCCTACCCTTCATCTCCGTCCTCCCTCCCTCTCTCTTCCATGACTCCCCCGTCCCTCGCTCATCCTCCCCCTCTCTCTGTAATCCCTTTCTATTTCTCCAGTCACCACCCGCCATTCCATACAAGGAGGAGCCAGCCCCCCTCCAGGGTAGAGCCCTCCATCCCTTCCCGTTTGCTCCTCTCCCCCCGCGCGCTCCCGCAGTTACTTCTCTTCTTCAACCCCCATCCCCTTTCCACCCCCTCTCGCCGCAAACACAACACTGTCAACGTAATCAACGCGTTTACGTGACGAACAAATGACCCGTACACCGGAGAGAAATTACACGGGCGGTGCGGGGAGGGGTTTTGAGTTGGTATCTCCCGTCCCTGCTCCCCCTTTCCGCGGTGAACTCCCGTTGATCTTGTCATAACACCCTCCGGTGCTGATATGCAGGAAATATTGTTAAGCACATTAAGCGCACCCACCTTTTCCCGACTGCGGTGCTCGGTAGTCCTTGAACTTAGCAGATTACCTGGAGGGTAATACTTATTCATTTTTTTTGTTTACTGAAATAGTTGAATAAACGCTCAGTCAAAGTAAAACGAATGGATGTTCTAAAATAAGCGTGCAACTTAATTAGTCATTAAGATAAAAATTAATGACGCCGTTATTAATCGTTCATTAATGTGTATTACAGTTTTTCGTTGTTTTTTCATCATATGTAATCAGTTTCATGGTTAGATAATGTTAAGGTACCGAAATTAGATAAATTTCGATATTGACCGGTCTGAATGGATGCATTATGTTTTAAAATAACAATAGCGTCGTTACACTATGAATGACAACAAGCAAAGCATTATATGGAGTGACGAGAGGCATGTAATAATCATAATTGAAGATAGACACTTATGAGATTTTCTCATGAGCTTACGATGTAAAGATCTCAGAAACATGACTCTAGTAACAACCTCCTGAATGCCATAGTTTTATTGCAAGCAAAAAAAAAGAAAAAATGTTCTACGATAAAAAATATTAACTACTGTGACTACAAATTCATTTAAAAGGTTTTTAGCAGGTTGAATTCACACAATTACAATAGGCGCAACGTTAAATGCAATTAAAGCTGAGTTACAAAGTAGGTAGTCATTTTTCATGAGAATAAATGGTAAACGCCTCTGATTTTTTCGTTCAAATTTTTATTTAAAAATCAAATAATGCCAGTGCTTCAAAACATAGAAATACCTAATCACTGTGATCACCATGTTACTCTAATAACAATAATTAGGGTTGCGTAACATGCATCATTTCCGATTCCGTTACTCTTCTTACTTCTTGAAGTTCCTAAGTTAAAAGGCATTAATTTCCTTAGGAAATCACAGACGCACATTTTTCCTGACTTCTTTTTCTCTGAGTCAATTAGTACCTTCCTAGTGGCATTTCTTTCTTGAAGATAAATGAAGAAAAGAACACCAAAGGCCTATATTTATGCAAAATATCGCCTTCTTAGTAGTCCGGTTTTAAGGAATGACTGACAGGCACATGATAAAATGTTAATTGACGTAGATCCTTGGCCTTCCAGTGCCGTATATTTATTCTTTTCGAAATAGTCAATCTCTTTTAATTATTTGTTTCGGTAACTGAATCGTGTGATTCAGATACATGAAAAAAAACCCCAAAGAGTCACCCATTTATAAAGGAAGTTTCGGAAATAAAAAACTCATTAATATCCCATAAATAAGATTTATAATAAATTCCTCTGGATTTTCACGGAGCAATGAAGTGAACTGCACCGAATTGGTGTAAATTTATCTAAACTGTATTTTTCCATTTAGTTTCACCTGACAATATATCTTTATGACTATTTTTAGATCCGTAGTTCGATGAGAAATGTCTCATAAAAGCGCTACTGACGGGCACTTGTGAATTATTTATTATGAAATTTACCTGGTTCGTTTCCTTGATGTCCATGACTGAATAAATGAATGAGTGAATGAACTATGGAATGAATGGCTGCACTTGTCAATGAGTTCGAACTCGCCTGAAGTTTTATAATAGTTTCTCCTTGAATATGCGAATATTTTCTTTGAAAATAATATAAGTTAATACTACTAAAATGAGATCCACTTTATTGTTGTTTTTTCTCCTCAGAACTCTTCTCTATAATATTAATCCCTTAATGTAAATTCTAAGCCCAATTCACAGTTTAGGCACGATTTGTTAATGACGTGCTGGGTAGTGTAGAGCCCCAGCTCTTGAGTAAACTCACAATGATTTATAAGTCATATACAATCATAAGTTAGCTCTGAACAAAGTGCATTACGTTTCACAATGTTCAAACCTCATTTCTTGGGTATATACCCCAATAAATTAATTTCTGTTGAGAAGAATGAACATCATGCTCAAATCTAAAAATAATGATTCGTTTATCGAATTCTTCGCCTTATTGCACTAACAAAGCGCCCTAAATCAGTTGAATTAGTTGCGAAAAAATTGCATGCAGTTAAATTCATCAGGTTTTGCGAATGATAAATCCAGCGGCTATTTAAACACCAAGCGAGTGTATTACTTCACAAGCTCTGCAAGATGGAGGGACTCTCTAAATGCAGCCTGCTTTCAAGTGCATTCGTCTCACTTGTTAGTCTCGTGTGATGAAATCTTAACAGCAGTAGCCGCGAAAATCATCAATACCATTCAGAGGGAAGAGAAGACAACATTTCGTAAAGCCCAACACGCCAAAGTAATTCCTTTTTCCTTTTAGGATAAATCCACGCCGCTGCGAAGCGGCGTAACAAATTGAGAGGGCAAAAAAATAATAGTGTATAATTCCATACGGTTTCCCCTCCTCTCACGCCTTCATTTCGCTCCTCCCCTCATTCTCTCTCCCTATGCCCTTCTCTTTCAAAGCCCATCATTGAGTTCTTCAAAGCGGGTCCATTCTCGCACTCACTACCCAAGGTCGGTACACTGGACAAGGGATTCGTAAACGTTGCTCCCTATTACATCCGAAACCGGTGAAGCAAGAGATTCAAAACATAGGATCCGGGAAAAAATTAAGAAAAGTTTGAAGGAGCCTTTCACGTTAGCTGAAAACTAAACTTCACATTTTGTGTGACATCCTCCTCATCTACGCGGGTTTCCGGAGAAATCTGCCCAATTAGAATTATTCAAACTTCTCTTAACAAGAGGAGCTAAATAGGTAGCACTTCCAGTCAAGCCCACTTGGCTAGGAAACGCCTCCATAATTTCCATTTTGTTAAACGGCGTAGAAAACTAGAAGTATGACCAGATTATGGTGATGTCTATTAGGAATCTCAACAAATTTAATTATATAGTTAATTGCTGTGTCACTCAAAATCATTCTGCGTGCCATAATTGCCATCGTCTGCTACCTACCTTTACTAAAGGTTTTCCTGGTTAAAATGTTTGAATAAAACATTATTCTCTGTTTCTCTTTTGTTCCTTTTAATGAAATCTTGTCTCTCTCATTGTTACTTTCCCAATTGTTACGTCCCCAATTTTCCTCTTCTCACATCTATTTTCATGAATTCCTTATCGTATTTCTCATGGGCTATTAACACCCAGGAAACTGTTTTCATTCAAATGTTGTTATCAAGGTACAGTAGAGTAACATGGAGAGATAATAGAAGAAAATATTTTTCTCAGATAAGGTTAAGCGGAAGAAAATATTTTTCTCAGATAAGGTTAAGCGGAAGAAAATATTTTTCTCAGATAAGGTTAAGCGAAAGTGATTACCCTAATTTATTTAACATATCTTTTTACATTAATAATTCATAACTTTTGGTAGACATGGACTAGAAATGAATAAAAACAATTTTGCTACCCTATTTTTGATATTAAAGAGCCCTCATAGTGTATATTAAAAAATATTTTTTTTCCTTTTTAATTTAATCCTTTTTAATTTAATGATCACTCCTGATTCTTCTCATACTCATTTATTGCATTACTTAAAATATTTTGTACTTGATGACATTGTTGAAACCGATCATTTGCGAGGACAGAAAGTATACTTTCTTCGGCAAATTAAGTCCATATTGGGTAACCTTTTTGTCATAACACCATGGTTTAATGCTGGTATTTATGTATTTTAACTATTCAAATAATCAGCATTCTGTACTAAGCGTCCCGTTTTCTGTGTATTCTAAAATTGCATTCTTTTTCTCTACTTTTTCTATTTCTCTGCATCAAAAACCTATTCTCCTCCTTCTACTGGAGTTCTCCTGAGAGACAGTTGTACTTTCCATAAAATGTTTTATGCCAATAATGTAACTCATGAGAGTTGGAGCAATTTACTTTGTGCATAATTAATTATCTTTCTATATTGCAAATGGCTTTCTTTTCTCCAGATTACATATTCATCATGTTCAGGTTTCTATCTGATCCTGGTGATTTATTTTTCCCAAATTTTCCAAGGGAAATTCATACGAAATTCTCAGTGAAATCACCTTGTACTTCCAACCGATTATGAGTTTGACTAAGACAATTACATAGATAGCTTCATGTATTTTAGAATTAACACAATATCTTGATGTGCTTTCTGAGTGTTTTGTAGATGTGAGCAATTTGATATTTGCATATCCCTTTTGACTTGCGAACATTCTTTCTTTCCTTCATAAGTTTCTGAAATGCTAAAATGTTTCGTTTCATAATTCTGTATTATTTTATTATGGTAAACTTTAATCCATTCTTGGATTTTTCCATCATTCTTGCTTCCTGTTTCTATTCTGCTCGGTCAACGTTACATTGATTTTACTTTAAAAAACTTGAGCCGAGCGAACATTTAATAATTTTTTATGCGCACATATCGAAATAAATTGTTAAAAAATGCCATCACTCAAAGAGTAGAAGAAATCAGCGATTTCGTTACATTCATAAAAAAATGTGCATGTCATCTTTTGTGTTTGTATTTCATGCACGAATCTTGTGTATATCTATGCCACTAAATTCACAACCTTTAAGGGAGGTGTGATGAGTTGGGTTCAAACGATTACGCTGTGTCGGAGTAATGGGGGAAGTATGCTATACGAGTAAGTGATTCGAAATTTTTAAAGGCAATCTTGCAGCTGGGGTGTTGCAAAATATTTTCTTTAGTTTCAACATATGCGGCTCAACCTCAACATGCAGAAGGCGTATGGTTCAATAAATGTTTCGAGCGACTATTGCACGATGATATTATCTTCTCAGAACAGTTCATATTCGATGAATAAATATAATTAGGAGTTTCCTAGGCAGTCCTTTTGTCGACATGTAGTTATCATTTCTTTTATCACCTCAATCACCTGATTACTTTTTAATGCACACTTGTTTCCTCAGTGATCCTGATGAGAAACAAAGTATTCACAGAGTTCATGCTAAGCAACGACTTTAATGCCCGCAAACGAATATTTTTAAATTCAGTTTAAATATAAACTTTAAATTTAAAAATGCCTATTTTTATTTGATAAATAAAAATTAACATACACAGAAGATAGTGCAATAAATTATGGGCTGCAGCATCATCTCTTACCATGGTTCAAAAGAATAAGAACCTGTCAAAGGGGAAACTAATTTTCTCATGATTTTACTGACTCTGTTATAGTCGTTATTTCAAGTATGTACACTTTGATGCGGGAAATCACACTATGGCATATTCTGGGAAAAATCAGAATTTACGTGATATTTATTCCAATAAAACATTCAACTCTGTCTTTTCCTCTTCCAACAGACTGGAAATCACTCCTGCCAAGCTCTTCGTATATTTTAACTGTTGTCATTCAAACAGTTGTTTCTTTGATTATTCTCAGAGGTTGACTTTGATAGCTGCGAGTTCATTTTTTTTTTAAAGTAGGTACCACCTTCTAATTCGCTCGTTGCTTTCTCGCGCTCCGTCCTGTCACTGCCCTCAGATCCATGTACCCCCACCTCTCCTCCCTCGGCAACCACCGAGGCCCCCTTCTCCCTCTACAGTAGGAACATAAAGGCGCCATCCAAAGAGAGTGGAAGGCGGATGAAATGGAATGAGGGGAAACCTGCGGTTGAGACTCCCATGGCTTGTTATTCATCCACGCTACTTGCCTCGTCTTCCCTCAAACCCATTCATTCCAGCGGGGGCCGGGGGGGAGGGCATAGCTGGCAGGGGGGGGGGGACTCCTTTTGCTCGAGTTTACCCATTGTCCTTGGTGTGGCGACGTTTATCGGCGGAAATCTTGTGACAGCCTCGCGCAATCTATTGAGGATATCGGGAATATGTGAAAAATGATACGCCCGGGGAACGATAAATAAACGGGGTTCAGGTTGTTGTAGCGGCGTTATTAATGTGGTATCGGTAAAAAGGTGGGTGGGAGCCGGGAGGCAGTCGCTGGGGTCCGGGTGGGGAAGGGCGGAGGCGGTGGGCAGGGGAGGGGTGTTTCATTGTGGGAAATACCGCTCAGGATTTAGATTAATCGATCGGCGGTGGGAAGAGGGATTGCGCTGTGCAGGTGTAGCGGGCGATAATACCTGGTTGTGTACTCCGCCGCTTCGTCTCTCTATTTATATATGCATCGAAAGCTATTCTCGGATGATAAAAAATTCTCATCTTCCTCCTCTCCCCTAGCGAATTCTAATCTAAAAATTCGGCGACTCCTTCACAAATTTTGCCACTGATGAGCCATGGTCGAGGAATTCTTGAAATATTTTCTGCTGATGCACTGCGAAAAAATTATATTCACCCATGCTAGCTTGGTTTTGGTGTACGGCTGCGCATAGACGAACAGACTTTTTACTGACCTCGCATTGCTACGCGTAATGATAATCGGATGGTACCCACTTGACGTGTATTTGTTACGGCTCGTTAGTCTGTAATCAGTTCGTACATTTTTCACCCCTAAACGCAAGACACGATTGTAGGTCATTATTCTCATATAAGGTTACAAGAATGAGCGTATCTTATGAATATTCTAGAAATTCCACTGCCTAACGCCTGTCATACAGGATTTACTTTCAGTGTTCATTTCATAGGATTATCACAAACATATCTAAGAATGTCTGCCCCTGTTTCTGTCAACTGCATCTCTTTTGCGTGAAGACAAATAACACTGAGTTCCATTTATAGCCCCGTCACTGTAGGCGTAGATCTCAGAAGATGTAGAGAGTGTAATGGTTTCAAGTAAGTATATCAACTAGATTGTTAAATGCTTAATGCAAGGAGATGAAGAATTTTATCATTCTGCTTATGTGTTGAACAGGCTTCGAGAGATCCAGCAGCTATGCTTCTGTTGTAACTATTCCATCTAAACTTGAATTGGAAAATCATCCCACCGGTCGCTGTATGGTGGTCGCCAGCCGTTAAAGAAAACTAGCGATTATATCATGAAATTTAAGATACAATTGCGCAGTATTTTATTTTCGAGTAGTTTGAATGCCTGTGGATGCCTGTTCGATGGTTTTATCTTATTTGCAATGGTTCTATGTGCAAATAATTTTCATTCATCTTCTGGTGAAACTTCTAATAATTGTCTCTTTGAAATGTAGGGTTAGAATAATATTCTCTAGATTAGTGAACTTGGATATTATTTGTATTTTTCAGCAGATTTTACTGAGTATATAATATTGTACCCCCTTGCGGCAGTCATTCTAGGAATATCAATATGCAGGTTAATCCCCGCTTGTTCCTAAATGTTTTAAAGTATTTGGTAGCTTCCTTTTGTGCAGCGTCACTTTCAGATATTAATCTATTTTCTCATAGTACAAGGTCACCAGTCGTATACTGTATGTGTTTTGACTCATTACGTTAAGATTAATCTTAGAAACTGGGCAAAATATTGCTATGCCAAAACCTAAGGCTCTTTGTAAAATTTTAAATTCCCATATCAGGGTAATAGTGCCATAAATGTTTGAAACAGAATTAGCTCAATTTATTCCACTGAGGATCCATAATTTCCTCAGCACACGATTTTTCAAATAAATTATGCGTAAAAACTATTTATATTCTGAATTGAGTTTCGATTGTGTTTTTGAACGTAAACATCCCATATGTATCCTTTCATTTTCAAATGGCAGCTGTATGATTTATTTCGATGAAACTCAGCAGGATATTTAAATGATGAGATTTAATGCCACATCGCGCTATGCATGTGACGAAAACCTTATCCTTGAAGCAGATTTAGTGCCGGTTCACAAAGAAGAGGCGTTGGAGAGAGCAATTTTTATGAAGACGAAACATTTTCGAAGTCAATTAAAATTTATATTTGCATGAGTTTTACTAATTTATAAGTTACAACACTTTTATTTTCTAGGTGAACCTGAGTTTTTTCTATGAAGACATTTTGCAACGCGTTAGATTCTAATTCATCTTTATTTCTCAATAAAAACGAACTGGTATTTTTTTGCCTTCATCGACCTACGGCAAGACGTCTTACTACGTGAGCCAATGTAGCCTATTATTTATTTAATCCCATTACGTTCCCACTATTTTATAAGGCAACGCCTTAGAGGTGATAACCAGTAAAAAAACGTGGAAGGAGTTCAGCGTCTTAATGAACTTCCGGTGGGAAATAAAAACTAGCAAACCGCTAAAAACATAGAGTCAATCCCTGAGGCATATATTCATTGGCTTTCCATTTCATTCTAATCTTCCGTCATTCATTATCAATGCCGAATGTTGGGGCGGTGGGAATGTCATATATGTGAAATCGGAGTAGGAGGAGAGAACCTGTCGAACTCTCTAAATTTGAAGTAGGAAAAATGAGCCAGGAGAGAAGGAAAAATGATTTTGAATAACCTTCATAGCCCTTTACCGGGCGAGAGGACATTAGAAAATACAATTCGATGGTATCGAGGTGAATTTTTGTTTCTGCGGATGTTAACCGTATGAGGCATTATTGATAAATGAATTTTCGCAGTTAAAAAAAATGAAGACGCGGGAGATATGTGACAAGATATCAAGAAGTAAATTATTATTAAATACGTTAAGAATTGTACTAAAATATACATGCATTAAATGCCACTTAATTCGGTGATATATAATAATTGAATGATAAGAAAGAAACGAAAACTGTGGAAAGGTCATATACTTGTGCACTGATAAGAAAGAAAACAATTTTATACTTCTCAAATGGAGACAAGTATGAAGTGAGGCTATGAATGAGAACACAAATAATACCCAAGCCTGCTCAAGGGGGTTTTAAATGTCCCACTTAAACACCATGGAAGATTCACCTGAAATACATATCGTAACATACCTAATGCCAAAGAATACAAATAATTACTCAAGTAATCAAGAATTTTTTTTGGAGAAAAATCAACTTAAGTATTAAATAGGGATATTATATTATTAAAAAGTATTTGCGATCAAAACCTCTACCGATTTTGTTCTAACTTACTCGTTGTATGCCATTGGGTAGGTGGAATTTTCTAATAAGTACTTGAGTACATTTTCTTATTTGGACATAATTAATCACTTTATCTTATATACACCTGCAATCCCATAATTGATCGCAAGTTTCTGACGATAACTCTCCACCTCAATTAATGTTAGTGTTTCAGGGCGAAGGAAAACGGAAACTATGGAGAAGGGGACTTTTTGCTGTTTACAGGTGGTGGGTTGTGGACTAGCTATTCTTGCTTAAATTCAAGAAATGATAACCATCAAATCACGACAATAAGTAATCAGAGTTATACTGTACCACATTTCTATGCTTTCTTCATTAATTTATGTGCATTTCTGGTCGGAAAATGTCAAACAACATTAATTTACCAAGCAAAAATTGACACAATTATTGCTTGAGAGGTCATCGAAAAAACTGTATGCAAATAATCACCTCAGAAACCAATTTTATGTAATCAATATTTATTTTTAATAATACAAACTTCTAAAAGAACATTGAAACTACGACGACTGAAAATCATTGCCAAAGCGTAGGTTTTGTAATTGACGAATTTTAGAGTTTGATAAATTTATTTCGATGCATAATATTCTCCTAGAGCCAATATTCTTTTCATAACAAGTTTTCAGGAACAATTGCGCAAATTCGAATGTTGTCTACTAATTATTCATCATCAGGTAGCAATAAGTGCTCAGAAAGTCTGATACTGGGAAAGAATGCGCGGCAATTAGTTGTACATTTCTTTGAAAAATTCCAACGTCAATTAACATTGTTCAGAATTATTTTTCTTCACCAATCATTATTATTAACATACCTTTTTCAATAATAGCACTTATGAATAGCAGTGGTATTCGTTGATTGCTAAGATTCCAAATGAAATAATTTTAACTAGCTGTAGCTTCTCATTATGGGTTTAAAATCGTTTCTAATCGCTTGCGAATGTTAACAGGCAATTGATTTATTGCTTTTCAAGTTCGCAACACAAAATTCCGAGCAGGAATATTAATGAATTATTGACTACATCACTTACGTGCAATGTGCGTACGAAATGAAACTTGAACTTACAATGGCTTTCATTAGGAGCCCTGCTGAAATTATGACTAAAGCAAATTAAATCCTTGATTTACGCTATTTTAAAACCCCAGGTCTCTTATCTCATACAATGGGCCATTCCATGAGTATCCCGACGCCTCTTTTGTGCATGAGGAATAATTTATGGAAGACGGTAGTCATTATCATCAAAGAGGAACATTTTTTTTCTATACTTTAAATGCCTCCCCAACATTTAAAAATATTTAGCTCCTCGGCTGTACATCCGAATCTGTTAAGCCGGAACGAAGCTAAAGAAATGAAATTGCCGGGGCTTAAAGGCTCTTTCGTACTTTTTCGAAGCGGACTCCCTTCCCTCACCCCCCCTCTACACCCGCTCTCCCTCCCCCACCCACAAGGAGAGAGTGATACAGATAGGGAGGGAGGGAGCAAGGGAGATAAAGGAATGGAAGCGATGTTCGCCATGATGTGAGGAAAGAAATCCAGGTGCCTCCGTGCTGGTGATTGATGTCCAATGCTATCCTACGCCACCTCTCCGACCACTCCCGCCTCGCTCGCCTCCGCTCCTTCCCCCTCCCCCCCGCCCGCCAACCCCCCTCTCCATCATGCTCTCACTCTTTCCTCCCCCTCGCACCACCCCCTCCCTTCAAACTGCCCCACCGCCGCCTCTCCTCTCCCGCCCTCCAGGTAAAATTGCCATCGCCCCGCTTTCGTCTCGCCCCGCGGGCAGATATAGGAGCGACCGCATTACGCCGACTTAAGTGCCCTTCTCTGACTCTCTCACTCTCTCTCCATCTCTCTCTCTCTCTCTCCCCTTTCCTCGTATCCCCCATCCATTCCTCCCTCAAACCTCCCCTCTCGCCCAGTGTTTGAGGGAGACCAGGGATTGGGAGTGTGGGAGGGAGGTGGGGTTTGAGAATTTCAACGCCACCCCCCGGGCAATGTTCTGGGCTAGGAAGCCGTGCCAAAGGGGATGGGTGATGCTCATTGTCCACGCTCCCCTCTGAAACCCCCCCTTACACCTCTTTGGCCTCCATCACTCTCTTCGATGTCTCCCCGGCCATATTCAGCCTAATTCTCTAGAGGATCGGAATATGTATTTAGTTATTGCTATTCTTTCGGTTCTAGAATGGGGAAATGACCTCCCTAGGTGTTCCGGGCGGTGGTGGTCGACTCCTATCTGAGCTTGCCGTGCTTTTCGAAGTATGGTATACGTTTAGTCCCATACAAAACACCAAACCGCATTCTTCAACACGACGCTCGGTGTGATAGGTGAGGGTAGATTCCACCTGATGCTCAGCCCTGCGGCGTGTGAAATTCACACATTCAGCGTATGGACGGCTGGTTCCTTTACCAGTGCCGCCTGAGGTTTTCCAGAAATGGTTATACCAAGAATATGATGTTTTCCTGAGGTTTTCTGGAGGCATCACTCGCGCTCAATCCTTGAATCCTCCAGGCTTTAACAAGACACATACGTCACCAAACGCGTTTATACACCATTCTATGTAATTGATCAGTAGAAAAGGATTAGACTTGAAATGACATAATCTATTTCACAATTGACAAGAGATATTTAAAAATGGTTTTAACCACCGTCAGAAAGATATGTCACTTAAAATGGCTTGTCATTTTTTTATTTTTTCAACTTTTACAAGCCCTAATTTGACCCTAAGTTTTTATCTTACAGCAATAGCATTTCGGAATTCTTTGGAGACTCCTAATTTAGTTTGACTTCAATCATATATTAAGCACGCCAGGACAAGGACAAAGGACTGCTTAATTCCCCTATCTACGAAGATAAAACCTTAGAAGGCGTGAGCATTAAGGATTTTTTTTTCATTTCATATTAAGCGTATCTTTAATTGAGGAAGCATCATAGTATTTATTTAACCGTATGGCTTGGCGCGCCTCATACAGATATTAAAATGTTAGGCTGACCGTTCACTTTTCATTCGGGTACTGAAAAATTGCTCTTTCTGGCATTACTGCTGATGTGATAGACATACGAGTATATAGGATTTTTATATACATTTCCATAAATAATATTGATTCCGTTGGTTTTCTGATAAATACATCGGTATGAGCTCTCCGGTAAAACTAATTTCTTAATCTGATCTTCAATATTTGGAAATAGCCAACTTATCTATCGTAATACTGATTAACAATTAGCAATATATAATCGAATAGCTAAAAAGAAAGAAATTGCAAAGAAAGATTTGATCAGTTTTCCCAATAAGTGCAGTTGAATTGGTCTGCATCGGTAATTATACTATTGACCGCGACGCACAATACTTACGGAAATATGGCAGCCGGGCGTGACAAGTGTGGTTGTAACCCATAGCCAATAGGTCATCCGGAGACCGTAAACTTACACACGTCAACCGCACGTGGGTCGACTCAGATTATATTGGGAGCCACAAATCTTGATGGTCCACATCCGGGATCTGCTGCCGAATGTTGAAATCGCCACCTTCGCTTTCTTGAAGAGTTACGACGCCGCGCCACGTACACACACAAGACGGACATCCCTCCGAGAATCGGTTCTCCGCGTTCCAAGGGGCGGCCCAGGGGGTGAAGAGACCGCCATGCCGCGATAAACAGGCGATAGAGAAACAGGGAGAGAGAGAGAGAGAGAGAAGTCTGTTGCTCTGCGGGGGTGTCCATAGAAGCACAACGGCACGCCGCGAGTAGAGAGGCGGTTGGTCGCTCCGTCGCTTCTTTACAGCTCAAAAGGCCGGCGGGGGACGTGGGAGGTATCGGCGGGAGGGAGGGAAGGCGAAGCGCATGGAATGAGTCGCGATCTCCTTTGACATGCTAATGAGAAGTGGGCATCGCACTAATAGTGATGCGCTTAATAAAAAGGCGATTGTAAATCCTTCTCGTGCGCGGTGATGCTCGAGAAATGAACGTTGCCTTTTTTTCACTCGCATCTCATTAATTGTTCGGTGATGTTAGGGAAGAAAAAAAGAGGTGAGTGGGAGGAGTTTTCAAAAATAGCTTTTTTCCACTATTTTAAAGTTAAAATCGACTCTGACCAGCGCTTTACCCCCCGTAATTTTTATATATTTTTCTCCTTTCTGATTTGTCTCATATTTTTCCTCTGTGTGGAAGAAACCGAAATAACCGTTTTGACGTAACTCTCTTCTTCATGGGATGTCACTTTAAATGGTTTCTCAGGGGTGGTGACAAGTTCTGATAGCACCAATATTGCTATGGGATACATTTTTCATTTGTTCTAACCTCATGTTCTAACCACCTTAAAATTTCTGTTGGACGTTTTGTTGTGTGTGGGAGTGAATGATATATTTAGTTCGTAGATATCAAAAGAATGATATCGTACGTTAACTTATTCTCGAAAATTAAGCAAATTATTTTTAAGAACATTGAGTTGTGGGCAAATACGTATTTAGCTTCTCACTTCAATTTTTATAGGAACTGTTTTGTATTTTCGTCATGCGTGGTGAAGGACTACAAACCTTTTTTGTAAGTTACTGGGAACTTCGTCGTATGTCTGTAACATACGAATAAAAGCCAGTAATTTCAATCAAGCTCCCTTGGGAATATCATTAGAATTTAGTTAAAGCACTGGCGCCTCATCGTAATCATCAAGTATTTGTTGTATTTTGATCCTGCGACCTTTTGAATGCAACGGTGAGGTTGCTGCCTCATAAATTTCATACATTCTCAATAATATCGTAAATCCTTAGCAATACGACAAGCTTAGATAAGATTAAAGTATGATTAATGTCTCATGTTGACTTTGTTCTTCATATTTTTTGTTTGTATATAGCTCGTATTTCATGGTCGGATATTAGTAGGAGAATTGGGATTCATTTCACACCATAGAACTTGAATGCTCGAAAGCCATCCTTCGTGGAGGCAGTCCTCGATTTTTAAACTCGGAATATGTATAACCCCACGGAAATTCCTTTTTATTGCTCGAGTCCCGCCACGAATTTTTACAAAAACGAAAACGAAGAGGAAAACAAAAGCCACCGATCAACTTCGTAATTTATGGGATTCCGCGTCCTTCAGTATCCATCCGCACATATTATCTGCGTATAACTTTGCCTTTTACGGGCGCGTTATTTTTTTTTAAACACTCTCATTATAAGGTGGATGAATGGCATTCCATCCGTAAAAAGGCACGCGTCGCGGCATAAAGCGTTCCGATCGCCCGGGACCCGGCATCCATCCCCAAACTCCCGCGTCCAGGGAAGGGGGGAGCAAATAGTGTCGGGGGGATGGACGTTTGTGTGTATGCTGGGGAAGGGGGTTGGTCAGGGGGTTTGCGGAGGGGGGAATGGGGATCCTCTCTCGCGCGCACTGGACATGCCGCGGGAGGAGGGGGGAAAGGAGGGAAAGGACCGGCGGAGTCGGAATGCGAGAGCGCCGTACCCGAAGCGTCCCCTCATTGTGCTCCCCCCACTCGTTCCTCCGCTACGCCCATTCCTCACCGGCTCCCCGCTCAAACACCCCCCCCCTTCTGCCCGTCGTCCTCCCGTATACGAAACCCTTTCAGGCCGCTCGCTCGCTCTTGTGTTTGTGTATGGTTGATCCAGACGCCAGTCTGCTATGGAGGAGGGTATCTGTGATGAATATCTCATTCAAGGTAATACGTGATGGGAATCGTCTCGCGGTGTAATGGGTGCTGAACATCCTTCCGTCCTGGAAAATGGAGGAGGGAGCATCCCTGGGAGAGTGAGGGAAGGGAATTCCTCTTCCTCATCCTCCTCACCCTTGCCAGCGTAATCTCTTTCTTCCTCCTCAATCCAATACTTTCCCTTATTTTGGCCCAACTTCGAGTTAAACCCTCGGTCTTTTCGTACTTAAGTTTTCTCATAGGATCTTCCATGCTCTCCATCTCTTGGAAAAATAATGTCATGTGCTGGGAGTATGATGCTATTCCAAATACAGCTGTTGTCTTACTGACTCGCAGATAAGGATGCTCATTTGTCACACAACCTTTCTATCTTTCTGCAGCTCCCATTCTGCTTCTCACAGTGATACAGCGATCATTTGACATGGCAAAAAAGCCGGCTTTCCAACAGAATATGGATTAACTTGGGATTATTTCTCTTCACGTACTAAAATCTTTTCTTTGATCGTTGCTTGGCATAAATCGCAATCAGGAGCTTAGAATAGATGATTTTCAGTAAAGTGCTTCGTTCCTGCTTGCTTATCCGAACTAAATGCATTAAATGATGAAACTCTAGACACGGTGGGAAAGAATTCAACTGTACAGTGCATACAAATCAAATAATTCCTTAAAAGGTCGAATCGTTCTTATTATTTATTATACGCTTAGAAAGATGAATTATGAATCACGTTTTCAGTTACTTGCATTTAAAATATATAACATTGAACTCTTTATTTCTTACTTTTAAATATATTTTTCTGTTCATCTCGCCGCGATGCGTAAGGATCCTTCATATATTCTCTGCTCTCTGACGCTGGGCCTGATTTGAAGTTGGAAAAACATGTGAAAGACCTTTAAGAATTTGATAAATAATTTTAATATTTTATCGGCCGTCGTCTACTAAAAAATTAGGTTTAATAAATATACGTGCAACTGGCTCTCGTGGAAACTAGGCCTCAGCAAATGGAGATTATTGTGTCATAGTCATAGCAGTTTGATTGGGGCTATAGCGTGCATTTGGAGACGGGTTCAATTCATATTAAGCACAAATATTTATTAAAAGTGTTGATTTCTGTGAATTTCGAAGGAATTTCTGCTCTTCTGGAAGAGACTAAAAATTCGGGCTCCAGCCATCACCTGTATTCCATTTACGAGAATGAATTTACCGGAAATCGGGGAAATAAAATGGATTCTGACAACGTTTACCATTTCAAGTAATCGTTTTACTTTGCTTAATTCAGATGTTCGTCCCTGACCAGTATATTCATTTCTCATAGTTTTAATCATTATTAATCTCAGTTTTCTTTTCCCCTCAATTCCATATCTTTTATTTTCCTAGTTTTTTTACGTTCATTTTCCTAGTTTAATGGCCTACAGATATCCTGTATTATCTCATCTCTATTGCATAAGTGTCTGAGTGTTTTTTGTATCATAGAAGATACTTCTTATATAGTTGGAAGATTTTTTGGATTTGCTAATAATATTTCTCCCAAAAATTTAATTTGCAAACGTATAATGTATTGAAAAAGAGAACTTCCTTTTTCTTTTTTGTCAATAGATCTTGTTGAGTTGGATACATATATATCACATCGTTCTAAATCATTTTTATCATTGCCACAACCTCAATTCCTTGTGATATGTGACTATAAAATACTGGAATGATTATTTCAGTGAATTTTCAATAAGACAGTTTATTACCTACTTTTTTTCTTATATTGAATTCGGCCCGACAAGGTATCTAATATGGCTACGTGTGTGATCTTCTTACCCAAAAGTCGATGGCTTGATCTCCAATTTATGCATGTGTGTTGTGTGACCTCCGCTGATTTCTCCCCTCGATAACCTGATGACCCAAGATCATATCTTGATCATAAGGGCATACCGGCCACCAGATACGTGCGGGAGCAAATACATTATATAAGTGTTATACCCATTACTCGGAAATCCTTATCTTACCATCACAAATCGAATGAAAAATAGCATTTTTGGGAACCGAATAATGTAGCCGTAATATTTATGAATAAAAAATAGCAAAAGACATGATTGTGGTTGCCCTAAAATGTCAATAGTTCTTTATTCAGCTCAATATGAAATTGACTGGACCCCATTCTTACAATATAATTTTATTAGTAATCTATACTTATGAGTGAGTACCTTTCCTATTTTCATTATCATTATAAATCTTTGTCCTTAAATATTTCTTTATATGCCTGAAGGCTCAGTTACTTTCAGCAAATATCATGATATTTTCCATTTTAATCCCCACAATCTAGACATGCTTGTGTTATATAATCCTTAATCTTTTTACGGTTATTTTTTCAATTTTTTCCTGCATACCGATCATCTTTCGCTCCTAATGATGCCCTGCTCCTCTCCCAATTTTCATCTCGTTTTTCAAGCTCCGATGACTTCTTTTAACCATTGGCTAGGTTACCAAGCGAATCGGAGTCTAACCACTTCCTCCCCACCTCATCCACCCTACTTCTAGGCCTCCTTCGCCGTCGTCTCGCTTCCCTCGTCCCCTTCCCAACACTCCCCCACACCTGGGGGTTCTCCTCCCTCAACCCCCAGGAGCACATTAGCATATCAAAGGTATCCCGATGATACGACGCCGACAAAGAGGTAAATCACGGGAGTCGTATGACTCCTTGCCTTCATGCACCACTCCACCACCTCGCCTCCGCCTCCTCCTCCCCCCGCGGGGCGAAGGGGTGGGCGGGAAGGAGCGTGGAGGGGTCGAGGAGGAGGTGAGCGGGAGATGGAAAAAGGTGAGGGTGACGCCGTGATTTTTTTTCATGCGTGTCGGCCCTTACGATTCCGACGTTCCTTTTTATTTTATTTTTGTCCATTCCTTTTCGAGAGCCAACTCGATGGGGTCGCGTACCAAAAAAGGAAGATCGTGCGTAATTTGTTGTTATTGGCCGCGCTGTTACGCGTTCCGCTCTGACACATTCGCGGAGTGGAGTGTAAATAATATCGCGCGTATTTTTGGACTCTCTCAATGAATCCCGTGCGGGGTTGTAAAGGCGTCGCGGGATGGCGAATCGCGGGGTAAACATGAGGTAAGGGAGAGGAGGAAAAAAAACGAAGGATTATGAGTGGAAGGATGAGAAGAGAGGTGCGTCCGCAAATGTATTGCAAAACGTTAAAAATAAAATAATCAAGAGATTTCGGTGTCTACTCTAACAAGATGGAAACTTGATAGGTGGTGTATCAATGAGGCATCATGCATTACGCTGACGCGTTATTATTCTCTGCTTCCACGCTCCAGGCTCCGAGGCCCAAGCCATGATTTGTTTCATCATTTGTATATAATTACGTTAATGTTTGCTGTCTTTATGATTCTTTTTGTTTAGGACAATTCTCTAATATTAATTGGCTATTAAAGTTAATAACAAAATTAGATTTTTATAGAAGGCATTAAGAGGTCTTTCGATACCAAATTTAATCTTTCACCAAAAAGTATTGACCTTCCGTTTGTTTAATACGTTCTTTTGTCTTATTAATTCGATTAATTCAGACTTAATTTAGCAATGATCAAAGCGTCAGTTGATTCATCATTTTAGTTCGATTTCATTTCCAAAACTACACCACAAGAATATGCTAACGATGACCTACAGTATTCATATGGCCAAGTGTGCACTTAATCTTCCTATTTATACAGAAAGTTAGTAATATATTTCTGCTGAGAAAGTAATGCGAAATTTGCGAGTAATTATTGTGCAGTTAGTTTATTTACTTTTTAAATGCTTAATAGATCATGTTAGTGGTTTTTAACAGATATATATACTACATTGATCAAAAAGTTCCCGGAATAACCACCGTGTGGCGCTCCCATCGTTCCGATTTGAGTTCTGTTTTTTTTGTTAAATTGGTACATCTGTTGTTGATATTCCCTTTAAATCTTAGTGTCATAACTTGACATTTGCAAAAGTTACGTAGCCAAGAGTACATCTATCTCTGTGTGTGTTGGCGATTTTTTACAATTGCAGAAATGGATTTAAATTTGCAACAACGAACTTGTATTAAATTTTGCGTAAAAAACGGATTTAGTGGCGCACGGACGTTGGAAATGTTGGAAAAGTGTTTCGGCAACGATTCTCTAAAAAAAACGGTCGTTTACCAGTGGCACGAGCCGTTCAGAAGTGGTCGTGAGTCAATCGAAGATGATGAACGCAGTGGCAGACCATCGACATCGAAAGTCGGTGAAAAAATTGATAAAGTAAAAGAAATGTTGGTCAATAACCGCAAATTAACCATCAGAGAAATAGCGGAGGACTTGAACATTGCCTATGGATCCGCCCAAGACATTGTGGTTAATGATTTGGGTTTCTGTCGTGTAGCAGCAAAGTTGGTGCCAAAAGACCTCAATTTCATGCAAAAAAGAGACCGTGTTGACGTCGCAAAAGACATGATTTGCGATCCCACATTCATCAAAAGGATCATTACTGGAGACGAGACGTGGGTTTATGAGTACGACACGCAATCCAGACATCAGGCAAGTGAATGGCGTTCACCAAATGAGCCGAGACCAAAAAAACCACGTCGTTTTCAGTCAAAAAAGAAGGCAATGCTGACGGTTTTCATGGATTACAACGGTGTAGTGCATCATGAATTTTTGCCAGAAGGCCAGACAGTAAACAAAGAGTATTATTTGGGCGTTATGAGACGTTTGCGTGAAGCAATTCGCCGAAAGAGACCAGAAATGTGGGCAGAAAACTCGTGGATTTTGCACCATGATAACGCACCGTCGCACAGTGCTATCATTATTCGTAATTTTTTGACGAAAAATGCAACAAATACCATCCAACAGCCACCGAATTCACCTGATTTGGCTCCCTGTGACTTCTTTCTGTTCAATCGAGTTAAAAAACCATTACGGGGAACGCGTTTTAGCAGCCGAGAGGAAGTAATGGAAAAATCGCAGGAAGCACTGATGGACATACCGAAAACCGAATATAAAAAATGTTTCGAGGATTGGATCAAGCGCTGGCATAAGTGTGTTGCAGTCGATGGGGATTACTTTGAAGGGGACAATATAGATTCAGATGAATAAACTTGTATTTTTAATTTTCTGAATAAATTCCGGGAAATTTTTGATCAAGGTAGTATATATATATATATATATATATATATATATATATATATATATATATATATATATATATATATATATATATATATATATATATATATATACACACATATGTATGCATATGTATATATATATATTTATTTATTAATTTATTTATTTATTTAAATATATATAAAAAAGTAACTATAAAAAGGACACAATTTTCTACGAATTATTATTTCAGTATTTGCTTACATTTTTGATCAGATATTTGGAATTAAAACAGCTAAAATTTGACCAATAATACTTGAAATTAGCTTTTCCTTTAAAAATAAGTTTGATATTTCCATGAATAATTCAATAAATAGAACTTTTTTGAAAGGAGTTAATTTGAGGGCCTATTGTCCCGAAATAAAAGAAGTAATATTAGGGGCCATTATGTGCACATTGTCAGAATACTTAGATTATCATTATGGAGAATCATTTATTTTTTTGAAAATGAACCTTTTGTATGTCTAAGCGTCAAAATTACTCCATTTCTTTTATTTATTTATTTTAAAACATTATTCACATACAGCAGTAGCGCCAATTTACAGTGAAAAATATAACAACATGAAAGAGGACAAAATACAATAACAGCATAACAATAAACAACGAGAACCGAGTATGGACAGGGGAAAAATTTAATTTGTTGAAAGGTGGGATAAAACTTGGTTGGTAAAATTGTTGCATGATAAATTAAAAGGATCGACAGTGTGGGGGAGTGAATTTAGAAGGGAGGAGAGGCATAATAAAGGTGATCGCTTAGTGAGAGATATCCTAGGAATAGGAAGATGGAGTAGGGAGTGGGTGCGGATGGATCGAGTTGTTATCCTTAAGTTGAAGAGAGAGAGAGCAGTTCAGGGCAATCAATAATGGAGTTAAGGGTGTTGTGGAGGAGTTTTAAATCAGCTTTAATTCTGCGGTTTTGGGGACTAGAAATGAATAAAGAAGACAGAAAATTGTTGCTGCATTAAAATAGAAATGTATGCTCCATATGTTTTCACAGCCATGCAGTGCGAGCATCAATTTCATTAAACTTTGGGAGACGACTATGGTATTCACGAAGTATAGCCTATGATTTCACAATTAGAAGTAAAAACAATTTCATAACACAAATTTCACAATGTCAAAACAAGTTCTTTTGAGAAAATTTATTTTTTGCAGAAAGTGGATATATTTTAGTTAGGAGTTGGAATGGCAATTTATTTTATTTACATGGTGATAAACCAAGCAAAATAGTTATTGATTAAAACGCAGTTGAAGTAATGTGTATGTGTAGGAGGATGCCTAGTATACGGCAGTCTAGCCTGAAGAAGTATATACGTATCATACATATATTTCTCAATATATATATATATATATATATATATATATATATATATATATATATATATATGTGTGTGTGTGTGTGTGTGTGTGTGTGCGTGCGTGCGTATGTGTGTATATGTATGCATATATATAATTTCAAAAGGAGGAGCAATATGGCGCTAGCCAACAAGAATATAGATGCGGAATGCGTATGAGTGTCCTTTTTTATGTTTCCCTATATTTTCGTTGGATAACGTCAAATCGCTCCTTTCTTTGAATTATTATTCACATCCCTAAGACTTTAATACTATATATAATATACGTACACACAGACACACATTCACATCCAATAATTTGCATCAAAAGTTATGTAAAAAAAGGAATTAAGTGCTCCAAAACACCTGAAATGTTGACCATGGCATACTGTGAGTCTGCTCTGAGTAAAAAACATATTTGTAGGTGTTACATCTTCCAAGATGACCTAGAGGATGCTCATGACGAACCTCGCTCTGGTAGCCCCGCCACATCAGCAACAGATGAAAACGTTGAAGCAAGAATATTGTATTAAAAAGTTATTGATTCAATATTAGAGATGTTGCTGGGGATGTTGGCATATCGGTTGGCTCGTGCCATGCAATTTTTGTGGATGTTTTGAGCATGAGGCGTCTGTCAGCGAAGTTCGTTCCGATTCTGCTTAATTTTGACCAGAAGAACCGTCGCATGAGCATCGCTCAGGAGCTGTTGAATGACGTCAATGATGATCCTGATTTGCTCAAAAGGATCAAAACTTGCAAAAAATCATGCGTGTATGGCTATGACGCTGAAACCAAAGCCCAATTGTGCCAATGGAAAAACCCAGAAGAACCAAGACCAAAAAAAGCACGCTAAGTTCGATCAAATGTCATGGTTTTGCTCACTGTTTTCTTCGATTACCGAGGCGTAGTGCATTAGGAGTTCTTACCACAAGGTCTTACGGTCAATAAAGAGTATAAAATTGAAGTAATACGACGTTTGCGATAAGCAATACCAAAAAAACGCCCGGAATTATCGATAAACAATTCATGTATTTTGCATCACCATAAAGCACCTGCTCAATCATCGTTGCTTGTGAGAGATTTCTTGGTCAAAAAAAAAACACCACAATCATGCCTCAGCCACCATATTCACCGGATTTGGACCTCGGCGACATTTTCCTGTTCCCAAAACTGAAGAAACCTATGAAAGGACGGAGATTTTCAACGAGTGAGGTGATAAAATCGAGGATATACCAAAAGGTTCTTATCAGAATTTTTGGAGGATTACAAAACGCGTTGGCATAAGTGTATTTCACCTCGAAGGGATTACTTTGAAGAGAAAACTTGAATATTGAAAAATAAATAAATGTTTTTTCAGAAAAATATAGTGACCTTACTTTTTTAACACACCTCATAAATACTAGTATGTGTGCATATACGAGGGTTGCTATTTATATTTTCAGCCTAATAATGAAAAGACACTATTGTTGAAAATGACTTAATTGTTTCTCGAAGTATTCTTCTTCATAATCAATACTCTTTTTGCATGTGCTCGAACCAATTTTCGTAACACTTTTTCCACTCTGATTGAGATACCTCCAAGACATGGTTTTTGAATGCAACAGCAACTTCTTATTTCTTATTCGACTACCTATTTTATTTTGTTTTCGACTATACCGTCCAATTGTTATATTGTTCTCGTGAGTGCTTCTGCATCATCAATATATAAATATATATGTACACACACACACACACACATATATATATATGTATATATAACTATATATATAACTATATATATAACTATATACATATAACTATATATATAACTATATACATATAACTATATATATATATATATATATATATATATATGCATATACATATAGGTATATATTTATTAATATAAAATTATAAATTACCCACCTCCACTTCTATTTATGTCTTTTTGATGAAGTCGGTTTCTCTGGTGACCAAAGATTCAGACCAATTGTAGGAACTTGCTTTCATGTCCAGCAGTAACACGGAAAACTAAAATTGAAACTAAAATTACCTCACTCACATGCATAAATCATGTCAATTACAATGACCGTTACAAGAAAAAGGTAGCACGGAGTGTCACTTTGCGCTAATCTATGTGTCATTTCACTCACAGCACAGGGGCAACGGACGTAAGTTTTTTGAGAACCTATCCGTCAAGTTGCGAAGATCGGGAATTCATTCGCCTTCACTCTGACCAAAATCGAAACGCATAGGAATGAGGAAAGAGAAGTTCGTGAAAACCGCCCAGTAAGGATACATTCTTAAAGGCAAGGAGACCACTTCCGAATATAGCAGCGCAGCCGGTCAGGAACGAACAAGGGAATTATTCTTTCGACGGCATTTATTTTGTTTCAGCCTTTTTGTGTCGATCTTGGCTCTTATATTTCAGAGCTGGTTTCCTCAATGAATTCATGAGCACATTCCGGAATTTTCTGATTTCAAAAGACTCTATACTCATTTTGTTTCGTCTCATTCTTAATACTGAATTTGCCCAAATTATTTGAAAACAAAAATAACACCATTTATTTCCTATATCCTTCTGTGTCACATTGATTATCCTTCGATTTCTTTCATTTCCATAACTTTTGCTTATGGCAAAAAGTGATGCAAATTTCTGTGAAAGTTGCTCTTGAAGTTTTATGGTGACAAAATCAAATTAAATGGTAAAAAATCTTTAATAATGACCCTTCAAACTAATGATGACATTTTTTAATGGCCGTTTTGACTTTTACCTTCCTATGTACTGATCTTAGAGCGGATATCACTGTTTAAGACGCTCGAGTTATACTCCACAATTTCCATAGCTAAATAATGATAATTGATCAACATCTAGTTAGGTGATTTTAAACATCCAATAAAGAAATATTTTTCAGCTTTTATTGAATTATTAGGAAAAAAATCGTAACTAAATTTCAGGCACATCATAGCTGTAGCTAATCTCAGTTTTCTTTCACAGGGTAAGAGTTTCGGCTTTCACTATGTTTCTTACTCCCCGAGTACCCAATATATGATTCTTGATCTCTAAAAGACAGATTGCTAACCTTATACTATTCTTTGAAGCATTACCAACTCGTAGAATAATCAGCACGAAGTTTGGTACGATAGGAGAAGGTAGAGCTCAACTAAGACAAATCCCAGTGATATAAATGCACAAAGTAGTTAGGCCAGCTCCTTTCCCTGTGCTGCTGGTGGTTTCCCAGAAATATCTGTGCACGAAAAATCACGCACCCTTGGTGTGAAAAGACTTTACTAGGAATCAAACCTGTATTAAAGTAGCTCTGTGCTCTTCAAACTGGAATGACATGCCCCTGAAAAATTATACAATATCTTAAAATACTTAATTTCTAACAGATAATAAATTTCAAATCATTTTTTGGGTACTTTCATTATTGATATTTAATAAATCTCCAAATAAGACCCAAGAATCATTTTATTGCTTTATTTCATAAATGTAGGCCGTAAGAGTCCGTTTTACTATTTTCTATACTGATGGGTATTATTGTTATCGTAAAAATAAAACTTTTACCAAACACAAAGAGTTAAAATTTACGATACTATGACAACAAATTCCTTATTAATGTAGTTTTCTTAGAATGAATATTCTTTAAAATATGTAGGTCAAACTTTCTTTTTTTCTCTCCTGTAATAATTGTGAAAGTATTCAGGCTAACGAAAGAGTATCTCCAGTATCACAGGTAGGGTCACGGAAACCTTGTTCTTGCCCAAGGCACAACCACAGAAGCCAGCAGACTCAGCTACCCCTACTCAATTACCCTGGCTCACACATTAGTAAGAATGGTAGCTTTCCACTAAAGAAACTCACCTAATGAGGCAAAGGGCATTCCTTTCCCTTCAACGTCTCAGCGTTGCCTTGCCACCCACACGAGACCCCTTACGTCCTCCTCCGACCCCCAGCGCTGGCCTATCTCTCACCCACTCCTCGATCGGCCGCCAACCCGGTCCCGACTTTCCCGCGACCTTCTGACCCCTGAGCCTCTTTTTTCCGAGCCGCCAGGAACATTTTAAGATTCCCAACCCTCTCCCTGCACTGGAATCCCCCCCCACTCATCCTCCAATTCCTTCCCGCGGTCCCATTGTGTAACCACGATCTGCCCAGGGTCGAGCAGTAGACACCGCCTTCAACAATGGCACAAAAGGATCCTTTTCGATTGCCGGAATGATTCCTTTCCTCCCTTTATCCCTACCCCCCTCTCCACCCTCCCACCTAAATTACCTCCCCCGAAACATCCCCACGCAACCCCCTAATAAAACTCTAAAAAGCTTTATTCCATATGGCACACGTCCACTCGTACCTTGAGAAATTCCTTTTCGGTCGGTTTTACTGGATCATTCCCCGTTCTTTTGTGGTGTTCCTTCCGCTATAACCTTTAAACTCCCACCTCCTTTGTTTAACGCCCATTGCACGTTTTCACGATTCAAATTTTTATAAATAGTCTGAGCCAATCAGCTTTCCCTCCAAAACGTCGTTACGTAAAATGACCGGGATTAAATTACATAGGTATTACAATTACAATTCGATTTTGTCATGAAAGTTACATAAATTGGTCACTTTTCCAACAATGGTTCTTGATGAATCAGGATGAAATTCTCTTTTTGGGAAAAATGTAGATTTAGTGTGGATATTTTGTGCGCAATATGGCGTACCGAACTGATATTTTATGCATTTTATTTGCGATACTTACATCATTAAAGCTGTAAAATTTGAGTTTCATTAGCGCTATTTTAAATGCGCCAATATCTTTCATAAGTATACGCTCTTAGTGCTTTACGGATGATGTCATTAACAGGCATATATTTGGCACGGTACACAAAACCCTCCGGCATGAGTAAATTTGCGTTTACCCGGAAAGTAAAACTTATCTTTATTTCAGCATAAATTTACAACTTATTGTCTCTGATAAAATGGCCACGGCAGTCCATTGGGTATAGCACTAGGCTGCTGACCTGAGAGCTCGGGATCGATTACGGGTGACGCCTTTGGGCATTCTCAGCTTCAACCGAGCAGTGTGACTTTTCGTGAATCAGATCTTCCTGCGAAATTGCTGCAGGCAGGACAGGGAAAGGAGCTGGCTTCCCTGATGTGTGAATTTCACACGTTGCGTTGTGGTATTAGGTGAGCTCTACCCACACCTATCATACCAATCTTCGGATTGATTGCAGTGTTCTCACTATTTCATGCCTTGAAATTTAACTTGAATATAACTTGGTTGTTGGCGCTTCTTAATGGTGATCTTTCCTAACGCATAAATCATGAACATTGAAACATTATGCATACGATTAGGTGCCCAGAACACGTTCAATGATCGCTTCATTGCTGCAGAAGACGAATAGTGGCTGCAGAAGCCCTGGGAATTATTCAACGTATTCCAATCCTCACCCTCCAACTTTCCATTTTGATGTTTTCACGCACAACAGTGGACGTGCTTAACCATTTAAACACCGAAATTTAAGAAAACATCTTTTAAGGAATCAGTTACAAGTTTGACCCAGTCATAAAATCACCTCAAGTTTTAAGCAGGCCGCGATGCGCTTTCCTTTATGTGTACAATATGATTAAGACGTAAGGCACCGGACTCCCATACAAGGACTAAAAATTGCGAGCCCTCACTGTCCGACCACCACTCTTTACCACATCCCATCCTATCTACCCCAAGCATCTCTCCTATCTCATGTAATTTTCCACGCTATCTCATATTTCCATGCTCATCAGCCTCTCTCTCTCCCCACTCTCTCTTCCCGGCACCCCCGTCTCTTCCTCGAAGCCCCTCACCCTGTCCAGAATAAGAAAAATAATAATAATAAAAAAAGTGCCGACCCGCCACCTCGAATCCGCACCAAACCTACTGCCCCACTGCTAGGAACGTGCCTCTTCATCCCGCCTCTCCCCCGCATTCCCTCCCGCCCCGGACTCCAACACATTCCTGTCTCGCTCCCCCACCCTCTCCCCATCTCCTTCCCCTAACTCCCTCTCCAAGATCCTCCCGCCCCTCGTCTGTCCTCCGTATCCAACCCCTTTCGCCTCCCCAGCCCGTCGCTCACTCCGCCTCGCGGCCACCCGAAAAGAGTGTTTCGACAATCCTGACTAGAGGACGCGCATCAGTAACTCCCCACTCACCGCCACCTCTCGCCTCAATCGCACCTCTGCCGTCATATCGGCCCCAACCTCTCCTCCTCCGCCTCCCCTCTCACCATTCCCCTCCCCCGCACTACTCCTACCCCATTTCTCCCACCCTCACTCCCCTACACCCATGCCTCATCCTCTCACCTCTGGTTTCACCTATTCCCCCTCCGCTCCCGTATTAGTTTTCATCTACTAACGTCTCTACGATCAATTTTGCCTCGTGTAACTCCCTAGCTACCTTTCTCCCACGGCCGAAAACATTTCGCCCGCAGCGAGTCTATTGCCAAATACCCACTACTTCTTGCGAATAAGTAGTTTTTTTAATAATTTGTACATCTCGAAGTGGGGTTGACGTGAAACCTAATCGAAACCAGCTGTCGTGTTTAGTTTATGAATGGATGCGTATTATTTTTGGTGAGAGAAATCCCGAAATATCCTCTCTCTCTCTCTCTTTTTTCGAACTCTGAAAAGTTCTTTTTGATTTCTTATATGCTAAGCCAATTCCATAAGTATATGTTTAACCGCTGCTATGATACCGTGTGTAGCATAAAATCAGCATCAGCAACCTATCAAATTCATCTATAGTAATTTTAATGGGTTTTATATTATATACCAATAATTATTTGAATAAAAGCATTGATGTAATTCCATTCTGTTAGCTCAATTTAATATTTGATATGTAATTAATGCAATTTAGAAGATGAAAGTTATATTTTAACTTAAATCTTTACTAAATCTCAGTTACCTAATTGCTCTGGTTGAAGACATTATATCTCTAAAGGTTCTCTATTTTTCGCAGTTAAGACGAGCTATATGGTCTTGTCTAATTTGATTCGATTAAGGGAAAAGCTGACTTATAACATTTTTATAGCGTGCCGGTGGATAATACATACTTAGTTTTCCTCTTATTTCTTCCTTTCAGTGTTTCAATATAGAAAGTACTAAAATATAAATACACACATTGTACTTATTGGAATGTAATTTAGTTTTGGCATCATTTTCCACCTTCAATTATTTCTCGCTTTGTATTTTTATCCTTATATGTCGAGATGTTGGAATGCAAGATTTTTATCGCTAATCTACCTGTCATACTTCTTACATACTGTGGATTTGCTGAGTGAATGAGTGCAGAGGAGATAGAATCAGACGCTCGTACTTTCACTGAAATTCACCAACTTGCAAAAATGAATACTCCCTTATATTAATCAGCACCATTTCTTATTTCATTTGCTTAGTAATGGGATACGTTTGAACTAATCATATGCTGACAGTAACCGTATTTTCTGTGGCAATTTTCTTAATCTTGCTATACTTGTAGTTATAATTGTTGATACCTTTTTGGTCTTATTTTTCTAATATTCACAAATTCAAGAGAATCATTATCTTAACTGCTTCTGCTCCTCACGGTGCTCATTTAAATCTCCAGCGGTTTTATATTTGATTACTTATATTATCATTAGTCTTCTTTTGATTCTTATGCTTTTTTATTTCATAAAGAAATATTTTTAAATTTTAGCTTTGCTCATTCAGATACCTATTGATGTCACTCAGCCTTAAAATACAGTTGGCTCACTTTCTTTTTTATTTCGCATGAATGAATTATCGATGGGACGGACTCATTGAAGCATGGGAAAACCACATTACTTAGTTAACTCTAAATATAACCTATGTGGGGAAAAATAATGGTTTTTTCCTTTAGGAGAATAGTTATCTAACCACACATGCTCTCCATTTGATCCTTCGGTTATTTGTATTCTGAAGTAAGTATTGCCAATATTACTTAGGTGCATGATAGTTACTTTAAAAAATGCTATTCCGTTACATCGGAATGTCCCTGTCACGCCATCTGAATATCTCTGTCACGCCATAATAAATATTACTCTTCCCCTTTGCCCGTCCTCCACTCCCACTTTCCTCCCTCACCACTCCTCTTTCCCTTTCCCCACGTCTCCACGTGTGACCTCGCGCCTTCAAGGCTTGACCTCCGTATAGCGGCCCGGAGACTCTTGTGTCTTACCACCCATTCCACCTGCCTCATTCCTCCCATTCCCCAACTCTTCAGGCCTCAGGCCTCCTTATACTTCTCCCCCCTTTTCCCGCTCTTTCCAGTAAAAAAAAGAACTTCTTCTCTTCTCCGTCTTTGCCCTTCCCGAAGGATATCATCCACTCGACGACCACCAGTAGCGCCACGGTTAAGGCCTGCCCCATCCCGATTTTCAGAAGTGGGCTGGGGGACGGGGTTCTTGGGATTGGTATGAGGAAGAATTAGGATGAGCGGGCATCATTTTGAGTAGCGGTGATGCTTCGATTGCTCTTTTAGTGTTAACATAGCGTGTCTCACGGAACAAAGCCGAGTACCGACGGCGTTTCCGTATGATACGCGGAGCCCACGTGACCGAATCTTCCACCGACTGATTTTTTTACACTTTGGAAAGGTGAAATTTAGTGAGTTACTAACTTCAATTTGATTTTGGATTGAAGAATTTCAATTCACACAAATTAATACAGTAACTTGATTTGATAAGTAATAATGCTATTATTATGACGTTTATTTTTATTCAGGGAAATTCTTGTCTATTGGAAAGTGATTGACAGTTTTTTGGGGTTTCATCACCTGTCGAGAATACATGTCCAAGATTTTTCTTCGAATGCCTTGCTACAAATCGATATACACCCGGATGATAATGGTCGTCTAATAAAACCGAATGGTAGCCCAAAGTTTGTTACCATCGGATTTCCAACTGCTGATTCCGGATGATATGACGTAAAAAATGTTCATCACTGCACAAAGACCTTACAGATCCGGGTAATCAGTTTCGTCTGTAGCATCACATACAACAAATATCCGATGTCTGTGGGGTCCAACACCGCCTCGATCTGGAGGATCATATAAAGATTACATGTTTTTTTCTATTGAAGTTGAGGTGCGAAATCGTTACTGTCGGGGGATCTAAAGTGCTTATTTTTTTACCACGATGGAAGCCTTTGCGAAAGAGCCCTTTACACCCCCAATGTATGTAGCAAAAATCGGAGAGGAATGTTGGTTTTGTCCGTTGATCGCGAGTTTGTGATAGTCACGAAGCATGAAGCCGGAAGAGCAATCCACAAGCCTCGGCATTGTTTCCCTCAGCTATCCATTAATCCACGCCTTCAAAGTTCATGATAGATGTGGATGTTGGTTGGATAATCTTTTTTTCACGTGTTGCCAGAACGCTGTACTCAAGATATGACGCACTATTTACTTATAGTTACAGATAATATGGAATGAAATCAGAGTTAAAAGTTAAGCTTTATGAAATCATATAGTTTTTTATTCGTTCTTGACCAGTTGAGAGGCGCTAAATTTACGGCATCTTTTCATTATTTAATTACTCTTATTTCGCACGATGGTGGAAAGAGATGTCGCTCCTCCGAGAGGGTATGAATGACTTCGAAGTACCGCGTCCGTTTTTATGGTATTTCATGCGCTGGCGTTTATCCGTGACGCTCGTATCGCTGAAACCTCAAATCTGGAGTCATAATCTCTCCCCTCACCCCTTGGAGCCCCTTCCAGCCGCATCCCCCGCAACCACCACTCTCCCACCTCCGCGTATGCATAATAACCATACGTAATGTATGCGCATGCGATGCCGGGGGAGAGTGGTATATGGGGGCCGTCGTGGTGGGGTTTTTTGGCCCCGCCGACGTTTCTAAAGGGGACCACGCGGGCGGGTGTGAGGGCTCGCGGGGGAGTATGGAGGGGATTCGGTGAGTGAGGTGCTGGTGATTCGTCGCGGCAATTTTTCGGCCACGTCTTATTTTTGTAAAGCATTTTTTTCTACACTTTCGTGCGCATGATTGCTTTCTCTCTCTCCCTTTTCTCTCTCTATCTTTGCCCGTCGTCCCCCCTCTCTCCCAACTAGCATCACCTCATCCGCCAATTCACCATCGTCGTAGCCGACCTCCCAGCCGCTCGCCCCCCATTTCGTGGAGCCACCGGGAGGTGGTGTTGGTGTGGGAACTGGTATGCGTGAATGCGCGTGTTAGCGAGAATGTATGGATGCATGTATGGGTGCCCGTTCGTTTTTTTCGAGTCTCTTACGATACGCCATAGGGCAAAATTTCAGTGACGCATAGAGCTAGGTTTTTTTGCTTAATTTTTTTCATTCGCTAAGGTGGCGCGTAGGAATTCGGCATTCTAAATTCCAGAGCCTGTCAATTATACTAAGGGAAGAGATGGATAAGTGTTCAGGAAACCGTGTGTTCCGTGAAAATATAAATATTAACACTGATATTACTGACCTATCTTCGAAGGGCGCATAAAAGTAGGAATAATTTCTTTCACTTTGGAGGAATATTTTGCGGAGCGCCGCAGTGTGAATTAATTTCATTATTTAGTTCAATCGAATTTTATGTTTGCAGATTACGTCTAATGCTAGCGGTTGAGCTGATGAATATGCATTTATTATAATTAGGCATTATGCTTTGCTGCCTGAAGCTTACTTTTGCGCAAGCTCCATCAAGCACTAAACTCAGCATGGTAAGTGTACACACGGTACAGCCGAACAGACCAGAGCGAGTCAGTAAGATAATTATAAACTATAATTGAATTTGATGTTACACTACTCATGCTCAAAACTGTAGACAGACATTTTCAGTTGAAAAAAGGATTTACTCTTTCACTAGTGTGCTTCAATTTATTGAATATATTCCGATGCCACGTCACACTATCAGGTTCAATGTAGGCATTTTTTTGGAAACGGGGGGCGTATATGTCCCTAGGGATAGGGATTTTAGGGGTTGGGGAAGAATGTATTAGTTGGTAGGGCTAAAGGGTAATTAAAATTTAAATATCGCATTGGGGATATGCTTGGAAGGTGGTAGTGTGAAGAATGGTTGATGAACTACACTTCATTTATTTCGGTGAACAATTACAAATTACTCCAACACAACCAATGAGCAACATTTCTATCCGATGTGCAGGGGCTCAAAAATTACCTCTGGTATGGGTGACGATTCCGTTAGATGTTAATCCGAGGAAAAAGATAACTTCCACGGTGAAATTTAGCTCTTTGTTGGAGAAATGTATTAGAAAAAGATTTTTTGATTGTAGCAAAACTTAATCCAGGCATTTTTTCCATTTTTGGTGTGCCAAATATGATCGTTGAAGTATTCCTAGTGTCATCACGAAAGTTGATGAATATACGTATCTTGGGAGAGAAAAAAAAAACACCAAACTTAAAGGTCGTAGCTCAATGAGTCCATAGGTACCCATGGTGAGGGAGGAGAACCTTATTTAGAGATGATAAAATAAGTACAATCAGCAGACTTTATAGCAATAAGGGCCAGCTGTCGACACGAGGTTCCTTATTGATGCAATTTAAAGGAAGTTTCCAAAATCTTACATAGTTTCTGAAATTCAATTCTGCTTCTCATAATTTAGGATGGTAGTAAGATAAGCCGGGTGCTAGTTTATACTTAAATGACACTGGGATTCCTTGTATGTAGTATATGAAAAGGACTATAACATTTTCTCATTATTAAAGGCATTGGAAAGTTTTTCTCATACACTCGGCAAACATTTGCTGGCGGCAATTTACTATTTTTCATTGCAAAAGTGTAGAGTATGTGGAAAATACTTTCTAAAGGGACAAACACACAGTAAGTCTGGATAAGAGAGGAGTTCGCATTTCATTGAAACTCATTCTTCGGCACTGCATCCCATCGACGATGCAATCAACGATATTCGACACGCCCATAATCTTTTCATCATCATTGCATTGAGAAGATGGGAGCGAACTACGCCAGTACTCTGATCAATGGGTTTCCCCCGCTGAAATCTGCAATGGTATCATTTGTAAATCAATTAGTCTCCATAATCTCGATTCATAATGAGAAAACACCACCTATGACTCCTTTTGGCTGGACCGAGTGAGGGCGAGGGGAGACCACAAGGCCCCGTGGGCAGCATCACTGCCCTCTCTCTTTCTCTAGTTCCGTCTCTCCCATTGGAGAGAACATTGATCTCTTCAATCGTGGGAATAGCAATCATTATCTCTCCTTTCCGTTCCTAACCCGTGGGTCTTCCGCCTTCCTCCCTTCACCCCCCTCCTCGCAGACTCTCCTCCCTCGCCTTATTCCCTGCACCCATCCACACACACACACACCTCTCACCTCCTCCACATCCCTCGCGGTCCTTCCACCCCTCTTGCCTTTCACTCCCAACGGTATTGTTCTCCGTCCACCCGCAGAGATTTACGATCAGTCCCGCAGGGTGTCGCTTTTTTCCCCAGCGAAGTTTCTAACCTCCTTTGGCCCATTCACCGCCTGCCAACGCAACCACGACTCCCTTTCCGCCCATCAACCAACCCCTTTCTTTCTTCTCCCCACAACCCCGGGTAGTATCCTCTGTACCTTCCGCCTATCCCATCAGTGCGCGCCAATCCAGAACTTCAACTCTCCTTGCCCTCTCCCTTCGTCATCAACCCCAGTGGACGTCAAATGAACTCTCACGCCTTCCTCAATCTTTCGTCCTCACCCCTCGGGACCGATAGTATGAAAGATTTTCTTATTTCTGCTCTTTCGGTAAGGGGACGAAATGGAAGCTGTCGTCGATACGCGTATAAGTGACACGAATATGAGCGACAGCGCCCGTTCCCCCTGAGATCAAGCGTTCGACACGACCCAATCATGTTCTTTCGTTTTTGTTAAGTTATCTGGTAAGCGCTTTGTTTGTTTTGAACAGGTATGTAGATTCATTTTGTCACACGTCACTAGCCCTACTGACCCACCTGGTGTCTACAACTTCGTTGCTTCCATGCTTCCTTTGATATTTACTTTTTCGGCCAACTTTCGCGTAAAATACCGTTCAGAAGTTATAAAATATAAAACACCAAGACTAGAAAATTATGAAGATGGTGCATCCATGCATGTACTTTAAATAATATCTTTAAAAGATATCACTAAAGTTTCACTATTGCATTAAGTCCAATTCTTCACACGCATGTATTGGTTGAGCCAATTCCCCTTCGTGAACCTAATAACAAAGGAATAGAAAAAAATTCGTCGTAAAATACCATCCTAGTATTCTCCAAATAAGTGGAATAAACTTATCTTTCACTGCACTGGAAGAATATCTTTTCATTTGCACGGATACTTTACCCGCATTATGTGAAAAGCCATTGCATTTGATTTATACTCAGCCTAAGAAAATAAAAATTCTTGTTTTATGAGTTTTCGGAGCAGTTAAAAAAAACTATAGACCGTAAATCATATATAACGTTTGTGACCTCCAACCAATCTTCTCATAAAAACAGATAATCATATTTTTAAAATATACTTTTTTACATCTTTTTCTACGGCTTCGTTCTTGGATTTCGACAATCCTTCATTAAATATGTTATTAATTTTTCCTTCACGAATTGCAAACACCTGCGTTTACCTTTCAGTATGAGTACCATTTAGAGTTATGTTACTCGGAAACGACCTCTTTCTTTCCCATGAATTTTAATAATAATTTCTCCACAAAGTATTGTCAATTTTCTTAACCGATCTATCCGCGTCTTGAGTGGCATTGAAAATCTAATGCTTCTAATTGTCACTGATGACTACAAGAAATTCACCGAATCAACACATGTAAATTTTGGTGTGCCTTATCTTTTATTTAGACATGAAGTCTCAAACTACGCAGCTAATCTCACGGAAGCCTGAAGAGATCAAAGACTCTTTTTCTCAAAACTCATTTTAATTATGCATCAATGCCACTTAGGACTGCCGTTCTATCATTCTATTGAACGATTAAAAAAAAATAGTATAGCAAACTGGTTGACAAAAAGGATCATAATGAATTCAAGTTGTGATGAATCACAATGAAAAAAAGGCACAAAACTGAATCTGCACGGTCGTCATCATTACCACGTGAACACACTCACACGCACGCTCGTAATAAATTAACCGTCGGTCTGAAGCGGAGAAAAGAAAATAATTTGAAACTCTTTTCATCAAAGACATTACGCCCCCGAGTGCATTATGCATTATCCCGCGAGCGAAATGTGTTATCTCCATTTTCTGCGTTCATTAATTCACGTAATTCTATTTCGAGAGAGAGAGAGAGAAAGGGAAAGAGAGAAGAATCCCGGCAAGGGCGAGGTCTTCTAGTATGAAATGAGTGGAGGTTTCGGGGCCAGGGGGAGGGGAAGGGAGGTTGATGGTTGTCGGGCGGGGACGGGGGGAGGAAGTGAGTCAACCATCATCGAGTCTCCCCGAGACAAATAAAATGCAAATGAAATTGCGACAGACGCCGCCGCGGATGAGTTTCAATCCCCGCCAGCTCTCAATGAGCCCATGGCGCTCGCGAGAGCCTCACCATTTGCGGTGGATCGCCTTCGCGTGCGTCCTTCCATCACCCCATCCGCCGCTCGCGACGCACCCCCCTTTCCCCCAACATTCCCCGCCCTCTTCTCCGTTCCTCTCACAACCCCTTACCACTCTCCGCACGCTCGTTTCACCCACAGGAAGAAGGTGGAGAGGGTGGAGAGGTGTCGGTTGTAGGGTGGGAGGAGCTCATTTTCAACCGCGTCCTTGCGTCCGGTGAATGCGAAGACGTCATCGGTTTCAATAAAAGGTAACGTTCGGCAGTTACGAACTCGGCCGCGTAACACGTTACGCGAGCGTTGTCACTTCGCGTTGCGACAGCGCCTCCGCGCTCCTCGCATCCGTCACCATCGTAGTAGTTTTGAGGGGAGGCGACCGACAGCTAAGGTCATTTGCGCCATAGGGGAAGGACAGGAAAGGATGAAGGGTGGAGAGAAACCCGGCGTCGGCATTAGCCTACTCTTTACGAAAGGCGCCATCCGTCACCATCCCACGCGTCCGTAGCACGTGCGCGTATCCCAGCAAGAGTGCCCTGCGGAGTGCCCTTGGATAACCGTGAGTTTCGAGATTATTGTGAGCATACGATTTTTGCACCTGATACAAATCCACGTTACTCAACATCATGCTTTCACGTCAACAGACTTAAAGATTCAATTAATAATAGCATGTAAGATAGTAAGCTTTCTTTCTGTTCCTGACAGTTTGAAAAATTTAAAGTTTAACTTCGGATTATTTCATTAGTGAAACTGAATTTAGAAGTATTGAAATGGAGAGCAACAAACTCGGCTAATTTTGAGAACTCGATCACGATTTAAAAGGTTTCCATTCCCTCTGCATTATTATACTTCAGTAATTTTTCCGTAAAAATAGTTTGTCATATAGATAGTCCAACAACTAAATAGAAATTACGTGACGTATATGTACTACGTATTTACAAAAAAATGCAATGCATAAATTAAGATGCAATTTCGAGTGCTTAAAGTTTGAGAGACAGAAGATCTGTTTCTCAAAGCTCTATAGTCATTGTGCCTTCCCTATGAAAACAGTCCCAAATGGCATAAACTTTCAAATTCGCTCGCTGAGTTAATGAATGCCTAGAGGCAAGAGCAAGTGCTAAACCATTTATTGTGTAAACCGAGCCGTTCTTTTGAAGCATTTGGTGTAAGTGGTTATCTGCTCCTTTGGAATCAAGTCGAGGATATTATATCCCCTAATTAGCTAATAATAAAGTGGCATTCCGTTATTTTATGGAAAAACCTGCATGCAATGGGCATATTTTGCATTGGTAGCATTTTTATCTGAAACCTGAGATTTACCTTTGACTTATTGGATATATTTCTTCCACTACCCCTTATTGTCCCTAATTCTTATTATACGCTTGAGTGTAATCTTTATTGCATAATTTTCATTTCTTTAATTCAATCTTTTCTCTTGCCGGTATTGGCACTTGGATTTGGCGAGGCTCATACCCGAAGGTAGTAGCCACTGCTGTCGTTTCGTGCTTATTAGCGCGGTATTAGCAACACGATGCCATTGTACGCAGATTAGTTAATTATTCGAATTCCCCAGGATTCGGTGTGTGTGGTAATAGTAAATTAGTTAATTCTAGACAAACATTGGAAAGGAAAAAATGTGTTCAGCCACCATTCCCTTTTGATTGGCATTCATTAATTTTGTATCGCTCCGGTGAAAGCTTAATAAATATTGCTCACTATCCGCAAGGAAGCTGCTTTTAGCACGTTAATATTATACCAAGTCAACTTTCTATGGGAGGATTATAATTTCTTAATATACGTGCCGTGAGTCTTCGCGTTCTACCGGTATATAATAACAGTGGAAAATTTTGGGAAATATTAACCTGACGAAATATACAGTTCAAGGTTCAAGGCCATGTCTTGTAGATTTATGAAGTGTAAAATTAAATAAAAATGTTTCCCGATACACCGTTAATATTAGAAAGAGTGCATGAAGCCCGTGAAAAAATTTAGATTTGATATTTTTATCAGTTGACGGTATTAGAACTAAGCTTCAAAATTGCACGTATATTTCTCTAATGTGCATGAAAATAAGGTGTCTGATATTGCAAAAACTGAATCTGAAATTGAGAGTCATGAATGATTTATAAGCAGCAGCTCACTCCTAAAAATCCCAATGCACTAAATATGGAATTGCGTCGTAGAACCTGGTAATTTTCGAGTTTCTTAGGAGTATATATCAACGTATATTAAAAATAAAGTAAGATTTCAGTACAACCGTATGTAAAGCTTTTTAGATTTAAAATTCCAGTCATCCTAATCTACATGTCGGATATTATGTAGAATCTAGAATAGCAGTATGCAGGTATTAGATTTAAAGTTTTCTCGTCTGTTATTTTTGAAGCTTATAATTTAATCGAAGAGAAATTACTTAGCTTTTAAGCTGAAATTTGCTACTTATCCATAAATTTTTTGTGCTTCGTTCAAGATAGTAAAAAAATAGACAAAACATTCTTTGAAAGACTGTGCGATCATGAAACTTTTTATGTGTAAAGTTATTTTAGCTCTTAATAATAATATATACACCATACTCATCGATTGGCGTCCTCGGCTACTAAGATAAATTGCGGGCTTGAGTCGAGATAATTGCCTCCAGCTGCTTTGAATTCCCGAATCGCCACCTTCGTGTTTCAACATTAATAATTACTTGTACCCTACGGTTTTTACTCTCGAGTGTATTAGCTTTTACAAGTTTTTGTTCTTGATATATTGCATTCTAGACTTACACACGGCCATATTAATAACACCTTATTAAAATCTGCCAGAATGTCACATTTGCTAATTGGGTTTAAGCCTCGAAATGAATTCATGGTCTATTAAGCGTTGATTCGTTTCGGTGTTATTTCCGAAATGTATAACTGTGCCAGAGAAATAAATGACTTGAATGAATGATATTTGCCTCTAAAATTGTTTCATAATACTATTAATTCACAGATGTTTTTTCCTTTGCGTAAATACCTGTTATGACTCATGCCATTATTATTCGAAATCCAAGATGAAACTTTTGATAACCGATAGAATCCTAATAGTGATCCGAAAAAACTAGCTGTTGACGTAATTGCGGTTTGAACTCCCAATTATCTGTGAGAGAACATGGCATCATTATTTTACATAAAGTTATGTATCACATGTACCATGAAATATGTACTTATTTAATTCTAGAATAGATTTTACCCCAATCCTTCGTACGAAAAACAAGGTCCTCTTACTGTGAATTCCCCCGACATAATAAATCACACAACAGACCCAACTAGAGAAAGGCATTTCGTTCATCATGCATTCAAGTTACAACATCATTGCTTCAAAAGTGAAATTATAAGCAGAGTTTATTGGGAAAAAAATAATGAGTCCAAGAAACACATTAAGAAGTACCAGATTTGTGGCACCAAGCCCTACCGCAAGATACATGGCGTTCATCTATCTTCCGGAAGTTTGCTAAATTTCTCAATCAAAATTTGTACATACAAAATAACTTTAAGGGGACTATATTTTAAGAGTCCTCCTAGGAAGGAGCGAAATGATGTAGCCGTGTCAGACCACTCGCTCTGACTCTTCCTCCAATGTTCAAGGAAGAGAGAGAGGGAGAGAGAGAGAGAGAAGAGACTGCTATTAAACTTCCTCGGAGTTATTAAGAGGAGGGCACGAAGGAGGTTCCCTCTTGAGCGTATATCCTCGATGGCGTTTTCGAGAGGCGCATCAATCTCCTCTTTTCACTCGTCCTGCCGGCTTTCGTCAGCATTTCTTGGCTCTCTGCACCTCCTCTTATTATCGTATCCATCATTTTAATTCAATACAAATATGCGGAACGTAAAGCACTTGGAATGCCGCTTGTATTCAGCCCTAGAACAAGAATTTCATTTCCTGGCGCTCAGTCGACAAAACAGGTGTCGAAAATTGATAACACAAAACACCTCACGCCATTGTGGGCTCTATTCGATTTTTGGACTTCAACTCAAATAAGATTCATTGCATACGTTTGGTATGGTACACTAATGCAATACTAGTAATACTTGGATTCACTACGTGTTTGATTTTGAAAATACCGGCAGTTGGTCAATAAATTATTTCACTCGACGAATGTATAAGAACGAATGCATAAAAGATTGTGGATTAGGAACCTAGGTCGAGCGTGGCTGTTTACAGGTATTTAGCCTAACACATTTCAGCGTGCCCAAAGGGGTGCGAAAAAAACCTAATAGAATATTTTAGGTCAACAACAAGTTAAGATTTAATTGCTCAGACATTTAAAGATTTGACTTAGTAATCTTGAACGAGTCAAATTAAATCGACCATCAGGAGGCAAAACTATCCTCCATAGATGCCAGCCTCTTATAAATTTTTGACTAAAATATGGCCAAACGGTTAATGTACATCTACACAATACCCCGCAAGTCACCGCAAGGGCGTTTGGTGGTAGGGAAATTAGCACCAGTCATGTATGCACAAATATAAGTTCATATATGTATGCATTTAAATATATCTCTATGTTTGTGTGTTTATTGCTCATATTCAACAACATTCGTACATATACACACCTTCCTATATATACCATTCAATAAACAGTACGTAAAATTTGATGGTTTGTGGCTCAACTATGTGAAAATTCGTGATCACAGAATACCAAGTTTATTTATTCAAATATTAGTGTGTTCTATTAAATCATTTTTGGTATTGAAGTAAATATATTCAGGTGCTTGATTTCGAGGTATGCAACTTTCATACTAGAAATGGATTTTACGTTCCAAATTGACATATTTTTAATAATTAATATTCACGCTCTTTATTCTCCTTGCCTTCGACTGATTTTTAAATGTATTGGTTCGTAGCAACTCGAAGATGTATCTGAACGGGGAAAGTTGTCTTTTCAACTCGAACGGCAAATGGAGTATATTGTGAGCATGCGTGGAATAGGAACCTTAATGAATCTAAGTCGGATCCTGGCTCAAAATCCTCAGACACCTCAGGATGGTGCATTCTCATTATTTCATCGAGCAAATTGTATTAATGACATGCATCGTAACGTGCATATTACCTTGAACTTCTGAACTTTTCTTGGTCGATGGTCGTTAGCATATGGTATGGTTTGGTGAATTCCATTTTTAATAAATATATAAGAAAATACCAAAATACACGGATTCAAAATCTAACTGCAGTATTTCTTAAGCCTGATGATTTTCGCGTTCGGAGTTTATGTAACAGGGATGTCATTTTCGGGAGTTTAATGAAAATTTGATTGAATGTCAAAAAACATCCCACAGCACGTTTCTGTAAAATGATATAAACGGATATAATATTTATATATCAAGTGTTTCTAACACGCAAATAGACTGTTAGACATCATCTAGAGGCAAAATATTTGCTTAGAAAAGTTTTTTTAATTGAGCTAAGCAATTTAGGTATGAGGATGAATTAGTTCGTGCTGTAAAAATTGTATTTAAAATATGGATGCCAGTCTGAGGCTTTTCCCAGTGTGAGTGGAAAATTTATTGAGGCAGGAAAAAAAGATAACTAGTTTAGTTCCTGTTATTCTGCGTTCTTGATGTCATGCTCTCATAATTAAGCAGTTAATATGTAATAGGCTGCCTACTTCGTCATGACTTAGCAGAGGCGTTATATTAAAGAAATGAATATTTTGCATAACCGAAATATGCTTGGCCAATGAGAAATATTTCGCAGATAGATACGAGTATAATAATTTCGGCAAAGATACAAATCAAAAATTAGCCCGAAAGTTGCTCTGACTTATGTACAGCAATAATGGAAGGCACGCGAGGACTTTCATCTCCTCCGACATCGCAACACCCCGCCTCGATTTTATGAATTCCATCTCTTGATACCAATGGGAGTGAGGGGTGGAGATACCAGACTAATAAAAACAAACACGGATAATTTATCGCCACTCGACCCCAAGTCTCAAGAATAAAAATTGCGTGTTTGACCCACATATGTATTAAGGTATAAAGGTCATCGGCCATTCTGCCCGCGCCTCCTCCAAAGCGCCTATAAGTGGGAAAAAATAAATAAATTGAAACCACTCCCACCATTATTCAAATCTTCGTAGTCGCAAAAAAATACAGGAAAGGCACGACATTATAATTTTTTTTTAATATTAAAAATGCTCTCCTAAAGCCTCGACAATGAATCACCGTTTGTCGGAATAAACCCGCCATCTATTCGTGAGGACTGGGCTGGAAATACCTATTTAAACTTCCTCTTAATGCATCGTTCTCCTACGCATCTCCAAAAAATAATATACCTTTCTCAGATGCACATGTAATAGCAGGTAGTTTTCATGCATTGAGCAATCATTTTCCCATCAATTATCTAAAGAGAACTATTAATGAAAATGGTCATATCGATAGTTAATAATTATGTAATAACAATTGGTATTCTCGTGTTTAAGGCAGATTTTGGATGGACACAGGCTGAACATTGTGACAATTACCAGCCAACCTGATGATGCTACACTGTAACGAAACCTAGGGCGTAGTAAAACAATGATTTTGTTGAAAAGCAAAGTGTCTTCTTTCATCATGAAGGATTTCCACCAGATTAAGCCTGAAACTGTGTCATTTGTGAACAAAGTATATATCAATGCAGCTCACCTCCATGGACTCTGGATGAATTATAAATTAATAATGAAATTGGTGTGATGCAGTGAGACATTTTCTCATCCTCCATCAGGAAAGCCTCACATTAGGTGTCTCTCCTGTTCTCCATTATTACGTGGTTGTCTACCTACTTAAGGTAGGTGTTGGGTAGACACAATCTTAATGCTCCTAAATTTCTTTACCTCACCCAAATGACAACCTGATCCCACAAAAATGAACCCTTCTTCAATTCCACATGCAATTTATCCCCCTTCATCCTGTCCAACGTGCCCATTCTTTTCCTCCCTCTTCCTCACTTGCCTAACGTTCTCCCCACTGGCACAGTCTGCCGCATCCACTTTTCCTGCCTCCTTTTGATATTCCCAACAATCCTCCTCACAACTTCTACGGTCTAGGGCTTCTTCGTTTGTTTTCCTTTCCGTCCATTTTACTTTGTCCATCCGATCTGTGCCCACATCTCAAAAACATTCCTGCTCACATATATCATCTTGCGTTAAATACAAAGTTTCCGCGCCGTACAAAATCAAGCTCCACATCTAAGTTTTCACTAATCTTGAGGTTCTCCACAATTCCAAAATTCTTACGAGGCATTGGGGGGATGATAGTGTGAATACCGTATTTTTTATGTTCCTCGCGAAGGAAACGTGAGAAAATGGTCACCAATCCACGTGACCTGACGTCATTTGTCAGGAGTCCATGCATGACACTTTACCACGCCTAAGCCCCAAGGACACATGGAGACGCTTCTACCTCTTAGCATGGCCGCACCCCCTCTCCAGCTTCGGCTCTGCTCATCTCATTGGACACACACTTATTCCTTCGACGTCCTATCAACTTGCTCCCCTCGTCTTCTCCCCACTCGAATGCGGGAGGAACAAAAACATTTTTTCTTCTTTCCCCCTCAGATTGTTTACATATCAATTCCTTCGTTTTTGGCACCTCACGATTCATATTTGTCCTCTATTCTCTCATTTCGGTCCGTTGCTACAAACAGCAAACACGGGACGGGGAATTTTCTTAAGTTTATCTGCGGTGTATTATGTTTCGAGAGCTTCTTTGAAAGCATCGCGGAAGGAAATAATAAACGAACACATTGGTTCGAAACAAATCTTGCCGTCGATAATGATGCGACACGAAATAGACGCGACAAATCCCCATTATATCTTTATTTTTGTGTTTCTTTTTATCCACTCTCTTCCACACCCCAAAGATTCCCTTCTTCCTAAACCTTTCTATAAGGCACTCCCTTGCAAAACTTTTTAAGGCATTACGTCATAACTTCATTGAACGAGGGAATGGCAAAGCAATCATAACTTTTCGATGATATATGAAGGAATAGCATTTCTTACTTTTAAGCACTGAGGTGCCACGGGGAAATTCAAATATTCCCGCTCAAATGTGTTTGAGGAGTTTTCAATAAAGAGTGATCATAGCATTTTTATTCGCATTATTAATTGTGCAAAATAATGATTGAATGCTCTTTGTTTGATAGATTCTAGTATGATGCAGAAATTTTTCTGGCCCATAGCGAAAATTTCAAATTTCTGAAAGTGCTCTCCCTCGTAGTGGTACGGTATCCAGCCTTATGCTTTGAAATATTTTTACGATCGATGTGTTTTAGAGCATTTTCAGTACATTCTTATCGCATAGTTGATCCTATCATAGCTACATGAGCTGCCATGAGTTGCTGATATACTATACTCGTATTTCTTAAATAGTGAAAAATGATATAACCATATCTTTCACAGCGGTAGCTTTGGCTATTTTTAGTGCTAGCGATGCTGGAGAGTTAGACGGAGAACTTTGCTGTTAGCTGTCAGGATGATAACTTTGTAACCAAGTTTACTCCGCGAGGATAACCTTCGAAGGAAACTTTACATCTTCCACCCTCATCAGCCAACAAACAAACCTGCTTACGAAAGTTCTCTTGATCGACTATGAGCAGTCTCTGAATTCGCTCGGCACAAACATGTCTAAAGTACAATTTTTCTGATACCAAAGCGTGGGAACATCCAATTAAATTTTCCATATTCCTCATAGAGCTTTTAACCTTATTTGACAATTTGCTCTTATGATGATGGCAGCGGTGTTTATGTTCCGCAATTTCAGTGACTTAAGCTTCCGGTCCGCCTTCCTTTTAAATTGTTTCCCTCCCCTTGTTTTAAAATTAAAAACTATCTCCCAGCTGTATTATAACGACGTACAGACTCTTCGAAAGCCTCCATAGGCCTTGGATGATGGTTTATTCATGGAAAAGTGAAATTTCAATGAAGCGTATTGCTCATCGCTTGTGTCTTCCATTTTTTTCGCTGTAAAACTGAACATCCCAACTTGCAACATACTCCATGTGCGGCGACACTGGCGTCCATGTAAATCGCATAAATGGTAACAGAAAGCATAACATCATATTAATTTTTCGCAATAACTTACATCAGTAAAAAATTTATTATCTCTCTTTCTGAAGACAACATCATCAATTTTTTCATTCGTATTCACTGATGTTATTAAATTTTTTACTGTGCCCGATTGATTGTTTGCCGAATTACTCTGTTCAATCGGAAGCGCCCGATTCGGGAAAACGAACTGACGAGTTGTTTGACCATATTTCAAATAATAGTTTTGAAAACTCATTCGTGTTTCAAGGGTTTGAGTAGGAATAATTGTAAATATATGAATTTAGATAATTAATCTCAGTAAAATTATCGAGGACCTCATTACACACTACCTTGGGCTACCAACGTGTTAAAAGAGAAATTAGAATGATCCCTCACATCTATTTGATGCATTGCATTCCAATAGTTTTAAATTTTACAAGTTTCATCTTAATATTTTCAAATATAAATCATATTCTTCTTGGAGTAGTGAAAAATCTGATTAAAAAATAATGATCTCTCTATTACCGCATTTTAATTCACAGTGTAGACTAAATCGGTAATGCCGACGGATTGGCACTTTTAAGATGCCGAAATCAGAAAAAATAATTAATAAGCCTGTCGGTCATATAATGACACACCCACCAGTCGAAGACAATAATAAAGGAGAAAAAATACAGGATTGAAATGATTGATGCTGTAAATGGAAGAAGCGATTATTTGCAACGGAATATACAGGTTGTTTTCGTCGACCTTCTCACGAATGCCATTTGTGTCACTGAGCTTTCAGCTCCGGATGGAACGAGCATGAACACTAAGAAGATGGAGAAATGACCTTTATTTGATGGCCTAACCGGAATCAAATGTACTTAGCCGCGAAAACACACTATGCTCATCATAGACTTGCTCAGTATAGTTAAAGTGCTCAAAGGATCCCTGTTATCCAATCTTAGACGTGTGAGCCTGCCCACAGTGCGACAACAAATGAAATTACACGGATGTAGGTGGATGTACTCCTTGAATCTAATTCGTCTACTTCACTCACACACATATCCTACTGCAGGGAAACCACCCATCCGACGGAGACGGATATAGTTATCTAAATGGACACCTGTCTGCTCTCCAAATAATATCACGAGAAAGAAACCCGTAAGAGGTTTATGTATTAGAATAAGTGTCTCAATGCGTAGAATAAAATTAATAGTAACATTTCGTAATAATGTTATTAGTAAAATACCTTTCTTACTAAATGTTTCTGCTGTGAATTGACATCTTCCACCACCTCCTTAGTAAGGTCTATTCATCCATTAATGAGAATTATAGTGAGGATACCTCTCATTATCAGTAATTGATACTGGAAATTTCTAACGATTTCGTGTCCAGAGATTTGAACCTGATGGGAACAAGGTAAGCGAAAGCTAAATGCCACTCTTTACGGCTATGATACGTATTGAATATCGTAGCGTAGGTGATTAAATCTGAATTATTATACTTTCAAACTCTTACCTCATTGTATACTTAGGTACATTTAAAAAAAATGCTTTTTTTAAACTATTCCTACATGGAGTTTGCAGTACATTTAAGAAGATATTATATGTATACTAAAATGTATACTTCAAATGTTCACCTTCCATCCATTTAAATCTAACTCTAGCTGCAACTCGAAAGCTAGCTGCCGACGATTATGCTATCAATCACATTCATTAAATGCAGCTATGAATAACTTGAAGGTAGTCGTTAGGAGATATTATTAAATTTGCTGAAGAATCGACGCAGAGGTTGCTTTAACAATTATCAACGGCTATCTATTTATCATTTCTATAGTTCATTTGAGTAGATTTCTGTGCCCACCTAGATGTTCCAATTCTATAATTCGGGCTATCCTAGGAGATTCAGCGAAGTGCATGTAAGGTCGCTCACACATCATAGTTTCCGCCTTAGGCACAAAATTTTAAATTATTATTCTTTGAGGGTTGTGGAGCAGTCCCAAATCAGCCACTCGTAAAGATCCTGAAAGTAATCACTAGAAGTGACATTACAAGGAGCATCTTCTTAAGGGTACCTACACATAACACTGTCAAACAACTGCATATAATATGTCGTATGTAATGGTATAATGGAAATAAAATTGTAATATCTTAAAGAGGACTTGAGTATGTTCCAGCGATTACGAATGTAGATTTAACTCTATTTTCTCCCAAAATCAGTGTAAATGGACTAAGACAACAAGAAAAACAGGCTAAGACAGTTTATGAACATTCTCTCTCGCGTGAGGTGAAACCTCACAGTAGTAAATACTGTTGAAAGAAACTTTGCCGAATCGATTACAGGACACAGGGGGAGCGTCGAGTCAATTTAATCGGCTCTTAGAAGTTCCAATAAAATGAAAATTGTATCGAGCTGCGGTGGAAAAAAATTAAATTGATATCAACAGCAAAATACACCCGAAATTATCTGTGCATGGTGACAGGAATTGTCCATTTAAGAGCCCTGTTGATTTTCAACCATCAAAGTGAAGCATTCTATATCACCAGCCAAAGATTTCGACAGTTCCTGCGTCCAATTCGCGGCAGGCTTGGGTGCAAAAAAGCGTGGAATTCCTGTTCCCGACAGGAGCCATCAAGGCGCCTTTACGGAGACACGTCGGGAATTCACCGCACCTGTTCCGTAAGCGGACACTTTTTTGAAGATCCCTATCCAAAAGCCGACTCATAAAAATGTTGAAGTGGGATATGTGAGAGGTTACGGGAGTCTGCGGAGAGCGGGGGGGGGGGGCAGAGGGGTTTAGAACATGGGTGAACGGTGGAGATTAAAGGCGTAGGATGGTAGGGGGGGATGGGGGATCAGAATCTGGAGGGTGGACGGAGAGGAAAGGCACAGTAAAGGTGGGAGTAGGAAGGGAGGGAGAAAGTGAGGGAAGCAGGCAGTTGACGCTGTCGAAAGAAAAGGACCGGGGAGATGAGGGCAATGTTTTCGCTTTCTCACCTGAGGGCATCCGTGGAGGATTTCGAGAATTGTGCCCGCGTCCTTCGGCTCCGAGGATGTTTCGGCTGTGGCGGGGGAGGTGACGGGGCGGGGAAAGGGAAATAACCATTCGTGAGTGAGCGGCGGAGGTGGGGGGGAAGAGAGAGAGAGTTCCTGTAGATGGGTGGAGAGGGGAATGGAAGTGGTATCACAAATGGCCTGAGACACAAGATGGAAGGGATTAGAAATTACTCCGGTCGAGAAGGCTGGTTAGCCTGGAAGAGAGGGTGGAAAAATGTGTGTGAAATAGATGAGATTGGGGTAAGCAAGTTGGCGCCCTCCAGGTCAAATAGCTCCAGACCGTGCATCAAAAAGCTCTTTTAGTGTGATTGGATGTGGTGGTGGGATAACTATTTAACTCGCAGGTAGTCGTTTTCACTATTCTTTTCGCCATGAAATCGAGGACATGCATTAGTAGATGGCAAGATGGTGAGTGTGAGAAAAATTGAAGAGAGATAGGGAGAGTGAGAGACAGAGATTGTTAGCAAATTTTCCTCGAGTTTTTTGGGTGGTGAGGAAAGGGGACACATCTTTTGTAATACTTGTGGTTATTTTACACGTCGAGTGCCGTGGTAAGATTTCCATCGGCAAGCGCTCAAAAATAATTGCTTTTCTTGATGGATTCTGATACGCCTAGCAAACATCCAATCAAGCCACGAAGCACCTGAGGTATAATATCAAGTTATTGAATTATACACGCAAAATTTTTCCGCCAAGTTTCATGGATTATGCAGAATGCAGTATGACTAAATCAAATGAGTGTGCTATTCCTTATGTCCTTTTTTTTGCTATGTGCGAAGTTAAAATTGATGCAAAGATTTCTTTTAGGTACGTAATTTTAAATTATGAGTTTTCACTATGGGTTCTCGAGAGTGGGTCAAGGAAGTTAATGCAAAAAATTAATTGCCGTATATTGAACACTCTATCGCTGCTGTGTAAAAGGAAAACCGTCCGTGTAACATAAGAAAAATTTTGTTCTCGCTTTCATTTCTCGCAAGTGGATTTTCCAAATCGTATAAGGGAATTTAGGATGTGGTCGACTCATTGGGAAGGCCTTTTTGCTTTTAACAGATAGGGGCTTTTGTCGGTATCCTAAAGAGGTGCCATTTTATGCTCCCTGGCTAATCACCCGTTAGGTAACAAGCAGCGAAACATTGACACCACTCCGGGCGTTATGGTTTAAGGATGTAACTTGCCAATAATCATTCAAGGAAACTCAATTATTTCTTTTTATATTTTCCATCAAAAATAGACGTATATTAATCACAACCTGACTTAAAATTTTAGAACACTTCACTGAAAGCTCAAAATAATAAGTGAATCATGCGATTATTAAATGTTTTGCTATAATTTAAATATTCAATAATAACAAGGTGTAGTTTACAAAGAAACTGGATCCAAATTTTCTCACCGACGAAATATTACTAAATCCACACATCACATCTGCGCGGCAAATTCTTACGATATCTCCAGTCAAATTTAACACCCGGACTAATTTGTTATGCAACCACCGCAAAAAAAATTTAGTTGGAATTTGCGATCGCGTTCCCATCACCTATCGGGTTTTGGACGAGTTGCATAAGGCGGGCTGTAAATATGCCCTTAATATAACCTAAACGAGATCTTATTCCTCCACTCACCCGGATCCCCAACCCTTTCACCGCCCCACCTCTTTCCTCCTTCCTCACCAACCCCTGGGCAGTTGAATTTTTTCCATTTGATATTTAGCGGCTCCTTCGCCATGCATACATACATGAAGGGCCTTGCAGGCATGACGGACAAGCCGAGGAGGTGAGAACACGCCCAGCTTAATAACGTGATGGACTAGATGGGATTTGCGCACTGAGGAGAGGAGGGGTTAAGCGCCGCAGGCCGACGTCGGCGGATCGGGGAGGAGGACCTATGGGTGAGTGTGGGGAGGAGTCGGGAGTGGTCGGGTTACGGATACCCTCCCCATCCTTGGGGGATGGGATGTTACGGGAGAGGTTAGGGAGAGGAGTACGGAATCGAACAACGCTCCCTCTCTCTCACACACTCACTCCTTCCCCGGTGGGGTGAGGGTGGACAAGTAACGGGGTGGAAAAGATGGAACGAGGGTGGTGAAACGGGAGAGGTGGAGGCGTTTAAGATGGTTGAGTGAGTCCATGATGCAAAAAAGAGCGTAGCGATCTAAGGAGATGGGACCAATTCGACGTCGAAGGGGGAGGAAATCTTGATGGGAGATATATCTCTCTTTCTCACTCTCCCTCTCTCTCTCCATATCTCCCGCACGCCCCTCCCTCACACCCTTCCCTCTCAGGGAGCATTATGTAGGGGTTGGGGAGTGGGGAAGGGGCTATCCCGAGGGAATTGGCCTCGGCGGCAAGTGAGGTGGTGCGACGCGTTCTTAAGGAGCCTCTCGCGCCGCCAAACGAGAGCGCTGCGGGTTAAGAGCGGGCGAAGCAAAAAAAAGTTGTACCGGGAGGGGGACGCGGGGGAGGGGAATTGTGAGGGGGGGGTTGCCGCGTGGGGGAAATATGAAGGGGAGGTGGGCCGGTGGTGGATGGACCGGAGAGGGGATATGGGGAAGGAGGTCCGAAGGCGGGCACAAAAAAAGTCGGATGTTTTAGAGGCAAAACATGGCTTTAAGGAGGTGGTTTAATGGGGGCGAGTTATACGTCTCTTTCCGAGAAAGGTGGCCGCCAGAGTGTGTGTGTGTGCTCTTGTTTCTCGTTTTTTTCTTTCCCACACTCCACTTCAAAGGGTGTAAATGCGCGGTAGCCGGTCACACCTTATAAATGTTACGTATTATAAAAAATGGGGAGCGGTCTTCCCCCCCCCCCCCACCATCTCCACCCTTCATCACCAGCGGAGAAATCGAAGGTTTTGGAGAAAGATCCTGGCGCTCCGAGAGCTGGCTCCGGCGAGGAATTCGTGAGGGGATGGCTCGTGGACGGAATGCCAAATATTTTTTTTTTTTTAGCTTTTCTTCCGTGGGTAGAAAATATTTCCGTATTCGTGGAAACTAGTCGATCCTGGCGGGGTCCCTGCAGTAGAAGGAACCTGAGTGCGCGCTTATGGGATTTATAAAAAAGACAGATGAGGAGTCCTTTTAGAATTGACAAGAAATTTCTCCTCATTCGGCTGAAGAGGACCTTTTTTTGTAAGCCGTTTTGGAAATGATTTGCCACAACCCGGCGCTTTTTGATTTGGACAGGCGGAGATGGCTAACTCTGTCTTAATCGGGGGAATCGGAAATTTAACGTGAGGTTTGAATTATGTCTGAGCGTAGCCCTCAGTAATAACCGTTTTGGCGGAGCGCCAGAGTGTTTGGTAATAACGACAGCGTTCAATCATTCGACTTGAGTGTGGATTCTTGTCAAGAATTAAAAAAGAAATTTCTTCTCTCGTTCACTTTCTACGACCTCATAAAGAAACGGTCAAATACAATTGAGCTGGCGTCAGAAATATAACGGAAAATAATTATTTTTGAACGCCAGTCGTCAATTACAATTAATGTAATTCTGTAGAATGACAACAGTTACCCGGGCGGTAACAGTGACGTGTTACTGCAGATATTATTGTGATGATTATCATAGGTAATATCATCGAAGTTATTGTTTAACTGTTATCAATGTAAATAATATTCGTTCTTAGAGTAATCAGTGAAAATTTTTTATAAGTATATTAAAAACATTGTTTAGGTGGAGAAATCATTTCATTGTTTCAACTAATGGGGCAGCAACAGTGATTGTAGAGGATTTGTCATTGTCGAAATGATCGTTTATCGAAAGTGTGTAGCAGAGATTAAGTTCATCTGTATGCCAAGGAATATTTTACTCCACTAAGAAGTGTGTAATTTTGTTTATTCTTAAGAAATGCCGTAAAGTAACGTGATGATTGGTCTCCGAATGGCGCAAATGTTTGCACTAATATCAAAAGAATATGGGAAAATTTTATAAGTGCCCTTCTGTGTTCTTCCAACCGATTTAGAGTGAAGAGAAGCAGAAAGGTGTTTGCGAGTAAGAGAGATAAGGCAATGGCTGCCCACGTTCGAGAACACAGGTTGGAAACGCGAGAAAGAATTACATTTAGATGAGGTTGGTCCGTAGGGGTGAATGGACGATCAATAAGAAATGTAAAGTGGATACGCTGGCCATAATCTCGATTGGACTTGCCGTGTAGAGAGAGAGAGGGGGGGGGGGGAAGATCGGGTAAACGGATATGTAATATCTCGAGCTGTAAAAGGATGCAAGCACTTTGAGGCGGAGATAGGGAAATTATGGATAAGTGTCCTGGGTGGTGACATCATGATTATTTGAAACTTACGTGGGACTCGCGCGCCCATTTAGCACATTTAAGGGTGGTTGGGAGTTATAAAGGCAAGCAAGCGCCTGGCTGATGTTCGTATGCGCCCGTGCCCCTCTGCTTTTTTTTCTGCGACGGCGTGCGGCGTTTTCACGGACGTTTAGGCCCACCATCCGAGCGGGAGGCATGTATTTGCGCATCCACACGCGTATATCATCGCGCTTTTCGTGAACAGCGGGTGATGAAATAGAAGCTAGTTTGGAGGTAGCCGGATATCTCCTGGAGAGTAAATGGATTTGATAGCGGAGACGTCCGGACGAAGGTAACTCGAAAGCCGTGTCTTCCGAAGGGGCACTGCCTGAGCTGATACCAAAGCACCAAAAACCCCTCGCGTTACCTTTAACGACCCCAGGGCATGGCTTCCATCACGCGTCCTTTTAAACTTATGAGTGATGTCCGCACTCGCAAAAAGATGCCTCCTTTGTGATAAAGAAGCCCAACTTTGGTCAGACTCTCTGATGCTTCAGGACATACAATTCATGCGCACCTGCCCGCCAGCCTCGCCGGTTGTGTTCTTCGTGCTAATTTGAACTGGTGTCTTAGCGTCACGGCTGTAAAATTTCTTTTTTTCCATGGATAGCAGAGACGCGGTAAGGGTTTTACTGAAGTACGATGGGGAAAGGCGGAAGGGAGCTCTAATTAACGTGTGGTAGCTAGAAAACAGCTGAAGTTTGGAAGGATTTAGGCTCAGGAACATTTTTTCTTCTCGCAACTGAGTTCTTGGATTAGATTCGTAATTCCAAATGGAGATGAGTATACTTTGAAAAGTGTTGAGTCTCTCATGCACGTCTGCCAGAATTGTTGGCTTTTTTAGGTTTCATGAATCTATTGATTTCTTTGTCAGGGCTATAACGTAATGAGTTCCTAATGCATTTAAAGTGATATGCTAACCTTGGCATGAGTACACTTTTTATTTAGATAGAACCTGTAGTTTTTAAATTATATTTGTTAACTTTTAAAAAACGCCTAACTCAAAATATTTATCAAATGTTCAATCTGTAAAAAGGAGGTTATTCAACAGGCGTAGATGAGCCTCAGCTTAATTATTGGATGCTGCGCGAGCATTTTAATGGAACCCAGAAAAACATAGAGCCTTTGTAATCGTAGCTTTCGAAAAAATATTAAGTACTTCGGCGGTTCATTATTCTCTTTATTGCTTAAGGTAACGTCCACATGGCAAAATATTCATTTTTGGATATGTAATAACAGAATGAATAGCGTCAGTTATTTTGATTTTGGCTGGAGTAAGACATATATTTCATATTCCATGCGCTGTAAATATTTTGACTTTAAGACTACAAGTACGTGTATCTCGAGAACTGACCAAGCTTATGCGAAATATTTCTTCAAAAACCTAATGATCACGATTTTCCATCATGCAGCTGTTAAATTCAGTTTATCTTTATTCGACAAAAAGTTGCCATTTAATCCCTGAAAACTAGTGCAAATCATGATGGCCCCGCGAAATAGTCCTCTCCATACCAATAAATCTTGTTCCACGCGTTCATCTTTTGTAGCTCTTCGGACTTCATATCATTTCATTCGGAATGCACGTTTTCATTCGCCCCATTCCCCGTATAATTGACGTACTCCCGCTTCCCGAAACGCCCTAATTTCGTTCATCATTTAATGTAAATTTTCCGGTCAAGATAAAGCTACAATTCCCATTGAATTTTTTGATGAAAAATTCATTTACGTTTCTACACCTTCATCATCGGCTCCCTACTTTTTTAAAAATAAAACTTGCTGAATAATTACTTATTCTTATGTACTTATGATTTTAATTGCCAAGTCAATTTCCAAGTTATTACTTGCTCCACTAGCTGTAAGTGTTTTCGTCTTATTGAAGCTAAGGCCTCTTTATTCTTGAGACATTACTTACTTATTACTTACTTCTCAACACATTTGTTTCACCGGGGGCTATCCTGTCATCCATTGTACTAATCCTGCAATGCATCTTTCAACGTAATCCCTTGACCAATTGGTTATCTAAGCTTTCTCAACGGTAAATTTGATCAAATCCTTCTACATTAATTTCTAGCTTGGACCTTATCTTGTCTCTCCCCTTCGTAGATGAATAAAATACGTGAAATAAGTTGTCCTACCTCATTCCCGTTTGTATTCTAAGTCTCAGTTCTCTCTGTTGCCTCTTATTGCTCTTTTTTATATGCTATCCTCACTCATACAGTTTATTTCTTGATATTTGAAATAAGAAGCTTATCTTTTTAGTTCACTTTTTATTGGGTATTCTTTAAATTATGCTTATTTTTTGTGGAAAAGTACAATAATAAATAGAAAATATCCTCCCTTTAGATTTTGCTATTTTTTTAATGGTATAAGGAGATCCAGTAACTAATTCTCAGGGCTTCAACATTAAAGTTGTACAATTTATTAAGATAACATTATTAAACTAATGACGTATTGATGAATTATTGCATTTTAATATAATGAGTATTGACAAGTGGCAGACGAAAAACGTTGAACTAATTAAGAAAATAGATTCATTCACCAAATATTTCGTGGTTTTTCATTTGGGCAATTATGGGAACCCGCTACTTTATTATTATTACTAATTATTTTTTGAGCAAATTTTATTTCATCTTTTGAGTCAGAATTCATGTAATCTAATTTACAGGCAAATATTCATAAGTAGTGTTTTATGTAATGTGTTCATTTTCCGGTATACGTCCAATTATTATGGATTTTTTCAAGTGAGTTGATCAAAGCTAAAATAATATTTCACTTAAGGTGAAAAAAAACCGATCATATAACGGCATACAAAACCATTTAGTGATTGAACATTGCCCTTGATATATATTGATTTAATTTAATTTTCCTAAATACCAATTTCACAAATCGTCGTAATTGTGGAGAGAGAAAAAATTTAAATTATGTTATTATAGCTCCTATGGGTTATCCGTTAATTATGTTGAGAAGACCACGAATGAAAAACGATTCATCAATTTCCAACCGCAATGTCTAGCCTAGAATTTAGTTGCAGGAATTAATGGAGTTTTTTGAGCAATCGGTTAACCCGATCGGCATCCATCTGTCACGATTCGTTGAAACTTCCCGTCAGCATTAACTTCTTGATCGTCGACTGAAGCGAAAACGATAGCTTAGCTCCATTCTCTACCCATTTATCCCATTTATCTTCGGGTCTCGTTATTTTTTTGCGTATTATCAATCGATATTTTTTTGCGAATAAGGCATTTACTAGACTTTAAAAAAAAAAAGAAGGGAAATTTCAAACGGTATCATTCTATTTTGGCTCGTAATGACCGAAATTAAAATTGATTTGAAATAAAAGAGCCGAACCGCACTCACGGTTACCTTTTTCTTAATGATGTTACTCCGAGCATGAAATTGACTGTATTCACACGTACAGTTACCGTAAGAAGACTTTCTTTTGCTAATTTTTTTTTCTCAATTTTATCGGGATTTAGGCAACCGCAATGATTAGGAACGGAGGAAAATCTGGGACGCCGGGTATATTGGATGCGACGTGCAGCTTTCGGCCTCTCTATTTCCTTGTCTTTGGTAAGGTGCAATCTTGCGGTGTGGAGAATGAGCGACAAACCGCAAAGGAAAAGAGGCGGTCGTCGGATAACAAGATCCAATTCCTAACCAACGCCCTCCCATGAGGAACAAACTCGATCATGTCGGCGTTCGCAGAACCCCGTCCCGTTTTTACGAATTTTTTGCGCTGCATCGCTCGAACACAAAAACCAAACGATTTCAGGTAATTCGGTTTCTAGTATCAACTGTGTTAACCACTGTAGACACAGTTTCATGTATGGATGAGTGACTCTCATGAACGTTACCAATAGCGAAAATCGCAGGCCTTGCAACATATCATAAGTGATCGTCGAGGATATACGAGTATTTTTACTTCCCAGCCTTTGTAGTTCAACGGAAACTAATAACTATTTACCCTTTTGTTGTGCTGAAAATAATATTTTTCCTTTCCATTCCATTTCATTTTTATTTAAGCCCAACTTCTCAACATTTCAAGCGATTTATTACATTTTTCTGAACTTGTTCACTTTCTATTGGCCACTCCTGCAAAAGTACCATCGAACACAATCTGGGAGCATTAATGTAATTTATATTATTCTTTGCTCATGCATCGTACAGATTTTCGTAAGCGCATTTTTCCGGATTCAGTGAAATTGTGTATTGTCCTGATTTCTTATATTATTGAATTACATTGAGCCCAGTGAACCAGTATGTCGTGGTAATAATTATCTTGTTACTTCATGTCAGTTACGATACAATTAATGGGAAAATAAAAAATTCAATAATTCGAAATAATTCAATTACTCGCAATTTCAGAGAGAGAATTATTTATTATTATTATTCAATAAGTAATTCAAACATAGATGAATGTTGCAATAATGAAAGTTTCCCACATAAGAGAATCTACTCACTCTTTCACTCTTTGCTTCCTTCTCTTGTGAAGTCAATATGCTTTTTATTACCATTTGATTGCTGATTTCAGGATATAAATATTAATACAGGTCATCAAAATGTATGCCATTTCCAAAAACCTGTCTTTGGCTAAATCATGAATAATCAGCATTACTAAACTTACGTAACAGAAATTTTCAAGCGCCCAATTGCCTGTGACTCATTCTCCAGTGAGTGTCATATGTCTTCATGCAGTTATGCATGAATATTTCATCACGATATTCATTATCAAATAAAAAACAGTGCTTCAACATAATATTGTCTTTGTTAGCCTGTAGCGTACCTATCAAAATCAATGCACATATTCAGTATTATATCAGTTTTTAACGGTTTATTTTTTTAAATTGTAATTTTGAGTTATCTTTGGTTTCATCATATTTTTTTCATCTTGCTGTCATTATTTTGCTTGTGCTAAATCCTTTGAAATAAAAGCAAAGGAAGCAAAACATTTTCCAAGGAGCTACATTTCACTCTTATTGTCTTCCCCGGAGAGGACTGCAAACTTGAGATCCAAGCAAAACCCAACATTGTCCGCCTTGATGTATGATAATGAGATGGAAGGACCGGCCACTCCAGCCTTTCCCCTTTGACTGACAAACACGGGCAACTATCCCGGACAATTCGCGCGGCTCACCACGCTGACGAACACACAAGCTCGCTGGTTATCGGTGGAAACCGATCCCCGCGTTGTTTTCGTTACGCTGACATTAAAGGGTAACCGAGCAAAAAAGCGTGGCGAGATTAGAGATACATCGCTCGCGACTCCTTGACTTTTATGAACCCCCCATTGTAATGTGTCACTCACAGATTCCGTTAAGTATTCGGAGGCCACACCTTAAGTGGAGAAATATTCAACACACCTATTAGTTCTGCTCTATTCCGCGAAAATTCGGAATGGAATACGGGAACACGAAATCGCCGACCCCTGCTCGCTCACAGCGCGTTTGACTTGATCAATGTTAATCACACATGTGAATGGTAAACTAAGAGGTTTTTTATTCCATCTCTATAAATAGTTGGTCCTAAAAAAATACTCTCGGGATTCATTCCCGAATGTCCACTTTCACAAGTGAAGTACCACGAGACAACTGACGGAATGATAACCACATTTTTTGTGTAGGCTTGTGGGCAATTATTTCATACATAAATTTAATGCTAGCAATTCATCACCCGTTTTCACAAAGTAGCAAAATGTCACGACATTAGTGATGCTTATATTTCATCCTTACCTGTACCTTAACATTTTGAAACGTGACAAAAAATTCCTTCCTCTTTAGAATTCAACATTATAAGAAAATTCCAGATACGAAATCACTGAGTTGAAGAGAAATGGAAAGTTATTTCCTTTAAGAAAGACTTTTTTTTCTTTCATTAAATAAACAATCATATGAGAGAATACTCAAAACTCCTTGACAATGTTTCTAACTAGGTAGAATTATAGCGCTTTCACGTTCCTGGGATGTCATTTCTGACACTCCTAGACTACCGAAAATGACTTTTGACTTTTGGAGCCTGAAGTTGATTGGTGGGGGAGGGAGCCAACCGAATTTATAACGGTCGTGAGTTTCATCTGTTCTCCTTTTTCCGCCTTTTCTTTCTCCGTTTGTAGTTCTTTTCTTTAGTCCCGAGAGTAGTCTCCTTCTGCGAAGTTACATCGGCCCTGCTTCCCATATGTCAGTTATTCAACCATCGTGGATCTCGAAAATCTTTATTTTTTTCAGCCACAGTCAGCCATTCCCCCCCACATATCCCACCTTCCCATTACTCATTCGCCGTTCCCATGCCTCCGATTTCTCTTTCCAGTTGTGAATAGCGAGTAATTGAGTCCACGGCTCTTGCTCTCAAATTTTTTGTTTGTAGCTCGAAGACTTCGCGTACCTTACATTCTGATGCCTCAGAATTCTGTATATTTTGATGCATGTGTTGATTGAGGGCTGCGCGATCATTTAGCGCGCCTGTCTGTGAGCAAGGGCTGAATACATGCGAACTAAAAGGAACTTAGGATTGTTGATTGAGCATTTGTTAGTTAAACGGATCATTGCAATAGTTCGTTCGATCTTAAGGAATCGAAGTAACTTATGTCTACCGGACTTTCAAGTTACTAGCCCATATTATGGTTTCAATTGATGTCTAGCAATGAAGATGCATTTCTTTTGAAAGGTAAAATATTTACCAACGTATTCGGTAAAGTTCATATGTTAGGAAAATATATGTAAGCACAATCAATACGAAAGGGGTTAACACAGTTTGCAGTCCCTAATGAATCAAACTCATTGTCAGTTTAGATACACATTTTATTTTTTTAATAGGGATTACCATGAAGATATGTAATATTATATATAAATATATATTTATAATTTATAATGAGACTTGGAAGGCACATTAATTTAGGCGTTTTTAATGTAGACCACTCACACAAGTAGATTCAAAAAATTATTTTCGCACAGGACGAAATCGTGTGGCTAATATTTACTTGAGTATTAGCTAAAACTCAAATCTATGAAAAAATAAAACTAATCCTTATAAAAATTGCAAAATCACTCGCCATTTTTAAATTTAAATAATATTGTTAATTTCTTCCGATTAATATATTGGTTCTAATATTCCTTATTGTAAATGATACTAACCCGATTTTTTCCGGAGAATAAAATAAAATTAAGCTTAATGAGCCCAATTTGAATTGAATTTGATGCTAAACAGCCTACCCGTAAGCAGGATGTCAAGAATAATATTTCATTCAAACAAAGCGTAATTTTAGGAGAGAAATTTGTTAGATAAAGTTATTTCCCTTGGTTTTTAATTGGTTTAAATCTTTTTCAATTGCTCTCGGAATTAATTTACGAGTATGTATGTTATTCGTTACTTTCCAAATATATATCAATTATTGAATTAGGCATATAAGGATGTGTGAATGTGCACACGAGTTTTCCTTGATTGCTAATATATGCTCAAATATATGCATAAACTAATAGATGTGCATGTTTTGCTGATGCTCTAACAGGCCCACAATACGCCCTGGCTTGTGGGCAATGTAGAAGTAGTAGAGTTCTCTTCATGTAATTGCCAGATGATACTTTTGAAGAGTACGGTTTTTCCAACTTGTATCAATTTTAATCAAACCTAATTTCACTTTAAGCTAAAAAAAAGATATTATAATTAATTCAATGAGATAAAAGAAAAATTTTTAATTTCTCGTTCACTCAACAGAGATTAGAGCGAAAGAATTTCTCGCAAAATACGTACTCACATGTAAGTACCTATTTCTCCTTCCTACCGACAAAGTAACTGATATCACTGGAGGACCTTAGGGCTACTCGTGCCTATTTTTTCAGCGAGAAAGGAGTTTTCATTTTGTGTTAGCTCGAGGAAAAAAAGGAAAGAGAAATATCTCGTAATGGCTCTCAATTCGTAACGTTCTGGTGGCATATTCAACGTATTGCCCAATCACATATTCTGGCCTCCAACCAAAACCGCGTTCATAACCCCCTAGGCGAGAAGGCAAAACTTGTCAATGACCCACGAGAGCAGACACCTCGTGTAGTAATGATCTCCTACCACCAATCTCCCTTTTCTCACTCTCCCCGTCCTTCCCTTCTCGTAATGCTTCTGGTCCCTCTCCGCTCCCAAACGCCATCCGTCTCCCCCTCCCTCTCATTCCCCACCGACTACCTAACTGTCTCCTGCTCGCTCAATCTGCCTCCTACCTACAGTCACCGTTCAACCACCAACACTACTCCAAAACTTCATTCTTTAGCTCTTGTTCCCCAAACCATCGTCTGGTTTAAAGAAATAGAAACAGCTCCTCAACGCTGCTCTCTCTCACTCTTCCCCATCAATACTAAATAACCTTACCAATAAATTACTCAAAAAGGTTGACCTCCACCCACCTCTCTGTATACTTCCATTCATATATATTTGGTAATATCATATCTACCGATTTCTTAAGGTCCTAAGGTTTTCTAATGCTATTAAATGTGAATTTTTATTGAATTTTTTCTTATCTCATTACAAAATGCATGAAAATGTAGTGATAACAAGATTTCACTTTCGTAAAATTCATTGAAATATCAGTAACCTGTTTCTCGTTGCTCACAGCTGCACGTGCTTCATTAGCTTTATTTAATATATACTCTGCCTTTTGATGGAATTCCTAATATTATGAAACTTTAATTGAACACAAGTACATTTTAGCTGTGTTTTCCTTGGCACGCCCGAGACTGTAGCTGTACCAAATGTTGAGCATTAAGGGGATATCTTACAAAATATGGATATATGAAAGGATTATGTAAAATTTCATTGTGGTCCAGATATATGTGTAGCGTAGTTTTATATCAAGAGTGTAAGAAAAGCGGAGTAATATGTTCGCTTTGCAAATAGGTAAAAACTTGGAACCAAATATTTCATTCCGTTGCGGCTTTTTCGCGTATCTCCTCGTCAATCCAGCTGATCATTATGCAGTTCTAAAATTAATATTGATTGAGCATTACTGTATTTCCTTCAGAAACATCTCAATTTTAATGCTGCAATATATCAAATGAAACATGATTTTGGATTTACTGGCAGATCTATCAAAAATTTAAATCGCATTTCATTAAAACACCTATTTTAAGTGACTTGGCAGGTTATACGATTTCTTCTCAAACAAAATATGATATCCAAAAGTAATTTGCGATTGAAAGTTCAAATGAAATAACACATAGGGTAGTAATTATAATTTAACTAAGAACACTAACAATGAAAATTATTCCAGACATAAATAAGAATTAAGAAGAAACTCCTATACCGGTATTTCGGTCACACAGGTGACCATCAACGGGGAGAAAATCAAATAGGGCACTTGAACTAAGAAGAGGAATGTGCACAGGCACCGTCCAAAGTCTTGACTTTGGACGGTGCCTGTGCACATTCCTCTTCTTAGTTCAAGTGCCCTATTTGATTTTCTCCCCGTTGATGGTCACCTGTGTGACCGAAATACCGGTATAGGAGTTTCTTCTTAATTATTTTTATTGGCCTTAGGATCTTCTTTCTTGAGATTATTACTTTAACAGCCAATAGCTCCACATCTTCCATTATAAATTAGAATATTTGGTCAAATTCATTGGTTAGAAAATCCTTTAAAATGTTAATCACTTAAATATTTTTCATTTGTTAAACATGATGTCGATGCTTGACACGGAATGATGTTTTACTGTACTCTTTTTTACAGTTTTATATTTCAAATAGTGATTCTCTTAGAGTTCTTGTTACACCGATAATAATGAAGTTGTAGATAATTTTTCAGATTTTTCATTCCATTCAGAGCCATAAGTGTTTCAGTGTTGCACTGTTCACGAACATATCTATAGATGGGAATATATTTTGCATTTTTATCGCCTAAACTCCACCAAAACACAATTTTAAATGAATAAATGTCATATTTCAAATTCATTGTGGCTATTAAACAAGACTTTTATTTCAAGACAAGTATTTTAAGCAGCATAAAATATTTAACAGTGGCGAGTTTAAAGTAGCATTTTATTAAGAATATACCTAGGTTCTTGCTTCCACTTAATCTTTCTATGCAAAATTGGCGTGCAAAGTTGTTGGGAAACCCTTTTGCTCCTTTTTACTCCTGAAGCTCTGCCTGCCGCAAGCTTATCAAAATCCGCCTACCATTATAGATACTCTCCGCAGACCGTCCGCACACAATTCACCGTATATCCCCACATCATCTTCGCCTATTCTCTTTAAAGTTTCACACCTACCCATCCTGCCGATTGCATCTATCTCTTCCCTATTCCTTGGCTGTTTCTCCGTTAGAGCAGAGTGTTTACGCTCCTCCTCACACTCCCCGCTATCTCTCCACCATCTCACTCAACCTCTGCGGGAATCTCCTCCCAAATCCCATCGCACTCCCCCACCGTCACCTCCTCCAACCAACCTACCACTCTTTTCATCCTACCCTACTTTTCTCTTTCTCTCTCTACCTCTCCCTCGCCTCCTCCTTTCTCCCTGTCCCTTCGTACCCACATCCACCTCCTCCCTAGAACCCGATCCCATCCATCGTTTTCTACTAACTCACGCCCCCCACCGCTCCCGCACCATCACTCCCCGGGACGGTGAAAAACCTTCTCCTCCACGCCAATGGAACATGTGAAGTCATCGTTGGTTACTCTGATGAGCTCCATCAGCTTCGCTTCTCCGACCCTCGCCACTTCTTCGGCCGCCACTCTCACTCCCCACCTCTCCCTCGACTCCACTCCTCTCCCCCTCCCCCCGGACCCCTCCTCCCGGACTCCGCCCTTCCAACTCTCGCCCCTCCTCTTCTTCCTCCTTCCGCCCCACCCACATCACCATCCCATCCCCCCGCACCCACTTCCGTCAGACACCCTCCCACTCCGCCGCGCCTGCTTCCCCACCAAAAAGTCTTTGTTAAAACGCCGCCCGGAGTCAAAAGCGAAATGTAGTGCATCGATTTCTTAACGTCGTCCGTCTTTATCCCTTGCCTAGTTCGTCATTTTAAAATCTTTCTTAACGTATGACTCCGCAGTACCGCCATGTATTATGTGATATCCGAGAATGGGTGTTGATGGACGTCGAAGCATGTGTTCCGAGAATGATCTGTCGTTTAGTGTTGGCCGGTGAACAATCGGCTGAGGCTATCCCGCCGTTTTCATTCAAACGTTCGACCAAACTACCAAACAAATTAAGTGGAATTATTTGCAAAACTTTATTTTTCCGTGTAATGTTGGTGTAAACACACATTTAAATTAATTGCTAAAAGCAACGGGAAGGAAGCTTGGAGATGTTTTATCCAGCGAAATATGTCTTTTAAGAATTTGGTGATACATCATACATAGGAATTAATAATTTTGGAAGTGCATTTTTTTCGTGTTGGATACAAAAAATATGTAAACAATGGCGTGAATACTTTACGATTTATTCGCGTATTTCCTAGACCAGGAAAAATTACTTGAAATTGAAATATAAGGTAAATGAGACCAATTCAAGTTTTCAAGGCAATCAAAGATGGAAGTGAGTTGGAAAATATAGGTAGAAAATACTTAGAAAAGAGTCAAATAATAGAATATAAATTTATGAGATAAGAAATTATTTATATTTTAAGAAAACACTTATATGGTTGATTATTATTTTCGATTCAGCCCATTCTATTTTCCAAGTCATACAGCCAAGTACCAGCGTCTCGTTACAAAAACTATGAAACTACTTGAAAAGATTAATTTACTAAAGTATATTAAATTCGTGGCTGTGTTGAAATATTTTTATTGATTCATAAATAGTGATTATTAAAATTAATTATCATTTTTTCTTTATATTTTAACTTTAAATTGGCAATACTTGTGTTGTATTCTGAATTTCGTAATACGTACGTGGTGGTGCATTATAAATACTTTGCATTCAAGTGAATGTTTCATAAGTGTTTAGGTATTAACTTGGGTCAATTACACAGCAAGAGGTGAGTGTATAGGAAATATGATAGCTTTTTTATTCCATTATGTGAATTGAGCCAATCGTGTAATGCTAATCCATTTTTCTTCTTACAAAGGAGGATGGTAAAAGATAGTCAGGTCTGAACTACATATGTATATTATTCGGTGCATGAATGTAGTTTAATGAGTTATAGCGTTTTCTTTTTGCTGAATCATTCATCCGCCATTTATTCTTTCTACCAGAACTTTAGTAGAGAAAATGTATTATTATTGATTTATGGACAATAAAAGAGAATTTTTTCATGCATAGTAGCATTGGAAGTACTTTCTTAAACGTTTTGGAGGTATTTACGGCAAAAAATGTACATAATCATATATATGATTCATATTATATAGATGTTGAATATTTTCTGCTTCAACTCTTATCAGACTAGTTTTCTAATGTCGTATAGGTATTGTTTGTTTGTGTTTTACTCTTTGCACGTGAATTGGCGATCATTTCTTCCTCACCAGTCGATTAAACAAAGGACAAATGAAACGGGCCCTCTCATTAATTTCTATCAGATTGAAACGATGGGGATTTGCTAATTCTCAAACTCGGCATTGATCCAAAAAAATGCTTCGACCTAGAATAAACCTCCATTTACAACCTCCTACAAACTAATTTATTGCTTGATTCTGTAACCCATGTATGTAATTATTACAAATACTAGAAAACAAGCCATTCAATACTATGTTCAGTCATTATGCAAACCAACGAATGTAGAATTATAGAATATAATCAAGGGTGTGGCAAAATCGATAAAATTCTCGAATCAATTATCACATATTTTTAAACGGTAATTTCAACGCACGCGGAGATTCCAACAAGAAATTCAGAGAGCAAGCAGCCCTAGAGGTGGAAGTGAATTGTGAAAAATGGGGCAGGTCGTTGATAAAACGAGTGAGAAATGGCGAGCGTGTTACTTCGGAGCTAAAATTGGATTCGGGTTTGGTCAGGGGAGCGGAAAAGTGCTTGAGATGCGCGCGTGAGTGAGGTCGTTGAGGCCGTCGGACGAACACTTATGGGCAGCGTTTCCTCCTCAAAGATGCCTTTATTGCGGACCCTCCGGCTGTTTTCACGTCTTCCAAAAGCGCGCGGCGAGAGAAACATGAGCACCTTAAATTTCTTGCATCCCCCGAGGGACGATCTTGCGGACACACATTCGTGCGTGAAGGGAATCTGGAGTGAAGCAGAAGAAGATGAAATTCATGTGGAGAGGAAATTTGCGCTTCCGCACGTGTCGGGTGGAAGGTTTGAAGTGGACCGCTCCATTAAATACGAAATGAAGCGCGCACCCCGCGGGCCGGATTTTGCTTTTCCAGCTTCATCACGAGTTACAATCACCTCCATCTATCCCACCCACGCCTTATTTATCTCCCCCACCAAAGTGTGTTGCCCCCACGACATTACCCGAAACGTTATCTTCTAGTGACTTATATCTAGTTGAAAACGGTTACGTTTTCTCAAATTACTTATATGTGCAGCGAAACTAATTCATTGAATAAAACCCGATGAAATACAAGGTATTTTACAGTAGACGCTTGAATATAACGTTTATCAATTTTTTAACATAATGCCGTAATGCCTCTGCCAAATTCTGCCACGTTCTTGGAGATACATTTTTTTGCATTCTGGTCGTATCTCCGTTAGGCTGAATTAGCATACTGAATTTCAATCTGAATAGTATTATACTTTTGCCCCTTATATTATTCGTTACTTCAGCACTGTCTAAAATGTTGAGAATACATCATGGCTCTCATGTATTAATGCAAAGATAGTTTCTTTGAATGCATAAATAAATGTAAAATTATCCAGTTTTGTGGGCAGAAATATAATGAGTGACTTATCAAGTTATTTTGGAGACGTCTAGGTCACAACTAAGTGAAGAGGTAATACACAATTTTCGTCATATTCGTGCGTATTTATCGTGAATTAATGTATGAAAGAAGTGAAATTTCGTTAATAACTACTACATTTTCATGATGAATAAGAAAATTCAAGTCATTATGATAATCATGGCATCTTAAATATCATAAATATTTGACATAATTAATAAAATTATTATATACTCTTCCAAATTTCTCTTCCCTGCACATTGCTCCATTAAATAAATGTAGCTACATCCAAGTCCGTTATAATAAAATTCACAACGCTGATTAACCCCAAAAGCGGACTTTTTTTTAATAGCTCCATTATATTTTCTTGCTTTCAGACCGGTAGGTATGTACGTGGTTTTTTTTGTGTACACCAGGAAAAACTATTTTCCGTTCGCGTAAAGCCAGCACTTAATTTTAACCACTCGATGTAGCTTTCTTTCAGCATTGGTATTTAGAGTGATGCTGTACCCATATACAGCGTAGTAAAAGAGGTGTACGTACCATGAAGTTTGATTAATTACGATAAGCAAATTTCTCCTATAAAACTACCTCAGTTCATTCTCCTTGTCTCGAAATTTAATGCCCATCACGAGGAAAGCACCAAATTGGCCTTGCTTCGTGAAAATAATCGACTCGCTCAATGGACCTCTAAAATATTTAAGTAGCCAGCTCAATTTTTAAAAATATATTTTTCATTCTTCCCGTGGTAATAATTCCTTTTAAAAGGCGCTATCTTATCTTGCCAACATAATAATTCCATTTTTGAAACCTCAAAGGCCGGTGAAACCACACCCACCTTCTCTCGCAATATCATCCCCACCCTCTCTTACCAGCTTCCATTCTTCCAAATCTCCCTGCTCTCTCTAATTCCACAATTCCAACACTCTCCCACCCCGTGGGTCCCCTCTCGGCCCTTCCCCACGTAATCTCGCAACATACTCCTCCCCCTTCCTGCCCTTTCACCTTCCGCTCTCTTCTCTCTCTCCCTCTTTTGTCCGCCCCGTTTTACCCAGATAACAGCCTCGTTTTTCTTACCATCTAATTTTGTCACCGTATCTGTTATTATGTCTTAGTTTTGACACCGGCCGTGTACACATTAACTCTCAAGTGATTTTATTTCCACGCTGTGAAACTCTCTGCGTAACGTGGAGCATGTTCTGCCGTTAGAGAGCGTTTGCAGGCCATATCCCCAGAGATCTCGTGGAAAGACGGTGGATTGAATCTATCATGAGAAGGCATATACTTAATTGACCAGAACATCATTGACTGAAAGGTCTTCCGGGTTTCCATACGTGGTTTAGACGCAAAAATCCTCATGCGATATTTAAAATCCATCATACTAATAAATTGCCCTGATCTACCGATTCATATACTTACTCCCCTCCAGCCTCATCCCTCGCTTGTCTGGAACCATTCTCTATGCTTCAATGAAATCTTATGGCATTTCACTTTCACACATAATAAGTGATTTTTATTTTAAATACATATTTACATGAAAGTTTCCTTTGAAATACCTTATTGGCAGCCAACATTTACCAAAATTTTAGAATGAATACTTATATGTCGAAATTAAATGCTGGGGATATCCTAATCTAGATTTCTGGGGACATATTTCGCCAGAGTTCACACGCCTAAAACCCAAAGAGGCGAAGAATATGTTCCGAAAATGTGGCTTTGGGATTAAAATAGCTAAAGATATGAGCGGTATCTGGAATTAGGCGAACAGGACGACAACCATCCATAAATACAACGACCTACTTACACGTCTATAACTAATAGGCACAATTATGCCTTTCGAAAAATCTGCTCTCAGCCTTGGCATGAATACTATTTACGTCACCCGTCAGAATTGATATAACAGTAAAAATTTTCTTTTCACTCCCTAATTTGTCAGGAACATCCGTCTCAGATATCTGAAGTGACGTGTACTTAGCATGTTGAATTGATGTATCCTTTGTTTTTTTCAAATCAAAATAAAAGTTATTTTACCCTTCCATTTATAAATATATTTGCCTCTAACTGATTATTATACATGAAATAAAGTAAATAATTAATGGAGGCTATTCAAAGAAGCAAATAGGACGAAATACATAATATGGCTGGAAGTGGAATACCATGCAACAATTTCAGAGTGTAAAAATCACTCGCCTTGACTGGGATTCGAACCCAGATCCCTCAATATCCGGTCGAGTGCTTTAGCCACTTAAGCTACCGAGGCGTCCTCTTAAACTCTGAAATTTTGGGGCTTTTAAAGGAACAAGAAGTTGTGACGAAATACCGTACATACAATGTCACAGGCATTCGTAGTCGTGCGCGAGGCGCCACCGTCCACGAGATTAAAGCCAACTTTAAACACTTATGGTGTTTTCACTTTGACAAATTCCAAAGAAACTGCGGGAGATGCCGCAACAGTAACTTTTAACGGAGTCATCCGCTAATGTGCATTTCAATGCAACAATTGAAAGTGAAAATTGAAAGCGGATGACTCCGTTAAAAGTTACTGTTGCGGCATCTCCCGCAGTTTCTTTGGTGGAATACCATATAAACATCAACTGTACAATCAATAGGTACAGATTTGGAATGTACATGCGTAAGACAAGATGTCGTCTGCTAGATTTCAAGTTTGGAGTTACATTTAACTGTCTCCACTAAAATTTACTTTTTCCATTCCAAAAATAATTGCAGGTGTAACTTAGCTTTTCCTAGCAAGGGTTTCCTTCAATTTAGATATTCATTTAATTTTCCAATGATTTTTCTAAGCCTCTTGTTTCCCAAACTCTAACCTTAGCTATTCATTATCATAACGTCATTTCTTGGCCTTTTCTTTCATTTTGCGCGAGGTAATTTTTAACACTCTTACTACAGGTTAGGTATTTATGTACATAGGTTGATTTCATGAATATTTTTCCTTTGTGGTAAGCAAATATAAAAATATTACAATAATTTTAAGTAACTTTTTTATTTTTATAGATGCATCATATTTTATAATTTTTGCGACGACCTTGATTTTCTCCCTGACATTCAAATGTAATGAAAATTATATTATTCAAGGATACCAGACTTCGTTGTGCCATCATTAGTGTTCCGTTTTTACCATTACGGGCCTACCAGTTTTGGTATTTTTTGCCAGCATTCAGAAAGCAAAATCAAAACCCAGAAATATCCCAGGCATGCTTTTAATATTCTCAACAAGGTGATGCCCCCGCAGAAAAGACTGCCTTGATAGACAGTAGCCCTTGCCCACGCACCACAACGAGAAGCTAGACGTGAGCCATGTAAAGACTCACCGTCCTCCTTTCGTATGGTTCTGTAGATAGAATGAATTACAGTCGAATTAACAAGAAGATGCATGTGAGAGGAGTATAGGGTTTGAGAGGATGTTTTAGACCGGGAGAGTTATCCATAAATATGAAGACTCTCAAGGCTAAGAATAAGACGCTTCAGCAACAGTTGAGCTCATATGAAGCAGTGCAATCATGTGAAATAGGAGAAGGAAGCATACCAGGATCGGACAGTATGGAAGGAATCAGGAATCTTGATGGTTTCATTTTGCAGACTAATGGTACAGGAAATTTCTGCCGGACAGTGCTTCCCGCGAGAGGAAGTGAGCACTGTCTGAGTAAAGGAATGTAGGCAGACCTATCACAGTGCAAGAGTAATTAATCAAATCAAAAATCCTTGATTGCCTAAAATTCACTCCACCGATGATATCTGAATCCTCGTGAAGTCATATTTAATGCATATTTGCGCGTGCATAATAACAGTATATTTTTCATATAGTATGGTCACTGAAACTTCGAATATATTCTTACTTCATTTGCTATCTATTCCAAAATTTCGGTATCATTATTTTGCTACAAAACGAAATAGCTGAGACCGTGTACTTGAGTGACAATCAAATTTAAGGTCTCGGCTATTTCGTTTTCCATTGCTTCATGACCGTAGGTACGTTCATTTTAAGTTTACATTATTTTTCCACCCATTTTATTGAAATCCCTTCAATTATTGCCTCAAATAGGAGATTACATAGCAATGCCTTTTTAAAATATATTCAGTTCTCTAATGAATATAAAGCATGGTAAAATAAAAAGAGAGAAGACAGATTTAATTTATTTTCACCTCCATTTCAAAATATAATCAAGAATATCAGACAAATAATATTTGAACCCGGACATCGGAAGTGGCCGTTATGCATTCGGGCACAGTGTTAGATATGGTTGCGAGATATTTCAGTTTATTTCCAAGGTTAGCATTTTAATATATCACTAAAAGTGTGCGTGAATCTAATGTATCTCGTTCTTCTTGATTCAGAAGATAGCGACTTTTTTTAAGTTTTTAAATAACGATATTCCCTCTTTGAGTTTATTATTGCATTTTTTCTAGTAAAATCAAGTTTTTACTGCTAAGTCTTGATACACTTTTATATTTTATTTTACCATATTGATACACATTTCAGGGAGTCAATGGTGACAGCATTGGTCGACCTAAAGTTTGAAGATATCAGTCTCAGATGTAAACCCATTAAATATTAATATTTCTTATATGCATCTCAAAGGTTTTATGGGATGATGACTTCAGTTCTCAGAGGACGTGCAGCTAGTTATTAATAAACTACATTTCTGAATCAAAATTTGAATTGCGAGAACTCTCACGAGCTCAGTATCAAAAGAACCATCTCATGATACATAATAAGAAACGCCTATCTCTTCCAATTCATTAACGCCGTATATGGCGAAACGTTTTCAATTCTAGTGTTGGAATATCGATGAATGAGACCATTACCGATTCAAATGACGGTGTAAGCACTATTCAACCCGGTCATCGACAGCGGAATTATTGTACTGAACACTGTAATATAGTAAATACTGTAAATAAAATGTACACTTTCCATTTACAATCTTTAAAGCTATCAGCTTCGCGGCTGAACTAAATCATTCCGAGCCGAAAGCGAGATTCTTTTTTCATTGCCGATCACGACGTTCTCATATAAACCTTATCTTGGTCTCTTTTTCTAGTTCTCGAGAACGGTGGAAGTAGTTAGCGAAAACTCCCGCTTTCCGTTGTTCGATGAAAAATACTGCGTATCTTAAAGCCCATTAGCTCCATTGGATATCTTTCTTACAGCCTTTTCAGACCGCGGAAGGATGTTTTTTTTATTCCTCCACCACCCCGAGCACGAAAGCGAATGGTGTCAGATAGCATCCATAAAATTACATTCCTTCACACCACCTGAGACTCTACTCACGCAATATGCACGCGAAAGAAGAGCCGCTCTCGGCTCTCTCGCTCGCTCCAGGCCCCGGGGCGCGTAATGGCGGGGCGGGGGGGGGAGGCGGCAGGAGGCGGCGGGGCGGGGAAGGGGGACCAGCAGAAGAGAGCTTTCGGCGCCTCAAGAAGATATTCCACCCGGGCACGTGATCTGGCCGAGAAATAATGTGCGGTGATGCTGCTTACCCCAACCCCCTGCCCAGGAGGGCGGGGAGTGGTGCTGGGCGGTGGTGGCCTGGGGTCGGAGCGGATGCAAAAATTCGGCCAATTCCGCCGCATGAAATATGAGATAACCTTGCGATGAGCAAGGGCCTTCGCGGATGCGTAGGGTATGTTAGAGTGTGTTCGTGCACCCCCTTCCTCCCACCCTACTCCTCCTCATCTCCCCCCCCCCGGCTTCCCTCCCTCTCCTCAGCCCCTTGGGTAACCCGAGCTCGCACGTACCGATCTTCGGCGAGGGGTTGCCTTTTACTCCGGAGCGCGTGTCCTCTTTTCATACAAATCCTTTACTTCGGGGCCGGGGACCCCTTTTATCAGACACGGGGGGTGTTCACGTCTGGGGACGCACTTATTCGGGAGAAACAATTATATCCCAGCATAAATTTCGGTGTTACCTGCAATTTACCTCTTCCCGTGCGAACTAAGATGTCGCAACGTTTTTTTTTTTTGCTCTTAGTTCGGTGTTGAGGAAACTCACCTCTAAAATTATTTTCATTACGTAATTTTTATCTCTTGCCAGAGATTAAAAAAATAAACGTAATTTGAAGGACACCGTGAGATACTTCTACTAAATGGCAATCTGAGATGAAATGATGTAAGATTATCACAATTCACTTTAAATTAACATGCGCATTAACATGATAGTAAAAATATGTTTCGAATGAAGCGATAATATTTATCATAGATTATGAAAATACGTCAATAATATTGAATCAGAAAGTATTTTATATTTCTAATCCATCCTAGGCTTACTTTACCGTAGCACCGCGCATAAATATGACTACAATATAGAATTGCTGTTTTACTAACTATTCCAATAGCCAATGAGGCAAGTATATTAGAGATATTGCTAATACGCGAATTAAATAGATTAAAGGACTCCGTATACTTTTTGTTAACACATTTAATGACCATTAATTACTTCTTATTAGATTTCGAAACACTTCTTCGATTCAAAGGACTCCTTTTGACGCTAAAATACTTAAAGTGCGAGCATGCTGTGAGAATTGTTGACGAAGGGTTGTAGACGAAGGTATTACAGTAAACCAAAGATCACCGAGCGAAAATTGTGAACATATCGACCCGCTTACCTCATCTGGAGGCAACAATATCTCACCACCTTAAACAAGTGTGCTTCCCATCTCTTCACAGAAATTAAAATCTCAACTTGTGTTAAAAAGGGGCTAAACTTCTGGTTAAAATTTACGATCCCTATTTTCCACTCCGTGATTAACTTTCACAGCGCAACGGACAATATGTGCCTTTTCAAAAAGGACGAATCGCTCCCTTCACTCGCATAGGCCATAAAAATGAAAATTAGTGGAGAACAATACCACCAAAGATTTGCTACGCCGGAAAATGTGCTTTATGTTTGTGGGCCTCGACGTCCATAATTTCGAAAGAGGGTACCAGGGAGAGGGGTAGGGAGGGCAAAGCATAGAGGGAGAAAGAGAGGGAGTGAGGTGATGAGGTTGCAGGGAGGGTCAGAGAAAAGGGGACAAAGGAGAGGAGAACAAACGTCCACGGAGCATTACCTCACCCTCATGGTTTTATCACTCCCCAAAGTTTAAGAGATTCTTGGGTGCGGTTTCATGGGTTTTAATAGTAAGTCATAATTTAATGGCTTCTTCCCATCCGAATGATTTCGTGAAGGGTTATTATCTAGACATTAAAAACTGCACCCGACCATTGAGTTAGGGTTGGTCCTGAGCACTCCTCGATCCATTGGTGAATGTAACAAGAGGACCACCGTGTAATGGTTAGTCCTTCGGAAGGATTCTGTGATCTTTTCGCACGTCCTCGCCCGCCAAACATCTGCGTTAGGTTTATTTTTGGCACATGTATTATTCGCCTGGAAAATTGCAAATTTATATTTTTAAAATTTATGACTCGAGAAACCAACGATGATTATTCCATCATTCGTTTAGGACATTCTGAGTGAATATTCAATTTTTCTTATCAATAATACCTACTTAAAAAGTTATATGACCATGAAATGAATGATAGATTTAAAGGGCTCTGTTTCCCTTAAATTTAAGTATGGTTACATTTTGAGGTCTTCAATTCTACTATTTCAGATAAGCCAAAATTGTGGTTTTTTTAGTTAACCCATCTTGGAAAAAGAGGGGAAAATGATCCGAGAAGTATTAAGTGATCAAATTAAACTGATTTTCTTTCTTCTTGTTGCTATTTAAATTAATAAGGCCGCAAATGTTTGATAAATTGAAAAACTCTTTGTTGTTCCAAAGAGGATAGGAATAAATTAAGAAATTGATTCGGTAGAGAAAAGGGAAAACAGGATAAGAAAGCAAGCGGCTTTACGAATATTTTTATAACTTGCTTTACCAAAAATTCCCACCTAAAATTTGATTAATTTGTAAAAAAATAAAATTAAGGTTTAGCAATTTTCTCTTAATCTGTATTTGCAAGTGATTTTATAATGCCAAGAACCATAAACATCTTAAGGGTGAGGAGTTGCCATCCAGCCAAGGGGTTAAGTCTTCAAGAATCTCAAATGTATCTTTTCGCAAATGTGAAACCTATCTTCAATCCTTGGGACTTAATTTGAAAGAAAATTAACTCACTTAAAATTTCAAAGACCATCAACGATTTTTTAAATGCTTAAAATAAATATTAAAATTAATGCACATATGCGTCGATCCTTTTGTGTTTAACGTACAGAGAAGAATTGCAGACTTTGAATGGGAACCAATAGGTCTTACATGACAGAAATTCTAACAGTGAAACTTGGAGGTAAGTCTATACTATAGAGAGAAACATTGAGCTCTAATGCACCTTAGAGCGTGATTTATTCACCCGATCTATCAATGACGTGGTAAATGAAGAGGGCTGGGGACAAGCCCGACATCGGTAGATGGACAAGTATTTTGTGAAACGTAGGAGATTAGACGCGTGCACCAGTCGAAAGCCTCAGTTAATTGCACTCGATTAAGTGAGACGTGCCCATGCCCCACGTTCATTTATGTGGAATGTGCCGAACTCACCGCCACCCGGGCCTAGCGCTCCAGGAGGGGAATGGGAGTGGGTGTGGAGGGAGGAGGGGCTGGCGAGATGGGTGGAGACGGAGATGTAGCGGGCGGTGGGGCCAACGTGTTGAGGGGGGGCGGGAGGGCAGGGCAGGAGTACCCAGAGAGAGTGGGTAAGGTGGAGGAGACGTGGGGAGTTGACGTTTCGTTTGGAAGTGGAAGGGAATACCTACTCTCGGTGTCAAAAGGAGGACAGCGAAGGTGTATTAAGAATGTGTGCCCTCAGGGTGAGTGGGGAGGGCTGAGAGGTAGGGTGGTTGGACGCTTCGAGGCGCCAAACAACGCCGGACGCTGCCGGGAAGATGAAGCAAGGCGGAGTGATCAGGATTAGTCTTGGCCGTGATGGTGTGTGGCTGTTCCGGGCCCTCGCCGTGGTGGTATGACTTATGAGGGCAAACCATGGATGGGGAAAACAGTGATCCAAAGAGATGACACATTTAAAGTAATGAAGATTATCTGTAGAAGGCAGTGTAGAATACTTCTTGGATGCGAAATTGAGAGAGTTTAGCGTAGATTGAGGTGTATACCGCACTGTTGGGAAAAGAGCAACCGACTGAGCAGGAAGGTAATTTAGGCAAGAAATAAACAGTGGCAGAAAATGAAATGACAATATTTATGGTCCATGGGGATCATTTTTAAATACCCCTGGATAGTAATCCCCTATCCGATTAATTAAATATTCGACCTCTCAAAAAGCAAATGTAGAAGGTGATTTAAGTTTTATGGAATATAAAAACCTATTTAGATCTTGTTACAGAAGTTGTCGAAGGAACGGAGTTATAGAGAAGGAATTTGATTCATTAGGATTGTGCTACTCTTGTTGGAGGCGCGCACTTACGGCATTATTCAATGGTTAATAAGAAAATTCCTGTGGTCGTAAAATAGAGTTGTCGTCAGGCGCGATGAAATCTTCACTCAGCTCTTCGAGGAGCCCATTCATTCACACCCATACACAAAAACTAATTTCTCAACGTGAGAATCATTAATTTTGACTCTAGCAAAATCCGATAGTTAAATGAAGCTTGTATCACATATACATGGCTCATTAAGTCAATAAAATGTACCAAAAACCGCAGTTATCTACCCGAAGGTCGGTTCAGTAGTTGAGGTTAGAGGTCACTTAGTACTAAGCCCAACGGTGTGTGAAATCTAAAATTCAGGGTAGTGAGGCGGTTCGTTTCCCTGTGCGTATTCCACATTGCATATGATATTGTGAATATTTCAAGAACCGGATTTTTTTCTTTCTTTCAGAGGAACTGCGGGAAATGCCGTGACAGCGGCTTATAACAGAGATGGTGCTCATTACAATGCAGCAATTTAAAATTGTAAAATGTATTCGCCTTGGTCAAGGCGAATGCTTTTTACACTGAAATTGTTGCAATACTTTTCTTTCTTGACTGTGCCTGACGGAATACCAGTTCTGTTTTCTCTTATAATCCAGCACATTTAGTTTCTTCCGGTAAAAGGTTTTCCCAAAATCGGAGAATTTTCTGTGAGGTTACCTAATTTCTTAATTAACACTTTCTCCTTTGATTCCCAAATACCTTCCGCAAGTTCTAAATCTGACCCAGTGAACCTGAAATAACGTATCGTACATATGTTTTGATTATGTTGCGTACAACCCATTCAATAAAGTATGATATTTAATTAAGATGGATCCTAAAATTATTCTGATTTTCGTTAACTCTAAGGATTAAATGGTGGGTAATTCCTAATTACTCGATTTAATGCATCATCTGTTTTGGATAAAATCTCGTTTCTCCCATTAATTTTATTAAAAATATTTTTACATGTATTTTGTATTATTAAGTTAAGTTATTTTTCGCTATTGATTGTTGTGCATGGACAAAACTATTGTAATATGGAAACACATGATGTTTTTAGGTTAACCAAAATATTACTTGAATCAGAATATTTTTTCACGACCAAAATTTTATTTTTTATAGACTTCCATGAAGATGAAACAAAATTATATGCGTAATAAAAATTTAATTAAAACCAGTTCATTTAATAAATCTCTAAAATGAACAATTTTAAATCCATGGCTAATTATTTTCCACATTACATTTCGTGTTCCACAGCGCCTCGACGGTCGTCACGCTAATGCAACTCTGAAAGAATCTCTTATCCATAATTTAGTACCTGTACGCAAAACAAAATTATGATATGAACCTTACATCAGAAATCTTTTTAGATAAATTAAATCAGTGTTAACTGGCTAATTTTTGTTGTTCAGTCTTATCCGTACACACGCAGTGCACCGTAACATTACTTGCATATAAAAATGGCGCTAATTTATTTAAAAAAATTATGTATCAAATCAAAATATAATTGCTTTTCGTGTTTTATTTACTTTAAAATTAATCGTCACAACATCTCGCCAAGCATGGCTGAATTGATGGATTTTTGATGATGAAAACTTTTAAACGTTTCCTCTTTACAAAATATATGTAGCATTCATGCAATAAATATCAGATCATCACCTTAACATCAGATTCTTAATAAGTCCGGTGACAAGAAATATACATTGTTTTTTATTTGCAGAAAATTGAAAGAAACAATTGATATACCTCCTTTCGTACGAGTGGAGATTGAGAGATCCTTCAACAAGAAGTTCGCGAGAGCTCACGTCAGAAATACTGAATAAACTTTCATACATCTCTTTCCGATCTGAGATTACACTGTAGATACCTGCATTCTTCGCGTCACAAGTCATTCAATGGAATAATAGCTGGAATGAGCATCACTTCTTTCGAGGGATACTAAATATATACGCAAGGATATTGTTTCCGAAGCTTGAATGCCGTGGGTGTCTTCGTGCTACTGAACTTGCAACACAAACAGAGTCGACAAGGAGATTTCCAAAATGATTAATTGTACCGTCCATATTCTCACGCACGTCTGGGACGTTGCGCATTTTTTCTTTCGTTCGCGTTGCCTAGGTCCACTCAAGCCTTTCCGCAACAACCCCACACCGCTCCCCTCTCCTATTACAACCCCTCCTCCACAGCAAAAGACTCGGCTCTCTTCCACTCGGCTCCTTGCCCATTCCAATTCCTCATCTATCTTTCTCCTTTCCCATTTTGAAGGACCAATAATCACCTCCTCCTTTTTTACCAACACGCCCCTTATAAATAACAATTAATCATCTCACATCCAACTTTTGCGCGTTAATGTCCTTGTTATTGTGCGTTAGTTCATGCTTGAACCCAACCGTGTTCTCATCAACACTCTCGTTTCTCAATTTTTTTCGAAGTAATGATTTTTCAAGCATCCGACGCGTAAATCATTAGCTAATGCTCTAATTTTAGACCGGCGAGTTTTTTTTTTATAACTCTCCCTGCATATTTTTGTCGTCTGCTTCCTCTCCCGAGTTAATTATCTCGTGTGGATATTTGTCATCGCGAGCTAAAGAGGGAGCTACTCATTTCTTAGTTTCACGTTTTCTTCACATGAAAAATCTTTTGGATTACATCCATGAGATAAACGCAACTGTTTTCCAGGGCGTCGTACATAAAAATATTGCGTATTTGTAATTATCTTCACGTCATAAGACGGGCAATGGGAAGTTCAAGGTGCCTATAAATGGCGACATGGGCGCCTTATATTTCCCGGTGAGGGAAATCCACCGCATACCGACAGAAAAAGTTATTTAACACCCTGGGTTTAAAGCGTGGTCCGTTCAGATAAATGTCAGAAAAATTAACGACTTGGGTTATTCTTACATTGAAAACGTATTCTTACAGTGTGGTGCGAGCGATTAAATACAACACTAGGGCCCTTTATGAAGTGTCGACGGCTTTCTAAGAAAATCACCTTCACGAAAAATCGTGATTGACTAGGATCCAGTTGAACGTGGATACCAAATTGATTGCAACTTAGTTTAAGATTTCATAACTTCCATTCCCTTAAACGGAAATATTTCGTAATATCGCAAACTACTGTCTTCATCCGCGAACGCACTTCTATTTCCCGAAAGGGAAGGGCTCTCACTGCCATAATATTGAAACGCCTTTCACGTCGCTTCAAAATTTAGTTTTTCTCCCCACACTGACCCAATCACCCCGTCCTCGATTATGTGAGAACGCCAAACACACCAAGGGGCAGGCTGGTTCCCCCGCGGCTTCCAACACGCCCGACCAAACCCTTTCAGCGAACCGGAGGGGGGAAAAAACTCAACCTGTTCCCGTCCTATTGGCGGGGTGGGAAAGAGAGGAATGACAGAGCGGGGGATAACCTCATAACCGCGTGCTGGTCAATTAAAGAGCAAGACACAGCCGCATCAATATCTCCCCGCCAACCCACCTCTCACCCTCCTCCACTCTCTCTCCCTCTCCCATCCCCCGGAACCCCGAAACACTACCAACCCCTCCGCGGCTCCGGTCGACCTTTGGTCATCCCCAGCCATACGATTATATTCCCCCCTTCCACATACCTCCTCAACTCACCTCGCCCTCTCACCGCCCAGAACGGAGTCCGCCCCGCCCGCCTGACCCCCAAAGCCACCCCTTCCTCCTCGGCCCACCTCAATCCACCCCACCGGCTGGGGGCCCGCTTCTTTCATTTGTCGAGATGGAAGTCATGCAAGGGGTCGAATCGTGGCCGCCGCGGCCGGCCCATCCCGGAACGGTTCATCTCGAGGAGAGGGGCCGAGCGGTGAAGGGATGGAGCAATTCGTTCGTTCTTCTTCCCATCGTCAAGAGGGAAACCGGTGGTTGAGAGAGGGGTGGGGGAGGTAAGGCGGTTTGGGTAGTGAAGGGAGGGAGGGTAGCGGATTGGAATGGCCAGTGAAAGGGATGGGCCGCAGAGAGGGAATTGGTCGTAGCGGGAGGGAAATAGTTAAGGGGCTGGAGGAGTTTGGGAAGGGAAGACCCTGAGCGGATAAATTAGTTTTTCGCCGCGGAGTTGGAGAAAATCTCTTTTAGATTGCGTAACATTCGACAGGCTAAATTACACCGATAAGCAGCTCTTATTTTGCAATGGAGTTAAATTTGACAACTTAATGAAGATCTCACGAATAATTTCACAATAGAGGAGGAATTAGATGACCCTATTGCTTGAAGATGTATGTTAAAATCCACCTTTAGTTCCAAATGGAGTCTGCAGTTAGGGAAACGCTTTGACATGATGGAATTTTCAATACTCTCTTCGAGAAACGGTAGCATAGAATTTCCATCGCATCAAATAGCCATAGATGTATAATAAATTTTATTTTAATTTAACACATGTCTGCTATAGGCGGTTTTTAAAGATATATATAGCATAAATTTACTGTTAGAAGTTTGCATGACTAAATTTCTTATTTATTTGTTAGTTCCGTAAAGAATATAGACAAAGGCGTTTGGCGAAAATTGGCGACGTACCTTGCAAAGAGCATAGAAATATAATCAGACATTATCGGAGTAAAATGGTATCCAAATAATATCAGCGTCTATTGAATTTCTCTATGACTGCTTCTGATTTTATGCCAGTTTTCTTCTGGTCATGAGTAATGTGCAATATCTTAAAGAGCGAATTTTGAAGCGTAATCTTCAGGGGGAAAAACCTTCAACATAATTGAATTGCAAGAAATTTATTTTAGAAAACTTAATGAAAGTAACTGCATAGCTGCTCATTTCTGATGATTTATTTGCGATTTTAGTTTGATTGGAATAGTAAAATGTATTCTTTTCATGAAGCAACTTCATTTGCAATGAACACTTACTCCTTTGAGTTGAAACTTCTTACATGAGTATTTCCTCTTCACTAGGTACGTCAGTTATACGGCTTTAACTCCTTTTTACCCTATAAATAAGCATTAGATTTAATAATTGTTATATAAAAATATTTTGATCGGTGAAATTTAACGAGTACATTAAATTTTTAAATGATAAGGTGAATATTTAAATATTTTATTCTTCTTCCATTTGTTTCTTGGAGATAATTTACACTTGAATCTAACAGTGGTTACCAGACTTTTACCGTATGTTATGCCTTGATGGGGAAACTATCTTCCTTTCGTGACGCGTACCAAATCCTATTAGTGGTACCGAATACTGGGCTGGATTGAGAATTTATTCCATGCGGTCATTGGCTATGAATCAGTCCGTAAGCACTGAATTCAATTAACAATATGTTTAAATAAAATCATGACAATTTTCATATTTATTGGTCTTTTTGTTGAAAACCTATCGGCTTTTTGAATAATTATTTGCTAATGATTTCATTTAGTATAACTGAGATGCTCAGAAAACCATGCTTCCTGAATGATTTCAGACTAGTGCTGAAATATTTACCTGTATAAGCTGAAATTATTATATAATATATATAATTTTTATATCAATGGCTAATAGTACAACCAATAGTAAACTATTGGTAACTTATCTTTGAGTTGCGGTCAATGGCTAAAGCGGGAGCATATTATATTATAACTTAATAATTTCCATCATTTTTTTTCCAAAGTGGACGCAATTCACAAAAAGTGCCATTACCCTACCACTTTGTTCAAGAATCTTTCTTCCAAATTACAGATTCGTAAAGTGGCTCCTAAATGAAGCGATATTATATGCTTGAAAATCGTTTCCACAGACACCTACCAAGTAACTACTACTTGAAAAGTTTCAAAGGATAACTTAAACATTTTATGCTTCTGAACAGGAATAAATCACATATATCTTGAGTTTTGAAAGGGATTTAAAGGGTGGGATGAATTGATGAATGTGCCCCAAATGATCAAGTACATGCCTTTCATCCGAAACGTCGACTGAGGCGGGACCTGAAATTTGTCCGTAATACTTAAGAGCATTATCGTAGATTCGCCGACGTATGCGGCGAACCGCCAGCGGTTTTGTTGGCTCGAAATTTATCCGGCGGAGAATGTTTGGGGTGGGATCCACAGACGAATTAAATGTCCTCCTACGAGAAAATGTCTCCACCAATGATAGCAGTTGACTAATCTTTTGGTAGCTCTTTGGTTAAATCTTAAATCATCGAGATCCATGATATCCCAATCTAAAGAATTATTTTAGAATCTTAGGATGTAGTCGTAATATATCTACCTCGTAGATTCAACGTTTCCTTTTACTTCCTTTGGCAAATCTAGCATGAAATGCTTTGTGTCTCTTAGTCATTCCGGCTTTTTGATAGATTATCAATGGTGGAAGAAACACTATCTTTTATATCTTGTATATCTGTTAAATAATTTATATTTCTCAACTTAAACATTCCTTCATTGTGTTACAGATACGGTATTTCATGAATAGTGGCGGGAAAAGAACCAATTCAGGAAATATAAAGTTGGCAGTTTCTCATTTTATATTTTAATTCAATAATTTAATACTAACCCTATAATTTGTGGTGCACCGCGAAGTTATGCCTAGTAGAATTTCTGATTCCTTCGATTTTTGATAAACCAGCCTTTTGTGTGTGATCCCGATGGGAACCCCCCTTCATTTTCAACTAGTGGAAAAATCATGCTCTGAAAATTTTTAACTCAGCTATCTTTTGTCCATCCTAAAATAAACAAGTTCGTCGACCTCATTCAAGTGGGTAAATAAACGCACTTTCCACGGTTCGCGCATCTTCGGTACCAATGCAACATGGAATCGAAAAGATTATATTTGCTCTAATCTTTTAAAACCGTTACAGTGTAAGAATATTCTGCAAAGCATGTCTGAGGATGATTTATCCAAATCTCTTAAGTTTCAATCCATCTCTGTCCACGGGTGGAAAACGGCAGCCTTAAGCTCACCGAATGATATATATTATGATTAGTGAAAGAGCGGCAAAAATACCTTCTAAGGCTCTGACCCCCCGGCGGCCGTCACTCGGAACGGGGAAAGTTCCCCCAAGGGATCGGCCAAACCTCACACTTATATACCTATACATATATATTTATTTATTTATACAGAAGTACGTTTACACACGCACGCACACACGCGCAAGCCGTTAATTCTCCCCCCCCCATTACCTTTCCCTCCAACCCGAGATTCAGACGGTGATAACGCCTTCGCTGAATCAAAGGTGCGACGGGAAAGGATGTGTCGCCGCGAAAAATTCAACCGGTCGAGTAAAAAGCCCGGGCGTTCGACTCGAGGAAAAAAAAGTTTTCGCGCTTTCTCGCCTCGCGTCTCGGTTCGACTTTAATTTGTGGCACGGGTTTTGCGTACCGTGGAAAAAATTCGAGGGAGGATTGGGGGAGGAATGGTGGGGAGTAATGGGGGAAAAGAGGGTGTGAGGTGAATGACGGCGCTAAAAAAGATGACTTTTTCTCACCCCTCTCCGGGACGATATTCTCATTCCGATTCTCATTTTTTTCCTCTCTCTGCTCCCGCGTTCCTTCCACCACCTCATCCCGCCCTCAGAATCTTTTTTTCATTTCTTTTTGACGCGCGGACCACTAGGGAGAAATTGGAGAGGGGAAGGATGGGAGAGGGAGGGAGAAAGGAGGGAGGGGAAATTGGTGATCGCGAGAGGGCGAGGGGGGGTTGTTGTTGGCTAGGGAGAGAGGGCGATGGGGTAAGCAGGAAGAAAAATTCTCGAATGCAAGACGAATGAGTTCAGGGATGAGGAGGTTGCGCCGAGACAAATAGGTGTTACGTTTTTAGCGGGAGAGATGGCTGTTAAAAGGACCAAAGCAATTAGGTGATGGAAAGGGATGGCTCCGGGGTGCGTAAAGGGAGAAGGTGGCCCGGGGGTTGCGAGGAGGACGACGAGGCGAATTGATGCGGAGGGGGGGGTGATGAGGAGGACATCGGATGGGGAGAGCTGGTTCGAGGGGGAAGAGGAGGGAGTGGGACCTCTGGGGTGGAGGGGAGAGGGCAGCGGCGAACGGCGAGATAGGGGAGCAGGGGTTTGAGAGTGAGGGGAAGAGATAGAAAGAGAGAAAGAGAGAGACGTATGATATAAAAAAGAAGGCGCGTGAAGGATGAGTTCAAGAAGAAAAATGAGGAGAGCGAAAGAGTGCGAAAAGAGGTAGGAGCAATTAGGTATGTGAGGAATAACCTGAAACACCCGTGGAGGAAAAAAACCAAGGTTGAAGGGGTGAGGGAAGGAGTAAATAGCAAATGGACGATAAAATAAAGCTCTCATAGACACAGATGGAAGTGAAAGGAAACGCTATTCGCATGGTCGAGCATGGAGCCACTTCATTGTGGTTCGGAAAATATTTATTTTTGAAAATAAAATCATTCATTTCTTGGCGTTTGGAGTCTAATCATTTTGCTTCAAAATAATATATTTTATATTTCTCGTATGTATAAATAATCTTCCACTAAAGAATGAGTTTTTATCCTTGAAATATCCATCAGAGTTGTTGCTACGAAAAATATTTCGCGTAGATGAAAATTATTGAACATTCATGCAGAGTACATTCAACAGACAACCCAAATGAACTTTTCATAGGCACGCCATAAAAACGTTGGTATTATAAATAGCTATTTTTATTAGAATTTCTGTTATCAATTTCACTGTCTTTCGCTATTAATGAGGGGCAAAAACAAGTTAGAACACTAAGTGTTTTATCAGGAAGTATGAATGCGTGCATAGAGATAAAACGGAGCGCGCGACACAAATTTAACCATGTCAATTTTGGTTGTCTGGTCGCGTCCCACTTTAAAACATAATCAATTCGTTTCGAATGTTTGGTCAACCGTCAAATTGCTAGAATGAAAACGTAGCACATCACGGCGTGAATGTTCGTGCATGTGAATCGCAGTACGGATTATGTTTTTAAAAGGCACAATAGTTTTCCTTCTATTTTTATTAGTAAAGTAATTCTTATATTTTATAACCCTGAAAATTACGAAATTTCTCGGTCACTCAAGTGTTCTGACTGATATTGTCCATTGTTCTTTAGAATTTAAATGTATTAAGTGACAGAATCAAGAATTTTTAAAAATAAATGAGACAATTGCGACACAATGTAAATGGTCGACTACATTTTCCTTCCTCAAATTAGAAATGTCGACAGTTGAATATTTACCATCAATGTAGCGAAGTATGTGATTTTCGGGTCGTCAATTGAAGAGACGCTGTTTGAGAAAAGAATATGAAGTAATATATTTGGAATCTGCAAAGAGAATTGTTGAACTTGTGTAAACTCAGAGATGAATATATATTATTCTTTCGGTTGCTATCGTACGAGTAGTCTTTTCAATTAAAAATTCATCAATCAAAGCCTACTTAAATGCTCTGTATCCAAGTATCCATATCGCCTAAGTGAAATATAATTATATAATTATACCTATTTCCAGTATAAATATTACAGACCTATCATTAAATGTTGATCGCTTGAGTATAAATTACGCAATTCAGCTTTAACATAAGTTCAGCATATGTGGCAGTGCCAATTAGTCATGCAGTAATTCAGTCGTCCTAATTCCTTATGGGAGACGAATATTGCTGATTAATTGGCCCCCTATCATTCTTTGACTCGCATATCACCGACATATTCTACTCACCACATGGAATGACCACCTCGAGAGAATGGATGAATCGTTATTTATGATCACCCGCAGAAATTCCAACGACGCTCCACTCAGCTGGTTATGAGAACACCGATGAAATCATAATATATGATAAAAGAGCCAACTGTCTAGCTCTAAATCATGGATAACAAATTAAACTATCGATTTCTAAATGTAGAAAAACGGAAGTAATTCAGGTGGGCGCCACAGATGTTATGTGCGAATGACATTATTTGGGTTACGAAAAAACTGCTTGACTGCGCGATATCACGAATGTCCAGAGGAAAGTAATTATGTGTAATGATTCATAAGGTAAAAGTACTTTCGAGAGAATACCTGGAGCTTAGTATAGAAGAAATATTTCCTTGCCCAGTTTTTTTTAGCTCTTGCATTAATTGCGCTCATTAATTTTTATCGGTGATTCCTAAGCGACCCACCGCGATGTAAAATTTACAGATGACTGAGATGTGCATGGAATGCACATTATTAGCGTCCTTATAATTTTTTATTTATCCTTTACTTTCAGTTCACAATTGTGCAATTCGTCATCTTAATGAGTATGGCTATTCATTCAAAGACTATTTTTATTGTGATTTCGCCATTTTTATTTGCATTAGACCGTCTTCAACGTGTATTAGGAAGTCTCCCTCTATTCCGCTACGATGGCTAGATACGTAAAATAAGTATTAAGTATACATGAAAACTTAAATTAGTATTTATTATTTCATTTGAGAAGGAGAACTGATTATAATGAGGTTAAGAAGACAAATTATAATGAAGAAGACGCATTTAGTTTTATATTATATAAATAAATAAATAAATATATATATATATATATATATATATATATATATATATATATATATATATATATATGTATATATACATATGCATATATATAATTTATAATTTGAAATACTTCTAATAAATGCTATTGATATATACATGTATATATCAAGAACTTCCACCTAGTCGCATTCGAGTCCGATTTTAATAAAAAATGGTTACGATTTCGATAATAGACTTAGGATTAGCAGCTGATGGATTTGCATTTTTCATAGGTAATACAATTAAACAGAATATGCCGTGTTATAATCAGCAAATAAAAGTTTGAAGCAATCGATAATAGCATAGTATGGCTAATGAAAACAAAATAAATATATTATTTAGGAGCCGTATTTTCAAACCTCTCATTGCAAGCTGTTCTAGGTCGAAGACAGTTCGTTGTATAATAATGTATTGCTGAAAGTGTGTTATTTATTTCATTTTACATATTTATATTCATTTTAAATTTATTGAAGCAAAATATTTCATGGTTTTTCTGATACACAGCGATTTTTGTAAATGATATTTGTATATATTATTCATGAACAGCAGTCAAAAGATGAAACCTGGAGCACGGATTAATTATTTACACTCGTAATAATATAGAACAGGTTTTAATCACATTTATTCTCGCCTTCTTGCTTAATCTAAGGAAGCTGAATGTCCTTCGTGAAAAAAGCACATCCCTTGCATCACTTTCCCACTCTCTTGTCTCAGAAAATATTTTATCTAAAAAAATCATATTTATTTTATCTTAACTCTCTGTCTGTGGACGTTTCACAACCAATGCCCTCGGGCTAGATAGAATGACTGGGGTGGGAGTACAAGAGAGCTGAGTAGCGGAATCCGTTCTGCGCGGGTAAGGGAATAAGGCCATCTAACACTTAAAAACAACAAGCTTTCGACTGACGCGCTTAAAGTAATCATCTTAAGAGAAACCGGAACGGCGTGGAGCGTTGTGAATACTGAAGAGTTATCGTAGAACTGGTATCATCGATTTCCAACCAGAAAGAGTGATGGAAGGGGAATGGTTTGCAGTTGGTGCTAACTAAACAGATTTAACTATTATGCTACTATTATCAAGTAGCATGTTGTGAGAAAATAAATTAAATTCAATTTAAATACCATCGGTGAGGTTTAAAGCATTTCAAATGAATTTATTCTCATAAATGCGCGAAACAAAACCGAAAACTTTATTTTAACAGTCATAAAACAAAAAATGACAGATTTTCTCGTTCCTGCCATTATTTGACATATTTATTTTATATGAAAATCGATATGATGGTTTATTTTATATGAAAATCGTGAATGCATGAGAAAGAACACTCTGGAGGGTTATTCCCATTATGTGATCTAATGGATAGACGATCTCTGAGCCATAGATTATATAAACCATACAGTACATACGTGTACTTTAGAATAATTATTTGATGGATTAGTTGCTCATCTTCCCGAGACAGGATTTGTTTAGGAATAACTTTATTTTGAACTAATAGTATTCTAATGTGTGTATATAAACGCGAAGAAGGAATGACTGAATTCTACCCCTCGACTTCCGCGACCCTATATATATATATATATATATATATATATATATATATATATATATATATATATATATATATATATATATATATATATATATATATACATATGTATGTATGCATACCAAAAGTGGCGTTCAGTTTCACACTTGTTTAAATAAAAACTGAACATGATTTCGTTAATTATTGGTATTTTTAGCGTGTTCTAAACACTTTCGCAGAAATTCATGATGGTGGTCGGAGTGATTGGGTACGGTATTTGGGAGGAGGAAAACGGCGGATGGAGAGGTACAATCTGGAGCAATCACGTAAGTGGCTCGTGGGTTCACGAACTGTGTGCGGAGGGAAGGAAATGCGCACCGATTAGGCAAGGTCAATACTTAATGGTCGTGATCTGGAGGGAAGGCGACTGTTGGTGAGGCGGAAATGGGATATGAATCAATGCTCGTTAGAGACTAAAACAAGGTTGTTAACGATTTCAAACTGCCCAGAAGAGCCTGACTTCCACACTTTCGTTAAACAACCTATTGCCTCAGGGTCAGAATTGTTAAAAAGATTCTAATTAGATGAATTTTTCCCCACACCAGTCATTATTGCTCAAACAGTTCCTACGTACCTTTAGTCTCTTCTGCAACATTTCGTCTAAACTTCCAAATATATCAATATTCATGGGTACTAGTCCTCACTATATTCACATCATGTTTTTGAAAATTATAATAACGTTGTCTTCGATTTAAAGAAAAGATGGCAAATTGGTATATATTAGGAGCGAATTATTATAAAATCACGCTAGAACCGTATCGATGGGCGTAGTTTCCGTTCGAGAGTATGCCTTTCTTCTTGGAGGTTAGCTTGCGACAGCGGTTCTGACAAATTGTGATTATCAGTTATAAAAAGTCTATTTAGATTATTTTTCTCTCCTATGGTTCTAAAACTCACGCAAAAGCCTCCGAAAGCGATCGGATAGCCTGTAAATCTTTGTTTATTGTAAATTTTGTATTTATTCTCGACCGAAATTATATCAACATTCTGTCTAAAAGGGTTGCATAACACTGTTTGTTTTCGTGGCTTCTTACCTCTCTGTACATAATGTTATCAACAGCAAAATGTCCCATCTTGCTGTTAGTTGTCATTTCTTTATATATGCTTAATACTCCTTTTCCGGTTTGTCAAAATTGATTTGCACAGATTGGAATTCCAGCTGTCTCTTACTATTTCTCGTATGCTGGATCTGTCACATAATAAATGTGAATTTTTTATTATGTCACCATATATTCCACAACCTGGTGGTAAATGTATTCAAATTGGGACGCAGGAATGAAATTATTTATGTTAAAGTCTAAAATCATAACTTTCACTTGCCCGATTGGCCTTCCGTTGGCCGAAGTTTATCACCACGGTTAATTTAAAAGGTTGGACAAATTTCTTTTGAATTGTCGTCTCGGGAGTCTTTCTGGTTTTCGGATACTGGTTGAACTTGCTCACGTCCAAGAATGACATTATGCTACATAAGGTAATATGCTCCTTAATTGATATGACGGGAAGTTTATTTACATTGGTCGGTAGTTTCTACGGTCTTGTTTAATTCCATGTTTAAAAATAGGGAAAACTCAAGCAATCTTCAAGTCTGACTACAACGTCTTAAATGGCATAGTTTGAAATTAACTTTCCAAGCACGTTTACGTTGGACTATGGCGAATATCTTTAGATCTCTTTTCGAAATCTTTTCCGCCTTAACGGTTTTGTTCTCATGGGAAATGAGATGTCTATTATTCCCTGAAGCTATGTTATACTGCAGGAAGTATTTTTTTCTGTAGATCCTTATTCGTATACTGAAGTTGGCAGTATAGAATGTGAGGGAGAAATTACTAGGGAAGTTCACTATTTGTGTACCGTATCATCAGTGTTGTCCTCGTGGGATACGCTAACGTTAGATCCAAGGATCAACCACAAGATCAAAGAAAGGGGCGATCAACACATTTCTTTGGCACTTCTAGCATTTTCCACCTTCTCGGACTTTGTATGTTCTTTTTGTTTCTATTGGCATATCCAATTCATCATCATAATTTTCTATATTCATTCTTTCTATTGTTAGTAATATTCATATGATACTCAAGAGATATGCCTTATCTCCAAATTTCTGAGAATGACTTTATATCCTATTCGTTCTTAGGGGACTAATTTTCGATTAGAGTGCATGAAGATTTTTTCTCCTATATTTCATAAACTCGTAGGAATTTTATTTATCGAAAAAACATTTATTTTTTGCATATGCTTAAAATTTAAACTGCACTTTAATGCAATACAAATCGGTAATATATTCACTAATTCCTTTTTGGCATGATGGGTTAGAAATACTTTATGGTGAATTATTATATCCACATAAAAGACTTGAGAGAATATTTAAATTACAGAATGTGTCAGTACGGCGCACAAAGGTCCCATTGAAAATTTTATGAGGTGAAATCTACATCCACATGAGTGTTAGGCATGGGGAAAGAATTTTTGAAGCCCTCAAATGTGAGCAGTATTGTTAGGTTACAGGTAGCAGAGTTAAGAAAGAGAAGCATCAGCATCGTCTGGAGAGATTGCTCATCGCCTTAAGAAAAATATAAAACACAACTCATCCCACATTTTTTTTTCAAGCCGCGGTGCCCGCTACCTGATGTAAGAAAGCATTCGACCTCTCCTCCGCCCGGGGTCAGCCTCGTCGTCGGCTGACCCCTCTTTCCCTCTCCTTCCACCACCACCACCTTTCTCTCTCCCTCTCTCGCGCTCTCTCCGCCTTGTATCAAACCGCAGTAGTTGGGCTGACCTCTTCCCTGTCAGCATTTCAAACGCACACGAGCACGCATAACATCCCCACACAAACACGAGCTCATACACGCTGCCGCACGTACTAGATGGGCGTATTCCCCGCGGGGGGGAGGTGAGGTAAAGGAAAGGAAAGAAATCATGCCCACCCGCCCGTCCGTCCATTCCGGCACGCAATACATAAACTCGGAACAGATGATCCATCCATTTTGAAGCTCACACGTACGCAGAATTTGCGATTTCCCTTCCTCTCTCAAATGCAGCAACCGCCCACCCAACCAGTCCCACTCCCCCCTCCCACCCCATTCCATCTCCACCTACATCCCCTCCCTCCCGCAGACCCTCCGGCATGCGTCTGCCCACATCACCTTGCGCGGCCTTGCCTAACCTATCCATCCATCCATCCTCATCACAAAACCACCCCCCTTGCGCTCACCCGAAACCTCTTTACTCCTCCCCACACCTACACACCCTCTACATTCACCGACCCCCTCCTATCCAACCGTTCGCCCTCAATGCCCGATGGAAAACCTTGCCCTCTCTCTCTCTCTCCCCTTCCCCCCGACCCATCCCTTGCATGCGATCGCCTGCCCCCGTACTTCTCCCCACCCCTATGTAATTTCGCAGCTTTATCTCCCATCCTCCTAATATCTGATCATTATAACCACCCAACCTCCCTCCTCATTCCTCCGTCTCTGGAAAATCCGCAACCAGCCACCCACATGAGCACCCTTCGTGGCCGCGGAGGTAAGGAAGACTCGATGAGCAGAGGGTGTGAGGGAGAGAGAGAAAAAGCCGTCGACTTATAGTAAGCTCCGCAATAGCAACGGTAAACACTGAGTGGCATCCGTGGGGGAACGTTCGGTGATTTTTTTTTCTCTGAGCATTTCAAGCCTTCGAAGGAGTCGTCGTAACCCACGTCGCCGTGGTCTTCGTCCGTATTCGCGGCATTCCCCCTTTCGCGCGGAATCGCCCGAGATTCCATCTGCACACAAAAGTAATGGTCGGGTACATTATTTTTTTTCAGCGGAAAATGTGCGTCGGGACCACCACCTCGCTCGCCGTGGTTGGCCCAGCCGCCCCCTCACGCATGCGTATTCTTATGTACACAAACGGAGGCTGCCCTCTCGCCCTCTATCTCCTTCTTCTCGAGAGAGGAGCAAAGGGTTACTGAAAATTTATGTTCCTTTAAGAACGGCTTAAGTATTCACGTGAACGGGTTTCTCGAATAATGGGCGGCCGTTCCCATCCCAAGGAAAGATGGCTCACCTCATCTTTTATCGATGACTGGTATTCGAGGCAATATAAACGCGATAAAAAGGTAATATCGGTATTTCCTCGAAAGCGCCGGCAAAAGAATTCCTCATGTTTTAACGGCGCCGCAAAGTATTTAAGTGCTTTTCGAGAGAATTTATCATTATTTTCGATTAATGAAAAGCCGACTCCCGACTGGTGGACTAATCGTGAATAAGTCAGGAGTCAAAGCGTCGGTGATCGTCCGTGGAAATATTTCACCAACGCCGCGAAATTTATCCGTTTGAATCGATTCATATCAGAAATGTATACTATTAAGTTAGCGTAAGATATTCTTGGATATGCTATTAAGCTTAGTCGAGAATATTAAAAAATTCTGAGTCTGAATTCAAACGACAAATAATATAAGTTTCAAGAAACATAAATAGCTCGTTCTGAAAGAATATTACCCGCACGGAAAGTACCTAACAGTTAAATGGCGTCGTCCTCGTCATATCTCCTGAATTATAAATTATACTAATCTTAAATCGGCTTCAAGTTGTTCATCATAAATTCTCAATAGATATTTACCGGTAGGTAGAACCTAAATTTTTGAGCTGTTCCCAAACTGAATTCGAATATTCTTCTATGAAGAGAAATCAATCCAACTAACATTCTTCTCTGAAGTGATTAATAGCACCATGCTACCAAATTTAGAACTACATTCCTAATATAATGCGCTATCTTCTCTCTTTCCTTAACGGTCTTGAGGTTAATTAATGATACAGTTGTAATCCTTAAATTTTTATTGATGCAAGTCATCTGTTCCCTTTATGAATTCAAACGTCCCTCGTTTTAGTACATTTAGTCACGCCTATTATGGAAATAGTTTAACGTAACTGATACATTACAGACACCAGACCCATGAAATACAGGGAAACACCTTTTTAATGATGCATAAAAAGTCGTATTTTTCAATGGGATTTAGATGGTATTGATCTTGAATAGTCGAGAAGATTTAGATAAAATAAAACGTCTAAAGCACGATAAAATTTAATTCAGTGATAATAAAAAAAAATACAGTCGGACAGAAGAACTCGATGGTACCAAGCACTCAGTAGGTAGGTGCCCCTTAGCATTTCTTCTGTCTCAAAGTTTTAAATTCCCAGAGAACTGGTCCTAGCTCCACTGCCTGGGTAATCGATCCCCGTTCTGCTTTTAAGTCTCTCATGGGCGAATCCAGATGTCATCGACTCCTCGAATGCTCTCCGAAGAAGCGGAAAGAGAAGATAGGCCGAAACAGGAGAGTGAACGAGGGCAGTGCACCGTGAAGACCAGAATCCTCTCTCCAACCCCATCCCCATCACCATGTCCCCCTCTCTGCCAGCGACAGATCTTCCTCCCTCTTCCAAACCCCCCCCCCCTTCACGTTTCCAGAGAGTATTCCCTCCTTTCCGCGCCCTTCGGGTAACAAACGATCTCGCGACGTCGACTTGGACGCCGTTGACCCCCAACCATTTTTCATAGTGTCCGTCCAGTTTACCCACTCCGTGCGATCCTTTCCGACATCCGGGATGACACAGACGTCAGCGACAAAGAACGGCGCTCTCCGCTTTGTTTCCACCCCTCCTGGCAGAGATTAGCGGTGAGAAGGAGTTCGGAATTAGCGGTGAGAAAAGCCGCCGAAAGGGATTCGTCGACTTGTCTTTTGGTGGGCGGTCGCCAGCCCGTCACGCGAGGCCGAAACCCCTATGCCGTCCACGGACAAGGGGTTCTGCCATCAGCCCGGTTCGTTGGGCTCCTCACCATGGCATCACGCTCGGAATTCGCCGCCGCTCGTTTTATCGCCAGACTTCTTTTGTAACCCTTTCGGGTTGGACAGTCATCCAAAAGAAATATCTTCTTCCCTTCGTCCACACGAGGCGAGTTGCGAGGAATAAGCTCCTGTGGGTCTCTGTGTTTCCGGAACATTTTATCCTCCTTTTTATTTCGAGTCTTTATCGTTCTTTTACGAGAGGTATAAAATTCATGCACAAAGGATTAAAGCATCACCCTCGACTTTACTATAAAATGTCTCGGCCGACAACGATCATTCGGTCAGGTCAAACTGATACTTCGTGGGAAATGAGGCCCGTGAATATTCTTAATTTAAAAGTATTGCATTGTATTTTCCTCTCGGTTGCGCAATTTCAAAATTGTAGAAAAATACCAAAGCGATTTCTACCCATTCATCCATTTCCTTTAAATAATCTATTCCGCATACGCTTTTTAATAGATTGCATTCATGCCAATATGGCTGTGTATATATATATATATATATATATATATATATATATATATATATATATATTTATATATATTATTATTATTATTATTGGGTAACTACCGGTTAAGGTAGGTTTTTGGATGGACGTAATTACTAATTAAATAATTTGTGGCCCCTAGCAAAACACAACATCCTACTCTACATCAGGTCCCTCTTCAGCTCTGAGTACATTCTTCCTCCCTTCATCCCGTCCAACATCCCTATCCTGTTCCTTCCTTTTCCTCGTTTGCCTAACATTCTCCCCTCAATTACAGTCTTCAACATCCCGCTGCCCGTCAATACCCCCTTCAGCCACTTTTCCTGCCTCCATAGGATTGCTCCCAACAAACCCCTCTCTTCGCCCACCATACCAAGTACTTCCTCGTTTGTTTTCTTCTCTGTCCATTTCACCTTCTCCATTCTTCTCCACACCCACATTTCAAAAGCCTCCAGTCTACGTCTATCCTCCTGCATCAATGACCACGTTTCCGCGCCGTGCATAGCTACGCTCCACATCAAAGTTTTTAAGAGTCTTTTCTTAACATCCTTACTCGACGTCCCTGTCATCAACTCCCTCCTCCTTGTGAAAGCCTCTTTGCCGAGCTCAGTTCTTCTCCTTACGCCCCGACTATTTTGACCGTGTTGTTCCAAAACACTTCCGGAATACGTAAACTGTTCTACCTGCTCTAGTGTTTGCCCTTCTATTTTAAAGTTTAGCCTAGCCTTTTTCTTTCCGGAAAATCGCATAACCTTTGTTTAATTAATAATAATGAACTGTATAAAAGCATCAATTTTTAAGCATCTTTTTATGCTGTTTAGGTGTTTGTGAGTGGGTGTTGGAGTTACCGTGCGCAGTGGAATAAGCTTCCATTCGGCATAAACCATGACATGCAATAAATATTTGGTGGTCCAAATGTCCAATGGTCCAAAACACTACCGAGATACACAAACTGTTCTACCTGCTCTAGTTCTTGCCCTCCTATTTTAATGTTTAGCTTAGCCTTTTTCTTTCTAGAAAATCGCATTACCTTTGTTTTATTAATATTGATTCTCATCCCATACCTGCCGCACAGAATTTCCAATTCACGAAGCAATGCTTGTAGCCCCTTGGCTGACTGACACACTAAAGCTTGGTCATCAGCAAACCTAACTGATTTTACGAATTTTCCGCCCACCTTCATTCCTACCTCCAGTTCTTCCCATGCCTCTTTAATCATTTCCTCTGCATACAGGTTGAACAGTAACGGTTATAATGGGAAACCCTGCCTTACACCTCTTCCTAACACTGCCCAACCTGACTCCCCGTTCCCCACTCGTACCTGAGCAGTCTGAGACATGTACAGGTTGCGGATTAGCCTCCTTGCCCTCCAATCTATTCCTTTTTTCTGCATTATACTCATTAGTTTTCCCAGGTCACTCCATCGAAAGCTTTTTCGAAATCTACGAAACAGGCAAATACCTCCTGGTTGTGTTCTATATTCCTCTCGATTAATAATCTCATTACTGCAATGGCATCACGCGTACCTCTCCCCTTCCTAAACCCAAACTGATCATCTCCTAAGTAATCATTTGCCCTACTCTCAATCCTTTTGTTTATGATCCTGAGAACAACTTTAGCTGCGTGAGATATCAAACTTATCGTCCTGTAGTCCTCACATGATTTAGCCTTTACCTTTTTCGGAATAGGAACTAAAACTGATTTCACAAAGTCTTCCGGCCAGAGTCCTTCCTCATAAATACCACGGATCAGCCCATATAGCCTCTTCCTCCCACATTTTCCTAAGCCTTTTAAAAGTTCCGCGGGAATGTTATCCACCCCCACGGCCTTATTTAGTTTCATCTCCCTTAATGCCCTTTCTATCTCATTGTCTAGTATGCCTGGACCTAAGCTATCTTCCTCTACGTCATGTTCCTTTTCTATGTCTAACTTTGCTGGTCTAAGCTCTTTACTATACAGTTCTTCTATATATTCCTTCCATCTCTCTTGGATCTTTCCTGCGTCAACTATTACCTTACCCGCCTTATCTCTAACTGTTAGCATAGAACTCCCTTTCTTACTTCCCAATAAAGATTTAACTTTGCTGTACAGCGCACCGATTTCACCCTTCCTCTGCAGACTTTCCATATCCTCGCACTGCGTCTTCCACCATGCTTCTTTTGCTTTATTTGTTGTCCGCCTCAATTTATTGTTTAATTCTTTGTACTTCATTTTGCCTAATTCTGTATTTACATTCTTCCATTTTCTCCGCTCATCCATCTTTGTAATCATCTCACCCGTGATCCAAGGTTTTCTAGTCCTTTTAGTGTTAGCAATTCCAATAGTATCTTTTGCGGCTTTAGACAACCCTTCATTGGAACTTTCCCATTTTTCTTCGATAGTACTTAGCTCTTTATCATCCTTCATGATTTCCTCTACCGCCTGTTTGTATTTCTTCCTTTTCAAAGCATTTAATGATTCTACATTCCATTTTCGGACTCGCCGCCCCTGCTTTATCTTTTTGAAACGGACGCTACATTTCATAACCACTAAATTGTGGTCTGAGTCCGCATCCGCTCCCGGGAAGCTGTGCGAATTTATCACACTGTTCCTAAACCTGTGTCTAACCAGGATATAATCTAGCTGATACCTTCCTGAGTCACCTGGCATTTTCCATGTATACCTGCGTCTTTTGTGGTGTCTAAACCAAGTGTTGGTGATGACTAACCCCTGTCTCCTGCAGAACTCAACTGCTTTCTCCCCGCGGTCATTCCTCGTGCCTAAACCGTAGTCCCCGACCTCGTCACCATCTCCTCCTTCGCCTACCGTCGTATTACAATCCCCCATCACTATCAAATGTTTCCCTGCAGGAACACACGCGATTATGTCCTCTAACTTATCGTATATCCTATCGACCTCTTCTTCCTTATGGTTGCTCGGTGGCATGTATACCTGAATAATAACCAAGTTCGTCGGTTCTGCTTTCATCTCTACTAGTCGTATTCTATCCGTTACCTGCTCTATGTTGACTACGCTTCTCCCTACCTCTTCATTTAATACTATGGCAACCCCTCGTTGGCTCTCGTCCCCGCCGCTGTATATTATTCTATACTTATCACTCCAGTAATCACCGCTATCTTTCCATCTCACCTCGCATAGACCTAAAATATCGATATTTCCCCTTTCCATCTCGCGCTTAACATTCTCCAATTTCCCTGTCCTCATCATTGTCCTAACATTCCACCTTCCTATTCTAACTATCGTATAATATAATTCCATTCATTTTTCATTGCATTTTCCATTTAATTTCATCATTGCATAAGCTCTTAAACTGAATCCCTGGCAGGAAAATTAGATCAGTCAGCCTGAACGCTTGCGTTGTTCATGGGAACTGAATTGAATGCATGGCATCTGTAACTCATCATGGATGACGGCGCGAAGTCTCGTCGATATGATTTTTAGCCGTCGCACAAGCTTTTGGTTGATTGGCAATCATCAAAGTTTCTTCGACAGAATCATAGTAAAAACTAAAGAATACCTAAATTAAAATGCTCGTCGCATTTTGATTGATGATTTTAAATATGCACCAATTTACACCTTAATTTCTTGCCTAAACGGTATAGAAACAAATGGGATGATGATCTCTTGAATGTGAGCTTTTAACTTAAATTGTGGGACAGTCGCTTAATTAACCTAAATTTAACATTTATTTGATTTTTTTAAAGTGCTTAAAGTCATAGTTTAAGCATATATATTATTTAATTAGGTAAGCGAGAGTCATCCGGATGCATGGTAGCTTCACCAACATCATAATCTCAGGAAGAGGGACCACATTAACACCCAGACATTAGAGAACTTAATCTTAAACCCTTACGCGCGTACAAAAAGGGCTCCAAAGATAACTTTACGAAGTTTGAAAACACATTTACGCATTCTTTTTTAAACAAAACACAAATGCTCCCCACTATTTCATCAACGATGTTCATATCAGATCTGGCTTGATATTTTTTTCAAGTATTTATTTGCTCTAATATGACGAAACAGCCAAAGTGGGCTTACAGTGTTTCTTTAAAAATATTTCTTGTAAATTATTTGACACGCAAATAACCAACATATACTGCAAAAATTCAGAATTTCCCTCCGCTGAGTGCGTTCACGAACGGGTACTACTTTCCGGATGACCCTCGTAATTTGGTCTTCTTCTCCTGCGTCTTCTGTCCTGCTGCTGCTGGTTTTCCCTTGCAAGGGTTTCGTGGGATGACGACCGCGGAAGCCTTGCCTCCCCCGCTGCCGGGCACGACACACGGCCGATTGGGCCGAGCCCCGTAGTTGCCAGGACTCAAAATATCTGTATAGTCCATCATTTTAATCTTGGGAATGATAATTGAGGTGGTTTCCCGTTGCCTTCCTCAATAGTGTTTTTAACGTGACACCATCACTTACTGGCCGCCCCACTGGGGTCAGACGCACAGCTCTAGGGGTCATCGAAACGCACAAGCCCTTCCACCACGTCAAAGTTGTAGTCCGAGGAGGGATATATATATATATATATATATATATATATATATATATATATAGATATATATATAGATATATATATATATATATATATATATATATATATATATATATATATATATATATATATATATACATGCAAACACACATACATATATGTCACCAAAAACACAGTAATCAACCCGAAGGTCGGTTTGGTTAGGTGATGGTAGGGTTCACCCAGTAGTAAGTATGAAAATCACACATCAGGGTAGGGGGCGGTTCCTTTCCCTGTGCCAGTTATGATTTCTCAGGAATATTTCCTACCCGAAAAATCACCTGGCATAAGTGTATCTGCAGGTGCCCAGAGTGACTTGAAATCGAACCCGGACCCTCCGGTTAGTAGTCCAACACTCTAACCCCTGGACTACCGCGACCCATACATACATATATATATATATATATATATATATATATATATATATATATATATATATATATATATATATATATGTATATATATATAAAATGGGCTGACACAGTATAACTTGAGAGTCTCTCTTGAAGAAGGCCTCTGAGAGGGCCGGAAGCTCGAACAATTTACCATGTGAGTGTCCTTTTAAATGTTGCTATTCTATTCTATTTGTGTTATATTGTGTCAGCCCATTATTGTGCCACTCGTGTGAGTTTTTCCGTACAAACGTTATATATATATATATATATATATATATATATATATATATATATAACGATTGTCCATATATAACCAAAAACCCAACACAAACTTTCCAAACCGAAATTCGGTATTTTCTCCTCCACTCCGGACCAGAAGAAGGCCTAACCTCCCAAGACATATCCCTACTTTCACCTCCAAACCCCAGAACACCCCAGTTTTATCTCCTCCCAAAAATACACAAACCCAACATCCCCTGTCGTCCTATAGTTCCCAGTTACAATTCTCCCACCGAAAGAATCTCCGCATTCCTTGACCACCACCTACAACCACTTGTACTCTCCTTGCCCTCCTTCACGAAAGACACGTACCACTTCCTCGACCGTCTAAATTCCGTCTCTATTCCCTCCACACCCAACCTACTTATGGCCACCATCGACGTTACCTCACTTTACACTTCTATTCCCCATGCAGAAGGTTTATCCTCCCTCCGGCATTATCTTTCTCTGCGCCCCCTACCCCAGCGGCCCTCAACGGAATTTCTCCTCAATCTTGCCACTTTCGTCCTAACAAAAAATGCATTCACTTTCCAAAATTGTTTTTACCTACAGACAAAAGGCACAGCGATGGGAACGAGGATGGCACCATCATACGCCAATCTCTTCATGGGCCATCTCGAAGAGACCTTCCTGTCACAGCAACCCCTTCAACCTCTTTTCTGGGTCCGCTACATAGACGATATTTTTATTCTCTGGACACATGGCTCTGACTCTCTCAACAACTTCTTATCCACCTTAAATTCATCTTTCACGGTTAAATTCACCTCTTCCATTTCAGACTCCACCATCACCTTTCTTGACACAGACATCTCACTTCAAAACAACAAATTCACTACTTCAGTACACATCAAAGCCACTAACCATCAGCAATACCTACACCACACAAGCTGTCATCCTCAACACACGAAACGCTCGATTCCTAACTCTCTCTCTATCCGCGGACACCGAATTTGCAACACCACAGCCACTCTCAACAAATACCTTGCCAATCTACACCTTGCACTCCTCAAACGCGGTTACCCAGAAAAGTTGCTACGAAATAAAATCCACCGTTCCACCCGACCATACACACCACACAATAACAAGCCCACATCTGACGCAGGACTCAACCTTTGCACCACCTATTACCCCGGATCACACAGACTGAAAACCCTCCTTAAAGAACTGTTTCCAATTTTACATGACAATGACGCGACCTCATCCTTACTACCCCAATGCCCATCTATCGCATACAGACGACCCGCCAATCTCAAAAACCTTCTGAGATCCACCAACCCTTTGGCGCCCCCCCGTGACAAATTTCCCAATATTTCCCCAACTTGCAACCGCTCCCGATGTAAAACCTGTCCTCTCATTATGCCTACTCCCCTCTCCCTACGTCCCCTCATAGCCCCCCCACCTCGTTCCCACGCTAATTGCCTCTCAAAAAATATTATTTATCTTTTATCATGCAAACACTGCACTTCCTTCTACATAGGTGAATGCATTACCCCCTTATCCATCCGAATGAATAATCACCGGTACTCCTGTAATTCTGCCTCACTCTCATCTCTTCCTATCCCTTCACACGCCAATTCCCACAACCTTTCATTCGACCAGTGTTTTTCCCTCAGCATCCTAGAATCCCTACCTGATTCAGCTACCAACATAGAGGTGAGAACTCGTGAATCCGCCTACATTCTATCCTTCCGTTCCTTTAAAATTCCCACCCTTAACCGCCATATTTAATTTTCCTCCCAGCATTCCCTCCACACCTCCCCTCCACACCTCCCCTCCACGCCCATAACTCTTTCCCCTCTCCTGATCCATAGCATATTGTCAGTCTCTCTTGAAGAAGGCCCCTGAGAGGGCCGAAAGCTCGAACAATTTACCGTGTAAGTGTTCTTTTATATGTGTCTATTCTTTTCTATTTGTGTTATGTTGTGTCAGCCCATTATATATATATATATATACACACATACATATATATATATATATATTTTTTTTCATGCACGCATAGCCAGAAGAATGAGTTCTGCAAATTGAGTCAAATTGACCCCGCAAGTCGAATGATCCGGCGTTCAAGTCCCGGTCAAGGAAATATTTTGGAGCTTGTGATCTTCTCGATTCCGCCTTCCCCACCTCTCCTGTGTTCGTCCTTTCTATCTGCCATTCCCCTCACCATTCCTAACTGCTATTTACGTTATTGACAATACGCACCGGTATTTCTTTTGGAATGCGATCAATAAGTTACACGGTGTATTAGACGAAGTACCTTTAAACATTACACAGAGTGAACGATTTATACATCCCATTTATATAATGTACCACGCATAAACACATAAAAATATTACATCGCGTTGCATTACCACTTTGAATGCCAGGAATTAGACCGGCGACGCAGAAAATGATCAGTTCACCTGACACGAAGTTCTTCAAGATGAATAAATATTAATAATTAGAAGTGATCGTAAAATTAACAGTAGCGTTACACATTTGTTCATCGAAATGCTGATAATTCGGGGCGAGGCAGGAACGTTTTGATGCGCCGATGGCATGGCGACTTGCTAATTAATTTCTACGGTAACTGTGAACCATCCGTGCGTAGCTAAGCAGTAGCCCTAGAGCCATTGATTGTCCGTGATTTGTCCATGTTATTTCAGATTAGACACGCCTGGCTGGGTCCTCCGCGCGTCTCAATAGAAATCGAAACGTGCCGATACCACCCATTTTCTCCCTCTCCAGTCATCCCCTCTCCCCTCTGGCATTCCATGCACGGACGTTTTACCTTTCGGCCATCGCCTTGTTTCCACCTCTCAGCAATGAAGCCGCTACTTAAACATTTTAATGTATTCTTAGCCGAGGAACGGTTGATGGTATTAGGTGCCGGGCTTTTAGATTGGTGGAGAAAGATGAGAGAAAGGCAATGGGCAGTAGTCATCCCGCTCTCCCGCGTCACGTGACCTATAAACCCGGAAAAAACACCATCAATAATCACATTCGCTTTCTCTCCACTCGCCTCCCTTACGACCTCCGCAATCAACCCATATACACTTTTACCCCTCTTCCAGTGCTTTTTTAACTGCCACTCTGTTTTGTTTCTTGCCTGCACGCTACGTCTATCTTCGACCTCACTTATCCTTTAATCCCTCCATTTACCATTTTCCGCATTCAAGAACATTTCATCCACCTAATATTTTTGCAATAATCCGAGTTGGTGACAGCGAGAACATCTTTGAGACTAAAGTTTGCTTTGTTTCATTATAATTGTATTTTAAGAAACACTCCTAACAAGGTCCTGCATAGCACGAGTACATTAACTAGCCTTCATTTCTGTTCATTCCTGAGTTAGGTTTTTGGCAGTGTTTCATGGGAAGTAGGATTCATTTAAATCTCAGTCAGCAAAACAACTTATCGATAGGTTATTTACGTAATTAAATATCAGCCATTGTATTACACGGTATGTTAACCAAAAAAGACAGGACTGATTTTACAACTTGTTTATTTCGACGGATACAGCTTAATCCAACTTGTCGCCCTCAAAGTACATGCCTCGGCTGACGGCACACCTTTGCCAACGTTTCTTCCAGCTCTCGAACCCTGCCTGGTAAGCCGCTTTGGGGATCCTTTTCAGGTCCGCCTTGCAATTAGTTTTAATGTCCGCAATAGAGTCAAATCGGCGCTTTTTCGTGGTTGATTTTAACTTTGGAAAAAAAGTCTGATTGAGCCACGTCTGGAGAGTAGGGTGGCTGCGGGATCACAGAAGTCCCGGTTATGGCGAAAAACTCTGTAATGATCAGCGCCATGTGAGCCTGTTCCCCTAGTTGCTTCATTGCTGCCGTTGCACCCGGCGACGAACACGTTAAGACACGTACCGCTGCTACGGCATAACGATTGGACGTAAATAAACGCAACACCTCTCGTTTTAGCCGTAAGATGTGTCGCTGGATGGCTCACTGTGTCTCGTTTCGATCCATTGAACAGTTTGTGCAGAATAAAATCAGTCCGGTCTTTTTTTATTCTCTCCTTGTATAATATTCTTCAATGAATTAGTGATGTTTTATATCCTTCATTTGATTTTAGTTGAACTTACCATCATAACTATGTTACTTCATTAAAGGCATTCCTTGTAATTTGTCCTGCTAAAAGAGAACAATTCCTGAAACAATGCGTGACAGTCGCCAAGCATAGCTGTACTTAGCATGCTACAACCAGTTTGCAACACATTATACTTTTCTTTATGCATATGATTTGCCATTTATATTTGGTTATCTTCCCATGGACTAATGCAATTGACGTGTCGGAGGAGATTTCGCTAAAGAACGCATTATTACAATGTGTAGTATACATTTTAAGGATCCTATTTTCTGTCATCTTAGTCAGGGCGTAGGGACTCAGGAGCGTGTAGTGTCAAGGACCATCGACAAACTACCCCAACCCGCTAGACTACAGTTAATAATAGCAAATTATTCTATTTAATTATAGAAATCTCCTCTGCAAAACTTTTAATCCTTTCAACCTTTTCCAAATTGAAAATTCAGCGTAAAATTTTCAATCGTAAGCACTATCCTTCAAACCCGGTATCAATTCTTACTTTCGCAGTTTATGCTTTGAATATTTCAGTATTCGCCATGACGTTTTATCTCCTAACGTGGCTTTCTTATTCTTCTTCTCCCTACAGCTACTCAAAAGCCATCGGAAGGGAAAGTGATTGGGATACGTCTTGACAAATGGGTGCCATTAAACATTAGCCAGCCCCATTACGTTCTTTTATAGGTGCGGTAGCTTTTGTCAGCTAAGGAGGTCGGAAGTCGAAAATGGGCCCTAGACAGAACGGGGATATTCCTACGAAAGTTCAAGGCCGATGTATGGTTAAAATATGCCACGGGTAGTTATACCTGACAAGAGCCCGTTGCATGGCCCGGTGCATTGTTCTCGATACGATCAATATGATTTATGAAGGATTTTGCTTAAGAATGGGAGCAGATTTTCGGTTTCTTTTTTAGCTTTGGAAAAACTACAGCATGGTTGAACTAGTTTTTCTGTCATAGTCAGCAAATACAAAGAGCTTAACTATTGATAAATTAGATATCGAAGTTATTTTTACACAGAAACCCATAGGCAAATATGGAAAGGAGAATAATAAAAGGGTAAGGGAACATTCTTGAGCCGTGGTATTATTGTACAAAATACCTGTATATTTCATGTCAAACTCATTGAATCGTTTTGAGGATCCAAATCCACTGATCCTAGCCATGCGTTGTCTGATGAAGTCTGGTACATTATAAAATATGTAAGTAGCCATAGCATTAGAAAATTATCGAATCGCGCTTTTATGGGTGAGTGACAATGCTTCCATCATTGTGAATTCCACCGTTTGTTTCTATGGTCATAAATTTTTGGAACCAAATTTGAGGCACTGAATTATTTTAGAAAGGATTCAAACGTTATTGTTGTTTTCTTAGAGCCTTGGAATATTGACCAAAGTTATGGTCGTTCAATACAGATAGTTACATGGCCCTTTTCTAATCCTATAAAAGTGTCACAGGGAACAGAAAGCGGCTAAAACTTGATAAGTCTTCATGATATTAAAAATATTATTTAATAAATAATCTGGAGATAAAAGTATCTTACCAAACTTTTCCAGACGATTGGAGAACGTTTACGCAATAAGTTTGTCGGTTATCTTTTTAATTGTAATGCTAAGATTAAATTAAATGTTATGAATGCTGAAAATACTGTTATAATCATCACTAGTATTTCAATCGTAGGACTGGCTTACTGCACCCCTCCACTCTACTCTATTTAATGTCAATTCCCTAAATTCTTGATACCTTCTCTGTTTTAAGTCCTTCTTAATTGGTCCTTTGCCCATGACTCTTGGTTTTCCTCGTGGAATCTTTCCTTCCATTTTTCCTTCTCTTATATTCCTCATCAATCCATTGTGACTCAATATGTGTGCAATCCATCTGTTTATTCGTTGCCGTAGAGTTTTCCATATGGTCCTATCCTCTTCTGCTCTTCTATATACTTCTCCGTTTCTCACATTGTCTGTCCATTTAATCTTCAGCATTGTCCTCCAGCACCATGTTTCAAAGGCTTCTATTCTGGTTCACTTTTCAAATGTTCAAAGTCTCGGATCCATAGAGCTCCATGCCCTACAAGAAAGTCTTGACGAATTACCTCTTTGTTTCCAGCTTTAGGTTCTTTGAACATAGTAATTGCCACTTTTCTATGAATGAGTTCTTAGCTTTGGCTACTCTTCGCTTAATGTCTGTCGAGCTTCTTCCATCCTAGGTTATGCTGCTGCCCAGGTAGATTAAGTATTCCACTTGCTCTAGTTTCACTCCTTGAGTTGTGATATCTGCATTCAGCTTCTCTCTTCCACACACAAGGATTTTAGTTTTCTTCTTGTTGATGTTCAAAATATATTTCCCCAGTACTTTCTCCATAGCACTTAGAGTTGCTTGCAGGTCCTCTTGCGTTTCCACCATTACTGCAATGTCATCTGTAAACCAGAGCATCTTGATTTCATCTCCATTTACCTTTACTCATTTGATACCAAATTCTTGTGTTTCTTTAATTGCCTCTTCCAGGTATACGTTGAATATTGCTGGCGAGAGTCGCATCCTTGTCTTACTCCTTTGTTTATTCTGGCTTCTACATATTTTTCTTCCATTTTTCATTTGCATTGTTGTAACCTGATTCTTATAGAGGTTATGGATAATTCTTCTGTCGTTGTAGTCCAATCAAAGCGCTTTTAGTACCTTGAACATCTTGTTCCAAACGATGTTGTCGAAGGCCTTCTCCAAGTCCAAGAATGCCACATAAAATGGCTTATTCACGTGTCTCATTTTTTCGGCCAGAACTCTTAAGCTGAGAATTGCCTCTCTTGCTCCTCGATTTTTCTTGGATCCGAAGTGGTTTTCCTTCTATTCTTCCTTCTATTTTTCGGCTAATTATCCGAGTAAGGATTTTTATACTTGAGTCATCAGGCTCAATGTTTTGTATTCCTCGCATTTATCTGCTTTCGGTTTCTTCAATATTGCAATCATTATTCTTTTCTGGAAGTCTTCTGGTATATTTCCGCTATTGTAGCTATATTTTATTATTTCATAGAGAGCATCATTTGCTTTGACTCCGAGTGCCTTCATTATTTATCCGTTTATTTTGTTCATCTATTCCCAATATCTTCATCATCTTTCAATATTTTTCCATTAGCGACTCGGATGATTTGTGATTTCGTTTTTCTTTCCCCGAATTGCCTCTTCGCTAGTTTATAAGCCATCTTGATATTTCCCTTTTTCATGTTGTTATTAATCTCCTTGCAGCAGATTTCTATCCATTCTTCCTCTGCCTTCTTGCTCTTTCGTATGACCTGGTTCCGCAACAGTTTATAGAGGTCTTCTTCACTCTCATTTCTTGGATTCTTGTATTTCTTCTTTCGTCTATGAGACCTCTTATTTGAGCTGCTATCCATGGCTTCTTAGATATTTCCACCTTACTCACAAGGAGCTCATCTGCAGCTTTGGCAATTATTTCCGTCATTTCTTTCCATCGACTGTCAGGACTGGTATTTTCATTATTTCCTTCTACTTCCCTTTCGATGGCCGTGGTGAAATTTACTCTTGGCGCTTTTCTTCCAATATATTTCTGTTCCATCTGGGTTGTTGTGTATCTTTCTTCATCTTCTTGTATTGCAGTCTGCTGTTCATGATCACCAGGTTGTGATCACTATGTATCTGTGTCTGGGTAGCTCTTACACTTCTTAACTTGGTTCTTGTATCTTTTCCTAACAAGGATGTAGTCAATTTCGTATCGTGCTTTGTTTCCAGGCATCTTCCATGTTTATCTTCTTCTCGGATGTTGATCGAAGATGGTATTTTTCACTACCATGGTTTTCTCGAGGCAGAAGTCTTTCTCCCGCGGTGTTTCGTTTTCCCAATGGCGAGGGGCGAGAGGGAAGTATCCCATGATACTTCCCTCTCGCCCCTCGCCAACCGCAGCGTTCCTATCTACCATTACTATGAGGTTTTCCTTACCTTTTACTGTTCCTAGAATCTGTTACAGTTGTTCGTATATTTCCTCTATTTCCTCATCTGAATGACAGGACGTCGGCATGTACACCTGTACTCTCACTGCATCCCTAGGTTCTGCCTCTAACTGTATCATCGTTATCTTTTCATTATATTTCCAGCACGGTATTATTTTCCTTGCCCATTTCTTCGTGAGTATGATGTATACTCCTGCAATTTTCTGGTCTCTCCCTAGTATATCACCCTGTAGCCGTCGCTCCAGAAGTCGTTCGCCCCCGCCCACCTAATATCGTTCAATCCCAGGATGGCTATCCCCAGCCTATCCAGGACATCAATCCCAGGATGTCTATCCCCGGCCTATGCATCTCCATCTTTGCATTTTTTATTTTCCCGCACACCTTTAATGACCTAATATTCCATATTCATATTCAGCATTTATCCACCTTGACTGATGTTCCCTCCCAGTATTCTCCACCCGGAGATCCGATTGGGGGAATAGTTTACCTCCGGAATATTTTACCGGGAAGATAGCCATCTCGTCATATTTGAATGCAAGGAGTGCATATTCTAGGGAGAATAATGTGGTGGTTTCCCGTTGCCTTCCACAGCGCGGTATTTCGGCCGAAATACCATTATTGTATGTTTTCTGTTAATGTGTCGTTCCGGTCCATTAACTAATTTTTTTCTTAACTGAAAAATTTTGCAGTACCGGGAATCCAACCAACAACCTTCGGCGCCACAGGCAGACACAATCCCTCTTATTTAACCCCGTCCCTCATTCTGTCAGTGTGCATAATGAAGAATCAGTCCATCAGGTAACAGATTAGGCTTTACGGACCAAAGCAAATGCTACGTTTTGCAATTCAGTTATGCGATGTCATAATCTGCATAAATATTCATGTAATTAGGCATAGTATACGATGCAATTTCAGTAATATATGTTAACTTATTCCTTTGCATCATTGTGAGTCGTATTAATTTTCTCACAAAATTTCCGAAGTCTCAGCGTTTTACGAAGCAGATCGCAAGTATTTTTCCTACGTGCAATCATTTAAAATGGCCAAAAATGATGCGTTTTCTGTAGAAGGTCAAAGAAAACCATCTGAGAAGAGAGGGAATCGATTCAATCCGGACGAAATAAAAGCATTCGTACGTTTGCCGAGCTGTTCGATTTTTTCGAGATGGAGAAGAAGGAAGAGAGCAGCAATATAACCTGACCTGACCTCCACTTCGCGTTTTAGAGTACCACTTTTGCGAAAGTGAAGAAGAGTGTGCTTTAATCGAGGGGGAAAAATAAACCGGATTCTACTGCTACGTTTCGCAAGCATGAACTGGATTCTCCGCCGAGCAATAGCCATCAAATTCTTGCAACCCGTAGGTATAAGCCCAGCATTTCTGAATGCGAGTTTCTTACTAAGAATGACTCCGCTGTAGATGAATTCCCTGCAGTTTAATGTTCAGATATTTCAGTAATGCTTGAACTCCTAAAGCTTAGTTTCAGATGAGGAAGATAAAAATATTTCCATTTTATCCTCTTCAACGCTTGACTGTATTTTAATGATACTTATGCTCGCTTTAAACTTGTCACAGTAATATATTACCGTAATTCCAATGGTTACATAATCAAGCACAAATATTCAAAATGTCAACTCAGAATCATAGAATTGGGCCTTTAATGCATTGATTTTCTCGGCTCATATAAAATGCATGGATATAAATACCAGTATTTAGAAGCACCTAGGTTAATATATTTCTGCTATACATATTAAAACCGTTCATACCGCTTCATTTGGGGTTTGCGGAGTCGGGAATACGTGATTTAAGGTAATTTCAGGAAGCTTATTCCCCTTTACGCATTACTTCCATAACCAATATCTCGCGTGTCGGTTTATACAAAAATGAGGGTAGATTTCACCCAGTAATAAACCCCACTGGCGTGTATAATTCACACACCATGGTAGGGAGTCAGTTCCTTTCCCTGTGCCGCCTATGGTTTCCCAGTAAGATCTAGTATGCGGAATACCACACAGCTTGGATGAAGCTGAGACAACCAGAGGCGTCAACAGAAATTGAAGCCCAGTCATGAGCCCAAAGCTCTGCCCATTGGACTACCATATCCCCCATTTCTTTAATTCTACCTTGTTACGGGTAATGCATATTTCCCTCACCTCAGTCAGATTTATAAGTGGTTTTATGCATGCTCTCCTGTTCTTGAGATCCAATATTCCTTGTCTTGAAATGCTCTTCAACAACATTCACCTGTAATACTCCTATACTATATACTGTTCCTGTAGTTTCTTTTGGGCCTTTCAGTATCCGATTTTTGGTGTGTTCACATTTTTCTTCGATTGTTTCCGCGTCCCTTTCCTCACCCATTATTTTCTCTTTAGTTTTCAGATATACCTTTCCTATCGTATCAATTATTGCTTTTATATTCCATTACCGCAACCGTGTTCCCTGTTTTATCAATGAATCTGACATATAACTTCATGACTGCTAAATTATGTTCCTAATCCGCGTCCACTCCTGGAAAACTGTGCGAATTAATGATGCTCTCAATAAGCTGTGCTAAGCCCTAATATTGTCCAACTGACATCTCTCTGTGTCTCTGGAATTTTCTAAGCATGCCTACGCCTGTTGTGGTGTTTGAGTCGAGTGCTTGTTGTGAATCATCATTGTCTCCAGCATAATTCTATCGCTATATCACCGCGGTTATTCCCTGTTCCTAAAATGTAGCCTCCTATCTCATTACCATCTCTTCCTTCGCGTACCGCATTTCCTTTTACTTTATAATGTTTACTTCCATTAGCACCTGAGATTATTTCCTCTAATTTATCGTAGATCCTATCGACGTCTTCCTCCTTATATCATCTAGACGTGGAGAATGACCAATTTCGTTGATGCAGCTTTTACTGACATGAATAACAGTTTAGCTCTCACTAATTCCTACCTTTTGGTTAGTTAATATTGCCATCCCTAGGTGGATCTCTCTGACATTGCTGTATATTACTCTATTACAATTAATAAAGTAATCCCCGCTATCATTCCATTCATTACGAACATCGCTAAAATATCTATATTTCCTCTTCCCATCTTTCGTTGTATATTTTCTAATTCCCCTCTCCTCATCATCGTCCCAATATTCCAAATTCCTCTACTAACCAGTTAGATTCTCATCTCAGTCTTTTGCTCTACTGATTTCGCTTTTGCTTTTCAGGGATTTCTTGAGATGACGACCGCAGAAACCTTGCTCCTCCGGCTGCCGGGCACGAACGATTGGACAGAGTCCCGTAGTAGCCAGGACGTATTGTGTTTATTGTGCCCAGCTTCTTGGAAAAAATATTAAAGGTGGTTACCGGGAATGGTGGATTTAATGTAACACCATCACTCAAAATTCCATCCCACTGGGGTCAGACGCCTTTGCAGCCTCCTTAATGAGGAACAGACGCTCCGGGGACTACCTATCATCAGGCTGCTACCCTTCGACCTATCTGGCATCGGTGCTATCTGACGGGAACAATAATAATTGCTCCCATCAGCCCAGCTATAGGGGTCATCAGAGCGTACCAAGACCTTCCACAACATCAAGGTTGCAGGTCATAGAGGGGGCATTTGGTAATATAGTTTATAAAAAGTAAATAAAATGTGAGACTTAAAAACTCTATGTGCACTGATACGCTTAGAGAATCTAAACAAAATGAACAAATCTTTCTGCAAGCAGAAGCATTTATTTACTATGCCTGTGTACCGCCTTAATGTACATCGAGTAGAATATAGAAATAAAAACTTTTCCCGGAACCAAGTAGTAATTTATTTTCTCAAAAGAGATATTTTCAATCCTCTTTAACCCTTTTGGTAATGCTTTTTAGAATTTTAATTTAAATATAACACCTAAAATAGGGCAATTAAATCCCCTAAATCCTTATTTCGGCAGATTCATCGTGCTGGAGTGATGCCCAATTCCCATTATTCTCTCCATTTAAAACATCCCATTAGCCTATTTCATTAATTTTCTTACCCTCTAATACACTCATATTTTTGCGAAATTCAGTGAATACCCTACAGGATCCATTCTCCTCTTTTTAACATATTCAATACGTAAATTTCTAATCCCACGCGTAGTCCTCTAAAATTCCCGACATCACTTCAACTGGTCGGTGGTATTACGGGCACGTTCCTCCTCCTCAATGTACATTTTTCAAACTTCACGCGCCCATATCCCCCTAAAAGTTCCTCCGTTGTAACACCAAGGTGTGACGGGTGGACCCCACCGAGCCGTGCATGAATCGTTATAGCAGAAATCCAAGCTTCAGAGAAATTGAGCGTTCTTCACCATTTTATGCCCCTTGTTCTAGTGTACCGCTGTGAAAGGAAGATATCATACCTGGCCATTAGCACCTCTTTTATTTCAATTTATCATGAATACGCGAAACATATACCTTCATACTATTTTCTTGCTATTTATTAAGGCTTCCGCAAGAAAAACATAACATCATATTTGTCGTCATCCTCTGGCTTTTCTCTTTAGAAATGATATTAGCGTCTGTCCTAAATCCTAAATTTGAGTTGCTCCTCTCATGGCTCAATCAATTTGCTGTCCACTCCCAAAAACGTTGATGCGTACATAGATTCTTGGGTCTTCTCCTCGTAAGTTATAATTACCTCAAGAATTATTTTGAAAAGACTTTCACAAAAAGAATTATTTTATTCTTCTACTACTGACAAAAATAATATTGATAAAAGAATTGAAACAAATATATAATGTCATGGAATACGATTATATACCAACTGAGGCTAACATTCAAATTCATTCTTAGAATCTCTAGTTATTTACAGTATTGAAGTTTTATAGGTAAAAATTGCTGGTAAATTTATTCATAAATCAATTAACCTTAAATGAAATGGTATCCTTAAAAATAATGTGAATATTCATGGAACATTTGCAGTTTAATTAAAGAAGATTTTGGACAACCTGAAAATTCTTCGGCATTGAAACCACGATGAAAGAAAATGTGATTTATTAAATATCCAAATTGAAACTAAACTATTTTCTTTATTTCACCCAATTGATGTTAATAAGCTTGAAATAACTTTCAAGTTTTTAACTTTGAAACCATATAATGCTTTTAAAAGCTAAATAATTTTACGTACTTGAGTGTGGAGAAAACTTGATTTGAAAAATACTACGAGATAAGAAATATATACTCGTATTATTAAATATAGATTAGTATGAAATATGCCATTATGTACGTATAACCTCATCCATTACATTACATTTGAATATCCAACGTATTTTATGTAATAGAAGCGTTGTCTCTCATAGAAAATGGATTATTTTTTATGTATAACTGCCTTGAGATTTTTTAAACGACGGGAAGTTATAGATAATCCATATGTTCATTGATGATGAAATACTCATCGACTAAGTTTCCGTATCCTTTTTCCCAGGGAAATAATTAAGCCTGTCACTGGGTCTTAAATTTATTTTGCTCTATTTCGATATTTTACTGGCTGTCGAAAACCAAACCGCAAGCAAGCCCAATGTCTCAAAACCTCCCTGGCCATTACTCAACTCCCACACGCACGCCCAATTATCTACATTTGGTGGCTCCTCGCAAGTTAAATATTCTAACATGAAAACGAAGGTGATTACCTTGGGAATACCTGCGTCCCCCTACATTCTCGCTAAATTGTCTGAGAGTTTAGTATAAATTACGTTACTGCATGCGTTCTCACAGGGAGAAAATAGCAGCTTTTGGGCGTGGTGAGTTCTGAGCGTGTTTTGGTAACGGGATGGCGAGAGTTAGCAAGGGAGTGAGGTGGGATGATTAGAAAAGAAAACACACGGAGTTGATAAATTTGTTCGTGTAAGGATTAGAGCAAACAAAAACCCTAAAAGAGGGTTTGAGTGGGAAGTCCCCTTAGCAAGAAAGACGAGCTGGATTGAAAAAATAAAGTGAAACTATTTGTCTTTCACCGATCGTTTCCTATCAGAACAATTCATTGTATATGCTCTGTTTTTATTTACTTTTCCCCACGGTTGATATTATTTCCATTTTTTGTTCATTTCTTCGCTAAAAAAATCTTATTCACCATCATATTCAGATATTTCAGGGTTTGAGTAAATATTCTCCACATTTTAATTATTTTTCTGATAATTGGTACATATTTAGCTAACTGCTGCAGTATGATCTGTATGACTATAACATTTTGAATAGTAAAGTTTGTAAGACAAAACTTCTCTACGAATAGAAGTCGTACGGTTCGAAGCTATCGGAGAAAGGAAATTATTACATTCTATAAAGTTTTTGGTGAGGCCGTTTTCCAGTCTTTTTTTTACAAATTTCAGCTTTGAATAAGTGTTTGAGTAAGGAGCAAGGAAATATGATGTATCCTTATTCCGACATGCATTTATTTTGACAAGTTTGCTTTTCATTACCGCAAAGCAAGATTTATCTCCTCTTATAAAAAACCTCTTGGAAGAACTTACGTTGCAAGCATTTTCATATCTATGGAAGGCTTTCCTTGTGCAAGAAATGTTTCTCAGCCAACGCGATCCCAAGAAATTGGAATTCCAATTAAACCCAATCGTTATAGTTATTTGAAAACCCCTCACTCTAAGATTTGAGATTTTATATTTTGGAGTTATTTGCATTTTTTCCGATTTATACGCTAGTAACTAGTGAAAGGATTAATCTGATTTATTAAAGAGAGAGCGCCATGTGCTTCTAAAGGACTAAGACCTTTCATAAAAACCGAACAAAAAAATAAATTAGGGGATACAAAATGACTGTGTCTTAAACACATCTCAGTTTATACTTCAAATTTATTTTTCATTTTTCAAATTGAATCCCAGGTTCAGTCCCTCAAATTAAATTTAACGCCTAATAATATATATTTCAGAAATAGATATTGTCTGAAATAACCCTCTGAATACTGATTTCATTTTTCTCCTTATCATACACTGTAAGTTCAATAATTAGAACAATACGAAATTAATAGTTGCATAATTATGAAGGTAGATTTTAGAACATTTAACTTGCACTTTTGTTTTTTCTACTGTCCTGTCCTTGCGCCCTTATGATAAGCCTTTGGGTTGCTCTCAGGTTTCCCAGGGTTCCGAACCGCCACAGTTGAAGCAACATCCATATCTAAGGCGGGACTCGAAGCCGCGACATTGGGGTAAGGACCCTACGGACTTCTTCGATGAATTAAGCATTCTTGTTAAAAACAATAATGCGTTATTTACTCATCACAGTTCAAAAATTATCGAAACACTTTTTAAACGTAAAGACATTTAACGGGGGTTCATACCTACATTTAAGTGTCTTCAAACTCATAATGCTCATTAAAAATCATCCTATTGATAGAACCTATATAATGTTTGTTGATTGAAGTTCTGCAGCTAACATTTAGTACCGGGAGTTTTTCTTCACATGAATGAAAATCTGCACAGCGACATCTTTTCTTGCTAGATATTTCCGAAGTTGAAATGGCGTCGGTTTAATTTCCCCACACACCCGCTCCTTGTCCTTCTTTTACCGGCACACCTAGCCCTCCCGATTGCGCGTCAAACAACAACCTGCAGCGTCGTCGTTGAACATATTTCATGAATGACTCTCCTCCATTCATCATCCGCGTATTCGATCAAAATCAAGGGCGTCCCGACCCGAAGTCGGCCCCCACTCCACCCACTGCTCAATTTTCTTCCACTCCCAGATCTCAACGCCCACGCACACGCGGGTTAACCGTCCCGTCTTGGAGCGATTTATCGATCGGGGCAGCCACTCGAAAAATGTCGGCGAACTCCCCGATATTTCGGGCCCTCGCGTCGTCATGGTCGGACGGAGGAGGGAGGGCTACCGAAGCCGACGCCGCCGCCACAAGGCCCGCCTCCCTGGGTGGGCGTCCGCGGAGGAGTCGTCACGGAAGCCCTAGATCACGCGGAGAGCAAAGTGGGGAGGATACTGGGCGATGGGGGGAGTGGACAGGCAAAACGGTAGCGCGGCGGAAGGAGGGCGGATGGCCACCGGGTGAGAGCAGAAGAGAGGGGGTGAGGAGTAGGTAGATGAATGGCTGGTGTTTGTACGCGAGTGTGTGTGTAGTGTGCTATAGGGAACGGGGGGAGAGGGAACTTGAGGGGTGTGGGACTTAGGATGGGGGGTGGGGGAGATGGAGTATTTCCGTGGGAATCTCTTCCTAAAGCCGCATGGGTGAGGCTCCCGACTCTTTAAGAAGAATAGAAGCGGGAAGGTAAACAAATGGGAGCGGAAAGGTGGGCACGCCCCAGAGGGTTAAAGGGTTGGCGGCGTGGGGAGGTAGAATGAGGGGGAAGGGCTGCGTAATGGGAGGAGAAGCGCTCAACGGTGGGAGCTCTCTCTATATCTCTCCGAAGGGAAGGACGCCCCTGCGGAGCGAGTGGGAGGTTACGAGGCGGCTAAAACGTTTGGATGGAGGGGAGAGGGGAGGTAAGTCGTGGAAATGTACCTCATTGGGACAAAATTGGTCTTTCCAGAAAGCTCCTCATTGCCTTGTCGGGTGATTTTGCGGGACAGGTATGATAAACAATGTCCAATGTGAATGATAGAGGGGCCGCGGAGCGTGACAGCGCTGAAAAAAGGTCTGGTGATGCCTCTGTAGTGGGTGTGTCCCCTCTCTCTATGCAAGCGATTACTCCGAACTTTTGAGTTGCGGGTCCGTCAGCAGAGTAACCACCATGCTACATGGTATGTACTCGGAGCATCTCGTGGAAAGTTGGCGCATTTCAAAGGAGCGGGATGGATTGTTGTGCCTACTATTTCGAGATTCTAGTACCGATTGTCGAATAATGAACGGTGGTAGAAGACTATTATGGGCCTCATAGAAATATATTATGAACCCTGACCTACACCAAAGCCAAACTGCTGGGTTTTATTAACTGATAAAACTTAATAAAAATATAAGTAACCAAAAATAAGTAGGTTCACAACTGGCGCGAATAGAAGCCAATAATTTGGAAATTAGCGCTGATAGAAGGAGGTTTCTCGGAGTAGTTACGGATGTGTTGTACCCAACAGGCAATTGGAAACTTCATAGATTGAGTCATGAGAAACCCAAAATCCCATGAAGTCCTTTATTTTCTTTGTGCGAATCTCTAGCCAATTTTTTATATTACCTCATGTTTTGTCATACCCGCTCTCTAATAGTTTGCTAACAGCAGCATAAATTGTTTCCTTGATCTTTATGGATAAAATGCAAATGAAGTTTGAATTTACCCGGAGTAATATTTTTTTTAATTCTTAAGCGATGTCATAGTGATGAGGAGTAGAGTAATTTGATATGCATGTATTTGAAATCCACATGCTTTATCTTAGTAGGGATATACCTGTATATTGAATAACTGAATGCTAATTTAATGAAAAACACGAAGTTGAGCCAGAAATAATTGAATAAGGTAAAAAAACTGAATGGTATTTGGCACCGCCAAATTTTGTCAAAATTTTCCATTCCATTTATCTTGCATAGGACCGACGCAAAATGACTCGTTGGTAGTTCAAACTAGTAAAAGTTATATCTGAAACTACAGAAATTACAGTCGTAATTACTGTACTATTGATTTTTAAAATATCCTTAAAATTAAAGTTACCTGAATTAAAATAAATTACTACGGCTTTCTAGAGGAGTAATTTATTTTTAATGACACGGTAAAATTTCTACAACTAGTTTGCTCATGAAAATGCTCTTTCTCTATCGACCCCCGTCTAAACATGACTTGCTCGAGAATTTAAATTAAATGCAGTTATTTTCCTTTACGTTCTAAATCTTTGGGCCCATGATTCCACGAGGCCTTCATCTTGTCAACCAACAACGCCCTTTAGTTATGTCTGTCCCTTTTCATCTGTCTCAACATCACTTGAGCAGCATTTTTGTCTGCAGCAAAATCACAAAAATGTTTCTTTCCTGTCCAATTTTAGCCAATCCACTCAGCGAAGGGATGTATTTCTATGATCTAAAGTAATTCCAGTGTCAGTAGGTCGATTCTCAAACACGTTTCAGGGCGTTTTTAATGAATATTATTATCACTGCCGGGTTGTTTTTTTTGTTCTCCTTATAGTTTGTTGTCAGGCTCGACTCAATTCACCTACGAAAATTTCTCCTCGTTTAAATCTATACATTCACAAATTGGATATTCCTCCAAATTTTAGGCAAATTACCCTTTGCTACCGTTTTATTACCGAACCATTTCCTGAAGTCCTGGAAAGGGATGTTAATTAAGTATTAACAATTATGCTATTTTTTCTATATATTCTCTCCACTAAGTGCTTTAACTTTTCAACTAATCAGCTATGAGGCAATAGGAGCCCGCATCCTCATGTTCATTTTTCTTATGGCAATTACCTACAACATTCATTTCGTTTCCTTATTTTTCCAACATAGATGAATTAAATCTTGCTAAAAACGGTCACTCCTTTAATCCTGCCCGTGATTTATTTATGTATGTATTCAAGGGATTCAGTTTCGGCCGCGTCATGCATTGAGCCGCAAAAGTCATATGTTACCATTGCATATGATTCAATTTAGCTACTATGGCGCATAACCATTTACCATTCATATGCGAACATATGTTTACAAAAGTAAGCATGATTTTTTATATATTCTTTATCATAATATATTGTTTCGTATTATTTTCTATTGATGAATTATTTTAAGCTGAATATAAAATACAATATTCGTAAAGAAATCATCAAATGCAAATTAAAATCGAAAAAACTGTGAATTCGTGTAAACTATCTCGAACCTGGCACGAACTACTCGAAGCTACTTGACCAAAAGGTGACTGAGTAATTTCAGAATATTTTAGAATGAGTAAATACGAGTGTGGAGTGTAATACTTCAATAAACAACACAGTTGCAGGCGTAACATGGTGGAAATCCTTCATTATGAAAGAAGACACTTTTCCGCATAGAGTATCTTTATAGCAACTCAGTTTACTATGTAACGCTGTACCGAAACCTGGATCGTAATAAAAATACTCCACGTTGAAAAGCAAATTGTCTTCTTTCATCATCTATAGTAAACGTATTTTCTCCCACCTGGTCCTTAGCCACTTGAAATTTTACTATATACTTCCATATGCTACTTTCAGAAAAGCTCAAGGTATCTGGATTATGGGGAAATTTGAAGTTGGTTCGCTTTCGTCGGCATTAGTGGATCATTGATGTAAAATGTGTCACACTTAGGTGTTCAGGATATCTTAGAGGCTTAAAAATGCTCAGATTCTGTCATTTTATTTTATATGAAATGAATTCGAAATGAAATCACCCGTTTCTAAACTTTTAGAGCTTAAAGAAAATACCAGCATAGATCGAAAGTTGCCAGAATGAACTTTTAAAAGACATGCTTACCATGAGAGCTTACAATACATTAAGTATGCATTTTGAATCATCTGTATCCCGCAGTGTCGTCATGTATAATTCTTGAGACTTTGTACGGTGGGACCATCAGGCTCAAGCAATAACTTCTCTCCAAATAAATTGCGATAGTTGCCCACTGATGACTATGCATTGGAAAACTTGTCAAGTGAAAATTATTATATTTATATTACTGTTTAAATTTGAGTTTTCAACGTCCATTATAGAGGAGTATTTTTTGGAGATATTACTTAAGGTCTAATTTGATATGATTAGTCGTCCTGTAGTACTATACCAATCCCTTCAATTTCTGCTGGCAAAATATCTATTCTATTTTAAATCTTCTGCTTTACGAGTACATTGAGAAACTGTGAATGCTTATTATTGGCAGTTTGCTGTTTTCAACATTAAGGAAAATCGATACCTCAAGAAGAAAGGATACGATTGGGAAACGTAGGAAGATTGGATGGAAATATTGCTATCAAATGGCAGTTAACAGGGAATAAATGGTCCACCAACCAAAAACGGGAACAATAATATACAATCAATGCATAATACACACAATACAAAAGCTGAGAAAAAGCATACAAACCTCTGAAAACTAGTGTATCCACCTGAATCCGAACCTTATCTTATAAGACCTATAAATTTAGCTACCACACCAATGCGATTGACGATTTCACTTCCAAGTTAGCAATTTAATCTCCTAAGGGGATTAGTGCAGTAATGCCCTCGATTCGCGGACGCAGAAAGAGGGAATTAAAACCCCATTACCCGTTAATTCCCACTTCTTTCACCCCATCGCGCTCGTGATCACCGGCACGGAGTGATCGTGGGCAAAATTATTTCCACGGAGTGAGGAACCCGGCGGTAACGAGGCTTTGAGAGATGTGCATCGAACAAACACGAGTAACGGTATTTCACCTCACTGACAATTTAAATAAGACATCCACCTCCTCCATCGGAGGTCGCCCCAGAAATCTCTGCATGGTGCCTCCTCCTCCTCCAACATAGTCTCGCTAATAACAGCCATATATTTCACCCCCTCCTTCTCCCTCCACCGTTCCTTTCCCGCTCCTCCTCCACCCACCCTCCCCATCCAACACTCATTCTTCCAAGCCCCTCCTCCTCTGGATCCCTTTGCCTCCCTTACCTTTTGTTGCGTGCCGCCAGAAATCCCCTCCCCCTCACCGCCTCCCTCTCTATTCCCTCAGCCCACGTCGACGGTCGACGACTCCTCATATGTGGACTCCCTCGGGATTCCTCCAAAACCTTCTGCGCGGTCATCTCGGGGGAATCGAAGGTGTTATGGCTTCCATTTGAATCTCAGTCCACCCCCAATTCACCCCCTTCCTTCCCCCGCCCATTCAACCCATTCCAGAACCACCGTTTTATATATGCTTATATTTATGTGACCATCCGTCCTGATTGAGGGTAAGTTAGCGGGTGACTTTCCGGTACCCTCGATGAGGTGGTAGTGCCCTGAGATATATGCTTCAGTGTGGGCTTCCTTCGGTGTAATTGATGGTCCAAATAGCGTTATTTTCTCATATTAAATGTGATGCCAAAGGATTTCAGTATCGTAAACTGTCTTTTTTCTTGTTCGGCTCAGCGTACCTTATTGGTGATTTATTCTCCTGGATTTTGAACGCGTTATTCCTTTTCTGACTCCTTAAACTCGCCTGGATTTGTGTAACCAATAGATAATATTTTAGCTCCTTCCCTTCACAAAATGGCCATAAATAAGTTAGTAGGTGTATAAATAATCGATCAGTAAATAATATAATGACGGCAAGGAATCCCTGTGCTTGCTGAAGACTAAGAAGTTGATTTCTATGGAGTGTAAATTTCAAATTAATAATTTAACAAAAAAAGAAATTCGTGTTTTATACTAACGTCCTCATCGTAGTATGACAGTAACAAATTGTTGTACAAAACATGAAACGCCAAATGTAGAGTATGTATCACTCTTGTTATGTTTTGTTGATATATGATGTGGATAACGTTCATAATTTAACGATGTTTTCTGTAAAATATTTACAAAATGTAGGTATGTTTTCCAACATTAAATACATGCTAAATTTTTGAGACCCATGAAGGCCATTATTTGGGACTTCAAAGACAAAACGTATTTCCCTCCGCGGTGACTTAGCGGAGGAAAGTTGGAATAATGATAGTAGCTCTACCTTATGTAAGTAGTGTAACTTCAACACTTATTTCTAGTAAAGAGGCAGTATTATCCTATTAATGATAGGATACAAAATATACGAGTACATTGGTACATACATTAGAAAAGACAATGTTTGTCAAGTACGTCAATATATATGGATGGTGTTTTAACTCCTGACCTTCACAAATCTGATTACAAGGCTATATCTGAATAGCATGCCATGCTGCTCATATCATTATGCTGATGAATCATGATAAATGATCAAATATAGAATCATTTGTAATTATTGCACGTGAAGAAGAAGGAGTCAAGCAGAATGGACACCCTGATTTGACAGATGAATAGTAAATAAACGAACCAGGATGATTAAAAAGAATTTTTATATCTGATTTTATTTCCAATATCATTTTTTTTATTAGTTTTTGAAAATTATTTCATCCAGGTGACAACCTTGGGGAGCGATGCAAATGTTGAGTCGTTCTGATAGGTTTTCGAAAACTCTTCTCAGCATATCTTGCATTATTCAAGCGATGAAATCTGTAATTGTCTCCTTAAGCACTTCCACGGTACTTGGTCGAACTTTGCAAACTTCAGTTTTTATATATCCAACAAGAAAAAATCATATGTACTTAAATCTGGGGAGCCAGGGGGCCATGGAACATACCCTTTAAGGAGATTAGGTGGCCAGGAAATTGGTCTTGCAGGATTTTGCGTGAACGAGGTATGAAGCGTGGCACTACCCTGTTGAAATCAAAAGGCTGTTGTGTCATATTTTTCACCATAACCTTCCATTTTGAAGAGTAAAAAGTCCATCAGCATCACACAATAGCGCACAGAGTTCACAGTAATAGTTGAACCACGAGACTCAAAAAGGAAGGCCTAATAATACCTATGGAGGACACAGTGCACCAAACTGTCACTTTGGGGCTATGAAGAGGTCTTGGGTGAAACTCACGAGGGTTGTCAGTCACCCAGTAACGAAAGTTTTGCTTATTCACTCAGCCGGAGAGGTGAAAATGCGCTTCATCGCTAGACAAAAGAATGGAGTTAGGTTTCACAGAGGTTAGGATTGCATTACAAGCATGTGTATGGTGCACCCAGTCTCCTGAACTCAATTCTTAAACAGCCATCATCATGTAGGGGTGTAAGTGAAGGTCAGAGTGTAAAATTCGCCTTATATTCCCTATATTCTAATTATTCGCCTTCGCGGGCGATATTTCAAGAGCAGCAGCATGTTTCGGCGCAGAGAGCGATGGAGACGGTTCAATGGACGCTCTCACTGCCACGATTTTTCAGGTGTTCGCACACTTTTAGGTCGCCCAGCTGGTTTTCTAGGATGTGTATATCCTGTAGCTCGTACAATAGTAACCTATTTCCTAGTGGTTTTAGTATCAGGACCCCTGTCATGACGTTTTTAAAGAACGTTTTAACGGAAAATCCTCGATACTCACCAGACCACTACTTGGTAATTACTAAAAATGATATCATTCCCCAGCTAACGTCATACTCTTATTTCGCTAATTAACCTGGGCGATCTTCAGTGATTTTTTTTAAACTAGGGAGTCCATTTTGCTTCAACCTATATATATATATATATATATATATATATATATATATATATATATATATATATATATATATATATATATATATACACATATATATATACATATATATATATATATATATATATATATTCTTTATTTCTTTAGAGTGAGAATGTTTTTAGAATTGGTTGTTGAAAAGACGAAACTCGGTTTTATGATTGTCGGCAGGAAAAAACAATTTTAGCATATTTTAGCGTAAAAAATGGCCGCCGGGATTACCTTCTTACCAAGTATTACTGGAGATTGATGTCCTAAATTTAATAAGTAAGATTCTCAGTTTTAATTAGGCTTGATTACAGTGCAAATTCTCTGGAGCCGTAGTCAGGGCATCCAAATACATGTTAATTTATCGTGAAACGTAAAAAGCGGATGAAGTGTTCTGCACGAAACACAAGTTTATTATAAAAACGTTCTGACAGTATACTCCAGGATGTGAAGCGTGGCCACGCCTTTAAAGGAATGAGTCGAAACAACCTGCTGATACAGAAATTTCTAAGGAAGAGTTCAAGTTGGGCTGTCCAACTCGATCCGTGTATGGAAATTTAGTCATGCCCTTTGTGTGCTGGGTGCCGCTTGATGGATGCTCGTCACCATTAAGTAATTTGATCTTGTCCTTCACTTAGATGAACGCGGCCGTATTAGGGTGTTATCTGGAAAAATTTTTTTAAAGTATTTAAATTTTATATTGATGCTATCCAAGACAGAATCCGGTCGCGTGTCCTATTAGGCAGTGGGATTAAATTTCTTCAACACCCGGCCTAGCGAAATTCAAACATGTTTATGTAAACCGTTGTTTTGAGTCTCTTCTTATCCAAATAAAAACTACCGGAACGGACGTTTCCTCAATGGCATTATGTAGAATAATGGTACTCCCGAAAAATATTGAGTTAATAATTGCATCAATCCAACTAGGTATTCGTGTGGTTACTAATATTTTGGCCTCTCGGTCATCATTGACAGACGCATTAGATGATTTTAAAAACATTTGGAAATGTAAACGAAATATATTTGAAAAGCATATGAAGTCCCACTTTACATTTGTATATGCTTATATATATATATATATATATATATATATATATATATATATATATATATATATATATTTATATATTTATATATATATATATATATATATATATATATATATATATATATACACACATATATACATACGAGCGTGCAATCTGGGGGGCATGAAGCGGGCTATAGCCCCGCTAGGTGCCAGTTGCCTGAGACCCAATGAGCCGTCTGTGCTTGGCGGATCGTCGAGCTGTTCGTATGGTGCTAGTTATGTTAGTTTCTGTTATCCTTGTGTTTACTGTTCGTCGAAAATGGAAATTGACGAAATGACGGAGCTACGAACCAACAAAAATTTTTTGGTGAAGTGCGGTAAAAATTATCAATAAATTACTGAAATAGTGACAGCTGTTTACGGTGATAATACTCGGAAGAAAACATCCGTTTTCAAGCGGATTCGAATATATATATATATATGTTATGTATTTTTTTTTTTTTTTTTTAAGGTAATCTACCGGTTAAGGTAGGTTTTTGGATGGACACAACTACCAAACAAATATTTTATTTCTCCTAACAAAACACAATATCCATCATCCTACTCTATATCAGGTCCCTCTTCATCTCCGCGTACTTTCTTCCTCCCTTCATCCCGTCCAACATCCCTATCCTGTTCCTTCCCTTTCCTCTTTTGCCCAACATTCTACCCTCCATCACAGTCTTCAACATCCCACTGCCGGTCATCACCCCCTTCATCCACTTTTCCTGCCTCCATAGGATTTCTCCCAACAAACCCCTCTCTTCGCCCACCATACCAAGTACTTCCTCATTTGTTTTCTTCTCTGTCCATTTCACCTTCTCCATTCTTCTCCACACCCACATTTCAAAAGCCTCCAATCTACGTCTATCCTCCTGCTTCAATGACCACGTTTCCGCGCCGTACATAGCTACGCTCCATATCAAAGTTTTTACGAGTCTTTTCTTAACATCCTTACTCAAAGTCCCCGTCATCAACTCCCTCCTCCTTGTGAAAGCCTCTTTGCCTAGCGCAATTCTTCTCCTTACGTCCCTACTACTTTGACCGTGTTGGTCCAAAACACTACCGAGATACGTAAACTGTTCTACCTGCTCTAGTTTTTGCCCTCCTATTTTAATGTTAAGCTTGCCCTTTTTCTTTCTAGAAAATCGCATAACCTTTGTTTTCTTAATATTGATTCTCATCCCATACCTGTCGCACTGAATTTCCAATTCACTCAGCAATGCTTGCAGCCCCTTGGCTGACTGACAAACTAAAGCTTGGTCATCAGCAAACCTAACTGATTTTACGAATCCCCCGCCCACTTTCATTCCTACCTCGAGTTTTTCCCATGCCTCTTTGATCATTTCCTCTGCATACAGGTTGAACAGCAACGGTGATAATGGGCAACCCTGCCTTACACCCCTTCCTATCACTGCCCATCCTGACTCCCCGTTTCCCACCCGCACCTGAGCAGTCTGAGACATGTACAGGTTGCGGATTAGCCTCCTTTCCCTCCAATCTATTCCTATTTTCTGCAGAATACTCATTAGTTTTTCCCAATTCACTCTATCAAACGCTTTTTCGAAATCTACGAAACAGGCAAATACCTCCTGGTTGTGTTCTATATTCCTCTCGATTAATAATCTCATTACTGCAATGGCATCACGCGTACCTCTCCCCTTCCTAAACCCAAACTGATCATCCCCTAAGTAATCATTTGCCCTACTCTCTATCCTTTTGTTTATGATCCTGAGAACAACTTTAGCTGCGTGGGATATCAAACTAATTGTCCTATAGTCCTCACATGACGTGGCCTTTACCTTTTTCGGAATCGGAACTAAAACTGCTCTCACAAAGTCTTCCGGCCAGATTCCCTCCTCATAAATGCTACGGATCAGCCCATATAGCCTCTTCCTCCCACATTTCCCTAAGCATTTTAAAAGTTCCACGGGAATGTTATCTACCCCCAGGGCCTTATTTAGTTTCATCTCCCTTAATGCCCTTTCTATCTCATTGTCTAGTATGCCTGGACCTAAGCTGTCTTCCTCTACGTCATTTTCTTTTTCAATGTCTAACTTTGTTGGTCTGAGTTCTTTACTATACAGTTCTTCTATGTACTCCTTCCATCTCTCTAGGATCTTTCCTGCGTCAACTATTACCTTACCCGCCTTATCTCTAACTGTTAGCATAGCTCTTCCTTTCTTACTTCCCGATAACGATTTAACTTTGCTGTACAGCGCACCGATTTCACCCTTCCTCTGCAGACTTTCCATATCATCGCACTGCGTCTTCCACCATGCGTCTTTTGCCTTATTTGTTGCCCGCCTCAATTTATTGTTCAATTCTTTGTACTTCATTTTGCCTAATTCTGTATTTATATTCTTCCATTTTCGCCGCTCATCCATCTTTGTAATCATCTCATCCGTGATCCATGGTTTCCTAGTCCTTTTAGCGTTAACGGTTCCAATAGTGTCTTTTGCGGCTTTAGACAACCCTTTCTTGATCATTTCCCATTTTTCTTCGATAGTACTAAGCCCCATGCCATCCTCCATGATTTCCTCTACCGCCTGTTTGTATTCCTTCCTTTTCAACCCATTTAATGCTTCTACATTCCATTTTCTAACTCGCCGCCCCTGCCTTATCTTTTTGAAACGTACGCTACATTTCATAATAACTAAATTGTGGTCTGAGTCCGCATCCGCCCCCGGGAAGCTGTGGGAATTTATCAGACTGTTCCTAAACCTGTGTCTAACCAGGATATAATCTAGCTGATATCTTCCTGAGTCACCTGGCATTTTCCATGTATACCTGCGTCTTTTGTGGTGTCTAAACCAAGTGTTGGTGATGACTAACCCCTGTCTCCTGCAGAACTCAACTGCTTTCTCCCCGCGGTCATTCCTCGTGCCTAAACCGTAGTCGCCCACCTCATCACCATCTCTTCCTTCGCCTACCGTCGCATTCCAATCCCCCATCACTATCAAATGTTTCCCTGCAGGAACACACGCGATCATGTCCTCTAACTGATCGTATATCCTATCGACCTCTTCTTCCTTATGGTTGCTCGGTGGCATGTATACCTGAATAATAACTAAGTTCGTCGGTTCTGCTTTTATCTCCACTAGTAGTATTCTATCCGTTACCTGCTCTATGTTGACTACGCTTCTTCCTACCTCTTCATTTAATACTATGGCAACCCCTCGTTGGCTCTCGTCCCCACCGCTGTATATTATTCTATACTTATCACTCCAGTAATCCCCGCTATCTTTCCATCTCACCTCGCATAGACCTAAAATATCTATATTTCCCCTTTCCATCTCTCGCTTAACATTCTCCAATTTCCCTGTCCTCATCATTGTCCTAACATTCCACGTTCCTATTCTAACTAATTTGGTCTTCTTCTCCTGCGTCTTCTGTCCTGCTGCTGCTGGTTTTCCCCTGCAAGGGTTTCGTGGGATGACGACCGCGGAAGCCTTGCCTCCCCCGCTGCCGGGCACGACACACGGCCGATTGGGCCGAGCCCCGTGGTTGCCAGGACTCAAAATATCTCTATTGTCCATCATATTTTTCTAGGGAATGATAATTGAGGTGGTTTCCCGTTGCCTTCCTCAATAGTGTTTTTAACGTGACACCATCACTTACTGGCCGCCCCACTGGGGTCAGACGCCATTGCAGCCGCCTCACTGAGGAACAGACGCTGCGTGGACTACCTTTCGTCTGGCTCCTAACCTTCGATCTATCTGGCATGGGTGACCCTACCAGGAGCAATTTTTATTACTCCTGCCAGCACAGCTCTAGGGGTCATCGGAACGCACAAGCCCTTCCACCACGTCAAGGTTGTAGTCCGGGGAGGGATGTTATGTATATATGTGTGTATATATATAGATATATATATATATATATATATATATATATATACATATATATATATATACATATACATATATATATATATATATATATATATATATATATATATATATATATATAATTAAAACATTTATTCAGAGAAACACAGATAAAGAACACGGCCATGACGGTCGTGCCGTCGAAGTGTCAATTAGATATGTGTGTACTTTCTCTGTGTTTCTGTGCATATATTTTTTAATCAAAGTTTTTATATATTTGTGTCGCTGAAGAGCGTTTTTTTTTCAAAGATGAATAAAAAGAGTCAAAGGTGGGGGAAGGGAAGAGGATTGTGAATGTATTTTGTTGAGCCCTGGAGTTTGGCTGGACTGGAGGGCACAGAAATCTTTAAAACCATGATTTCCTACTTTAATTCAGGGAGCGGAATTGGGGTGTAGTGAAACATAAGTGTTTCAGGTTTAACTTTGCGGAATTCCTTCATGATGGTTAAAAAAGAAATGTTATACTTCCACAATAAAGATTTAATATTTCACGACCATGGTTTCGATGCTACGCATCATTATCATGTGATAATGATGCGCAGCATCGAAATCATGGTCATAAAAAGTTAATTCCTTATTGAGGGAGTGTAAAGTTTCGTTTTTACCGTCATCTTGGGGTATACTTCTTGAACGAAAAGAGAGAAGCAGTGATCGGACGGTTTCATGGGAAGCAGAATGCACAAGACTGTGGATGGTGACAAGGGATGCTGATTTGTTTGAAAAGGTGCGGTATTTAATGCGGGTAGAGAGTGAAACTGAAAATTTTCCTATATAAATCGAGGGCAAGAGTTTTAAATGAGAATCCTAGATGACATTTTTGGGGAAGCAGTTAGTGCGGTAGAGGAAATAACACGTGACGTGAAGGTCTGTTGAACTGGTGAGGGTGGGTTGGGAACGAATGTGAGAATATGTCTAATAGTAGGGCAGTTGCAGGGCGATGCTCGAAGGGGAAAGAGACAAGAGAGTGAGGCAAAGGGGTTGGTGGATTTAAAAACATTTTTCAGGTTGGCGGGCAGTTGAAAAAGACAGAATAATTTGTTTACTATAGAGAAGGCGTGATCCCTATTTATTACTATGGGATATAAATATTTTGCTACAAATTAATGTTTATATGCTCCGGGTAAGTAGGAGGTGTATTGATTGGTTGTGGAGTGTGTCGTCCTTTCGGGTCGTGGAGTGAGTAGTGAGGTGAAAGGTGGGAGCAATTTTCATTGCCGAGAAGTTCCGGATGCCAACGTTAAGTAGCGTTTATCGTACGTATGTTATCAAGGAACCTATTTTAACCGAGTTTGTTGTCACTATTTGATGATGGAATATTGTGTATATTGAACCCTATGTTGGAAAGTGAAATGGGTTTGGAGCGTTTGGTGTGATTAATTTGGTGATTTGTGTAATTTTGCGTCATATTTGTATGGAGTCCTCGTTATTTTCCGGCTCTCAGACATTATTTTCTTTTTTATGATGTATATACATACACATAAATTTAATTCTGTAAGTATATATAGGTATATAATTACATAATATATTTATATGTATATGTTTATGTGTATATGTTTATATGTATATGTATTTATTGATGTTTATATGTCTGGCATAGGATTCTATATTTACGTCGCGCATCATCAAATTGAATCCTTCGCTTCATTCACAGTAAAAAATATCAACCAATCGTAAATATTAAGATCCCTTGCCGTTCTTCAGAGAAAGGAATGACTGGTGACTTCTAAAGTGCGGGTAACAAACATCCACTTAAAGCGCGCTTGATGGCGAGATTCCGTTTCTACCGTCACGGGCGAAACAAAAGGAGGGTAGCTGGCTTTCCGGACAAAAGGCGCTCCCAAATTTCCCGACATGACTTTTCGTCCGCTCCCGATCCCCCTTCGAAATACTTACCACGCCCACATACCTACTCCGCCGGGCAGTCTCCCTCAGGGTGGCGTTTTCTTTATCCGTTTAAGTCCCCAGCGTTCTGCTCGGCCACCCTGTCACGACTGGCATATTTTTTTTTCATTTTTGGGCCAATGAAGGCACCTTTCTTCCCCCTCACTTTTTCCTCTCCCCGCATCTCCATTCTCCCGGTTTACCCAGCCCTCCCCCCACCATATTAATTCCATTCTGCCACTTCGCTCCCACTGCTGCTACCTATCTCCTTTCATATCCGCCTAGCACGTGATGCAGATGAAAGACGGCCGCCTCCACGCTAATGAACCACTCTCCTCCGCGCCTCTCCTCCGTCTTCTCCCTCTACCCTCCCCATTTCTCCCTACCCCTCCCCTCCTACATGTCCTCTATTCCTGCCTGTGAGCATCCGAAATCTACGCCTCGTCGTGCCCCCTGGGTCCTCGAAGCGACCGCGCAAGCGTTGCACGGCGATCCGACCGGACGCCAGAGTTCCGATACAGGAATCGATTACACATGCCAAATTTCCCCGATGCGAAAAACCTCTTTAACATACGTGTTCCCACGCTTAGATTAACGAAATATTTCCTTATTCGGCCGTATTAATGAATAATCGGGCTCGGGTAGAGAAACTTGCTCGCCTGAATTCACTCCCTGGAGAACGATTGGGAATGCCTAGGCAGTCTGCGCTTGTCGCTTATCCAAAAGGTCGAAAGCTCGTTCCACAGAGAGCGTGGAAGTGGTGGTGCGATTCAAAGGTTAGAGCTCATTTGCTTGCGGATAATTATATAGATGGCGAAGCATACGTATTGATTACGGTACTATTGCGAATACCTGCGCACGAGAAAAAATGTAACTATGGCTTGAGTTATTTATTGTTGACCGACGATTTTACCAGCTGAATAAAGGCTATTTAAACTTTCACGGGGCTTTGATTGCATCCGTTTTTCCTTCCTTGTTTATTTTCTAATAGAGGTGGTGTAGTCCAGGGTATAGAGCTTTACTGTACTGACTAGTGGTCAACCCCGTGTTATGCCCATGGGCATCCTTAAATCCATGCAATCTTAGTGATTTTTCCTGTGCCAGTCCTTTCTAGAAAACAATGCTGCGCAGGGAAAGGAACTAGTCCTTTGACCCTAATGTGCTAATTTCACACGCCATTGAGCTCAGCACGTAATTAATAGTTGGGCTTCACCCACTCATGTGAAACCAACGTTCGGGTTAATTACCGTATACTGGTTTGTATAATTTCATTACTTCAATGTCCTACGTACGATAGTTCACCGAGTAAATCAAAATGACAATTAATTATCTACATCTATAAACTACCCCGCAAGCTGCGTCAAGGAAGTGTGACTGGGTGTTAGGTCACCTGGCATACGCACCACATCTAATCCAATACTTCCATAAACACATGACACCCCGCGATCCTCTATGCGGGTACGTGGAAGGGGATCCGATACGACAGTGCTTCAGTCATGCAAAATCCGTTACACACATTACAGCTACTGTACTGCAAGTAACTACACCAATATAGTAGCAGTTTTTAGGGGAGGTGACCGACGGATGAGGCCATTTGCGCCGTTAGGGATGGCCAGAAAGAATGAAGGGTGGAGAAAAACCCATCGTCGGCATTTGCCTACTCTTAACGAAAGGGGTCCGAAGCTATACGTCCCATGCGACGTACGGCATACTAACTCACAGTGCCCTCCACAAAGCACCTCAAGTAGGGATCAGGACACCACTGAAAAATATCCGTCGGCACCGGGATTCGAACCCGAAACCTCGGGGTGGGAAGCCAGTAATTTAGCTACCGCACCATCCCTACGCTAGGAACGCAAATAATGAAAAAAGGGCCGCAACTCATGCAACGCAGTCACCAACTTTCAGGTAATATTCCGCTCATAGAGGACATCTGTACCTGATCTGTACCTTTTTTAACTCTATAGTCAGTGTTTTAGAGATGGATCTCATATGATTGCCAAATACTCTTTAGGGGGCCATACTAAGTAAAGATACCAAGTCTTCTTAATTTTCTCATCACCACATTTTACAAGTATACGTTTGACGTATGCCAGCTTCTTTAGGGCATCTCCGCAAATAAAGCCCATGTACTTTCCCTGTGAAATATGAAATGCAATGCACTTATACTATATAGCCTGGTCATTCGAATAACTCCGGTTTCATGTCTGCTCCTATTTTTGTATTTTTTGAGAAGTGCACAACCATACATTTTTTAGTATTTCAATACAAACCCCATTCTGAGCATTTTTTGGAACGTTTTCCAAGTCAATATTTAGTATTTGACGATCTGCGCCTTTTGCTATTTCACTATAAATTTAATTGTCGTCGGCAAACTGTCTTACTTTGCTTTTAATTTTTCAGGTGATATTAATAATATAAATAAGAAAGAGCAAAGGCCGAATAACGCAACCCTGAGAGACACCGGATGTTACTTTAACATAACTAGAGCTTGGGCCATATTTTACTACTTTTTGTTTGCGGTAAGTAAGGAAGGCCTGAACCCAGTTTATTACATTATCCATTATTCCGTACCCTCGCAACTTGTATATCAATTTGATGTTAAGGTTCAGGGTGTAGGTGAAGGGCTTCTCGATAAATTTTTAGAAAATGTGGATATTTTTTAAATTTACTATCGTGGAAGCGATGTGCCTAAAAGTTTTACTTAAGTTAATTAATAACTATGAATGCTTGTTTCCGAAAAATGTAAATTACTTTCGGCCCATCCTAAACAGAACATGTTCGAGTGACTTAGGGCAAATGCCTTGTCCCTTTTTTCGATTCTAATTATTTAGGCTACGGCGTAGCTGTGATGATGCCACACCAAATTCCTTTATCTTAATCACGCCACACCTGAGTGGTCCCTCTACCCGAAGAACATATTTGACCTTCCTTTCTCACCAAATCATCTCTTCTAGAGCTAAAAAGGAGGAACTTCGTAATACAGGACACCGAATAGGCAATAAACTCCTGCCCGTGTTATAACTTAATTTCCAAAAGGAACGACATCTCTGGAAAACTGCTTCATTTTCCCCGTCAATCCTCATTCACTCTCCACTTTAGCTCCAAATTACCACTTTTATCTTATCTTCTCACTTTCCAGTTCCCGGGAAGCTTCATCTCAACCGAATTCCGCGTTCGGCCAGTCATTAATTGTATTCTCTTTCGGCGCGAGATGGCGGGGAACATTTCCCATTGACCGAAACCCCAAGTTTAGTTTTCGAAGTGTAATAAAGGCGATCGGGTGCTTCAGGAAGAAAAATTCCTTCGACCACCACAAGCCGCCCACCTCGTCGTTTCCATTTGGTGAAAAACGGGACGGAAAAAAATATGCATATTAATCCCAAGGAAACCACGACTGTTTTTTTACGCAATATTTTGGGGCATTTTGTATGATGAGATATGGTCTCCCCCAAGCCCATGCGCTTGCCGGAATAAATTTGACGTTAACTATGGGGGAAATAACGGACGGGCGGAAGGTGAGGCGTCGTAACATATTTTCGGGGTAGTAAAAAAGAATGACACGACGTCGTTGTTTCCCGTGTGTGTGTCACGAGTGGGTGGACTTTAAAAAGAGGCATCGTTAGATCGGGAGGGCCCGGTGCCAAGAAACTGAGCGAATGGAATGGAAAGAGAGAGGTAGAAATTAGCAGAGAAAGCTAAAGGTTTTTGTAACCTAATATGACCCACAGCGAAGCGAGCAATGTCTGTCATTTGTTTGGAGTTTTTACGTACATGATTCGTGACAGATCCGTGTGGGGGCCTCTCACTTCACCTTGAGAGTCTTTACTGTACCTTTTTAAAAGCTTCCTTCTTCCGACCTCTGCGATTGCCCCCTCCCGACCCCCTTTTCTTTCTCTCCTTTACGCTTATTTCATCCTTGCGTGCTTCTCCTGCCTGCGAAATATTTCGTCGTTAGACACCTTCTCCTCGATCTCCCTTCCCCTCTTATTCCTTATTTCCCTTTGTTCCCCGCTTGTTCTTTATGCTACGCGCCGTCCTCTGGCCCGGACCATAGGACCTCGAACACACAAGACCCCGGAGAGTATTTTCTTACCTACATGAGCCATATCAAATTCTGCTGAAGGCAACAACGGCGGTGGACCTTTCCTCACCTTGTCCCCTGTGATTTATCCGTCTCATCAACAATTATCTTGTCTTCATTTAGTGTTCTCTATCTCTGCAATAGTAAAGTGCCCATTCCTTTTGTGTGTTCGTATGAGACCCACTCTATCTATCAACTAAATCTTATATCATATAATGAAGTCTCTTTATGGAAATATGTTTACTTTAGTACTCAGGAAATTGAAAAGATTAAAAAAAAACATAACTGCGTTAACAGGGAAATGGGATGAGAAAAAAAGACTCGGAGTAAAGCTATTTACTTTTTGGGTCACATTCTGGTCATTAACTTGAATGGTCCGATAAACGAATATGACTTTCAGGGTCGCAGGTAAGTGTTAACTTTATGATAAAGGTAGTAAGAATGTAATTCTTTGGTACCTCGACGACTGAGGTCATAATGGGGTACAATTAAATCAATAAAATCTTTAACGGTTTCACTAAAGAAAGTTATTTTAGACGGATTAAATTAATTTACCAAAGGTTTAGATGGGATTTTTTAAATGAATAATCTAGCCACTTGTACATTCCTTTCACTTTAGATATCTAATAGGAAACTCACGATTTGGCTATAGGGAAAAAGTATTACCAGCTTTATGATAATAGGCATTATAACATCATCACATAAACGTAACTACAAATGTAGCATGTAAATATGAGTGTTGGAATGAATGTATCCTGTGAGTTATGATTTGGAGAGGTGAAACCAATTAAACCCCTTTTTAAACCTAGTGGACTCAGCTAAACGGGTAGGTTCCTATGTTAAATAAAATTAGTAGACTCTAATTTTTGCTCAGTAAGTGCTTAGAAAGCAGTAAAACCGAGTAAAAGTTATAATGGTCTTAAAAATTGGCCGATTCAAAAATAAATTAAATGATAATATCCCATGAATCACTGTTCAGTCTATGTTTAGGAAAAAATGCGGTCCTCCAGCACAATTATATTAAAATTAAACTTTTGCTTAAAAGTACAGGTATATCTATGATGATTTCAGAGTAGTCTCTCATACAAAGTGTATGCTTCAATGGTAATGGGAAAATATGCTATGTTTTTTTCTGAAAACAAAATCCCTTTTAAATATAGAGCGTAGAGAATCATTCTTTTTGTGAGTTTTTGAAAGATACCCTAATTACTCCAAGTCGCTTTATAAAATATCCCAAGTGTCAAAGTTATCAATCATCTTTCTAGGATGATATCACTCAGCTATAACCTAATATTATGTAAATAACCCTTTATGGTTTACGCCATCAGATATATATGCACTTCAAACATTAAAGTAAGTACATGTTTATACTACATTTATGGAAAAATTGGCCGTTTGTTCCAAAAGTGTGGATTAATTGTCAATTTTGTCCTCACCATAATCCATTTGCTTCTCGCTATAATCCTCCCTATGGCACACGGATTAGAGCAATCCTACTTGTTTTCCAGATAAAAAAATATTCTTCTTGTTCTCCGTAGACTTTTCTGCCTGTTTCTCTTTCAATCTCCATGTCTCTTCTCTTTTTCTCGCACTTTCTTTTACCGAATCATCTTAACATATCTTAAGCGTTTGACCGATACTTCTCTTTCCCTTAGGTATTGTATCACTTTTAATCCGTACTATTCCCTTATAATCGTATTGCATATTCTTTACACTCCCATTCACTTTCATTTTGCATAACTTTTTAATGTTCTCATTTATAAAATTGCATTGTTTTCTTTTTCCTGCTAATTATATTTCAGGTCTTATATATTATATTTTCCATACTGTCCGGTTTCTTCCGCTTTTCCAACTGCTCGTTTCTCCCCACTTTCATTAGGTGTTCATTCATTTCGCCATTCACGTTCTCATGTCCAGTTTTAAGTACCCTAAGTATTTCATTTTCATCAATAGCTTTATAAAATCGCTGTTGTAGTTTTTATCAGATCGGCGCCCTTAGTGCTACAGTTGTCTTCATTTTCCCATGTGCTATGTCCGAGTGAGAGGTTCCCCCTGGAGTGTAAAGAAAACAAGTCTTATCGGCTTAGTAATAGCTTGTGACCTCCATACTCTTCAGCATGGTAGCAGGTGCATTAAACCTCCGCACTTCGTCCCTGTGATCCGTGATTGTTCCATGCCCAATACACATCAAAATACACTACGTACTTAATTCCCTTCATCAAATCCATTTTGACAATTTTTTAATGCTGAAAGTGATGCCTTAACTTTGAAAATGTTTCAGAAAAACTTAACGAAAGCGATATGAATCTATTAATCTGAGACTAATTCAAACGTTTGTCAAGATATACCGCAAACGAACGTACCATTCCCCCTCTTAAACATTCAAAGTGCGAGCAGATGACGGCTGACATTATTTCAATTGAGTATCAAAGAGATACGCAAATGATATTTAATGGCATGGCTATTCTTTCATTCATGTTACAGAAAAGTGAAATACCGTCATACGTTATCCGAGGTTGAACAGAAAGAACGCTGAAAACTCATTTCCACATACTCATATTAATATTGTCATTGTACATTTCTTACATGATAATACTATGGAAATGAATTATCGGTTGTGAAACTGCATAAATACTGACAAAAATTTATTTCGTAAGAATAAAATACCCCAATCTGCAATATAACTTGTTTATAAATAAATACTGTCAGCAAAGACGAAAGAAATAAATCTATGGATTCAGGCGTATTACAAAAACTATTTAAACTGCAAACACGGATATTATTGTAAAAAAATAAATCGTGAATTGAATAAAGTGATGGATAAATTCATCATTCCCCTGTTTACAACAAAATAAAAATGGAGACTAACAAGCTAACCTGGTCAATTCTAAGTTTTTTTTTCAGCGGTAAGAAAATATTTCGCTTTCCTTTTTCCACTCGAGATTACTTACAAGATATAATTAAATTAACACTCTGACTTTAAGTTCATACCTTGTAAAATTCATGTGAAAAATAAAATGAAAGAAAAGAGAATATAAATAAAATGAGAATTAAGCAGAATTTTGTGAAAAATGAAAGCACCCGAGGTGCTTTCATTGGGCTTTCATTTTTAACTCAATTTTCCTTAATTCTCATCTTAATATTCCTGTAACCGCATGCGCAGCCGGAAACGAGACACCTTCCACATATTTTATTCACTCTCAGAATAATTTTCTTTTGTAAAAGACGGAATATACGTTAAGCCCTTCATGCGTGAAACGTATGTTCACAATGTAATTACAGTGGATACCTGTAACTGCCTCGTACAGCAGCACCTTATGTGAGGAAATTTTTAAACTCATTTACCGTCACTCTTCGCGCATCGCTACTGACATTTCCGGCTTGCTATCGCCACCTTAAGGTCAATGACGATAACAGTCCTGTTCTTTACACTGCATGTCTTTTTCCCAGCTCAGTGAATATTAACAAGACACTTTCCCAGTCGTCATCATTTTCAGCCACTAGTGCCGTGTCATCTGCACGTATCGTTAACGTTTTCAACCGTGTTTTTATTTCGTCCATAATTAGAGTAAATAATATTGAGCTCATAGTTGTCTAATTCCTTTCGCAGCTCTAACTTTTTCGGAGCATCCTCCTCGGTATTTAATTGCTATCTTATTTTCACTTCACGTGCCTTGAACTACTTCAAATGAGGACCTAGTAACCAATCTCTCTTTGAGAATGTTTTGAATGTCTCTTATGCGCACTTTGTCAAATGCTTCCTTAGATCCACAAAATAACAAAAAAACCAGGATTTTTATATTATATCTATTTCTGTACTTAAGCAAATTATGAATATGACAAGATCTACCACTAAAGAAGCTTTGCTGGCTTATTTTAAACTAATTATTATTTCATTTTTTTATTGTTATTCTTGTGGTTAACTTTAACAATGACCTAATTATATAAGTTCCTCTGAAGGTTACAGGGGGTTTGTATCTGCCTTTTTGAAGGTATTACGATTCTTCCTTCCATGTCAATGGTAACGATTTTCAATTCATATTTTTGGAACAATTTGATAGTTCCTCTTCTAATTTCAATTCGGCATACTTAATTAGTTCTTTTGTGATTTCCTCTCTTCCTGGTTATTTTTTATTTTTCATATTCTTAGTAGTTTCTTCATTTTCCGTTACCGCCACCATGGTATCCTATGTGTATTTTAATTTCTCTCCATCGGCTCAATAGTTTCATCTTATTAAAATATCGCAATGGTTAAAGTAGTCATAAAAAATAAAATGTAAATGTGGTCTTCAGTAGAGACTGATCTGTACCTAGACACGACGTTTTTTTATTCACTGTCCGGAATTTCCTATCTTTCCGTGAAAAACCAAAATAATCCTATCTCAGCTTTCAAGCCCTTCGACTTTCTTTGAGCCCACGGAGGACTCAGAAATCTGAGTAATTTGAAAAAAAAACGGTCCCATCATTCTGCAAAAGAGGGCGTAAAAATTTTGGTGGCAATGGAAATGAACTTTTTTCGACTTGTCAAAGGAAGTGGCGAGGAGAACGCTGATTATTCATTGTTTTATAAGAAATTCCTACCAAGGAAATAAAATATGAGAAACGTGACCTCTCCTATCAATCATACTATTTTAGTCTCATCCCAAGGATATAAATATTAATTAGTAAAGTAGACTTAATTACATGAGGCGATATAACATTTTAACAGCTTTTCTCATGACAAGTCGAGAAGGTTGATGAGTCATAGAAATGGTATTCTTGTAAGCAGCTGTGAGACAACCATGCGTACCTTCCCACTCAATCTCTCACATGCTAAAATAAAATAAAAATAGATTTCCGCACTTTTAGATGGCACTTAAAGCTAAAGCTTATCTCATTTGATGCAAAATAGCCATTTAAAAATGAATAAAAGTCGCAGGGCTGATATCTCGGGGAATCTGAAAGCATTTACGAAGGAATTGATTAGAAATGTAGTCGTGCATCATAATGATTGATCGATTATAGGAACCAATTGTAAAAGTCCACTGCTAAGGTTTACCCAATAAGTGGAAAGCAACACAATATCTTAAATGATGCACATGAAAGGCAAATCATCGCGTGTATGTTGGTTACGTGCGACGAGCGACCGGGAGACCGAAAGAGGTAGGGTAGGGTGGAAAGGGTGAGGCCAAGGGTTGATATACGCAATGGATCGGCAAGGGAGGAAGGGGAGGTGGAGACACTGAAGGGATGTTGTGGTCTCGTTTAAGCGTGGCACATTGCAACGCTTCCCCGTTATTTCCATGAGTCTTAATTTTCAGGACGTCACTCAAACTCGAATCCTCGCAGTGTCTCAAAGACTGCCAACTATGTCGCCCGAGGGTGGGGACCGCGTTTTCGGCCTCGGTGTTCTTCGTTCGCTCTGTTTAGGCCTCTTTCCACCACCGACCGACTGAGGAGACCAACCTGACTCACTTCGTCCCGTCGGGTAAATTGGGACCAGCGGACGTTTGATTGAGTAAGCGGTCTCATTTCAGGAAGGGTGGGGAGACGTTTGGAAGGGCATCCGAAGAAGTGCGGTCGGTTGGCTGTGTTGGTGCCGCCACCATCTTTCCGTCCGACCTCGAATCCTCCCTCTCTCTCTCTCTCCCGTCGATGCTAATGGCTCGGGATGTCTTCGTGCTTAAGCAGGCTTGGGGAAAAAATCCGGAGGGCGACAGCATTCCTGGGACGATTTTTATGACAAAGTCTCATCTCAAATTAGCATATTCGAACTAAAAACGTCGGTGATATAGGTGTCACTTCCAAAATGTACAATTCTTGGGGCATTATAAAATGCTTTTATTTCGAAAACACATCAGCTCTTCTCAAGCTAACAAAGTGAAAAAATACTAAGAGTTGATTACTCAAGAAACGTCAATGTTTGCGCTATTTCAGTTGATTATCATCCAATCGAAGGATGAAAAAGTATAGAATTTTTGGTTAATTATTGAGTTCATTTTGTGATGGCATTATTGATATTAAGAACAAAGGTAAGAATTGAATCCCAAGACCTAAAGAGTTATTATTGAGGTAAAATGAGAATATTTAATTGGCAGTCGATTTTGTGTTTTTTTGCACATTCAACTAAGTCATTAGCGATGATTCCATTAAATTTTTAGTAAAGTCTGACGTACACCTTTTGTGTGAGATAAAGCATGGATACAAACTCAGTGATTACTAAAATACTGTAATGGTATTTTGAACTTAATCCACATGTGTGTCTATTTCTCTTTTCCTCTCTAAACCAGTCTCAATCCCTTAGTTTACGTTAAAGAATCTTGATTCATTAATGAATTCATTCCTATCACGACGCCAAGAGTAGAGACCATTATTTCAGCAGGGAAATAATTTAATAGTGTATGCCCGTTTATCCGAAGTTTATCTCCGCCTATTAATAAATTATTTTAATCGGAGGTCGTTCGAACGGTGTGTCTTTGTCCAGTTATGTTATATTAACTAGACTACGATATCACTTACAGAACTTAAGTTCACCCGTGAAAACTTTACTGCTAAGTTCACAAAAATTATTCATAATTTTAAACACTAGTATTTTAATGGCTCATATCCATGCTATCACTTGCGCCGGCTGATTGAAAATCAATTTGAATAGCGTTCTCGTACAAAGCGTCTCGTTTTCACCCCAAAAGCCGTAAAAGCATGATCAATATAATGGTCCTACAATAAGAAAAACTGATGTATTCGAATTTTTACGAGTTTTATGTAGGGACTGCCGGTTTTTTTTTTATTCAGAAAATACATTTGGCATATCAAAAGATTTTGAAACCTCAATGGGAGTTTTTGAACACTCCGCAGTAAAAACTTCTGCGGCTGGCGATGGGTGAAAAAAAAATTATGCACCGAGAAACGCAAACAGGAGCGACCTGTGCAGTGGGATAGTATTCTCCTTTTCCACGAGGCGGCGTTTAATAATTTCTCGACTGCGGACAAACCAAGGGAGAGAGGAACGATGATGATTTCGCGCCCAGTTTTAATGTCCCGCGGAGAAAAAGAAGCCTGCCTTTTCCTGCATACCGTTGTACGGTAAATGATAAAATCTCTCGGTCATTTGACTGAGAGAAAGGGGAAGGAGGGAGAGGATATATATATATATATATATATATATATATATATATATATATATATATATATATATATATATATATATATATATATATATTTTTTTTTTATTTCCCAAAGTATCAATCAAGATTACGACCCAATCGAATTATTCGCGTATATTTCCCGCACCCTCCTCTCTCTCTCTCTCCCACCCCCTCCTCCACACATCACTTCCCTCCGCCACTCTTCATTTTTACCATTTTTCCCTCTTCTCCCCCAACCCCCCATCCCCATTCCCCTGCACTTTCCTCAGTTCCCCGAACATAATTCCATTCTGTTTCTCGATTCCCTTTGAGGGAGTCGCCATTCGCCGATCGGGCTTGATTGGTCCGAGGTTTTCTCCTTCGCCGCGGCGGCAAAATAAATGGCCGACGAACACCCCCTCCTCTCTCTCCCCTCAGCCCTTCCCCACCCTCTTCCCCGTCCTCAATTCCCTCTGATTTCCCACTTCCCTCAGTCCATCCTCCCGCCGCCCCTTCCCCACCGACCCGCCCGACTCTGCAGTCCTCACCCCCTGCACACTGCACGTCACTAACTTCGGCTTTTTAGCTTTCCATCTCCCACTATCCTCCAATCAGCCAAGCAAGGGTGGGATGGGGCGGGAGGTGAGGGGCGCTTACCCGAGGTGGATGATGAGAGGAGCGCCAGACATTAGGATTCAAGAGGGCGGAAGTTCGTTTGTCTCATCCTCGCCCACCCCATCCCCCACCCTTCTACTCCCTCGACTCCTCTCCCCAATCGCGCTAATGGGGGCAGAAGATTTTACGAGTGCTTCTCCCACTTGGCGAGTACCGGTTCAAATCTGAGGAATTTTTAAGTTTTCAGTTTAAAGACTTAAAAGCGGAGGGACTTAAAGTTATTCAGACTGCTCCATTTCAATCGGCTTTGGATACGATTGTTAACTAATAGTAACGTATTATTATATTTTATTCATTGCACACAATTGCAAAGTTTGTACCAGGGTGCATTTTTTCAAAGGCCCAATTAAGTCCATTTTAATAAAATGAGTAGAATTTTTCATAATAGATTTGTAAGCTATTCTTACCCATTTTCAGTGTTAATTCCGTATCCTATGCCATAATGACTTGTTTAAATTATATTTTAATATCCTAATACTAAATTTTAATCTCTTTTGAACTAGTTATTTTGCGTTCCGTATGAGGCATTGCTTCTTAGTATCGTTATATTTAGTTGTTTTAAAATCCCCTTGATACCTCTTCTTTCGCGATAACTAGTGCCCCAACACACCCAGACGCATAGATGCAAGTAAGAGCCTAGCATTAGTTAAACTGAAATGTGTATACTGTCACTTTGTTGAACATGCCGTAAAGGACCAGAGTGTGAACCATGAAAATTCTCTTAGAAGACATTTTTTGGGTGTGGTGGTGTGACTTGTTTTCATTATTTTATCTAATTCTCAATTTAGTTTGATTCTCTCGTATGCGTTGATTTAAAGTTCAACCCTGAATATGGTAATGTATTTGATTATAGCAGATCTTCATTTCACTTGAATTATGCAACTTTTTACTCCAGATCCTTCTTATATAGACTGTAGATAGATAGATACTTTGCTTGTACTTATTACGAAATCACCCTCTGCCATTCAACTAAGTCGTCCCTTTCTGAGTGCCATTTAAATATTAAATTCATTTTTCCAATTTTACCAAAAAGGCACTTTTCTATGCACTGATTACCTTGCGATCTATCAAAAGCTAATTCTTTCTTTGAGAAATAAGGCATTCCGAATGATTTACATTATTGTTTTGAACACTTTTAGATTAATTAGAAGATCTGACTGAGGACAGTGGGATCACATAACCTATCACACTTTTGGTAGCTATATAATAAGAAATAAAGAGATTGTATATTCCACTAAATCAGTTATTATTGTCTACTGCTCCTTCAGCTAATCGATTTGTATTGAATTAAATGATAACATGACAGTAGGAATTAAAATTTTTCCCGTTCGCATTAAATAGCTGTTATTTGATGGAAGAGAAGGAATTCAAATATCCGGGATCGAATTCCGGTCAAGGCGAATGATATTTACACTCTGGAATTGTTGCATTGAAATGCATGTTAGCGGATGACTCCTTTAAAAGTTACTGTTGCGCATCTTTTGTAGTTTCTTGGAATTAATTTAGGAGGGTCATCCGGAAAGTAGTACCCGTTCGTGCCGCATGAAGTGCTGACGACGCGAGTAGCCGCTGGACGAGGTCAGATAGCTTCAGTGGCTTGTCTGCCTTCTCTGAGCCAAGTTGCGTGACGCTAGCATTGCCTGTGTTGTTTCTGTGATTGTTTACAATGTTTAAAAAAATTGAGAACGCCGCCAGTTGTGAAGTGAGGGCAGTGATTAAATTCCTCAATGCAAGAAACGTTCGCCCATGTGATATTCATCGCCAATTAAAGGAGGTGTATGGAGACAATGTAATGGACGAGTCGTCTGTTCGGCGGTGGTGTCGCAACTTCAACATGGGGAGGGGGAACACACACGACGATGAGCGTTCGGGGAGACCGTCTGTCATTACAGACCAACTGGTGAGCTCAGTTGACGAATTCGTGAGGAACGATCGGCGCGTCACAATTGATGACATCTGTGAGCATTTTCCCAATGTTTCTCGAACAATTGTTCATGAAATTGTTAAACACCATCTGCATTATGCAAAAATTTGTGCAAGATGGGTCCCTCGCGTATCTCAATGAGCTGGCGGCGAAGGACTATGCAGCAGGAATACAGAAACTTGTCACACGTTATGACAAATGCCTTAATTTGCTTGGAGATTATGTTGAGAAGTAGTTTAAAGTATCCTCTTTCAAATAAAATTTTTTATGTTTGTTAATATTTACTTTTGTCTTTTTATTTCACGAACGGGTACTACTTTCCGGATGACCCTCGTACATCAAGTTGACTTTGTTTACTTTATTTCCAAAATAATGGAGCACTATTTATCGCGTTTATCAGTAGTATGACTTAAAATGTGTTAATTTTATCTTTGAAGTCCGTATATTGATAAGATTTTGGAAAAAAAATAGCTGGACAAAATGGCTGATTGCTTCTCCTCATGGACTGCGCAAATGCACAGCACCATAGCGTGTTCGCCCAGCTTCCTTAACAACGCTTCTTCTACTTCGACTTTGCTACTTTTTAAAGGCTGCGGTGTACTGAACTCCCGAAATTACAGATCAACGCATAGGCAGTCCTCTTCCTTAGTCATTACGAGTTAAGTTAGTAATTTTGAATGGCATGGTCTTCAGTCGAAAGTCTTTACAGAAACAACCTATATTGGATCCGGAAGAATAGATATTGGGAAAGGGATCTGAGCATATTCATTCAGGATATCATGACGATTTTGGAAACAAGAAATAGCAGGTGGACGCGGAATGCCTTGGCCATATAGACTGTAATCTGTCCAACAACTGCAATCATGTGGTATCAACATCAAAGAGCTACGTGTGTTTGAGATTTTCCCTTTGAATTCATATAATAGGTAATGATAAACGGAAGTAGTTCCGACTTTTAGAAAGTAGCCTTGGGCGTTACCCACGAAAACGTGACCCGTTCCCCCAGATTCATGAATACATCTATGCCATGAATTCTATTATAGCCCGCTACTTCTGGATGGAATGTTCACCAACGTGCATAAAAATACATTACAATATTAATACTAGGTGCATTGAGAAAAAGGTGTAGTAATTATCTCCTAGAACAACCTAGACTGCTGTTCTTACACCATTAAACCCGGATATTAATTATCCACGCCACCAAAACAAAACTTCGTTTTACCAAATGTTATCATTTGAAGTGGATAGCAATCAAACGGAAAAGTTTTCATAAAATCAAACTTGTGTACGTAAGTTTCAAGTCCCATGGGTCACCCATTTTCCAACACTTTATTTGTTCAAACAGTTCATTTCAGGCGATTACAATAAGATAAGGATGATAATAAATCCATGCCAAAGTTGGCAATTATACGAGATAAACGCACCGGATAAATACGCATTGTAGGAAAACAAAGCTGAAAACGAGGAAATAATTGTACCCGTACTTGGTAGGTTAGACCATAATGAGAAGATCTGGGACATAGGGTTTTGCACAAGCCGATATCGGAAACATTTTCCACTTGAACGGCATAATACCTGAATATTTTGAAACATTAGGAACAGCAATTCAAAATAATCGGAATAGAAAACTTATACATCTAATGGATATGTGGATTTCAATAAGTGATATCTGTTGAAAAACGTATTAAGTGATTCCTTGGATTTTCACTTAGGGGAAATTTTACAACAGCCACATGATTATATTATCTCTCGAGAGAATCTGATAACATAATGATAGATTTATCTCTTGATAACGGTAATAAAATTTCCATAGCCTGATACTCATATTTTTACACACATCGAGTTTGAGACCCGCACGCTAATAGAGAATGCAATTATTCATTGACTGCTACGAAAAACTCGCATAATAAGCCCTACCCATTACTTCCTCGTGGTATGAATGAGCCTCTCTACCACCCTAACGCACTGTACGCCCGTATTACCCTGCATTCCTTCCCATCCTCTCCGTCGCAGTAGTTTAATGAGTCCTTGAAGCGTAAATAATTGCCGTAGCGTTGCTAGCCATTCGGTTGCATTTTAAGTGCCCCGAGACGCGTTGGCTACGATGGTGTAGAGAGACGTATGTAGTTTAGGAGTGAAGGTTTTAGAGCTGGGATGCGCGACATAAAGGGTACGATCAGAGTGGACTTTGGCCTTTGGGAGCGCAAGAATGAGCCGGTCGGTTATGTACCAGCCCTGGTAGCGCTGATTGACGTTGGTGGTAACCCAGACGGTGGAATTGGGTGGTAATCCAGATGTACTTGACCGCGTTTTAATATGCTTTCTACTTACGAATCTTTCAAATGAATACCTTTGTATGATAAAAATTAAAAGTACCGGATTGGTATTTTTAACCTTTTGAAGGCACGTTTATAGATTTTTTTAATAAAATAATATGTGAAGATTTTAATATGTTCTTTCAGGTGTTCTCTTGCTACAGTGAAAATGGCCTTTACTGTCGTCGCACCTTAAAGATACTACTACTAACAAGAAAATCTGGGGGCTAACAGGAAACCAGAAGTCGTTTTCACGGACGGATTGAAGCAGTGGTAAATGAGGTAATTATATCCCTCTCTCAATTTCTGAGAACCACTTTTTAAATCTCGTTCCTCATGTTGATGACTTTGAATTTATATTCAGAAGGAATGCATAATTATTTTAACAATATTTAAGCATAATCCTTACTATGCAAATATTTAAATTCACATCATGTTAGTTACATATATTGGCCGTCAGTATTGTTCCGTAAAATGCAAATGAGAGTAGAAAAGTCTTATTGTGAAAGATGGCAAGCACGTCAATGATACATATTCCTACCAGAGACTCACTTTCTGAAAGAACAATCTTTTCTTCGAGTAATTCAGCCTTAATTTAGAATCAAAACGGAATTTGATTGTTCCATTTCATTCTTCCTCACTAAAAAATGATTCAAAGAATAGGGTTCCTAACTGACCAAGATGGGGCCGGAACAGAATACCAATAATTTGCCTTACTGCTTGATGTATTTGAACCTTTCTAAAGAAGTTTCATGATGGTTCCTTTATATTGACTAAGTTACGAGTTTCCAAAGCATAGTTACGATTGCAATGTGTATGTATATTACTATCAAGTGTGCCTGGATAAAAATGTACACGTTTAGAGCATCGCATAAATGACTCCAAAATGTGCATAACTTATGGATGGGGAACCTTACCGCTAATGGTAGTGAAAGAGTGTAAGATTTCAGTTTGCTCAAATGTTATTTCTCCAACATTAAATATTTCATGTCTCATTCGATTTCCATGGTGTGCCTAGTTCATTTCAAGCACCTGACAGATGCAAGTTAATCACTTTGTGGAGGATATTTCAAGAAGTCGGAGAGGTGGAGTGACGAAGATATGTATTAAAAATTGATTATTTGAACAGGAAGTTACATAGATATCACTCAACTTTTACTTATGAGTTTTTTGAGGAATATGATTGCTTCCTAGAAGTTTACCATAAGTCTAAGTTTCGTATCGTCTGTACCATGATCTGGTACCAACGAAACAAAAGACGATGATTTCTTGTTTCTCACAAAATTGAATTGAGTGTGCATCGATTTTTTGTTGTTTCAATAGTAAATATGAAATGTTTCAACTTACAGTAGTGACAACGGTATGATAACCAGCCGGAAGTGCCAGTCAAGTGTACGTACTCACATCTTATTTGATAAGATACCATTAACTGGGTTTTAAATTTTTCTGAATACTTAATATTTACGTCTATTATAAAATACTTCGATCATACATGACTTTATGTTGCCTAATAATTTGGATAAAGTGTTGCAAAATGTGGCATATCTTAGGAGGGTGCGGCATATTTAGCTAAAAAGTTATTTCTGGATCATCCATAGCTGCATGTATGTGATTTCTTTCTTTCTTTTTTCTCCTTTGCATGAAAAAAATACTATCATTAGAGTTTTATGATCAGAAAACATGCTATGAAACAAACTTGCCATAATAATTGAGGACGATTTTCTTTTATGTTCTCCTTTTATTCATACGGTAATTTTGGGAAGATATTCGTCATGGCAGCATGAAACTACTTCAATTTCTGGAAAACAGTCAGTATTTATTACTAGCCGCTGTCGCGGAGTTGCTATGGTAATATTCTCAATGAAAGTGAAGCCATGAAAAGTACGTAGGATAAAAAATGCCTACTAATCATTATATCAAATATATCCCAAGAGTCTCACAACTGCGGGTGAAAATTGCTCACTCGAGGTTCGGTGAGAAATTAGGGAAATTCTTGGCTTAGGGCAGGTCCCCAAATATTTTTATTTACGCCTTCGTTTACCATATCAAATTTTAATGCGCCAATCTCAAAGTCCCGATTTAGGAAAACAGGTAGCTTCCTAAAAACTGGAGGTTATGAAAGCGTATTGTATATATTTTCTAAATGGGTATCTTTTGAATAGGTTATCAGCATGCGTTAATACCTTCATTGGAAATAATTACCAAGAGCGATGGTAAAAGCTGAAATAAAATTAGAATGATTTTGTGATTCAAAATTTGAATTAAACTCATAATCAATGCCGGCCAGTCCTTCAAATCTTCGTGGGAATTGTGATTGAGAGATAAAATTTAAAATTATTACTTTTTCCTATTTCCGATTTCTAATTCTGATATCGCCCCTAGGAATCTCGACTTAAGATCCGGGAACCACTTGTGTCGGGAATGGATTAAAATAAACCCAGTGTTGTCATTTCCCTGCAGTACCTGTCGGAAAAGGCTTCGGTGCGACCACATGTTAGCCTTCCATTCGTATTGTGGAGTACTAAATTCTTGGTTCTCCTCACACGATTTTACATATGAAACGAAATACCGTAGGAAAACCCTAACAACCCTGTGACTCGAACGTAGCCCTTAAGGATAGGAAGCCATTACACTAGAGAGCGCCCCAGTTTGTTCCCCATATTGCAAGTCCTCCAAATTTATTGCTCTGAACGAGGCCGCATAAAAAAAAGTTTTAGCACTCATGCATAACACTTGGGCTGGCTCCGTCCAGATCCCGCCTTATTCGTATATGCCGGCGAGGGAGGGAGCCGGGCGGAAGCCTACCTACTTATGAATAAATATAAATTTCTGGAACGAGGCATGAATCTCGCCTCCAGGGTTGTTGGCGGTTCGCGCTTAGACGGAGAGGAGATGTGGGCGAGTGGGTGGTTCGGGGGTGGGTGGGGGAGAGAAAGAGAGGACGAGAGTTGGGCGGGGTGGGGAGGAACAGGGGGAGGGAAAAGAAAGGGTCCGGGGGGTGGAGGAAAGACTGTCTCGGGGGAGGGCCGGCGCCAGCATTTAACGACTTCCGCGGTCGAATGGAATAATCGCGGAGACCCCGCGGTGACGAAGTGGAGGGATGGAAGGGATAGCGGCGAGAGAGAAAGAGAGGGAGAGCTCCTGGCGATGCACGAGCTATCCGTGGATTCGGAGAAAACTTTCAGAATGGGAAAATGGATATATTTATGGGGAGGAGGGAGCATCCGGGGAAACGCGGAGAGGAGAGAAGAGGGGGCGGGAGAGAGAGAGATAGAGAAAGAGAGTAAGACGTCGTCGGTAGTATGGGATAGGTCAAAACATCCTTAACTCTCTTATCCTTACAACTCACTAAAACGGAGAGTAAACATCGGCGGATGTGTTAAGTGGCGGCCGAAGCGTTCGGATAGGAAAAAAATAAATCTTCCCTAAAAGTTCCCACAGGAACAGCAAAAGGAGTTTGGCTACGCTTGTGTGTACTTGTAGTGTGTTTGTTGCGCGGGGGGTCGGTTGTTTGAGTGTGTTTGCGCTGTGGTGGTGGAGGAGGAGGGGAAATGGTTTGTGCGCTTTTGAAATATTTTTTCCACGCGGTTGTGGAGGGAGAGTCATGGGAGGGGAGGGGGGAAGGAGTGGTGGGAGAGTTTTTGAGGGCGGGGGAGGAGGTGAGTTCGGAAGGGGTTGGGAAAATAGGGGGATGGTGGTCGAGGAGGAGAAAATTAGCACTCCCACGCATTCCTCCCGTCAGAGGCGGAGGGAAGGGCTAGGGAGGGAGATAGGAGTCGAGAATTTTATGTGGGAAATGGGAGAGAGAGTCGAGCTTGTCTTTCATGGTCCCTATATACACTTCTCTCTCTCCAATTTTCGGCTCCCCACGCCTCCCCCGTCTCTTTCTCTCCCTCTCTTTCTCCAGCCACCGAACATCGCGGCTCGGTCCAATCCCGTTCCTCCGTCCCCTCTGCTTAAACTACCCAATCTCTCCAACTGCCGTTTCCACAAAACCGCTTGATATTTGTCAACTCTCTTCCCGGCACGCCTTTCATTGCACACACATCACTCCAGCGACAGCTTCATTCTCGTCCACCTTCGCCACCCCCTGTGGCGGGGCCTCCCCATTTCTCCCCCAAACCATGGTCCCCTCCCTCAAACCTCAAAGCCTTTCTTTCCGTTCGACTATTCCCCGCCGGTCCGGCACGGAGAGAGGAGAACCAGCGGAGGAGGAGGGGGTGGGGTTCGGTCACGTATCCCGTGTTTTCCTTCCACCTCCTCCACTGCCGTTTGTGAGCAATGGGAGAAGGTGATCTTACCGTGCCGGACACACCACTGCCATCTCCGCCACCTCCTTTCCTCCTCCCCCATCCCATACACCACCCACTCCCCTACCCCAAATGAAATCCTTCTTTCTTTCTTCCACTCCCTTCCCTCTTTATTCCCCTCCTGACATCGCCGCCCGGAGCGAAAACACGGGCGCCGTTTTCCCTCCGGCCCAAAAAAAAAAATGTTAACTCCCAGTGGAATGCGGAGTCCCCTTGTTGTTTGTTATAACGCGGGAGGCGGAGAGGAGTGAGTGTCCGTCCGGCCCCACCGTCGAGTCGAGGGGGGCGGTCGTTTTTATTTTTGCTGTCAAAGTGGAACATCGCGCGCGAATCCTCAGATCCAGGGGGAGTGAGAGAGGGCTCCAACGGCGAGGGGGAGGGTGAGGGGGGACGGAGGAGGTTGAAAGTGGTAAGCTGAGGAATTTCCGTGGAAAAAATTTCCTCCGGCTTTTCGAGTAAAGGCAGGTATACGGAGAGCAATGGTAGGTATGCAATTCCCGAGGCCGCCACAAACGGGCCGCTCGCGTCTCACCCGAGGTGAATAATCTGAGCCGCGTTCCTAATCTTTAAATATGTGACGGACACGTTTCGGACGGTCCGACTCCGCGGCGCGCGGTCTCACGAACCGACTCGCCCCAAAGAAAACGCCACACGCGCTCTCCCGCGGACTGGTGGCATAAATTATCGAGGAGAGCTCGAAATATGACTCGGGCGCAACCTGCTCGCTCCTATTTATCCGTCCGTTTTATTTCAAGAGATACGCATTTCAGGAACAGGTTCCCGTCCCGCTAGAGCAAATTATCGGCGTGTGTTATCAAAATTCCCGTCTATAGAGCGCGAATTAATGGTAAGGAGCGAGCGGGACAGGATCCGGTGGTCTGTTTCGCTCGCGTAAAAAAAATCGGCCTGAAGAACTCTTAAAAGGGTTTATTAATCACCGTGACAAAGTTGATCCATAAGTTGGGTAACATTCGAGACATGTTAATGGGGTGATCAATTCAGTATAACGATGGTAATCATTGCAGCGGTGGAAAGCCGTTAATACAGAAGTATGATTGTGCAATGATTGAAGAAACTGCGAGCTAAATTACACGACGAGAAAATGTTTAACCATTCTGATATGTTTCCTTATGAAATCATAACAATTTGTATCCATATGTGATCATAGTGACACGATATGATCTCTCAGAGATAATGCGAATCGAATTTTTGTTTCAAAAAGCCATTGCACTTTCCTTTGGGTGATATGAACAGGTGGCATTAGTTCAGTTAATGGGTTAGACACTTAAAATTAAAGCCAATTCAAAACCCGGTCAACTAGTATGCATAAATTATTAACAAATTGAAAATGTACTATTCAAAATAACAATAGGACGAGATTATATGCATACTGCTTTTTCTTTCATGTATATAAAACGTTTTGTCTATACTGCATTCGTTCTTCATGAAAGAATCTTGAAGCATACTGATATTATAGTATTAAAGGAAGATTAAAGCATAGTCGTTTACCATAATTATATCTCATTTTTCACGCCGCAGCACATTTTGCAGACTAATTTCAGTCACCAATAAATGTAATCACTTGCACCAGACGATTCAGATTGCAGCAAAAGTACCAGTACCTTAATGCTTGCAACGGTGGTCTAATCATTTAATTTTGACCTCCGAATAGCAGTTATGTAACTCGCTTCGGTGCTGTTTCTGCCCTAGTCTCTAATGGAGGAGAAGTAAGTCAGTGGCAGTTAAGGAAAAGACAGGACCATTTTTACTTTCTCTGCGTAATAAGCAAAGGAAGGAAGGTGATATTATTTCATAGGCCTCTATGGAATTAATTAAGGTAGCACATGAATTACGACTGGAAAGGAAACTGCTGCTACCCGTAAATCTCAGAGAAGAAATTTAATGTTCCCACATGGAAAGTGGACAAAATTCCCTAAAATGTTTATCTCTTTGTACGTATATGATTTGAATATCCTGAATACGATAAATGCAAAGCCATTAATACAAAGTAAGTAACTTAAAAAGTATAATTAATATTCGACCGACTTCAAATTAATAGTGAAATTTTACTAACAGCAATTGACCCAAGTAGCTATAATGTGTATTTTTTTACTATTTTATTTCATAAGGTAACAGTAAATAAAATATTAATAGGTCTATTAGGTGGAGTGATTTTTTCTTTTGCACGTATTACTACGACTCATCTTTTTTATATTTGCATTCAATTGTATTTTTATCGAATATTTACTTTTGTATCAAATCAAGTAATGAAACAATTAGTCTGGTAAAAAATGTAACCTCAACGTCTTCTGCCTTAAAAATATCCTTTGTTTTCTCTTTATGGATTAATTCCATTCCAAGACGTCATTACATGTCCTACTTATGAAATTCATCTGTATATTAATCTTAGTGTTCATAAGGCTGGGGAATATAGATGGATTGATTAATATGTTATATGCTTTCACCAACATAGGATGGCGCGAAAATTGTTTGATTGTTAATTGGAGGTAAATTAAACCAAAGGAAAATATGTGAAGCATAAGGAATAACTTTTTTTCTACGACACATAGATGGTTTTAAATTAAAATTTTTTTTCGTAAATTCCTCGATCAGGTTTTGAAAGGAAATTAAATAAGAAAATACATTAACAATTAAAAATGTGTGTCACTTTAATCCGCAGGTTAACTTCGAAAGTCCTCTTAGTTTAATTTAAGTTAACATTTGCTTTTCACGTGAATCAGGCAAATAAAAAATATAATAATAAAATTGTAATATTATTTGTAAAGTTTTACCATGACGAATATGCTGTTTTATCTTTGTTCCTGTTTTGTCCTTCATTAGGTAAGTAAATAGGGATATCTTCGACGGCAGGAGCTTTCATAATACTATTTCAATATCATACCGCGTTTGTCAGTACTAGAAATGTGTACTACAATGTGTAAACCAAACAACGTTTGACATCATCTGGTAAGGGGAGCAAACTACTTCATCCATTTTTTGGTATTCTTATAGAAAAAATATCACTTAACTTAATTGATCAGTGGCATCGTTTAGTTACTCTGCCAGGTGAGTTCACTGTGAATACTTCCACGGAGTGTAGCAAAATGAAGATTCAAATCTTTCGGAATCTATCCCACGTAGATCACACTGCTAGAAACTTGACAGCATTATGCTATCGTCCTTATTACAAGCACAGTGAACAAAGAACGTTTTTTAACGATTTCTCAGGATACTATGCCGTGATGATATAGCATAGTGAAAAATATCATTTGCCCATTTCTTCTGGCCAATTACATTTTTAATCCCTCTATTCATGTGTGCCTGGGTAATACATGGAATATGCTTGTTGCCATGTCCTATAATAATAGAACGAAAAGCTTCTTTATCTTAAAGTCTACTTACGACCTTCATCGACCGATTTGCCAAAGGGAATAATTATTATTCTGAAATTCTCATTTATTTCACGTGCATGTTACGGTGTAAAAGTTGATTTAACATGATTTTCATGTCAATTTTTTAAATCCAATTTCGGAAATGAATCATCAGAATTTTTAAGTTTTTTCGTAAATAAAATTTCACGTTAATAAATTCATGTAAATTTCATTTTAATTAAATTTGGCGCACTATTCCTCACGGAGCCAATTCTTGATTGTTGTATTTACCGTATCGTGGACCCTCATTCGATAGCTTATTCTTACTCAAGTGGGATACGGATAAATGGAAGCATATGTATATATATGCATATCTATTTTGTATAAAATCCTTAGCGGATGGTAGTCTAGAACTTACATTAGAGAGAATTCAATGTCAACGAATGAAAAACGTTACTCGTATTGAGAGTAAAATAGATATTGAATGAAGTAGTAAATGAAAGTGAGACATAATAGGGAAAGTATTCCAAATGTATTCAGGGATCCACTGAACGAGTGTTTCCATTGACATTCTTAAACCACTTTTTTACACTAATGCGGTATATTTCCATACGCTACAGATGGAGGGAAGCGAGACTCTGGAGAGAGCTTTTCTGATACTAATCGAGTTGAATGTTTTAATCAAGGTTGGCAGCATCCAAGAAAGCATGCATAATTTACATGCGTCGCTCATTCTTATCCCATTCCCATCCGAATCAATCTTTATTGCTCAATCTTGCATCCATCAGCGCTAGCCTCAGCGTTTCCCGAACGAAGTCAAATCATGGAAAATCTAAAAAAGAAAAAATTAAAAAGAAAAGCAGAGGAAGTTCATTCCTAATCTCAATTTACTACGGTAAACAGACGACGGCGACGTATTCGTCTCCCTCGGACTCCCGCTTCCTCTCCCCTCAATCCCTCCCCCTTCTCCTCATTCTCCCACTCCCATCGCCCGTGCCTTCCTCGCCAATTACCCAGCATTCATTCCACCACAGCGGAGCGGCCGGCCTACGCACAGATATTCACATCGGCTGTCCCACGCGAAGGGGAGGAGGCATGATGAGCCGTCGATGCACGACTCGGCCCCATCATGTAGGAGGAGGTACCTATCTGACCGCCTGCCGCCGCCGGCCACTTCACCCTCGACTCCACCGCCACCGCTGATGCCGCTGCCGTCTCGCAATTCCCCTGCGCCCCCGCCTCTAATTTCGTCTCCGTCCAAATCAAACCTTCCTTTTTTTCTCCTTCTCCCCCACCGCAACTCCAGCCTCCCGAAAATCGGTTTTCTCCGATTCCGCGGAGTTCCCCGGAGGGAAATGATTTTAGGAGTATTGCGAGAGTTTTTAAGATTGACTTAGTTGATAGTTTGAAGTGCCTCTTCGGTAGTAGCAGGTGCCGCAAGGCAATTGATGAAAAGAAACATGAACATCCTTCATGATCAATGGGACTAAGGAGAGACACGAACTCAAGGCTTCGGTTTATCCGGCGAAGGCGTGATCCACATGATTTTCTTATCATCCATCGCTGCTAACGCCATACTCGCAACAAAGGATTCTGGCAATGAGCGATACAACATAACCTCTAAAATAAACGAATTTTGGGTGACACAAATTCATTTATGAAATATGCGAAAATGTAAAGAGAAATGATGTATCTGTACTGTAAACGAGTTCGAGTCCCGGTCAAGATGGACGATTTTTACGCTCTAAAGTTGTTGAATTGTAAAATTCAACAACTTTAAATATTTTTGAGGCATCTTTTTATCATGGTTTTAAACCACATGGGTTAAGTTTGTTCTCATCATATTTTTCTCACTGTCAAATTCTATTAAATAATATTTCCTTAAGCCGTAAAATATTTACGCCTTTAGGCTTAAACCCTTTACGGCTTAAGGAAATATTATTCAATAAAGTCAGTCTCAAAAAGGCCGCAAGAAGCTCCATTCCTCCTATCCGTCAGAATTTTATGTGAATTTTAAAAATTCCTAATTTTTATAATGTTTTCCATTCCTAATGGTTGTAGTGAATTCCAATGTTTTTTGTTATAACTGTGTAAAATACCTACATCCTAGTAATAAAACATTTATAACGCCCTATTTGAAGAGAACGTATAAAATTTTAGGATATTAATTTCATCACATTTATTTAGGCACCAGCTTCCTAATAGAGACAATTCTTTTTAAGGCGTACCTGCATATATGTAAGAACTAATGACGGTGAAGTCGAAGAATTAACCATTATGAAAGCATGTGTGTATGAAGGGCAGGACGTGTGCATGTTTCATGCACATTTTGAGGCGTAAATTAGCTCGGTAAATATCCGGGATAGCAGCGACTGCGTTTTCAAATTTAAAAAAAAACCTAGCATATAGTATTTAGGAATGTTTCTTATCGCTTTGTTTTCTTTATTTATGTCTCTGCTAGTACCTGCTTACAGGCTTTTAAGTCATCCTAGATAAAACATGCAGTATCATGGTCATTTTCGTTATGTTTGCTCATATACTTTACAGTACACGTATATATACTTGTTTAGTTAACAACTTTCTTTATTTATCATACCATGCAAACATCCCCAGAGTTTTGAAATTAAAAAGTTCTATGCTGTTCTACACGCTCAAAAACTATGCAATTTGACCTTAAACGCGCTGTTCTCAGGAAGGGCATGTTGATTTACTCTATGTGTTCTATAAATTGGTACTTAAAGAGAGAAAACTTTGAATCACACGAAGAATGATAGGTACATGATTGCGTAAAGGTTACCTTTGAACTTGAAGATTAAAGATGTGAGCTGTCTGAGCATGAAATAGCTTGGTTTGCTGGCACGACGTACTCGAAAAAATCTAATCACCTTGTTGACGCTTGTCTATGTTCTCATATTCATTCAAAAATATAGTCATATTTTTACTTAGGTAAACACAAAAAAAACCCAAAGAGGGCAGATTGATGCAATTGAAGCAATAAAATCCTTGTTAATGATATTAAGAACAAAACATTTGCTTGAGAAAAAATAGATTTGGAGTGTCGATACGTCAGAAGTATCATTTCACAATAAACGAGTGGAAATCATTAACATGCCATCAAAATTCAATCGAATTAGGATAGAAGGATAAATGCATATTTTTTAAACATATCTAACTCGAATAATAGAGTAATAATGATAGTATATGTTCTTGTTCTAATTGATTTCCGACTCTTTTTACAAAAAATAATACTTCTACTGATATCATGGAAAGTAAAAATTACATTTTTACACATGCAGGTGTAATTGATGTCGTGAACTCCACATGCCTACTCGGTCACTTATTTGGCCCCACTTTTCAGCATTCATGATTGGCAGCGAGTCAATTCGGCTCGAGGCACATCGGCGCCGGTAATCCCGCTGCGGGACATTGACGCTTCCGTGTTGTTAGTTGTAACTACATCTACATCAATACCCTGCGAGCCACCAAAAAGGTGTGTGGCAGGGGGTGCAGCACCAGGAGGAAAGGGTAAGATGTTAGGGTTTTTCAAATGGATGGGGAAAGGTGGGGGAAACCTGCGAAAAAATATATATAAATATACTCGTATAACCATACGCAGTCCCTACCTTGTAGGTTAATACTTATTGTTTTGAGCTGACTCCTGGGGTATTTCGATTACAAGAATTCTGGTCTCGTATTGATCTTGGAAAAAATGACCATTTAAACCTGTCAGTCTTGCAGTAGCTATCTCTCTAATCTTATATTCGTGATCCATCCGCCCGTGATACGTTGGGATTCGTATTATGTTCTTGATGTCATCGGAAAAGGACCCATATTTGAATGTTTTAATAAGTTTAATCTACATTGTAAACGCCGATGTGTAAGGAAATCCCAGCCTAAATTTTCTAGCAAAGTAGTTACGCTACTGCGTTGGTCATAACAATTTGTACGAGCAGGAATATGCATTCCAATTCGACTAATATCTAGAATACACACGCGTGTACACTGATCAAATAAATTCATCATCATAAAATATACATTTAACCAGGTTTCCAGAAATAATCTTTGTTTAGGGCCACTCAAAGTAGTGTTGCATACGGGAAAATATGTAAGTTTTTGTATTTGTTTGCAAACCAAACTATTTGATGATCCATAAAAAACAGAACAAACTACTAAAACCTTGAATTGTGCCATAAAAATCTTCATTCGATAATTCAAGTTCTGGCATAGGTATCTTGGATGGAATGACGGGAGGTAGAACATATCCTTGATTAAAGAAAGGTTTAATGTAATACGAGGTACTAGTTTGTCCTGCTAGGCGAAGCTAAGAAATGTTGTGATTTAATTTCTGTACCCCAAAATAATAGTATCAAATAATAATAATTCAAGTTCCAAAGGTGCTAATAGATGTTTTCGAATGGCTAATTATTCCGAGACACGCACTCTATAATATTGGGTTCATATATCGAATTTGATTGGAACTTACAGACAATAAAACGCACGCAGATCACAAAAATACTTAAAATTAAATTATGAATGCGCATTCAAATATCTAAGGGTAAAGTTCTAGGTATCAATTCAATAATTTATGGTTGGTATATGAAAAATAGGATCATTATGTCATCTCTTAACAGCATCTTTCCTCCAACTTGGATGTCGGCCAAAATAGACGACGCTAAACATGATTTCTGCTGAAATACGATTAAGGTGAAGCATAATTACACTTCTCTCAAATAAATCCTCCGCATACTACCGGCTTCTTACTAGGAATGCAGCACCTGAGTAAGTAAACCACGGAAACACATACTTGAGAAAGTGCGTGACACGACTAAGAGGTAGTGGTGCTAATTGCTAAGAGTATAATTGCGTCAAGTAATGAAACCGGCAGTGTGCGGTACATTATTTTGTGCAAATAATATTGTTATATTTTGAGATGAAGATTCACTGTGTTACGCTACCAAAAGTTAATTGCATCATTCTCTGTCTGCACTCTATAAATATATTGGCGGGGCAGAGGCCACATTAAATCAAGGAAAAGCTAACAGTCAGTCACCCTATAACAAGTGCCCTTTTCTTTTTAGCACACGTTCTGTATTAGACATCTCGACGGTTTCTCTAATTTTGGGGTTACGTGGCCAAAATCTCTTCACTTAATTCAAATTTTACGAACTAAGAATTCCCATAATGTACATTTTGCAAATTCTCATTAAACAGCGGTCCATATTTTTGCCTGTACAAAATCTGGATTACTATCTGTAGATTTATCCTTAGTTTTTAATTTAAATATTCCCCTCCATTTCTTAAATCAATTCCAAATAGTAAACGAAAATTGCATACATTTTTCTTCTTTTTCTGGAGACTCATTGAGGTCAACTTAATATCCCACTTCCGCAGATTATAGGACTTAATTGTTTGTATTAAAACTTTTTTATTATTCCATCGAATCTGTTCTTACCTTCTTTCGTTTTTCCGGCAATCATTATATCCCAAATTCATCTTCATTTCTTGTTTTACTTTAAATAGTAATCGCAAATATTTATTGCATGTCATGGTTTATGCCGAATGGAAGCTTATTCTACTGCGCACGGTAACTCCAACACCCACTCACAAACACCTAAACAGCATAAAAAGATGCTTAAAAATTGATGCTTTTATACAGGTCATTATTATTAATTAAACAAAGGTTATGCGATTTTCCGGAAAGAAAAAGGCTAGGCTAAACTTTAAAATAGAAGGGCAAAAACTAGAGCAGGTAGAACAGTTTACGTATTCCGGAAGTGTTTTGGAACAACACGGTCAAAATAGTCGGGGCGTAAGGAGAAGAACTGAGCTCGGCAAAGAGGCTTTCACAAGGAGGAGGGAGTTGATGACAGGGACGTCGAGTAAGGATGTTAAGAAAAGACTCTTAAAAACTTTAATGTGGAGCGTAGCTATGCACGGCGCGGAAACGTGGTCATTGATGCAGGAGGATAGACGTAGACTGGAGGCTTTTGAAATGTGGGTGTGGAGAAGAATGGAGAAGGTGAAATGGACAGAGAAGAAAACAAATGAGGAAGTACTTGGTATGGTGGGCGAAGATAGGGTTTTGTTGGGAGAAATCCTATGGAGGCAGGAAAAATGGATGAAGGGCGTATTGATCGGTAGTGGGATTTTAAAGACTGTAATAGAGGGGAGAATGTTAGGAAAACTAAGAGAGAGCAGGAACAGGATAGGGATGTTGGATGGGATGAAGGGAGGAAGGAAGTACTCAGAGATGAAGAGGGACCTGATGTTCCATCCAAAAACCTACCTTAACCGGTAGATTACCTTATGATAATATAATATCATTGGAATTAAATATTTGTGAAATGAGAAACATTTTTGGGTCCGAAGACTCGGAATACTTCAACAATACTCTAATCGCAAGTCTCCATGCTAAATACTGAGACGGATAATTTCAATTGCCATCTAGGGTTGAGCATACATACCGCGTCAGTGGCACCTCCCATGTCCACCGATCATCCCGTGAATCCACTCAACCCCCCCCCCTGCCCCGTCCACCCTAACTACTTCCGCCCGAGGGGCGGGTGAGGAGTTGCACCGAAGGGTGGGACGGGAGAAGAGTATGAGTAGAGGGAGGAGGAGCAGAGAGGAGGCTGATGGGAACAAGGAGGCGCAGGATAGGTCGGACCTTCTCGCATCCATCGAGAACCGCAATCATTAAAATCCCGCTATCCCTTGTGCAACCCATGCCTTTCTTCGCCCCCATCCCAAGCCCCGCGTCAATTTTTAGTTCTCTTTTGTTTGGGCAGTAACATTCCATTTCATCTAATGACGGCCATGCGTTATTGACTGACGGCCACACAAGGTTTTTCCTATTAAATTACGATGGGACTGCGTTTGGCGGAAGGGCCGTAATGGGGGGTGGTGGTTGGGCCGCTGGGTGGGAGTGGGGTGGGTGATTGGGTTGTATAGAGAAAGAGAGAGAGACGGACGACTGTATGGGATGGAGTCCAGATTGGAACCGGAATTGTAGAGGATTTGCCGTGGCGTGGACTTACCGGCCCAAAGGGGAAGGTTGAGGAGGAAGGCGAGGAAGAAAAAAATAATTCACGGCGGAGGAAGGTATGGGCCAAGATGTGACTGACTGCTGGGAGAAACCCAAGGGATCTAAGGAGTCGGGGCTCATATAGATCCAAAAGTGAACGAGGCATTGCCGGGAGAGGAGGTCGTTGAAAAATAGCCAATGGGCGACTAGGGGGCTGTACAGCGTGTTAGAATGAATGAGGCGGAAAAAATATTGGTTAAACGAGAGAGGAAGAAAGAGAGAAATGGCCACAATATATAGATACATGATTCTTCTATTATCGCATGCAACTTATACCTATCATTAAATACATTCAAAAAATATTTTGTCCACATCATCAGCCTAAACAAAATTTCAAAAATCAAAGATACAAATATCACAACTCATACATAGTAATTAATTGACATTTTTATAACAATTACTAAGCTAAATAATTTTGAAATAGGTTCATGTAAACACCATTTCACTTCAGTGAATATAAGCTAACAAATTGCGTGATGGAAACATAACTTACAGTTACATCATTCCTATTTTATAATATCAATCATTTCAGTAGCCCTGTTTAAATTTAATATATTTTTTATAAAATTTCTTTTCAAATGAAAGCAATGTCTCACTATCTTTAGCTAGAGTGGAGAGAATTCCAGAAACGGGTAGGGAGACGGGAAATGGAAGGAGCCCGCTGGAGAGGAGGAGAGATGGGATCGGTCGGCCGGGAAGAGGAGACGCGTATAATCGGTGATATCAAAGGGCGGACGGCGCGGATACGGTAGCACGAACAGCGCTCGTAAGGAACGGGGATTCGTTAAATGGGAAGAATAAGGCGGTGAGTCAGTGATGCAAGGTATTCTTCCTAGAAGGCCCCGGAAAAATCAACACCGACTCTGTTGACAAGACTCTCGCGGCCATGAGCGTGGAGAGCGTGCGCAGCAACCCTCAATCGGCGTGATGCTTTGTCTTTAAAAGAGTGTCTTTAATCATCAATTGAGGACTTTGTCTGAGAAAGATACAAAGTCACATATTTTAATTTATTTTTTTGGATAGAGGTTAACCTTTTGAAGCATTTGCAACCACGTTGATCAAAGAAAGGCTTTCGATTCCATTTGGTTCTTCTCTCCAAATGAATGGTTGAGAGCATCATGAAAATCCTTTAGGTCTCAATGAGGCAATTTTCATCGGAAATAAATTTCATAATTAGTTTGGCGCGACTACAGGGTTCGTCCGGAAAATAAGTGTACTGATTTTTTCCCGCCGCTCCAGGCGCGCCCAGCACCGCTCTGACGGGCTGCGATTGGAGGGGGGTATGTTGGCAAGCGACGCTGAAAAAGCCAGTCGGCTCTGAGCTGTGGTATAGTGAGGAGCTCTGTTAACGCGAACCTCCACGCTCGACCCACGTCACGGAACGCGATGCCGAAGTTTTTGGAGCAGCGTTATTCCATCAAATTTGCGGTAAAGCTTGGGAAATCGTCTACCAAAACTGTCGGTATGATTAACCAGGCTTACGGGGAGTCAGCCATGTCCAGAAACATGATCTTTCGGTGGCACAAGATGTTCGTGGAGGGCAGAGAAGAGGTCGACGACGAACCACGGCCTGGACGCCCATCAACGACACTCACCGACGAAAATGTGCGAAAAGTTCGCGATGTACTGAACTCTGATCGTCGTCTTAGTGTTCGGATGATAGCAGAGCAGTGTAATGTGCCAAAAACAATAGTGCACGAGATTATTAGGAAGCAATTACAGATGCGAAAAATTTGTGCAAAGTTGGTGCCGAAAGTGCTCAGTGATGATCAAAGACTCAATCGTTTGGAAATCGCGACACAACTTGCGGATCAATGCAAAAATGATCCACATTTTTTAGAGAACGTTGTTTCGGGTGACGAGACGTGCATCTTTGAGTACGACCCGGAGTCGAAGAGACAACGTGCGGAGTGGCACACCCCATCATCACCCCGACAAAAGAAAGCTCGCATGAGCAAATCTCGGATCAAGGCGATGCTCATTGTCTTTTTTGACAAAAGGGGAGTCGTCCACTACGAATTTGTACCTGAACGACAAACTGTAAATGCTGCATTTTACGTCCAAGTGCTCGACAGGCTTCGAAAACGAGTCGCCCGCGTCCGGCCAGCGATCAAAAACATCTGGCGGCTGCATCACGACAATGCGCCGTCTCGCACCGCGCTTGTCGTGTCGGACTTCTTGGCCAAGCACGGCGTGGCAACGCTGCCGCACCCGCCCTACAGCCCGGACTTGGCACCACCGGACTTCTTTCTGTTCCCGAAGATAAAGAGGAGTTTGAAAGGAACGCGATACGGGACTTTGGACGCCGTCAAAGAGGCCGTGACGACGTGTCTTCGAGAGGTTCCCGATGATGCCTTCGCGGGAGCGTTCCAGGAATGGGAACGCCGCTGGAACAAGTGTATCGACTCACAAGGGTCCTATTTTGAGGAATATAGTATTAGCTTAAGATATGTAAAAGTGCAATAAATTTTTTTTCCTGAGCTCAGTACACTTATTTTCCGGACGAACCCTGTATTTACCCATTGATATTGTTATTATCCTCCATTTTCAAAGGGATTGATATAAATCAAAATAACTTTTGAATTTAATATCGATCACTCATGCCCATGACTATAGGTTAAATATCAAAGTGGATTAGAATCAAAATCCTTTTTTATAAAATGCTGGAGACTTTCAACCAGAAATCGGAAATTTATGAAAAAATCCCAGGATAAAGTCGGGGGTTTTGCTTTTATCATCACATTTGGTATGTTTGTCGAAATTTATTCATCCGAGAGGAATTTAATTATGAAAGTAAAATTTAGATTGTCTTTTAAGCGGCTTAAATTGTAATAGTAAATTTTCAGTGGTTGGCATTTGCGAAAAGTTCCTTCATTTGTTATAATTTCAGTTGTCGAGTAAATATTTCATAACTCTCGAGTCAAATTCTACAACCCTTTTGCCGTCTCTGGAAATAACGTACTTCATTAGTGACACAGGTGGCCTGGGACTGTGTGTTAGCTGTGAAAAGCCACGATGGAGCACGACTCTTCCATGCTGATACGGCAGACCGGAACAAAGGAACTCTGGATAGATCAGACCCCGTGTTGGCTTTGGGAAGTTATGAGCACATCGTAAAAATCTCAAACGGACAAAAGAGTGATAAACAATGTCAGAATCCGCTTTGAGAATCGTGATTTCATGAGGTTAAAGTTCATTCAAAGTGATCGAGGATTGGTGACAGGCAGATTTGCTCTATCATTTCCCATGTGCAGTCGTGTCGTATGTACAATACATCTCCCAATAACTCACATTGATTGTTTTAGTGGATTAACGAGCGCTTATGATGGCAATTAACTTGTCATTTACGTTTAACTAAATTTAAATGAGACTCACCTCAGACGCTTTACGATGATACTAAAATATAACTGATTCGGTGAATAATGACTTAAATGTCACCTTAGATCACGTTGCAGTAATTGTAAAATATACTACTATAAGAGTACCTGAATACAATTATTATAAGCAGTATCATTAGCGAGAAACTGTATGATTTCGGGATTATTTATTCGCATTATTTGGATCTATTAGCTGCTTCATAATTTAATTTGAGGAAATTTGAGAGAATGTGAAAATAGCCATATTTAATTCCAAGAAACTGCGGGAGATGCCGCAATAGGAACTTTTAACGGAGTCATCCGCTAATATGCATTTCGATGCAACAATGTCAGAGTGTAGAAATCATTTGCCTTGACCGGGATTTATACCCGGATGAAAATTAGATTGCGATTTGAACCCGGATCCCGGTCAAGGCGAATGATTTTTACACTCTGAAAGTGTTGCATTGATAGCCATCCTTGGTAATTAATTTAGTTTCACCAAAGAAATATTCGGGTGAAATAGTTCATTTCTGGAAAAGAAAACATTTTGCATTTTCCGAAGGCTTTCTTAGACATTCCTCAAGTAGAAATTTCATAATAGTCGTCATTATTGTTTCCCAGCTCAAGACCAATGGATCTACACAAATACGCTACGTTTCTCTCTTACATACCCGACTTTCTTATCACTATGTTTTTCGGAGAAATATTATTCAGGCAATGGAAAAGTTTTACATTTTACCAAAATTTTTTATGACACCGTCGGAATTTCTTCACATCGTAGGTTTTTTGTACAAGAGTTTGAAACTAATGATTAACCGATCGGTTATGCGTAAGTAACTCTTTGTTAGTAAATTTTTAGTAATAGTATCCTCTAGGAGGGTAACTTGGTACCTGAAGGTCAATATCTACGAAAAATATGGTTAATGTTACGATTATGTTAAAGATATTTCTTTGCGTAGAACCTCCTCTTATTTAATTACCGGACCAAATCTCTAGGGTAATCGATATATCATTTCTATCATGATTAATTAAGCACGTAGTGCCAAAGGTTGGTTGGCGGTTGAGGAGGTCAAAGGAGAGAGATAAGATGAGCAATGAGGATGGAGGTTGAGCACGGTGAGAATGGTTCTCGTGAGAGAAAAATTGGCGGTGAGAGAAAGAGAAGGGCTGGTCGATAGCTGGGCCACGGAGCCGGGAAATATATGCGTCCATCTGCGGTGGGATCATCACAAAAGCGATGCATCAAAGGTGCCTCTCCTCACGCCTCACCCCATCAACGATCATGGTGTCCCAGAAATCCATTGTTTGTGACTGGCATTCGGCAAGATAAGAACTGAAAGGAAGAGAGAGAGAGAAATGAGAAGGGAAAAGAGGAAGGTTGTGTAATGTGAAGAAAAGCAGAAGAACGGGCGAAGGACAAGAAATCAGGAAATCAAAAGAAACCAATGACATTCGATCGTCAGAGTATGGTATGCTGATCCCCTAAACAATCTTAAATTGCGTATAGGACTGGGTGGGAATAATTTTTGGTAAGGGCCGACTCCCAGGAATTTTAATACACACTGTATATCGATAAACATCTCTAAGATTTTCATTTTGGAGAAATATCCCTAATAAGAGCGAACTCCTCTTTGATTATTAAATTGGAATTTCCTAGTTTTCCATAAATCCTTTAATATATTATATAATTAAAAACGACGGTTAACATGTTTATCCATAAAAATTTAAAAATATATCAGTAAATTCTGAGAGTCTTGTATTTGTCATGGATATGTGAATACATTTAACTTAAATGTACAATTTCCCATGCAGATATATCAATTAAAACCACATTTCCTGTTAAACGCGTATATTTAATTGAATTTGCCTAATTGATTTAGTTACGCCTCTAAATAAACGATTGAAGCAAGTCTTGTTCAAAAACTTTGTTTTTCTATGCTTTATTATAATCCTCGAATATTGGAAAAATCCGAAAAATACAAAAAAGGTCGCTGAATACAAAGATAGAATGAACGAGAGAGAAGAAGAGAGAGAGAATGGAAGGTATCCTCTGTTGATTATTTTTTTACAAAGATTTTTTATATTCATTTGACTCTTAATATGTATATATATATATATATATATATATATATATATATATATATATATATATATATATATATAATATAAAGTAAAAGAGAGAGATTGAGTTTTCTCCTTCCTATCTTGGAAGAATGTGGTTGTGCCACCGAAAATTCAATTCTTGTGTGAGTTTTTCTTTTTCGTGTTCTCTTATGATTTTTGTTCACGTGCCACTTTTCGTTATACATACATATCCGTACATGCATCTGTAAAGTTAATATTAAACTCCAATTTTTAAACCTTTGTTGGTCAGACCATCTGATTCCCGGCGAAAGCCGGGATTGCCGAATTGTAAAATACAGGTATATGTGTACGTGTGTAATTTTTATTTCTATCTATTTATTCAATATTGTTAATAATATGTATACTGTAATGCCACCGCTTGGCGTTTAGTTTTCAAAATAATTATTTTACAATAAGGATTGGAAAATTGAGACCAAGAAATCAAACGATTTAATTAATCCTGCTCTTTGGCAGGCATTTCATGTGGCATCGCCGACTTGCTCACAGCTTGAAAACACCTTTCTAACTAGCCAATCGCGTGATGCCCTAAGATCAAATTTCCGTGTCGTTTTGTAAACTCCTCCATTCCATATCATTTGTAAAACTCTTTATACTCGCGTCAAGAACTCTTATTTACCAGAGGGAGTTTGTAAAATGGGTTGTGAAGGCGAAAACACGTCGTCGTTTGCACTCGGGGAAATTCGGAATCCCCGGCGTCGGAGCGAGAGAAGAACGCACCTGACTCCGCTCGTTTCTCACCGCCGTGAACTCGAGCGCTGCCGCGGGGGCACCTTGTTACTCCTGACCTCGGCATTGCAGTCCATACCCCCCCTCCCCGCGATCAACTCTTCCTCCCACATGCCACTTATGCATTCCATCTTTCTTGCTCCGTCTTCCTTGACCTCCGTCCGTAAACCGCGCTCGCTCTCACACGCTCTGCCCCACACACAAACTCCCCCTCTCCCTCTCTTTCTCTCGCCCTCCTTACAACCGCTCTTCTCCATCACTCGTAGATCCTAGGGGAGCCCGCAGCCCTCGACTACCAGTGCTTCCTACTACCGCCCCCTACCCTCTCTCATCTTTTCACCACCAGACCACTCCGCACCAACCGTCCTCTCCCTCCCTCCGCCTCTCGGCCTCCATTCCCATTGGACTCCATACTAACCCCTTAGCATCCATCGGTGGTCTAACCAATTTATGGCAAATGCTCCGTCTGCTAAATGCCCCGCGTTGCATGGAAGACATCGCGTGCTGCCCCGCGGGTTGCGCGCGTTGAAGGATGAGTTTTGATCACGACTTCGGTCGGAGGGGGCAGGCAGGCAGAGGTGGGCGAGGAAAGAAGACGGCGGTGGGTTGGGAGGAGGCGGGCTTGGTTGAGGATGCAGCGGGGAAGAGGGTGGATACGGGAGAATAAATGGATGTTGTAGAAGGTGGTAAATGGAGGATAAGGGCATGATAATGGTAAAAGGGGAGTACGTTAGTCCTCTCGCTGACCAGCGCTCAACGATGAGAGGAACATGACTGATGCAAGGAAGGGTCGCTCCGATTGCTTCGCTCCAAGGGCTAGTGTTTGGTTTCCCTCTTTGAAGACCTGACAGATGTTTTGCTAAAGTTACTCGATCGCAAGTCTAGTTTTTTGGAGATTCGGTCTATTTTCGCCAAGTGATGGTTTTCTGTTTTATATAATGTTTTATGTTTTGTCTACATGCGCTCTCATGATCTTAAAGGATAATATAAAAGCAATTAAAATAACATAAATATGTAAATAGTGTCCTCGAATGAATAATCAAATTGAACGTCATCTGCATATGCGACCGATTTTAATGATAATTGCACTTGGCAATAATTCATTTTTGAACCAATGAAATTTAGATAAAAATAAAGCTCGCATACAAGGAAACCAATTTGAAACTGCATGCAAGAACTAAAGTAACTAATTGAGAATTAGTTGTGACGAATCAGTGTTGAAGGATGAATTGTCGTGAGCGTTCATGCTATGCACACAGCTGGGAGAGGAAATTATTTCTGACCCCTAAACATACACGATGTCGTGAATTGCTTGTGATATAATCATTATTTTCCGCGAGGAAAATAACCCCGTTCGTTGTTTCTTCTTCTATTACAATGGCTCTATACCATCTTGTATTCAGGGCTACTTACTATTTTCTGGCTAAGTTTTTGGCTCATTTATATTTACAGGGAAGTAGTAGGGAGGAGTGGATCATTTGGAAAGGTCAATATTTTACTGGTATCCACGTTCATCTACATTGGTGAATAACAATCCTTTCTTTGGTCAAAACTTTGGTCTTGTTTATTGGATAATTGCTTATAATTTCTTGCAATTCAATCATATTTGATATTTTACTGTTGAATTTTTGCATTAAAATATCTTTTCTTAATGAACTTAACGTTCATTCAACCGAAAATATTACCAATACTATCTAAGTTAAAATCAAATTCGACGCAATGTATTCAAGTTACTTATGAATATTTATATTTAATAAAGGGGAATCATAAGCAGCTTGTGGAGAGATTTAAACGCCCGTATCTGTTATAATTTTGCGCTTCGACCTTACCGTTTCCGTTGATTTTTCCTTCCATTTTGCACCCAGAGGAGCTGTGCTTTGAAACTGTAACAGAATATTTTACAGACACCCCAATAAGAATGCTAATGAGAAGAATTTATATTCATGCAACTGCTAGCATAGCTGGAAATTTTTATTTTCCTCAAGTACTGGAGAATTTGTTTTTACCTGCCCTCTACTCATAAAGGTTAACATTCAGAAAATGTAGTGATTATTTAACTAAATATACGACATAGCATGAAATATATGGCAATAGTCCAGGATTAAAAAATATCTGATGGATTCTAGGATGTAGTGATTTCATTAACTTATTTTTGTCTACCATTTCTAATGCCGTTTCACCTTTTATGGTACGTACACAGAAAAGCTAAATGTAGCTCCGGGGTATAGAGAAGAGTAGAGAGCAATCTGGTGTCGTTTTACGCTATGGTCATATAAAGATACCCTGATGTCTACCGTACAGCTTTGAAACTCGATGTACAAGGGGTAAGGTATAACGTATTTTGTATATTTTTATCAAATAAGAACCTAAAATGCTTCTTTAAATCCTTCCAGCTCCAGGAAGTGGGACGCGGTCACTTAGTATTGGATACAGCAGAATGGTCACTGAAAAAAAAACCTTTTCAGAATTTAAAGTACGTAGAAAATATAGAGCATCACCTGATGATGAAACTATATGAGTGGATGTGTTCGCTTAATCAATTATTCTAAACCAGTTCGTAGTAAAGCCATTATATTATTTCATGTGACGAATGAAGTATAGCCGTGAAAAGGGGAACTAGAGTATAGAGTAGACTAGATGAGAGAAAGTAGTTTGAACAATTTACATTGATCCGGCAGTCACGGTCGTTATACATTTTGCCTTGAGGAGTGGAATGGGTAATTAAAGGCACGCACTAAAAGGTTTAATTAGCAAGTGACAATAAAATAGATATCGTTAGTGTATTAAATGATGTTCGCTATGAATGGATGTTTAGCTCTGGTGTAATTATTCCCTTCTTGCTTTAATGTACCGCTTATGGGACGTAATGATGAAGTGGGAGCCTTGGCCTAATTACGTATACCTTTCCCATTTAAGATTCTTACCGCAACCTCCTCTTTACAATCTCAAAAATCATTTACTCTGTGAATTAGCTGAACCATTTCTCTCGCGAAGCCTCGCTCCTCACGGAAAAACTCTCATTAATGCAGAGAACTATAAAAGAGAATGCATTTGTTTGACTGATCATGCAATTCACTTCGGTATACTGTTTGAAAAAACCGTTTAATTTCTATTGCCGCGAGCCGCTTCTGGGACTGGACGTGCGGATAGGGTCATCTCCTGCATTCCTCCAAAGTGACGTATCAATCAAGTCTCCTCACGACTTGATGCTCGAGATGCTCTTTTCAATTGGACGTTGATATACTCCTGTATTACCACTTCCATTCCGTGAGAGCGCTCTCGCCTCTCGGAAATGTGACCAGCCTTAATGCAGATGTGCCGCGGTTGTAGAATGGGGAGATAGGGTTAAGAGGGAGTAGTAAAGTTTCCCATTAAAAAAAATCAGGAAGAAATGAAATCTTATCAAGGACTCATTTTTACTTATCAAAGTAAGAACTCAGCGTTGTCATTCATCACGACACCTATGTGTGTGTATTACATACACATGTATGTATATATATATATATATATACATATATATATAATCTATAATTATATATATATATATATATATATATATATAATCCCGTGAACGGAAGGGAAATTTCTCAAGGAAATTGGAATTTAAAATAGAGAGGTTTGTTAGAGAACTGATCCAAATACATTTAATGTACATTGAACACTGATTAGAGCAAATATCATGTCAGACATAAGCTGACCATAATTCAACAAATATTAAATTTGTCAGTCTTTTAACAGTAGAAAATTAGGCTGTGACTGCCTTTAATGAATCTATTATCGAGTGGTTTAGTTAGATCTTCACCATGAAGTGCAAGTTGCTTTAATACAGGTACAACTTTTGAGTACAGTGAAAGCCGTGTTTGCTCAATGTCTGTCCTATTCATATAACGACCACGATTTCCGTCAATTTAACAAATTCCATTCATTATCTCAAACATTTGAAATACCATATTTAGTTATTTTTTAAATACACCATTGTTACATAATTCGGTTTTGTTAGAAGCTACAAGGGCCTAGATAATATTGCACAGACAGCTGCCCTGATTTCATTAGAAGGTAAAGCCCATACACGACACGGGATTGGTATTTACAAATGTTAAAGAGGAGTAGGTGCGGTAGGCAATCAGTTGAAAAAAATACACTGTTTGTGGATTACAAATGGAAAACTGCGTTCAGTCCTCTCGCAAATCCCTTTCTAAAATGTAACTGTATCGGTATCTTCGAATTACGGCGAATAATAGTGGATAAGTTTCCCCCATCGAGGACCACCGCTCTTGATTGCGTGTCATCCCTGTGATTGTCACCTTATACAGCCTCACTCAACTTATATACTCACTCAACCTCAGCGGGAATAATGTTATTAATTACTAATAGTAGCTTAAATGTTTGACGTTAACTATAGTAATGATTGTTTTGACATGGTAGGTATATTTGAACATGGCTATTGGAAGTCGTATTACTCCTTTTGAACTGAGTCTAGGCTATACTTTTGATAAACATGAAGGTTAGCAAGACCTTCAGATTGGTCTGGGTGGTCCTAAGATTAGAAATACAATAGGATATCTGTCTATAAATAAGATAATGCTTATTCGGCCCCTTTTCAATTCCCTACGCTCCCTTTGTTGAACCGCTGGGTTATTTTGACTCCACGCACAAAAGCGTTGCTTCTATAATCTCCTGAATACCATTCCACTAGCAGCCTGTCTTATTCGATGACGTTTGCTATTTCCTTGATTCTTCCAGGTGGCCTCTTTGCATCTGCAAGACATTCGCTGGTCGTTTTCTAAACAGAGTGTAAATAAACGCATACATGTTTAACCATAGAAATATATACATAGTAATTCTCAAAGGCGTTTCGAGTTGTGAAATCTTTCAGCAAGACAAAATTTGTACGGATACCTTTTGACAAAAAAAAATGTTTTCAATGTCATGGTTAGTGAAGAGGGAAGTGGCGGTAGTTTACTTATTTAATCTCTTCTTTGGCGTCACGGAGACCCATACACCCTTCTTGTCAAGAAGGGTTACACTTGGCTTAATCCTCCCACCTTCTCAAAAGCGCTTGGAGGTCTTATCTGACGTTGTAGAATGAGATTAAAGAAGAAAGACGATTCCCTGAGAGCACTATTACATCTTTTACCTCGTTATATTATCATTTATGTTTATTTGTAAAAGAGAGATGCTGGTTTATTAATGAATAGTTCTTATCAATTAGAAAGAATTTGAACAAAGTATACTGGCACAATTACATATCCGCTTTTCGGTTCAAGTTTGACAGTCACATGTGTTTTTTTGGAGGTGAAAGTCAACTTTTTGGGCCCAGTGTATCTGATCAATTTTATTTTAGAGTTAAAGAAAACTTGAAAATTAAACCCTGTACGGACAAAATGATCAGGAAACTGACTCTTTGATGTAGAGATGACTGATTGGAAAAGATAAAATATCGTTCGATGAAAATAGTCATGCAATAAACACAGAATTGAAAATCGAAAGCATTCATTGGCTGATGGTGAAATATTAATGACTGAAAATTCTCAACGCACCAGATTGATGTACGGATCCAACTTTAACTGGAACTTTAAGTTGTTAACAGAGTGCGCTCGTTAAGACCGTTCAATGGGACAGTTAGAGAAAACCAAAATAGGGTTGGATCAGAGAAAAAAGACAGGAATGATGATCGGGTAATGGGCATCCAGGCACAATGGGAAAGCTAAGCGTTAGCGTTTTGTTGCTGCTTAAGAGTCGGGGGAGAGAGACCGAGTTGAGAGCCCTCCCTCCCCAGCCTTTTCCTTTAATTTTCAGTTTGACAGGGGAGTAGATTGGTCTCGTGGCCAATGAAATCGAGGTTGGAGCAAGATGAGGGAAGATCCACGACCCTTGATATCCTCGTGTCAAATTCGGTTATCTACGACGTTTATTCTCTGGACCTCGGTGGAGATATAAAAATCACGGATCCCAGTCCCATCGAAGAGATTCGTAGAGATCATTCCTGAATTTCCTCATTCCCCACGTCCGCGGACACCTCCCGGCCCAAATCTTCCGTCTGACCCGCATTTCCTCTCGGGTCCCACCCTGTTGCCGTGACCGATTTTTTCGTGCACCCTCGCCCCGCGCCCCTCTCCTTTTCCGAGAGCTCTATTCCGCAAAGGTGTCGTTTTTTATGCTCTTATTCCGCCGACTTTTCTTCGGACGTCTTCTTTTTTTCCATGAACATTATGCTAAATACCACCGGCGATTAGGCGATAACATTTTTTGACGTAGTGCCCTTTTGGCGGTATTAAATACATCTCTCCCACAACCCCTCCTCTCAGCAGATCTCTATTGCAGATGCGAAATCCTTAACCGGAGTTCACTTATCGCCTCATGGCGTTGGGATCACCTCGAACTATCCAGAACTTGGCAATTTCTCAATCAGCAACTCCAATTTCTCGCGAGAGAAATATAAACTGGGTGGGAAGTGAAGAATATTTTGTATGCGAACAAGGTCCTCCGTTTTCCTCGATGGTTTGTCCGGGATTGTTAAAATCCGATCATTTAATCAATGACTCTTAATAGATATGATAAATAATGAGTGATAAATTGGATCTTATAAGGTTTTATTAATCCTATTTTTATTCACAGCCTCGTTGCTCTAATACATTCATTTGTATAAATAAAATACGCTGCTTTCCACAGAGAGAAAGTAGGTTACAGGACGGTAGGCTTTACATTTTCGAAATAATCATCACAGGTGAAGGTATTACTTGCTAAAGCTCTTATGTAAGCCTACCTTATTATTGAATACAGTGTTATCGTAATCTTCTTCGGCGGCTGAGGTTGTATTGCATGGATAATTCAGTTTACAAAAATCACTTTATTTTATTTCATTTAGCACTTTATTCCTATTCAAAGAGGTATAAGTCCGCGAACTTTGGGTCAGGAGGTCATTCCGAAAGTTCACCTCTCTGTTCTTGTTAAAATTTATGGTTATTTAGGGAAAATTTGTTCTCCGTTATTTATGCGTCAAATCTAGAATACATTTCATACGTTGATAGCTGCGTATCAACTAGCGTTTCTACATGTTTCTATCGCAGTTTTTCATACGGTAATATTTCCGCAACATTGATAGTCAGGATTATTTCAAACGAGCAGCATTTGATGCACCTATCATCAGATGTAAATCTCTGCTACAAAAAACATAGACCTCTCCCAATACCTCACCGTCACTATCGCCTTGCTAGACGCGCCCACTGATTTCCAACAGTCTCATTTACTAGCAGTATGACGCTTTTCGTATATTGGACCCAAATGGGAAGTGTGTTCTTTTAGTAAAAAAGTACATGAGATGAATGGAGCACCAGAAATAGCTTCTATGGAGAAGACGCTTAAATAAGGATAACTTATCTTAAGCTATTACTTTTATTTCTACTGACTCTGGGTTTGGATCTAACAGAGTGACGATTGAGTTAATGTGGGGTGGGTGAAAATTGGCTAAAAATTGTGAGTAACACAAGGAAATAGTAAGATTTATGTTCCTTCTGGCATATGAAGTCTAAGTTCAAGACATAGGACTGAGGGTGGATTAAATGCATTAAAATATGGTTTCAGGCTATTGTAATTTCGTAGTCTTTTAAATATAATACTTCTTTTAGTTTCTGCAATTTATGTCAGTGTCTTTTCATTATACTTCAATAACTCTGTCCGCTTACAATTTCGTACATTTACACGTCCTTGCGTGTTATATTCAAGGTGATGGGAAAGAACCAATAACTCACTTCACTGAGTAAGTCACGGCTAAGATAGTATTAATTAGATATAATGTGTTAAATAAACAATCACGTCATTTGAATTTGGTGGATCAAAATGTTCCCAGAGATTGGAAAACGGCTAGCGTGCCACCAATATTTAAAAACGGAGACAAGGAGAAACCAAGCAATTACAGACCTATTTCCCTCACATCCAGTTCGTGCAAGGTCATGGAACATATAGTCGCTAGTTCGCCGTGAGACACCTCAATAATTAGAAGTTATTAAAGAAAAATCAGCACGGTTTCCGAAAAGGTAGATCCTGCGAGACACACCTTGTGTTTTTTGTTCATAATATTCTAATTTCGGGAAAGAGCATTGTTCCAGTGGACGCGATTTTTCTAGTTTTAAGAAAGCCTTTAATTAAGTACCTCATAGTAAACCTCTCGCAAAGCTAAAAGAATATGGCATGTATAAAAATATCCTGGGTTGGATTAAAGACTTTTGAAAGTTCGAGTTCAAAGAGTAGTGATAAATGGAGTTAGCTGAAATGCAGTAGAATTTAATTCAGTTATTCCCCAGGGAACTGTCAACGGACCTCTTTTATTCCTACTTTACGTTAACGATATTGACTCCATAGTCACTAGGAATGTACGATTACTTGCCGACGATGCAGTGGTTTATCGTGATATGCGTGAATCTGATGACAGAGCAGATTTATCAGATGAACTTAATGGTATAAAACGCTGGTGCGACACTTTGCAATTAGAATAAAACTTAAAAAGTTCGTCGTTAGGAATATTTGGCAAAAGAGCGATACCCTCCTCAACGCCTGCTGCATCGGGAACACTGAAATGAAAGGTGTAGACTCGATTAAATACCTACGCGTTACCCTCACTCACGATCTCTCCTGGGTGAAACACATACGGGGAATATGTGAACAAGCTAACAAAAAATTAGGATTCATTGAAAGAGTACCTGGGAAATGTGATGAAAAAGTCATAGAGAAATGTTATCATTCGCTGGTTAGGCCTCATATAGAATATGCTGCAAGTATATAGGATCCTCATGAAGTTAGATAAATTGTCGAATTGCATAACGTGCAGCGTAGAGTAACTATATTTGTGAAACGTTTTTATGATAAACTTAGTAGCGAATCGAAAATATTAGAGGAGCTTGGCTGGGAATCTTTCACGAAGCGAAGGTTAAATTACAGATTGAAGCTCTTGCATGAATTGGAAGGTCTCTTTAGCAGTGATATTGGAAATGCATTATTACACCCATCGTACTACGGTAGAAGAGATCATTTCAATAAATTAGAGAGCTTAAGTGTAGCACAGATAGATTTAAGATGTTATTTTTCCACGAACAATAGGGGATCATAATAAAATTGTTCAACCGCGGTAGGGCCATCTTCGGGTAAAATTATTCTGGTTTATATTCACCCCATTCCACACAACCTATCAGTGGCTTGCAGAGTATAAATAAATGGCTGAATGAATATGCGTATTTACATAAATAATATTAAATGAATTATATTTGTAAAAAAATACTTGATGTAACCATGAAAAATGTATCGATGAAACTACTGACAAATACATTGTATCAAACCCTCATTGCCCCATACGTGGCAGTGATTTAACACATAATAAATACTCATTTTAAAATATGACATTGTAGGTATTGCTAGATGATCAGATTCATTTTCGATTCACATGCGCTCACTAAGTGAATACTTTTATTTAGTCATGTCGGAAATTGCAAATCGACACATTTTTTTTCGCAGCTTCATCTGCAACCATCGCAACCTGTCGATGGCTCTTGACTCAACAACCGTCTGGCCTTTGAATGGAAAGAAATGCCCAGCTCGCCGTCTGAAAAACCGTGTTCAAGAGTTTGAAGATTGACAGGAGCAGCAAGCACGTTATGTAAGTTTTTTGCCCCTTCTTATGACAAATCACAATTACTGCATGTCATTTGGAATTACGTGCTTGAAAAGTTTTATGGTAAGGATATTATAAGATGGAGGTACAGCGATATAGTATTAATACATAATAATACTTTTAGTTTGATCTAAGTGGCGTATAAAGGTGGTATATAGCTATAAGTTACATATAAGAACTGAACACAAACCTAATGGCTACTGCAAAATTTAAATATTATCTACTCACACCATGGATTAGCTATATGTCTGTAGGGTTTAACTGACTTGCACCCTTCTATACGTACATAACAAGTGAACACGTTAATATAGTGCATGTACGATCATATACTTTAATGTATTTGAAGTGCAAATAAACTATTTAGTCACTTTCAAAAAGGAACCCTGATAAATCACAGTCTGAGTGCGCGTGTGTCTATATGTGTGTCCGTCTGTGTGACTTGCTGCTATTGCAGCTTTATTTCAGAGTATGCCTTTGGTTGGCTTTTGCTCTATGACTTTTTTTTATGTCAGTTTCTTATTTATAATTTCAGTTGTACTACTTGATTTCGCAATCTTACCAGAGTTTTGGTGTTTGTCATTTTAAAATTTTTAAGATATCATAGGGTCTTTTGTATTTGTCAAATTCAGTCCCCTTATCAATTTTGGTGTAGGCCAATGCCGTACTTTCATTATCCTTTAGGTTCTCGTAATAATTGTGGCATATTTTTTTGATGGTTTCTTTCAGGTCATCCTCTAGTGCAATTTGTTCGTACATATCCTTATTTTTCACCCTTGGTTTGATGCGATGCATTGCCCTAAGTATGTTCCTTTCAGTTATTTCTAGTTTTTTAAATCTACCGTTACATATCAGTCCTATATGTGTGTATGTATATATATATATATATATATATATATATATATATATATTATATATATATATATATATATTATATATATATATATATATATATATATATATATATTATATATATATATATATATAAATATATATATATATTATATATATATATATAAATAAATAAATATATATTTTATATATATATATGATTTATCCTTGTTTATACGTGGAATCTAATCACTTTAATCAGGTGATTGAGTAAGTACGTGTAATAACTATAGCAAAAAACCTAAGATGGTTCTTGGGCATCGAAGGGCCTTCCTTCAAGTTTTCGGTAGTTAAGGGACTTATTATAATAAGTATGTATGATTATGAAGTAATCGAAGCCACACTCCATGCAATAGACATTTTTCCGAATTAATTGGAGAACTCTTTATTCTATAATTTCTATGGAATGAGATTTTGTTACCCATCATTGGAAATTTAAATAAATGACATTTAAAGCGTAGCATTTCCAGGAATAAATTTGTAGAGTTTATTATTCAACGAAACCCCAAATATGGCATTTTTACAGTTTTACCTAACATTTTGCAAGTAAAGCAGGATACCATATTTTCAATTCATTGTATGATAATAATTTCAACTGCTATGCTATTGACGCAATTTTTGCCTGAGGTATCAACTCATTATAATGAATATCTCTGTCTGAAAAGTTTTCACCATAAAATTTGTGAGTAGTTTTCTGGTGGTGCGCAAGGTGCTGTAAAGATGTTATATCCTCTGCGCATGGATACAGATATACTCTCGCGTCATTCTCGATGGCCACGAGAAAGTACATGCTTAAGGCACCCTCATTCATCTCTTCGGAAACCTTGTCATCCTACTCTGTCCCTCCCTTCGTCAATAATTCGGCTCGGCAGCCGAGAGATAGGCATGCTCACGATTTTTAGTGTGACATTACCGTTACAAAGGGAAACACGCTCCGCTGACCCTTTGGCCAGCCAGCCTTGGGGTTGGATATGTTATGCGTGCCTACCGATGGTCGTGCGACTCTAGTTCTCCCGTTTACCGACTCCCGGCGTTGAAGTCTCCACCCCTTCCGGGGCCAAACGCAAAACCCCGCCCGCCTCCTCCGTGACCAAAGGAAAGGTTTCCCCTTGAGGTCCATCCGTCCGTAAGATTCATCCTAGGTGGCCACCGGTATAAGGTTTCAACCTCGTTATCCCCGGTCATTATGCAAGAGCTCCATTGTTCAGAAACGGAGAAATGAGTCGAGCTGACGCGGAGCATCTCAGCGTTTGAAACGTCTTCTCTATCCAGTCAAAATGGTTACATCTTCCGCTACTACGCGGCAGAAGATGTCGATAACACACGAGGAGGCAAATTCCTCATCGTAAATTTGATTCGTGAATAGCCAATATGATTTAGTGACAAGGATAAAGGCAATCATTTATGGTAAGATCACAAAAACTGTGAAAAACCCAGGAGTTTAATGAAAAATGTGTACCAACATTTTCCAAAATAATGCGTCAATATTTTAAAGTAACTTTAAATGACTGATATTTCCCACATAGTTGAATTTGTAATAAGTATGTGATCATTCCCCGGATATTAGAATATTTGTTTCCTACAGTGGTTTGGGCCGTTAAGGTGTGACGTAAAAAACGTTAAGGTTTAAATCTATGAGTTCAGTATGCTTCCCAATCGTTTCTCATATTGGATGGCATAAACGTTTTTGGCTTTGAGCCGCCGTCTGTTAAAAACTGGACGCATAAGTAATACCACTTTAAAGGCGGTGCAGGTTCCAACGCGAGTGTTGCCTCTGAATACTCCAAGTTTTAGTGCATCTGACAATGAGATATTTACCGGAACTCTGTGACAACCTAAGAAAGCATAGAGTAAATGAGCCAAATACTTTCCAAAAATGTGAATTTTGCCCGTTATTTGGCATTACCTACTGGGCTCTACTCTATCCTCAAATGGACGTTTGAATAATTGGCTTTGCTGTAGGAGTTTGAGAATGTGATTAAAGCCTCAACATGGTGGCCACTATCTGCGTCTTAATATGTAGTACCTGAAGAATAGGTAGTACAAGTGAGGAGCGTTATTAGGTCTTGTATGTTGGTGCTTCAGTGCCTCTAAAATTCCCCTGACCTAGTAACTATATTTAATTATATTTTGTGGCCTTGGAATGGTATCTTCGAGGGAATATTAGTTTCATAACCCGGATGATAAATTTGAATGGTGAATGCCAAAGGTTTCTCCAAGTAAATGTTTTCCAAAGGTATTTAACTCCTAGTTATGCAAGTCATATTTTGTAAACTTTCTCATGAGTTTTAATGAATTCAATGAATTACCCTACCACTGATTATTTGAAGGCATTTCAAAACAAGGTTTTTGTAGGCCATTGGCACTTCTACCGCATTTCTTACCTAAGTATTGGCATATCGATGATATTTATTGGTACCTTCCATGTGAATCAAATAATGTGACCATACATTTGGTATTTTATCTATATTTATGAAAGCGTCAATGACACTCCATCATGAAAAATGTTATTTTTCTTGTTTATTTAATGTTTTGAGATACATAAATGTTCCCCCCCTTTCCGTACATGCGCTTAAAAATGCTATTCATATGCTCTGAAAATTACAACCATGCCCGAGGAATATATTACTGATTCAGAAGGACGGGCATGAAGCTATTATTTAGTACCTAATAATCCTCACCTTGTGCGAAAACAACTTTGTAATCGTCGAAGCCGCTTTTCTCATTTCAGATTCATCAATTAATCAATTTTCAAAATTAATCTCACATTTTCCCTGCTGACACTGTCTATTCAGCTACTATAAGCTACTGGGTTTGTTCCCTATAATTATCTGAACTTGTAGCGGTTTGGCCTCTAGTTTTGGAGCACCACAATTATTAACATTTCCGACGTCCCTGGGACCTAGTTTTGCATAGACAAACATAACCTTTAAGGGAAATTACTAACCATTGTTATGTTAATCATATAAAGGGTACAGAAATTTATCTTTTTTTTATGAGAAAGTTGGGATTCAAAAAATTGGCATAAAAATATTAGATTTTCACGCAGGTAACGGCAGAAGTGTGATTAAACACCAAAGTCGAGAGCAGCAAAATAAAATAAAGGCAAAATCAGTATAAGCTATTGGATTCTGAGTAACCTCCGGCGAAAAAATGTAAATCGCTCCTGAAGGCTGTGTGATGAGCCGTATTCATCAGAACGGTATAAAAATTGTTCTTCCGAAATTTATCGTCATGCTCTTTTTAAATTTTTTCAAAGGTTCTTATAGGGCCATTTGTTCTCAGACAAGAATTTCACAAAAAATTACGACTCCATTACATGAGTTAATAACTTATAAGGTGAGCTGAGGAAATATTACCAGCTACCTAAACAGAACACCAAATCAATTATAATTCGAGCAAGAGGCAGTCTTCGGGTCGATCCAAACGTACGATGACAGCGAATCCCAGCGGAAGCATCCGACCACACACGCAAGTTTATTCATGCTATCATAATGGGGTTGGGGGAAAGCTTATGCTTATTCCTCTCTCCGGAGCAATTAACTCAGCATCGTTTTAATTTGGCCGCCGATAAATTAGTCAAGGCGTTTTTTTTGCCTTTCCGCCCTTCTTGCGAGATGAAAAACGCCACTGACTCACCTCGCAGCTTAAGTAGGTAGGTAGCTCTTTTCTCTTTCTTTCTTTCTCTTTTCCTCCCTCATTCTCATTTCTGCCCCTCCGCATAATCGGATGAGCATCGAAAAACTTCCCTCGGAGGTGGAAGAGTTAACTGGAAGAAGAGTAAATGAGAGGGTTGGGTGGGGAAAATGAATGAAAGAAAAAGATTATGAGAGACAGTGGGAGCAGGGCATGATCAAGAGAATATGGCAACAGAAATATACCGCCGAATTTCCCCTGCTCCTGCCCCGCCTCGTTCTGCTTCACGTCACTTCCAAATGCCCCATTATGTATATAAATCAAATACATCTCATGTCGCTTTCATTCCGATAGCCTGTGGGAATTTAGCTACCGTCCGTTACTTTATAACTGTTTTGGAAGCATCTGCAGAATAGATTATGATCACGGTTGTAGAAACAGATTTCATCGGTGTTTTCAGCTTCTCCTTCTTGACATTTGGAGTTATGTTAATATTTTTGTAAAGGCTGTAACGAAGTTAATTATATAATTCATCCTTTCAAGCGAAATTTATTTTGTTCCAGAGTCATTAAATGGTGATGTTATGTAATCGTTTATATTATATATCGCGGACAGGATATGACATCGGATGAATGAAAGTTAAATGAATGAAAAGATAAAGGAGTTGAATTGCTTAAAAAATACTTGAAGTCTAAAGAAATTAAATCCAATTGTTTGGACCACGGTAACCCGCGCGTAGCAGTTGTAGGTATTAGATCTAGGTCTGAGTATATACATATTTATCAGTTTTGACTCTTTGAATACTTTATTAAATACCGAAACTTTTAACAGACTCATAAGACTATCGATGTTTCAATTTTACAAAGTGACCATTATTCCACTTTATTAACTGCTAATTTCATCATGTCATCTGATCAGAAATTAAGTCAATCATAATTTTGAGCGAGCGTAATAGAAATATCAGGCAAAATCGTCATAGGTATGTCTATTCCCAAACATGTCTCAGTCAGTCCTATCTATTTTTCATCTGTTTTTATTTCGATCCTCCACCCTCCAACTTTGGCATCATTCCCACTTCCAGCTGCACACACAAACCACCTCGCCCATCCCCTCAGCTACTTCTTCAGGCGGGCCACCACCTTGTGTGGCCCTTTAGCTCCCGCCCTGACATTTGGAACCACCCAAGATGATTCCGACAAGTTTTAGATGTTCCCTTCGGATCCGTTTTTTTCCTTCAACCCCGTTCGCTCCCCCTCCGACCCTCCCCCAGTCTCATCCTCCCTACGCCCGCCCTACTTAGAATCGATCCGCATTCGCCTGCTGCTATTTCCTTTAACCGCCTCCCACTCCTTCAAATCTCCTTCCCCGATCGAACCCTTCACAAAATGCTCACTTCCCATTTTCCAAGGGATCCCTCTAACCCGTGTTTCTGTCCCTCCCATGACCCTTAAGTCCTCCTCTCTATCTCTCGGGCTCCGAGGCTTTAAGCGGACAATGAATATTGCGGGTGGTAAATATATAATTCATCCCCCTATAAGATCCAGGATGAGCAAGTCCTTTTTTGCATGTTGGAATCCCTGTGGACGCGATACGAAAAAATCAAATATTACGTGAGGGGAAGGGGGGTTTGGGGGGAGGAGGAGGTGTGTAGGGGGATGGAAGGGTTTAGGTTAGGGAGAAGGGGGAGATCGAAACAAAAAGGCAATGCATGGCGACACGCCGAGCGGGAGGCCGAAGAGAGCACGCGCGCCCGCTCGCACACAAAGGATTAACTGGCCGATGGGCGCGCGCGCTCTCTCTGCTCAATGTGCTGGGTCATCCCCTTTTTGTACCCTTTTGTGTCCACTCGCGAGGGGATGTGAAATGGCGGGCGGGGGGGAGGGGAGGAAAGTGGGAGGAAGGAGGCAGGATGAGGAGAGGCCGCAGTGCATAAATATGTCGAGGGGGTGGCGCTAAAGAGGGGAGAAAATAAAACGGATCTATTAATTGTAAGCCGATTTACACACTCAGAGGAAGAAGGAGACATGCACGTGCATTATTTGTATGAGAGGAAGTTATGTTTGCTGGATTATAAGAAAGCTGCTGGATTAGTCGTCTGTCATTTTACCGTCTCCATGTATCGTCTGATCCAAAATGATTTAATCCGGGCGGGCGGCCATTCAACGTGTAGTTGTATCTTAACCGCTTGTACTGACTCAAAGTGATCTGAATTGTTATTTATCGTGTTCCACTCCCGTAGAATATTTTACATTTTTATGTTAGATTAGACTATATTACATGCTGTTGAACATCGTATAAAAATTTATAAATATAACAAAAAAGCATTACCATCCGCCAGAAATCAGGTCGATGAATCATCCTTCCAATTAAAACAATCCGTCATATTGTAACCTTCCTTGCAGACAATTTTGATTATTCGCCAATTTAAAAACGATTAAGACAATACCTTAGTTTTCTTCGAACACTGAAGTTTGAGAAATACAGGAATACCTGTATCTGAGGTGTTTATTTTTTTAATTCATAGTCATTTCTTGATCGATCTCCATGGCTTGCATTCCAAGTCCTAGTGTCCTCCCAAATTTTCAGGCTTTTCCGATTACGTTCTCATTTGGAACATCTTTTCGCATCGTACAGCGGCACATTTCCAAGAACAAATTTCATTTTTTTTTTTAATCCATTTTGTTTTATTTTCAAAAGTATTAGTTAATCCAACTCCTTTTTTGCCATTCCAATTTTCATCCATTTGAAGTTTAAGTTATTATCTGAAAATTGACATTTTTTTAAGACTGTAAATGGTAAAAGACTGTAATGAAATGTCTTGAGATGAGTGTTTCCACACAACTCGCCATGAAATTCTTTAGTTACTGGAATAACTGAATTCAACCTCTCGTAGTTTCACACGAAGGCTAACCTTAAAATTATCCAATTCGGTAAATGGTATGCATTCCGTAGTCCCATGTTTTTGAGTCACCTTTCACGTACCAGTATGCATATTCTATTGTGCCTGGATACCGTTAATTTTTTGCAACACACTAATGTTCAAAGTTCAATGTGTTCCCCTGGCGGGGTGATTTAGCTTTGTCGGTTAGCTATCCTGAAGAGACTCCTTGTGATAAACGAAGACTACTTGTTCGGAAGGGGCCGGTTAACACTAGAATCACTGTCGCTCCTACAATAGGTAGCCCCTTACTTAATAGCTATTAGACTGCAAATACACCCATGTCAATATCTGGCATTAGGCCAACGACTGAAGTGACACTTGTTACACACCCAGTTGATTTAAATCGAAAAGATAACATTAACTTCGTAAAAACTAACCATATTTCAGTATGCATTATATGATAAAGAAAAAAATGAAGTACGTATCTTTTTCAATGTCGTCACCAATAGTGGTATTCTATTGGTATTTTATGGTGCAAAAGCAACAAATTCATAAAATTATAGTCGAGCCAAAGTAAATAAAATATCCAGCTTAACATCTCTCAAAAATGTAATCTATTGCTGCAGTTAGAATGTAAATGTACAACACTTCTCTACTTCTTTCTATAATTTAATTTCTTCATATGATATGTTTTGCTTTGACGGAAATTTTCACTCAAATTTAATAATTCTGATAATAACACTGTTCAGAGTGCAATATTTCGTGCGACGGTAATGAAATTGTTTTCGTATTGTAGAGTTTTAGCATCTTTGGTTCTTAATGGACTGGAATACAATAGAAATATGTAAACAAGAAAGCAAAAAACAACCTAACCACCTTTTGCCTTCGATGATCAGAAAACCATCTTCACAGCATAGACGTGTATTTGTGCCTAACAAAAAATGTGTGTGTATGTTTAATGAGCCTAATTAAGAATGGGATTATCCCTTAGATTTCATTATCTTCCTCAGTCTTAAGTGCATGCACAATAAGCGAGAAAAATGAAGTATTAAATTCCAATGTAGAAATTTACGGAGAAAAGTGATGTTGCAATTCGCGGACAATATACCTCTATTGGGAAGGATGAAAGAAGACGGCAAGTAAACTATATTGCATGAAGAAGTAGATGAAAATGAACAATTCAAAGTAAAAAACTAATCAGGAAGATATTCGTCTGTATTCGAAGGACGGATTGCAATTTAACAATAAATTTAAAGAAGGACGCAGAGGTTGCCGAAGCAAGGGGATGGTTGAAATTAAAATAGTAAAGCGAGGAAAGTTTTCTATCAGAAGAAACAACTGCCAATGACAAGATGTAGAAAACGCTTTATGCCAGCCTTTGTTAGAAGCTACATTTTCTGCATAGCTAGCAATGCACGATATAATAACCAGAGAACAAAAGGCTGGGGGTGATATGAAATGAGACTCTACTGCAGAAAGTTAGGTAGAAATTAGATCGACCGAATGAATAATGAAAGAGTATTTGAAAGTTTTGCTTAAGTGAGAAGAAAATGAAAAAAGAATACAAGAAGAGGTTATTGATTGAAAATGGACGCAATTTATGGCACAATAGTTTACATAATACCGTAATGGGAAAAGTAAAAGAAGTGATGGATCACAGTTGTAGTTCTGCACATCCGTTTTCGGATGTTGTATGACAATCGGATTTAATTCCAAAAGATCCTGACCCTTGGAGAAAACAAGTTGAAGAGGGTGGAGGGTTTCAATAGAAGGACGTATGCTGGTGGGTAAGGGGAGAGAAGTTAGATAAGCAGGGATTTCGGACATCACCATTGTGTTAAATAGGATAAGGAGCCGAAGTAGAAAATAGTGTGGCACAGGAGATATTCATTTTTCACGTTATTTCTGTTTGATTGTTAATGGATCGATAAAGTAATTAATCACGTATCGTTGTTAGTTAGGTAATCAATCAAATTAGTTGTAAATGTCTCCGTCTCTTTCAGCGACCATTTTTAAGATTTGGCATAGCCCACATTTACTAGCAGGATTATAATTTCGCAAAAACTTCCATAAAAATATCTTTTGAGTATGTTCTCTACATTTATTCACATCAGATAACTATTTTTGCCAATTATTTTTTCCATCCGACGGAAAGTATTTTATCTTATATTTTCACATTCATTCAGAAATGTATACACTAAAGTCATTTAACTTCCTTTCCCCCGTGCGTCCACCCCTCCTGTTCTTCAATTTATGAAAAGTATAGCTGAATTTCAATTCCATTTCATCGACTCAATGGCAAAACTTGAAATGCATGGTAAGTATTCTTGCCCGCCGGATAAAAGGAGTCTCGCAGCCAGAACGAAATACGTTATCACAGTATATCTAGGGTTTTTGAACAAACAGGATACCATAAATAGGAGCGTGAAGAGACGCACATGGATAGTTTATCGCTGTCTTCCATTTCGCATGCTATAATTCACTCCTTGGCAAGACGACGTGAATTAATCCGTGAAATCACTAATCGGCAATTGCTGAATCGTTACCATACTTGGATATAATTCCTCCGACTTACGAGGCTCTCCCGGCCGCTGAATGCGACCAACTACCTGCTTTTTCAATTAGCAGCGCAGACCTAAGACGGCGATCGTGCGTGGTCAGGGATAAATGTGTCTTTTCCCCGTGCGTCCACCCCTCCATCCCCACCTTCACCGTCGCATTTAACCCTCCTTCCCTTCCTTCTTCTCCCCGGCTACTTCCGTCACAACCCCGTGGCCAGTCAAAGGGCATTCCTATCTCGTTACCAGAATCAATTGAACACTGTTTCCAAATGCATCCACGCCAAATATTTTTCTTTATGTTCGATCGCATGTGATCTCACATGCTTCTAGGAAATTCCAGCGTCACCACGTCTTAGAGGTTGAATGTGAGCGAGTGAAATTAGACTTTTGGTGTGATCGGGATAAAATTATATCGGAAGAGGAGTTCAGAGGGTGAATCTATCAATTTCAGCACGGACGAGCATCAGGTTTGGTTTAAAGTAATCTTCGTCGCCTGCTCTAGAAACACGTGCGAATTAAAAGTCACATTTATATAAAATGAAGGAAAAATGTGTATTCTAGTGTATAGCTTTGAGGCTTAAAAATGTTAGAGACCAAAATTTATCCTGCGAGGATACTTACAGGTGCTACTTTTAATTATAATTCTATATAATCAATGATATTTCACAAATTATGAGAATTAAAGTTATTTTAAGAACGGCATTTCATGGTTATTTCACTGGAATTTGCCATTACTTAAAGCAATATACAATTTGATGCCTTTATCGTTTGACTTCATCATACAGTTTAATGACTGATAGGAAAAACCTTTTAACATGCGTATACCGTTCTTTTGCAAATAATGTGGTGAGATGGTAGTGTTAAGAGACCCTTTTGAATTAGTAGTTGAGACCTGCTAAATGTTTTTCATAATTAAAATGAGCGCAATAATAGTTCTAGCGAGAACTAATAATTATTAAAACTTTTTTAAATTTTCTGCAATTATGATATGGATTATGTATTATAACAACCGTTCAGTAATATCATATCGATGCAATAATCCTTATTTACTTTTAAAATATAATTCACCTGAATTTTATGCATTTTTATGCGTGAATATGAACTAATTAGATAATGTTGATTCGGTAAAAGCCCTTTGCCGCCAATTGCTAGTAGTCTCTTTTAGCAATGGCTCCAAATGCCTCAAGGAATGTACACTATAAATATTCATTAGTATACGATCATTAACATTTTCCCTTGTTCATAAAATATATTGCTAATTTCTTACTACAATGATTTGCGGAAAATTTATGGCAGCGTTATCCTCTAACTGGATAGATTCAATTTTTAAACATTTGATGGAAAATCATAACTTATCTTGTAAAATCTGGGTATTCTTACACTCCCTGAGTTTTGCGACGCATAAGTTTCATTTGTGAATGGATTTTGGAAAATTATACAATATTTTCATAGTAAACTATAGGTTGTGTTATTACTTTCAATTTTACCGATAATTATATATATATATATATATATATATATATATATATATACTATATATTCATTTCAATGACTGAATTCACCGCTTATGAGACAGATCGCTCATTCGTCGCATTGTTACCTTTCCACATGCACAGTTAACCGAAAATGTATGCGTGATCACGACAATTGTTATTTCGTAATAAGTCGAAAGTAAATTAAAGCCTATTGGCGATATGGAGACATTTTCCTCGGGTGACCGCTGGCATTCAACACCGTGCCCACCATTCAATTCCCCCCAGTCGACTAATAGCAGATCTAATTCCTCCAGGGGAAACCAATCGATCATTCGCATACGCGGGCGATGATGTTCTAAAAGTACGGCCGTTCCGTCAACCTCGCGCGCTTTCCGTATGTCTCCACCTCTCTGACTCCGTGACTGACTAAATATTCATCAACCAAAATCTCCCGGTCTCATTGTTTTCGATCTCTCTAAATCTTTCCTGTCCGAACCGGCACCGGTGTCATAAATCCGCGACCCCATTTGACCTCGCGTGTTTCGCCTCCCCTTAAATCGACAGTCACGATGTAGCAAATAGGTAACGTTCCTCTCACCAAATGGAGATTAACAAATCAAATCGAGTGACGTGCCCGCACCCACCGCCCCCTGTCCCCCTTCTCCCTTCCCTCCATCCGAAACACCCTTGGACTCTCCCGGCGCAGATCCTCGCATCAGCCTTCACCCTCCTCCTTCAGAACACCGTCCGTCTGGTCTTTGATTTTTTTTTTACTTTTCCTCTATGTTCCTTCCTCATTCGTCCCCCTTCCTTTTAATCTCCCACTCTTCCCCCAGCATGCACCGCTACGAGGGCGAACAAGTGTGTCTGCCCACCGGGGGAATAAAAGGGTCACCTTCGTGAGCTTTATAATCCCGCCATGGGTTACACAGGGTTGATTCTCCCTGTCTCTCTCTCTCTTTTCCCCTCTCCCTAACCGTCTCTCCTTCTCTTTCCTTCCCCCTCTCCCTCTTTCTTCCTACCCACGGGGCAGCGTGTACGCGTGAAGATATGTAGTACGCACGAGCTGAATCATTTGGAACACGTAGTGAGTCTGGTTATCCCTGTTCCTGTTTGGTCTCGTAGATGGCAAATCAGCTTAAAAAATATTAGGACGATAAATTTTATCAGCTGATTAGGAAATGAGATTCAAGGTAGAAGTGGAAATTAGTTGTCTCAACGTAGATGTACCTAATTTCAGTGTGATGATAGTAAATAGCAACAACATGATTTTCACGAATTGATTTTGCACCATTTGATGCACTGTGTTCATTCACGCCAAATTTATAATAAAAGCAAGGATTCTGAATGTGAGAGACACAAGTCGTAAATGAAATATTTTCTTGATGTTTCCCCCTTTCAGGTGTATCTATGGTTGAATTCTCATTTTTATCATGTCATCCTAGTTACATATGTAGCCGTCGGAATGTAGAAGTGTCATAAGATGTAAATAAATGTACTGCACATGCCTCTTTTGCAGCATGGCGCCTGGAAAAAGTATGAGAGATATCGGGTTATTATATATCTCAAGATTGTAAGTTACATTTTACACTTATGATATTAGTTTCATAAAACAGGTATCAAGTATTAATATAGTTGGAAGATTTTAGCTATGGACAACACGGAGATGTTGTGCAAAGATACAATTGTATATATAAATTTTGTTGAGGGCATTTCAGCATTCACTTAGAGTTATCTGAGGAAATAATCTTCTCCAGTGCATTAATTCAACGCCATTTCTTATCACCAAGAACATTACTATTCAGTTTTCTCAAGTATAGCTAATGTAATGCAATAAATTGAAGACCTGGTGGTTGAGTGCCTCCTAGAGCTAAAGTTCCTAGCCATTTTAGCGTCTGAAATAAATATTTATGAGAATGGGACTTCAGAGCATAGGGTCTTCGTAAACTATGAATTAATTTTTCAGTTAATTCATCGATTCATAAAAAATAATTATTTTAACTAAACACAGGTATGTTTTCAGTGAACAGAATGGCAAGTTTATGTGTACCCAAGTTATTGCCGGCTTTCCCGTGAACTTATTCGTTTTTCATTGTGAACTCGAATTCTCGATTGTATCTTCCGTTCGATCTACAGTGGCGAAACTCATTTGGAGCTTGCGATCATTTGTCTACATCGCCGCAGCTATATACATTCACTCGGTGGCGATTAAACATTTCGGCTAATTTCCATTTCTGATTCGTATGCAGAGGTCAACTCGGCGGCGGCGGACATTCCCGCATCGCTTAACTACTCCCCGCGGATAGATGAATGCACCCGAGTCATCATTAAAGGAGTTCTTCCTCCAAAACAGGATTGTTTAGACGTGGTAATGGTACGGCTAGGTGTGTCTTAATGGAGCCCGGTGAAATGGTGATGCAGCTGGACTCCGAGGGAGGAGGGGACCCGAATCAAGATGGCGCTCGAGAAGAGCAAAACCAAATGAATGAGAGACTAATGGAGGACGGGGAGGTACAAGGGTGGAGGGAGTGACTCGGAGGGAGTGGGGGATGGAGAAGTTAAAGAGGTGAGAATTATTGGAGAGTCGACTTCAACAGGCCGTCGGTGGCCTCTGGGCCGCGATGTAGTGGGGTTAAGTGGAATCTGAATGGGTCTCTGGCGAGGCTTTTAAAAGGGGGATGGGTGGGTTTTCCTCCGGCGGTGGCGAGAGATAAATGAGGAAACTCCCGATCGCGACCCTCTTCACGTTTAGTCCATCGCCGGGCGGATGTAAGCGTCCACGAGTCCAACTGCCATTGCTGGGTGAGGTTCCGACAGGCGTCGGACGATACACCGCCCGTCTCCCCTCCCTTCCTCCCTCATTCCCACCTTTCTGCACAAATGACGAGGCACGCTCCTCAGTTCTATCTCCTGAGTAAGTTTATGAAGACCATTCTTTTTAATTAACCCAATCCAATGGGACGAGGCGTGGCCGTTCGTCGACAACTTGGCGAAATTGAAATCGTAACTTTATCCTCCCGCGAAACGAAATATGTTCCGCCATTCGATGGATCTATGTATATCTTATGGCATCAAATCTCTTCTTCTTCCATTAAACTCTAAGAATTTCTACTCGAATTGGGTAATTTTTGCCATCGAATAATATGAAAAATTCGTTAATATTTGGGACGCCTTTAAGAGCTCAGATTTTTAAATTTGAGACGTGATATCTCACCACGTGGTGTTTCCTTTTCTCAGTTGATAGAGCATTTAATTGAAAAGTTCCGGTCTGGCGGTACCACAAATATGAACACTCCCGTCGAATCGCAAACAGTTCGATTGATTGGCATTAGTGCCACAACATTTTGGGAATACTCAAATGGCACAGAGGTGGAAACCGACTTCCCTACCTTGAGCATATGAATGTCTTACGACTCAAAAGCCCTACGATGCGAATTTTCAATATACCCTGGACAATTACTTTTTATAGACCGTGGATGGCAAATGTTTGTCATCAGAAAACGCCATCTCACTTCTGTGAAATGTTTACCCGAGCTTCAGTTATTTATCGAATTATAAGTAACTTCTTTACATTTGTGAAGTGTTTTATACTCGATTTTGACTACCACAACAAACATTATCCATATGTTTGCATTAAGTGCCCCACTTATCACACAACCAAGAGATCGCTTACTAAATTTTAAAATTTCAATTTATTTCAAAATCAAAATCACATTGATTCTTTTTTAAGCTTTTTCTTTTTTGGCATCTAAAGTTGGATTTCATTATAATAGGTTGAGCATAATAGTTATGCTAAATTAATAAATAATAAATATAATGCACCTCATGGTCTAAGGCCATATTCATTTCAGGGCGAATACATTTCTACGATTGCGAAATGAAAAGATAATTCCACCTCGCGACCTCCAAACAATGACATCTTATTTTTGTAACTTGATTTACTCGTATCTTCATTAAAGCTAGAGTAGCCCTATGCTTGGAAAATGCTTTTGCGGTGCAGTCTACATTATTCATAATTTAGATAAAATCATATAATATTAACTTCGCAATCACTTTTCTTCTCAGAAATGTACGGAAAGAGAGACGCTCACTGGTAAGAATTCCAAATGTGCATGCCTTTATTTTAAAAGACATTTTTGGTTTCCCAAGTTTGGTGCTTTTTTAATTGGCAATTGTGTTTGTGTTTAGTTACCAATACTTTTGGTGGTACATATCGTGTATAATAGACAGTGTGAACGTTAGCTGTAAGCTACTTGAAAAGCTGAGAAATGGAAAGGTGAACTATTCGCGATAGTTGACGCAAAACATCTCTGATTAAATATTTGCTGAGAGTCACGGTTCATAAAATTTACTGTCCAGATTCACGATAAAAAAGTGACGGTGGTGAGCTTTCCAACCCCCGGGGTTGGGGTGGAAGAAGGGGAGGGGGAGGGGATGGACATCGACGTTCCAAAAGCCAGCGGGTGTCGCCTCACATTTCTAAGAAAGAGCTGCGAGGGTTGAGGGACGGTTCACGGAGGTGGGATGGGGGAGAGAAAGGGGCTGAGGTCGGAGATGTGTCCCTCCGCTCTCTCACACAAAAAGACACACTCACACACATACACAAGCAAGTGGAGAGGGTGGCGTCGGGGAGTGAGTGTGGGGGAGGGAGGGGAGGGGGAGGAGGAGGGGGTGTGGAGACGTTGACCTTCTGGGGAGGTCGTGATCCGAGTAGGGGCGAGAGGGGCGGCTCCCTCGGAGGCTCGCGCATGCACTAGCACACCCGCCCGCCCACCCACTCACCCACAACCTCCCTCCCTTCTCCGTTTCTCCCGGGCAGCACGGAGATCTCCGATTTTTCACTCGTGACCCTCCGGTCATCCTGAATGCATCTGTGGTGCGCGTGTCCGTGCGTTTGTGCGTGAGGTTGTGTCCTCGGGTGCGCGCGTGGGGTGCACGAGATGGGGCGACGGGGGAGTTCCCGGACATGTATAGGCACACTGAATTTCCACCATTCTTAAAGTTTAAATTTATCAGAATAGTTCTTTAAGCTCTTCTATCCCAAGCGCGAGCACTCTCCAACGGTAGAGCAGCACTCAGATGTGATGTTTGTTCGGCAGATGAGGATGGAGAGCGCATCTCGCGCTGATTGCAAGCCCTACGGCGTTGAAATCCACACTTTGGGAGACCAGTTCCTTTTCCTGTTCATAATACAGTTACACAGTATATTTCATATCTGGAATAAAAACGGATAGGATAATGTTAAAAAAGACATAATTTGGCTTTGTAGCCGCGTTCACCGTTCCAAGGCCAAACCCTTTAATCACTGGGCTACAATGCCGCAAAGTACATTGGGGAAATCCAATATCCTTTGTACGTAATTTAACTGCAAGTAGTTTCATTTAACGTTCAAAATGTAATTATTTAATATAGTCAGATTTTAAGATAAAACAATATTTATTTGTATCATTAGACACCATAACTCTATACTAGGTAATATGTTGTACATTAGTTTCAATTTGGTGCCGCTCTCCCCAATGGTAATTAATCCGAAGACTTTTTGAATGTTAATCGGTATTGAAGTTCCTGCGATATTTTAGCTGCATTGCAATACACAATAACGAAATAGTTACATTAAAAAAATTAAATTAATAATGTTAACAATAATAGATGAAAATATTAAACAGCATAAATACGGTTGAGTTAATTCATTATTTTGTAACAATGACTGCCATATTTGTTCCCAGGTTATTGGGCATTCTGTCACGCTCTAACAGTTTCTCAGCCGTAGCGCTCAAGATACTAATGTGCAGTGATTCTTATTCATGCGTATGCCTTTATTCCCCTTCAACGCAAAGCCACCGACACATAGCCATACTGGTATTTTAGTTATGCCTTCTTATGCACTCCACTCATGAACATTACCATCTCTAGTACGAGGACAGAGAGGAACTTGTGGGAGTGGAAATCCCGCGGGAAGGGCCGTTAGAGGCAGTCGCTAGGGAAGGGAGGGGCTGAGGAGGGAAAACCTCACGACCACTGTCGGTCGAGTCCACTGGCCAGCCACCCTCCGTTTCCCTTCCCTCTCCTTCTCTTCAATTCGCCCTCCTTCCCTGCCCGCATCTCCCGAACGTGACGGGAGCCATTTCCACGAAAATGTCCCACCCCTTCATTCCTTCTCTTCCCTTACTCACTACTCGGTCCAGCCACCCATCTCCGCGAGCAAACCCTGCCCGGATCCCAGCCCTTTCCAGCCTCATCCGCCTTCCCGTTTTTCCATCCCCCCTCCAGTAAATCCCTCAAATCTGGCCACGTTGGCCAGACCCGCTTTGGACACTTAAGATTTTCAAACTATTTTGCACTTCAATGAATCGCCGGGCGTCACACCGTTTGCGTATTTGCTGTAATGATTCGTCCACGTTTCATCGTGATAGTAGCCCTGTCCGTGCCGTATGAGTGCAAAAAATAGACGCGCCATATAATGTAATTCTTCGAAATTTCATAAAACTATTTTCACTCGACAATGCGCCTAATGTTAAAAAAAAACTTCCAGTCCAATCCAGGATTAATCAAGTCACATAAATAATCTCTATCTCTTGTTGCATTGAAAATTTGAGAGCTAAAATGTTTTGGATATCAAAGACCGACTGCCAGTAGTGATAAAATTTTTAAATCCTATTTTAAATGAATGTTTTGTGAGTCTTATTACAAAAATATTTTGCACACACACATACAGGTGTGGTCTGCAATTTCTTCACTGGTTAAGCGTCGGTCTGTGTTCAGCAGTGTCCTCACTCTGTCCACATTCGTGTCGGTTCTTGCCGTCGACGGCCGTCCGGAGCGATGGTCGTCTTCAACGAGCTCCCTACCCTCTTTAAACAACTTCTGCCACTCAAATACTGTGGAACGGCTTAAGGCAGTGTCCCCATAAGCCTGCTTGATCATATCGAGGGTCTAAGTTGCCGTCTTCCCGAGTTTCGCACAAAACTTCACGGAATAACGTTGCTCTAAATTCAGATTCATTTTGTTTTTCGACGCGGACAAAAAACTTGCTTCACTAAAAACGGTGTCCTCACTCAACGACAGCCCGCAGGCGACTGAGGTTGGTGTCGGTCTGTTTCTAAGAGCCCCCTCCACCTTACCCTGCCAGGCAGACCCCCCTCCACCGCTCCGTTCGCGCCAGAGAAAATCAGTCTTACCACTTTTGGATGCGACCCTGTACACACACACACACACACACACACACACACACACACACATATATATATATATATATATATATATATATATATATATATATATATATATATATATATATATATATATATACTGCCTCGGAGAAGGCCGAAAGCTCGAACAGTTTACCGTGTGAGTGTCCTTTTAAATGTTGCTATTCTATTTTTGTTCTATTGTGCCGTCCCATTATATATATATACATATATATATATATATATATATATATATATATATATATATATATATATATATATATATATATATATATATATATATATACATATATATATATATATATATATATATATATATATATATATATATACATATATAGGGGCGTATTTCTATGCTTATGAATATACACTACATTGGTTAAATGTATATGTTCATCTCATCTTATCCAATTTTAAAAGTAAGCTTTAGAAGTTTGATTTCAAAAGTATGGCGACTTTACATCTGACTTTCTACTGGCTACGAGCTTGAAGTTCACAATAATATAAAATATTGGGTAAATACCGCTGCAAGGGAATTTTTGAAACGAAATTATAGTGAAAGGAGAAATATACCAATTCCATTATAGTAGCATAAGCAAATCTTGAAGAAATCATCAACATATACTTATGAATCGTTTCACAATCAACCCATGCGATATTTGCTTTGTTCGCTGCTATGTCCTTGATATGCTTTAAAGCCATGAATGATGATGGAAAACTCTTTGGACGATAAGAAGAAATGAGTTTCTGACAATTTCACGCTCTCTTTATTTAGTTGAGAGTTTGCAAAAAAACATCGCCTAATTTTACTGATGGCAGATCGTCTTGTCAGTAAAAAGATGTGTATAAGAATTCCATAAATGCGGTCAGTCCTGATTCTCATCTAACTGCGAAACAAACAGGTCATACCCACCTTTTTCAAATCTTAGTCAAATTGCATAACCTACCTACCCCTTGGTAAGGTGCAGACGTCTCTGTAGCATTTGGTGAATTTTTTGCTCACTATACTATTAGAAATCTTCCTTAATAGTGTGCAGACGTACCCGCTGTTTTATACCGTAATCAAATTGTAGATAAATTTCCGTCCTGGGTTTTTATCTTGAGTACCATATAATAACAGCGTGCCAAATGGTTACCGAAAGATATATATTCAATTAAACCTCGACCCTTTATTGCTTTTGTAGAAAGAGCGAGTAGAGGAAATGGACGCGCATGTTTGCAACAGTATGTCCAATCTTGAGATTGAGACCTCAATGGCTGAAAGCACTACCAACGCATTACAAATCAAAGCATAAAGTCACGTATGAAAACAGCCACCGCCCATGCGCACGACGTGTCTTTTCAGGCATTCATCTTTCCAAGAGGAATGAAATGGAGTGCAACCGTTATGATCTGGCCTACAATTTTCGGGCAGCTACGCACTAAAGGATCCCTGATAATACACTCTTACAAACAAAACCATTCTTCCTTTAATGTTTTGAGTGACAAATAGGCTAATGATATATAGTATTATTGATCGTATTATGGCAAAAATTAGTAGAGATTTAGTCGCATTCTTAGAATTTTAGACAGTTCTGATGCTTAAAAAATTCCCAGCTTTCAAAAGGAACTGGATGAAAACGATAGATATCCTTAGATTTGCAGGTATCTCTATGCAATTTATTCCCTCTGCAATCTGCTATCTAAAATATCTTTCCAATGCCGTTAGCCATTTTACTATCCTTACCCTCTGTTTCATCAATATCGTTTCCGGAGCATTTGAGAAAAACTTTGTAGGTACACATTCTTAGTCTTTCTTGAGATTTTAAAATATATTAAATTTATCAATAATTCATTATCATTGATTATCTATAAAAATTATTCAAATAAGTATGCGAAAAATGCTAATAGGATAAATAGTTAGCAGTATCAATTCTTTTGAATCTCAATCTATATCTAACATCAAGCATCCAGAAAATAAATTCAGGCACCTTCTCAGCTATTGACGTCTCTCATCCATGCAATTCATGACTTGATGGGTTATCCAAATTACCGCTGTGGAAATTTTCTCTTTCAGACAATTATTGTAAGATTCCTAACTCATAGCGGCCAATGATCACAGTCCCTGTTCAATAGGCAATTTGTATTACATGGATTAACTTAGAGAGGATTATAAATGTCATGGAGTCAAAGGGCGTTTTGTCGAAAAAAGACAAAAACTGTAGACGAAGAATAAGGAGGTAAATCAGGCAATTGAGACGCACTGTGATACCTTGCCTCGGAAACTACCTACGGAGAAACGAAACGAAGAATCCGATCGGCCAAGGAGATTATAATTCGCAGTTCCGCACGGCATTCTTCAGGATCCACTCGTATTTTTTCCGCTATCTCTTATCCTTTTCCCGCTTAATCCCCTATTCTCCACCCCCATCCACTCTTTCTCTCTTGCTCACAGCCCACTTGCGATTTCGACCTTTTCCATCCCTCCAAACCGACCTCCCCGCCATCACCCAGCCTGTCTGCCATGGTGCTGTCACCCTCGGCTCCCTTCCACCCTCGCAGGGGTCGATTCGAGTCACGCTCGTCTGCTTGACGAAGCCACGATCCCACATTTCTCGCATTTGAACACCACCTAGTTTCCTTCCCATTTTATCTCTTGTGTGCATGAAGATCTCTTTATCGGAATGTAATGGAGAAAAGGGAAATCTCGGTGGGCGGTTAAGGAAATGGTGGGAATTGTAAGTAATAAGCCAAAAGGTATTCTGAAGATTTATAAAGTAATAATGAATATGACAGCGTGAGATGCAGGCATTATCCCACGCTTAAATAACGGATATTTATGATCCCGCTATATGAAATTTCTGGCATTTTTCATTAATTTTCTCGGCAGAAAAAGAACAAGTACCCTAGGTTGACTTAGTCACTGTTACAAAATATGATTTGATCTATCTGGATGAATCCTAGTGAGTTTGGGTGGTTCACATACTCGCTCACAAGCTTTGAGCACTTGGGTTGGAATCCTGCCCAAAGTGAGGATATTTCTTTTCCTCTGTTATCATATGTTAAAAAATCGCTCACATCATTCCCAGTGTGTCAATGCATTTGTTCACATGAAAAATGAGATTGATTATTCGTCATGTCATAACTTGACAATTATTGTTGGATTTTCCGTTGTTAGTGTTTCCATTAAGTTCTCTTAGTTTTAATGTGTAAATTAATAAATATTTTCAATACATTTGGGTTGGAATAGAAAACAGTTGATCAATCATGTCCATTCCTGGGATTTTCAAGATTGGAAAATTCTGCGATATTGAACATTAAAATATCAAATTAAATTTCCTGTAGCTTAATGATTAGTGTTAGTAAGTAACCCAAGCCAGCAAACTCATAAGTAAAGTTTAATTCTTCTCATTCTTCTTATTAGGGATATCGCAGCAAAACCTCATCCTAAATTATAGCCACGATTAATGAGAACATATATAATTTCCTTAAATAACGTTTTATTGCCTCACTGGCCTCTACTTTTAACTATTCTAATACTGACATGAACAAATTTTTTCATGTAAATGTTTCTTTTGTCTGAGCATCTTGAAAAATACGCAGAGTTCGACGACAATCAGATGAAATGTAAAAAATAGACTTGGAAATACAAACAATGCATAACCTTGGGTTGGTTTGCACCGCTTTTCAGTGTAGGTACAGTATGGTGTAAATATACTCTCCGGCTGATGCGTAAATTCTCACCTCCCTCCACTTTCTGTTACCTTCTTACTATTTTATTACCTATTCCTCGTTTCCTTATCGCGTTTAGTTTCACAGCCCTTGTTTCACACGCGTAATCTTGAGCAACATCCTCTCACAAGTCTCCCCACTTCCCCAAACCTCCAGAGACTGTAAGAACAGGTAGACATCCTCGCCGCTTGCAATCATCCTTAGTTCATTCCTTGTCTCAGATTTTCTAAACTTCCCAGTCAACATTTACGGGGAGGAATTCAAGCTATTCCTTATCTTCAACGACCCCTCATTACTTTTAACCCTTTCATTGGCAAACTCTAGTACGTTGTGCAGTTCTAGTGACCGATGGTTTGGTTTCATAGGACGGCATCGTGTGTTTTTGAATTATGGACTGTACTATGGACTTAAATAGTTAAAATACATGTGCTTTACCAGTTTGCGAAACTTGTATTTATTTCATCGAAACGTACCCCATGAATTAATTTCTCAATTCAAAACTCGTGGCTGCTTTAAGGTCTTTTAACTGTTGTTTTTATTGCCTGTCAATGGGTACTTTAAGCAAATAGCTTGAATAAATAGCTCTTTTACCCTTCAATACGATATTTTCAATAATTTTCATTAAAAGTGTGAGGATCTATTACACTTCTTTTGTAAGTTTTGAGTAATACTTCATGCAGTTACATATATATGTAAAATTTTTGCCGGAGTGTCTCAGGTAACTTATGTTCGGACTTGTCTTCGATAAGATGGGAACATATTCTAAAATAATTTTTTTCTAGAGTAGACTTCTTTTAATAAGCTTCCAAAGCTGGAATTTTTTTATTCCACGAAAAAAGAAATGATGACGCGTGATTATTTTTCATTTAATTTAAGAATACAGGTATTTTTAGGACTTTTTCAGTTACTGGTTACTCTCGGGGTCTGAAAACAATGGCAATATCAAATAAACTGGAGTATGCGCATCTTCTTTACATTGCTTTGTTACCATTTGTATTTGTAACAGCAGTTTTTAACACGGATGTTGGTTTTCTTGGCGAACAAAGCTTTGACTTCGGACTAAGCCCTTTTGGCATGTGAAATAAAAGCATTCGGGATATGTAATCCCTTTTGCAGTCCCTAAGTCGCATGTTTTTCCCCTTTCATTACTGGTTAGAATTCTCGGAAAGAAAGTCATTGATAAATAAACGTTGGAAGCAGCGCAAAACCCAATAACCTCAGGCATTTTATATGACTTTTGCTCACTTTGGCCCCATTTTATTCCTCCACTGGTTATCGTTTACGACTTCTGAGAACAAAATTAAGTTGAGAAAGAAACGTGGAGTATATCCTCAGGTCCCGGACGTGGTATCCTCCAAGCCTTTGCTATACTTATTTTGAAAACTTAGAACACCATATATTTTCCACACATCCTTCCACTCTGCGATATGAATATCTCACACTTCGCAAGTACCGGTTGAGGAGGTCTGATGAAACTGAGAAGATAAGTTCGTGGAATATTTTTTGCGGAACCAATCTCTTAGAGCCTACACCGCCATCCAAGTGTCTAGAATCACAACTAGCTAAGGCAATTATGTGGCCAACTAATAAGATCCCGACAGTATGTAGTGGATTTCCTTATTGTCAATTGTCGCTCTATGTTCTTAGACTTCGCTTTGAGTTTCTTTTGTTCTATCTTACTGTGATCATGAGTTAATACATGCAGTATTAAGTTATGAATACGCAAAAATAACTTGCATTATTTGTTTGTGGTGAAGACAATATTGCTAATCCTACTAATTCACAGCTCCCAAAAATATCGAAAGCGATGTATTAGACAAAAACGGGGTAACCATTTTAACATTTTAGTGACATTTTCTCTATATTTTTAGAACAGAAATGAGATCAATGAATGCTCCTTCCTTTACTCACTTTCACCATTCTCATTACAATTGATTTATATGAACATATGTGCAAATAATATAATGATACTCATTTTATAGGTATCTGCTGAGAGTTGAAACTTTTCTAAAAGAGAAATTGCTATAGACTTTTCATATAATTTATTCATGACATGGGTACAGAATAAGCATGGAAGTGCCAACCTACTATGGTCCTTTGGGCATAAACCAGCGTTAAAAGGACATACATAATCCATCGTAAAACATTTCGTGAATTTGGATAATGAGCATACTGACTATTCATATTGTATTTTCTAAAATATAAACTTTAACAGCATCTCTGTGATCTGTGCAGCATACTTTCTTGTAAGGGCTGAGCACAAAATGAAATTATCGTATTTTCTCGAATGAATGGCTAAACCCTTCACCTAGCAGCTCTTGGGACTGATCCAAAGGGTGATCTTTCACCGACCTGACCAACGTTCAACGAGCAATGAATTCATCTATTCGTTTTGCATGTCAACACGTGAGTAAACGTGAAAAAATATCCGTTGAAATTCTCAGAAACTTTCTAGAAATCCTAAGGAATTTGATGTGCATTTTTACCTTCTGATTGAAGACAATCAGTCGCTTTACTGCCATATAATTTACTAATTAATATTGTCTTGAATCGTCTAAGCCACGCGGATGTGCCACATATATTCCTCTGCAAGGTAAAATAAAGCGCTTTTTCGCTCCACACTCACGCTCTCCATTCTGCTCACTTTCCCCTCTCCCACTCCATCTCGCCCTTACGATACCATATCACGTTGAGAAATAAAAGCAAAACAAAACCTCTCGCCGCATTGGATACGTAAATGAGACTTCCTCCTCCCATGTTTTGTGCCACCGTCTAGTCCTGCGGCAGCGTCAAGCGGGAAAGAGAAGGAGCAGGTGGCCAAAAGCATAATCGCTCTAAAAAGCATTCCCTCTTTTTATTTCTCCATTGTTTCATTGCGTGGTAGACTGGTTCCCAATGGCCCGAGGCCCCCCTGTGGACCCGACGATCTCACCGTATCGCCCCGGGGCCCAAAGTCTCTCTCTCGGGGTCCACCGCGTTTTCCAAGCGGCCTTGCTTTTTCATTCGCGCGTTCATGTCTCCCTCGCCCTCCCCCGCGCCCATCGCCTAACCGCTCGCCATCCTCCCATTTCCATCGCGAAAGCCGCTCACTTACTTCATCACCCTCCCCCCTCCCACCTCCGTTTCTCTCGCCCTCAGTCACCGTCTGACCGACTCGCCTCCGCGTGGATGTGGACCCTTGTCCGGAGCGTTATGTGTGTGTTGTGTGGGCACTTGCGCATTTTCCCGGTGCCGACGCTTGGTTAGAGTGGGTTTTTGAACGAGCGACGAGGCTGGAGACCGGACTTATCGGTGTAATTGGATGCAACTATCATTGTAATTCCCTTCGGTGTTGGTAAACCTTGTCGTGGTCGGTCTTTTCAACCGCGAGATTTATTTCATCGCAGATAAGGTGGTAGAAGTTGGCGGTGGGAGGGACGTCGAAAAAATATCCGTTCGGCAATTTCTGTCCGTTGCTTTGGGGAAGATCTAGCGGGATCACTCGACGTGTGTTCTCCACAGCTGTATTTTTTTAAATCATGGACACTAAATACAATTATCATAAGTACATATATTTTCCAAAGGAAGTAAGCGTGTGTTGTAAAGGGTACACCTAATCTGAGAGATTTCCGTGTTAATGATATATAATGGAAAAGTCCAGAGTTGTGAAATAGGTATACAGGTACTTCATGTTTCACGTTAAAATTCCTGAGGCCATTTCGTATTAAGCAAGAATTGAACCTTAAATTTCGTTACCAAAAGAAACAAGCATAATACCGTTAGAAGTTAAGTACCATTGATTCTGCGACAGTGGAAAAATGTATGCTCCTATTACATACTGTACCTGTATTCTACATTTTGTGACTATAAACTTGTGGGCTTGAGCTTTAATATTTCAGTATGCGCATTTAAGGAGACAACCTAGATATTACATGAGTGACTATTAAAGGTTGGAATATATTATGCAAGTCTTTTTTTAGCCCGTAGAACTAAACTTCGTAGATCAAAACACTGGTGCACGTAGCTCAACCTTTTTTTCCCAACTCCACTTCCTGGAGTTTTCCTGGTGCCGGGACTGTCTCTGTGAATAAAAAAATAACTATTTGCTCCTGAGATACAGCAGTTAAAATGTGCGCGACCCGCCTTCGCGGGGTGAAATAAGCGTTATCATATTCCCTCTCGCTTCTCCCAGTCTTAAATTTTCAAGCGGCCGGTGCAAGGGAGATAGTGTGCGGTCCGGGTGCCCTGTGGAAAGCCTCCCGACAACATTTTTTTCTGAGGAAAGAAAGCCTACACCCGGAAATGACGTTATCTGTGCTTTATTTTCGTCCGGTCCGTCAGAAACAAGGGAGCAAGATATGAGGGAGCGAGGACAGAGAGAGAAGGTTGGTTAGTCCGGAGAACGAAGCCGCCGCCGGGAAAAGAGGGCTCGAGAGGCCCAGACGGCGCGTGATTCCCCGTCACAGACAGACGGTCCCTCTCCGACGCGCGAGTCCACGGACCTTTTTATCTCTCGGTCTCCGGGGCAAGATAGAGAGCAGAGGGCCCAGCACCTCCGCGCTGGAGGCGCGGCGAGCTTAGGCGAGGATGAGCTCACGGGGACTGCTGGGCTACGTTCTGCAACACGCTCCCTTCTCCATCGGCCGTTGGACCTGCAAGAGATAAGACTGGAAGGGAGGGGATTTCCTGAGAAATGCACTGGCCGAGGTTGATTTGCTCCAGATACGCTCGGTATGCTTTCACCATCCTCAATTAATTAATCATTTGGTGCGCAGAATGTGATTTTTCGGATTCACACAGATGGTTTGCATTAATTTGTAAAAACAGTGTCTGCGGATCTCGAGGGCATTTTTCAAAATTTCAACTTGTTCATATGTGCCGTATTTCTCCACCACCATGGACCCAAGAAAGGGATATTTAAGTTGGTTCCCTTTAGTACAAATTTGGCAGGGAAAATTTTACTAACTGCTGTTGACTGAAGGACATGGAGACAAGAAGAAGAAAGATTAGCAACAAATGGAAAATCTCCCACTGGAAATGTATTCGCCAATTTTATCTTTTTGTACTTTTTACTACTTGATCAACCATTTCTCATATGTATTTTATAATGCATAATTCCATTTATTTCGTATGGTAATTTTTAAAATAATGTTTCATTTTATTCAAAATGATTATTAATAAGGTCTGGAGTGAACCTGGACACTCTATTCTCTTCGACGACGCTAAAATAATAGCGAAAGAAGGAAAATACTTCCAGAGAATAATCAGAGAGGCCATTGAAATCGTTAAAAGGCCAAAAAATTTTAACAGAGAGGATGGATACCCACTCCACAGTGCGTGGAAACGAATAATCCCGCGCAAATATGAGGACGTTCCCTGATTGGCCAAGAAATTTCCCGGTATTGGCGCCGGATTTTTCCTATATAAGACGGGACAACAAGCTTCTTTTCATCCTTGACCTGAGGACGCCAGCAGGATAGCTGGCGAAACTGTTGTACTTTTAAACGACATACGCGGACGCAGCCCGAAAAATGTGGAAATCACCTACTCATCGCCGCGGAAACCTTCGAACGAACATTAATAAGGTTATTTTAATAATACGCGATAACGTTTAAATTGAAATTACTACTCCGATGTTTTAGAAGTTTGAATGCGTATTTTGTCATTATGAACTTTGAATTGAACGTAATGAAAAGTACAAAGTTTAATGGCTTCACAAGTTTGGTTTACTCTCAATTTTGATACTAAATTACTGGTGATATTCGATGTTGTTTTAGGTATACTAATAGAAAATTGCCATAGCATATCAAGAAATCACTCAGCATATAATTTCATATTATTATAATACCTAGCTGATTGCATGAAAAATCATGACAACACTTTATTATTACTGTAGGTAATTGTCACATCATAAATAACTACAAAAATTATTCCTAATATGACCTTTGCACCTATTAATCTGCTCTAAGTTGACATTTAGGAAATAAACCTGTTGATACTTACAATGGATGTTTATGTCTTCTGGTATGAAGCTAAAAGCAGTGAAATGGGTTAGTGTGGTACAATATGGTAGCACTGTTGACATACGAGGGACATTCCAGTGATACTTGGCAAATTATAAATGCTTTGAGCCGTTTCACTTTTGGAAAGGTATTTAAATATGGGTTCAAATGTATCATGTGAAAATAATTTCATTTCAACAGATGTATTAAGTGAATATAATCACAGATGGTTCACGGATCCCTTACAAATCTTTAAAAAATTATGAAAACTGGAAATTCTGCTTCATGGGATAGGTGACCTCATCTATTTTTTGTTTGAATAAACGTTATATTTTACTACTGAGCAACACATATCTCTTCTCAGCAAATACGAAACACTATGGCTTTCATTTGGAGAGGCAACTGTTCATTTGCCATCATAAGTCATAAAATCTGTGTTAAAATGATTACTATTTTCGAGTCTTTGTCATGAATGATTAAATTTCAATAATTTTCTTCATCTCTAGGTTATACTTTGCACCTATTTTCATCATTATTGTACTGCTCATTGGTGCGAAACATTTTAAGGCATACGTAGGAAAAAGAAATGGAGAATGGCGATCAATATACATTGACGCAAAGTTCCTACTTTAAAGTATGGAAATGGTTAAAACATGATACGAGTGTTGTTACCTTGATTGAAATAGTGAGCAAGATTTGAATGAATGAACGACGAAGACTCGAGCAGCATTATTTGATCAAATGAAATACTGGATAATAGAATAAGCGTCAGTTAAGATTGCAGTTCAATAAAATAATGCACATGGTTAGCACAAAACTACCAAGATAATAAAAAACCTGTATGAGCTGGAGGTGAGAAGTAGTAGGCTAGGGAAGACTTTTTAAAATAAATGTGTTTCGGATAAACTTAAATTTTAGACTTCTGTACAATTAATAACAAGCAATATATTCCTCTTTAACAACCTACAGTAAATCTAGATGAAGGGGTAAAATTTTCAACATTCTTTCGCAAAGCAGTCTAAACGAAAATACAGAATAACTATTCATTTTGCCACTGGCAATATTTCGATTGCACGTGAAGAAAATTTGAGAAAAAAATATGTGTAAAAATATTTTCATAGCTAAACTGTATGACAAACCCATTTGCATCATGGAAACGTTATCAGACAAATCTGGGGGAAAACGATGGTTAAATGGGTAGGTTCGTATACATGAAATGAAAAATCTCTGTTGGTAGATATGTATCCTAAGACGTCATTTTGCAAAATGCATTATGGTTAAACATTTTACAGGACAAGCGGGAAGAGAAAAGGGAACTTAATGAGCTCAGCACCCCAGTGTTAAGACAGGTACATGTGGACGATGTTTTAATGCGATAGGAGAATGACATATCTTCAAAGAGAAGGGGTAGACGAGAGTGCGAGAATTGCGCCATGACAGATTAAGGAACCAGAAGCAGTTTTACAAAAAAAACACGCATGGCGTATCAACACCTGCATAAGCTGTAATGGGAAAAAGAATGTTTACAACGCTATTTGGTATCCAGCACTTGACACTCTTACTCTCGAGGTGTTTGAATTTACATACTATGAACGCAACACATTTCGTAAATCTATTTTGCATGGCCCGACTTTATATAGGACGCGGTGCGGTGCGGAATATCTCCATGATCGCTTTACTGGTCGAGATAATGGCCAGGTATGAAATGACAAATGCAAAACAAGTTTTCTCCGTACTACTATCATTCAAAGGTAGTAAATTTAGATTATATAAGCAATTATACTTATTATACCTCTTTCCACAAAATCGTCTCGACGATGATGATTGAGAATAAATAATACTGCTTGCCTTCAAAACTGCTATCGCGAAGAGGCTGGGAATAAAAGATTGAAAACAGAGTTAAAAATATAATATGTAATATCTAAATGTTATAGCTAGATATTTTAATCGTAGAAGACTAGTTTTATCGGGGAAAAACAAAATATAAACTACTAAACAATTTCAAGCTCCGGATTGGACGCGTCTATCTCACATGCCATCTCAGAGGCGATCCATGCGACATAAAAATCGCATAATTCGTCAAAGCATTGGAACGGGAACGAATAAGATACTTATGTAGAAAAAAAGAGGCGAAAAATTAGAATGGGAAGGAAAAGTGAAGATCACGGAGGGATGATAAAAGGAGAAAACAGAATGATGTCGGCGCGCGGCTTAAAGAAGGATGGTTGAATAGGAAGGGAAAGGCGATGGAATAGTAGCGGGGAGAGGACGGAAGGGTTTGTGGGGGAGGAGAGCAAGCGGGCATGGTGAGTGGAGGTGGGCGGGGTGGAGGATTGATGTGAGGAGGAGGAGGAGGTCTGGATAGAAAAAGGGGAGGATGGGTAGTAAGAAGATGGCGTGGTAGATTCGCACCCCAAGATCCGGCTCAGAGATGAGAGTGAGCGGTGAGGTACGGGCGATGGGTGCTGCTACAAGGGGTCCGTGGAGGTGCTGCAGGTGGGGGCGGGGGAGATGGTGGGAGGAGGGAAATTGGAGGGGGAAAGGAGGGAGACAGGCGGGAGGTTGTGGAGGATCGTTAGGAGGGCGCCGATGCAGCGGGGGGAGGAGTAGAGTTTGCGATGGAAACGGGAGAAGCGGGATTGGGGGGGAGGAGCGGCGTGGGGTGGGATGGAGAGCGCTTGAGTAGTGAGGTTTGTCGGGTCAGGAGGGTTGAAGCAGGCCATTAGGAGCCGGCGCAACCGCTTCGGACGACCGACTCAGTACTTTTCCCTCAAAAAGATTTCACCTCCCTCCCTCGAGTGTTTTATCAACCGCGGGTGGCAGTCAGGTCAGATCTTGAAACGTTAAGAAGCCTAGGACTCAATTCGTTCACATCTAATGCAGTGGACTCGTCGGAAGGAATTGGACCATTTTGCCTCCCATTTTTTTTCTTTTTAGGTCGTGGTGATGGAGGAAATTTTGCACAGTTGTCAAAATGTTTGCGATTGGAGACTTGCATGCCTTGTAGATGTAGTAATTTGATTGATTATTCCGCAGTAAAATGTGTATGTTGAGCAAAAGCAACCCTTGATTAAGGTCTTTAAAATTCTTGACGTAATATTTAAGTTTAAGATATTTAATCTGGGGTATCATTTATCCATCGTCAATGGTTTACTCGTTATGAGAGTGCGTACATTTTAAACTGATTGGCACACAGGTGAAATTACCTGGTTTTCAATCGCCTGGATAGGAGGCAATGGAATGATTAAAAATGACAGAGGATATATTTTAGGCGTTAAAAGGAACGCGATTTGCTGCCTCCTCCTTCCATTGGTGACCGAGTCTGAAAAACGATACCTGGAGGATTTTTAATGCCACTTCATTCGATGTGCACGACGACGTTTCAGATGTTTTGAAGCGTCACTCAGCACGGAAGTGATAGTCAAGACCAACTGCGGGCGTGAGAAGAGTATTCCTCGGGCTCGAGGCTGGGGCTTGAGGACGCAAGGAGAATGGAAAGAGAGATTGGAACGAGGAGATGGGAGCTAGGAGAGATCGAGATGACTAAGTGAAAGGGGTGGAAGGTTTAGAGGAGCTCGATTTCTTGTTACAACGCAATTTTCCCCCAGTTGCACAGCGGGGATAGCACTGTTCCTTAACACGCAGGCTTCGTGATAAAATGCCGTAATTGGATTTTACCTTGCTTGCATTAAGGGCAGCCGTGGCATCCAGGAAGAGGGAAGATATAACGCCGATCGCTACTGTCAATATTTCCTGGACGTAGTGCAATGAATGACAATTTTGCATTGAATGGTCAATGCAATATTGTCCTTCATTTTCATTTATTTGGGATCTTTTTAGGCACTGTATATGGAACTCTACGTGCATCATTAAATATATCAGTGATGGTATTTTTTCAAATAATTTTTAAAGACTTATGAATTTTTCCACCAAAATTACAGCTAGAATACAAAAATAAATCCAATCTGATTTAAGATTTTCTGTTAAATTCAATAGACACCCCGAATCGAATACGATGACAAAGTGTTATTTAGCATTGCTTCAGAACAACCAAATACGAACATAATATTTGCAAGTACCAATAATTCTAATGATCTTAACATTTTTACTCTATCAATCAAGTTTTTGTACTGATACTCCAAAAATAAAAGGAAACATGATCCCTTTACAACAATAAAATGACAATATATTGAAACAATTCCTCTCAATTTAATAAACAGCTCCGTTTAAAGGAATCATTTAGATACTTGGGATACCTGAGTGCAAGGGCAGCCGTGTATATCAAGGAGACAATTAGAACATTATTTTTCATGTAGAAAGGGATTAGAATTTTTAATGCACTTTTTTAAGCGCTCAGTCACCGAAATTTCAGATTAAATAATAATATAAATAAATGGCTGAAGCAATAGTTTTTTGTTTTCAATAATTGTTTTTAAATGGAAAAACAAAATGTACTTTTGATCCAAGGAAATAAAACAAACACTCTATCAATCATTACATTTTATTTAGAATAACCTAAGTATTTCTTTTATGTCATTAGAGGGGCTCGTGAAAGTTTATTGGGAATAAATTAAAATTTTCAACCGAGCCCCTGTTATGCTTTAATACACCTTTTAAAATCTGCTCCAAAACTTTGAACTCGGGGTTTCATGGTTTTCCAACCCTTTTGTGTGCAATTATTTATCTAGTTTGAACCTGTCAGTAAATCACATAAGTGTCATCTACAGTTCACGAACATATCCGCGTCCGCACTTACTTTTATCTTGATAAAACTATTTCAACATCACCTAAATGTAGAGTATATTATCAACCCCCTAGTGATTACTTGTTCGTAATGTTTCAATCATCTGAAAAGGGTCACAAGTAATCAAATTGTCCGGCGTAAGAAAAAATAGTCCTTATGTCCTTAATACTGGGAGAAATATTTATAGAGTTACATAAAAGTTACCCCGTGATGTTGTATAAATTTATATGGGCTTAAAAATATCTCAGAGTACATTCAATTTTCATTTCTGATATTATAATTATTAGAATTTCCCTCCCTTGTGAAGAAGAAATCATAATTTTTTCCCTAATGAATAGCGTAAATTATGATAGTTTATCGACGCCTTATTTTTCCTCTCACATTTGCAACTTTAATTTACAAATGCGTTCGGTTATTTCACATGAGGTAGATACACAAGGATTTGGTGAGGCATTTCAAAAAGTGATACCGGTCGAGAGATGTGTAGCGGAGAAACACTCTTCTTTCATCATCACCTCGCTCCATCTATCCATCAACTATCCATAAAATTGAAGTGGTATCTCGCAATATAAACCTCTCTTCCTAATTTCAAGAATCGAGCAATACAATAGCCATAATTTTTATAAAGTGAAAGACAATAGAACGCTAATGAAAATTTAAACACTCCGTCTGGACTACGGGATAAGGGCAATTTTCCCAAAGATATCCGTTTCCCGATAAGTTAAATACAAAGTGATATATATTCTCCCTTGAAAGCAGCCGCATTAAAAGACTCCCTGGTCGACGGAACACCACGGTCCGGGTGTACTGGCGATATGCTGAAATCTCTCGGGGGGAGTAGAGGAGGAGAAGGGAGAGGGCAGGTTAGGAACAGGGCCGGTGTGATCGGGCGGGGGAAGGGTTGAAGTGAGGGGTCGGACACTCCCGCCCTCACCCTCACACCGGCCCTACCGCCATGAGTGAGAGAGAGAGAGAGATACGTCGGACAGATTCGTGCCCAGAGACGCGTCTTTGTTTCCCCATCTGAAGCGAGGATTAAAACGCTAAGCTTTGAACTCTCCCATCTATCCCCCTCCCCATCCGCCCCTAATATGGGCCTCGCAAAAGGAAGGTGAGCATATTGCAGATAAGGGCAATTAATGGCGGGTCTGGCTTGAAGATAAAGTGAGACGGCTGAAAAGTGAGGAGGTGTTCGAGTGTGCTCGAGTGTGCGCGTGTGTGTATGTTTCTCGGTGGCTTGTTCCACGTGCTTTCAAGTGCGCGGTGTATGCCGGGGGGATTCCATGGCGGTAAAATGGTTTGGGATGTTAAAGAATACTTAGATCAAATAGATTATCGCAAAATTGTGGTCATGGACGGGACGCCTCGCCGTGCTGAGTTTCAGAATGGGGATGGTATTGCTGTTTGGGCGGCCAAGAAATGGAAGCTCACCTTCCCTCCTTGAAGGAGTCGCCCTTGGTGACTGTCGATTACCTCGACGACCGTGACGGGATAGGAGGATGCATGATTCACTTTCGGGACATTTGAATCGAGGTAGGAGAATAACGTCCTCCGTTTGACGGACAATATCTTCATTGCTCAACCTTTTTTGTCATCATGCTATCCAGCATCAGGATTAATTAATGTTTCACTGATCGGTCGCTCGCGTAATATATCATGAATAACGCAATCTGCACGCCGATGCAGTATAGCAGTCACCCCTCTTGTAAATAGCTCCAGTAATCTGATACTGTAGTCATAGAAGGAGCAATTTTCTTCTCGGATAACTTACAGCTAATGGATATTGAGAATTTCCTAAAAATCGGGTATTTCGATGTTTATGGTGCACTAATGACTTATTTGAGTAGTAGTGGAGTTACTAGTAACTTCACAGTTTACTGTATGGTTTGTGTATTATATTAATATTTACGTTTGTAGCCATGAATAATGAGCCTACTTGTTGAACCTTTCCTCGTTGTTTAGAGTGAAAATATCGCTCACCCCTGATAACATTTTTAGCAGTTGAAATACTGAACTGCAGTTAATGAAAAACCTGTAATATTTCGACCGCCATGACCTCTTACATTCACAATCAAGAAAGCAGCATGTTATTATTCTTCATCTTTTTCAATCAGAAGTGATTCATGATTTATTCGATTTTAAAAACCACTGAATGAGAATTAATTAAAGTAGCTAATCATGTAGAAGGAAGTAAGGCTCAATGCAATTGTTGGGAAAGCATCTGAATGGAAGTGAAGAAATACCTTTTATAACATCCATAAATGTTAGCAACCAGTCAGAAGAATGATTTTTTATATTGTCCATCACCAACAACGGTTAAACTAGTTAAAAAGAGGTAAAATTGTTCTTATTTCTCCGCATAGGTTACCAATTTAGCCATAGTAACCCACAAAGAATTTCTAGCGCTACTAGAAAACTCGTGTTCAAGATGTTTTTGAGCTTTTTTAAAAGCATATTTATTATTTCCACCACATAATTAATTAATTTAAGGGACCCAATTACTCGAAGATAGTGAGATTTATTACGATTTAAGTAAGAGATTTTTCCATGAATTTAAGCATTAATTTTTATACATAAATATAATGGTTAACATTTTACAACAGGGTCCGATTATACAATAGGAGTAAAACTTGTTGAATCCGCAGATAAAGGCAAGTAGACAAGCCGTCTGTATTGGCAGTAGTGGTTATATCTTTATCTGAAGTGTACACGGATATGTTTCTTGATTATGCCTGGGACTGATTCTACTCCAATCATGTATTTAATATCCACATTGCGGTTTACTAAACGGCTAGCATAACCTTGAAGATGTATAATTGAAACTATGAAAACATCTTCAAAACAACTTAATATGCAATACTCTGTCTGAGTTTCAATAAATGATGCCAGTGGTTAAAAAAAGGCGTGCTTGATGGATTAATGTCTATGTACTGGGCTACTAAGTCAAAAATGTGGCTTTAATAACCATTACTAAATACTGATCGCTTATCGTTCGCAAGAAAAATAAAATTTACCCGCCAGACTTATAGTTCAACTCTTTAGATGTTATATAATGTATACTATGATATCTATCTGTTCCACCGTAGTAATATTAGGCTATTAATTTACTTTTAACATTATAACAATAGAGTTTTGCTTATAATTTCCAGACTAGAGTCCGTATTGTGACTATCGTTATGTGATTGATTCCTTGTTTATTTTTTTAACAATTCCGTGGTAATATCAACTTTATTGTAGCATTCCTTGAAATATTTTGCTCTTTTTTGATATATTCTACTAACTCGGCAAAGAAAAAGACCTCGCCAGGATTCTTATTTTTGAAAAATATTGCACGTCAGACAAAATTAGCGGAAGACGATATCACTCTTTTGTTTTCTTGACAAATTTCCCCAGTCAGTAAGTCTGGAATGCCCCGCAAGCCGCCGCGGGGGCATGTGGTGGGGGTATTGGGTGACCACCCGTTAAATTGAATAAAACTGCATGCAAAACCAAATTATGTTACCTTTACACAAATATTAGTTTGATCATGCACTTGATAAATTTTTATCGTACGAAATAAATTACTTACTTGAGACAATACTGAATACGTATATTCAAATCATGCGGTAGAGTTTTTAAAAATATGGGTCTATTTAATATAAAGAATAATATTCAGGAAGAAACATCTGCATGCATGATATCGAAAAATACATATACTGCCAATGCCAATTATCCCCTAAGCGATTGCTGTCATATTTATCCATATCTGTTATTTGCCAGTAACATTTTCGTTTTTGCAAATGTCTCTGTTAACTACTGCGTTGTAGACAGTCAAGTGATACTTATTGGTAATGGTGATATTGATGCCAAATACGTAAAATGGAAGTTGAAGTGCATCAAAATCATTGGCGATCGATTAAAACTCCTTGAGGAAAATCCTAGCGGACAAATTGACTTGAAGTAAATTAACGCCATTTAGTGATAATCCCATATATAGGAGTTACTTGCCGGTATATCCAACTTTTACGCAATTAATTAAGAATTGTCCATCTCTTCATAGGTATGATATTTTATCTATCTCATATAGTTCTAACGTTGTGATGTTAGGAGGATTTCCCCATCTCGGCTTTTGAAGCAAGGTTACTTGAGATTTACTCCTCGTTTGCGCCTCTCCTTCCTGACTTTCGCTCCCCTTGTATTTTCACCCCCACTGTAAGGCGAACGAGAGCCTCATTGTTTCAACCACATTCGCTCCACTCTCTGGGGCCACCCCACCTTCCTCTCACCTTCCTCTTCCTCCCTCTCCCTACCCCATCTACACCCAGCACGTGTGAACCGCGGAAAAATATCTATCTCTCTCCCCCCCCCACGCCGTTTCTAAACCGCAATCTCCTTCGAAATGAGGCGAGGAAAGAAGGATAAATTCACCTGTAAAGAGATACGATTGTTCTGCAAAGCATCCGGAGGAATGGGAGGCGCGCGGGCGTGATTGCATGCTCCGTGTCTCGTGGAGGTTGTGAGAAGCCAACGAGCCGAAACTCGCGCATCGCCGGGGTACGTACGTGTCGCGGACGGCCTTCTTCGGGAACGTGGGGCGGGACGAAATCATCCGAAATTTCCAAAGAGGATGAGATTTTTTCGTGCCAAAAAATTATCCGAAATGCCGGAAAGCGTATCACTCATACCTGACGTGCAAATGCTTTCGGTTCAGTAATCATGAAGGGGACCCGGTATTTTGAAGTGATGGAAGATCAACCTAACTGTTTAGTGCACTCAAAAAATTCCAAACTCCCCAAGGTTAAAATGAATTAGAAGGTATTCTCGACGCCAAAAGTTAATCTATTCCATGGAAGAGAATCTATTACATATGTTCTGACTTACTGCGGTTGAGGTAAATATTTAGAATTGGCAGATGGTTTTATCTAGTAATTTTTGAATCCTTAATTTGACTTCGGCTAAAAGCGTTTTAATATATCAACAAAATACTTAATTGCAAAAAACAATCCGTGTTCAATACATGACGAAAATCCACTTTTTGAGTATTTAACGCATTTATCCTCAATCGTGCTTATTTTATAACTGTAAACATATTAAGTATTTGATTAGAATATTTGACAACTTGTAAGTTTGGCTTTTCCACTTTCTCGCTCCTCAGACGGTCTCTTCATTGCTTTATGTAAATCCTGTCCTTAACATTTTTCTTTGCCTGTTTCTTGAAAATTGAAAGTGGAATGATTAATTTTTACTTTATATTTGGTCTCTGTAAGGTATTAGCATCATTGAATATCCTGAATGTATTTTGACCCAGAAAAAAAATTGTAGAAGTTTTCTATCTTCCTCCATCTCTCGAAGGAGTCACTTAGTTTTCCAAAGGTGAATTGCCCCTATTTCGCGGTAACATCTTAGACCCGCTATTTCTAAAGTACTCTTTTCTACTATCTTTATCTTTTTAAGTCTGTGGAAAATTACAAACAATTTTAACATGGACATTAACTAGGTATATTCAGAATTGCTTATTTCGATCAATATACTTTTTCTGATGAATGTCCCTTCTCATTATGATAAAATTACGCCGTTTTTAATCAAACTACTATCAAGAAATCAAACTTATTTTGTATTCCCTATTAATAAGTATTATTTTTCTTTTTATTCCATTTAAATTCAAGCTTTACTTTTCCATTGTTTTCCCGATATAGACCAAAATCTTTGATATATTTCATTGTTTTCCGTCAATTTTTCTTTTTTATCGCGTGGATTATTACTGTTAGAAAAACATTCTTGAATTGGATGTTTTAATTTATCTCCTTGATATGGAATGGATGTATGTTGTCCTTTCCTGATTCCTTTCTATTCAGTTCTGTGACCGTATTTGCGCAATGCTGCAAGTTGAATAGCCTTCAAAATGAAGTAGTGATCAATTCTTTTCCGTATGGTTCTCATTAACTCGGGTTCTTTCAAAGTGTGTGCAGCCAGTTAATGTTTTCGAAATGGATAAAAAATAATATTTGCCTGATCTATTTAATTCCTTTCTTTCTAGATTTTATGACTTTAATTGTTTCTCCCGCGCCTGTTTTCACTCAAGGGAAAATGGTTCATTTCTCTGATGTTCTTCTGCTCTTGTCTTCATTCTTCCGAGTATTAGAATTGTTTTTTAGTCTTCGATGAAATTATTATGGACAACAAAACTCCAAATGTACACCTTACCCTTTTTTGAGCATTAATCAAGAAATGCTGCCTCCAGCACATCTTTCTCCATAATTTTGAGGATCCATTTTCAAATAAATTGGAAACGATATCATGAGAATTGTAATTAAGTCGTATATTTTCGAAGAACTATTCCTAAAGACTTATTGCTTAGGAAAATAATTCTTTAGTTTGTTTCTATTCATTTCATTATTCTTCGACGCAGTGTTTTAATGCTATCTGTACTAAATAAATGTACATACATAAGTGGTGTTTTTATTCACCGTAATTGATTATTAATGTAAATTTTGCTTAGTCCTCTCCTTCCTAAGTGATTATCTATCTCAACTATTGTCTTGGGGTATTTTTTTTATCGTAGAGTGCAACTGCAATGGCTTAATGTATTTGAATTTTTCCAAAAATGTTTCACTAGAATTAGGGATTCAAATGACAATTTATAAACTTTTCAGACTCCATTGAAATTGAATTAAATGTTTTTAGAGCTTAAAATAATCCAAATACAGTGCTTTGAACATTCCAGAGCTTTCACGAATGGGGAAAAATAATAAAACACTTTCCGAATCATAAAATTTTCTATGTATTTCAAATATTCTGAATTCAGCTTTTTATTCACGAATAAAAATCTTATCATGAAGTTATCACGCTACTTTTATGAGTGCAGTAAAATGTGTTTTTATACTTTTTTGGTGTTAATTCCATTATAAAAAAATTCTACATCTACTTTATGAAATAACTTCAACGTTAATACTTTTTTATATAATTCACGAGGACATTGGCTGCGGGTTGCATTTTTCTACAAACATGTAATCTCTATGATGATGGAACTCCGTGGAACGTGATTAGTTCTTTGTAAGGTAATTGTCACTTTTAATTAAGTCTTTGAAATTGAATCTAGGACAACAGGCTTTGTAAATACGTTTGCAGGTAGGTATATAAGTCGTCAATTGTGACATAAAGTGACGTAATACATTAATGTGAAGTGATTCTATAAACTATTGTCAAGATATTTATTTTGTAATGTTTGAAAGACGCTAACAGTTTCCATGTAGTTTCAATTATGACTGAAATGTGCTCACTTCTTATATTTTAGATGCATACATAATTTCATTTATTTTCCAGAGCTTTAAAGTCTAATTCACTTTAATGAGTTTCAAGTTAACCCATTAGTTAGAATCACATATAATCCTAAACTCTGCAAATAAAATGCAGGCTTGAAATTCAACTCGATTAACTTTGGAGGAGCGATTTTATCTGAATTAATCCTTAACATAAAGTATCGTACACATCCGTTTTTCTTAAATAGTACAAGTAGGAAAAGTGACTGCAAAATCCAATGTGATTCAGTCTTCAGCCTTGACGTAGCCGCTTCGTTTGAAAAGTATTTTTTCCCGCCGTGAGCGAAGGGAAAGACGCAAATTGTGCATCTACCGCTTTCCTGGAGACGTGCACCTTATCCTGTCATCTGAGCTCTTTCTTTCTCACTTCCCTCTCCCATTCCGCTTGCCTTTCTGCCTTTCCTCCATTCTAAGAAACGATTCCCGCGCTCCCTAGTCGCCACCACTACTTACCATTCCCCTCCTCAGATAGCACCACTTTCGCTCTTCCTAACACAACCCATCTCGGGAGATACGGCCTGTCCTCTCTCCACTCATCCCTCCCTCCACCCTCTCTCCTTGTTCTTTACCTTTCCGCGACTATGTCTCGGGACTATCGCTCCAACAGCTTTCAGGTCATGGAGCGTACCATCCTCGCCTTCCTTTCGTGTCTGCAAACACCAGGGAAATATCACACCGTGAATCTCACCGCCTCATCTTCCGTAAGGTTCCGTCCAATTCTTAAATACCACATTCACCGCTGCATTTCCTTGTTAGGTGGACTGCGGATGTTAACTATCTCTTAGCGCTATCCTTTTCTGCGCTCCATTTGTCTATTTACATGATGCAAAATCCTTAATGTATTAGTTCATTAGCTGTTTCGCAGAATCAATTCGAATGATTTTAGTTTGCCATGAAATATATTTTTACATTAAAGAGGTGTTTTGTTTTAATTTAATTACTCCACTTCGAAGAATATATGTACTGTGCACTAATTGAAATAATTGTATGTATCTTGGTAATTTGGAAAGTTAAACGATTGTTGTTGCAATGATGTCTATTCCAACAGAATTCAGTTATTCAACGCCCAACTTCTTATTTATGCAGATCATCACCACGTGGGAAGACTCCTTGTGGCTCGCTCTACCTTGTTCTATTTTCGTTAAAAGTTGTAATAACAAAATTAATGCGCCTAATTTTAACAAATAACCATCAAGGAAATTCGTTTACCCTTCTACCTGCTAACGTTACCATACATATTAAAATTTTTTTTCATGATAAATAGCATGCTTATCTAAATAGTTCCTTTTTTCCCCACAATGTTTCCTTGTTCTATTTATCGGAGCCTGTCTCGTAAAAATATTCACCGCGCTATTATGAGTATTTGACAAATAGCATTTTCATCAATAATTATTAATCAAACCATTTTTTGAGTGTTCACTGATTCAATATTTGCAGCTTTTGTCATTCCTCCTTTTTAATCATGTCCCCACGCAAGTAAATTAATAAAGAAAGACCATACCTACCTACCAATCTATGTCCATACCTAAGGGTGACAGTGTGGGCGACTAGTCGGGCATAAATCGCTGCCAAAACCTTGCGTCTCCCATCGTCCATCCTTGCCTGTGTCCGGGTCGCAAAAGGGTCCTCGTGGAATGGCCGCTTGGCTTCAGGAAAGATAGCCTTATCGCGGGGAATGAACGGCTTTTCATTTGGGAAAAATAAAGATTCGGCTGAAATAAGGCGGTGAACCGGCCCACTTATTCCCACCCTCTTCCCTTTGTCAATACGCCTCCCCATATCCTTGCGCCGATCACCTTCTCTACCCCCCCCTCCAACCCCACACCACGCTTTCCCACCTTTTTAGCGACATGGCCGCATGCCGAGCACACAGTAATGACGGAGGTAAAAACCGATGCAAAGGCCATCGACCAATCAGATGGAGATAAAAAGTCTACTTGCGGTCATTCTTCCTCCACTGTTTTTATTTTTCAGCCGTCCTCCGCCCATCCCTCTTTCTCTACACCTCCCGAAAATAAAGGCACTCCATTCCCCTGGAGTGTTATAGCCTAAGTCCCGAAACGGTTCCGGGAATGAGCTATTTCAGATAGTGGCCATTTAAAGAATGGGTGGAGAACTTAAGAACCCCACGAAGGTATTCATTAAAACCTTTTAACCTAAATTAAAAAAACGTTAACGGATGTTTAGGGAAATCGGGTGATCGAAAGGAAGCGAGGGAGGAAAAATTCCAAAATGGCCCTCGAGTGAAAAGATTACCCCGCCTCTCAAAGAACCTCCCTTTATCACACCATGCGTCCGATGACTTAATTATGTAGATATGCACACCACGGGTAGCTAAACAATTTGGTCAGATATGCAGCTCATAAATTATTCTATCTATGTTGGCCTGTGGAAGTTTCAATTTTTTTGATACGATTTTTCCCACACCCAGAGGCCCCTTCGCTCCGCCTTAAATTGCCGAAGTCCATTAACGTGTGACTCTCCCTAACTCTTAGTGACAGATCTCAGATAGCGCCCATGGTTCTCATGCAGGATGACCGATAATGACGTTTCCAGCTTGTTTCCCAGTCCTCTGTCTTGCTTGGCTTTTATGCCGTTTATTGAATTTGAAAGGGTGAGACAACGCCTTTTCTTCCGATAAATAGCTCCTCCGTCTAGTTACAATATACGTGCATTTCGGCTATAAACTAGACAAAGTGTTTTACACTAATTTTGGTGAGAGATTCATTAACACTCTTGACTCGCAACCTAGTTATCTCCAACTCCAAAAATATCCAGTCATGAGTATGCGTAATATGAAGTTGACGTCAGTATTCGGAAGGAATTCATATCGACCTTAACTCCAATATATAATCGAGCTGCCATCTTTATGATATTACAATTGCCCAGTGTAAGTATATGAAGCTATTTTGATTCCTTTGTTTTTATTTTAGTCGGCCAAATTATCACAGGAAACATTGAGCTGATTTTGCACGAGACGAAAACCTAAAGAGAAGATAAAAAAAATCCTACTTATACGTAACAATCTAATAATTTTCTCCAGCTTAAAATCGGAACACTAAATTGCATTTTATTACTTTTTTCACTTTTTCATTGCATTTTACATTTTTTCCGTTTTTTATTAATTACTTTATTGTCATATCATTTAAAAGAGTATCAAATTTTGGCTTTCGTATGGCCAATAATACCTAATATGTAAAGTAACGTTAATTGGCAAAAGTTTCATTTTCCCTTATTTTCATTATTTTTCCAGAACGTAATGATTGTTGTTAAGGTAGCGTCTGTATTTAGATTCGGTTCATCATATGATTTTCGAAACAAAACAAAGAGCAACTTAGAACGAATGGAACAGCAGGAACGCTGAAAAATCGATACAGCTATTTTTCAAATAATTGATATAGCGAATAGAATTTAACCAATATTAAATATTCTACCAAAATGTTGGATATAGATATGGAAAGTATTAAAATATTATGCATAGGTTATGTATATTAATGCCCGTATATAAAGAGGAAAAATCACAATCAATGCTCAATTAAAAAGTTTTTTGAAATTCATTCATCCGTTAGATATCAATGTGTTTGTTTGGAATATTTTCGATTGCACATACAAATATAGTTTCCAAAATTCTAAGGCAGAGAAATTCATGCTCGAAAAGTAAAAATTGGCCCTTAAAAAGTATTCATATCTCACCTTGGCAACGCAATATATTTTCGCAATTAAACTTCCTCAATATATCCAAAAAAAAGAATGCGCCAATACCACGCATGCATTACTAGGCAATGTATCCCAATTGCGGTGACAATGATTCTTAGGCCACCTCTCGGCGAACATCGGCCTTGAAAATGCCGAAAGAATAAAAACCGTCGGTGGGGGGGGGGGCAGATATCCCCAATCGGAAACGGGGTCGCAGGCCAGGAGGAGGGACGCTACATATCGCCCTGAGTAAACTTGGCATTTATTCCTCCATTACGTCTGACAGCTCCAGGGTCGTAAATGATAGGGCGGGACAGGGAGGAGACAGGGGTCCCGGCCCCGTCATTCGATGAAATGTGTTTGAGGGAGGGCCTGGGGGGGTTGCGGAGAGGGAAGGAGGGAGCGGTAGGGGAGTGGCCCGCCCCACCTTTAAGATCACTTTCGTTCCACGCCGGCCGGTGAGAAGGGCGCGGTCCAAGGGGTGTCTGGGAGTCGCAGGGTGCGGTTCACAAGGCGGAGGGCAAAGACGGCGAGGAGTGAGGTGCGGGCGGGGGGATGTTCGGAGGAGAGATGGAAGAATGATGGAAGGGGCAGAGAGAGAGAGGGTAGGTTCGATCGCTCAGGCCCACAATCAGAGAGCAGTCGGTGCGGGGAATAACCTTTTATAGCGCCGTAACCCTGGTCCTTCAACAATCGAGATAAGATTTTCATACGGTTGTGAAGCGTGGAAGGGGAATAAGGGAGAAGGTGAGTGAAAGAGTTGAGGGCCAAATTATTTTCTGAATAAAAAAATAGTACGAGATATCAAGACAGAAATGGCCGAGGGACGCGGAGGAGTTTAAGGCACATCTGATAAGGACGAGTTAAACCTTAAAAGGGATACCCATTTCCACCCAATGAGCGGGAAATTCCTATTTGAGTTCCACTCTTTATGATCGAATTAGCATTTATATACCTCCGCGAAGTAATGAAAATGATCCCATTTGAACCAGTTTGCTTTGAGTAGTAATTAACTTATTCCGCCTGTCGTTAAGCGAAAGTGAGTCTGCAGTTCTCGTCCTATAACTCCAATATATGTTTTCCTCTAAAACTTGTGGCGTTACTCGTGTAGCATTGCATTTATTGCGGCATTGCCGACCCCGTTGGCGGCGGGGTAACGTCCTCATCTGCCATTCCAAGGGTCGCGGGTTCGATTCCCGCCTGGGTGAATTTTCCTCCACCTAGGGCTTGAGTGTTTGTAAATGTGATCATTGTTATCGTTGTTAATAGTTCGATGTAAAGGCCAGAATGTGCTGTTTTCGGACTTATACTGAATAAATAAATAAAATAAATAAATAAAATAAATTTATGTGGCTGGTAGGAATGCTTGTTTTCTCCAAGAATCATGGTAGTCTATTGATGCGCAATAATCACATTCGTTTATCAGTCTAATTTACTATAAAATTTATGGGTGATGAGTATTAAATCTTTTCAACTTTTGGTCACTTCTGGGGTCACATTGGCGAGGGAATTGCGATTTCATATTACGAGTTTATTGAGTACATAAAAAGTTTTCTCAACCATAATAAATGCGCAACTAAAATTTTCTGATGACGAGAGGTTATGGCATTTTTTCAGGAAAACTAGCATTTCTAGTTGCATAAATCTCTGACAAAATCCTAGATCAATGCAACAATTTCAGAGTGTAAAAATCATTCGCCTTGCCTGGGATCCCGGTCAAGGCGAATGATTTTTACACTTTGAAACTGTTGAATTGAAATGCACGTTAGCGGATGACTCCCATATAAGTTAATGTTGCGGCATCTCCCGCAGTTTCTTTTGAAAAGAAATCCTAGTCGATCCAAATTTTCTCTGTGATTTCACTATATTAAACGATGCAGCATTTATCACATTATACTTTCTATCTTAGGTATACCGATGTTTACGGTAGAAGCTTCCATGAATTCGTAATTATTAACCAAAACAGATTTCTACGACGACAGTAAAATAAAAAGGTTAAGTCTGTTTAATGTAAAGCCATGCGCTTCCTCACTCAACTTTTGGAATCACAATAAACGTCCTTGATCCCTTGATCAGTGAAGGCTCTTTGATTATAATTTTTTAAATATTTGTTCCGAGGGATGGAAAAATATAAGACACATTCAAACGTGGACCCCCATATCGTAAGGACATATTACGAACACTGATAGTGATTTAGATATATCATTTGAGTTTATTCTTGGTGCATTATCTCAATGTAACCTGAACGTAGCATTCGTTTATTTTTCCTTCTTTTTTCTCCTCACGTCTTATCATTCCATCCATTTGTCTAAACTCATCGTCAAAAATTAATAGTACAGTTCCTTAGTTGGGACTGGTCAAGAATATGGGCAAGGTATTATCTCCAATTTGGTTAGCATTTAGCTTAGCGGAAGGCATTGCGATAATGAACGGCAATTATATTATTATTATAAGGTAACCTACCGGTTATGGTATGATTTTTTTTGGATGGACACAACTACCAAATAAAAGTTTTGTGACTCCTAACAAAGCACAAAATCCAGCAACTTGCTCTACGTCGGGTCACTCTTCATCTCTGAGTACTTCCTTCCTCCCTTCATCTCGTTCAACATCCCTATCCTGTCCCTGCCCTTTCCTCGTTTGCCCAACATTCTCCCCTCTATTACAGTTTTCAGCGTGCCACTGCTAGTCAATACGCCCCTCATCCATCTTTCCTGCCTCCATAGGAACGGCAATATTTATAGAATATTAGACACATTTCCCGATGACCAATATCATATCGTATAATAAGCACAATTCCGGAAAGCTATTGTTACTGTTAAATACCCATGCCCGTAGTCGATTAAATGCCCAAAATTTTCACGGTCATAGGTGCATGTCAGTCAGTTAATTCGGCTGATACCGAGCAAAATTAGTTCTGAAGCCATTGACGAAGACTTTTTCCTTCCTAAAAGGTTTAATAAAACTCCAAATTTGCAGTTTTCATCTACATTATGGCCTAAAATCACCGTTTGGTTTAAATAACGAAGAGTTTTAGGATTGACAGCGTTAAATGCCGAGCAAGGTATTTAGAGCCCTGGATCCGGTGATGGTCTGTGGAGCACGCGCACGCGTGTGCTAGGGACTAAGAAAACAATCGGTCGAAGACTTAATTTTCAAAACGTGGTGCCATGCCGACGGAAGTGAGGAAGCAGTAAGGCGTTCAAAGGGTTTCCAAACACCTCGGCGCACACACACTCAGGTGGACAGGGTAAGTGGGGTGAATTGAGGGTTGAGAGGGGAGGGAGGGGTGGTGGTCGATTGGTCCCGGGGGCGGGGATGAGAAAGCGGCCACGTTGAGTCCGCCCTTAAGTGGCCTTTGTTAGCACGGTGAGGACGAGGAGGGGGGGGACACCCAGCCCATCCACCGGCGAAGACGAGAGAAGTGGAGGGGCGAAGCTGGGAGACGGGGGTGGCGGTGGGCCCACGGGGATTGAGTGCCGGGAGGGGCGAGAGGGAGGTGAGGAGCGAGATTGATCGTGGCCAATGTAGTGGGGTCGAGGGAGGCGGGCGGGGGTGGTGGAGACGGCTGCCGTCGGTCTTGTGCCCCGTTGATTATATTGTGCTACCTTGCGGAAGGCGGGGGTGCTGAGGAGACGGGACGGATCGGGATGAGATAAAGACTCCTTATTTCTTTTTCTTTAAGGGTTGCGATGAAGGACGATGAGACTGCGGCAAAGGAATGAAGAGAGAGAGTGAGGGTGTGTTAGAGAGAGAATAAGGGAAGGAGGTGTGCACTCCTTGTTCCCTCCCAACTCATAGGCTTTTTTCCTTTATCTTTCCAACCAGTATCTCTCCCGTCAGCTACCTACTACAACTTTTAAGCCCTATCTATCCACCACCCTTTCTTTCCTCGTGAGATTTTTCAACAGATCGAAAAGATCTCTCGCCCGGGACGTGGCATGAAGCTGGAGGCAAGGTGGGGGTAGGTGGGTAGGAGGAGTGGTGACTGGATGGTGTTTTTGGATTAGAGATGAAAGGAGAGGGAGACTTCTCGACTGTCCGTCGGGCGGAGGGACAAGGAGCAATGCGTGATACACAGCCATGAGGGATAAGTGATTAGGAGTTAATATGGAATAATAAATATAGAAAAAAATCGATCTATATGCTAAATTATAAAGTAACCATTCCTCTTTAGAGTGTAAGAGAAGCATTTGCCAATTCGAAATTCTTCCAGTTAGACATTTAATAGTGGCTTAATCCATGATTTTCTTGAGATAGGATAAATCAATTATCTAAAATCATTTAGATTCTAGACTAACCAATTTATTACACATGATATCAATATTGTGCAAACACTTTAGATATGTTTGTTAAATAACAGGTATCAAATAATTAACTTAGATTCACTTGGTTTTATTTCCAGCGATAATTTAAACGGCAAAATATGTCCATAATTCCCACAATACTGTATTTAAATGATGAATCTTCACTTTAAGGGAGATATTCATATTTCTAAACCGTTGTAATGGAAATTAACTGAACAGATCTTGGCCTTGGCTGGGTCTAATAAATATATTTGCTTGATCTTTGTTGCTAGGGATTTATGGTGGGGGCATAATAAAGTAGAATAAGTGCAGTAAGATCAGTAGATAGTCATAGTGAACTGGACTATGAATTTTATCTCTACCAAGCTCATGGCATGCCTAACATCTGAAACTTACAAAAGATTTCTCTTGAAAGAAAATCCTGAAAACTTTATGGGTTAAAACATATTGCTTCCAAACTCACTGAACCGTTTACTGCACACCTATAAATCCTGTTTTAGAGAGTGTTAAATCAATCAGAATAAAAGGTCTTTTAATGCCACCATAAATCTTTAGTAAGAACTGCGAGCATGCAAACAATTATTGTGAATATTGATTATCCGTAAACCGTGGTGCGAAAACCTGTGATCCTAATTCCTTTCTGGTAACATTCAAGCAATTAGGGATTTGATTAAAGCAGAAACTGGCGCATTGATCACGCTCGTTGGGATCCCTTGTCTGAGTTGATATAAATCGTTTTCTACCAGCTAGTTAGCCTCTTTGTCAGGTAACAGGGGTAACCTAAGCTTTGATCCCACCTATTCTTCTTATTTTATAATAAATCTGGTAAACTTGTGTTAACATATCCAGGTGCCAGCAAGTGTTCTTAACTGAATTACTATTAACTCCGGGGTACAACTAAGTTTATTATTGTGATTTAATTCATCTGTTTACACCTATTCATTAGTTAGTGAAACAGATATTTCAAAATTATCCTAATTCCAAAGTCTCTTTGATTTTTTTAATACTTTTAAATTGATTTTTGTTACGATTACTCGTCTTTCTCCAATGATGGTATTGTGCTATTCCTATTCATCGTATTTTCGGTGAGTTTTTTAGCATAATTTAAAAATATTTTTTTTTTAACTTTAAGTTTCTATTTATTAAGTGATTAAATTATGGGGTTAAGCACATTTACTATCTTTTAAAACTATTTTACACTCTAATTATTGCTATTTCTAATTATGTATAGGCTATATTAATGTTTAAAAAGACTTAGATTACAATTAGTGGCACGATCAGCGAATGCATGGAACTAAAAACTACTGCAAACCGTAAGATTAAGAGAAGAAACTATTGTCGGGTCATTACGATAAACTGACAGCATCAAGTATAATTTTAGTAAGAATTGGCCTGAAAACTGTAGGAAGGAAACGAAGTAATCTGAAGTTTAACGTTTTCATGTAAATACGATTAAAATTATGAAATTCGTATTCTGCGATCTAAGGTAGATTTTGGTTGGATGCAGTCTAAACAAACGATCCTACAACACGTACCTCTAATAACAAAACAAAATCTGAAATCCGGCACTACAAAGCACTCTTCCTTAATTCCGCATACTTCCTCCCTTCATTCTGTCCAACTTACCTATCCTATTTCAACCCCTTCCTCACTTGTCTAACGTTCTCCCCACTATCGTAGTCAACATCTCATCGCCAATCAAAAAGCTCTATATCCATCTCTCTGGCCCCCTTTGAAATTCTCCTCTCTCATCCCCGACCATGTCACTTCCTGGTTGGTTTTCTTTTCCCTCCATTTCACATTTTCCATCTTTCTCCACACCTACATTTCAAAAGACTTCAATCTACGCTTGCCGTCTTGCTTCAACGACCCTGCTTCCGAGTCGTACAAAACCACGTCCATATCCAGGTTTTGACGAGTCTTTTCTTAATATCCATATCCAACATACCTATCATTAATACCCCCCTCCTTGTGAAAGCTTCTTTGTCCAACGCATTTCTTCTTCTTGTCTCCCTACTGCTTTGACCATATTGGTTCAAAACACTCTCTAGATAGGTAAACGTTCCACACGCTCTAGTTTATAAATTCCTATTTTTATATTTACCTTAGGATAAAAACTTAACTTAGTAAATATTATCCTACAGAAAATTGCATTTTTAGATCCTTGTATGAACTGCCTCTGATTCATCCTTATGGCTCAGGAATGACTCAAAATATATCATAAAATATTTAAATGTATAATATTCACATTCATATAAATCAATAACGTTTCAAAAAATGCGTTAAAATGATAACCATTAAAATACTCATATTTTTCTAATTAAAGCATACTAATGGGACTATTTGATTGTAGTTCTGTTGCTGCTCAACTCGTAATTACTCACGCCTTGACCATATTGCGTACGCCAAATGAAAAAATTCAAAAAGTGTAGCTGTTGAAAATAAAAATAGTAACGTATCATTTCAAGTTTTCTTAACGGGAAGAGGAAGGAAGTACAAGTACTTATATGATGGAAGAAATAGGAGCAATGGATACAAAGAGGACATTGGGGAAGAAGGTGGAGGTAGTTCGGGTAAGCAAGTAAAATCGAGAGGGGTGGTAACGGGAAACGAAAATGCATTTGGCAATAAGAGGTCTGGAGGAGCTGATAGGAATTAGCGCTTCATGTCCATGTGTGTCCTGGGCAATGTATTTCTTCGAAACGGTCATTTTGGCTTCTTAGAGGATGACTGCATTCTGGTGAACCATAGAGTCGTTCGTTAAAATCTTCTTTGAGGTGCGACTGAGGAGTACCAGCTGCATTTGTGCTCCGCAGTTTTGGGATAAGTTGGAAAAGGATGCAGGAGGAAGGGCTGAGTTAAGGTATTAAGGAATGCATAATGTGGCGTTCTCGAGAGATGAAGAGATACCGAGGACAAAAGCATCAGGATTTGTAAACAGTAAATTACGAGGACCCCATTCAATCTTTGTCTTTATTGTTCCTAAAGGATTTTAATTCTTAGTGAGTTTTATCTGAATTAACACAAGTTCCGTCCCTGCCCATGGTGTTTTCTTGAATAAAGTCGTCAATCGAGGTTCTATTGACACTTCTCACTATCATAATGGGCGTTCTGAGTTATTTATTCCTCTGCATCTTGCACGTACACTGTATTAATACTACCATCAAAATGAATATTTTTCATTGATGTTTTGCACACGAATCTAGTATATATTTTTTTGTATTAAATGAGTACAAAAGAATGGTTTTAAGGCAATAATTCAATTTCCGTTCATTTTTTATTAATTTTTACTTCATTCTTTTTAAAAAAATGCATATTATAACTACGTTTGTAACGAAATATTTGAGTTTCTTGAAATTTTAGTGTTTATAATCATTTTTCACCCATGCATACCTAATTTACCAAGGAATTTCAGTAACTGTGGGTGTAGAACGTCAATTATCACAATAATATGACATCACGTGCACAACGTGCAAACACAAAAAAGGAAAATACGTCCTTCAAAAATATTTCATTGGTCCCTGCGGCATTTATTAAGCCGAGAGGAGTGACCAGGTGACAAGGAGAGCGTAAATGTTCTTCCTTAGAAACATTTAATTCCTGTGACAGCATAAGTCAATCGAATTTAAAAGTAGTTAAGTTCATCCCGTAAAGTACTTTGATATTACATAGTTCGTTTATTTATCTCATACATATTAGTTGGAATTATTCATTAAGAGTATATTTATGTGAGGGATACAATACAGAAACCAGCTGTATCATATCATATTGCTTCTAGGTTGAAATTGTAATATTTTAACATTCGAATAATTTAAGCTCGTTTACTAGTAGAAGACAATGAAACGTATCGTCAAAAATCCTAATTACGCAAAATTTAAAACTGAACAAAAAATGCATTGCTTAATTAAGTGAGGAATGTAAATATGTATGATTGTGTACATCAATGAACCTATAGCACGCTTATTGGCACATTAACGAAAAATATGTATTGAAGATAATTTTAGAGGGAGATAATCAATATTAATATGTCATTAAATGCTTCTATTATAAAATAAATTCACTCCAATGTGTGAAGATGAAACAACTACTTAATCACTGTGGGAAAGATAAAAAATATCGTGCTGATGGGGAAAGGGAAAAATCGATTCAATCGGATAAATGTCAAATAAATTCTACAATGTATGAGAGAAATAGAAAATAATATTTAACTGTAAATATTTTGGGGAAAACATTTTAGGAGAAAGTAAAGAGATATGGAAAACGGATTTTAACAAAGAATATGTTGAAATAAAGTGATTAGTTGATAGGAGAAATAATTGAGAGATATAATTGAGAGGAATAATTGTGATGAATAATTGCTTAACAAATACTACTATTTAGGACCAGTTGAAATATTTTGAAGTAATCTACTGGTTAAGGTAGATTTTGGATGGGCACAACTACCAAGTAAATATGTTGTTTCTTCTAACAAAACACAACCTAACATCCTACTCTACAACAAGTCCCCCTTCATCCAGACCAACATCCCTATCATATCGTATTCCTGCCCTTTCTTCGCTTGCCACATTAACATTATCCCCTCTATTATATTGTTCAACATCTTGCTGCCGATCAGTAAGCCCTTCATCCACTTTTCTTGACGCCTTATGATTTCTTCCAACAATCTCCATTCCTCCATTCGTTTTCCTTTCGGTCCACTTCACTTTCTCCATCCTTCTCCACACCCACATTTCAAAGGCCTTCAATCTACTACTATCATCCTGCTTTAGTAGCCATGTTTCTGCACGGTATATAACTGCACTCCATATCAAAGTTATGACGAGCCTATCCTTAATATCCTTGCTCAACGTCCCTGCCATTCACTCCACATGAAAGTATCTTTGCCCAGTGCAATTCTTCGCCTTACATTGCTACTACATTGACCGTTTTGGTCCAAAACACTTCCGAGATACGTAAACTGTTCCACCTGCTCCAGTTTTTACCCTCCTACTTTAATGTTTAGCTTAGCCTTTTTCTTTCTCGAAAAACGCATAACCTTTGTTTTATTAATATTAATTCTCATCTCATCCTGTCGCAATGAATTTCCAATCCACTCAGCAATGCTTGCAACTCATTGGCTGACTGACAAACTAAAGCTTGGTCATCAGCAAACCTAACTGATTTTACGAATTCCCCGCCCACTTTCATTCCTACCTCCAGTTCTTCCCATGCCTCTTTAATCATTTCCTCTACATACAGGTTGAACAGCAGCGGTGATAATGGGCAACCCCGCGTTGCACCTCTTCCTAACACTGCCCATCCGGACTCTCCCACTCCCACCCACTGAGCAGTCTGAGACGTACATGCTGCGGATTAGCCTCCTTTCCCTCCAATTTATTCCTATTTTCTGAAATATTGAAATATAATACAGTAAATTTATCATTCCGCAGTATATATTTTTTCCGCATGAATTTCTCCACTTTGGGATATCACAAAGACATTAATGTAAAAATAAGGATTTTCTTTAAACACGGTTTCATTTCCTGATGATGTTGCAAAATGACGAAACCCAGGTCGGGTCAGATGAAAAAAAGTGATTTTCTGTATTATTTCATGTGAGAAAAGTTCTACATGACGCAAATAAATTTAGAATGAAGGATGTTATCAATGAACTTTTAATACACTAATGCTAATTCGCGGTTTCCTATTGCATAATTTCTTCGAGGAATGTGTTATAAGTTACGGTGAGATTAACTGCAACATTCAGTGGTTAGTATATCGTGAACTCATGAGTTTATGGACACAGTAACCTTAAACTCATTAGATAAACTAACCCACATATTTTCACCTTCATAGAATTATTTACAGAGCGCCATATGTATTTACTTTTGTGTAATTTTCTCATTTTTTTCCCCTTCCTATCATTTGGTCGTATTGTTTCACTCTAATGAATTACGAGTTAGTATCCTTCCTAATATTGAGTATTCTTAGTGCGAATATTGTCAAATTCCCAAGAAAGTTACAAAATTATGAAGTTTGTATCTCAAATGTTAGAGTAGTTATTTTCAAGAGATTACGGTACATAATTACGTTTTTTGTAGCATTTCCTCTTAAGCATTTAGAAAATTTTGCATCTATCATAATTTTTAATGAGATGCGTCTCGAGAGGCCTTCGAAATGGTGCAGAACGTCAAAAAGTAGGAAATTCAGTGCCATTTCAGAAGAAGGCTTCACTTCACGGCCGTACGCGACAAAGATGTGATATCAGAAAACGTATAACGTGGGTTGAAGGGGAGCACAATATTTCGAAAGCGACCTTTGTTAAGAATACCACGCAGATATGCGGGATTCACCCTGCGCGAGTGACTTTTATGCCCGGTGATAAACATATTTCGCTCTCCATCTAGCTCGCCACTCCTCCAACCTTCACTCCCTCGCCCGCCCTAGAGAGAAAATATACGAAAGGATTGCGACTTAAAGTTCACTGAAATTCTTCACACTGCGGACGAATAGTTCAAAGAGTTGTTCACATAAAGTACGAAGATGCTCCATAGGCCAAAGATTCGATCTTTTTGAAAATATACTTTAATCGTATATTTAAAATGAACTGAATACTCAATGTGATAAAGTTAATGAACAAATTATGGAGGGATTAGACTAGGACGTTTGTAAGAAATCTTTGCAGTAAAGTATGGTCATAATATTTTATTTATAAAATTGATTTTGCGACAATTTAAACTTAACGTTACCTCATGGTAAGCGCTTTTTGCCTTAGAAACAATCCTACGCAAACTGAACATGTCTCAACTTGCAATCGTTGATTCAAAATTGAAGTCACATGCATGAAAATCTTGTCAATTATAGATTACACATTAATCTAACAATATGATATTAAATTAATTTTTTGAAGAAGGAATGTCAATCAAATAATATGATCACTGTCTTAATGTAATTGGACGACTCTTGAGAATGAAGAAAGAATTACGACGCATGATATCCTAATATGATTTAATGTGGATCGTTAATCGTAAATGAAATTGTGGATGATTTAATCGTCAATGAAATTGAACAAGTGCTTACCACCTAATTATATTAATAAAGGAAGATGTTCAGTGAAAAAAAATTATTTTAAATATATCTATATTAGCGAAAGTAAAGCTATGGCTTTCAGCAAACACAGCCAGACTAATATGGGTTTATTGTTGAAAGGAAAAAGGATAGAAGGAAAGGGAGAGTTGACGTGCCCAGACAGCGATGTTATTAATGGCGGACCTAAAAAAGAGATACTTTAAGTAGAACTTGGTAGACAAGTGCTCCATTTAATAGTAAATATAAGTCGTTGAAAGCCAGAGAAATTAGCCCAGAAATAAGAAATAGGGTTGTAAGTACTTACGATTGAAGTGTAGCAGTCGAAATTTGTGTTCAAGACCGGGATAGAAGAAAAGAGAAAGCCAGAATCATTGTAAATTTAGCGTTGCAGGAGAATACTGAAAATACGGTAGATTGGCGGAGGTTCTTCATTAAGTCGGCAAGGTAACGCAGATTTAGAAGCGTGTCGTAAAACCAATTGACAAACTTATTGTCCACATTATGCGTCTTAGAGCAATTGTAAAAACTATACTAAATTCTTACATCGGCGGGATCAGGTACGGGGGAAGACTCAAAAAAAATCAGCTAGTGATAAAAACGGTAATGCTCATTAAAATGCTTATAAATAAATGAAACTGGAAACACTGTAGCACTTCATATGGAGAACAGCTGCCGACCAATCCGAGGAGTTAAGACTAGAGAAGAAGAAAATCAGCAAAAATGTACGTAAAACATTTCTATTTAATATACAATCAAGCAATATTTATAGTTTACGGTAAAAATTCTGCCAAGTTGTTTTAAGAGTACACTACCCAGGTAACACATTTATCCTTTATTAAACTTGCTGCAGAATTATCATGAGTTGCTAAAGGCCTCATTTAATACCGCAGGTGACCAAAATGAATTAAACAAGACTCAATTTAGTTTCAGCCAGATGAGAGAAAACAGGATGAGCTAAAGAATCCCATGAATCATCTTGATGGAAGCACTCTTGATTTCAACTCTCTCTATCGTAAATAATCAGGTTTCCCCTCAGTGATACCGACGACTACAAATAGCTTCTGTCGCTCAGTAAGCGGCCATTTCAATTCAATGGTCTGCTCATGTGCGGATAGCATTCATCTGAGCAGGTTATCATCCCCTGAAAAAATGTGGAAGAGTCGAGTATATTTGCGTCTTATCTTTACGTACTCCGTCCTTACTTAAAGATTGACACGCAAGTTTTCATTTCCTTGGGATCGTAACAGTCTCTTAAGAATTTTACCTGAACGGAATTCAAACCCCAAGGGTGAGTATGACTCCTGGCGCCTCACAAGTGACTCGCCCGTCCCTTCAAAGTTAACAGCATGACGATGAAGGTTTCTATGTGGTCTCGCCGAAGCAAAAGCCGCCGCCGTTCACATTCCGGCCCCACCACAGGCATGTGCAACTTCCCTCGGCTCGGGTGGACCACGGTTCCATCCACGAGAAGTTCATCTATGAGGGAAGATTCAAATTCACACTGTTTATTAATATTTTATTAAGACAATGGGAATTTTGAAATTAACAGCACATAGTATGTAGTTAGCATCAGCTACGGATTCTTGCTTTATTCAGTGCACTGAAGACGACGGACAAGTTTTGTAGAGCAATTTTGTTTTGGAGGTTTTCAGAATTTCTATTGATTTTCTTTACCGCTCACTCTTCTAAGATTCGCCGATCCTCCCATTGCCACTCCAAGTGTGTGGCCCTGATTATACTTACTCTCTGCTGGTAACCCTGGATTCATCCGCTAAATCGTAACAGCCAGAGAGTTCCTAAGCTCTGCATTTTTATGTGAGTTCATCACCACTTGGAGGGGCGACTGCTCACTCAAGTATGGAAGAAAAAGACGGGAGGGACAAATAAACGATGGAAATGAATTAATGACCCGCGGCCAGCTTGAAGAGATAGCAATGCGGCAGTAAATATTTGTTCTCGTTTAATTGTGAGGCCGGGAAGATTTGATTTGTTATCTAGCGTAGTCGGTAAGAATTCAGTTCGCCCAGGTGATTCCGATGGCTGCTGACTCAAAGAAATAAATCGGAATGAAACGGCTTTCAATGTCTTAATGAATATGACGTTGCATTGAATAGGGAATGAAATGCAAATAGTTCCTTTCAACTCGTAAATACAAGGAAACTAAAATGATATCTTAATCTCCTTCCTTGAGCATATTTTAGCAACTCCTTCGTCATTCTGTGGAATTTTTTTGATAAAAGCAGATAAAATGTGTTTTCAAGTAACGAGACAGAGAGAGTAAAATACGCTGTATTTTATTAAATTAATGCACTATATTAACAGCAATATTGCTCAATTAATTGATATATCAATTGAGGAATTAATAATTTGTATTATCTACTCAGTTCTTTAATTTCAAAGTACGCTGACATTTTTAACTTACCTGAGTTTTGAACCTATTATGATCAATATATGGATAAATATCTATATCTTTGGTCATAGGCTTTTATAAAGAAGAATAAATATTTTGTGCTTTTCTGCGGTGGCGTATTTTGTAGGTGGGTTGTTTTATTAAAGTTTAGTTATTGATTAATTAATAGCAGTGATTAGTTTAGTTAGTAATACTTGGGACTTGTGTGCCCCCTGACATTGTTTCTCTGCACATTTGAGTTTTAATAATAATAATAAATAATAATAATTTTTTCAAAACTTCATCCTTTGATCCTATTGGGGTTGTTTAGTCTCTGATGGGTAGTTATCCACCGCTTCGCATTTCATAAAATGTTTGAATAATTTCAAGTATGACACATATTTTGACTTTCATCGACCAGAATTTTTTATAATATGGTTTTATAATCTTAATAGTTTGCAAACATGGATTTTACCAAGCATATTTTTGAACATTTGGTGACTTTTCTTTTATTTCAGTGTTCATTACCTCATTAAATTTTATTTTTTATTGCGTCATATGTTTTAATTTGTACATAATTATTATATAGTCCTTCTTTTCAATTCAAAAACTGAAAACTTCTTCAGTGACACATAAAACTTGCTATGTATTCATTACAATTTCTAAATAAGTTAAGCTCTATCTCACTCTGTCATTTGATGTTTTGGGAATCACACTTAATGCATCTGTTACAGCAGTCTCATTTATGCGCACACGTTCTCTGTATCTTCCTTCTATCCGAAAACAAGATATTTCCAAAAAGATGGAAATTACTTGACGTTAATTTCTTGTGAAAGGTACGTGTCTTTGCTTTATTCTTCCATATTGGTGAATCGCTCTTCCAAAAACTATCAGGAATTTACTAAACAAATATCATGTGTTTTATGAGTATACGTTGAAAGCACGCCTTTGTGTAGTCGAAAGAGGTATTAGTTGGTAGTTTTGTATGGCTTGAAAATTTTCTACCAGCATTAGACCACTCTTAGCGATGATAAATCCTTCGTTCCTCGGCTCTATATAGTATATGGCCATGGTTCAGATTCGAAAGCGCTATCTAGTACGAGCACGCGATTCATTCAATGTGCCTCACGAATTTGTTTGACTTGCGCGTTTTTTCGTATTCAGGAAGCTGTCGTCGGGTAACGTCGCAATTTATGGCAATGCGGCGGCCTGTGGAAGGTCCGAGGTGTGAATGAGAGGGGGAGAATTGGTAGTCGTAAGGGTGGAGGATGCTGGAAGAGTTCGCTCCCCTAATGAAATCAGTCGCCTTCACGAACCCACTGTCACTCAGCCATGAATAGATGAGAGGATAGTTCCAAAATCCCACAACCATATTTATTTTGTCATTTTCATGAAGGTTTTATTAACTTTTAAATGAGAGGTTACGATTTCGCATAGACAATAAGGTCGATTTACACTATCCATAACTTTGCGCATTATTCCGGGTGAGGTAATTCATAAATTAATTGTATTGACGTCCTGATAAGTTCTGTATTGAAATGAGAATGAATTTAATAATCTTATCTGGGCTTAAATAATGCCTATCGGCACAATTTTCAACTGTTTGCCGAGTATCAATTTATTTAACTCTGATTTGTTTAATATTTTCAGGCCAGTTAGCTGTTTTGGACGAAAGAGCATTTGTTTTCATGTCGCCATTTCTTGATACCTACAATTGATACTCGAGAGGCCATTGAGAGACTTCTGCATGCTAGTTAAAACATTAGTAGCAGTTATATAAAACTTCCGAGAGCCTTGGTTACCAAACATGGACAGTTGTGAGCTCATACTCGTAGGTGTTTGGCTTATCAACTCTCACAGAGAGGAACGCGATGTTGAACTTGCAGGTTGATGCTGTTGACATCAAATCTTCTAAAATAACGGGAAACTTTACTTCTTAAGTTTAAATAGGTCTGGCTATCAGTGGAAGCATGGGTACCTACACCATGATCAAAGCAAAATGAATTGCATAATAACTTAAAAAACACGATATTTATTTGCAAAATGTGACATTGATTGATCTTACCTCAAGCATAGATAGTATCTCTTCAAGTACAGAAACGAATAAGTTTCACACCAAAATCACACGCATTGAAATCGCGACAGCCTGATTCGATCAAAAATAGCATAAGTGTCGACCGCATGATTATGTATATGATGTTAATATGCGAAATATTCTGTGCCTGCCTACTGCACGGTGAAATATCTTCATGGTCACTTTAATGAACATTCGCCAGGCATAAACGACCTTTGGGCCCTCTGTTAGCGTGCGATTTTCCATGACGGAGCTTTTGCGAACGAGTATCTCCTCTCGCCACCTTCCACCCAGCTCACTGTTGAGGATTCAGGGGAAGAACCCAGAGAGGAAGGGAGAAGCGTGCGTGCGAGTGACGACAACGCCAGCTCCCTTCGTTTTGCACCGTCACAGCAACCCCGTTCACCGCCGTTTAGGCGGCCGAGTCGGGGGGGTTGTATCGCCGAAGGCACGCATGCACGCGCTGGTAAGCCACGTGGTAGCCAACCAATCCACCCTCGAAACAGAAGAAAAAAAGCGAGCCCATCAACCATTCCTCCTCCACACCTTATAGCCGCTCTTCCTCTCTGTCTCCTTCACCCTCAAGGCTAAAACAGCAAAGAGGCGGAGCGAAAGAAGAGAAAGAGAGTATAGGAGAGAGATACAGGGAGATACAAAAGGTCGTCCTCATGTTTGAAGGCTTACAGACATTCCCTGGTCCAGGTATTTTTTTCGCCTCTATCTGCATCTTGAAAGCCCTAATGGAAACACCTCCCCCACTTCCTCGTCCTCTTGTTTCTCCTCTCGTTTCTCATATCCTTTTCCCTGTAGTCTTTTCCTGTCCCTAAGGGGTAGAGGTATCTAATAAATTGATGGTGGTTTGAAGCCATCTGATCAATACATTGCACGTAATTACTGTTCCTTAAGTTTTATGCTTCGTGGAATAAGCCTTGATGATGAATAATGAATAAGAAATACTTGGTTTTTCCACACAAACTTTATTTTTACGACCGGGTTTCGACGAGGATCGTCATCATCAGGTAATTATTTCAGAAATATACACACATATATATACCCTTGCAATGCTGAAAATATGAGGTGAAGGAGTAAGGGACAGAGTTATTGGTCAGTATGGCTAGGGGGGGGAGGGATTACGGGGTGTAATTTGGTCGGAGAGTGGGTGGGGACGGTTAGTCCTTTGGGCAGGCAGGTAGAAAGAGGAAGGAGAACGGGGGGGGGGGGGGTCCCCCTTGTTCTCGGGGCTGTTGGAGGGAAACGGTTGATGTGGGAGTGAAAGGTCGAGGAGAGGAGATCTGAAGGTGTATAATACGTCGTTAACTATTTTGCACTTGGTCCTTTCACTCTTGATGATTTCCATCTGTTCGAGCGCGTCCATCCGGGGTCCTTTTCTTTCCACATGCATAATTTCCAGCTTAAAATCACTGGAATGTCCGTTATCCAAAAGATGTTTTGAAAATTGGGACGCACCATTCTTGTTTCTGAAGGAAGCTTGGTGTTCCTTGAGCCTTTCCTTGAATTTCCTTCCCGTTTGCCCCACGTAAACGGCTGAGCACTCACAGGAGAGTTTGTATACTCCACTCTTCTCTAGATCTGGGATTTTTTCCTTCCCGTTGGTTATTAAGTTTTTTAAATTTGTTTTATTGTAAAAAGCGGGTATGAATCTATCCCTTGGTATCCTACTGGTGACTTTCAGGGACAGCTTTCCTAAAAAAAGGAATCTTTGCCATTTGGCCGTGTTGTCTCTTTCGGGGGCGGTGCTATAGATTAATTTTACAGCCCTTTTCTCCATTTTCTTTTTGTACAATTTATCTACTAACTGAGTTCGGTAACCGTTATTATGGGCATGCATTTAATTATTTGGAGTTCTTTGTTTACATTTTCCTGGGTCATGGGGATGTTTAGCAACCGATGTAGCATCGAATGGAAGGCCGCCAATTTCTGAGGGAAATGATGTCTGGACTTTGCGTGTATGATTTGATCGGTTTGGGTGTCCTTCCTGAAAATGGAGAAATCTAATTTTCGGTTCCTGCTAGAAATTGTTATATCAAGGAAGTTAAGGACTCCGTGGATTTCCTTCTCCATGGTGAATTTGATTGATTTATTTCGGGAGTTTAGAAATTGTAGGAAGCTGTCTAGTTGTCTATGCGAGCCTGTCCACACACACAAAATGTCATCCACATAGCGATACCAACATAACACATTTTTCAGCAGGGAATTCCCTGACGAGAACAGTTCACTTTCAATATAGTCCATGTAAATGTCTGCTAGTAATGGTGAAAGAGGTGATCCCATGGCTAAACCGTCGGGCTGCTCGAAATATTTACCATTGAACTTAAAGTAATTTTGTGAGACACAAGTATTTATCATTGCACATACTTCACTGACTATCGGGAAGGGGACAGTCTTTCTCAAAAGCAGTTCTTCTGCCAGAGTCATGGCTTGCTTGGTGGGAACACTAGGGAACAAGTTGCTGACGTCGAAGGAGACTAGAATGCATTTTGGGGGGATGGTCACCTTGGATAATTGCTTAGTCAGGTCTGAGGAGTTTCTCACACCATATTTCGGGGAAAACTTGGAAAGGTCCCTGAATATGTTATTGAGTTTCTTAGCCAGAAGGTGGTTAGGGGCCGTTACATTCGACACTACCGGTCTGATTGGAACATTAGGTTTGTGTATTTTTGGAAGTCCAAAAAACCGAGGCGCTGAGGGATTTAGTTGGAATAACTATCAGAGCAGATGTGAGCGCAGATTCCAATTGGTGCTACTTTTTCCTTTTTAAAACGAAAGATATTTTCATACCCACGACTGATTAGTTGGGTTTTTTTTGCCCTGCTGCTTGAATTACCGTATTTTTAACTTGCGGGATCCGACGCCGACGAGAAGACTGCCCATGTTCGCTGAATAACTTTCACGTCAATATTTCAGTCGAATTTTCACTTCTTGTGAGTATCCCATGGTTGCATCATGAGAGAATACGGCACACCGTGGAATTGGGTGAGTGCACCGCAATGAGCCTCATATGCTGCGGGCAAATTTGTTGATTTCATTCTCAATTAGCGAGAACAATTTGAGGAACAGTTATTCGAAGGAAACACCTTCCATTGAATTCTCCTCGTTATCATTTTATACGGGTTAGCAAAGAATATTCCCCAGTGTTCCGCAACCTTTCATTTTTTTCGAATTAGGGACTCGGCTCCTGGTTGTTTGTTAAGAAAGGTGGCCAGGCGTGGCCAGGAGATGAGGATAACCTTTCTAGGACCCCATTCGAGATGACTGCAATTTGCCAAACCCAAAAAATATTTTTTTTTTTGCAATCGAGGTTTTCAATTTTCGAGGCTGTAATTTGACCTCGTTCCTATTTTGCAAAGTTCACGATACAGTCAAGCAATTCTGCACCAAAGCTATCTCAATCTTGTTTCTTATTATCTGACATCACATTGTTTCTTCGAAAGAATGAGATTTTCAAATTTGAGGGATCTATTTTGGTACTATCACAAGGGAATTTTCAATATGGATTTCAACACACTAAATGGAGTCCTTTTGCATTAGTTTTAAAATTGTTCATTTAACTGATACAATAAGAAATATTTTTAATTTTTTTACATTAATTAACTCTGTGTCGTCTACAGAAAATAAAGGAGTCAGATAATATGATTTAAATTGTTGTGCACTATGATTTCATTTGCGAATATTTACTTATATGCAGGTTTGGTTTTTGAAATTTGATTCAATGGTTTAACAAATATTGCTCTTTCCAGGTAATATTTTATTTTAAATACATAACATTAAATCAATCGGGATTTCTCGGCTATTTATTGACATGGTTTAACTTTACTTAAAAACTTCTTAAGAGAAATCTTATTTTCTTTCATTATATGATTTAGCTCCCTGCAGAGTCATTTTTAATAATTTTCTCCTTCTACGGCAAACTTAATTCTAGCACTTGGATGAGAAAATTGGATAAGGTTGTCAGTTTTCTCCTTTCACTAAAAGGGTAAAAAATGTTGTGTATCTAAAATCATGTCGCAAAAAAAAAGAAAGAGGTCACTGGGTCGTCCCCGTCTTGATATTCACTTCGATCTCTGTCATTGAAAATGATGCAAATTATATTACGCGTGACTCAAATTTGCTTACAATACCCTTTGTCCGTGAAAATGCTATGAGCGTTATGTGGCTTTAAGATTGGCCTCTCTTGCCTTTCACTTCTTAAAATAAGAACGAAGGGCATTCTAATTTGATTTAGCTACATGTTAACCATCACTGAATAGTTAATGAAGTTATTTTACTGCAGTTCAGAATTAATTAATTTTATTTTGAGTGGGTTATAGCTTGCGGTTGTCATGATGGTTGTATATTCGTCAATTCAGTCTAACGTACGCTACTACCTTTCCGACATATTGCATGGTTCAACTTGATAACATATTACGAACGTAAAATCAGGCGCATAATAAATCTTAGGTTATTAATAATTTACTTTCCGTATGATTTCGGAAATAATCGTATACACTCGCGGGTCTCGTGGATTAATAAGTTGAAAATAGTGGAAAATATTTCCTTTGATATTCTTAGCACATTCAAATCGCAATACTTAGATACGTGGAGGAATCAGTGCTTTAATAAACTGAATGTAATGACAACTGAGCAAGGATGATTTCTATTAATGAGTTTACCATATTCATCAAGTTCCGCCCAAGTAATTCTTAAGTGTGCTTGTTTCGGCTGTCGTAAAATACTCAATCTCCAGGCCCACAAGACATGTGTAAACTGCGCTTCGAAGAGCTTATTTGAAGCAGATGGAGAGGCAAAGCAATTCAATAGTGTCATAAAATCAACAAGCAACCTGATAACAATGGATTTTAAAATGCTTCCACAACAATCGTAGCATCCAGGTTTGCAATGGACTCATGTATTTAGTGGTTGACAATAAAACAAATGGATTTCACTGATGCTATGCTTATTTTTACAGTTAGTCTTAATGCATGTGTGGCACTGAATCAGACCTACTAAAAAGACTTCCCGAACTTGCAGGAATTTTTACACAAATTCCTATACCATTATCCAAGTGGAACGATAAATGATGTAATTTATTACCAGAATAATTGAATATGCTATAAAGTACACCTAAATAATATTATAGACAATTAACTATTTCATATTAGGAGATGATGTAAACGTAAAATAACACTTAATTCTGGTTATACTCTTATTTTATACCTAGTCTCCAAGAGGTCACACTCAATTATTCTGCTCGCCTAAGTTAATTTAATTGTATTTAAGCATTTTACGGAAAATGATTTTATTTCTCCGGGTCGAAAAGGATAAGAGAACGTCGAAAGATAGGTTTCCAGTACTTATGTACCACATTAAACCGTCAAACTAGGCTAAATGCATCCGGGAAAATCCGAATAATAAATACGTGTAATACAGTTAAATAATATATTTTTAAACCTTGTCACAATTATCTTTTAGAGGTGATTCCACGTGCAGTTTCAACAGAAAAAAATGATGTCACAAAAAAATATAATATGGAGCATTTTTTCCAATCCAAGTTGCATTCCAAACAATTGACTTGACTTCATCGGGCATCTTAGAGCCTATCGACGTGGACCTAGGTAATGACGAACTGTTTTATGATTTAGGGTGCAATGCTTACATATCTTAGTGAGATTTTCTGGAGACCGACACACACCATAGCCATATTTAAGTAGTTTTGTTCATTATTAAAAGGTAAGATCTGGCGATTACGGTGAATATTCGATGAGTCTTCGGCAAATCATTAAGAGAGGGTCTTCTTTCTGTGAAGCTAGAGAGAAGAGAAATCGGAGGAAGTTGACGTCCAAAGCGAATGCCAGATTGAAGAGGGCAAAAGATACAAACCATTACGGCGCAAGGAGACGCCAGGGGTCCGGTTTTATGAATATGTATTTCTCCCGAAATGCTTTGACTTTGCCCCGATGCTCGCTGGTCGAGACCGGCCGCGCCGTAAAACAATAAGTTCCGGGACATTACTACGAATCTGGAGGACGAGCTATTTCCAACGGGGGATTGCCCTTACGACCGGCGGACTGCCAACTTTTTAAGAGCGGTTATAAAACATCTACGACCATCTATGCAGTGACGTTCGAGGCTTCCTAACGGATGGAGGACTCAGAAAAAAAAATAAATGAATAAAATGACCCCTCCCTTTGAAAGAAGGGGATTTTTTTTCACTTAATCTTTTTTCTCTCCCATCTTTCGAGAGGAAAAAAAAGTTCCTTTTTATACCCCGCTGCTTCCCATTATTGCTTTCTCAATGTGTGTCCTCCCCCTCCCCTCACCCCCCTCTCCCTACTCCTCCCCCTCAAGCTCAACCTCCACAACTCCGAAACCACGACTCTTTTCTCCTCCTCCCAACCAAGGCATTCTCTCAGCCTTTCGGTGGCTCCTAGAGTAGCTCCCGGCGATGGACAATGCCCCCCACCTCCTCCCTCGCCGACCCCTTCTCCTCCCACTACCCTCTCACCCTTCGCCCCTCCCACGCCCACCGCAGAAGCACCGCCACCGACCCGCGCGCCGCTCGTTGCGCACCGGCGTGGGTGTTGCATTAACCTTCCGCACACGATTTTGCCTGCCATCCCCCAGGACATCGACACCCACTCCACGCTACCTCCGATTACCTCCCCTTCCCGAAACAATTTCGCCTCGAGTATACTGGCGCTCTATGTCCAAGTATGGGTACGCTCGGTATATACCGGGGTGTTCAATTTTTTTACTCAAAATACGAACATTCAAACATAAAGTCAACTTATTTCTTGTATACCTTACAAGTCATCCATTTCCGGCTCAATTACTTTCATCTAGGAAGCTTGAAAGAATACAGATAATTTGGAATGTATTGAAGTCTGGAGCGATACGCCACAATAATCGACTATAATGATATGAGCACCATAATATGTCACTTTTAATCTTCATGCCATTCATAAAGGCATTGACATTTTTTCCTCGTTTTGACAATTCAAAAATGAAAATAGTCCATGGAGGAGTTTTAATCATCACTGGCATCAACGGCAGTAATAATTAATATGATTAATGACAAATACTATATGAGAAAACAACAGTGGGAAACATTAATTTTGAGAAAAAATACTTTCAGTAAACCATTAATCATCTATCACTAATTGTTCTAATGAGTATTGACCTTAAATCCCCTGCCGCATACCCTCTTTGCGCCTCACAGTGTAAGATGCAGATGTAATAATAATAAAATTTCTTCGCCGATTCAGCATTTGCCGTATGTTAGCCCAGGTACCAGAAATGTTAATAAGCTGTTCAATCAAGATTGATCAATATTTTTCCTAATTCCTCATGTCTATGATTCGACATGTTGGTATTCTCTATCTTGAATTCGTCCGTTATCATTGCCGCAGGAACCTTTTTCCTGCGTTGCGCCACCGAACGTTTTGACATTCGTCCTCTTCCCACGCCCACCTCCTTGGACCCCTCTCCTCTCCCCTTAGCCCCTCCCTGCTACCTGCCCTTCCTTCGTCCGCGCCTTATCTGAAATTATTATTATTATTAAGATATGTCCAACATTAAAAGGTGGGCGAGCGTGTGGCTCCGGGTTTTTCCGCCCACGATGGAAGGAGGGGTGAGTGGATAAATCGCAAGGGGCAAACAGCAGGTGGAAAGGGATTTGAGGCCTCCATTTTTTTATTATTATTAAATTTCCTTACGGGCGAGTGATTTCTTTTGACGTCCACGCACCATCGGTCGAGATCATTATGCCGCAGTTGGGGAACGGACATAGTTATTCTCCCCTTCTCCCTCTCTCTCTCTCTTTAGGCATTTCCAACTCACAATATTCCTTTGTTCAAACCTTGCTTTACTTTGTCTACCAATGTGAAGGAGTGTTTTTCCTCGAAGGAAGATTCAGGGACTGAATTTCACTTCACGCCTCCAGACCCAAATATGGATTTACGGCAGGCTAATCTTGATTTCAAAGTTTTAATGGACGCTATATTTCTCTCCTTTCAACAGACATTATACGGACTTTCCGAGTTTCGGAAGCTCTACTCAATATTTCCAGCTGCACTGGGTCGAGGGAATCAGATATCCCGTTCTCGTCTGTACGGATATTAAAAAAATAGAAACTACTGAAGTTTGCGAGAGTGAAAAAGTTTAACTCATTTTCTATTTTTTTTGTAGTTTTTATTCTCGGAGTAGCGCAAAGGACCAACTATTTTATTATCTCATAATTCTAGAGTCGTCATTATAGTTTTATAGTACACGGAATCGGTCGTACCAGGCCTCACACTTCAGGAGATTATTGCTGACGTATATGCATAAAACATCAAGTTACGTTCTTGAATAATTAGCTATTGACACTGTTTTTAATTCCCTTTTGCAATAGAAAAATTATGTATATAAAAGAATAGGAACGTGCGTGATCAGTAACAATCATGGTTGTACAGCAAGGAAAATACGAGTACAAGTACTGAATTTTCAGTGAATTTAGAGGGGATATGCATGTAGTCAATGGTCCTAGAAAAGAACTTAGTATTCGCTTACTTCTCATAATACTCTAATCCTTCCACATATATTTCTTAGTTATATTGGAAGTGTATGAATGAATTTAGTATTTCATTCAAGCATCAAAAGTCCTGTATAATTACTTCAAAAATACTCAGAACGACTGACAAGATTTTAAGGTAAACTCAGTGAGATCTCAGAAGTGTTCATTACTCTTTTCCATTCATTGCGTCAAACTTATTGTACCCATTCGTATATAGTCAATATGTATTGTCAATCAGAGGAGAAAAGAATGGAGTCATTAGATTATCTTGTCCATAAATTGTTTTTCAATTGTATTGTAACTCATTTTCTTTTATTGCCTATCCTTTTCAGTACATTCTCGCCTGTAGTATTTCCCTTCCTTGATTCCTTTTGACACATTCCCTTACAAACCCTTACGCAACTGGTTGTTTTCTGGTAGTTTTTTCATTTTTTAACATACCTTTTCCACAATCTGGAAAAGTGAAACTGTTCCAGGATAGCATTTCTAGGCTTGTTTCGAAATGTTGAGTCATTTCCCCTGTCGCCATTCTGTTTACTCAAACGATTTCACCATAGCTGTTGATTCTGTTTTCCATGTAGCAGAGTTCTTGCACTCGTTAATGTTCTTCCGCAGTTTTATGTGAGCGCCGTTTTCCTTCAACTACAGATTGTTATCTTTGTTTTATGTTTGTTAAGGTATAACGTGTGTACTTTTTTTTTCTTTCCCACATACCGGCTCTGTGTCCTCTAAAGGTCTTTATTTCTCCGCTACAGCACAGATGGCCAGTTTTCTGAAAACAAGTTAATAATTCTTTCTTGTTCACGAACATCTTTTATTTTAACTAATTATTATCTTCATCAAATTAAATTAAACGTTGAAGGATAACAATATATCGCACTGCTTCATACTTTATTTCCATACTGAAATTGTTGCCTTCAAACACTGTTATCGTCGTTAATGGTCTGTTATATCCAGATGTTTAACTTAAACCACATTTACTCTTAAAAATATCCTTTTCCAAAAATAATCTTCATTTACAAGTGAAGGGAAATGTTCATGCCTGTCGTGACGTACTCAAATGATGAGGATTGTGAAATCAAAATACGCGGAAAACTGTTATCTACTGGGTGCATTTGATCTAATCGTGACTTCTCGCTCTCGCTCAATTCGTGAAATGTCATTTATTTTACCAGATAGAACACCCTTTGTGATCTTGAAATTCACCTTAATGATATTGATATTTTTCAGAGCTGCGTGATGAAATACGTCTGATGCTGCGTCCAAGCAAATGTGTGAATTCTTCACAATTTATGAATTTCACATTTATAAGGGACTTCAATAGTTTCGGGCAACAAGTTGTTCAAGCAGGAAGGCTGCGGACAAAATAGTTGCACCCATCTTCAGAACATGGTCTTAATTAACGCTATAGGTTAGCTGTCTTCAAAACTCTGCCCTGGAAGGTATGCATCCTATGCAAAGTATGTACTCAATGAGGTCTCGGTCATTATCATTTACAATCGCATTTATTACTTCATTCGTCAGATCGAAATCAAAATTTTCTGGATGCAGGGTACTAAGATACTAAGGACTCTGAATTACAAATGTGTGCGATTGCTATGGTCGTATTTTCCTGCACTGCGCTTAGTGTTAGTCAACACTAACAGTAAAGTACGAATGGCTAAGAGTATATTTCCGGTGACTAAATGTCGGATTGCATAGGCATAGTGCCATTCAATGAAGATTTTGGTCTACGTTTGCCTCCCATTCCTACATTAGGTTTACTGGCCTTCCACCCGTTACTTTTCAGTTTGAAATGGGCGCTCATCTCTTTGGATTCGGGTTTTAAAAACTGTCTACCGCGTGCAAAGCATTTGATAAAATTAGACAGATTTAAGAATTCACATCCACACCCACCTCCAGGTTGCCGAGAAACCATTTAGGTCGAAGTTGACCAAAAAGACCCTTGAGGAAAGTAACCCTGCTCACCTGGAGATTTCTAACGGATATACAGTTTCTCCGCTGTCCAAATCCCTCAAAAAATATTTTTCAATTTGTATTGTATTTCAAAACGCTTTATATTCTTCCCGGATGTTCTTTTTTTTTAAATTTCTTCACGGCCTAATATTCCTTTTGTCCTCTCACCTTCCTTGTGGGTGCCATTCGTTTCCAACTTTTCCTCCTTGAACCCCACGTTTTCGTCCCTTTTGTTGTCAGGGGCAGTCGGCCCACCCACCGTGAGCCCTGATGATGCCCCCCCTCGTCTTGTGGACCCATCCACCCCTCTCCCTACGAAACGGTCACACTGCCCACATTCGAAGGAAGGAGCGTCGCATCAGGGAAGAGACAGCCAGGAAAGAAGGGGCGAGGTGATGCGGCCCGTTGCGTGAGCGCCCCGGGTCCGACTGCCCGGTGCCTGTGTTTCGTCCTACGGGAGACCCCTCCGCCCATATTTACACGGGACGGTGAAGGCGAGGGATAACAAGTGGACGGCCGCCTCCCGCTCTCCCGACTCCCATCCGTCCCCCTCCCATTCCCGTCGCAAACTTTTTATCGCACGGACCACCGCGTTACATGCGGTGGGGAATGTCTCCGGGTAGCGAACTGTCGGTGTGAGAGTCGGGGTGTTTGTCCCAAGCCCCCCTCCCGGCCTACGGTGCGCTCCCTTAAAACGCTCGAAACTGCGAGGTCCAATCCCGTTTGCCAGGATGTACATGTATTTTTTTTCGTCCATTTGTACATTTTTTTTCGTCCTGGCTTGGTAATGTAGGTCGCCTTATTGTGACCAGAGGGATCACGTGGGCGAGATGTTTGAGCGAGGGGGGGGGATAGAGAGTTGGATGAAAGGGAAGAGGTGAAGGAAGGCGAATTAAAATCACAAAAGAAGAAGGGCGCAAGATTGGATTGGACGTGGATAAATGCTTCAAGTACTATTTCATGGGACACAAATTTATGCTAACCATTCTTTTCTAATGAAAGAAGGAAAGTAGGTACAAGCCAAAGAAACCTACGCCAGTTTAATCGAGAGAATATTAATCAATAGTCGGGTCAGCGGTTTGTATCCCCTCTGCGTCAGGATTTCGAAAAGAATTCCATGTCTTTCCATTGGAATGTGAATGACTTGCTATTGAAATAGTAGAAATTATGATGTAGATACATTCAAGAGGTCTAATAAATAACTCACAACTTTATTAAAGAAAGGCAAATATGAAAAATCTCTTTGGTTCTCAAAAGGCGTTTCTCTCTTATCATTGTGTAGATTTTTAATAGCATACATTTTGTCGAGAAAAATAAAAATTATTATCCAGCAGAGAGCATTGAAGGCCCTGGAGAATTATCATTTCCTCATATACACGAGTTATTAGCATGAGGGTATTTGGATTTTCTAATATGATCTTTATTTGCATCAAGTTAATACCAAAGAGCCCATTTATGTGAAGTGCTCATAGAAATCGGAGAAGCTCTAATTTCCAAGTGCATTCCGCGGTATTCTACTTCGGTGCCGATGGAAAATAATTTGCCACTAAACTAAATCCCAAAGAGTCCAGTTCTTTTATGTGAATATGTGGTAGAAAACGAAAAAACTTTAATTTTAAAGTATATTTCGCGACATTAGTCTAACATAAAGTAGTCAGATAACGGTTTAAGTGATTATTGGCTTGATGAAACAAACGTGAAAATGTGATTTAAAAATGCATCAAACCTAGATCTTGAGAAATATGTTCATGTGGGAGGGAAAACGTAACCAAATACTGTTTCATAAACGAAACGAAAACAAATGATGCTGGATAAAGAATAAAAGGTAATGAAGGACTTATTATCACTGCAAATTATACTCCTATATATTATGGATCTTTTACAAATTATTGAGGCAAAAGTTTTAAAAATGCAAAACTCAGTATATGGTTATATTATATTTCCAACTGGTGTCCTTTATAAGCACGTGTAACAACTAGCCCACACTAAAATTGTCATTATACGAAAGACTTCGGTAGCCATCGTTTGATTTACACTTGACAAAAAAATGTTCTCGAACTTATTTTTACATTCAGGGGAAAAGACGGTATTTGCGACCACGTAGCCTCGTGCTCCCGTCATTGTGCTCCAGCCCATAGCTCCTTCAGTTGAGGTCGTAGGAAGAGGAAGGTGAGAAGGAAGAATGAGTGTGACGGCGCAGGAAGGGGTAGGGTAGGGAGATGGGTAGGGAGAGATGGAGGCGAATGTAAGGTGGGACGGAGTGGGTTAGAGCGAGGGGAGGGGCGAGGGTGGCAGGGGTAAAAGGGTCCTCCTCCTCACTGCGTTCACTTCCACTCCACCCCACCATTGCGTCCCTGTCCCAACCCTCAATGCCCTCTTTTCATGCCCACTTATCTCTCTATCAGCCTCCCGCTGGCCGTCTCAGGAATTTCTTTCGCGCCTCCACGCTCTGCCGTTCACACCACCCGGGCCAACAATATCCTCCCTCCCTCTCTCTCTCTCTCTCCCCCTCCCTCGTATAAGCCTTAAGCAAGGTAGTGGCCGACTCCCAGAACTCAAAACTCCCGCAACCCTTCCTCTTCTCCTCCACTATCTGATACCGCCCTCTTCCTCCTCTAAATCATCTGTGCCTCCTCGAGTTTAATACAAATTTTATCTCCCGTGTAAAGTCCCCGTGGACTGCCTTTGTCCCTCTCCACCTTGACCCCTCTCCCTCCCGGGGAGAATTCATGTATTCCCTTTTGTTTCTCTTAGGGGTAAGTTATAGGTTCCATATTGTCCCGGAAGGAAAAAAAGGCGCGTCAGTGGGGTCCCATTGTTGCGAATCCCACCTACATTTCAAACTCTAGTGTCTCCCGTGATCATCTTGTTCGTAAATAATTTTTTGTGTCCTCGACAGGATGGGGAGTATTTTCACCTGTTCGGTTTATTTTTTAGAACGCTCACGCTCTTACCTAATTTCTAAACTATGACCTTCCGTGGCGCTCAACTTGCCACTGTTCCAATTAGTTTAATAGGATATATTTATGGCTTAAGGTTATACTTGACTAACAGTCTTATTAATACATATATTATATTTTTGGTCATGAATTTGTAAGCAGAGTGATATGCTAAAATGTTATTGAATTGCAAACAATTTTCTAGTGGGATTGATCATATTACTGCTATTTTTTCAATTTTAGTTGTTTATTATTTAAAATATTTATCAAAGCCTCGTCTTCAATGGCGAAAACCTTCGTTTTTATCCTCCATATTTTAGCTACATTACCCACCGAGGAGTGAAGCAACTTCTTATATCAGGTTCGATAACAGAAAAATATAACCAATTAAAAACAGACTTAACTAGGAAATATATCCAGCGCAATTTATCTTACCTTCAATTAAAACCGTCCAAAGAGATCATTAATAATTAATTTGATGGCATCGATGGTAGAAAGCATGAAAACAGTTGCGGACACTCTTGATACTTTTAGCCAATTGTTATGCTCCTCCTCTGCGGGTTATTAATTCACGTCAATGGTTAGAGACATAACTGCGGTTCCATTAATTTTAATCAATCGCCATTGGACGGTTGTTCCTTAATCTCAAAAAACTGCTCCGCCATTGCCAAGGCCGACCACGTTAATATTAGGCATGAGCTGACATCCTGTTTCCAATTTTATCGGTCATCGGACAAAGGTTGCTCCTCTAATTCATGTCTGAAAGCACGCATTTAAGAACTAGCGGTTATCTACTCCTAGAGGTTAATGGTGCGTTGGGTTCGAAATTCATCTCGAATAACGAGAGTGGTTTCCTTTAAGCTGAACAAGGTCGATGAAAGAGTGGGTGAGAGAGTTATTTTGTTCTTATCGCGATATTATAACAAAGAAAAGGTTAATAGAGACCGTGTTCGTCAAAATATCTGGCAAGACTTGCGTTGGGTGTAATTTAATTACGCTGTCAACCGATCCACTCACAATCGCAACGGCCATTTGTCTTATTTAGCGGCAAGGAGACCATAAAATAATTTTTATTCTGGTTTGGTTGCGTGATAACCAAACTCCACTTCCCGAACAATCCAACGCGTTAAAATGTGTTTCAATGGTATTAACATAACTCTTAAAATGATCTATTATCGCCCCAAGGTCAAAGTCATTGCAGAATAAACAAAACATGAAAGACGCAGTGTCATCTTTCAATTGAAGAAATTGGGAAAATAAATTTAACCGTCACCTTGAACGGCATACGTTTTAAGGATTCATTCTGAATGCCTATAAAATCAGGAAAAGGCAATAAACATTTCGCGATAAGGATTCAGGCATAAATAAAAGCTAGAAGTGAGTAAATAAAATCCTGAACATACAAAATAAAGATATCAAAGGAGAAACGATTAATATGTTGAAAAAATTGGCACAATTATAAGGACATTTTGCAAATGGAAAATATTTTCTCTTTACAACTCAATTGTTTTACTTTTGCTTGAATACTATTTTGAATTTTTTCTTGCCATTGTTCTCTAGCAATTTTATCACATAGCGACGAAAATATGGACCAGTTCAAGTATATGTGCGTATATGCATGGTGGAGATTGTTGGTGGTTACTTGTCATTTTAAAAACAGCGTCATCAGCCAACAGCGGAAAGAAGGACTGGATTTTGAAGTTCCCAAAATTTTAATAATACATGGTTATTTCAGATTAACTAAATATGGTATATTTTTTCTAATATATCTTGAAGGATATTTCCGTAAGAATTGTACAGAGTGTGTGCTTAGCCAATGACAATTTTCTGGAATACCCAATTCAGCACTTAACATATATTAATAGCAGTCGTAAACAATTATATATATTTAATTAGTAGTGACAATAGTTCAAATGTAAACATTGATAGGGGACCGTATATGACAACTAAAATTACTCTGATAACTCTTTATCGAGTATAAAATCTATAATTTGTATTATGTTCAACACTACTTTACAATTAAATTTGCATAAACGCTCTGCCCAGTTAAATAGATTATGTACTAATGTACATGTATTTGTATAAATTTATATATTTTATGTTATATTGGCTGGTTTAACTTATTACTGTGCTAGCGCGTCTTTCATTAGATTCTAAAACTATACACCTACGATATTACAATGCACCATTCATATGCCACCCCCTTTTTAAAATCCTAAATAAGAACCATACCTAGCATTACTTCGTTCATTATGAAATTATGAACATAAAAATACCATTTATTTATTCAATGTGTTCCATCAGTTAAATCTAGTCTAGTTTATAACTTCGCTTTCTAAAATCGGTGCGTGCCCTTTTACCTATGCTATAAGTGGACAATAGCATTAGTCTTCCTTGCCTAAGCACTCCTGTCCAACCTTCAGCTATTCCGTTTTCTCTTCTATTCTCCTTATCTTGGATTGTCATCTGACAGCGATTTGTTCCATTCTTCTGTCGACTCATTATTTCATACAACACGCCCCAAAAGGTAGAAAGTTGCAAGCGGTCCTCTTCTCACACCCTCTCCTTTTTCAACCAAAAAAATAACGAATAACGGTTTCCCTCTCTCGCAACACTCCCATACTCCAACTCACTAAAACGATAGCTTCACGAAAACACAGAACTCCGCACCTGAATGCGACGAAAAAAATATAAGCTGATTTTACGAGCCGGAGAGACAGACGCTTGGCACTTGGCACCAGTGTCTGTAATGCTTAAGGCGACACCTAAACCATGAAGTCCAGCGATGAGGCCTTTGGGATCTTCCTAGACAACAAGAGCTTAAGGGGAAAGGGAACTGGCGCTTTAATTTCGTTGATTAGGTGATTTTAGGATTATTCCCTCTTGTTGGTGCTTTTTAACTTGCTTTTAATTTCTTAAAATCAAATATTCTAATTGGCTAATGCCAAATGGCTAGGATTCCGGGAATATCGTGTATTAACGAATAAATAAAAACCATTCCCGGCTGTTTCATAGTATTTTTAAGCTATACTGTCATCTACCGTCCAACTGTTGAGCGGTGACGATGAATAAAAGGGTTGTGAAAATATGCAGGTGTTACTTTTTAACCCGCTTACATCAATGTCCTTCATTTTATTTTCAGTTTGAAGGCGTTTCTAGAACGTATAGCCTAAACTTCCACCGAGCAGAATGTATAAACTCAGGAGAAAACCGAAAGGTGATCCCATGACATGTAGGAGAGCTTCAATCGAAAGATATTCTCATTAACAAAAATTACTGCATGCCATCAAAACCAAGGGCGTTCGATTCAGTCAACTCAGGTTCCCATCCAATAAATACTCCATGGACACGAACAAAGAGTATTTCTTCAGCACCAATCGAACTCTACCCCTCTCTGTCTGTTCGCTCTCCCCAGCCCCCCATCGTCCTAACGGCCAAGATATCATTTCCAAACGAAAGGAAGGAGCGTCCGGATCCTCTCGGTCGTTTTCTCTTCCGTCCTCAAGGGGTATAAAGTTGTCACCACAAATGGTATTCAGATCACTTTATCGCCTGTCTCCTTGAAGTTCCGGTCCTCTTCCATTGGTCCTCCCCCCACGTTCCCCTCATCGTCCGCCCCCGCTCGCTCTCCCCCCCTCTTCTCCGCCTTCTCTCAACCCCCATCTCACCTCCTTCGTCTCAACCTTCACCTCTCACTTCTATCTCATCCTATTTATCTCTCTCCCTTCTACTGCCCCCCCCCACCACCACGTCTCATCCCACTGCCGCCTTCGATCATTAATTCTGTCTTTCCTCAACTTACAACCCCCATCACCCCACCGCCTCCGCCACCAATTTCTTTCCCCCTCCCCCCGCGCCGTCCCCTGCAATCCTCTTGGACCCTTCTAAGATTCTCCCATCCCTACCCTTCCGCGCCGCCACTCTTCTTGAAATTTCCGATTTCCACTCTCCAATCCCGCCGCTCCCTCCGCATGCCTCTCCCAATGCTTCCGAGACGAGGTGATCTCCGAGACGTCGGTTGGACGGGGTTGAGATCGTTTCGTCGGGAAATTCCTTTCGTTTCGAGGCATCTGCCGTTCTCAATGTCTCCCGCGTCCGTCGCGGTGGCGCGAAGGTCTAATTTGAATGCGAAGGAGAGGGGTTGAGAGATCTTCAAACGGAAAAAATCAGAGTGGAGAAACTGATGGGGAATCGTCCATTCATCCTATCATCGGGGAGAACGTGTAAAGAAATATTTCAACCCTCGTTGGTCATTATATTCTCAAACGAATCAATCTCCGTCCCTTTCTGATTTACTGCCTAACCTCTAAGTATTAACAATGTTTGTTATTACATTTCAGTCTCGACCAGTAGATGAAACGAGTGTGTAACTCCTCCTGTCCACTTCTTTTAGGTCCCATAGTGGAGGGACCAGAGAACTATCATCATATTTTATTTTATAAAATGAAAAATTCACGTATTTATTTAATGCATGGACATTTTAGACTAGAGTAGTTTACATGCTAATATAGTAACTTATGGTCGTGGGATTCACTTAGGCGTGTGCTGACTAATTTAAATTAGGCTGATGTTCAGTTATTTACCTTATTGAGAAATAATTGATGTTTTATAGATAGAGATTAGGTGTGAATGACAAGGCGTATGTCTATGCACGATAAGATACTATTATAACTAATTTAGTTGATATCACAAAATATTAAAAGATATTTATCTTTTACCATGATTATTGGCACATTTTTTCCAAAGAATTCCTACTTTTACTTAATATTTTTGGGAAAACATCTTCAACGGCAAATTTCAAAGGCATTAGTGCTTTTCTATCTTAAAACCCTTCTGTTTAATCTTTTTAATTTATTTATGTACCCTGCAAGCCTTCGCTAGGATGTGTGGCTGGGGCTGAATACACACCAGACTAATTTTTACCCGAACATGACCCTACCGCGGTCGGACAATGTAATTCTGATCCTTTATTGTTCGTGGTAAAAATGACGGCTTCAATCTATCTGCGCTACACTCAGCCGCTCAAATTTAATTGACATGATCTCTCCTACCATGGTACGATGAGGGTAATAAAACATTTTCAACATCACTGATGAAGAGACGCCCTTCCAAACCATGCAAGATCTGTAATTTAACCTTCGATCCTGAGTGACTACCAGCCTAGCTCTTTTAATATTTTGGATACGCTACTAAGTTTATCACTACAACGTTTTGCAAAACTAGCTCCTCTACGCTGCACGCGATCCAATTCGGCAATTAATCCAGCTTTGTGGGGATCCCATATCCTTGTAGCATATTCTATTAGAGGCCTAACCAGTGACAGATAACATTTCTCATTGACCTTTTCATCTCATTTATCTAGTACTCTTCCAATGATTCCTCATTTTTTGTTAGCTTGTCCGCATATTCCCGGCATGTGTTTCACCCAAAAGTGATCGTGAGTGAGGGTAACGCCTAGATATTTAATTCAATCTGTATATTCCATTTCGGTATCCTAATGCAGTAGGCGTTCGGGAGGGTATTGCTCTTTTTCCAAAAATGTATGACTACGCGCTTGTTTAAGCTTAATTCTAATTGGCAAGTGTCGCACCACCGATGTACAACATTAAGTTGATCTGATAAAGCATCTCTGTCCTCAGTATCACGGTAAACCTTAGCACCATCGGCAAATAGACGTATCTTACTTGTGACTACGGAGTCAATGTCGTTAACGTAAAGTAAGACTAAAAGAGGTCCGAAAACACTTCCCTGTGGAACACCAGAAGTAACGTCTACTGCATTTGAGCCAACTCCATATATAACTAATCTTTGTATCCGCCCATTCAAAAGGTTTTTAATCCAGCCTCGGATATTTTTATCTATGTCATATGCTTCTAGCTTTACAAGTAATTAATATGAGGTTAATTTGAATTGGCAATAACCTGGACGCTTACCTCCTCTTAATTTTTGCTCCAACTAGATCATTATTACCTGTCGTTTATGCCACATAAACTCAATAAATTCGATTTAATAATGCTCTTTCAGCTGGCCAAATAGTTCACCTACCCCAAAAATGTAATCACATATACGATATTTAAATCCTTAATTTAGAAGGAAATTCCGACGTAACTGAAGAAAAATCAAAATTTCATATCCGTTTTTTAGTTATTTATTGCACTCATATTGACTTCATGAATTTAAAATGAGGGGCTTAAACTCAACATCGCGTGAGTTTCATTCTCTGATTTGTTTCTTGGGAAAGTAACTTTTATCTGTGGCTTGTTAAGACGATCTTAAAAATATAGCGACCTAAATCAATCAATTATAATATTTATCCGGTGATTTCAGTATCATATATATTTCTGTAGCATCCATCGCAATTTTATCGACGACTTCCCATTGTGATTGCATTTTCTCAATTATTTAATTTTCAGTTGACCCCTCTGGAGAATATGCAGCATATTTGGAACTTTATCTGGTGGTTTTAAGTTTAAAATAAGGCCGTCAGTTACAGTGGTGTAAGGGATCTATCTCTGAAATTTTGTATTTAGTAAACATAACTATGTTTATCTTTAAAATGCCTAAATATTGTTGAGAAAATATATACAATACCCATTTTAAGTATGCGAGAAACTGATTCCGGCTTATAAAAATTTTTAATTGAATGTCTGCATGTGGTAGAATTGTACAAAACCTCTTTAAATGGTGAAAAGTAATGCAAACGTTTTACAAATTGCTACTTTCACCCAGAACTGCTTGAAGTTAGCTTCCCAAATAAGTTTCGATGTCCACAATCAGAAAGCAATCTCCCAGTCACGAAGACGTAAGGCGAGCATCCGAAATCATAACATATGGTTACAGTTGGTGATATTTTTTACCGTGACAACAGCCAAGTTATTTAAAGGCATGGTCTAAAAAATAGAGGAAGAGAGCAAACGGCGGGATGGAGAAATAAGGAACCCATGCAACAGTTAGAATTAACCAGGATGACAAAAGATGGGCGTAAATCGAAACATGGATTCCTTTTATTTCGACGGCAACTTGTCCCCATCCGCCCTCCCTTCTCCCCCCCCCCCTGCAGGACACAACCTCGCCCTCGATCGGTGAGAGGGTTGCGGAGGCGGAGGGGTTTTCGGAGCATGGGGGTGAGAAGGAGAAAAGAGGATGAGATATACGCGGGGTTAATTGGGTTCTTGCGGTCCGGTCCGAGCGCTCTTCGCTCTTCCACTCCTCTTTTGCTCGCCCTCCCACTCCTCTCCGCCGAGAGAAGAGTGGGCAGCGGACACGCGACACCGGGAGGCGGACTTGGGGAGAGGGAGGGAGAGGAGTCACCTACCCACGCCCTCTTGTCGGACCACCGGCGGCATCGCTAACATTTTTCGGGTGAGGCAACGGGGCCCTGACGCCGGGGCCCACGTCCCCTGTCAGCGCGCCCCCGCCCTCTTGCGTGAAGGCCGGGGACACCGCACGAAGCCTCCTCCTTCTCTCCCCGCCCCTCGCGATCGAGCTCTCCTCGGCCGCCCACGCCGTTCCGGGAACGCGCTCGGCTCGCCCGCGGGTAGTGAGAAAGGGAGGAAGCCACAGCCCTCTCTGCCCATTAGTACTCGTGACGCGTTAATTTTATTATATTCCCTTCCATTTATTCGAGTGGTACAAGGCACACAATTCAGCGTTGAATGATGATCGTCTTCCGAAAATCTGGCGTCCCTGCGGAGAGCGTGTTCGTGTTATCGGGGATTTGGAGCGGTGGTTGATACGGCCCTAACTTCCCCTTCCTGAATGATCCCCTCGGTCTATCGTGGGATGGGGAGAATTATGCAACCGGTAACAAATAAAACAGGCCATTCGTGATTCGTTCGCCGTGTGTGGGAAGTTATACGGATGATTTTATTTCCAACTCCACCTTCCGTCTATCTCCCAACATTTTCTCACGCCTCGTTACCTGTCATGTTTTCCGGACGGCTATGTTTTTCTAGTCGCTTTTCCCAATTTTAACATAATTCCTACTTTGGACCTAAGAATATGTCGTAATAATCGTGAACTTTTTTAAACACTTCAGATGTGTTGTAGTAAGTAGGAGACATCCGACTTAAAAAAATCAATATGCTTTTGAAAATTTGGGAAATCTATCAGGGAAATTATTATTTGGAATTAATCGTGTACATGATTGGAATTTTTTTTTGTCAACAGTGGACAAAGATACCCGTAAAATGGGCACGAGACGATTGTATCGTTAGCCAGAATTAAACAAAAAAACTGGGTTGTAATGCATGCAAATAATTTTCCTTATTGAGGCGATTGCAATTCTATGCTTTCTGTTAGTGGTTTATGGATTTCTAAATGTACTCATTTACACGTTTGTATGCGAACAGAAATGAAACACGGCAGTGCTTGCACCTTTCCTCGAGTCATGCTATGACCCATAACAGGATTAGCAATCGCTCTTAAGGGTAAAAGTCAAATACAGATCAAAACCTGTATACAAGTACATATGCTTCATCCTAATACCTTTCGGTGTAGTTTTAGTTTTGATACCCTGATTTATAAGGTTTTCAGAGGACTTAGACAATTCTACTGCTTTTCTGCATACTGCCTTGTACTTGCATATTTCCTTCGACTTTTGTCGCATCTAAATTTATTTCCATTGCCGTTCATTTGTCTCTCAGCTCCTCGTACATTAGAAGAAATATGTTATATATTAACTCCTAGGGCCAGCAAAAATCTACTTACAAGAGACAGTTTTCTTCCTTTTGACGCCATTGTTCTCACAGGAAATTTTTATTTTCAGAAAATCACTTAGTCATGGGTTAATGCGTTGGAATCTTGAGGTTAAAGAGGTTTTATTACACCTGAAATTTAACTTGTAACTTTCGGGTAAACGATCGAGTAATTCACGTACTGTGTTACCATGCAATCGCGTACTGTAGAAAACTAGTAACTAAAAACCAATAATATTTCTCTTCCCATGAGATCCCATTTCATCATAAATTTGAAAATGATCCCTCGAATGTCTAGATTTCAACCAAGATGAAACAAAAACTCGGCACAATGACTCGTCAAGTCCGGCGTCACGCGCATTATTGTGATCTCGCCGAACGATTACTTATCACCTTTGTAGCTATCGGACGTCGTGTAGACTCCCCCCACCATCCCAATCATAGTACCCTCGAAAAACGTCCGAAAGCATGGCGAGGAGGAGTAGGGAGGCCAGGCGCTATGACCCATTGGGCGATTTCCCACCCCCGGCAGCAGTCTCCCTCGATGGCGCGCAACAAAAGACCAAATGAGTTTCATTGTTGGGAAGTGAAACCTCTTAGGCGACCTGTTGACCCTCCCCCATTGACTCCTTTATCCTCCGTCAAGACTACACTGCCCTTCTCAACCCTCAAAAGAACCCTCACCCCCCCCCCCTCCTCGGGACGTCTCAACCTCCCGATTTCACGAACTCAATACTCTCAACCCCCTCCTCCCTGTAATACTCTTTTGCACCACCACCTCGTCGTGTATTTTTTTATTTAGCCCGTCGACTTTTTTTTTAACTTTCACCCCCTTATGTTCGCTCTCTGTGGAGCGGCGCAGGAGCGCGGTCTCCACCGTCATCATCCTCCTCCTACCCCATTCTCAACGCCCGAGCTTCCCGCAGTGCCGTTCGGGAGATGCAAAGTGGTAAGAGGCGACCTTCCTCCATTGTTTCCGCACCTTCGGCTCTTCCTTTGACTACTTTTTTCGGCGGACCCAACCTCTGATGCTCTTTTAAGGATGCCCTTTTTCATGTTTCGTCTTAATTATACGCCGATGACTTTTGATAACGTGGCTTTAATTTTCGACCCATGAAAATTTCTTTTCTTTGTAATTCGTTAGTCAGTGCCCCCAGTGTCATTGTTATCCACCAAAAATCGATTTGAGATGGCTGCCTGAAAGGCGTTTTATGCGACTATGAAATCTCTTTATTATGCATTTATCCTACAATGAGAGGCGAGCCAATGAAAGATTGGAGAATTTGTTTTGGAAAATTTTATATCATTCATTCTCATGATAAAATCTGAGAATTTCATATCTTGGTAAGCATATTCATGTAAATTCTATTATTTTAGCGTATATTTATGCATACTTATTGAGTTTTTGAATACTTATGTTCCGCATCTTGAACTTTATATCGTGTTTGATTCTGAGTGAGGGGATATTTTATGAGTGTGATGTAGTTTCTCGGGGATTTTATTTAATTAAATTCATGTTTTCTTCACCTCTCTCTCTGCAAAATTAAAATCAACTTAATGTAACAAAATTTATTTTGTTTCTAAGAAATAAAATTCAGTATGTCCTACCTAAAACACATCCTTCCTCAAACCTTCTACGCTACATAATAAACCGCGGTTTTATTCAAAGAGATGAAAATATAGACCCATTACACTGATACACCCTTGTATGTCTCTGCCACGAATAAACAATGTATTTGTAGGTACCTTATAACTATAATTTTGGCGTCGTGATTTATCTTTTCAATGAAAACTAATTCACCCCAAAACATAACTATATCCGATATTGAAATCATATTGGGTAGTAATGGAAATCAAAAAACCTGTAGCAAGCTAATCAACAGCTAGTCATACACGAACGAATTTTCCGTCAGGTTTAGAATGACAAACCAATCCCGTCAAACCATCCTCATATAACCCGATTAAAGGGAGAGACCATCAGCAGCAATGTCGAAATATCTCATTCGATAGGTCAGTCCCGCAGGGGTACACAACTGTAAGGACCTCAATCTGTCAAATTCGATTTGCCTTAACACAATTTTACGAATCAGTAGGGGCCAGATAATCTTAAGTTGTTTTATATTTCAGATGTGCGTGAAATATCTGTAAATATTTTATGTAGTGCAACCTGCCTTGTTTCTGAGCTCAATACATATTTTTAAAGCAGAGAAAACTGTTGTTGTCTGTTATCTCGGCGGAGTTAGTACTGGTATGCTACGCAACGAATAAGAAAAAGAATTGTACTAAGAATGCTAAATTGTTGGAAGTAAAAAATGTAGGCTGATATTGCGGAAGATAGCCTCATAATAAGACTAGCCTGAGAATCAACGACGCAGATTTTGATCCGTCAAGCAAGTAGCGGATTTTTTATTCTAATGTATTCGTATTGGCGTCAGGAAAATCACAGTTTTTAAGAACTGCGGTTATGAAGTTGCATCACTCCCGTCTAATATTTTTATTAAGATATTTTCTCATGTTTGCTTTGCTACAAAAATGATGGGTTAGGCAATATCTTTAAAAAGTTATTCTTTCACCGTTTAATCCTTTTTGTTTGTTTGTTTTTTGGTTAAATATAGTGAACAAGACGACAGCAAACTCGGGAGCTCTATGGCTAGGGCTCTATGGAATGGAACACTAGGCAAACATTATGCAAGGTATCTCCCAAAAGTAGTAGGACTGATTTGATTAAAAACAAGTTATTGCCACAATTGATTCATTTACTCAATAGTCTTCGAAGTAGCACCCCTTGCGCGTTCACGCAACTCTGCCAGCGGGTTTCCCACTTCTCGTATGCCTTCTGGAAGGCGGCACCCGGAATACTGCTAAGCTCCCTCATCACGGACTATTGTAACACTTCCACTGAGCCGTGGTGACGTCCTTTCTGCACGGATTTGAAGAGAAAGAAATCTTGCTGCGCATTGCCTAAAAAATGTGGATCCTGCTCCCATGGTTAAGAAGGTCTTGGTATATCCGCGTGCGAGTTTCCTTCTGACACCAACTTCACACACACCTTTCTCAAGCCCATGTTTTTGGTCAAAAGTCAATGCACATCACTTTTAGGGATGCCAAGTTCATCAAAAGCTATGCGGACACTTAACTTGCGATCCCTGTCAAACAACGCTTTCCTTCTTGCAAGATTAAGGTCACTTTTTGCGGTCGAAGGGTGTCCTGAACGTTCGGCGTCTTCAAAACCTCTACTCTCCCGAAACAACTCGTGCCACATACTTTCAATAAGTATGATACACTTATCTCTTTAGCCTTGAAAGGTTTTTTGGCCTGTTTTTTCTCAGAGGAATTATGCAGTAATAATTTGGTCTGCCTTGTGGATCTTATAATTCTTATAAAACACCACGTTCCCATAGTTTCCTCATTATCTTTCCCGCTGTTAATCGTCACCACTGAAGGAAAGGTTGTTCCCAAAAGTGATTTAACGAATGGTGGTCCTTCTTTTGCTAATTGTCTATCTTTCTTTTAGTTTAGTTTTTATATGTTAGAATGGATTCTTCACGTGAGCTATTTTAATCGTCTTATCTTAATTGTATCCATTGTTACCCCATTTGCATCTAAAAATCATGGAGCACATACTCTGATGTTATCCCAGGTGTGCGCTAAATTCGACGTCCTTTTACTTTCCCGCATTTAAGGTTTATAGTTCACGAATGCAGCCTGATTAGATGCCGGCATATTTTCCGCTATGATTCAGAGGCCTTGACGTCATATCCCAGGCACTCACATCAAGTCAAGCCATAGAGTGCAACTCCACTCTCCACATGCAACTTGGAGTAAATACCCCTCTCGTTGGTGATTCGACGAATCCATAATTTTATGAAACACCGCAAGTTCCAAAACAGGCAATGCAGAGATATTAATCTTACCTTCACTATGATGAAACAGATTTGATGTAGATTATGAGAAACGAATGGTGTTCACGTTGCGGTGATGAAATGGGGAACGGAGAGACATTTACTTGCACGTATCTTACAGTATTTCTCCCGTCGACATAATTAATCAAATTGATAAGAAACCGGCATAGCCTATTATTTGCCCTGAAAAATTATTTGATGACTTCGGTAGTCCACAACGACTCATGAAGTATGGTTATTACATCTCGCTTGTTATGAAAATTATGCTCTTTACCTGTTCACATAATGTAGAAAAATCATACAAAAATCAATCCCATATAGCTTTGCAAAACACTCTAATATGAGATTTTAATTTAAATTTCAGCTATCGAAAATTGAAGGAGAGTTTGAAAAAGACAATGAAGAAGGAGTTTTGTGATATCGAATGAGAGGTTACGAGGATACTACTCCATCCAGCACTTAAAACATCCTACTTGTTAGTGGAGCTATGAAGAAATATGTGGCAATGGATATTTAATATTTTTCCTTGTCTTATATTATCAATCATTTAGAGGCGAACATACAAATGGTTAAAAGATTTTTATTACAATTCATCAATTTTATTTCCATTATGATGTCTGAATGTAACTTTTCTAAATAAACTAATAATTAAGAACATCCATTATAACTTTAATTTATTCTTGCTAAGAAAAATCATTTGTAACTTCCACTTACGCAAATTTTATGTACAAATAGCTCAAAATGTATATTAGTAACCAGTAAAATTGACATAAAACACCTTGTTCCTGCATTAATAATAAGGATTAAATACTTTTTTAATTTTAATCGAACTCGATTTTAATTATTAGTACAATTATTGGACAGCCATGCAAATAAATTAGCGTAAGCAGTGATAAAATCAGTATAAAATCGTTTGCATGTTAAGTTTGAAAAAAAACTTGTACTCTAAATAAGGGCTTACAAAATTCCTTATCCAAGCCATTTCAATGGACTTTATAATGGCTTAGAGCTGCATCTTCATTCATCTCAAAATTCACGTCTTTGAGTAAATTGCCGCATCATAAACCTTGGGGAGGAAGTATTCTAAAAAAGCTTGAGACTCCCCATTAATAAAATATTCCCACACGTATTGACAAAAGGTTAATCACGTCCATTCACCATTCTCTTGAGGCGCTGACGTTCCCGAGAGCCAATCTATATTGGACGAGAGAATCGATTTCGTAAACCGCCTTCATAATTGGATTATGTAACGTGGAGATTTACATGTGTTCGTCTCTCGCCTCTCACTAATAAAGCGATTGTCCCCTCCCCTCCACCGACTTTCCGGCTTCGGTGCACACGTCTGTCAAACCCTCCCTTCCCCCGCCGCCCTGCTCCCCCTACTCTTCCTCCCTGGTCCTCCCCGACTCCACTCACCCATTTCCTCCACCTCATACCTACCGACTCTAAACCCCCTCCATTTACCATTTCTCCCTCTCTCTCACTCCCTTCCTTTAATGGCAAACTTTGTGGAGGGAGAGAGAGAGTGGAGTAAAGGCATGGGAAGTGACTCATCCTTGTGTATAGGATTTTCTATGCACCCATCCCACCTCAAATACCCTATTTTCGTCGCAACGAATGGATAGTATTGTGAAGCCTGGTAATAAAAAACGATTCCACGAACGAGCATCTTGAAAAAAATAATACTAATAACGATGAAAATAATGGTGGAAAAGGCGGAAGATCTATTGTTGAGAGATTTAGGGAGTGGGAGGGGCAACAGTGAAAGAGGCATTAAAAAGGTCGCCCTATGACTCTATCCGATCGCTCATGGTCTTGTAGTTGACTGATGACTCGCTTTCCGGCGTCAACCTTTTCGTGACGTCAAAAAATGATTACCCTTATAAAGTGCTGCGGGGCTTGTTTAAGGTTTAAAAAATGCTTCGATAACGGGTAATCATTCCTGCTTCGGCACGAATCTCCATTAAAGTTTTGTTGGTAATGGTGGACGTGTAGAATCACCTTTAAAATGGGAGGTCTACCCTTCAGTATTTTCTCACGCCAGCCATGTATTTTATGCCTTGAAATCCGGCATTTTTTCTGGGATTCCAAGATCATTTGCAGCAATTGATCTGTAGCGCGTCATCCATATGACTCAAACTGATTGACCAACGCATACAGTTTTTAAAACTGAATATACACCTCAGCTACTTTACAGTTGATGATTTTGAGTAATTTAAAAAAATTGATTACATCCATGTTAATCTGCATTTGTGCCCTTACAAGAGTCTTATGCTTCGTTATCATTTTTATTTTAAATTTACTGGCATTTAAATTTTAACGAAATTAAAGTTATCGTTTGGTCATCATAGACCCTGAAGATATAGTGACACCTGTAACGTGGCATGTAATTTGTCGATGTTTAAATTACTATTTTTGGTTGAGTATATTAATAAATGACAGAGAATTATTTTAAGAATTGTCAATTATCAAACAAACGAAGATGAAAAAGCTGACCATTGTTTACTTTATTGAATTTCATCTCTTTCAGATTGAAAATATTTTCCGATTCCCGTAATTTGATAAAATAATTTTAGTGATTTGCTTCACTACTTAATAGCCAAAAATAACTAGCTTTATAATCCTAAACACTTCGATTTTCATCTATTTGGCTTTGATTGAGAACAGCTTAGCAATTTGGTGGGTGAATGAAATTCTTAGTAGTGATTTACTTACATAAATAGTGTTTGAACTCCGCCCACATTTAATTCATCGATAAATTAAAGTAATTTCTTTGTTATAAAGCTTTATCAACTTAGCTTTCATTTAAGATTGATAACACCGAGCATAAAATGATAATTAAGCTTACCACTGAAGTTCCAAGAAATGATATGCAAATAAATTGGTGATGAAGGCTATTTTTTTTATTTAATGGCTAAAAAAATGCTTAATCTAATTTACATGAAGATAGCGTTCATAAGTAAAACGGAGGTTTTTCAACGTTATAATAAGACCTCAATTTTCATTATTAAGATAAAAACATAAAATTTGTCTGTGATTGGATTAAAGTGGACTTTTTGGAGTGCTGCACTTATTTTGACATTAGCTCGACAAAACATTTATTTTGAAAAATATTTTAAAACACTTTTAAATATCTCCCATTGTGAAAAAATAATAAATCCAATGAAAGATGTGGGCATAAAAACTAGTTTTGCATGCATCAGAACATGCATTAGATGCCCTGAAATTCCTGTGTCTGAATAGATGAGAACTAAAGCCTTTGTCAAAACTGTGTAATTTCTCAACTCTCTCGGTGGAATTGCTAAACAGAAACTCCATTCACGGCATTTCATAATGTTTTGGTGCTCCATGAAACAATTACTCCGTTTAAAAACAAGTGTTTTATATAACTGACGTCCTCCTTGCAGCTAACTTGTTGTCTTCATTTTCCTCCACTGTTTACTGCTTTATTTGGCCTTCTAAGTGGCAGGCGTGATTTCTGTTGAGGTCACGAATCTCTAGTGAGGACCTACCACTCAAACAGAAAGGAAATCACGCTTTACGGCAGAGGACCAACGAATAACAATATTCATTGTCAGGTATTTTCGCATTTTAATTGTCAAACCCTTTCAAAGTACAGAAGATATAATGGTTTCACTTCAGACAATGAGGCCGAACTTTCGCGCGATTACGATATATTCCGAACTCACCTCCTTCACATCTTTCTCCATGCCAATCCATGAAATTTTCACCTGCTATAAGCAAAAGGTTTCTAATTTCCTCAACCAAATGCATGTATGTTGCAAGATGACTTCCTCCCAAGTGTCGATTTGGGTTAGAGCGAATAATCACCCGCCAAGGTTCCACATATTTCATTACTTTTAATTCTCTTTCTTCGTTCGATAGTTGTTTGCATTCCATTCCCATAATCATCATTCCCTTTTCCTCTCACCCCTCCCTCCTGCTTTTCGCTTGGATGTATTCCTGCTATCAACTTACTCCTCGCAAACACACGGACCCCTTCCCCCGCACATGCGTTTGCACGATAAAGAGAAGTGTATTTGGAGACATCAACGCCTGCGTTTGCCACATCCCCCAACACAGCATTTCCCGCCGGGCAGCGCAGGATTATTTCGAACGGGGTGGGAAGGACTAGATACATTGAAGGGGATGAAGCGAGGAAGACAGCTGGGAGGTTGGGAGAGGGGTTTCGGACGGGTGGGACGAGGCGTGGGGAAGGGTGAGGTGAGGGACGGCGCCGTGGCCGGGAGGGACGTCTTGCCTCGCCGCGCAACGGCACCTTGCGGCAAGCGGGTGATAGAACTCGCCTCCGGGTCCAAAACCTTCGAGAGGTCTAAGTCGATGGGGTTTGGGGTGGCAGTGGGGTGGGAGGACTAGGGGGGGAGGGTGCGTGGCGAATGACAGAGTAGTCCCCCCTTCCCTTTCAGGCGCGCGGGGCAACAACCCATTCCCCACCCCGTGGGCCCCACCTCACCCCGGCTCGGCTCGCTCCCATCCCATTAGCGCAACCTCCACTCCTTCGGCAGGACCATTCTTTCGCGCCTCATTACGGGTCAGGGACGTGTCTAAAGCTACATTTCTTTCTCTCAATCCATTGGACGAACCCTTTTGAAAACGCTTGCCGGTTGTTCCCTGCCAAGTCGCAACCGCGGTGAAACCTTTACCCGCAGCCCCCTTCCGAAAACACCCTTTGGTGAATAGGTATTCTCGCTCGTCACCCAAACTCTTGATCCTCTTCCCTCACCTCCCGCATCTTTCCACCATCGGATACGTCAGGGCTCGCTTACCTCTGGCTTGCATTGATTTCACAATTCCCCCTCTTTCCACTTCCCGACAGCCACCACACCAACCATCCAAAGCGTCTCTTCTTCTCCCACGTCCCCACTCACTTCTCATACTCACGTGGAAGTAGTCTTTCCCCGCATCAATCACTGCCTCCGCCATGTTTTCATTTCAAATAATCTTTTTGCGCGCTCCTCTCGTCTTATTTTTTTGCATTCCACCGAAGAGTGCGAAGCCCCTCCACGCATACTTTTCTCACTCACCCTATCTCATCACCGTGGCGTAGGTCCCGCTTTTCTCTCGACTTTTCCACGTAACAGTTTTTTTTCGTGACCCCTGCATCGTCTGCGCAACTCTCATCCCCTTCCGTCTTCACCAGAACTCTCCGTCCCGCTTGTCTTTCAAGTGAGAAAACTAACATTTGCTACTAGTTTTCGCGCTTGATTAGTTGGGCTGTCATTATTCCCTGCTTGGCTCACTTTGGTTCCCAGCCATTTGTTTTCATGCTTCGTTTGCGATCTTCTGACTCATGCGCTCGGCCGAGGCTTCTTTCTGCGCGTCTTTCGCCTTTAAGAAGTCTTTGAAGGACCTCCTTGTCCCCCGTAGTGCGTTTTTATATGAAAACATTGCTACACGTTGTGGTATCTTTAGGCATGGAACGTGTCTATCGGGTATTCAATTTCAGTAATCCGATTTCATTCCGCTTCAAGCGCATTGCTACTCAAACCTGTTCTTTTTTTGCAATTCCTCGTCGCCACAGAATGCATGCAGATTGGAAATTGGTTTCATCGGTCTTCGTAGAGGGTAGGACGAAGTCCATCGGCTTCATAAATATTAGGTTACCGGATGATGGTGAGGGATGGATCGTTCAGAGAGGATGTTTTCTTGATGCGTGAGCACATATTTCCATCATCTCCAGATTTTTTCCGCGTGTTTCTTTGTTTAAAATTGCTTTTCAAAGCAAACACTAACAATTTTCGGGTCAATAAAATTTCTCATCTTGATGAAAATCTCGAAGATGACAAGACCGTGGCACCCGAATCATTTTGCGGTTGATCAATTATTTCTCCGGGGAAACATTCCTAGCCGCTTTCTCTTCTGAATTGATGGAATCGAATCAAATCAATCCCACTAATTTAATATTCGATTACTTCGGTGGAATCATATGCATTTTTTAATATTACTGTTTAAGGGATAATTTGACTAACTTTATCGTATTAAACACCGGAAATACTTTCAGGATTGAGAGTTTCTATGAAAAAGAGCTTTGAAAAGATTATATTAGTCATTAATAGCATATTAAGATTTTTTTCGATAATATATCGTATCACTTTACATATTATTACATAATATTGATCATTACAGTTTTCAGATTAAGATTCCGGAATGCGATTATTCATTCTTCTAGGGTAATTCACTTATTCCTGTACTCCCTAAAGTACTGGTATCCCGTGTAAGCTTTAAATCAAATAGTCCTAATGGGATAAGACTAGTCCGGAAAAGGGATAGGAACACACATAAAGGACGAACACAGGAGAGGTGGGGAAGGCGGAATCAAGCAGATCACGAATGTAAAAATAGTTCCTAGACCGGGAAATATTTTTGCATTCGTGATCTGCTTGATTTCGCCTTCCCCACCTCTCCTGTGTTCGTCCTTTATGTGTGTTCCTATCCCTTTTCCTTCTATCTGTTTCTATATAAATGAGTATTTGTACGCCGTTCGGCGGGATTTCGTGTTTGAATGTATATATATATATATATATATATATATATATATATATATATATATATATATATATATATATATATATACATATATATATATATATATATATATATACATATATATTTTTTTTTTTAAGGTAATCTACCGGTTAAGGTAGGTTTTTTTTGATGGACGCAACTACCAAACAAATATTTTGTGACTACTAACAAAACACAACCCTAAATTCTACTCTACACCAGGTCCCTCTTCATCTCTGAGTACTTTCTTCCTCCCTTCATCCCGTCCAACATCCCTATCCTGTTCCTTCCCTTTCCTCTTTTGCCCAACATTCTACCCTCTATCACAGTCTTCAACATCCCACTGCCGGTCAACACCCCCTTCATCCACTTTTCCTGCCTCCATAGGATTGCTCCCAACAAACCCCTCTCTTCGCCCACCATACCAAGTACTTCCTCATTTGTTTTCTTCTCTGTCCATTTCACCTTCTCCATTCTTCTCCACACCCACATTTCAAAAGCCTCCAGTCTACGTCTATCCTCCTGCTTCAATGACCACGTTTCGGCGCCGTACATAGCTACGCTCCATATCAAAGTTTTTACGAGTCTTTTCTTAACATCCTTACTCAAAGTCCCCGTCATCAACTCCCTCCTCCTCGTGAAAGCCTCTTTGCCTAGCGCAATTCTTCTCCTTACGTCCCTACTACTTTGACCGTGTTGGTCCAAAACACTACCGAGATACGTAAACTGTTCTACCTGCTCTAGTTTTTGCCCTCTTACTTTAATGTTAAGATTAGCCTTTTTCTTTCTAGAAAATCGCATAACCTTTGTTTTATTAATGTTGATTCTCATCCCATACCTGTCGCACTGAATTTCCAATTCACTAAGCAATGCTTGCAGCCCCTTGGCTGACTGACAAACTAAAGCTTGGTCATCAGCAAACCTAACTGATTTTACGAATCCCCCGCCCACTTTCATTCCTACCTCGAGTTCTTCCCATGCCTCTTTGATCATTTCCTCTGCATACAGGTTGAACAGCAACGGTGATAATGGGCAACCCTGCCTTACACCCCTTCCTAACACTGCCCATCCTGACTCCCCGTTTCCCACCCGCACCTGAGCAGTCTGAGATATGTACAGGTTGCGGATTAGCCTCCTTTCCCTCCAATCTATTCCTATTTTCTGCAATATACTCATTAGTTTTTCCCAATTCACTCTATCAAACGCTTTTTCGAAATCTACGAAACAGGCAAATACCTCCTGGTTGTGTTCTATATTCCTCTCGATTAATAATCTCATTACTGCAATGGCATCACGCGTACCTCTCCCCTTCCTAAACCCAAACTGATCATCCCCTAAGTAATCATTTGCCCTACTCTCTATCCTTTTGTTTATGATCCTGAGAACAACCTTAGCTGCGTGGGATATCAAACTAATTGTCCTATAGTCCTCACATGACGTGGCCTTTACCTTTTTCGGAATAGGAACTAAAACTGATCTCACAAAGTCTTCCGGCCAGATTCCCTCCTCATAAATGCTACGGATCAGCCCATATAGCCTCTTCCTCCCACATTTTCCTAAGCATTTTAAAAGTTCCACGGGAATGTTATCTACCCCCACGGCCTTATTGAGTTTCATCTCCCTTAATGCCCTTTCTATCTCATTGTCTAGTATGCCTGGACCTAAGCTGTCTTCCTCTACGTCATTTTCTTTTTCAATGTCTAACTGTGTTGGTCTGAGTTCTTTACTATACAGTTCTTCTATATACTCCTTCCATCTCTCTTGGATCTTTCCTGCGTCAACTATTACCTTACCCGCTTTATCTCTAACTATTAGCATAGCTCTTCCTTTCTTACTTCCCGATAACGATTTAACTTTGCTGTACAGCGCACCGATTTCGCCCTTCCTCTGGAGACTTTCCATATCCTCGCACTGCGTCTTCCACCATGCGTCTTTTGCCTTATTTGTTGCCCGCCTCAATTTATTGTTCAATTCTTTGTACTTCATTTTGCCTAATTCTGTATTTATATTCTTCCATTTTCGCCGCTCATCCATCTTTGTAATCATCTCATCCGTGATCCATGGTTTCCTAGTCCTTTTAGCGTTAACGGTTCCAATAGTGTCTTTTGCGGCTTTAGACAACCCTTTTTTGATCATTTCCCATTTTTCTTCGATAGTAATAAGCCCTTTACCATCCTCCATTATTTTCTCTACCGCCTGTTTGTATTCCTTCCTTTTCAACCCATTTAATGCTTCTACATTCCATTTTCTAACTCGCCGCCCATGCCTTATCTTTTTAAAACGTACGCTACATTTCATAACAACTAAATTGTGGTCTGAGTCCGCATCCGCTCCCGGGAAGCTGTGGGAATTTATCACACTGTTCCTAAACCTGTGTCTAACCAGGATATAATCTAGCTGATATCTTCCCGAGTCACCTGGCATTTTCCATGTATACCTGCGTCTTTTGTGGTGCCTGAACCAAGTGTTGGTGATAACTAACCCCTGTCTCCTGCAGAACTCAACTGCTTTCTCCCCGCGGTCATTCCTCGTGCCTAAACCGTAGTCGCCCACCTCATCACCATCTCTTCCTTCGCCTACCGTCGCATTCATGTCCCCCATCACTATCAAATGTTTCCCTGCTGGAACACACGCGATCATGTCCTCTAACTGATCGTATATCCTATCGACCTCTTCTTCCTTATGGTTGCTCGGTGGCATGTATACCTGGATAATAACTAAGTTCGTCGGTTCTGCTTTTATCTCCACTAGTAGTATTCTATCCGTTACCTGCTCTATGTTGACTACGCTTTTTCCTACCTCTTCATTTAATACTATGGCAACCCCTCGTTGGCTCTCGTCCCCACCGCTGTATATTATTCTATACTTATCACTCCAGTAATCCCCGCTATCTTTCCATCTCACCTCGCATAGACCTAAAATATCTATATTTCCCCTTTCCATCTCTCGCTTAACATTCTCCAATTTCCCTGTCCTCATCATTGTCCTAACATTCCACGTTCCTATTCTAACTAATTTTGTCTTTTTCTCCTGCGTCTTCTGTCCTGCTGCTGCTGGTTTTCCCTTGCAAGGGTTTCGTGGGATGACGACCGCGGAAGCCTTGCCTCCCCCGCTGCCGGGCACGACACACGGCCGATTGGGCCGAGCCCCGTGGTTGCCAGGACTCAAAATATCTCTATTGTCCATCATATTTTTCTAGGGAATGATAATTGAGGTGGTTTCCCGTTGCCTTCCTCAATAGTGTTTTTAACGTGACACCATCACTTACTGGCCGCCCCACTGGGGTCAGACGCCATTGCAGCCGCCTCACTGAGGAACAGACGCTGCGTGGACTACCTTTCGTCTGGCTCCTAACCTTCGACCTATCTGGCATGGGTGACCCTACCAGGAGCAATAATTATTACTCCCGCCAGTACAGCTCTAGGGGTCATCGGAACGCACAAGCCCTTCCACCACGTCAAGGTTGTAGTCCGGATACATATATATATATATATATATATACATATATATATATATATATATATATATATATATATATATATATATACATTCAAACACGAAATCCCACCAAACGGCGAACAAATGCTCATTTATATAAAAACAGATGTATATATATATATATATATATATATATATATATATATATATATATATATATATATATACATATATATATACACATTCAAACACGAAATCCCACCAAACGGCGAACAAATGCTCATATATATAAAAACAGATATATATATATATATATATATATATATATATATATATATATATATATATATTGAGGAATTGGTATGAAAATATTTCGAAGACAATGACGATCCTTTTAACAGTTGATTTCGTACTTCTATATGAATGAAAACGCCTAGTTGAACCAAACGCATTATTCCAGTTGCTCCTATGGATTACAGTTGCATCGACTAAACGTCATGGAAAGGATTGAGAAACTGAGCCAACCTCTCGACAGACCTATCCCCTCGCGGCGCTTCCAATATCTCCTCGCTTCACCTCAACTCCCTAACCCTCACTAACTCACCCTCCCGACCTTATACATTTTTCCCTCATCTCCTTGCGTTTCAGCACGTGTAACCGCGGGTATCGTGCTGTATTCCACTCCTATCTACACAACCAATCTCTCTCTCTCTCACCCGACCCTCCCCCTCACTTTGCCCTCACCCGTTGCCCTCTGCACCCCACACGTCCCCACCTCATCACATCCGCCGCCTCCCACTTCTCAAACACCCCACCCACTCTAATCCCTTTCGCGGCTAAAACGTCATTCGCCAGCCGAGGGAAAACCACCCATCATCCTTCACCAGTCTCTCTCCCCCATTCCCTCCCCGAGACTGAAACCCACCCGCCTCATCACCCGAGCCTATTTCAATCTCTTCCCCGGGGCGCTTTTATTCCCTTTTTCCCTCCTCTCGCTATCCAATCCATGCTCGTTTATATAGCCACAACCTCCCCCACCCTTCAGTCGCCTGGATAAGGCAATTCAAAGCGTGTGTGCACTGCGAGGGGATGCATGCCTCCAAGGATAAAAGATCGAAGGTTGACGGAGTAATTCTTTAGAGACCCTCCTAGACCAGTTGGTATTCAAACCCAATGGTTCGTAGCTATCGCTTGGCATTATTCACGGAATACTTGTTTCCAATGAATATTTTTGACAGCGGGAAATGTTAATGAGTTAATATGTAAAACCAGAAAAGCTCCTGTGAACGTTAAAAATTGAGGTTCAGTAAGAAAACAATGTTCATCGGCGATCTCCGGCATTCGGGAGTAGTAGTTTTGAGGGGAGGCGACCGACAGCTGAGGTCATTTGCGCCATAGGGGATGGACAGGAAAGGATCAAGGGTGGAGAGAAACCCGGCGTCGGCATTAGCCTACTCTTTACGAAAGGCGCCAAGGGGTCCGCAGTTTAACGTCCCATCCGACGGACGGCGTACTCACTTCAAAGTGCCCTCCACAAAGCACCTCAAGTAGGGATCGAGATACCTCTGAAAAATATTCAACACCGCCGGGATTTGAACCCGCGCCCTCAGGGTGGGAAGCCAGTACGTTAGCCCCGGCACCATCTCGATCCCCTCCGGCATTCGGTCATAGTCCAAGCCTTCCACTTGGTAGAACTGTAAAGGCCATGTTTACTTTTACTCACTGGTCGACGCCAAGTTATGATACAAGTGGACGATTCCAGAAAGACTGAGCGTAGGATATTAAGTAGTAAACTACATGTATACAATTCTTAAGCTGAAGATTTCGACGTTATAATCCAATATTACGCAAATATTTATATTTTTACACTAAAAACTTAATTATCCAGTTAGGGTAATTAAGTTTTTGTAATTGTGAAAAGGTATTCATTAATAATAATTAACATCCGTAGACTTAGGTATTCAATAATATTGTAGATGTTAACATACAAGTAAACCATTCCGTGCTGAACCTATATTCAGTGTTCAATACTTCATGAAAAGCGTAATTTTGAACTCTAAACTGAAATAAGTCAAAAATTGTTTGTAAAGAATAAATTATTCGAATAACTTTCATTTTTATAAGGTGAGGAACACAAACCCAAAATAAGAATAAAAAGTAAGCCTTAATAAGTCATGATGTTGTTAGAATCACGCTATTCCGATATTTCTAAGGAATTTTGAAGATCGGGACGTGAGCGTGACTAACGTGGACTTGGTTGTGGAATGGCCGGGAGCGCGTCACCCCAACTGCCCTTTAATCATCTCCTTGAGGGGCTCGAGCCCTATTAGGCGAAACGCCGTGAGTTCACGAGGTGGTAAGGGAAAGGGAGCCGGGGTTATCCCGGTTATCATTCACCACGGAGCTCTCCCCGAAATATCTTGGCAGCCTCCGTTTTCCCCGCTCCCTCTTTTATTTCTCCTACTCCCTTCCTCCTCCACCCCCAACCGCTCATCGGAACATATCTTCTGTTCCCTTCCCCCATTCTTTCGCAAAAATACCGTTGCGAATAGTCGATTCCGCGACTCATTTCTCATATCCGACTGCTGACGATTTGCGCCAAATGACCTCTCCGCGCTTTCCCCTTTTCGAGGTTGTTTAATCTGTTGGTCGAATAATTGGTGAAATAGACACCCATTTTCCCAGTTAGGATTAGACTTACTGTGTGCCAAATCAGCGCCCTGCTGCTTCCACAACAATGACACAATTCAGCAATGGTGGCAATTATCCAATAACAAAAAATATGCTGGTGGGTTTCATAAATATTTCTTAGGGAGAGGATAATATTTATGCCCCCGTTTTTAGCGAGAATTCACAAGACATTTGATTTTACTGTATTTTAAAATAACAATTGATTTATTTATGCGTGAAAAATGTATTGGTATTTCAACTAAAAATCCTAAAATATAATTGGAAATTATTGGTCCTCAAAACGTACTCAACGTTTATACCATATCTAATCAGAATTGTATTTTAGTAATTGGTAATCGATAAAAATACAAAAATTAATAAATAATGTTGATTGCTGTAGAAATGTGTTAGCAGCCAAAATTATTTTACAGCAATGCAAAACCTATATTTTTAGGGATACTAAAACATTGAATTTGTCGAATTAGATGCTGTTAAAACTGTAATTTTAGTGAAATTTGTTTTCCAAGCTATAACTTTAAGACACGTCAATGGAAAATCATAGATGGAAAATAATAGTGCCCTAAAATTGGATCTAATCCGTCACACCTCGCCTATAAAAACAGTTAAGGGGACTTGTTTTGACTGCATTTAAGTATCGTATTTTACATTTAGGAATAGAGAGAAAGATATTTTACTGTTGGAATTCAAAATTTGGCAAAAAAATATCAATTAAAGAGTAAAAATAGGGATAAATTCTTTTTACATGTTTCATCTACGCGACCAGACAACTCATGGGATCTTAATCGATGTGCTTACATCACGACAAACGAGACTACGCTGTCATTTTCGAAATAAATTTTAAGACAACTGCTTACAGGCATCCGGTTGTCTCACGAGAAAAAAACGCATCTCACATCGATGATTAATTCGTCTTTCCCTCCCCTCTCTTCCACCAAATACTCGAAACTCGTAATCTAACGTCATTTAGGACTAAGGGTAATGCACACCAATTGGGCTCAGCTCGGCGAGAGGAGATATCGTCGCTTTCCTCGTAGCGCCGTGCCAAATTCCACTCAGGAATGTCGCAAGAGGCAAGTCCTTCCCTTCGACTCAATTGGCTTTTGAATAAGTCTTAATACGTATTTTTCTTTCAGGGCTATTCGTTCGCCGAGGAGGTATAATAAAGAATGCTTTAAGGCATTAATGGACTGCGGATGGTGAGGCTTAAGCGGGAGGTATGAGGCGCAGTTGGAGTCTGTGCCCATTATCTCGAGTTGAGAAGCCGCAAGTACGTGGTGAAGAGAGACTTCAACGGCCGAAAGGTACTTTTCACCTGATAACTCTGCTTAAGCGTTTTTTTTTATATTTTCGCCTTTTAGCGTAAACACTTTGCCCTACTTCTCGTCGTTTATCCTTAGTAAATAGAAAACTCATTTTCCGTAAGGAAAATAAATTTGAAAATACTTGTCCGAAAATGTTCACTCTCAATAAAAATCTAAGGTTTGATAGCCGAGGGATAATGTGAATTGTCTACGTGTGAAACCCTCTTGCCGTTCCACTTTCCAGTTTTCCTGCAAATTATAATTAGCTCATTCATGCCTGCCCTAATGCATGAGAAATTCAAAATGCAGAGGTTGTGTTTCGGAATATTAGGAGTTTGTTTTGCCTAATCGGCATTTTAGATGGCCGGTGATTCTATGGGATCCGTGTAAGCCACTCCTGGCTTATCAACAGGTCTCTGGAGACCAAGCCACTTGGGACAAAACACCCTTAACTATGGCAGCCCTTGAACCTTTTGAAGATCTTTGGCTATGCAGTCGGGGGTGTTACTCATTTGACTCAGTCAATAGTTGTAATGTCATCAGTTTTAGCAAATTGGCGGAGCATGACCTCGTGGTGATGATGTCATTGGAATGTACCGTATAGTTGAAAAAGGATGGGCAACCAATACATATTGTCTCCCCAAAAATCATGAGAAGAACGGAAAATATCGCAAGAAAATACGTAATCGCAAGTTTTTTGGCCTAAAAAAATTATTTTAAATTTTCATTTCTTCTTTAATTGTGTGACGGTCAATTAGGAAAATTAGTTTTCATTATGGTGTTCCTTATATTTCTATTAGCGAATATAAATTTCGGAGAGGTTATTTAGATTAGTAGAAAGGAGTAGGCTTTGATCCATAAAAATTGACTCACACTTAATTCATGAACATTTTATTAGGAGTTTAGTTTTGAAATATCTTCAAGATGTTAGTCCATTTTGACAAAATACATACCAAACATGCTGACAAAAATAATCCTAAAATTTCAACTCAATGAGAAAGAACCTGACAAGATTACTTAGTTTATTGACGGAAAAGAAAATATATTGATCTTCGACGCATATTTTATTAATCACGGCCAAGATTTCGACTTCCAAAGCCATCATCAGGATGGTGACTTTTTAAGTCGTAACCTAGGTCGTTAATAATAAAATATATTTTGAAGAGCAAAGTATTTTCTTTTCAGATATCAATCGCTTCCGCAAAGTGACTCCTCAAACCATTCTATTCATCACGTTTAGTGACAGCAAAAAAAGGACCTTAGTTTTACAGTGAGGATAAAATTATGACTCTCTTGCTTACGCTCTTTGCTTTGTAAGCAGGAAAATATCTTTCTGTCGGTGGAAATATGGATTTATCAGTTAGATGTTTCACATTGGATGCAGTGCTTAAAAATGGCATGGAAATGTGTTTGTCATATTTTCACTTTTCATTCAAAACTCTTCAAAAGTAATTATTAGTTCCAAGCCAATATTTGGTATTTTAGAGTAATTATCTAAATATACTTAACGCATTAAATTGAAGCTCAATTTTAAATATAATAATCATAGGTATAACAAACTTGAAAAAAACGGGTGAAAATTTGCTTGCGATGGCTCACCCAAAAGAAAGGAGTTCTAAACACTAACTTTCTTACGAAAGGTGAATTGAGGCTAAGGTGTAATTATAATTTATAGACGATATGAATTACAATATTTTTCTTACGCCTTTGGTAGTCGGCAGGGTTTCAACTATCTGATAATAAATTACATTGAATTAAAGAGAAAGTATTCTTATATATCTCAATACAGCATGTATTTATTGGAAACCAGTTTTTCGGACGTATTTCGCCAATCACCTAAAAGTGCAAAGCTTAAGCATCATAAATAAATAAATAAATAAATAAATATATATATATATATATATATATATATAGATATACACCCACATATATATACATATATATATATATTTGTATATATATACATATATGTATATATATACACATGGTTTTTTCCCAAGGAAGGAGGAAACGGAGCTCCGGTCATAGCTCTTACGAAAGTAAACATGAGCCCTGCTGCTGCTATTTGTGAGGAAATATTATCTTTAAATGTTAAAACTATAGTCAGAATTTCATTGGGAGCCACCCACACCCAATTTCACTAGACGTTTTTGTGCGAGGTGGGTTCGAAGAAATGCACCGCGAAATCGCGATTACCTCGCAAAAATAAACGTGAAGTGCGTTTTTTATCCTCTCTCTAGTCCATATTTGGTCCCATGTGACTTTTTCCTGTTCCCTAATTTGAAGAAACGGGTTCTTAGAAACCATTTTTCAACGTGAGAACCACGCCTAGGGGAACTAAACATGCTTCAACTTGCAACGACTGCCGTTCATGCAAAAATGTTGGAATCAATTACATTAGTGCCAAGAAATACTTTACATATTAAAATAAATATAATACAAAATTTCATTTTTGCAGCTGAATTAAAGTAGCTTGACTAAATCAAGAATTTGGTGGGGATATTCTCGAGGTGAAAGATTTGAAAAAGATACTATTTGGTGTTAGCTAGAGCTTGCCTTGTGTAATGAAAATCTGGGATTTAATGCAGTTAAATATAAAAAATGAAATCAGCAAACAGAAACAAGTTTACCTGTATTGTTAAAAATTGTGATTAATAAATATAAAACATCACACAAATATGCGAATTCACATCAGGGCATTAACAGTAAATAAGGTAGCTATGCTAGTATTTTAATAATCTCGCGGACAAATGTTCAATGAACTACCATGATTTTTCGAACCTAACAGTCCCACATACTCTTTTCGTCATGTCAAAGATAAAATGTTGGTGTTGACCGAGATTTAAATACGTTCATTGCCTATTTCTAACGGGGAATATCAAATTCTAAATCATTATTTAATTTCAAGCCAGCATGATAACTTCAGCTTTCATATTTAATAAATTACTGACATAATTTTATTTCAAAATTTTTATCTCCATAAATATATTTATTGCTTGCGTAATTTTAATTTATTCTCTTTTATATTTAGCTCTAATAAGCATATATGAAATAATATCTTAATTTTGCATCAGCCCCTTTACTAAATGATGTGCTTGCTTCTACCAACTCACGTTGCGACCATTATGAGGTGTGGCTTGTTAGATCGTTAAACCAATTGTAAAATCGCTAACACGGGGTCACAGCATACTAGATATCTTTGCGACTTCTATCCTCGAAATCATTTCACACATTCAACTAATGGACGGAATCAGTGACCTTAAGGTTATTTTTTGAGAGTTAAAAACTAAGTTCGTGAAAATAAACAAAGAAAAGCGTAAAATATACCTATACAACAAGGCAAATTTTAACGGACTACGAGAATATTTAAAGATAGAATTACCAGAATACAAGACAAAAACGCTGACAACCGATACAGAAAAGAATGTCATACTGAGACTTCAGGGTTCTTCCGGAAAATAAGTGTACTGATTTTTTCCCGCCGCTCCAGGCGCGCCAAGCACCGCTCTGACGGGCTGCGATTGGAGGGGGGTATGATGGCAAGCGACGCTGAAAAAGGCAGTCGGCTCTGAGCTGTGGTGTAGTGAGGAGCTCTGTTAACGCGAACCTCCACGCTCGACCCACGTCACGGAACGCGATGCCGAAGTTTTTGGAGCAGCGTTATTCCATCAAATTTGCGGTAAAGCTTGGGAAATCGTCTACCGAAACTGTCGGTATGATTAACCAGGCTTACGGGGAGTCAGCCATGTCCAGAAACATGATCTTTCGGTGGCACAAGATGTTCGTGGAGGGCAGAGAAGAGGTCGACGACGAACCACGGCATGGACGCCCATCAACGACACTCACCGACGAAAATGTGCGAAAAGTTCGCGATGTACTGAACTCTGATCGTCGTCTTAGTGTTCGGATGATAGCAGAGCAGTGTAATGTGCCAAAAACAATAGTGCACGAGATTATTAGAGAGCAATTACGGATGCAAAAAATTTGTGCAAAGTTGGTGCCGAAAGTGCTCAGTGATGATCAAGGACCCAATCGTTTGGAAATCGCGACACAACTTGTGGATCACTGCAAAAATGATCCACATTTTTTAGAGAACTGTTCTGTTCCCGAAGATAAAGAGGAGTTTGAAAGGAACACGATACGGGACTTTGGACGCCGTCAAAGAGGCCGTGACGACGTGTCTTCGAGAGGTTCCCGATGATGCCTTCGCGGGAGTGTTCCAGGAATGGGAACGCCGCTGGAACAAGTGTATCGACTCACAAGGGTTCTATTTTGAGGAATATTAGCTTAAGATATGTAAAAGTGTAATAAATTTTTTTCCTGAGCTCAGTACACTTATTTTCCGGACGAACCCTGTAAATGTATTATGCGCACAGCACTACACTCCTTTAAATCTAAAATGCTAAGCGAATATCTTGAGGAAAATCCAAAGTCATTCTGGTCCTATGTTTGGGAAATACAGAGTAAACGTCCAACTGTACATTCTTTGAAGACAGAAAACGGAGAAATTATTACAGATAGCGTGAAATGGCAAATATTTTAAACCATTTTTTACAGAGCGTCTACAATAAAAACACAAACGCACCAAACGAACCTCCACACCCACCCGGGGAGCACATGAGCGATATAACATTGACCAAGCAGTGAATAGTGCATCTGCTCCGTAGTATCAAAGCAAACAAAGCACCTGGCCTCGAAGAAATACCTACTAGAATATGAAAAGAATTAGCTGAAGACATTGCCCCGTTTTTACCTATTGTTTTTCTAAAATCGATAGAAGGCTCAGTACCTCCCGACTGAAAGCTAGCTCATATAAATCCCATCTATAAAGGCGGCGATAGGGATAAACCAACCAATTACTGACCCATTTCCTTGGCATCGATCTCTTGTAAAATATTGGAACATATTATTGTCGCTAACTTTATAATATTTCTTGATAGCAGGAAAATATTAACCCATAGCCAGCACGGATTTAGCAAAAGCAGGTCTTGCGAAATACAACTTGGTCTCTTCATTCACGATATACTTAGATCGGAAGAAAACAACACACAAATCGATGCAGCATTCCTAGATTTCAAAAAAGCCTTCGATGAAGTCCCTCACAATAAACTGTTACATAAACTTAAATACTATGGACTCCATGAGAAAATTATTAATTGGATTAGAGACTTCTTGGCAAATCGCAAACACACAGTAGTCATCGATGGGTCGTGCTCAATGGATAGAGATGTAACTTCGGGCGTCCCCCAGGGAAGTGTAATAGGGCCTTTTCTGTTCTTAATATAAATTAATGACATAAGCACCCACATTAGTAGCAATCTGAGGCTATTTGCTGACGACACGGTGGTATAAAGGGAAATAATGTGCAAACTAGATCGCGAGCTACTCTCTAGAGACTTATAGACACAATCTTGGAATGGTGCAAGAAATGGGGATTAATGCTTAATATAGACAAATGCGAAGTTTTGACATTTTGGAAGAAAGGTAGTTGCGAACGGGACATAAACTACGAAATAGACGGTTCACTACTGAGTGCAGCAAATCAAGTTAAATATTTGGGGGTAGTTCTAACACCAAGCCTTTCATAGGGAGCACATATCAGGGCAATATGCGGATCAGCTTTAAAGAAACTTGGCTTCATAAAACGGGTGGTGGAGAAATGTAATGAAAACGTTAAAGAGAGGTGTTATTTTGCTCTAGCTAGACTCATTTGGAATATGCCGCAAATATTTGGGATCCTTGGGAAAAAAATTAGCAAAAAGAATTTGATAAAGTCTAGAGAAAGTCCGCCAGATTCGTTAAAAATTGTTATGATAAGAACACAAGTGTGACAGGTCTTTTAGGGGATTTAGGCTGGGAACCACTTGATGTGCGAAGAGAAAAAGCTAGAGATAGACTGTTAGAAAGGTTCAGAACACACGAGTTTAACGATGAAACTGAAGGAATTATAATGGCCCCACACTACTTAGGTAGATCAGACCACAAAGATAAAATAAGGGAGATAGATTTCCGTGCAGATAGATACAAATACTCATTCTTTCCCCGAGCACTCAGAAATTATAATAGTAAGAAACCGAAGTCCCTTTAGAAATATTGTTAACATTGAATTTACAAGTGGGGAAAATAACTAGACATGGCTAGGATATAAGGTGTATTTGTAGATGTTTGTGTATAGGATATTAGGTATATTTGTAGGTGCATGTGTATGTTAGTTGGTGGCTTGAATGTTTGCATGTGTGTAGGGTGTATGTGTTCTCGCATGAGTGTATGCCATTTTTGTTTGCGGATAGCATATAATTGTTGCTTTTACATGCGTTTTTTTCCTTTATTAATTACGGGTGGTGTCCTAACACCCCCCGCCACACGCCCTTGCGGCGGCTTGCAGAGTATTAAGTAGATGTAGATGACATGTTTCTGGGAATCCTTTCATCTAATTTTTATAAACTTTAACCTATATATTTCGATTACTAACGTGATTATAAATACTTTATTTATTCCATGTGTAAATAAATGGGTATATATATTGAAGTAATAAATGATGAATAACTTCCTTCGCTTCTTTCAACTTTCCCCTCTTCTTTCCGCTCCACGCGGAGCATCATTGTATGTCTGACCTGCAGCTGCATCTCAAATTTTGTACGTGTTTAGATACAATAGTTTTTAATGAATTGAGAAGTAAGAAGGATCAAAGATTTATAGTGATTCCACCAGTAAAGTTTATTCTGCGTCTAAAACAATTCCAAATACACCGTAATACGCTGGTTGACTCACTGCAACCCGTAATCGTTTCGACCTATTTCTTAGCAGTCCCTTATTTTTCCTCACGTCTTGATAAACCGCTCTAGCGTTTTGTTATCTGAGAGCAATGAATCAGACCTAATTGAGCATATGATATGCGACGCTATCTCTAAAATCATCGCTTTTGCCAACAAAAGCTTTCTTAGGTGTAGATATTTTTCCGTGCCCATCGAAAGCGAGTAGCCTCAGCTTACACAACCTATTACAAAGTCTCGGTGAACTTCCAGCTGCCTTCCTATGGAGAGAGCAAAGCCTTATTTATATATGCACCTGCCTTTTCCTTCTTCTCCTCTTCCAGTTAATCCTTTATCATTTTCCTTTCCCGATTCCTCCTTCTCTCCGTCACCTCCTCCTTAACCCCACTCACCACGATTGAACGTGCTCACAAATCACTGCTCGATCTCACACAGTTGTTCCACTTAAAACGTTAGGAAACAGACTCCCCCGGCGCAGAAAGCAGTATTTTTCCCTTTTTTGGTGTTCTATCGCTGCCGCCATCCCTAAACACCTCCCGACTCCTCAGGTGCCTCGCTTTCTCAGCCCCCTTAGAATCTGTGCGTGAAATCATCATCACCTCCAAGTAATTACCCACCCATTTCCTCTTTTCCGTAAGGACGACACACTATACCATCTTCTTTCTCAAAGGGATGTCTTCATTTTTCCGTATTTTCTTGATGTTGGAAATTCAATAGAACCTCTCTGCTCACGGACAAAATAAGCTAGTCCTGTCCCTTCCATTTCATTATTGGCACACATCGACTTTTACCTTCGTTCCTATACGTGAGTATGTTCCACTCTTAGAAGTGCTCATTTTATGGGACTTTTAATAACAGGGATGTCATTTTGTTTCAAACAAATAACTTGAGTTTGGAGACATAAACGGTTCATTATTTTCTCGAGTAACTCCCGGTAAAAACTGGAATACGAGTATTTTTTAAATATCATCACCTTTTGTTGTACGAATAATAGTCTTAGACATTGATCAAATAAAATATTTCATAAGATCAAAATTGCAAATTCTGCTTCACACTTTCCAAGATTGAAATCGTGGAAAACTTCGAATTACAAGCAATAAACATTCAGTAATTTAAATCGAGTATTCAATTAACTTAACATACTTTTGCTGGATTCAACATATTCTTGGTAATTTTTCTTTGCTTAAGGTATTTTCAATCATAATTCGTAATGAATGTCCTACTTTTGATGCACCCAATATTAGCAGAAAGAGATTTAGGTTTCAAAAATTCTCCTAATAAATAATTATTATTTAGAAGGCAAAGGATCATGTTATTTTTTCCCCAATGTAATTTTAAGTGTTCTCTAAATTCTCTCAGTTAGCCGTGGAGCTCGAACCACGCTCGCTCAACTAACTCTCTCTTTCACATTTTTTTCGGCATCTACTTACGGGCAGCGAGCGGCGTCTTTTGTAGTCGGCATCGCAAAGTGAAATATGAACTTTGCTCCTTAAGGTTGAGAGAGCACATTTTAAAATGGTGATCACGCTCACCGGAGTTTTCCATGGTTAAATTCTTCCGTTGCTAATTCTCCGTTTCAACATTTTTATAACCTCGCCGGCGACATGATTCCAACTTTGAAGAGTCCTTGACCAAATGAATGACGGAAAAGGTGATTAATGATGCAGGAAATTGGGTGCTGACTACTTGACGGTTGTTTCGCCGCTCGCTACATCTATAAACGCCTTTAAAAAGGTTCTTAATTGACTTTACATCAGAAAAAATAAGTAAAGAATTTGCTCTCGCCTGGAATATCAGATTATTAAGACCGTGTTTCAGTTATTGTTCAGTGACGAGGCAAGAAGATGTTTATAGTTTCCGCAATGATATACAGGTAGTTTATGTTCGGTGCTATTTCCTGATTCTCCGATAGTCAAATGTGCTACAGTAAAAAATTATATACTCGATAATTTTATTGACTCAGCTTCTTAATTATTCCAGTATTTAACATTACTTTTCTAATTTCAATGATTTTTAGTTTTTAATTTTGGGCAAATGACGGGCGAAACATGCTCCCTTCCCAAATGCCTTAGGAATAATTCACAGAATAAAGTCATTTTATTTTATTTATTAAAATCCATTATTTGTGCATCGAAATATGTCTTTCTCTCTATATTTTATTTTAGAGTTTATAGTTTAATATTTCATAGGCAACCTAAAAGACATCCTAGAACTTTTCCGCAACTAAAAGTTACAAGTGAGAGAAATTTTATCGTAATTAATCACAGGAGAAGTAAGTGGAAGGGCTATTTAAAATAATTTAAATCGAGGAAACTGCCAGAACTACAGCAGATATATTTTTAAGACAACCACGCTTCATCCATAGGGTGTATGTAATTACTTTCTATATCAATGGGATTGTTAATTTTTTAATGCATCGATTACAGGAGATATAGTCCAGGAACTGATTGTCTCGATGCATTGCCTCTTTCTAGATGTTGGGCCATAAAATTAAGGAGCACAATATATTGTTTAATGAAGAGTTAGGAATAAATATTAATCTAGTATAATTAGTTTTGGATGGACACAAATATCAAATGAATATTTTCTTTCTCCTAATAAAGCATACAACTCAACATCTTACTCTATATAGAGCCCCTCTTTACTCTGTGTAGATGTTGTTTCTCCCTTCATTCCATCTAACATTCATATCCTATTCCTGCCCCTTCCATTTGCCAAATATTCTCCCCTCTATCACAGTCTTCAACATCCTACTACCAACCAATATGCCTAGTATCCATCTTTTCTGCCTCCTTATAATTTCTTCCAACTATCCCCTCTCTTCCCTCACTATACTCAGCACCTCCTCATTTGTTTTCTCTCTGTCCACTTCACCTTCTACGAGAACATCCTTGACAACACCCACATTTCAAAAGCCTCCAATCTACGTCTATCATCCTGATTCAAAGACAATGTTTCTGCGCCTTATTTTAATACGCTAAATATCAAAGTTTTGCTGAGCCTTTTACAAACATCTTCCCTCAAGGTCACTGTCATCAATTAACTTCCTCCTTGTGAAAGCTATTTTACCTAATGCAATACTTTTCCTTAGGTCCGTACTAGTTTGACCATTTTGGCCCAAAACGCTGCCGAGCTACGTAAACTACGCATCTGCTCTGGTTTTGGCCCTCCAATTTTAATGTTATACTGAGCATTTTTCTCTCTGGAAAACTGCATAACCTTTTTTTTTATCTATATGGGCTCTAAACCCATGTATATTGCACTGAACTTCCAATTCAGTGCAATAGACATGTGATTGCTAACCTGCGATAGAGATAAGAAAGCTTGCCTCTTGGCTGACTAACACACTAGAGTTTGGTCATCTGCAAACCTAACTGATTTTACAAATTTCCCTCCGACTTTCATTCCCATCTCAAGCTCTTCCCATGCCTCGTTAATCAGTTCCTACCTATATACGTTGAACAACCCCGGATGTATTGGAGAACCATGCCAGACACTTAGACTACCCATCCAGTCTTTCCGCCCTCCACTTGCAGCTGAGCAGTCTAAGACATGTACAAGTTACAGATTAGCCTCCTTTCCCTCCAAGATATTCCTATTTTCTGCAACATATTCATTAGTTTTTCCCAATTCACTCAATCAATAGCCTTTTTGAAATATACGAAACTGGTAAATATGTAATAATTATATTCTATGTTCTTCTCGATTAGTGACCTCATTACTGCAATGGCATCGCGCGTGCCTCTTCCCTCCCTAAACCCACACTGATCATCCCCCAAGAAATCATTTGACCTACTTTTAATCCATATGCAGATAATTCTGAGAACAACTTTAACAGCGCTGGATATCAAACCTATTCTCCTGTAGTTCTCACATGATGTAGCTGTTACATTTTTCAGAATAGAATTAACACTGCTCTCATAAAGTCTTTGGTCAGACTCATATAATTATATGTGTATATATATATATATATATATATATATATATATATATATATATATATAATCCTTGGACGGCTCAATAGAACAAAAAATATAGTATATAGCTTTCGGCCGTCATCAGGTGTCTAATTCAAATATTATATTGCTCACGCGAGTACTTCTGCATCATAAATATATATATATATATATATATATATATAAAACTTATCTGGTATTTCTTCAAGTTGGAAAATCAATCACGTTCGACCGAGGAGAACGGCCAGTAGCAAAATTTAGCTGAAGAAAGCATTCCTTTCCGAGCACGAAAGACATCAATCTCTTCCTCTGAGGCAAAGATTGTAGTGAAATGGATTTATAAAACCCATTAAAAAGTTTGCCCGTGTCATTCCCTTGTGGTGTTTCCCTTCATCACCGAGGTATGAATCGTGTGCGTGTATCTCTCCTGTTTCCATAGAGTAAATTTCCGCCACGTACACACTACCGATTTCCCATTTACCCTCAATCAAATTCCATCCTCTAGGACTATCAATCAATTACCTCCCTCCCACTCAAGTCTACACAACCTGCGCCGCTCAAATGGCTTCCTTTTCATCAATTCCCTCCCACAATCTCCATCCCAGCGTCTGGCACGTCAGTGGCACGTCACTGCCATAGCTCTCGTGTAATCTGAGTTTTAGCTTTTCTCGTAGTTTTATCCTCCAATCTTCCTTATATATATATATATAAATAAGAAAGAAGTTAATGTGGATACTTGATTAGTCATTTTAGCATGGTATATTATTGGTTTATATGTGTGTGTGTGTGTATATATATATATATATATATATATATATATATATATATACATATATACTTCTATTTCTTCCGATGAAGACGGAGTTGAATTCCGTCAAAATGATCAAGAAATAACGTGTGAGTGTTCTTTTTATGTGTTCTTATATATTTGCTGCTGTAAAAGTTTGTTATATATATATATATATATATATATATATATATATATATATATATATATATATATGTATATATATATATATATATATATGTATATATATATATATATATATATATATGTATGTATATATATATATATATGTATATATATATATATATATATATATATATATATATATATGTATATATATATATATATATATATATAATTCAATTATATGCCTTGCTGAAATGACAAATCAAGTATCCACAATAACATCTCATATTTTTATTTTGTTGCAAGTTTTTTCTTCCTGGCTTGATTTGGGGTGAGTGCGAGTAGGTACTTAATTAAGGTTAATGGTATGCTAATACCACAGCAAAAAATTATTTATTGGGTGAGAAATGAAAATGTAATAACACGTAATGTAATAAAAGTTATGAAATAGCCGGAAATAACATAATAAAAACGAACAAAGGAATATTTTCAGTAGGAGACGGTGAAAGGTTTTCTAAAATTTAGAAATATCTATTCAAGTACTTTTATTTATCAAAACATTATGAATTACGAGAAAAAACTCAATTCATCTCTGTATTATAAAAAAAATTATATTTAAATAGAGTACGTTGCAGCTTCTCTTTTGTATTATAATGCGTAATAACGGGAACAGCCGTGACGATTTAAAAATAACAGAAGTCTCGCTTCCCAAATTTGGATACTCTGTCTCCATGTTTCCCTGTTTTTAGATGAGCGAAACGTTATTTTTAGAAAGTCGAAGCTCATCACTTGAGTATTGAATTTTCCTGTACCTGTGTATGTAAAAAAAACTTTGCTAGTAATTATCTCAAAAGGCCAATGCAAACCTAAATGATAGAAAAGAGTAAAGAAACTTTAACGCTGCTCCTTTTTTCATAAATCTAATGATTTTACTTGGAATAAAGATGAATATTTTATGACTTAAAAGGCACCTTGTTAGGGAAAATGGAGTATCAAATGATTTCTAATGTTAATAAATCTAATGTTAACTGCAATCTAAACGGTCATTATACCTTCACATGCAAGTTCTCAACATAAAAAAACCGGTTTATCCTTCTCCTATACTAATAAAATAACAAATACTATTTTTATGTCCAAGTTTACGCATACTATTAATCATCTTTGATTTCATTGAAATTTGCAATATTTTGACAGGTGATCAAATAATTTTATTCTTTCCACTTAGTAAAAATCTATTAATCATGTAGTACTAGATAAAATAAGTACTTCATTGCACCCTATACGTACAGTTAAACGATATATTTAGGACATTGTTTAAGAAAAGTATTATATCCATACAGTATCCTCTTTCATAGCGTTTCCCTACTGCATGTAGCAATCTTAAAGACCGATGTACGTACTTGCAATCACAACTTCACAAGTTTCGCTTTACGTTCGCCGGATACAACTTAAATAGCATTAATGAATTCAATTTTAAAATCTTGTACGATTTCTACCATTGAAAAATGAATGTATACGGATGTAAAATATATTTATGGATATGTATGTAAAATTATATGTATTGCCAAATTCTTCTTTCCGTGTGAGTTTGAAAACTATTGCTAAATGAGCTAACGTTGAATTTCTCGCCTATTATCGGTCAGATGTTACTTGGGAAATTTTTTCTGAGAAGCGCACCCAATATTCAGCTGTTTCCGTCGTCATATTAATTGCTTTAGTAAAGGGGCATTTAGCGTTATGTCTTTTTCTTATTTTAATAACTTGTTGGAATAATTATGCTAAAAAATTATAAAATGCCTCAAGCCTAATCATAGGCGTGGCCGGAAGGTTGGAGGACGCTCCGGCATTAATCTCGGTATACCGTCACTACCTTGAAACTTCAATTAAACCAAGCGGTTCGGATGATAAAAGAGGACGTTAAACTGAATATAATAATATCCCAGAAAACTAAGGAAACTACGTGGCCTCGACGTCACTCCACGCAAGTGACATGTCGCTTCCCGAAAGTCCTGATGCCTCGCGTTAATTTAACGTCTGCCCATACTCTGGAGGAAATACTCCAGTCGAAAGTTCTGTTAAAAATTATTAGTATGTAGATATATTAATGTGATCTCAGTGGAGAGTCTCTGACAGCCGCTTACGTTATTTTGCTCTGTAGGCATGCTACTAAATATTTATCATTAGCCGAGCATTACTATTAGCCAAATTGTCGAGCAACCTTTGTGTTAGCTGCGGAGATCAAATGGATGTTTCAGGTACAAAATGAGCACCTCCAAATTTCTGAAAAATTTGTGAAGTAACCTTATTTTAACCATATTTTTCATTAAATATATGGTGGTTTCGATTGTCAACTCCTGTCAAGTTACGTACCTAAATATTGCAGTCCAATCTCGATTCTCGGCTCCTCCTGTATTTTACAGGATTAAGAGAAAATATTCATATAAAATTTTATTATGAAAATATTGAATGGAAAGTACCAACTTAAGCCTCACCAGAGCCAATAACATGATAGAAATAATTAAAAATAAGTGTTGTTCAAGAAAATAAAAACTAAAATTAAAATAGGTAACAGTGAAAAATAAAATGTATAATAGCCTTATCTGCTCGAATATTATTCAATTCATTTTCATAGGAAAAAACTAATGACTTAAAAGTGTCTGTTCTAATTGTTGATCAGTAAAGAGAGAGGTTTGTGGGGGGAAATAAGATAAAAAAGAGTAAATAAATCATTAATTATCCGTTGTTATTTTATAATGAAAGGCATAAAGCCAAAAACAGTCATAAAGTGACATAAATGAACTTTTTTTGCATATTTTAGAACGAATACAACCAGCTCGAAATGCTCTCCTCCAGTCAAACGAAGGTAAAACAAAAAATAAACATAGTCGCGTTCAAAATCTATAGTTCCAACTTTATTCGCTTGACCAAATTCCTTCTGATTCCTTTCTTACCAATTTATTGCAAATGCATGGTATTTCGTACGTCTGCTAAAATTTGGTACATAAAATTCAAATACACACATCGCACACTGTGAGTCGAGGTATTCCAGGGGTAGAGCATTGCACTACTGGCCGGAGGGCACGGGTTCGACTCCCGGGCAAGCCTCTGAGCACCTGCAGCTCCACCAAAGCTTTGTGATTTTTCGGGTGTCAGATATTCCAGGGAAATCATAATCGGCACACTACTGGCACAGCACAGGAACTGGCCCCCCTACCCTGATCACGTCGGGTGAATTTCACACGCCAGTTTGGGGTTAGTACTGGGTGATCGCTACCATCACCTACCAAACCGATCTCCGGGTTGATTACTGTGTTTATGGTTTTTTTTTAATTTAGCACTCTAGCTGAATTTTCTATAAGAAATAGTGACGTTAGTGACGGGCTTTAATTTGTGGAATTTGGCATATTGTGCAATGATGTAAAAAATCAAAAATTACAATTTAATCAATTCGTCACAATGCCCGATGCGCAGCCGACGCCTAAATCGTTTTGAGGCCATCAAAAAATCTGGCGAAAATATTTTCACGAAACCGCGGCGTCAATCCATTCTCTTCCCCATTCTGCTCCTGTCGTGGGGCCGTCGGCGAGTCTCGCCGCCGCCACAAGCTGGCTCACCTCTTGTCTCCTTCCTAACCTACAAGCCCGCATTCGCCACTTTTCCTGGGCGAGGGCGAGAAAATGACTCCCGCTCCATCTCCTGCTCCGGCCCCACTCCACGCGCTCAAAACCCTCCGTTATCAAACTCCTTTATCCCATACCATCAATCCCGCTCCACCTCGAAGGGGGATCGATGCGTCGATCCCGGTCGAGATCGACGCATGTCGACTGTCGGCGGTTCCACCTCACCGACTACCTCTCCTTCGTGGGGAACCGTCCGCTCCACCCCGCCACAGACCGCGGGGGCGGAACCCGTCGAGGGTGGCTTGCAGTGAAGTGGGTGAGTCTCGGGGAGAGAAAGGGTGGCAGGCAGGAGGTTGTCGAGGAGTCAAGGTATCTCTCACTCTCCCTCCAAAAAGACGACACCCTCGACGCCCGTCTCCGTGTGCGCGTGTCCCTTCGTCGACTGCCCCGCCCGGCAGTCCTTCGCAGGTGGGTTGGAGGGTGCTATTATTCCTGCGGTGGGTGTAAGGCCGAGTCTGTAATCACCGTCGTTCGTTTGAGCGGCTCGGAGATTGTTCCGGAATGATTCAAAATCTCGTCTCTTACGTATTCAAATGGCCGCACTCCATTCATTTTCTGTTGTATGTGCATTCGACGCGTCAAATTGGAGATAGGGAAGTACTTTATCTACATCATGTGTTCTTAACCACATATGAAACATATGGTGTCAAATAAAGTTTAAAGTTAATTGACCGAAATAACGAGGTACACTTATTTCTATCAATTAATAATCGCCTAATCAAAAAATTAATTTTGTTTAATCCGCTGAGAAAACTGAAAAAATGTAAATATATTTTCTCTTAACCTTCCTGCATCAGAAATCTTTTTTCCGCCACCTAATCCTTAGATAATTCCGATGCGGACACACGTTGATTTGATTCCTCTCTCTTCAAGATAACCGAGCACGAATATTCCTGCTTTCGTTGATAAATAGTCGCCTTTATTTTGGGGTGAGATTGAGACTATGGAGTCTTCTACCACCTAACCCCTCTTCACACAATTATGAGATTAAACTTATCGATAAATTTCACAAAGTATACATAAATAGCAATACAATTGATATATATTCATTACCTTAGGGCTAAAATATAGCAACACAATACATTAGTCGCCTAGTTCAATCACTAACTATAGCACAATGTATACAACATACACACACAATACATAGACATACCATACATACGTACACATACCAATACATACAAAAAATACCTGTTCAAATGCAAATTTTGAAATTATCGCCAGTGAATCACCTGCCTACGCTCATTTTTTCGCGTCCTCATTAACTGAAGGAGGATAGATTAAATGGACATCAAGTTTCGTTTCCAATTTGATTTTCATTTGAAAATTACTGGGAATAACTTTTCATTCTTTAGACTCTTTGGAGGCTTTGTTGATTCTGATTAAGAAAAAAAACTGGAGTTTTTTTGAAGCTGTTGCTGCCAGGCCCGACGCATTTGTTGCCAGAAGGCCGTTTGGCGCGTTTCACCACAGAAACGCAAATGCAAACTGCTTTATGATCCTTATCAATAAGCACCTTTCGAACTTGAGAGAGTCGATACTGGTTGCATTGCCTGTGAGCATTCGCCCTCGGAGATAAAAGGATTGTGACTGAATGAATATATGTCGCTCGTCATAACCTGGAGACGTTTCTCGTGTGTATCAATACAATCAGAACGGTTTTAAAACGTGTTTCGCAACTCTTCCCCGCTCCCTAGTTTCACAAGAGTTGAAAGATATTCTCCATCGATAATTTTGGTCGACGTATACCATTTACCTTGTGTGGCACTCGATGTACGTATTTGATAGGTTTAACGCCTGCGTATCATAGTTTTATTTTCATTTTTCAGCATATTTAAATGAGTATCGCATTGAGATTCAACGTGTTAATGGAAATAAAATAATACCTAACTGCGGTAAATCAGTTTGTTGACCATTTTTACATGTTTTCGTCAATAGTTTTTTTAAGACAAAATTCCAAAGAAACTGCGGACAATTAGCTTTGAAAGGTAAACTGTTTACGGCTATTAGAGTTTTTCGTTTATTCAATACTACTAGCTGTAAGAGCTCAATTTTATCAATATCAGTTTAATTATTTTAAAGTAATTTTAAACGCTCTACTATTTCAATTGGTATGACACGGAGTGATTTCATTTGGAAGATAAACATTTGAAATTCGCCGAGGAATTAATTGCTGATTGACGTAAGTTGAATGTAGAATATTATACATTTTTCGTTACTTAAATATGATTTTATCCCCATTATTTATGTTTCTATTTATGAATGATTGGGAAGATGTATGAAGTAGACATAAGTCTAATCTTCTTATACCTCACCCTTGGATGTAATCCAATTTGGAATACCACTCTGCCCTTCAAGTGAATGGACTCTAAGTTACGACTTCTCGAGTTTAAATCGCGTGCAAAGGTTTCCACTGGGTTTTCCAGCAGTTTTTAATAAACTAGTGATTTACTAATCCTAAGGTAACATTGAAGAAGAATTATATGATTTTCCGATGACACCTGATGCGTTATTTACGCCCAGTGACTTTTAATCATGTTCTGAACTTGGGTATATCTGTTAAGGTTAAGGCGTTCCATTGGTCTAGTTCCGCAGCTTTGTCAATTAATAAAATATCACATTGAATTAGATGAATAAGTTTGCTTAAGAAGCAAGATGAAAATGAATTAGTCTGACCTTCTTTTTACACTCAATATGTATATCTCGTATTTATGCGACTAGACCTTTGAATGTGGCATGTACACGTTCATTCGTGTACGGACGATGTATTTTTCGCTTTCCTTCTAATGACAAGTGAAAAACCTATTGGCAAGTAATCTCAAGAGAAGTGTTGGTAATTAATGCTCTAAAGCCATGTATCAATACTTATACGCATCGCCATCAAAAAGTGCATATTTCCACTTAGAGAGAAAATACGTCGGTGTTAAATACAAAATAACTTTGATTTTTGTAAAAGAGAAGGTTCATGTGATTAGTTTTAATATTGATAGTTGACATTGATTGGCTACTCGACGGTAGTTCACGGTAATCAATAACAATTAGAAATAGAGATAGTTTGTTGAAGAGTTTTGTTATTACAATGATGCCATTGAAATAAAAAGAAAGTTTTTTTTTAATTGCAATCTTCTGAATAATCGAATATGCTAGCGCAGCCTTGGAGAATTTTCTTTATCATTAAAGTAACCTTATTATCTTAAGAATAAATTCAAATGACGACGCTTTCTCTGCTGAGTCAAAATACATGTCTGTGTTAGATTGTGCATCAGAATCAATGCAGCGATGATAGTTCTTCTCTCGACACGATGTCATGCATGGTCGCATGTAGTTATGTCCTTGTGTATTCGAGTACAAGTTTAAAGACAAGTTTTGAGCTCGCTTGAATGCATAAGATAGCGTCAATCTTCTTCGATTTGAATGAGAAGTGAGATTAATTTAAGCGTGCAGAGACACACTACGTATATACCACAGCCATGTGCTTTCATGCAAATGGGAATGGTATTAAAAATGTATGGATTCTCCCGTTTTTATTAAAATGATAATTAATTTTGTTCAATAAACTTTAGGATTTTGATTCACATTAAATTATATGAAAGGCATGAGCTGTTGTATGTTGGTAGGTGTTTAATTCTCTAGAACGGTACGCTCGTGTTTCACTCTAACATTAATCAGATTATCGCTTTATTTGAGTCGATTAAAAGAAATCTTGTTTCCTAAGTGAAAGTGCTATTCAGAGCCATTTTAATACTTATTTTAGTATCCCCGAATAAAGACGCTTATTTCACAGATCCCAGTGATGACTTTGAGTGCATTCAGCAGAGAGTTTCAATATATAATAAAGAAATATACAGCAATAATTCGACACTCCGTCTATGGTTGGCGGTACTTGTTAGGCAGTTATCCGTTGATGATAGTTCACGCTTAGAAACGTCTGCGACATCAAGATGATTTAATAAAGAATCCACGAACGGTGTGTTACTCATTCATTATTATTGTATTTAACCCTTTTTTTGTATTCTTCTTATTGTAATATTACTGACCCTAAAAGGATGTATTTTTAAGTAAACGCTCTTTTTATGGAGTTTTTTTTACATTAGCGTAAAGCATTTGTAAAATTTTCAATTGGCGTACAGTTCGTTATCATGTCAGTGTGGATCACGAATAATAAGTAAAAGCCGTCATTCATGAACGAGGTTAATCATTTTTCCTGGCTGATATCTCTAAGTAAAATGCTTGGATGTTGTTTAATTTGGACAGCTCCGAATTGATCGTATACTTTCACTGAAATATAAATAACTATGGCACCCGCTCTCCGTAACTTATACATTGTTTAGAATTATACTGTAGTGTGTATCATTCATCACAGTATGTTGTTTATTTTGAGGACCCTTTAGAAAAAAATCATTCATAATTTACCCAAAGAACCTCGTTCCGAGAGGTAATACCATTATCCTTCTCATAAATTTATCAAGGTATGTAAAAATTATTCGTGTTCCAAGAGGAGCACCCGTAGAAATAGATGCCCCGAGTCAAGTGAAGTTCAGTCAAACAGACTGATATTAATTAGCAATGAATTGCCGACTTTGACGCATGATATCGCCGCTTGACATCTAATATCATTGGGTTTTAACTCGATTTTAATGAACGTAATCGGTTTTCGTCAGTTCAATTCCTCCTCGACTCCACCCGTGATTAGAAACATAAATCATCGAGCAGACGTCGCGAGTTAAAAAAAAAAAGAAACCAACCGTCGACACTATCGGAGTACCCCGAGGTCCTCGTGCAAGGGGCTCACGAACTGGGCACCGCAGATGGCACCCGTGGTGAAGGCGTGGAAGGGACGAGTTTGACGGGAGAGGAAGCGCAGCGGCGGTCTCTGGGAGTGCGGTCCGTGCTCAAAGCGGGAAAGAAGGGAAAGACCATATGCAGACATTGGGAACGCCATTTGTCACCCCGCTCTCAATGGAGGACATCGGTCGAGTAGGCGCCTTCCAAATAGGCAGCGACGTAATTTTCGCTCTCTCACTTTCTCTATCCCTCTTTCTCACCCTCTCTCTCATTCTCCCGCCTCTCGCTTCCCTCCACCCGTCGGGAACACTTTGGGGTCTTTCACGCATTGTAATGGAAATCCTGTGGTTTAATTAATAACGTCTGATCCTACTCAGGGCTCCCCCTCCGACCATCTCCCATACCCCCGGCTTCCTTAGAGGGAAGGTAAAATAGGCAAATAAGAATAAAAGTGGTGTGGCCCTTTCTCGACGGTTTTCCATGCCGCCACCACCCTTTCAACCCCCCTAGCGCCAGCGGGAAAGGGTGCCGGTGGTAAGAAGAGGTCCGCCAGCGTACCGGGAGTGTGAGGGGGAGGCTTAAGAAACCTCTCCTTCGCCACCCCTCGCTCTTTACCTCATTCCCTCCCCCAATCTCCTCTCGCCATCGTCCCCCGTCCCACTCCACTGACGTATGAATATTGAGAGGTCGACGCTGACGTGTCTATAGCGGCCGCCTGTCGGTCACCACCTCTTCTCTCGCAATAACCGTCCGTCGACCCGCCCGCCCTCCTCCCTCGCTCACCCTCATCCTCCACATCCACCCGAGGCGAGAAGTTTTATAAAGGAGGCACGGGGAAGACAAAAGATGAGAGCGGAGGGGCGGGAGGGTATTCCTCATCCGACGAGTCGGGATGTGGGTGAGGGGGGAATATGGTGGCGGGGTGGGGTGGGGGAGGGAAATGGAGGTGGCGTGCGGAACGCTATTACGCCCAGTTTGTCTCCCGAGAAGGAGGTTGCGAAATGTTTTCCGAGGTTGCGAATTTTTTGAGGACGCCAGAAGGGCGTAGTTGGGACAAGAGAGGACCCGTGTGCCAATCCATTGGTTTCGCCAAAGAGTGCGCTTTCCCTGAAATAACGGAATGCATCATTGGAATGAGACCTCGATCGGTTGTTTCATCGTCATGTTTTTAGCAGGCTCGTGAAATTTTCAATCCGATGGCATGGCCTCCCCATCTTTCAGCTCCATGAATACGAGTCGCCAAAATGTATCCTTTCGAAGCACTATTGTGACCGTTTTAACAGTGCTTTGACTTGACCCTGTTCAAGCAACATCTAGGAGATCAAAACAGTTTCTAAATGTTGAGAACAGATTCTGAACTCAAATATTTTACCATAGAAAGTTTCAAATATGAATGACCTCTTAGCCAAATTTTCGGGGAATATATAATCCAAAAAAAATATCATAGTTTCATCAGTCTCGATAAAAATTCACATATATTTCATAGACGTAAACATCTCTTGACTTTTAAATTTCCTCCATTACCCGTTGGTATTTTAAAATTGAGTATTTGCATCAATACAGCTCACCATTGCCAATTTCCGTCATCTTAATAGCTACCTAGATTTTATCATCCATTATAATTTACCATCTCTTACATCATAAGTAAATGAGCATGTCCATGGGTAAACCAATGATTAAAATAAATTTATTTTGTAAGTCAATTATTTCATTAATTAGGAGTTAAACCTATTCCCAAGTGTAATTATTTCCATGGTGTTACTAAATCAGGGGTTCAAAAAGAAAGAACAATAGATTATGGGAGATCCTTAAAATAGACCTTACCTTTACCATTTAATACATGGTCGAGATATTTGTCATACAGCACTCTATTGATGCCTGTGCAGAGTTATTTTCCATAAAATTCCTTTTAATGACCGTCTAAAATAGGAGTTCGAATTGATGTAACGTCTAGGTGACGATAGCAGCGCAATCATAGTTAACGATGTGTAGCCATGGTGTTACCTCTGGTTAAACCACATCTAATTCAATCAGCATCGCACTGTAGAATAACTCATATGCCGCCGGGTCAACTAACTCAAAATTTTAAATTGCAGTCATTAGAGCGCGCAATGAGTAAGCTAAAACTAAATACAAAAACTCGACCTCAATCTGTGGCTCCGCACCAAGAAAGCAATGCATTCTTTAATTTACGCCATTCCAGACATCACGTCCTCTCCGCCGCCGTCGACGCTGCCTTCTCCGGTTACTCAGCCGCCTATTCTCTTCTTCCCACCAACCCGTCTCCCCGATTCCATCCTCCCCCCTCCTCCTCTCCTCCACCTTTCCTTCGCCCTATCGCCGATGGACGTTCCCACCAAAACTCATCCGAAAAATTCTCCTCTCACACCTGCCCAGTGGCGACCATGAAGAGGTGAGGAAGGAGAGATTGGGGGGAGGGAGGAATTCCTGAGCCTTCCGATATCCGTGGCAGCCTAGTCGATAATTTTAAATGACATCCGAGATAAGGGAAACTGACGCATTATCATAGCCGTGATTGGTTTAGGATCCCACAGGAACTGAAGAGCAAGAGTGTGATATAATCGTGGACGAAGTATTCAGCTATAATTTTACTACGGCCACTGCTTATCTTTCTTTGTTTAATTTTATCTTCACCCCTACCCTCATCAACCGTTCCATTTCCCTCGCTTTCCTACGAATAGAAACCCCTGTCCATAAAACGCGAATGCGTCCTTTTAAACGAACAAGTAGTTGAACTGGTGAGATTTGATTTCCACTAGGAAGTTCGGGAAATGAAAGTCTGCGGAGAAAACAGTTTCCAGCACTGTATGAGAGATAAAATCGATACCCTTGTAATTAAGTGAACATTAAATAATTCTCGCTAATAAGCTCATTTAATCATCAGAGTCCCCTCATTCCAAATCGTGAAAAGTGGGTGAAAGCTTGAAATTTTCTGAATTATTCTTAGTTAGTATCCGATAGGCCATAGAGGGATGGGATTATGATGGAACAACTTCATCTAGAGCTTAATTTTCTAAACTGATGGATCATGTCCACATGGACAATTCCTCGCATAAACAAAATTTGCAATTAAATTACAAAACTGTTGCCCCGTACTCGCATGCATCCCGCAAACTTGAATAGTTACGCACGTGCTTGAAGAAGCGACTGGCCCAGGTATGTACAATAATTCAATTTTTAATCTAGGAATTCTCTTGTCAATTCATCTAAGATAAGCCTCATGTGAATGAAGTTAAAGTGAAAACTAACTACAAATGAAGCTTCTAGCATTTACCATATTGTTTATTCTTTAAATTAGTTCTGAAAAACCGAAATTTTTATACCAGTGTCGAGAAATTTCCATTCAACTTCTTTCGTCAATCTTTCAAACGTAGCATGCTCAATAACTTTAGCAAATGAAAGAGATTTACTGGCAGAATATAAAACAATCAATTGTTTCATTTTCTGCATTTACATCCCGTGATGCAAATTTGTAACCCCTTTGGTTTCGCAGTTGCTCAGCCCGAGATGTCGCATTTGTTAAGACTCAAGTCCTTGTAAAAAAATAACAAGATTAAGTTCACACATTGCAGAATAGGGTTTGTACTGGGCGACAAAAGAAATTAAAATAAAGAAGATGGAACTTGAAACCCAAATGCTCAATTCCTTCCCAGGACGAGGATTGATATTTAAATTCATTTTCGAATTGGGTATACAGCTTTGCAGTGTGTCTATGTGATACCGAATAGAATTGCGCAATCAAATACGGCGTAACTCATGAAAGTGTACGCATATATTATTCATGCTTCTCAATGCTAATAGCGCAACTTTTGATAGCTGTGAGTTTGTAAAAAACAATGGAAAATTAATACAGAAACTTGAAGTGATTATACTAATAAAGCCATCTAAACAGAAAAAGAAAGCCTGAACCTGGAATTTAAGAGCATGAAATCCGAGTATCTAAATGGCTTGCGCCGAAATAACGTATAAACGTATTCCGGGAAAATTTTTGAATATGAGATCAATAGAGACATTGAATTTTAGCAACTTTTGCATTGCATTATTTTAAATTCTAGCTCTTGAACATTACATTTAGTTGAAATCCATGAGATTATTTAGAACTGGACCGCTAGGAAATGACGTTCTTATCTTTAGTCATATAAGTATGACATTTTGATAAAAACCCACTGGCAGTCGGGATAATTTTTCAATACAAAAGGCAGCAATAAAATTAAAAATATGAACTCTGTCATCATATCAGTGCTGCTAAATCAACAACATTGTTCACTCCTTCATCTAAATAACTCGCCATAAAATGCCTCGAATTAATTAGTGAAGGAACCAAGAATCTTTTGCATGAGTGTGTGCACTGCTGTGGGTGTAGTTTTTCATGTTGTTGATTTGTTTGGTTGTTTCATGAATCTCATTCATGTTAACATTACTCCAAGGTTGAGCATAGGTTTCGAGGTCGAACTACCAAAGAGTTGATGATAAAATTAAGGTTTTGAAACATGCTTGAAACAAGAGAGGTGGAACATTGGACTCTCTTATATTCGCTTCATAAGAAATAGGCTTGAGTGAGAAGAATGAAGAGTTAAATTGATTACTCTATAAGACGAAAAGAGACTATGATGTTGTGCTAGCACATTTTAGCGCGTGAGATCATCGCTCTGCAAATTCCATCTTCCATGTAAATCATGAAATTCTGCCTTAGACTCACATTCCTATATGAAATAGTATTGGGTTGAATTGGATAAAATGATCTTAAGGTGTAATAGCCGCAAGGCTAATCAGAATCGATTGAATTCCTCTTGCGTCCACTATCTCACACACGATATTCAGTTCCACTTGCTTTAATCCTCATCATTTTTCCAGAGAAAATCCGCCAGATTCGTTAAACGTTGCTATAGTAAGAACACAAGCGTGACAGGTCCCTTGGGGGATTTAGGCTGGGAGCCCCTGAAATACGAAGAGAACAAGTGAAACTTAGACTTTTGGAAAGGTTCAGAACAAACAAGTTTAACTATGAAACTAAAGGAATTATAATGGCCCCACACTGCTTAGTTAGATAAGACCACAAAGATAAAATAAGGGAGATAGATTCCAGTACCGATAGATACAAATACTCATTCTTTCTCCGAACAATCAGAAATCATAATAGTAAAAAACTAAATTCACTATAAAAATATTAAAAACATTTCATTTACAAGTCGGAACAAAATTAAACATTGCAAAGATATTAGCTATATTTGTAGGTGCACGTGGTAGTTTGAGTGTATGTATGTGTGTGGGGTGTAAGAGTTCTTGCATAAATGTATACCATGTTTTGTGTGTGGACTGTATAAATGTGTGGCTTTTGAATGCGTTTTTTTTTTCTTTTCTTAATTATGGGTGGTGTCCTAATACCCCCCGCCACACGCCCTTGCGGCGACTTGCGGGGTATAAAGTAGATGTAGATGTACATTCGTAAATTTCCCAGTTTAATCTTAAAATATATTCGTCATGGAACCTCAGGTGTCTTGATGAAATTACAGAATGGACCTTATTTTCTCATAGAAACGTTTCTTTTTCGTCTTCAGCCTATGAAATGGCAAGTCCGCAACGCATTTAAGGTTGTGCGAAAAAACCTTTGATATTTTCTCTTCCAACCTTTCCATCACATTCTTGGAACGCCTACTGCTATCATTCCCCGGCCTTCCATTGGTCTCCCCACACCTCCGCCTCAGCTGTCGCTGCCCCCGTCCCGTCGTCCTCATCGCTCCCCCTGCAAAAACCCATTGATCTTAACACCCACTATTTACCAGGCACCCTGCCTCTCTTTCAAGTGGCTCCGCATTCAATAATTACTTGGCTGCCTCGTGGTTACGCGCGCGCGATGAAAAGTGTTGATTCTACGTTACAGCTCCCTGACGAGAGATGGCGGGATACGAAGGAATGCTCGCGTCACCTTCGGGTTTGACTGGAGCTGTGATAGTTCCCTCGGAAAGCCTTTCCAATTTTATCTCGCCTCGGTTGACGTCTGGGTAAATTGTTAAGATAGTCTTTTTTCGCTCCCACCACCTCCCACTGACGATGGGCTTATCGACAACATTTTGATGACCTTTTTCTTTCGGTTAGCTTCGAATTTTTTCGAAACCCACGCCTTTCTCACTTGTCTTTTCCCTCTTCGGTGAAGTAGGAGGTTGTGTGTGTGTGTGCATTTGTAACTTTTTTTCTTATCGATATTGGTCCGATTATGCGCAATGACTGACGCTGTTTCCAGGTCCATCAATCATTTTTCCTTTGCGGTGGGAGTCGAGTGTAATTACGCAAGAATTCTCGTCGGTAAGCAAAGGATTTAAGGGAGAGAAAACGCCCGACTTCAATTTACGCTACTCGCTCTTGCAAACACCAAGTCAATTTTATCGTCATTTTTTTCTCTCACAAACAAACCTCGCCCATCGCGATTTAGCTATCACGGTATCGGCAAAACTTGAAGGAAAAAGGAAATACCTTTTCGTCTCCCTGAACGCCCCTAAATTGAAATCTTGCATCGTCCCCTACTTATTAATTCCGACATAAACGCACTCGACTTTGCCGCCGACTCGTTCAGCCACTCCCTTCATAACTCCTGCCCCACAGCTAATTCAAACGGCGGACTTAAAATACTCTCTTGGGAAAATTTGTGAGGAAAAAAGGAGGATGTCTACCGCTTTGTCGCTTCGTGATGAATGCGGTACGCCTACGCACTGGGTTTCGAAAAAAAATTTTTTTAATACATTCCAGGAATGTAATATGAAACGCTATTCAAGGGATGCGCCTATTTTTTCCATCCTTTCTCGTCCTCTTCGCGCTTAGCCGAGAGGGGGCGGGGGAATTCTCTCGCCTGGAAAACGCAACCCAATTTCTGACACCACATTTCTGATTAACTTGAAGGAGGGGAAACAAGAAAAATAAAGCAACCGGGGTAAAACGACCTTAAACGACGTGGAAGGGGGCTAGCTCATGTTGGAGAGCCCCCTACCCAATGCCTCGCGGACACGTCCGGTGCTGCGTGCCGCGATGAAAACCACGAGCGGCCTGCTAATTAAAACTGTCGAGTTTTCATTTAGATTAGAGAGAACGGGTCGGGGATGGGGCGGGGGAGAGGGCGTCGCAGCCATGGAGGGGAGGCGAGTCGACGCGCGGAGTTTTTGAGTTCCCAGTGCTAATAAAACTTATTGAGGGCGTGTGAGATTTCAACCTCCACGTCAAGCGCCCCATTCCGTATTTTTTTTTCTCGGAGGAGGAGAAGGAAAGGAAAATAAAAGAGCGGGGATGAGAAAAAATAACCCCCTTCATCCGTTTTCCGAAGGGCTGAGAGCAGCCTTTTTATCCAAGCGGCTATCTAGATTGTCCTCGCAGCCCACATAGGTAGGTCGGGGACCGCGGAGGGGCGTTCGAGGGTCGAGGCGAGGCGCGGGGGGATTCAGGCGGGAGGCCAGGGCTGCGCCGGGGCAGGCGGTGATTCGGTTTCTGCGAGGATCGCTCCGGAGTCGCCTGGGGTGTGGCGGAGGGTGAAGGGAGGCAGAGGTGTGTTGTCGGAGGGTAGGACGGAGACGCGGAGCGGACACGGGGAATGGGGAGGTGACCGTGTCGAAAAATGAACGCGTCGTGTGATGAATTCAAGATGGAAAATTTACTTCCCGATAGATGAGTTGATAAATTGGACGAAATCTTTCTCGCCCTTCAAAACAGCTCACCAACCCTCTTTGATATGTATTATGGATTTCTGATGTATAGAACTAAGTGATATGAGCTGCAGTTTCTTCTTCCGGGTGCATCACATCTCTTGATCTGAAGCTACTCAGTCTCTCCCTTTTCAAGCGCGGTCCCTATGCTATTTTCAAGCGCATCGGCGATGATCCACCCAGCTGATTGAAAAGTGATGAGTGTACTAGAACGGCGCAATAAAATATTAGTTTCAATATCATAGTTGCAATTATGGTATGGAATTATCCTCTGCTACACATTTCATTGGTCCCTTGCGGTTTGCCTTGTAGATGCGGAAGTCATGAAACGGTGTGTCTTAGCGATCGATGGTCATGATATATTTTGATCGATCAAAGTGACTGCTACGTTTGTCAAATTGTTCTTTTAACTACTCAATGCGCCTTACTTATTAATGGATGAACTTGGAAAAAAGTTTTTCGAGATGAATAGTAGGAGCAAGCACAAATGAGCATTAATGTGTCGACTTGCCTCATATCTCAGACTGTTCTCCTCATTAAAATACCATTTCGAAGGTTACAAAAAAATATTGTTTTTTGTATAATTAGTTTCCGATTAATCCAGGTATCTTTTCATATTGTTTGCAGGAAAAATTTCATGCCTCCCATGTTTTTAACAGCTTTCCACAGAATTAAAGTACCGATACCGAATGAATCTTAAGTAGAGGGAGGAGTGTCAGAGAGTGGGAGTGGGAGTGGTGCTATTCATTCCAAATGGTGTATTATTCGCTGTGCTAGGGATGTGTGGGGCGGATCCATGGTCGCCTATCTGATGGGAACCACAATCCTCACCATATCATTGAAAGGGGAGTTAAACGAAGAGTGAAGTCAAGGAAGATCGAAAGGCTAGTTTTGTTAAAATCGTATGTAATCAGCTTTTCGGTGTTTGGTAACTATAAACAGTTTATTGGAACCGGATGAAACGAATAAATTATCATACATCCACATCTATATCTGCATAATACCCCGCAAGCCGCCGTAATGACGTGTGGCAAGGGGTGTTAGGTCACCACCCGTAAAAAAGAACAATACCACATGCAAAAACAGCAACATGGAAAACTACACCCACAGCAGCGCACACACTCATGCAAAAATTCCTTCATCCAACACTCATCTACATCTACATAATACCCCGCAAGCCGCCGCAAGGGCGTGTGGCGGGGGGAATGCAAACACATGTACCATAAACCAACAAACTACTGCACCCCAGGATGCAACACGAAAGCCATCCAACAACACGCCAGCCAGGACACAACAAGCAAGAAGGCGAAATTCCTCCACCACATGAACATGCAACAAAAACGTTCTCCCCCCCAAGGAGACTGAGAAAGGCAGGGAATGCGACCCATTGTTGCAGGTAGCGGGCGGCCCCCTAATCATATCGAAGATCGTAACCCTAAAATCCCTCCCTCTGGACCCCTCCTGACCGTAGTTAGTAATGTAAAGTTAATGATAATAATTCGATATTGAATTTAAATTTTTATTTATTGTAATGGTTTTTAATTCGTTCTTGGTAGCTCTTTCATCGGACACTGGTAAATGTCGCGATCAATCCATTTTTAGGACTACATTGATCAAACTAAACAACTTTCTTAGGTTTAACTACATAAAGATTATGCCTCAATATGTGACCGAAGAATTTACAAATTTGTGTCAAACAGCCGAGTTGAGTCATATTATTCTTGGTGCCGTCGTACTATTTCGACCTAATTTTCTCTCAAAACATTGCGCTGTTTTTTCCTCCCTCCACATTATCATATGAAGAAGTAAATAGCGGAATCTTTGAAAAAATCTAACCACTAAATCTCCTTCCGTGTTAATCCCCGGAATTGGACAACCACTGTAGCGACTTTCTCCTCCGCCCCGAAGACATCCGACTGAGGCATCGGCGAAATAATCATTCATCATCATAGTCAACACGGGAGTAAGCAGTTTCTCTAAATACAGATTGTTGAAATTATATTTAGTGGACTTGTTTCGTCGAAGAATCTAGAAATGGTGACATAAAGCTCAATAATCATTCTATGGCATTTAGTTCAGTGATAAAGAATGTACTACCCATACGAGCTGAATGTCTGTTGGTACGAACTATAACTGTCATATGAAGTCTCATTCACTACAAAAAGTTGTGAGTTCGCTGGTTGCTTTAAGAAAACGGTCCATAATTTCAAAAATGTTTCAGTACTTGACACAAATCTTTTTTTTGAGCAGATTTCCCATGACTTGGAATAAGTGGCATGCAAAATGAAATGCAGTAATGAAATAAATACGGTGACATAATTCGTAGTTTCTGCATACGAAAAATAGGGAATGAAGAATGGGATTCCCTAACTTGAAAAAACATATTCTCTGAAAGCAATAGTTAGGCTCGTTATGCACATTCATTATCCGTGCAACGCAGTATTAAAGAATCTTATTCTTGGTATCTATTGCAGATATAGACAATCCTCGAAAATTAATCTTCAAAGTTCATCCTTGAGACACATTGAGAGATGAGAGTGATACGAGTTCCCTAATGCAAAGTAATGAAACATCTCATATTTTTCTCAGCTGCCACGAGGAATTTAATTTCCATTGTGGACTACTACCAAACCTCTTAGCCATTAAGTATAGGCGCATTGTCTCTCGACAGCAATGTAATGATGTTACGCTAAAAGGTCTTCCGTGTATCTTTCGCGCACCGCGTTGCTTATTCAAGCCCTGTATTCTCGTTGAGATTCGAATGAAGTTGTTACTCCACCGCCACCTGATTGAAATTTTCCGCGGATTTTTCGCTCATAATAAAAATCAGCAGATTGCGCACGCACTCTTAGCACTTTGGTGTCAAAAATGCCGACCGAATTTCACCGATCCGGCAAAAACCGCGTCAGGGCACACGGTGGAGACCGTGACGGGGTTAATGGGCCCGTGATGCACCTCGCTCAGTCACACGAAATTCCACGCGCGGATGCCAGTTGTTTTGACTTGTCCACAAAAATCGTGCGGACGAGGAGAGAGGGGTCAGCGGTTGGAGGGACGGAAGGAAAAAAAATGTTAAGCACGAAGAGCGCGGAGAGATAAGAGCCGGAGTCATTGAAAGTGATAGGGATCTCGGATAGTTCGTTTCCCTGCTCGGGTACGACGTGAGAATGGGAGTGAGCCCCTTCTAATAGCGCATCTCGTACTACCTTTGTTTTCGTCCCGTCCATTCTCTTTTTGCCTTAGTCCTTATTCCAGTCCGTCCTAACCGGGGTCGCAATCTCTGGTAAGATTTTCACGCCCGCTAGACGTACTGGAAAGAAGACGAGTGAATAACTCCCGCCCATAAGAAGGACCGGTTCACGACGTACATTCGGAGGCAGAAGAAGGCTGGTGGCGATGAATATAGCAAGTGATTGGAGGGACACATATACCTATTAGAAACGGATTCAAATGCATCCTTGAAGCAGATGTTGGACAGAATAAGCGTTAATGTGTATGAAAAAATAAGGGAATGGTCGGAAAACCGAATAAAATTACATAGCAAGGAATGTAATATGATAACCAGTCTCTGGTGAGTAAAGCTGTGGATCATATCACAGTCGGTGATCTTTAACCATTTGCGCCCAAATGTAGAGCAATAAATTACGTAATGACGAGATTACTAAAACTATAGATCAAATTAGCGAGGTTACTAATATATAAGCGACATATTAGTAACCTAGCAGCTTCATAGCTTACAAGTGATGATTGGTTGCGAACAGTTTGGGTGTTTTTCTTTTCAATTTTCTCTTTAATCTATGCGTTCGCTGCGCATCTTAGCTAGTTTTTTTAGATTTCTTTCCATTGAGTCAAAGTTCTAACTCATATGTGAGTTTGTTGTACTAGTTACATTGTGTGCATAACGAGGCCTGTCTTAATTTACAAACTCTAAATATTTAAACTGATGTGACAGGAATTATCGAAATATTGGTTAATTAGATGAAAGAATCTCAAAAAAAAAGCTTTTTGTTGATTCGTATGTCGAGCACAGTCAGTTCCGGTGGTATTCACCAGTGAATGCCGATTAATAGCTGCGGAGCAATAAATGAACTGTGAAGATGATTGGAGTTTAAATCCAATTACACAAATTTACGCGTGGGCTCAACGGAAGCACCGACATATTTCTCAAATGCTTCCCTTCTTGCCATTGTTTCACGTGTCTCATGAGGGCCTGCGTGCTGTGAAGTATTCTTTCAATGCGTAATAATTGATGATCCATTTATCAATTTCAAATCGGTAGTTGTTTTGTATTTCCATTTGTCAAAACGTGGATAGTTAGCACTATACGAGTTACCTGATAATTTTCGTTCAAGTATTTTTAGAGGCACGTGATTTAACTCCTTCGCTAGTTGTGCTTACAGTTACAGAAGGGTCGACCGGTGCTGCTCCTTCCCTCACTCCCCCGAGCGGTATCTCAGACTCTCCCTCCTCCGTTTCCACCCCACCCCTTCCAATCCCTCGTTGTCTTCCCTCCCTGCTCTTTCTACCTCCGCCATTAGGTTCCCACCGCGTCACGTCCCGACCTCGCCTATCAGCACTCACACACTTTCCAGAGATTCAAAGTCGTGATTGGAGTTTGTCCAAACCCTAATGTCTTTGTTTTCTTTTGTCCGATAACGAGAGAGAGGTAGGGAAGGAGAGATGGCCGGACCTTTCACACGCTTCAAAAAGCTTTTCAGGTGGAGAATGGAAAGGGCATGCAAATGTATTTCGCGCTCTTCTAATGAGGTTCCTCGAAAGGGCGAATACTGGGAACGTGTGCTATGAGTGTTAATCACTGTTGAGTGAATGGATAGTCGTCCTTCAGTTATAGCCATGTTCTAATTTAAACAAAGCACTGAAAAAGTTAGAGAACTAGATATATTGAATTATATTGAGATAAGTGACTAGGAATTTTGTTACGTGAAAACATCATCCCATTTCCACCATCGGCTGACTACATAATAAACTATCATCTAGTGCGTAAAGTAGTGTAAAAAACGGTTTATATCCGAACGCGGAGCGTTTTCAACAACTCGGGACAGATGATGTCACTGTTTCCGTCAGCGAGGATTAAACGAAAGGCGCAATTTACTCAAAATATCCCTTTCCTAAAACATTAACAAAGCAATATGAAAAAATATAATTTATTTAAATTTCAATTAGCTAAATAATTCAACTGAAAGTATCCCTGGTACACCATATGAGCTCATTTTCTTTTAGTCGATATTTCCAATTTTGAATAATCTGTTTCTTCATTAGAAATCAAAGCAAGGCCTAGTAACTGCCTTTATTTTCCATGAATTGAAGGAACGCTTAAGATCTTTCTTTTATGTTCAATGAGATGCTTCTCCAAGAAACTGTAGGAGATGCAAAGTTAGCGCACGGAGAAAGTTGAAATCCCTAATGCCACCATTCAATTAATAAGTTGTTGTTACTCCATTATTAGGTAACGATAAAACAAAGAGGGGGATAGTAAATTAAGAATGTATAATCGAATGATTGTTCAAGGAAACTAGGATGGGGAATGATACTATAGTTGTAACGAAAATACCGTGGACGAAGCAATAGAAATGTATAAGGATAAAGTCACTTCATATACTGTTCCATTGCTGGAAAAGTATAGATTCATTTTAAGGTAACTTACATTATCGATATTATTTCATTTCTACAAGAAAAATACAATTTTGGTGTGAAAAAACATGTAGCGGCTTATTCGATAACAGGTAAAAAAACAATTTAATTAATCCTCACCCAAATTAATACGCACGATGCAAATAACGTATGTGGAAGTCGATGCAGGCCCGGGGTGGAGAGGGATAAGAGAGTAGTTGTGTGTTTAAAGGTCGTGGGAAAAGAACATTGAACCGTAGGTACTCGCATTTTTTTAATCAAATATTTTTGTGTGAATAGTTTGCTTTTGTCTTGGGAATATTTCTTATTTATTTTCAATAGTTTAGTTCATTAAAATCATATTCACTTAAAATTCACGGATGGTGATCTCCACCCGACACACGCCCTTGCGGCGGGTTGTGGGGTATTGTTTGGATTAGGATGCATAAGCATTTCCTCCATATTTGAACCCAATACTAAATATACCCTACCATACCATTAATAAGAGAAATACTTGACATATAAATACTTGACATATAAATACTATCGATGCTCTCGATAGATATTTTTTTCACCAGAGCAAGCCATAAGCGTAAACAACCATTGAAGACCGACGATCGTGAGAATTGACTTTCTCCTCGGTAAGTCAGCAAAAAAGATAAGAGAGTAGGGCTCTGATTTGCTGACCAGATGGTTCAAATTGACCCTGTTTGTCAACTAAGAATTTCATGTTTAATATTGCCATGGTAAATAGATGAGAAGCTTTTCCATAAATTTAATCTTATTGGACATGGAATTATTCGAAATCATAACGAATTAGTGAAGTGTTCTCTGACGCATAAATAATTTCTCCCCGTGTCATGAGTTGAGAAACTGCCATGTTGTGATTCATTGCCTCCCACTATGGTTTCTTATTCTCACTTTACTTTAGGAATAGCTTTATTTCGGTCGTCTCTTTCTTGGAGTGGAACTGGATGGAAAAATTGTTAGGACCTTACGTAATTTTTGCCATGATGTCTCTCAAGACCTAGATTTATATCTTGGCTATTTCGCAGACTAAAGAGACATTTTCTTGCATAATAAATTAATTAAATGATATTTCCGTACTTAGGCCTAAGAAACCCCATTAAATGACGATTTATCAAATTGTTATTTGTGAACATAACGTGCACAAAAACATTTTCTGGTACCTTGGATGAAGAAAAATGTTGGGATGCGAGACCGCGACCTGCAATTGACTAACACAAAGGTCACAACCGCCACCGTATCCAGCAAAATTACCACTGAAAAAAAAGTGAATCCATTGTTTTTTTATGACTCAGAATTCATATTGGTTCACGGAAGCGATATTATATTTTCAGGATGAGTTGATTCAATAAATAAATAAATTGGTTCTTTTCTCAAAAAAAAACTTTCTCCCGTGTAGACATAAGTTGCTGCAAAAATGGACAAACGTAAGCAATAGTTATCCGTGTTCACCGGCATGCTTTCACGTTCATCATTCGTCGTGCTTATAAATATTGAAAAGGTTGACAAATTTATTCAGAATTCCGAGCAGAAAAGCAGCATTACCCACCTCAGCTATTAAAATAAGTGAACATCAATAACCGGGCGCGACACGCAAGTGTTTTGACCATAAATCGTAGCATCTAGGCTCTGGGAATGACACGTTAAAATGTAATAGGGATAGAGGTCGAGTGGGATGGGGGAAAGGGGTGGGAGAGACGACGAAACGAATGCGGAACGAGCGCGGAGGAGTAAAACAATAGGACATTGTTGATGACCACGTCGTAGGTAAGTTGGTTTATGATTTCAGGGAGGACGCGGGTGACGCAAAACGGCGCGAGTGCCACGTCCCCTCGGGAGTGGAGCATTAAATAGGGCGGAAAGGGAACAAAGCGAGCAAGGCTCTCTCTCTCTCGACTTTTCTCCCTCCTCGCGGGTTGGAGGTGGGCACCGTCCCTCCCCGCGTGATGGGAGGGCGTGCACGGCTTGTTGCCCCGCACCCACCCACTTCCCTCCCGATCCCCCTCTTCACTTCTACGGACGCCTCCTCAGCCGTTCCCATTTAGGCCCCTCACCTCTCGACCCCGACCACTCCTTATTACCCCTATGATTGATACCCCCCGCATCCCTATTTCGACCTAATCGTGCCACCGAGGGAATGCGCCGGATTAATATTCATGACACGTTATGCTAAGTGTCCCTCTCTCTCTCCCTTGTGTCTCGTGGGAGGCTCTGAAAAAGCTTTTATCGGTGATTTCGTGTGAAACGCATTAGGCGTCCTCCCGTGTTTTTATTCCGCTCCCGCCTAGTGTTTTACGTAATTTTCCTTCCTACCGTGCATGACAGAGCATTAGTGCCCTGGTCCGACTACGCCTGATTTCGCGTAATAGGCTCCGGCAGTTGCATATTTACGCGCGTGTGGAAATGGTTTTCGGATGGAAAGCTCGTTCCTTGGCGTAAATGTGTTGAAATCAATCCATAATAAAAATAGTGATACGGTCTCACACAAAAATCATGTCATTCTCCGTAGCATTTAACCTACTATTTTAAATCTTGGAACCCAGGATTAAATTTCCAAGGAGAGTTGTCCGTTTTCGACTGAAATTTTGAGAAAATCGTGTGAACCGGATTTGCAGAAGATTTTAAATCATTGCACAATTTTTCGGCCAAAATTTCTTTATATTCTTCCAATTCATAGTCTTGTTCCTTTTGTGATTAAAAGCATAGTTACCACTGCTTTTCAGTTAACATTGAGCATTATTTTTAAAATATTTATTTCCGGAATTTCTATCGTGTTCACGAAGTTTTCGGAGATGATTCCTTTCATCGAGTGGCTCGGAATTTGATTTCCACAGCTTCCCCCGGTGATTTCACCGACAAACCAAGCAGGGGGAAAGCATAAAAAAGCATCTCCTCTGTGTCAGCTTTAAGCTCGAAGTATTTGTATTTTTCTCAAGTTTTAACGTTTCCCGAAATATTCGTGATATCATTGGCTTCAGGTCTATTAACTAATCTGACGCTTTCGTTTGTTTATGAAGATTTTTGTTCGTTATTTCTTTTCGATTGTTATTAATCATGCAACTTTGTCCTATTCAATTTTAAATAGAACTCTCAGTTCTGGGCTTTGTATGTACTTCACATTTTGAAGAGAATACTTACTAAGTAATGTGAATATTTCTGATTAAGGTGTCCTTATGAGATAAATCAAATAATTTGCAATTTATTGTAAATTTTTCATGAGAATGTTTCTTCTCAATTTCTTCAATCACCGTTACAAAAATACCACTCCGCACTAACGAGTAACCTACGTGTATCTTTATTTGTCTGTGCTACTTATTTATTATGTTGACTAATTTAGGACGAATAGGAGACTGCACACTATAATTTTTAAATAAATGAGATTTATGGCGCAAAGGTGAACAGTCAAGAACACGCGAGTGTCGTGCGCGCTAAAGCATGTGAGATGAGTGAAGGGATTTTTTTTCAAACTCGGGACGTCCAAGGCAAGGAGTTGCTGCGAGATATAGCAACTCAGTACGAGGCGAGGAAAGAGCTCGAGCGCTTGAATGGGGACGTTCAAGGAGAAAAAATAAGAAAAGAACAGTTTCATACGTTCACACGAAAATCTCTCTCCAACATCCGCCAACATCCTACAGGGATGCCTCCACTTTTAACCATCATTTCAGATCCCAGTATGCATAATTCTGCCTCTGGGAATGAAAATTTTGTTTCTTCACGTTCTCAGACCATGTTGCGTATTTTGGTTCGCTTCGCGTCTCAGCGAAGCTCTTGTCGTTTATTTCCCAAGGCAGTGTCCTCTCTGGCCGTGTTCAAATCCCTTACAACGAAAGACTTCCTCATTCTTTTCATCCACCCTCCCTATTATCTCTTGCTCAATGGTCCGGATTGTTTATGAAAATATACAATATTCTTTCGGACACTTATCATCAGCACCCACCCAGGATGACTACACTCCTTCCCTTTAGATCATCCTCTTAAAAAACTCTTTGTTATCAATGCTAAGGAGCATTATTTCTGCACTTTCAACTTTCCACTTGAGTTACTGACAGTTTTGTTTCTACGGACTAATTATATTTTGAAGGGTAACCCATGAATAAACTATGTTCTCCCGGAAAATAACTAATTCTGCTATCCCAAAATAAATCTCATGCAACTAATGTAACTATCTACGTCTGCATGGCTGTATATCTTGAACTTAAAGTGCAGTTGGCTAAAAACTCATACTATTTACCAAATTTCGTAGAAGTACTTTACAAGCCTGTTGCAAAATTAAATTGATCAATAGTAAAACTTTGAGGAAACTTATTTTTAGCGCTATGATTTGAAAATAATTGCAGTGATACTCCCGGAAATAAATCTTTGTCTTTATCCTTCTTCGAGGAAATATCTGGCATCGTATTTAAACATTATTTCTCCATGTGCTCTATGTAAATTTCGTTCACCGCAGTAACTCCATACATCTAATATGGAAATGTTTAACGCGTGCCATAGTCGTGTTTTCAGTCAAATATATTACTTCTATGCTCGGAAAGAAAACAATAGTCACTCGTTAAGTTGGAATTTTCTTTTTAAATTATTGGGTTTACGCTTCGGAGAGTCAAATCTCGTTAAGGCGACCCACCTACCCCCTGCAGTTTTATATGAAATAAAGACAGAGTAAATAAGTTTGCTTGCCACTTTTATAGATCCCTTGTAAGTCGGAAATCTATTTTATTTTACAGCTACCCTCTCTCCGAGCGAAACCATTGAAAATTATTTACATTCTTTGGTGACAAATGTGGTTCGTTTATGGAAGTGCCCAGTCAAGCAGCACAGTGTTTTATATTCGTTGATAGGGCTCCTTTTATTCATAAACGTCAAGCCAATTCTTTCAGCCCGTTGGTTACGCTTCCGTTTGAAATTTCTCCCACACCCCTACCTTGCCAGATTTCCAGAGGTATCTGAAGAAAAGTAGTTTCCCAGAAAAGATAATTGGACCTACCTTTAATTTCGTGCCTTTACGCAGTCGTTCATCTTCTTCCAATCCTCACCCTCCCCTCCCCCCCTCGTCTCCCTTCCAAACGAAATCTCACCCCCTCCTTCTTCACCGGCCACCCCCTCGGCCTCCCTCCCCACCTGCTCCTCCCAAACTGACACCTCTCGACTCCTCGGCTCCTCCTGTAGCCGAGACATTATTTTTTATTTCGAAACACATCCTCACGTCCTTTCCCTTTGTGACGCCCAATGGCTCATCCCGCTGCGCCTCCTCCGTCTTCTTCACAAACACACGGAGGCACGCAATAATCGTTTTTTAAAGAAATGAAAATAAAAAGGTCACCCGTCCCGCTTTTTTTTATTTATGTTTACTCGCTTCAGTTTCCGTTTAGCAATAGTTGTCTCCTTTCTTACTTTGGCCTGAATGCCTCACTAGCCGCTTTCCCTGGCCCCGCTCCTCAATTAGGCATTATTCGTTTATCAGCTGACAAAGGACTTGAAAAAATTCTATTTCTTTTGAGTCGATGAAAGAGTCCATTGATTGGCGTTGAATTCTTTTTTGTTTGGCACCGCCGTCGTGATATTTCTTTTGAGGGCCTATAGAAATGAATGCAGTGGAGACCCGAGCTCTGCAATTTCCATTGGTGCGTATGATGAGAAAGGTTTTACTCGAGTCCTGCCTTCAGTTCCTTATAATTCATTGAGGCGATTACAATAAGATTAACCTTTTTCTGGGTGCGTTGGGTACAAGTATACTGTAATTCATCATTTTAAACCGGCTTTTTTTTAATTTTAAGAATTTTTCAGTAGAAAATTTCAGTCACTGTGAAAGAGGTCGTAATTCCCTTCATTGATCAAATTGCCATTTATTTTCGTAAAAATGGTACTCCAAATTAGGTATTTCAAAGTAAATTCCAGAAACTAGGAGAAATGCGATCGATGCAAAGGTGTGGTGACTGTTTAATGGAGTTTTAGACTCCTGACCATTGGGTCCGTGTTTCGAATCCCAGTGGATACCATCGAACCTCAAAGATACCATCTCAGATCCAAGTGATGCGAAATTCATGTAACTGGTAAATAATGGGAAGCAAAACTACAGATGACACAAGGGGAATTATTCTCTCCTTAGCCTGAGTTTGAGAATATCATATGCCACAGTCTTAATTCAGGGTTGTGAGTTCTACAATCTCCCTTCTTAAAACCAGCCTTCGGGTTTATTAAACCAGTGCCGATATTTTATAGCAGTATTACAGTATAGCACTATGAAACTGTATGATATGAAGCAAATGTGGACCCTCATAATATTATTCATCGCTTCCTCCTCCCTAGCGACTGTGAAATTTATTGATAAAGAAAAACTTCACTCATATCCAGAAATATTTAAATTTGTATCAAAACTTGAGTTAAGATGTTAAAAGTTTCACGTAAGAATCCCTTAGAGCTTTCCGCCACTACCAAAGATTATTCCTGTTTTTGTTCTCCTGGAAAGATTTATTTTGTTATCTTTGCGTTCACCGCCATTATACCAAATTTTTTTTTGTCTTTATCCTCAACAAGCTTTTGATGCGGCATTCTAAATTTTTGTTCGTGAAACTCTGTGGACTTCATTAAAAGGAACGCTGTTTCCAATTCCACCACTCAATTTCACGTTCTTGAATGTCTATAGATTTCCTCATCAAAGTAAAAGATTTATGGAAGCTCATTTTCCTGAGAATGATTCGTAATTAATAGGGTTAAAAAAACCAGAGTCACTCCAGTCCTCAATGCATGTATATGTGCGATTGTGTGGGTGTGTGTATATATACACACACACACACATATATATATATATATATATATATATGTGTGTGTGTGTGTGTGTGTGTATATATATATATGTATATATGTGTATGTATGTATACACACACACAAACATTCAAACACGAAATCTCGCCAAACGGCGAACAAATACTCATTCACATGGGAATAGATATAAGGAAAAGGGATAGGAACACTTATAAAGCACGAACACAGTAGAGGTGTGGAAGGCGGAATCAGGAAAATAAAAAGTGCAAAAATATACCCTAGACCGGGACTTGAACTCCGGATCTTTCCACTTGCCGGGTGGATGCTCTAATCACTTGAGCTATCCAGTGTAAATTACGTTTCCTGGATCCGCATCCGCCCGGCAAGCGGAAAGACCCGGAGTTCAAGTCCCGGTCTAGGATATATTTTTACACGTGTGATTTACTTGATTTCGCCTTCCCCACCTCTACTGTGTTCGTCCTTTATATGCATTCCTATCCCCCTTATATAAATATATATATATATATATATATATATATATATATACACAAACCTATATACAAACCTATATATTTATTTATTCATAGATGTAAGTATTTATACTGTGAATACTTAAATATATGAATTTTAATCAAATTGTTGTGCGCCTCTGAAAGTAGAGAATCAAGTTTCATTGAATTTACTGTACTATATGGTTAACACATGACAGTAAGGTTAATTCACAATATAATTTAACTATGAAAATATACTTTTATCCCTGCTCTGATAGCGAACTTCTGATTGATATTTTCCTTCCAATCCATGTTTTCTCTTCTTTGATTGATGTGAGCACCATTAAACTTCAAAATTGCCCATTGATACTGTGTCAGTGAATGTGAAGCCACGAGTAACACATTCCAAATTTCGTGTCACTCATTATTATTTTCACCTTCTAGAACATGAAGTATCCTTTTATTAAATATTTATTTATTCAGCCTAAAGTTTTGTAAAAATTGAGTGAATTGGAAACGAAATAATATGAAACGAGTTAGTTATTTGTTTAAACATCCTGAAATTCAAACTGAAATAGCCTATGCTGTCGAGGAAATAACCGATGTTTGCAAACGTGGATAGAGAAATATCCCACTGTCGTTTTATACGTCAGGAGATGAAGCTTTTGGAGACAACAGCCTGCTATATGACCACTGATGATATCAGCAAATAATCGTAGGCAATAGCTCTATTTCTAGAAGCACGATTGAGACGATTTTATGAGAGGCCACTCTGCATGAAACCCAACTCAAATTGACCACCGCAGTCCACTCTCAGCGATATTTATCGCATCGCCCATCCCATGATAAAGTCCTCTTTGTTTTCGACCACTCAGGTTTGTCTCGTTATGGGCCACTAAATATGAAAACCTCGTGCCCACGAGACGAAACTCAGGCGAGTCCGAGACTTCGACCTATGCCCCCGAATCCAATTAATTTTTCCCACCCTTTTCCCCGGCGCGCCACGCCTCGGTGTCGACCGGCCCTTCCCCCGCCGCCGCGGCCGCCCCTCCCCCCACCCACCGCGACTGGACCATTTCTCTTCGCACGTCGCTCCCACTGCGCGCCAATACTCGCCCCGTCCGCCACTTCCTGCTCCCCCATCAACCCCTCCTTAAACCCCCTCACTCATGTCCTGCATGCCAACCCTCCCCCCATTAAATTATTCTTCCTCCCTTTCCAGAACGCGCCTTCTCTCTCTGGTTCAGTGGCCACCAAAGTTTTTTCCAGAAGCCTATTATTAATCAGGTGCTAGTACCTGCATTAAGACCAACACTTTTCTTTCGGAACCCCTCAAAAAATAATCCGATTATCGGGGATTTCGACCACTTTTTTATTTTCAATGTGTATTTTATCAGTTTAATTTTACCTTGCAAGAAATGTGCATAGTAATCGGCTCATTTTGTGTAAACTTGATTTTTAATTGAAGGCATTACGTGTTATTTGTGTTGTATTTAATGAAGATTGTACTGTTCTGGAATTAGAAATATGGATGAGGCAATACCACGAAGATTACCAATGTGCATAATGACAGAAGCTTACCCCGAACAGCAACGAAGAGGACAGAAAAACTCGTTGGTAAATCCGAAATCAGAAATTACGGAATGAACTGCAGGGGAAGAATAGGAAGAGAATGCTAAAAAGATATAATGAGAGATGTGCATTCCGGACTTTAGAACAAATGGCTAGAATGGAAGAAAAGAGAATTGAGTTGAAATGCTTAGCGAATCACTTTTCCCTTTGTTAAGTGCCCGACGCATGTTATCCTCTTCAACGGTGTGATTGTTGAGAGGTAAGCAAGCGCCATCCATCGGGCTACATGCTACTGGTCGAGGAGGCTCAATGGCTTTTGTCAGAGCATTTTTCGGAGTCCTTGTATGGACATAAAGCACTGATCTCTTTTTATTCGTAATGTCGACACTTTTCATTGTGAAATTAGTACCTCTGACATCTCTTATCCGTTTTTAATTGCGGCCAGTTAAATTAGATTAACAAATATTGCAACTTAATGTAATCATTTTCTGTCCCCATTATTACTTATTTAAGTGAAAATCTCAAAATGTGGACAGAAACCGCTTTGGAATTAGCAATCTGATTTCATTGTTATAGATGACTCGTTAGAGTACTCGACGGCATCTGTAGCTATGAAAAGGGGAAGCTGGATATGGGCACATATCTAAATGAAAAACCTGAAGTGAAAGCGGATTCAATGTGATTAACTAAGTTGCAGATATTCTTAAATTCACCAGAGGGTTACTGCTAGTTTAACCCAGCAAAACACAAGTTCACGCTGACGAATTCGGTAGACACATGAAGTTCGGTTTTACCGTCTGCGACAGCATAATGCACAGGCTTCATTTGTGGCCGTTAGAAGTTGTGATGACGAAGGGTTTCATCCGGCATATAACAAATAATGGGCGTAATTTTCTCTGTTTCTATTTCATCTGTATTGGGTGGCCATGTGAGAGATAGGAAAAGGAAGTGGCGTGGTTCCCCTATTTTGTGTTATTACTCATAATATATTGCCTAGCTGCTTCACAAAACTATAACTGGGTTTATGGATGTGCTCTGTTTTCATTCTCTTTGCATTTAATGCGAATATTTATTCATTCTCCTTAGACCCGTCATATTTACTCACCACCATAACATCTTATCCACTCATATGTTTAGTCTGGCACTCCTCCAAGCTATCTTCTCCCCTTCAATCTTTTCATTTCCTCATAGTTCCCAGCGTGGATTTCTTTCATCTGATGATTCTCATAAATTAGCGAGTGATGGTTTTTGTATATTGGATAATGTTGACATTAATTTTATTTGTTTCCACATTTTTACGGTCATACCTATGATGCATCCACATGCATTCGTTGCCTTTTTTTTGGTGAAGTTGTTTTCGATCTGGAGAGAATTTGAACCGAAGACGGTTTCAGATATCCGAAGACCCTGGTATACCGAAAAACACGGATAAAATTTGGTGGGAAAACTGAATAGTTGGAACGTAATCCCGCGTTGTCCGCAAAAAATAATTCCCAACGGCTGAAAGCACCACATCTCACCTCTCTCTTTGCGCCGTGTGTCCGTCGTCGAGCTTGTACGCTCTTCCTGGTTTACCCCTTCTATTCACGAGGGGTAAGGATGCTCGAGACCCTCCCGTGTTTTACGCGGATATGTTTCTGGCCAACCGACGTTGTTCGTGGTGAACCAACTCCAACACGAACCACCTTGTATCGTAACTCTCTCCCGCGGCCATTTTTTTCACATCACACAGGTACGTTCACGGTAGACGGTTGAAACATCCTCAACGGCCTGTATTAATGATCAACTCGTTATTCTTAATAGCCTCGCAAAAGGAAGAGAATCTACGCGTAAAGAAAAATTACCAAATTAAAAACGTTGATGAGGTATTCGTCATTTCGGAGTGTGATATAAAATCTCTCGGCGAAATTATTGTGGGAAATTGAGATTGCAAATCGTAACTGAAAGCATCGAAATCACCACACCAACACTTACGTATTTAATGCCATGCAAATTGTCATGGAAAGTCTGAAATTGAAATTTGCTCTATGCTTGTAGTTGAATATACCTCAACTACTAGTGGAGGATATTGTATCCAAACTGAAAAAATAAAACATCATGAGCGTGAAGAAAAATCTTTAGAAGTAAGAGTCAATTTGTTTTCTTGTCCATTTTTCACCCTATAATGCCAAAGCATCTTTTACGGTAAGCTCAAAACACACTTATGTACTCTTTATCCAAAATTACCATCATATGTCATTTTTAAACGTGAAAAATTTGCCTTTTTATCCTCCGGCGGGGATTCAACTCACTGACAGTTTCTATATAGTCATACTTAAATATTTTATTTTATCACACTTAGAGCGTTAGTTCCATCATACCCAAGATATCTTGGAACACGACATAAGGAATGATCCCAAAGGCTAGAAAAATACATCACAGGATTTACAAAAAATAGCGTGAACACGGCATGCAAGATATATTATACTATATACGTTCAGTTATAATTTTTAATCTATAAATGAACAGCTATTTAAAAGCATTAGATGGTGAGTTCAATTGCTGCTAAATGCTTAGTTATCTTAATGATGAAAATGCGCGAATTCGGGTTTTTATCGCGAAAACATTACTAGGTTGCAAATTTCAGTGGTTAGGGACATTAAAAACCTCTGATTTAATCTATTTTCCACAGCGAAATATTACTCACGCTACACGGTAATCGAATCATTATCTTTATCAAATAAAAACGAGTAGTGAAGTTTCTCTCTGCAAACATTTGGCAAATGTAAAAATTCAAGCCAGCTGACTCTGGGAAGTAATTTATAAGCCCATAACCTCGTCCCGAATAAAGACCTGCGTTTTACTTTTTTATAAATCATCTCCTTATTTTTGAACACCCCTAGCTGTGACCATCCCCCTCCCAAAACCCATTCCCCCTTCTCTCTCTCATCCGTTAATACAAACAGCGTAACGCGCTAACCCTTCCAATCCAAAATTTCGGCCTATCACCCCTACCCAAGCGCCTCCACCCCCCGCCCGCAAACGACAAACTTCCTCACCGTGCTACCGTCGAGCCCTCCCGTAGAGAAGTCTCCTTAACCGAGAGACTCCCCGTTAGTGTCTCTTTTTTTTGCATCTAATTTTTTTATCAGCCTACCCACCCTTCTCTTGAGAACCACGTACTCGAACGGAAAAAAAATTAAAATATGCATATAAAATAAAAGGAACGGACAATCTCGATGCCCCAGACTAATCCTCTGTTCCTCCTCTCCCACCTCTCCTGTTTCTCACTCTCCCCTCTCCCTTCTCCCCACCCCGTGTCTCACCAATCTCCGCCCCCTATCTCTCAGATGACCACATCTCTTAAAAGGACACCCCGAACCCCCTCTCCTGCCGCTCGCATCCCAACACCCCTCGGCCAGTTGGTTCACTCGGCTGGGCGCCTGACGTCTCAATTCGAGCGGCGGACAGGACACCAACTCCCGTAAGTTGATAGGACGGAGGGGGGGAAAAAGACAGAGAAGGAGGTCCGATGAAGGGACGAAAGGGGAAGAAAGCGCCACCGCTAGTTGACTTGCGTCCCCCGGTGGCGACTTGAGGCACCCGGGAGATTTTAGCCGAGAGTTTTGTGAGGATGGGTCGGTATTTTTATTTCCGTGTCATTGGTGTTCGTGTCTGGGACTCAGTTGGGAGGATCTGGAGGGTCAGGACGCGGTGTAGGGAGAGGGGGTGGGGACCGCGAAGTGACGGCCGCCTCCTTCTTCCTTATTCTCTCGCCGCAGGCTTCGACCTCCCTCGAGTCAAGTATAAATATGAGTTTAGAAACAAATTCCCTCCAGCGTCGCCCGCATTGTTTGTTTCCTCGGTATCATATCCACCGTATTTCATCCAATCTCATTCCCACTTTGTACGGCTCGGCTGATCGAATGTGATTCCAAGCTGAATTCACAGATGCCACTAAGATTTCACTAGATGCACAAATTAAAAAGCGCGAGGTCAAATGCCATTGAATCATGCTTGAAATACTATGGATTGTATTGCAATGAATTATCAGAATAAGCTTATGACAGTGGTGAACGTATCCGTGATGGACATACTCGTCTCCAAATCCCTAACGTTGAGAATGTACTTTACTGTGTTGATCCACGTAATTAAATCGCACGTACTTTCATATTCCCGTGGTGTTTCGTCAACGTTATTACGCTGTAATATTGTCGCTGAGTTTCTATCCCTTCAACACTCCGATTCCTTAAGAATCAAAATGTAACACTTGCCGAACCATATCATTGCCCGTAAGAAGTGCAGAAAAAACCCGCCCTGTGAATCCCTTCTTCACTGTCATAATGAGCAGTGAATGGTACTATACGAGACCGTAAACGGCTGATAACGTTTCAGTATTTTCTTGATAACTTTTAACGCACTTCAGCAAAAACTTGATGTTGATTCGCTGCGATTGCGTCAATTTCCATTTTCGAAAAACAGTAAAAACTAGGACAACAGAAACTAATATAACTGGCACCATACGCACAGCTCGATGATCCGCCGTGCATAGATGGCTCATTGGATCTCAGGCAATTAGCGCCGCTAGTGGGCGGGGTTATAGTCCGTGTCAAGGCCGGCAGATGGTACCAGTTCGTGTATTTATTGGACAGACCTCGTATATAGTACTACATTGGAATTAATGCTGTTGTTTTTCAGTAGTAGTCTTTCAAATCGCGGGGGATTTTGCGGAACCGTTTCTTACTTTTTTTCCCAGGTGATGATTAAATTAGTGAACTTATTCGCTGCATTGTATACGCCTTAATTTCACGGACAATCTAGTGGTAAAAATGTTGAAAAATGATGGCGCGTTTTCGAATTAAATATTTTCGCGCTGATATAAATAGACGTTTTTTGTTCACCAACGTACAGGCAAAAGAACAGTTGTCAAATTTAATCTTTTTCCAATGTCTTGCATGATAATCATTAAGAGGCTGCTTCAATATTTTGAGATGGATGTGTCTATAATGGATTATTTTGTGAACCTGTCCGTTCCACATTCCTCCTATCTATTTGCATTCTCACATTTTTCCTGTTATTTCTCGTTTTATTTGTTATTTTCTCCTTCCTTCGGATGCGGTAGTACGAGACACACGTGTTGAGATCCATTTTAGTAGCATTTTACATATAGATGCTAACATTTAGCGTTGGTGAGTTTGACCAATGATGTTCTTAGGAATACGGATTTTTAGGCATAATATTTTTAAGCAACCTCGACTTATTTTGATAAACTGATTAACATCCTATGGAGATAGGATCCTGCAGAAAAACTGGCGGTGAGAAATAAGAAATTTTTGCTGGAGCTGGTAGCACAGTCCTCAGAAACGGCTTTACGGTATCATTTTTCATTAAGCCTCTCCAAAGCACCGATATTCTAGAGGGTTGGCAATTGGCAATTGCAACTTGTCCGCAAAGTCCTGATTCAAGACGTCCTCTGTGGTCTGAGGGAAATTCTTTTCCACAAGTTGGAATTTAACTGCCAAATGACATGCTTCCGTTTTTTTCGGCATATTTTTCTGAATTATATTTTTCTTTCCTGTGTACATTCATAAACGGGTCATAAAATGACTTTTTTTACCTCCATGTCTCGCATTTTCCGTCATGGTTAACTTCCAAACATAAGTAATAATTCATAAAATTTTACTGCATTAATTTAATGTTTTTTGACGAAAAATGTAATAAACCTGCCTCTACCGAAAATACCGATGTATCTCTAATTGCTGCTTTTCAATTTTCATTCCGATTTTTTATTTGTTGAAAGGAATTAATTCGCATTAGTGGATGACTCCGTTAAAAGTTACCGTCACGGTAACTCCCGAAGTTTCTTTGAATTTAAAATGGCCAAGGTGTAAATATAGAAACCTTTTTCTTTAGCCGAAAAAAAGATCTAAATTTCCATGTAGGATCAGTTTCTTCATGCCATTAAAAAGTATGAAGGCTCAATGTATTGAACTACAAACAGAAGAATAGGATCAAAATACAAGTAAAAATCTTACTGTTCTTTTTTCATATATTTAATCACAAGAAAATATTGAAAATCTAACTTTTCAACGTTGGTTTTTAATTATATAATTGCTCCTGTTTTATGGCTGAAGACAATGGAAAACCCATTTTTGCTGCGGTTAGAGATTGACATGTAAGGTATTGTTTTGTTTATGGCCGTTTGTATGCTTTTCATGGTCGCTGCTATTTATTACCATTGAATTAACTGTTCATTATTTTATTGTTGTTCATTCTGTTGTCTGTGCTTAATTTGTATTGGTGCTGGTGTGTTGGGAATTATCTAAATAAATAATTTAAAAAGGTGTTATGAAATACTGTTCGTTCTCTTCCACCGTTCGCTATCTAATTTGCTTGAACTGATTCAATTGTTCTGTGCATGTTTTCTTGGTGGTATTGGCTGTGAGTGAAAGCAATAATACCAGATCAATTGGATCACGTGTGCGCTCGCCTTGTTCTCCGTTCGTTGGCATAGTTTTCAGCATGCAGTATTTATTCTATCCACGAAATTCTATTGATAATTGAGATGACAGAAGACTGAATTTTTATTTAAATAAGTTGGCATAGTAAAGAAAGCCCATGTCCGTAGATCATATTGTCTACTCGTGAGAGAATTATTCATTTTTTATGACATCGTCGAATTAGTAAGACTGGCTGAGATTGAAAGCAAAGATTTAACTAATGAAAAATATTGATGGATACAGAGGGCCACATGCAGAGGAAAAAAAGCTAGGTGAGCGAGATTTTAAGGCCAAGCAAGCTGCAATCCGTAGTCTAGCAATCAGTGAGGCCACGGACTTTGCCCGATAGCTAGTTATAGATAAAGAGAAGGTAATTAAAACTAGCGCCCCACTTTAATAAATCATTCTTCCAGCAGCGGAAAGTTTAAATAGTATTATATAATATACCTGAAAAATTGAGCAATATTGCAAAACATGCTTATCACCATCCTGATAATTAACCTATTATCCTGTTAATACCTAAAAAAACTAGCATAATGCCGAAATATAAAATCAAATAATTAGGTTATTTTGCAAACTGTTTCCGGATTTGCTTGATCGAGTTTTCCATATGTCTTTGTACTCAAATTTGGGCAAATTTTCCTTTTTGTTTTATAGAACTGAAATCATTAGATTAATTGCCTCTCATTGCTCAGGCTCACTATGGGGGCTGATTTAAGCATTTTGTTATTCTCAGGTATCCATTATGATCAATGCAAATAATTCATTGCGAAAGTAAGGCAGCATTAATCACCCAAAAGATGCACTCGTAACATTTTTCTGAGAAAACAAAATTACTGTAATATTATTTTGAAAGTAGCTTCCATTTTTATATTTTGAAAGTACATTTTAATCATATGCATGTAATTTTTATCACTTATATGTAATTGTTTACAGTAAGACAGCTTTCCCAGGGATAAACTTCACCAGAAGTTCATTTCTGAATAACGTAGCCATTTATTGTTTTTTTTATTTTAAAGTGTTCGCCTTAAAAAATATTATTTTATGCAACATGAGTAAAAATTATTATTCTATTTACCCATTTCTGGTATTGTCCTCTGAGTGGACCATGAGGAATTGAAAGAAATAGTTGTAGGAGGGAAAACGAGTTGAAAATATTCCTTCGTCAAGAGCTGGAACTTAATTTACTACCGAACAACCAAACTTCGCATCGCCAACAGGTTAAAGAATATACATCAAGATTATAAAAGAAAGGGCTCAGTTCTCAGATACAAGGATGTCGCACCTTTCACTGCCGTTGTTAGCCCCGAAAATGTATTAGCATGATTGTCCCTTCCCTCTGACATTTATCCCAAATCCAAGTCTCCAGCTTGTACCAGCTACGTAAATACATGATGTAATGCATTGTACCGTTTAGAAACCTTTCTTATGCCCTCTCTTTTATAATCCCTACATTTTCATTTTTATTCCACCATCGCAAAAAATGTACAATTAATAGTTATTTTCATGAAACATTTTCATTGTGCGTATATTTCACTTAAATCGGAGTAGTAATAATGCTTATTCTGAATACTTGGAAATACTTTCTAAAAGTCTCGTGAACTGGAAAATAGTGTAATTTTTCTTTACTAACTGATGCAGCAGAATATAAGGTGTTTTAAGCATAGGAAATCAATTAAAAAATTTTAACTTAGTTTAATATAAATAGATCGTCGTATAATTTAATGTTCAAATGAAAAAAAATAGTGTTATGACATTCGTTACCTCATCATCTTTGGGATTAATCTTGTTGATCGTGGCTGAAAAGTTGGGGGCGTTTTTTTTATTCTCGGTGACACACCGGATTTTGACATAATTGCCGTATTAACCGCTCATATGTTTTCGGATTGAGCCGAGTTTCATGATCTACCGAGTAAATCAATGGATATATCGCCATGCATAAAGAAATTCAGAAGCAAAATATTGCTTTCCGAAGCTTATTTCTCTTGACAGTGTAATTAAATAACGCCCTTTAACTGGTGGCTGACAAAATATTCCCTTGCTGTGGGTAGATTTTGAGCGTTTTTAGTGACATTCAATGTTCAAATTGCATAATTTTCAAACATTTATTGCAAGCGTCGGCAATACCCAGTTTTCCAGGTGCGATTGCAGATTCGCATCATAATTTAGCTGTCATGAAGTGAAATATAAAATTCAAAAGGATTAATAAATGTACGAGAGCATGAAGGTGGAATCCAGAATGTTTAACCTCAGCAAAAATGAAGGAGTGCCAAGAAAAACTTAATTATTATCTAATGTTGTCATTAGGGAATGAAAGCGGCTGGGGAAAGATTTTTAGGAGAAAGAAAGGGTGGGATAGGAAGAGTACCTAAGGAAAAGTGTATGTGTAGGTAAAAAAGGATATGGATATGGCAGAGAGTACCCATTATTACTCTTAATACTAAGAGTATTAAGATTCCATGGATCGACGGCGAGCTGCTTTACGTGATAGACAAAAAAAGAAAAAAAATAATAAAATACGAAAATGGGGAAAAGAAGGTACAGAGAGCTAATAAATAACCTTAGACAATTAAAAATAGGGCCAGGGAAGCGTGGAAGATGAAAAAAGGTGCTATGATTGGAATGCTATGCTGAAATAGGAGTGCAAGGAATGGAAACTTTTCTGGTCCAGGAATAATAGATAGCAAGTCAGAAAAGTGCTCGGGGAAATGAAGTCGAAGAAGGCAGTCGGAGTACTTAATATCCCCACAGAATTACTTAGAAATTAGGAAAAAATGGTAAAAATGGATTCTTCAAACTTATTTACAGTATGTACGTGGAAGGAGTATGCCCTGGAGATTTCATCAGCTGAATTGTGGTTGCAATCACAAAAGAGTGTAACGCAGCCATGTGCGAGGGATCCAGGACGATAAATTTAATTTCACATACAGTAATGGTAGCTTTAAATATCATCAATAGAAGGTTACGAATTATTTCGAATGGTTACTGAGATCGGTTTGGCTTTAGAATGGATGGAGGAGCGTGGTGCCAATGGTATTATGAAAACTTTAATAGGAAGGAGCGTCCAAATTAATCAGAACGTCAGTGCCTTCCTCGTGGATTTTGAGGTGCTCGACCATAGTCATTGAGCAAAGTAAATGGAGATGTTGCGGAATATATAATTAAGCTGGAGGGATAGGAAACTCATTCAAAACTTGTAAAAAAGGTAAAGGTACTAGAATGGGAATTGGCATTGGCAGTAATAGTCAGGGGATTTAGGTAGGGTTTGCCGTTATCACTGGTATTTTTGGTACTACTCAGGTTTAATCAAGCAACAGCGAGTAAAAAAGTCAATTGATTCCTGCAATTATTGAGTGATGTACATGAACAGTGAGAGAGATATAGGAGGATCACAATGAAATAAAATTAATAAAATTCTCAAATATCAGTAAAGTTAAGTCACAGATTAAACAAGGAGGAAAAGAAACAGATCAAGTGGAGCAGTTCATGTATTTGGGCACTATTTTAGAGGAAAGGCGCATATTAGTGGGGACTTCAGCTAATTGCTTCAGCGAAAGAGGTATTTGCAAGAAGAAGGAAATAGATGCGGGATAAACCGAGTAAAGACGTGAAGAAGAGTAAATACTTTGATATAAAGCATAGGGCTTTATAGATGTGAAACCTGGTCTTTGAGGCAAGTGGATGAGTTTTTGAGATGTGGTGGAGAATGTAGAAAATAAGTTGAATAAAAAGGCTGTGTATAAATAAATATAAATGTGGAGGATAGAAATAGGGTGGGCGAACAGGAGTTACTGGGGGAAATCCGAAAAAGGTAGGGGAGGCGGATGGGGTAAATATGGAATAGAAAGAGTAATGAATGGTACGTTGCAGGTCGTGAAAGAAGTAAGAGCGTTGTATAAGGAGGGTGTAGGAAGGAAGAGAATATGTAGATTTTTGGACAGCTTAAAAGCAGGCATAAGTCGAGAAGAAATGATAATCGAAATAACGTAAGTAAAAGAAATAAAAAGTTCTCATTATATTTTGAAGTAAACAGTCTTTCGAGACCGTCCAAAATCTGCCTTTAAAAAGGACGGGAGTCTTACCTTTCACTGCCGTTGATACCAAATGTATGTGTTAGCTTTGAATGAATGAAAGGATGTGAAAATTAGCGTAAAATTATCTAAATATGTATATGTATCCATTCAATATGCGGCCCGAAAAAAATTCTCAGAGGAAATCAAAGCCAAGGGCGAGGAAAATCATGAAAAAAGGAAGAAAGTATGAAGGAAGTGTAGTTAAATAAGGGCAGGTGTGATCAGATATGGTATCGGGTATCGTTGATCTGATGCACGACATGGCAAAGAATGGAGCCCTCCCGGTGCAAGTGATGCATTGACACGCATTTCATGGACTAGGAGGGCTGCACTCCCTCTCTCGGCAGAACCAGGAATCATCACATGCGGCGCCGTTGCCTTCGGGCCTTCGTTTGGTGTGTGGTCACTCGACGATTACATCTGGCGACAGGTTGTATGTCAACGGATTTTCACTTTCAAAGCCATAGTTAATCGTCCTTCCTTCATCCTCTGATATATATTTACTGTAATGCCTTATACTCCCTCCAGGTTGAATATTTTTATTTTCCCCACACACCTGTCGAAGGACCACAGCAAGTCAACCTGGGACAAAGGGAAGTAGGTGAAAACTGAAGGGAGGTATACCGGTTAATGTTAATTGATTGCCTCGGATTACAGAACGAGAATCTGAGAGAAAAACTGATGGGTGTTAAGATGGATAATAAACAAAAAATGAATAGCCTCTAATGAAATAATTTTAGTCGCAAGCTTCAATCCTTCGTCCATTCATAAAAGACCTTTGTAAATCCGAGTATCTGTGTGAAGACAACGTTTAAATTTGAATTATGAAAAAATGTATGCCCTCGAAAACTAATGTTTTCCAGTATGATGCCCTTGATATAATCCATTATATTCATTATAGTATTATTTTCGTATTTCCTGAACAGCTAAACTGCAAAACTAAAATGTAAGAATGGAATCCTTTAAAAAGGATTGATCTCCATGGGCGATAATGTATATTTACTACTAAAATACTATGGCTATGAGTTCAATATATTTGGCTCTTAAAATGTCCGAGTCATAAAACCCGACACCATTGTCGTTTGATGCTTTCGTTTACTGAATACATTCATTCAATTCTCTTTCCGGAATAATTTAGTAACGCCAATTTGTACCATCATCGGTATGGGTACCATATTTTTCCATCTTAAATTTATTTTATTCATTAAAACAAAAATAATAAATGTATTAAATGATGTAATTTAAAAAATGTTATCTGCCCTTTAATATGTTGCTTAAATGAGAGAAAATTTTATAGATGATATGAGTGCATTCAAGACGAATCATGCGCTAGTTATGAACCATGCTTTGCATGTAGATAATCATTATTTAAATGTTTCACATAAAAATAGTAAATATTATCCTCTATTAAAAATAGGCATAATAAGTTGAGTAAAATTTTTCTTGTTAGTGTTTCAGGCTAATTTTCAGCATCCAGTATTCGAAGTGCCTATTGAAGGAACGGAGGGTGGTAGTGTCTCTAGGTGGACCCATCTGGAAGATGTCCACGAATGGGCGTCCCACAGAAACTCGTGTGTAGTGCCTTCCCACGAACTGGATGTTTTTTTGCTCGAACACATGCCTCCAAAGTTTGACCTACATGTATCCCAGGTTCTCTCTCCCATGTAACTGACCAAAAGGGTACATTGAAGAGCAGAAGTATTTCATACACGTACATACTATATACTGAGGGTTCTACCAAAGCGAGACATTTGATCATTGTATTTGAGATTTTTAACAGCAGTCCATGCACCTTCAATTTTTTTTATTTTCTTGTACGTAATCTGACTCAAGCGTAATCAATATTTTAATTTGAGTTTTAGGTGCCTCGACGACTTAGCTCATTTTCAGCAAGTGATATGTGATATGATGCATACTTTGACCAAGGTGAGGGTAACTATATTTTCTTCATTCCTCTAAAAGTAACCCCTGATTCTAAAATGTGTTAAATTAATGCTTTATCCCACGCAAAATTTAATTTCCATCGCCATAACGAGATAATAATACTAAAGCTTATTACTACCTTGCAATTTTTAGAATTTTTGTATTACGAAATGGTTCCATTCACTAAAAATACGGTATCAAAACCTTTATTATTGTTTCGGTCTGTAAGGTTATTATAGCCGTTGGACGATGGGCATTATTTGTCCTATATTTTTACATTTCTGATCTACAATACATTCCATGCTATGCAATGACGCCAAGAGATTCCACGCTGAAAGATTCTATGCACATATTACGCCGAGAAAAACCTTTAAAACCTGAGGATGGAGTAACACTATCAGATCATTTCTGCAATCATCCTTCGCGGAGCGACAAAAGTCCATTTAAAACTTCATATTGACGAAAGTTAAGCCTAATAATTTCAATTAAATTTTAATCAATTGAAACTGACCTAAATCATTTTATTTGCCGATGGAACTGAATTACAACTTATCAATTGTCATCACAATACTATTTCTGAATCGTCAATCATTATTTATTGCCCTACATTAATTTGGCACTTACTTATACCAAAGATATCTATTACTCTTGACTAATAATTTGACCCTTACTCTTGGCCTTAGATTTCAGAGCATCCTTTAAACCAATTTGCGTTTCAGTTGATTGGGCAACCGATTGGCCAATTAAATTTGCAGGCATGGACCTAGAGTTTGGCAAAATATTCACACCTATATCCCACAGATTCGCCGCATCAGGAGAAAAATTTTCAAAAGTGGTGGACATTTCCCCTTCCTCTACGGGCTAACTCTCTCTTCTTACCATTTTTGAACATTCTAAAGGAGTAAAGCCGATGGCTTAGCTACAGCGGCACTGGTAGGGGAGGGATTGAGAAGCGCCTATTTAATGTGGTTTGGGACTACTATGGGCTGTTAAACCACGGCGTGATAACAGAATGGACACCGCTTGACACATATTTACGCCAAAGCGGATGCTATCGACTATCCTGGTCGTATCCCTCCTCCCTCGTCCCTTGTTTTAGTGGTCCAAATCTGTCTTTCACGTACACTTCTGTCGTTGCTCTGTCCTTCACTCGTTCACCTGATAACCGTAATGAAGGTCGGCGTCTGATTTCTCAGTCTCCATGAGCCGAAGGCATAAGTCCGAAAAAGGGAGCTCTTCATGTCCTGGTCGTCGCGTTGGCCAGAGGAGGAGGCAAGAATGTGTTTTTGTAGGCCTTGGATGTCGGTGGTTTTTGGATAGGATTCTATACGTTCTCTATGTGCAGCATCGGGGAGGAATGCATCACACGTACTCGCCAATCAGCCACGGCTATCAAATTTCCATTTAACTCATTCACGACTCTTGAGTGGACAGCGAGGAAGGGAGAGGGTGTCGTGCACAGGACGGAACCGAGGGGTGGGAGATGCGGGCGAACGGTGATGAAAACCGTTTAAGAGGATATGAGCCGCGCCAGGAAGGGTTAAAATGAAGGGAGATAGGCAGGAGATGGCGCAGGGAAGGAACGCCACAATGGTGACAATGGTTCCACCTCCCGTAGCCTTCGTAGTGACCACACCACGCGATGGACAAATTACTCCGTCTGTCCTCTAAACGGCGATGAGCGGTCGATCGGCGGCGCCGTGCACGGTTTAGTCGTGAAAGCAGCCGTGCAGGGATGATGATGAGAGGAGGAGGGTGAGGAAGGACGTCGTTCTGGTGGCCCGCAGGTGTTCGCAGAAAGACGGCCCCATTAATGGTAGCCCGAGAGATGGATAGGCAGGTGACGGCGCGCTGTCCTACGGCGGCCTCCAAGTCTCTCCTACGCACAAGTTTCTCTGTGACGGTCCAATTAATCTAAATTCGATCGATTATTTCATGTTATTAACATCGATTCAATTGACTACATAGGCTGTTTGCAGATGATTCGAAAGCTGCAATGATCCGATCATCTTGCTGATTAAATGGTTCGTTGATCCGGACACCTGAGTGACGATATCGTACGGGTGTTGACTCTTATAAGAATCAACTGGAAAAGTCGACTTTTATGTACATCGTACTGACAAACCAGAAGATTTAACCATAAATACCGGCCGTGTTCGATAATAGGATGTGGTAGCCGGTGTCCAGGTGAATTCGATTATTCTGATCAAATCGATCGGAACGGACTTGCAAGTGGCATTTAAAAGCGAGTATTAATTCATGGTTTACTTCTATGCCATTAATTATGTATCAATATATTGCATTATCAATTTATTTAAATTAATTAATACTTTATAAAAATTTTAATTGATGACGTTATTGATTTTTTAAATTATTTTTATTATTAATTCATTAAATGATCAACTACTCTATAAGTTCAATGCAGAGTTGATCCAACGGTGGAAATACTTACGATTGTTTTGAAGGTGCTGATACGAATGTCTTATCAAGATGAATAATGTTGTCCTTTGATTTGACAAAAATATGAGGGGCAGTCAAAATAAGACATGAAATCTGGTACAACGTGACCGTGGAATGGTTTTATTCAAAAGTAATGACCAAAAGCGTTGCTACATTTATCCAACTGGGAAACGAGACAATCAATTCCAGGTTGCAAAACGAGGTAGGTCGCTGACGGATCCACAACCGCACTCACTCGTACACTTCCTCGTCCGAAAGAAACCGACGTCCACGAATGTCTTTCTTTGGGTCACCAAAGATGCGAAAATCCCAACGTGAAAAATCCTATATGTACGGAGGATGTTGAAGTGTTTCCCAACCAAATCGCTGAAGTGTAGCCTTTGTTCAAGCAGTTTTCCCGGATAAGGCCATCAATCCACCCTTTCACATAAGGGGTAAATAACGATGGGCCTGATCTGATGTGTCGATGGGCCTGTCCTGGGCGCGCATCGTCTTGCAGTGACGTGCGCCCTTCTCGGAATCTCCTATGCCACTCGTGCAAACTCGTCAAGGAAATGCAGTGTTCACCATACACAGCAGACATGCGACGATGAATTTCGCGTACTCCAGGACCCTCAGCCACCAGAAAACGAACCACACCTATCTACTCTTCTTTGCCTGCCTCCATTTCTACTGCTTGAGGAACACACTATACCAGTCCGCGCACCAACAAGGACATAACCCAACAACTGCGTGAGCTTGTGAGTTGCCACTATAGAGTTCCACCACAGCGATGGCGGTATCGATACGTAACAATAGAGTTGCAGCTTTCGCGCGGACTGTGTGTTATGGCGGGTGTTCGGTTTTCCTTTAACTACCCTCTTAGATCAGATCCCTGTCAATTCCTGTGTACATCCGAGACTTTAGACTCGGACTTAGGACCTGGACTAAGACGATTTTTCAATAGCAGAGTTCAATTGTAAATTTTGTATATCAATCCAGCTTTATCTTATCCCTCGGCTCAAAAACGTGCCGTTCGTATGTTAACGTCAACATACTCCGCGCCTGAATTCTCGACGGGCTTCCACCCTCCTCATCGCATGTTCCACTTCTATCGGAGCGGACGAAAAGTTATCTACTAGTCTTGAGCATGTGTTTTAATCTCCTTTCTCTCGCCCAGTCTTTGCAGGTTACGGTATTTATTTATTAATACCGTAACCTGGGTTATTTACGGTATTAGGTGAAAGGAAGTTGATAATTAAGGCTGGCGAGTCTTTTAACCGAGTATTTCGGTTTAACTGAATAGTTCAGCGAAAAATGGAGTAAAATGTTGCCTTCTATCGGAATGCAGCTCCAATATTAACACTTGTTTTTCACCGATGAGTAGTGGTCGTTGAGTGCAGCCATTCTACGTGTAAGTTAATAAATATTAACCCTTCCGTAATACGCGTTTCATGTGTATTTACTGTTTGATTCAAAGTCAAAATTATTATTTTAAGTAAAGACTCTTAAATTAGTATAATGGGATTTAAAATTTAAAGAAAAGAAATTATTGAGAAACATTCTCACCTAGCGCGGACGTAAATGGTTCTAGGGCATTCGTATAGGACGACGCGTTGCACCGCAAGCGAGTTGACTCCTGCGGTTGCCACTAATATTTTTAACTTAAAGTATCAGCAACCACTAATAATAATTAACATTGGTATTCGGTGGCTACATTATAGAGTTAGAGTTCAAGAACTCCCGGTTCTAGGTTCAATTCCTCGTTCTTTTCCTGAATGGACATGTTGAATTTACTTGTTTGCTATTTCCTTAAGGTTATAAAAACGAAAGTAGATGGTTTCACGGAAATAACCCCGCAAATAATTCAATATTTTCCACATTTTCTTTCGTCTCCTTCAAGAAGTTCGCAATTTTTATTCTAAATTAAATCAAATGTGATTTCCCTCGTCAATACATGGTGGGAATGTGACGTTAACGATATATTTAACCCACCGAGCAAAGGCATTGTCCAGTGATAAGTTTCCCCAGGTAAAAAATTAACCAACAATCTAATCATACTTGACACATCTAGATGCAGCATGTTACTCGTTTATTTCCTTTTCTTTGGCCATTCTCACTAGCGGCAATAAACTCCTAAAATAAGCGGAAATGTACTGTTTCACCCAGAATCTGATTCATATGCAAAATTCGTGGTTCATTGCCCATCAACAAAAAATCAATAATATAAGCAAATATAAACTAGCACTTAACATGCCAAAATGAAAAATCCCACCAGATAAGGCTCAAAGGCCCTAGCAGCCCCCCAGCCTGAAACCTCTAGCCAATCCCTAGTGTCCTACAATCTTACCCTAATTATAATACCACCCTTGGAAGCACTTCATTTAAGTAATGAATGTTAATGAAGGCAACAAAAAGCAAGTCGAATGGGGGTCTAAAAATATGAAGATGGAATATCAAAATCTAAGTGAATAATATTTTTCGAGCAATAGTGTACGATGGAGAAATCTTACAATTAACATTTAATTGTCTAAATAATCAATATGCGATGCATCTATGTATGTATTTGTGTATGTTTACGAGTGGTTTTGTATTTGAACTAATATTTTTGCATGTACCCGCCATTGAGACCGCTTTGCGTATTATGAAGAGGTAGATGTTTGTTCGATGTCTAATCCAAGTCGATGGCCAATAATTGAATCATTCGCCATCGACAACGCTCGACGTTGCTCCCTGACATGTTGAATTTTAATTCCTTTTGGTGCGAGGTCCTTTTCACAAGATATGAAGTAATTTCAGGAATAATATGTTGGAGAGGCAAAATGATTACTCATATATAAATAGGTTTTAGGTTTTTAAATTGTCAAATGCAGATACAATGCGGAGAACGCGCATGGTTTTGTTTATAAAACTATCATCTTAAATATCTCATATTATGGGATATTACGGGATTATTCATATTCCGCGCTTACTATATATTATATACCGTGTTTTTAATATGTTACTACAGTTGTAACCCAATATTTGCCATTTTATGTAGTTGTTTGAATAGCTCGTATCTACTCTTACTGCTTGCTCTTCACGAATTCTTTCTGTTTTTTGGCAATTGTGGTGCTTCCTGAATTTGGAGCAACTATGAAAGGAAAAGTTTGCTTTATTAAATTTTAAACTTATTTTATACAATCTATTAAATAAAATTAATAAATAATGTCAACGCAAAAAATCTGTGATAAGGTGTTAAACATACAGTTTAGCGAAGTAATACCTTCAAATTAAACGAAATATACGTGTAGTGGGTTTAGTTAAATGTAATAAATGTGTAATGACAAATTGTAGTAGATCTACAAGCGGGGAAAGGAGTCTCCAAAAGGCTAAATGATAATAATATTACCTAATTCACCTAAAAGAAAACACAAAATCCATTTAATAATATGAAAAGAGCATGTTTTCATGCGATTATGGAATTTAATAACCCTGAGGTATGGATGTGTTCTCTTGTGAAAATTAAAATGCCATCTTTCGGTTAATCAAAATTGATACAATATAGCCACAAAAAATAATGTCTCGTCCCCACTAGTAAGTAATTCTAATCAGACAACAGGGTAAATAAAATATCCTTCAGTATACTCCCACCGGAGATATTTTAAAACTGACATTAGAATTTCACAGAAAGATAAAATTTGTAGTCAACCAGTAATATCACCGAAAGCTATAAAGAACGAACTACATTATAGCTGGACATCATACCTATTATTTGGCTGCTCCACATTTCTCGCTAAATATTACCTTTTATCTCGTCTTCATATTCTTCAAAATATTCAAAGCATATCTAGTACCAGCAATATCCTCCCACTACCTGTCGACAAATTTATGGCTCTAGTACATTCAGCCAAAGCTGAGAAAAGTGCTTTCAGAAACTTTGAGTTATCTGGTAAATTTCGCTCTGAATGCATGATGTGCGCCACAAATTATGAGAACGAAATAAATATCGGTATGGGCGGAAATACACGTATCATGTACAGAAGCTGCCATACTCATGCTCTTTGAAGAGTGGACCCGGTTAAGTGTAGTAAGACGGGAAAAGCATCCATCGTCTGTCAAACATTTCCTTTAAATTCTTGGTTAATGTGAAGGGAAGTCAAAACCACGAACAAGATTTAAGACGGCATCGAAAAAGGATTCTTTTTGCCCAATGAAAAAGAATTTTGGTTTTTAACCGTTGATTTCTCATGGACTGCCGTGTTTTCTCAAAATGGAAAGAGCTTTTAAAAGCACCTCACACAATATGCCTTTTAATACGCCTCAATCGTCAATTAGTTAATTGAGTTCATTCAATTTTTTATTATTAATACTTTCTCGTGATTGTGTGCGAGTAACTTCATGTGGACTGTAGAATCCTTCAGAATTAAGGATTGTACATGTAGCGCTTAATGAAAAGTAATTTTGAATCAAAATGGTAACTTTGTCAAATTAAGTGTTTCCTTAAATAAAAACAATTGAAATTATAAATTAATAATAAAGCCAAAAAAACCTCTCTCTATAAAAGAGTAAATATTTGTATGGTAATATTCAAGGCTAAACTCATTAAAATCAAGGCCACCAGGTGTATTTCAACTGGTGGGCTTCCCTTCCTATAGTGCATTGATTAAGCATGAGCTGCATACAAATCAAAATTCCAGAACTTTTTATTACCAAAAACTTTATTTTTTTAATGACTGAATAAACGCGGCTCATTGTGTGAAACCCTTCTTTTGCTCCGTAAAACGATTTATGTCGATTTTCCTACAAGCGATTGCCATATATTTTATGGCTAATCGACCTCTACTCAACCAGCTTCGATAACCGAGTGGGCAGCAAGACTGCCGCTTCTCTATGACGCTAAGAGTCCTCTGAATTTCGATTTTCGCCCACGGCATGGGCGTCCGCGTTATTCTACGGTCATTTTTCATCGTTATTCCTTGCCGCCCGGTAATTCTTGAGTATTTGATCTCAGAAAGGGACACCGCAAATTAAAAAACATCTGCCTGATGCGAACCCCGTTTCACGTACTCATTTAAAACGCATGTATCAAAAGCGGTGTAAGGTTAGAGCAACCATACTTGCGCAGCGTGGAGTTAAGCGGATCATGGAAAGGCAGAGTCAGCGGACTCTGTGTAGAAATTTGCCTTGAACCCTTTCTTACCCTTTACTTTTAATGTAAGAATTTAAATATACATCAAGTTACTGGCGATTGGATATCGTTCCAAGTTAATTGCAAAACTAAAGCAATAAATGGTCGACAAAGAATGAAATAACCAATGGATTACCATTTTTATGACTTCAGAGAACCTTATGACTTTTATATTTTACAATACATGAAATAGCATTTAGTGATAGTCGTTTATATTGCATTCATTAACTATGTTTACCTTAAAGATTTCCTGCTTTCACATTCATCCCAATATAAAAATATTTTCTTCCGTAATAGATCAATAACAATGCAAGTTTACTTGCGTATAAAAAGACAGTAGTGTGCATTATAGTGTGTTATGTTATTTTACTCCCCCTAATGGATTAAAACCTTGACGCGGTGGAAGAATTTGCGTGCTCTGATAACCCTAGAGCTCTGATAGCGGGAGCAGTGATATTCGCTTGAAGCATGGTCAACTATGTTAGATATTTTGAGGGGTAGGACCAAGGCAAAACGCATGGCATGCAACGTGAGTCTACACTGGTATCGTATAAATGGTTGCGGTTCATTTTTATTCCCTCCCTTTTCGTATAGCAATGACATTTTTTAATGGATGAAATTAACACTTGTTTGGAACTAAGTTTTACAGCCACTATGTATGGATTTGCACGTTTATTCAGGGTTTTTAATAACTTTATGTTTAACAATTTTATGTTATAATTAAAGCTGAGCGAATTAAATAAAAAAACTGGATTTCTCAGCCACTAGTTGTATTTTTTATGCATATATATAAATTAAAATAAAATTTAATGTGTAATTGAAGCACCAGCCGTAGAATGCTTTAGTCATAATTGCATATTCCACCCTGACATTTTCTGCAGATGTTTCTCCCCCATTTCCCATGACACACCATGAGGAAACGTCCTACTGCGGTAAAATGTATAAAGTAGCGAAATGGCAGCTAAAAATATTCATTGATATTGCAGGGAAGGGACACCTTAACGCCGAGTGTTTCGCTCCATTCATGCCCACGCTTGGCCACGTGCAGATGTGGTGCCAGTGAAGAAATAAACTAATGTCATCCACGCACTTGGTATTACGCTAAACGTGAGATCTACGCCGGAATTATATCGCACATTAAGGAGATTTGCGTCAGTTTACGAGAATGGACTGTGTCCGTCGTAAATTAGGGATACTTCTTGTCGCCATAGGGAAAGCCATATCCTACTCATATCTGTGCCTCTCTTTTCTCCTCCCACTCACCGCGAGGATATTCATCCGTGCCCTTTGAAACGGAATGAATGAACCAGTAGTAAAAAAAAGATGCATTCGTGGACTCAAAACGCTCGGTTTCATTCAAGGCACTTGCATAAATGCAACCTAAGCACGCATCCAAGACGATACATCGTGTTGAATTGGACGACTTTTCAAGCGAATGCTTCCAAATTGAAAATACTTGGTGTAACAGTATTTGTGAGCTTCATTTCCTGGATTGTCGCCTTATACACCATTCTGTAACGGCATCCTTACCTCACCAACAGGAAAATATATTATCTTGACACCATTTCATTCTTCCAAATAAGGTTAAAATAATCTTGGTTTTCATGCCATTATTCACAGTACGGAAGTATTGAAATTTCGTTATTACCTGTAAATGCGTGCCAGTGTTGAAGGCATTCCGAAAGAATTACGTATCCACTGAATATAAGATCAAAGTTTCGGCGAGTGTGTTATCAATACATTTATCAAGTTAACCGGTTTCGTTTTCATTGACGTATGCCAATTGGTTATATGAAAACAAAATGACTGACCCTGTAATCATAATATTTATTCCATCAGTAGTTGAATCAAGTATTTAAATAACTTACGTAAAATAATGAAATTTCGACATCTTAGGCTCTAAATATTATAATATACGTATGGAATAAAAAAGGACGTAGTAGCCTGGTTGGTTGAGTGTTGGACTACTTACCAGAGGACCCGGGTTCGATTCCTGGATACGTTTCTCGGAACCCTCCGCTTCACTCAAGCGGTGTGATTTTTCATGTACCATATCTCCCTGAAAAACAATTGGAGGCACGTGGAAAAGAGCTTGTTTCCCTACCCTAATGTGTGAATTTCACACGTCGTTCGTCTAAGTACTAGGTGAGCTCTACCCTCGCCTATCAAACCGACCTTCGGGTTGATAACTGTGGTTTTTATGGCGTAATGACGTAGAATTTTAAATGAGGTAATTGAACATGTGTTCAGTTAGGGTTCGCATAACATATATAACCTCCAGGATCATTCTTGAGCCATTGAAACCCGTTGCCATTTGAAACGAAGGCGATAGCTAACAGCTTTATGAGATGTAATATCAAGTACGCAGCTGCACGTACTGAGGCGAGGTGAGAATAATATGGCTTCCTTAAGACCACGCAGCTGCAGTATTGATGCAAACTGTCTCTGTTATCTGTTCATTCTTTATCTTGAATTTAACCGTTTTTTGACGCACTTAATCGAATTTATAACAAAGGGTGCCTCAAATGACATTCATTGGCTTAAATATTATGAGCTGTTTCACGGTAACTTTCGGAAGATATTCTGAATGAAATCGGCCTGATGTGTTCATAATGAATTGCGTGAGGCGGTTATAACGTAGTCTTGTGCCTGATACATATTCGCCATTCCACAAAACGACATTATGACATTATCTATATTTGTTAGTTTCCGGGTCCTACTGGTCGATGAGGGAGAAAAGAGAGATATATATATACATACATATATATATATATATATATATATATATATATATATATATATATATATATATATATACATATATATATAGGGAGATGATGCAAAAAAAATGAATGCCCGAGTTTACGTACGATATAAATATTGTTATAAAGAATAAGATATTTTTAGTTTATCTTTCGTTTTTCCATATTTTTTAAGGAAATTTCAACTCTCCTTTCATCACTATAAGTGATCAAAGATGTATTTTTAATTCGCAGTACCTCGTGTATCGATCTTGAAAATATTTCTTCGTCAAAACAACCTTGTGATAGGTGGACAAACATTTTTCACCGGTAAACTTTAGGGAGGGTCAATGCAATTTTGAAGGCATAAGTATGCATATCGGAGGCATATTTTATGTCACTCATTTTTAAGGACTTATAGGAGCGATATTTTTCTTGTGCCTAATTTTAAGGATGCTGAAGTAGGATGCATTCCTACAGGTAGTGCCGAAGAGCTCGCATAAACCAGCGGCACAAAAAAATGGTAATGCATGGGGATAGAGGGAAGGAGATTACATCGGCGTGAATATCACTCCATCATTTAAGGGGGCAAAGGTACCATTGACTCCCTGGTTCCTGTCCACCCCTCTGTAGGAATTTCATGTATTATTACATTGCTTGTAAAATAAGTATAGGATTGAATATTATTAAATACTGGGTTGACAGTAAAACCACAACAAAACGAACACATCTGGTTTTCACGCACGCCAAAGCCAGCGGCAAAAACCACCCGCAACGATAAAGATGCATATGTAACTAGGTTATCTACAGTTTTATTTTTTAAAACATTACCAGAATTCATGCTTTCTCGAAATGGAGGGAGATAAATCCTTACTATTATATATTGAAAGGATTTTAAAAGACCAAATTCACGATTTCACAACTTTGATGCCTTGATAACATGATCTTTTCACTAAAACCTTTGCATCACTTTTTAGAGTCTAAGGACACCACAGCCGGTGTTTGGATTAACAGTGCCCTATTTCATTTCTTCCCAATTACTTTACGATTATAAAGTCGATGTTAGATAGTGTCGTCTCTCTTCATTCGATGCGTCATCATCATATTCTTTTTTTGAGAGATAGTTATGGTCGAGACTTTGTGGAATTCTATTATGATGATAGAAAAGAGACACAGTTGAATAAATTATATATTCTTTGGAATTCAAATTCTGTGTCTTATCATCATCATCACATGGGCTATCCTGTTCCCCATCAGTCTCTTCATTTCCTTTCGTCGCCCCATTCAATCACTTCCTGCTCATAATACATCTGTGGTCGTCCTCTTTAGTTCTTCCTCGCCATGCTTATCTACATTATCTATCCTTTTGCAAAGTGGCATTTTAATGCAGAATACGCTTAATTAAGTTACATTCAATTTTATTATTGTTATTTATTGACCTCTGTGCTAAAATTCTCTCAGAGGAACTTCTCCATCAGTCGTTCGGACATGCATTATAATAATACCCCTCTTCGGTTGAATTAGATCTCTTAGCCCTAAGCACATGTTGGTTAAATTTACGTAGAAATAAGCTAAAACCCATACAAACACCAAAAGATATTTAGAATCTATGTCTTAATATTAGTAGTCCCCTAGTCAATATATTTATCTTAGCTCAATATTGAAGAAATTCCTCAGGCTAGCTCATAATATCATTTCAATTATGAAGACTAATCATGCTGCTTGAAGTAATTATGGAATCAGTATGGTGTGCGCGTCAAATAAAACCCGAAAAAAAATTCTGCTTTACTTTATTCAATAGGAGGGACATATTTTTTTAGCGTGCTGCGTCTTAAAAGAGATACTTCATATTTCAAATATTTTAGCTGGGGTTCCGCCGGTCGAGATAATACATTTCATGTAAAACATTAATTAAGCACTTTTTTCAAACAGTATACATGCAAATACTTTAAATAAATTCATTGAAGAGTATAATAATGAATGAGAAGCATAAGAGCATATTGAAATGAAGAGGCAAACACGTAGCATCCAACCGAAAAATACAAGAACAAATGTTTGCATCTCGGTCAAGTTAAAATATTTTCATGGTGACTTTCATGCGCATGAGTGTGTAGGTGCAATAATATGCCAAAGTCATGCCAAACAATATAGTAATGTGATTCAGGCATCACAATAAATAAGTGAGAGGTATCATCCACTGCCAGAATGGAGGTTTCATCAATTGAAGTGCAATTCATTCTTCTTTGATGGTGAATAAATGGGCCAACAAACATCATCACATGTTTTATTGGTAATTAGTACTTTATTACAAGAGATTAAGTGTTTCATGATTTTCATCAAAGAATAGGCTCACTGCTGAAAGTAAAAATTCAGCAAGAGGGTAAAACTACATGTGCAATTTTTGATAATAATAAAATCTTACCTATTTCCCTCCTATAGTCGTAAAATAAAAGAGGACAAGAATCTCATTCGAGATTTGCCTCAGGACGTTTGTATTTTTCAAGTATTTTTCAGAATATTTTATATCCTTCATGATTATGGCTCTCGTAAAAATTCTATTTGCGTGTCTGATATGCGAATGCAACGAAATTCCTCTTATATTTTCAAGTTTTGAATAAAATGGAATGAATTCAAATAGAATTGTGCGAATGCATATCTAAACTTAATATTCTTTGGAAGAAACAACCGCTCATATTTTAAACATTAATATGTACGATCATTAAGTTTTCTGCGTATCTTTAATCAGTGGAGGCCGAATGTTTTTTTCTTGCCCAGTCTTCTCGAGTAACGCATTAAAAAGAATGTATTTTTACGCCGCTGGCCTGTATGATTTACATGACACGGTAAGGGGACGATAAACTCGGACCAGCCCTTCGTTGAGTCTGCGATGAAAGCAGTCCACTTGTGCTCCAGACCAAGGACTAAAAATAATTGAAAAAAGTGTGCAAATATCAGGGGAAAGTGTAAAAAAAAAACTTTTTGTGTTTTATTGCATGAATATTTTTGAATAGTATGAATTAAGGTCATTCTGCTTCATTTTTCGTCAGGATCCGATTAGGACTTGCGGATTTGTAGCGTGTACATATACTACCTTGATCAAATATTTCCCGGAATTTATTCAGAAAATTAAAAATACAAGTTTATTCATCTAAATCTATATTGTCCCCTTCAAAGTAATCCCCATCGACTGCAACACACTTATGCCAGCGCTTGATCCAATCCTCGAAACATTTTTTATATTCGGTTTTCGGTATGTCCATCAGTGCTTCCTGCGATTTTTCCATTACTTCCTCTCGGCTGCTAAAACGCGTTCCCCGTAATGGTTTTTTAACTCGATTGAACAGAAAGAAGTCACAGGGAGCCAAATCTGGTGAATTCGGTGGCTGTTGGATGGTATTTGTTGCATTTTTCGTCAAAAAATTACGAATAATGATAGCACTGTGCGACGGTGCGTTATCATGGTGCAAAATCCACGAGTTTTCTGCCCACATTTCTGGTCTCTTTCGGCGAATTGCTTCACGCAAACGTCTCATAACGCCCAAATAATACTCTTTGTTTACTGTCTGGCCTTCTGGCAAAAATTCATGATGCACTACACCGTTGTAATCCATGAAAACCGTCAGCATTGCCTTCTTTTTTGACTGAAAACGACGTGGTTTTTTTGGTCTCGGCTCATTTGGTGAACGCCATTCACTTGCCTGATGTCTGGATTGCGTGTCGTACTCATAAACCCACGTCTCGTCTCCAGTAATGATCCTTTTGATGAATGTGGGCTCGGATTCAGCCTCGCAAATCATGTCTTTTGCGACGTCAACACGGTCTCTTTTTTGCATGAAATTGAGGTCTTTTGGAACCAACTTTGCTGCTACACGACGGAAACCCAAATCATTAACCACAATGTCTTGGGCGGATCCATAGGCAATGTTCAAGTCCTCCGCTATTTCTCTGATGGTTAATTTGCGGTTATTGACCATCATTTCTTTTACTTTATCAATTTTTTCACCGACTTTCGATGTCGATGGTCTGCCACTGCGTTCATCTTCTTCGATTGACTCACGACCACTTCTGAACCGCTCGTGCCACTGGTAAACGACCGTTTTTTTAGAGAATCGTTGCCGAAACACTTTTCCAACATTTCCAACGTCCGTGCGCCACTAAATCCGTTTTTTACGCAAAATTTAATACAAGTTCGTTGTTGCAAATTTAAATCCATTTCTGCAATTGTAAAAAATCGCCAACACACACAGAGATAGATGTACTCTTGGCTACGTAACTTTTGCAAATGTCAAGTTATGACACTAAGATTTAAAGGGAATATCAACAACAGATGTACCAATTTAACAAAAAAAACAGAACTCAAATCGGAACGATGGGAGCGCCACACGGTGGTTATTCCGGGAACTTTTTGATCAAGGTAGTATGCATATATTCTGGAAAATTAATTCTCCATTCATTCTTTTCCCGCTGGCTTCCTTTGCCCCTAAGTTTGGAAATAAGAGGTTCGTATTAAAATTCGTACTGATTAGGGGTTCACGAACATTTTTCGGAGCACCCCGTAAGGGATTTGAACACGGGTCTGCGGGGGAGAAATTATAAAAAAACAGGATAGTGCATATAATCCTCACACGGTTTTGTGGTAGAGAAATCATAAAAAAAACAGGTTAGTGTAAAATTCTAACCCATGATATTCTTCTAACTATAATTCAAAACCTCCTTCCTGGGTTTCAGTGACGTAGTTCCTTAGAGCTCCGTTGCCTTGGTTGTGGCGGGAAACAAATTAAAGTAAATTGGAAGCTATGAAATTCACCTTTGGAGAGGAGCCGAGGCAATAGTTTGGACAAAGAGGCAAGTGTGAATAACTAATAATTAGGGGTTTAATAGGCTATTTTATTTATTTAAAGTTAAGGTTGGAGACTCATCATTCAAGGAAAATAATCGCAGAATGAGCATTAACCATGCGCTTTCTTATGTTGAGCTGGTGGTCGAGCTAAACTCACACGAATCATTTTTTGGCATAAAATGCACTAGCATTTTTGTCAATTTCACAGAGAACAACTCGAATTCAATATAAGTCAATTTTTTTGCCTACGCAAAGAATAACTGTATAGAAACTTTCAAAGTTACTTTTATAGACATTTAACAAAGAGGCACACGATGAAGCATTTTAATGAATCATCATCAATTGAAATGCTCCGAATCCTGAACGTATTTTGCAATAAGACTAGCCAATAACAGTATCCCTATTTGATTTCAGGCCTCTCTGGCCGTAGGGAGAAAAGCCGTTAGGTTTCTCTCGTCGTCATCCCTGTTTACGGAAGAAGAGGTGCCATCTCGTTGGGACAATTGTCACCGACTTCTTTGTGCGAGTCATCTACTCACGGAGTGCGTAAAATATCGGTGTGCGCGCAATCGACAATGGAGACAGTTTACATTCTAGGAGAAAGTCGTGATCATCTTTAACGAGTAATTGCATTTTTAAATATAACTGAGATAATCAGGTAATTCTATGCTACTGATCCTATTTTGAATTTTTTATAATCCCACTCGTTTAAATTAATATCTATTTTTTTACATTAATTGGCGTTTAATAACCAACATTAAAAGGTCGTGAGCAGTTCAAAATAATCATTTACGACGGTTTCCTAAAACCTAACTCCGATGCTACTACTACAGGCCTTCCGTATTATATTTTCAAACCTTTAAAATGATAACCGTTAGTATGTGCTTAGCAGGATGCTAAAATCAACCCCTTCCCATAAAGTTCGGTTTTTGGCGAAATTTAACCGTTTCCAGAGTGACTTCCGCCGTAGAACATGGAATTTGAGTTAAGCGCCTGATCTTGGTTTTGGTTCGGCCACATTTAACGACACATCTCTCCTTCGCCCGGTGGGAAATCGTGTAGTCGGCAAACTCAAAAAGCCCTGTCCCCGTCTTGCCCATCAACATCCTCCCGCGTCGACAACCGCTTCCACTTAAAATTTCCCCGCAGCGTCCCGTCCAAATGCTTCCGCATGGCATCTCGGAAAGGGGAACACTGACGGACGTGGCAGATGTGCGTGCGACACGTTTTTCCGCCTCACCTACCCCTCCGCGCGATGATCCACCCCGAGGCCTCCCCCGCCACTTCGTCCACACCTTTAATCCAATCCGTCCGTCAGTCTATTCTCGTGAGCGAGGGGCCCGACCAATAGCCAGGGGCACCTAAGTCGTGTCGTGGAGGATTTGACAGGGACCCTGTGCGGGATGAAAGAAAGCACCAGCGGAAGGGGGAGGGGGGGCAGAGAGAAAGGGTACCTTTCCTCGCCGACAATCCTTCACTCAAATAAAAAAATTTAAACCACCTTCGAGGAGAAAAAAACCAGGACTAATCGCGTTACGGAGCCAATAAAATACGCTCCTTTCCTCTCTCCCGCCCTCCCCTCCCCCTTACCCTCCGCGGCGGTCCCGTAAGAGAGCGGGTTGAACGAATTTTCGCCCAGCTCCATGCCCATCCACATCCATCCTTACCCCCCCCCACCCTTATTCCCTGACAACAGTTGAGTCCCCTCATCCCCTCCCCCACCCCCACCGATCACCCACTCTCTCTCTCCCGTCCTTCCCTTAACGACCGAATTCCGGTTATTCGAAAATGAAAGACAAGTCGAAAAGAAGCCATTTTTTCTCCGTAGCGCCACGCTCGAAAATTATATTTTTCGCAGAACTAAGTTCTGCCAACAGGTATCGTGTTACCAGAGGTGGAGGGTGGTCTCCTTTCATCTGCTATGGTGACGCCTTGGCCCACTATTTGCTCTCCGCCCAACGGTCCTGTACTTTAAGGTGTTGGCCGTTTATTTTAAATCATCGAAACACCCGTGCTAGTGTATTTCAATTCATTGGAAACCAATTAAACAGACGTACTTGTGAAAGATTTTTCCCCATAATCATTTAGCGCCTACCACGTATTGATACAAGGTAGTGGGATATTCATAGACCTGCCACGAGTAATATGTCGTTTGCTTTGCATTTCTATCATGCTTGTTTGTCAAATATGAATAATATAGTTCATCAAACCGGGTTTATATCTGTGGGTTGAATTAGCTATTTTAATTAAAATTATATTTTCTGGCATTGGTTTTAGTTAAATTCAGACCCAAATTACTCAAATATTCTATGCTTGGCATATTCTTTCATATAACGTGTCATGGGACATTGTCATCAGCTTCCTTATTATATTATGATTTTTCATGAAAATTGTATGCAAGAATCATTAGCTAGGAGTGTAAATTCTGGATATACCCTCCAAAATTATTGTGGACCAGAAAAGCTGAAAATAAATGTTTACTTGGTAAGAGTAAGGCATAAACTGCTCTAAGTTTCATTCAGTATCAAATAAATATTACGTGTTAGCATATACTTATATCATTTCTCTGCTTTAAGTAGAATTTTTTGTTGAGTATGTGGTTATCCATTGTATTTATTGTAAAGGCTTAAATGCTTTTTAATATGTAGTTTATATAGAATGCATAGTGTATGTTTTAGCTGTATTCTATATATTCAACATTGGGGCATATGCTGTCATGTTACTATGTTGGTAATTATAGTTAATATGCTTTAACTGTTACCTGTGGAAAATTAAAATATACATACCACCGATGTAGGCAGTTTTTCCATTACTTACAATTTCTTAAGAATCCAGAGTATAAGGAAAAAATCCCACACATGCTATGGACATGTCTTTCCTCTCCTTCATTTTAATCAAATGTCGCCTTCATAGCAAACACACTGACTACATTACTACTGGTTTTCCATTAATATATTCATAGCTTTCTTGGTAAGCAGTACGAAATAGGAAGAAACGCATTTATTAGGCTGTAATATAGTCGGGAAAACATCTCCTCGGTGTCGCGCATACTGCTCTTCATATTATTTTGATGTGTGAGTATTAAAGTAGGAAAGTTGAGGTGAAAGTCGCTGTTGCGTATGCATTCAGTTTGAAGAGTCTAATGCCCCACCTTCAGTCAACTGCCTCCCCCATGTTTCCATAATCTGTCCCGTACCATATTCCATATTTGCTCTCATCGAAGAGAAATTGCTCCCCCGTGTCACTCACGACGCAAAATTGAGTGATTGAGTGGTGAAATACTTTGCCTCTCGTTTAATACATCCACCTCATGCGCTAATATGCTTTATTCTCCCTCCCGTTCAGCCTGTAAATAACCCATAACTCACTCGTACTCCAGTCCAGGGACTGCTTAATCACTTTTAATGCAAGGACTTCAAGCGGCATTAATCGCAGGAGTGTCTTGGGCATTTCAGACATCGCAGCCCTCTCCCCACTACCCACAGCAATATTGCACCTCAGCACAATTGGTACTTCAGCGGTGAAGAGTTCATTGAAAAGGGAGTTTGTCGTGAAAAATTGGAGTTCTCTCGTAGCCGAGGCATCAATATACCAACCTACCTTGGGGAGGATGGTGGGGATGGGAAGTTTCTCCAGGATCGCAGTGTAGGTTGGTGAGACCGCGTATGATATTTTTATCCTATTTCTCTCCTGTCAAGTCGCACCTCAATTTACGAGATCTTTCACTCACTCCCACCCCGGTCACCCCGCCATAACCGTTTCCTCTTTCTACATCTCCCGCCCCCCGCGTCCTCGAGCGCCCATGAGATCCATCCACTGCTCCGCACTGAAAACGGCACAGACTCACATTCCGTTCCGAGAAAAAGCACAGCACGCGGGGAATATTTATATTTACGACTTCCCTTACGTTTCTTTCTTTTCCCCTTTCAGGGCAACTCCTTTTGTGTTTTTTCCCCTACCGACAGAGCCATACTGCGGGTTGCGAAATTGTCTTCTTCCCCGGGTCTCCGATTCGCCCATGCCCTTTCTCTCTCTCTTTCATCTGATTACATTCAGGCCCCCGTCTCTTTCCATCATTGCATCCCATTACCGTCCCGTCGGGGAACGAATCGGTGCGGTTGTTACGCGCACGGTTCTGGCTTCCCGCACCGAGGATCCGGGTTCAGATCCCGGCTGTTGCCAATTTTTCAGCAACATTAAGATACCTACTTGGTTGCAATGTGGAAAGGATTTTCACTGTAGATCACCCTGTTCATTAAATGAGAGGGATGACTGTGGACCGCCTCCGCTTCATGAGCTAAGCGTTCATTCCAACGTCGGGATTCTCTCTCCATCCTTTCTTATGGTTTATGCAACCCTAGCTTCCCCCAATACTCCTCACCTGCTATTGATGCCAATGACTCAGCTATCAGTTTGAAAACTGCTGCTTTCATACTCTTTTCTCAATTTTTCTATCGCAGCGTCACTCGTACGTTTGATTCGTGCCCTCCCTCGGTGCATTACAATATTTTCTCTGGGATAAGTATATTGTTTACTCCGGTAGAAGTGCTGAGTTTTATTTTTGTCAAATACTTTGCCTAGATGTGAGGGGTATTTGAGAAAATAAGGGATTTGGAAAAGATGGTGATTTAGATTGAACCCGATATCACTTAATGTTTCATTAAACGATTTAAAGCAGTATAAAGTCAACGACTTAATAAGTACGTTGAACCCGGTAGCAGTCTAACAATAATTTTAATTTAAATGAAAGACTTCTCGGGATCCACAACTCGGCTTCCCATGGAACGGAAATGCCTACTCCGACTAAGTGTTTTCCATAAGGCACCCATATGATTGATTTTACGAGTGTTGAAGCCTTAAATGAGGGGCCATTTCCATTTACTCCCTCAGATGCATTATGCTATGCACCATAATTTAATCACCCAATGAGGCCATTGGCTTTCCGAAAGGTCAGAGTACTTACCTCATATGGGAATGTCTAGATTTCCTTATGGTTCCCTGTGGAAATCATCCTGGTCCTTCTTGTAATCATCATAGAAGGTAAAATCTTGTTTCGTATAGTTAAAATTTTCTCTTCTTCGTTAAAATAGAGTGTTTACATTCGGTAAGGAGAACGTGCAGTCTTCAACCATTGAATAAATACTGTCCTCTAATGGTAATAATAGAATGGAATAATAATAGAAATATGTTTCTGTTGGATATTGCCTCACTTTCTGTGAAAGAAAAATTTACCAATGCAATCGAATGCTCAGAATAACAAGTTTATTGGTGATTTTTTGAACTATTCCGTTGAATATGTTACTGGCCTTCTAATAACACTTTTAGGGAAAACATTTCAATAATTTCACATGCAATCTTGTATGCCTGAAAATATAAGTTAATTCTTCTTACGACTTTACCTGATTTCATCGTTTTATATAATCAATATTTTAATAGTGTTCTCCTGTCCTGATAGTCAAATGTGAGCACCAGAAAGCTCCACACTAGCTTATTTAAGGGCCATCGGCATATTTTGGAGGGTAATATAAACTTTGGGACAAAATCCATGCCATGATATTAGCCGTTATGTGATGGCTTTCAAAATTTATCTCTGATCCGCAAAGAATCCAGCATATTTTGAAGAAAAAATCGACGAAAATTTTACTCATGACTGTCAAATTCGAAATACAAGTATAATTTAATACGCCGGATTCCTATTCCCTGCAAAAAAATCTTCCCTCAGTCAACCTTACGCAGAAGACAGTGAGTATAACTTGTGTTTCGTACAAAAGTTCCGCCACTCTTAACTTCTCTCTTCGCCCAACTAATAATTTGTTCAATACTTGACAAATGTTTGAAGCGTTATTTACCTGAGAATTTCACTCATTCTTGTAACGCATAAAAAGTGCACTCTGAATTCTCCTTCAAAAAATATGTCTTATTCTGATAAACCTTGAGTAAATAAAATATTTACGTCATTTTAAAGGCAAATATACAGCATAATATTTCACAATGCAAACCTAACAGTGCACGGAGTGTGAACGAGTGATGTTTAATCCCAAATGCCAAGGATGAAGATATGACAATATTTGCATCTCGTAAACCAATGAATGAAACCTATTAATCCGTGAAAATAATCTCAGCAATGTGACTCAACGGAACGATATATTGGCTGCTTCGTAATGATCATTTGAAAGGAGTTCTGGAAGCGCCACCCTTGACTGGTCTAACAAATTACCTCTACAGCGGATGAAGAAAACGGAAGAAACCAAGCAAATGGATGTGTTTCTAGGAAAGATTGAGAAGAGTAATAAGAGGAGCGACTTAACAAAGAGATAAATAATGCGAATAGGTGAAGACACGAGGCTTATAAAGGGTGGAAGGGAGAAGGCTAATGGCCGGAGAAAAATGACGCACGGAAAGGATTAAGAGATGGAAAAAAGTATGACGGAGGCTGCATCCCAGCAAAAATAGCGGAATTAAGACTACGGACGTGATATAAATGTGGTGGCATATTAGCGTTAGTAAGTATAAATTACGGCAACGGTTTAACGGGCTATTCGTCGCTTCTTACAGTAAATGCTATAATAGTTGAGGAATTTTCTGAACTTAGCCGCAACAATCCTGAAAAACAATCCAGCATGCACATTGCGTTCACAAAAAGAATAAAATTCCAGCTCATGCTTTTTATTTATTGAAGGCGAGAGAAGCGTGAAGTGAAAGAGCCGGAAGAGAGTAGCAAGAGTTTAGCTCCCTCCAGGTGACAGTGGAGGGAGGAACTTCCTTGCGTAGCTGCTCCGGAACTAAGGGTTCGCGAATGACAATAGAAACAGTTTCCGGCTCTGCTTTGCGGAACCCCATGTGTATACTAGTATAAAATCAACACTTTTCGTATGCACATTTAACTTAAATCTTATATGGCCAGATTTTTTTGAAGATCTTACTCTATAAAGAAACCTGGTCGTGCAAGATTTAAGTTTACATTTGAAAACTGCAAGTATTGCTTTCACCCTAGTATATGACGCCAAAAAAAAATTTACTTAATGCAGAGAGCTGAAAGACACAGAAATTCTGATGAAGAAATATTCTGTAAAAAGCTGTAAATTAACCTTTTTGCGACCACATTAACAATCTAGTTAGTTGCACTGCAGATTTAAGCTGAAGTTTAAAATATAAATTGCCCTTTGCCACATTTCTCATCGAATGCCAGTGGCTTAGATTCATGACTCCATTGCGTTTGACGGTGAATTTTATCATTTATTGTTAAATGAAACCAAGGCTCCTAACCGTTCAATGTTTAAAAGAATGCCTTTCAACTACATATACGCGATTACGTTCAATTTAATTCTTCCAGAATAGTACATTTATCAACAAACATGCCGGGGTGATCGCTAGAAAATCAAAATCCCTCATGTGTTCTGTCCAAGGGACTTTGTCTCAATGACGACCTAATAAAGATCTCTATCTATCTAAGTTCGTGACGAACAAGTCATTCATAGCCGAGACGAAGAATTGCATTAACCAGTAGATGATCCAAGTGACTCTAATGTCACGCTTCGCCTGAGGTAACAAACGAATGATTAGGGGATGAACCCGAGCAATGCCCCGAAGGCTTACAATAGAAATTGCTGACTTGAGGAAATGAGTGTAAGTGGAACGAGTTAAAGAGGTGGAGAGAAGGAGGAGGGGTTTGAGGGTGCCGCGTGGGGAGGGGGCGGGGCCCAAGGGTGGAGCGCTGGCGAGAGAGCGGATGAGTGTGGAGTGATGAGGTATGCTAGAGGACGGACGTAAATCCATCCAGCGGGGGTGGTCCCCGGCTGATGGCGCGAACGCATGGGCAGCTTTATAATTAGGAAGCACTGGAACCCTTCTTGTGTGAGTCTTCATCTCAATCTCTCCCTCCAACCTTTCTCCTCCTATATAAGGTGAGGGAGACGGAAGCACGAGAATGAACTTGTCTTGTGGGCAATGATGGCTTTTCTTAAACGGAAAACTCAATATCTCTCACTCTCCATTTCAAAGTTTCCTTGTCTTTTTGAATTATCTTTACATAGTTTAAAATATTATGTTGTACGTAATATTTCGACTTAAAACTGTGACCCATCATTAAGAAACAGAGCGTTTGTGGAAATGAGTGTGTAAATGCCGCGGTGGGTGGATAACGGACTCAGTGCCTCGTTTACGTGTATTTATTGTATTCCTTGTTTCTAAAAAGAAGTTTTATTTTAAGGACTCACCAATGACAATTTTCAATGACCCAGAATTTGGGAGATAAAATGGCCAAAGCGATAGCTACTGAATTATTGCATGTTTGTGTGTTGGTAATAGGATATTCGAGCCAAAAAAATAAGGCTTCCATAAATTTCATATGCACTACTCAAGACGCCTTTCCTTAATTTTTCCGTATTATCTTTCCGTTTTTCTGTCAGAAATTCAATTTTCTGACTATCCGTTATAAAATTTACTGAAAATTATTTTGATCAGCAATAATCACTTTAATGTGCAGACTAGAGTATTGATAGATAGAGGTCTTTATTTGGATGAAATTGTTAGGAAAGAGTATAGGATATGAAAGAACGCTGTAGTGAGAATGTTTCCTATCTTTAACCACTCATCTGGGCCCTTGAAACATGGAAGTAACTGAGAAAAAGGAACGTGCTTTATTTTGTTCGTCTTTTTATTAGAAAAATGATATAATCAAGACTCGTGCTAATGAAGGGAGAAAGATGTTACGAAAATTACTTCTTGGTTGGGTAGTAATCACTGGTGGAATACTAAGGCAGGGTAACTCTGAAGACTCGTAATTGATAAACTTCTAATGCATGTACACCCTGATAAGGGCGCGCATGCATGAGTTTTAAGTCAGTGCAAAACCTGCATGCAAAGTATGATATTTGTTGTCCGCGCATCGAGCAACCCATTTGCAAAAAAATACTGTGACCTGCTGTATACTAAACACAAGCGACAATCGTGGAAAATAAACGATTTCGAATGAAGGGGCGTGGCCAGCTATCAGTCGAGCGGTACAGTGGATGCCAGTGAATAACCTACAGTTAGGGTGGGTTACCCAAAAAACTTGGGAATTTGGTACTCCTGCAGGAGTACCAAATTCCCAAGCTTTTTGCTTCATTTGCTCCCTGCCTTTGGGAGCAAATGAAGCTTTCAAAAGAATACTCAGAAGAATAATAATAAGAAGAATAACAATAATTCTCAGAAGAATAATAAGAAGAAGAAGGTGAAGTTCATTAATGTGTGTATCTGTACGAGCGTTTTTGTATATGAGCTAATATAATATGTTTGCGTTCAAGATTATGCGTGAACCACATGCAATGTTTCCATAAAATTGTCTCCAATATATTTTAATCAAAATCTGATGACTTAAATAGCAAGACTCGATTTCACATATCTTTGTTAACCTCAGTATGTATGTGATTATTTTAGCCGTTTCTCCTGAAACAGCTGAGGTATGATAGTTTGTCTAGTTTGCGAATTAACTGAAGATAATTTTTTTAAAGTTACTCCAAATTTATTCTGGTTGCCATTCGATTTATGCATAAAACCATAAACACAGTAATCAACCCGAAGGTCGGTTTAGTAGGTGATGGTAGAGATGACCCAGTACTAAGCCCTATACGGCGTGTGAAAATTCACACCTCAGGGTAGGGGGGCCAGTTCCTTTCCCTGTGCCGGTTATGGTTTCCCAGGAAGACCTGGTACCCGAAAAATCACTTTAGCTTGGGTGGAGCTGCAGGTGCCCAGAGTGCCTTGCCCGGGAATCGAACCCGGGACCCTCCGGTCAGCAGTCCAACGCTCTACCCACTGGACTGCCGCGATCCACGATTTAAGTGTAACTAAATTAAATATTTTATCCATTACGCTGTTGTATTTAAAGGGCTTAGATTCATATCACATGATAAAAAGTTCATCTCTACGCTTCTGGATGAAGAACATTCGAAAAGCATTTTTGTGAACAAAAAATATTTGTTTGCAAAAGAAGATTAAAAAGGAGCTCTTTTAGTGTGAGAGTTGTGCCAAAAACCTCACAGTACACAGTGACGGAAGTCATCTTCAATGTCAATCCAACTTTGCAGAGAGAATAATCTCATATTTTCAGCGACCACACTGCCGGTAGGTCCAAAATACTTCGGAAATTTCCAATTTTAAAACCGAATGAGGTAACATGTGGGTGCTTATACATGCATTATCCGCGACAGAGCCACATGCTCCGGCTCCTTTCGGAGAAGGCCGAAACGATGCTGCTAGGCGGAGAACACGTCATCTCGTGGCAGGGGTGTGGGAAGGGGGGAGGGGAGGCGTGGTGGAACAGGGTGGTGGCGGCGGCGGCGTCTTCCCCACCGGCGTGGGTGGATGGAGGGCGAGTGGGCGTCTGTATAAATAAAGTGCTTTTCACCCGCGACGGCCACGGGGCTTTCCTGCCCTCCTACAACTCTCCGGCGTCAGCGGACGCGGAGGGACGGTTTGTATGTTTTACGTCCGTGTACGTGCGCCCGTGAAGGCTCGGCCCGCCCACGGCGACGTCGTCAAAGCTTCACCCTCGTCCACAAAACGCGGGGCACGCAAAGTGTTGAAAGGGGTTTTCTTTTTATTACGGATGAACGCGGGAGATGGACGGAGAATTTTCCGACTCTCTCATATTACCTACCTCCACGGGAAGAGTATTTGCTAATATTATAATCGGACGAATGCCCACTATCCCCACCCTTTGCGGGTTGTCGCGAAAAATGTTTCCATCAGAGTGATATTTTGTTTGCAATCTCTTAGGAAAAAGGATGTGTAGTCGAAGATTTTCGCGTGGAGGTGAAGATATTCGTCACGAGAAAATTACAGAATTAGCCTGACTCTTTGTTCTGGCTCTTAACGAAACCACTCGCGAGCTTATTCTCCTCGTCATTTTAAAGATGTTAGAGTGTAATTTTATTTCTTACGAGGAAAACATTTCCTGTGGGTTTTAACGCGTCGTATAGCTTTATTTCTCGATTTGCTTGCTAATGCTGTGATGGTGGGGATATTATTCATAGCATGTATTTCGTTGTCACACGATTATCCGCAATGGACTTGGTCAGTATTTGGTAGGATTTAAGTTCATTTACTCAAAGTTCAATTTATTGCTGCAGTACTTCTAATTCAACACTTTCAATTTGAATGTAAGATCGATCTGATTAATTTTTACTGATATCATTTGGTACTGTTCGGAAGAATAATATTCACATGTCGTGCTATTGATTTGCTTATAATTTTACCGCGAGCACTGTACTAACTCCTTTTTACAATTAATTGAAATATTTGAACTCCTAAATACAACTAATTAAAATAATTAATTGCAATCACTTGCTGATTATGCCTCGTGTTTTCTGAGTTTGTGATTATGTTTTCCATATACATATGCATGATAAAATGTTCACCTGATGAGGAATTTTCTTCATAGGTCGAGAGGCAGTTATGACGTCACAGGATGCATTCTGGGAGTGTTGGCAAATTTTCAATTATCGTGCAGATTGGATATTAAGGAATAAATTTCTCGCTTTGCCACAAATGCTCCGGAACATCGCATTTCTGCTCGAAATTTTTCCCTCGTTATTCGTGCTCGCTCATGCATTTAGTGCTTCGTGGTATCGAGCGTGCGTGAAATACGCCATACATGTTAAAACATCAGATGAAATATGCATGAGAAATAAGGGCTGGATTCCTCTGCACGCGCTCACCGAAGCGGGTGGGTATGGAGGAGCGCACGAACGCGCCTTCCTTCTCCGCACTAACGCGCATTAAGCCTCCCTTTCTTTCTCTCTCAATTGCCCCGCATATCCGATTAGACCCCCGCTCTAATCCTCGTCATTATGGATGCTTTTTCCCCTCTGCGTGGAAGCTGCATAAGGATTTGGCCCGTTAACCCAATCACGCCGCCGCGGGAGAGTACCCACCCACCCGCCGGACAGGCGCGGTTCCCGGCGTCCCGCCCCCACCGCCACCGCAGCCGCCGCGGTGGTGGAGGCGGTGCAGAGGGGCGAGGCTCCCTCACTGCGGGCGGGAGAGGCCGGTTGGCTTTGAGTGGGAGTGCACATCCATAGGGGCCCGGGGTCTTGTGACGCATTCCCCTCCCATCGCATCGAGTTAAACGAGTGCGTGTGAGTGAGTGAGAGAAAGAGAGATTGGTTTGTTTATCTCCTCTTGGAAGTTGACTCAGATGGCCGCAGGTGTGTCCCGCGAGCATTTGCGCCTATTTACGATTGAGCGAGCCTTCAAGAGAAGTATCACCACTTCAGTCCCTCCTCCCCCATCCACCCTCACCTTCATACTCCCTCCTCCCTTGTTCTTTTTTCCATCTGATTCTCCCTCCCTCCCTCTCTCTTGTTTTCACCCACTGTCCGCAATCCTTCCACGGCCGCAGCGGTAAGGATTGGGGGAGGTTGGAGACGGAGGTGGGTGGAGGACCGAATGGGGGGGAGGGAGTTGTCTCGTGCGTGGGTGGGGAAGGGTTAGGCGAGAAATAGAGTCGGTCGAAAGGTGGTGGTTTGGATCGGAGGGAAAGAAAAAGGCGAGGAGAGATATAAAGCGGAGGAGAGTCGTCCCACATCCTCCTCCCTCTTCTTCCCACCCACCCCCTTCCCTTCTCCTCCGTCCCGTGATATTCGCCATGAGGCGCGAGAGGATAATAATGGGGGCGGGTCGGCTTATCCGTCCTTAGGCTCACTCAGAGCGCGCGGCCGGCCGCGGGAGTGCGAGTAATGTGGGGGGAGGGGGTTGGAGGGAATGCGCGAGCACGCGTTTGAGAGCGCGGGGTGAATCCATTCTTTTTTCTCCCCCCCGCTGGCTCCTTGGGGGTATTGCGGGTCAACAGTCTCCCCGGCGCCAGGCTCGCAGATGGGGTGAGCCAGTCGTCAGTCTCTCGACTCGACGTCGGAGTGGCGAGGTTAGAGGAGGGAGCGCGACCGGCGACAAATGGTCCCGGGTCCCATTCGTCTCGCTTCCCTCGACTGTCACGGTGCAGATTGAGGCTCACTCGGTCGAAATCCCCAACGAAGCGAGTCCTGGCTATGCCGATGTCGCAGGTGTGGGGAGGGAAAACCGCAGTTGACTCTTCACTTCAGTATCCAGATTAAATGCTATGTTCTCGGACGATGTTTGCTTGCTTTGTGAGCTGGGTGTGAATATGAGGATGTTCAGGGCATTTTAGAGTAAAATTTGCATCCGATCAATCGTTCAGCGTTCAAGCAGCGTCGTTAAATTCTGTCAGTAGACTTCTTGACGTTGAGATTCGGTGATGCTCCAGGGAAACGCGTGACAGTTATTGTCAACTCATTGTTATCTAAGGATTACTTGCCCTGTTCCGCTGTCATTCATTACATCTGATTCATTTAAAGTGGGTAAATATCATTATGAGCTTTTTTTTTGTTTTTCAAGTAACTAATCTGCAGGTAACTTACATTAGTGAAAAAAATTACTTTCCTCAGCTGCCATATACTTCTATAAAGATGATTTATGTTATGAACAGTAAATATTTAGTTTTTTTCGTAGCTGAGATATTTCCATTAGAGAGTCTATTTCTACAGCGACAGCGACTCTATTTCTAAAAAGTCTATATTTTAGTTGAAATGAATAATAATACAAAATATTTTGATAGTTTTTATTGAAGTTTCTCCGTATTTCATGTATAATTATATCTGAAATATACCATTATTGTTTTTCCTTTATTAATGGTATATATATATATATATATATATATATATATATATATATATATATATATATATATACAGATAATTTTATTCTCCATCAAATAAATCATATTTTTTTCAATTAAATTCGATTTATGAGACGAATTGCAAAGGTTTTTGGTTGTATCACCAGAAAAACTTTTAAGAATGTTTAAGCCTGTAGAAAATTACCACCGCCGTGAAACAGTGAATGGTGTAAACTCTCTGAACCGTTATCCAAAAATTACGGCCTTGGACACTCATATCGTTCATTGCTGAAGAAACCTTGCAAGGAGATTTGAGACGATTAATTTGGTGCTATTTAGCTATGAAAGTGAATGAAGCGAAAAGTAATCAATCATAAAATCCCTCTCTTAGTGCCGTGTGGGCCTATAAGAACATAGACTTCATGTTTATCATCATTAAGTTTCAAACCAAGTGTTGGTCATTTAAGCCCTGTACTCTTTCCTGTAGCACCACAATTTCTTTATGCCTGTGTATCTTAAATTTTATCGCACCTACATAAATATTTTTAAGAATGCATTTATTTTTAAACTTTCTGTTACAAAGAGCTTTTTACCGCTCACATTTGACTAACATTCCGAATATCAACATGTAGCATCTATAAATAAGATATTCAGAATGGTACTGCAAGTATCCTACGTTCATGCACCACATTCCTCGTGAGTCATAGCTATATCGTTTCCCTTCCTTTTCGATATCGTTCCTGCTGACTATTACGGGGGTAATTCTATCGCGTACCTTGTAAAGCAAATTTGTTTAGACTCGCAGTCATGAAAGCTGAGTTCGACAGAAACGCGTTTTGGATGGTGTGACTGGACTCAGTGAAAGGCAAATAGAGCAAGACATTCACACTTGATATGTAAACCCCGAGTTAATATGTTGTACTTCACTTGGAACGTGTTAAGAAAAATAATCAACACCTCGAACTGTTTCATAACCATAAAGACTTTCACTTCTTTAAATCACGTAAGGAATGGTGACCACATAAATATTTTGTTAGTACTCCGGATAGATATTCGAAGGAGAAATAATGACTCACTCGAAGGAATGTTGCTTAACAAATAACGCTGTTTGTTATATATGACAATAGCAATCCCGAGCAAATTAATATATCAACTTAGAGTTTTAATTGGAAGTTTTCTTCAGAATTGCTTTTTGACACCCCACTGAATGCTTGCCAATAATTTATTTTTTACGCCTTAGTGTGTCATATTGTCTAATTTATGAATTATTTTCCTGGCATATTATTCTTCATCAAATTTTATTCGTTATTTTAGTTAGAGTCGACATATCTTCCTATGCCTTGAGTACACTTTCTCATAACCCTTCACTTGTAAGGTTAATTGTTAGCCAGCGTATGTCAGTCTATTTACATTCCCACTGTACCCCTTTCAAATCGCAGGCATTCTATTATTTCCATGCTACGGCAACGAAGCCAACTAATAGATAGACCATTGTGGCAGACAAATGAGACCACACCTAAGTATTAGTATGTCAATCCGATAGTTGAAAATAGAAAAAAGATTGTTTTCCTTAATTAAATTAGACCGATATCTACATCGATCATAAAACGTTCCCTTGAGAAAATTAAATTGACATCTACTATGTTTGTGTACCATAAATTGCACGCACTTGGAGTTCTTAGTCATGAATGAGTATTGCAAGAATAAGTATGCGGCATCCAAACGTGGCAGCTGGGTATTTTTTTAGCCTCCTAGATCTAGGACCAAATGATTGCGTATCTACTCAACGTCATTCCACCGTCACACGGGGCTGTTCCTGGAACGCACGATTGTCCGTGTGCGCGGGGAAGGAGAGAAAGATCTTCAGCACCTAAGACAAGCTAATTCACAAGCGACGGGCTACGACGGTGCGCACCGTGGTTAACGGGAAAGCTAGATAAAAGAGAGAGGAAGAGCCCGTGAAACAACCCGTGGCGAAAAGAAGAACACCGAGATGGGGGGAGTTCATGAAGGAGGGGAAGAAGTAAGGCGGCGGCGGCAGCAAGCAGACCTCCTCCTATTTAAAGAACTGTCCACCCACCCGCGCGCAGTGAAAACGCCTGAAAAGGATTATAAATCTGGAGCAGGTCGCAACAGGGTGGACAGCAGGGGTAGGGGGTAAGGGGGCGGGCTCTAGGGAGAAGAGTGGCTGAGGGGGTGGTCGTATGGCTGCGAGGTCTTTGGGGGTGGGTTCGGGCGCTAGGGGCGGGAGGGAGAGGGGGATATCGTGTGCGAGGGCTCAACGGGGAACGAGGAGGAAGAGCGAGTGGGAGAGCCAACCAACCCTCTCGGTCCCATTGTTGGGAGTCCTGACAGTTTGTTTGACATAGGAGAGGCGCCAGGAGGGGGATGTGCGAGGGGGTGGGATCACGATGATGTGTGGGGGTGAGGGGAGGATGGAGGAAGTTAAAGGCTCAGGGGAGGGAGGGAGGGGAGTCGGGGAGGAAAGAGGTGATCCCCGGCAATTAGAGGAAGGTCCCTTCAGGGGTGACCTCTCTCCCGAGACCTCACAATACACACGTCTAGTCTCGCAGTGGTTAACGCCCTTAAGTCTCAACAGAGCCATTTATACCCTTGCGCTGCAGAGCTAGAAAGAATGCCCAGGAGAAGGAAAGAAAAAGAGAGAGAGGGACAGATGGGAAAGAAATCTCTCCTCACGAAGGCGGGTGGGAGGGTGGAATACGGAGGGGGGTGAGGGATGACGGAAAGTGTAATAACGAGATTCCAGAGAAAGGGGAGATGGGTTTTGCGTTTTTATTGCTCGAATAATTATTTCCCCCGTTATGGACGTTAAATTACCATTGCTTTTGCCTCGGAAATGAACTTATAGAAATGTCTTCCAACCTGAGTGAGTTCTTATGGTGGTAATCAACATGACAGAATGGGAATAATACGCGTTCCTATCTACGCCGAGAGTTAACGCAAATTGCACCGAAGCTTGAATAGCATTAATTGTCGTTTACGTTAGAGTACTCGGGATTTGATCGCTAAAATAATATCCCTTCCTTACTGAAATTAAGCAAATGAATTAAATATATTCTGGAGCTAAGCAATTACGTGCGCCATTCCTTGCAATCAGGGTGGAACCGGGAAATGAGTAATCTATAACGGCAAATAAATTGATTGTTATTTAAATTAACTCTTGCGAAACGCACATTTTTAATAGGGATAATAGTTATTAACTGATATAACTTTGTTAGTAAAATTAAATGAACTCAAAATTAAATATCATTTATCTAATTTTCTCATGATTTGAAATTGATACCAAATATGTAGGTTTATTATTTTACAACCTATATTATCAGATTTAAATTGCTAAAATGTATTGGTGACCACTCTGTCATTTACTTATCAATTCCAAGTAGAAGTTATGAATTATCTCATGGCTGCTTATATATTCCTTAATAAATTATTCCTATTTGAGTAACAAATTAATCCTGAGCAAATCGTATGAATGATTGATTATAGAAGCCTCTGAAGGATTACATAACTTGAATAAATTATTGGGGGTCGGGATTGTACGGTGGCTAACGTACTGGCTTCCCACTCAGAGGGCCCGGGTTCAAATCCAGGGGGCGGCATATACTTTTAGTCCCGATCCCTTCCTGAGGCGCTTTGTGGAGAGCACTTTGAGTGAGTGCGCTGTCCGTCCGTCGGATGGGACGTTGAGCGGCGGGCCCCTTGGCGCTTTTCGCTAAGAGTAGGCTAATGCCAACGCCGGGTTTCTCTCCACCCTTCATCCATTCCTGTCCATCCCCTATGGCGCAAATGACCTCAGCAGTCGGTCGCCTCCCCTAAAAATTACTGCTACTGGTCTTTGGGGAAAGGAGATGCTTTTGAAGGAAGCTGATGCTTTTGAGATATGTGGAGAAGAGTGAAGAAAGTAAGTTGGACAGAGTGGAAGACTAAATACTATGTTATTTATGGTGGGATAAGGAAGGAAGTTGCTATGTAAGCTCTGAAGAAGTTCAAGACATTCGGTGGAGGAAGTATTCAAAGCTAGTGAGACACGAAAGGTCGTCATAGGGGTAGGTTTTTTAGGAGTGCAGGGTAGAAGGAGGTAGATAAATTTAGTTTTCAGACGTAATGAAGGCACGGAGAATGTATCTATAGATGCAGGAGCAAATTATGCGGCGCAAACAAGAGGGTGCTCATGTGATACGTAGAACACAATATAATTGTGAGGACCCGTGCCAAATCGACATATAATAGTTACATTACCTTTGATTGATTATATACGTATGTTGTACATTCATTCTTTCTCCAATCCTTCGAGCGAATTGCATCGAATTACTGCGTAGAACCCATTCAAGTCTCCATCGTACAAGTGAATCTTTCCGATTTGTATCGTACTATTCATACTCAACCCTACCGAACACTACATAAAGGTAGCTTTGACGCCTATAATGGAGTCGTGCAGATCTCGTGACATTTTAATAAACGATTGCAGCCCGTGCCTCCCGACCCGCCTGCACGGCACGACGAAACCTTACCCTCCAAATCGCATTTCTCAACCCGTGGAAGAGGAGTTGTTCCATCCAGCATGACAAAGCACATCGGGGGTAATCCGAAACCACGGAGACATTTGAAAGATGCGCGGAGGGGCCGTGACACGAGCGACCGACTGAGGCGGGCGAAGCCGCATTCGAGAGGGGGGGGGTTGGAAATGAAGGAAAAAACCTTCCCCTTTTCTCCGAGAAACGCAAACGTGGAAGAAATTTGGCTCCCAAAGTCGGTAAGACCCCGAACTCTCCGGTTCCTCCCTCCTCCCGTCGAAAGAAAGGAGAGGTCTCGGGTCAGCTCCCTGCCGAATGGGCCCAGAGAGTAATCTCCTCTCTCACGGACGGATCCGAGAGAGCCCCACCCCCGTGGGAAGGGGTCCCCATTCTCCCCCTCTCCACGCACCCCTCCTCCTCGTAAAAATCTCTGGAGAGCGGGAAGGGGGTGTTCGAATGCACCGACCGACTGGGATGGGGTCAAGAGATTGTGTGTGTGGGGGGAGGGGTTGTGGGATTGAAGAGAAGGGCACGGCGAAGAGCATGGTGCCAAGGTTTCCGACGCCGCCGCCGCTTGGTGTGTGGCTGCGTAAATCAAAAAGGGGGACGAGCAGGGTCGGGGGGTGGAGGGGAGGACGATAGGTGGGGGATTGAGGAAGTGTGGGGGGGGTTTGACTGCAGGGTCCTCTCTTGCGAGATGTGGGTGAGAGGGTGGAGGTGCGTTGGAGAGTGGCAAAAGGAGAACGTGTGCTCGTGGTTGCGGCGGGGAATGGAGGGGATGAGTCTGGTAAGGAGAAGACATCCTCCGGGAGTGAGGGAGGAGGTTATCAATTGTTTTCACATGCGAAATAATGGATTTTGTGGACTGAAAAAAATACTATTGATGGGCGCTTCTCAACCAGTCTATAAATCGTGTCAAGTCACTTTTTCCATTTAAAGGGAATGAAGAAAATAGGAAATGTGAATTATCTAGAGGAAAACTTTTGAAAATATTTTATCTGGGCAATTGGTCATGAGATTGAACGATTCGGAGAATATTTGTAAAAATAATAATGTCCAATCCATATCTATTAAGAACTGAAAATTTGTGTGGAAATAAGAATCAATCAGTTGAAGTTACGCTGCTCATTACCAATACACACTGAATCTTTAACTGCAAAATTAATATAGATGTTATCTTGAAATAATTAAGAAGGATCGATGTACTTGTGTATACTAGTATATACTCGTTTCTATAATTATGTTTATAAATATAAACACAGTTTTCAACGCGAAGGTCGGTTTGGTAGGTGATAGTAGAGTTCACCCGGTACTAAGCCCGACGGCGTGTGAAATTCACACATCAGGGTAGAGGGCCAGTTCCTTTCCCAGTGCCGGTTATAGTTCCCAGGAATATCTGGTACCCGAAAATCACATAGCTTGGGTGGTGCTGCAGGTGCCCATAGACTTGCCCGGGAATCGAACCCGGGACCCTCCGGTCAGTAGTCCAGCGATCTACCCCCTGGTCTATCATGACCCATATATACTAGTATATATATATATATATATATATATATATATATATATATATATATATATATAATACATCTATATATATACATCTATATACATAATATATAAAAATATATGCATATATATATATATATTCGACCGACCGAATAGAACGATCTTCAGCGACACACAACTATAAAAAAACACATGTAGATTTTTAAAACGTAGAAACCCATAGTTTTGAATTTTCGACGGCAGGGCCGTCATCATCAGAATCTGATGTAAATATATGCAAGTGTCCAATCCTTGTGTTTCTATGTTTTAAAAATCTATATCAGTGTATATGTATATATATTTATTTATTTATAAAAAGCTGTTGTTAGCATAACAAACCTTTCATCCTATGGTCATTTTCCCTCAACACGATGTTACACTTAAACCCTAAGTTTGTTTTCTGAGGCCATCCCTTACGATTCCCTACGGTCTGAAATATCACTTCGACCCTGTTCACAAAATAAATCCAGGTCTCAGAAAGTGACACTCCTTGGGATTAGTAAATGCCCAAACGGCCACAGCCCACACCGAACCTCCCAGTCAGCAGATTACTAAGCCAAGATGTCATGAAAAAAATTAAATGCTACTGCACATAGTAATTTATATCCATGCATTTAAAAATAATATTAAATCTTGATGCACAATCTCATATAGAGTTTGAATTGAATTGTAATTAAAATGAAAATTTGCCAAAATGCCAAATTAAATTGCTGTTAAATTTATTCAGGAAACTTCGTAGTAAAAATATTCTCTTGGAAGTGCATTTTCATCTCAAATTCCTGACCCATTTTGAGTTGTAATAATACTTTTAAGTCAATCATTTCGTTTTCGATTCAGTAGGAAAATATTGTGGATATCATATCAGATGAACTTTGACTTCATCTCTTGCTGAAGTAAAAATTCAACCTTTTGGATCTTTTCACGGATGTAGATGCTTTTTGGTTTCTGATAATGGGTCGGGTGCTTTGGAATATGGCAATTGAGAGTAAATTAAACTCGACTATTTTTATAGAGCCTTCCTTTAATTCCTTATTGAACTTTTTTTCCACCACCTTCTCATATTCACTAAACCTTCTCTCATTAAATTTCATTCCAATTCGAGAATTTTTCAGCGGTAACTTATACATCCTTGAATAAGAAAAGTAATATCATGCTCGTGGGACGTGGGGGTCTATTTTACCACTAGGGAGTTCTTACCATTACATCTGAAATATCCTCATCCCGTTTTCCATGTTCTTCCTTCCGTTATTATTTTGAAAATAGATTGAAAACCTCCACAGCAGCAAGATATTCCTCGCCACTTCTCACCGTCTTTTCACCGTCGACGCAGCGCGACTGCTGAAGTATTTTATAATGTCACTTCCCTGTGGTTGTGGGTGGGGATGGGCAATTCCTGAGAGTCATTCATCTAGTGATATCCCAGAGATGCCATCGAGCGAGTGACCAGGCGGACGAAACTAGAAAACGGGGACAATCAACGTCATTTCTAGATCAACGCATTGAGAGGGAGAGATTGGCGTGTGCGGTATTGGTGGAAGGAGAGGCAGAGCAGCAGAAAGAGAGAACACAAAAGAGGGAGAAGGGTGGTGTAACGGGGAAACGCATATGAGTGCGTGGCATTCAGAGGTCACCTCGCAAGTGGGCAAGGGCATGCAGGTACCACCTAGTGGAGGGCGACGATTGGTGCCGTGGAGGTAGGTGGGGAAAGGGACTTCAGATTCTCAGTAGCTGGCGGGGCTGAGTGCGCCGTGTGGAAGGATTCACTAGAAGTTGATCCCATTCAACGCGACCGATTTGACCGGCTTCACCATAATTGAGGATCCGAACCGATCCAATTATAATCCATAATTTTCCCGCACCAGATTCCAATTCCTTGGATGTTCTCTAATTTTCAATGAAATATTAAATTGATAAGACTACTAATTACAACGGTCATACGTAAATCGCTACACTTTGACCAGAAATACTTAGATAGAAGTATCGAATGTACCTTTTTTCCGCAATGGCCACTTTACTTCGACATCCCTCTCGATCCCAAGTCTCCACTAATGTGATTTGGTGATCTTCATTGCGAATGTATATCCTTCGTAGTTTTTTAATAAGTATCAGATACTTTTGATTTTTGGTAATTGAGAGTAAATAAAACTTTATTTGCGTGAGGCCTACTTATAAATCATGAATGGACTTCTTTACCACCCCCTACCCCTATAAGCCTTCTCTCATTAGCCCCCTACCCCTTATAAGACTTCTCTCGGTCATTGCGTTAAGTTGGGGATTTTGTCAGTAGTGACGCCTTGAACAAGATTGGTGAAACGATGCTCGTTAGAAGTGGGAAATCTTATTTTCCCACGAGTTTCACCTAACTGCTCTCATATTATCTACTGATTCCCAATCCACAGGTATCAAATTCGGAGGAAATCAGAATGATATACACTTTTTGCTTTCCCATGAAGTGCTATCATGGGAAAGGGATAATGTTAACATGGGAATTCCACGCCTTCATTTAAGGGGTAGGTTTGTTCCCCAACGTTCATTTTCCCGCTTAAACCTCTCTGATGGTGATCTAAACCGCTGCGCCAGAATTTTAGATGGCATTGTCCAAAAAGAAGTCCTAGATTTACCCCAGGGCTCTCCATTCAATAGGCGATCTCTACCAATTAGGTTTCCATGTCACCTTATCAAGGGAAGAACCAATCGGCGTTTTATTTGGTCCTCGTATTTTAACCTCCTCTCGCACCCGTGCTCTCACACTTTATCCCTGCTTCCCATTCCCTTCCAGTGGCTAATTCAGCCGCATCACTCACACGCACCCCTCTCCCCGTCCGGCGACACCGCGAAAACACGCTCGGGAGAGCGACCCGAAGTCATGCTCCCATGTCGCGGGGGAATCCGCGGGGGAAGACTCCCAGACGTCCGCCCGGGGAATTTGCATACCTACCGTTCATGGGTGGCGCACGTGTTTCCCAAGTAAGGACGACTCAAATGACGGGAGAAAATGCCGCCTCCGACGCATCTCACAGTTTCAAAGCCTCGCGGTCGGAGGGAGTAGGCAGGCAACCTGGCGGCAGCGAAGCATCACAAAACGACGCTCTTGACGATAAAAATTTCCGCACTTGCCGTCGATGTGACGGGGGCGGACGGGAGGGAAGGGGGAGGCGTTGACCGAAGGAAGGAGAGGGAGAGTGCGTTTCTCGGAATTCAATTTATTTACCCGTCGGGGTGAGATTCAGAGGCGTGTGGATTCATGGACCTCGGAGAGGCAATCAAAGACCGGACGAGTGCCACTGACGCTTTCATTACCCCGACCGTTTCCTCCTCCTCCGCAGTGCCTTCCGTCAACCTCTCCCCCCCCCCTTTGGTGCCGAATGACCTGAAACGCGCGTAATTATCCTCTGCTAACACGAGCGTCCGAGTCGGCACGGAGGTGGTAAAATGGCTCCGTGGCGTCCCCTTTCGCAAAGCTAGATTTTCATTCATTTCACCGTGACACCGTCGGTAATGCCGTCATTTCTGTGCTTGCTTTCCAGGCGTATCCACCTTCGCACCGGACGCTTTCGGCCCACGCCCAAGCGATGTGATTTTTTTAGATAATTGGAATTCATTCCGGTTGACACCCACATGGTGGGAAGAAGTCGTCAACCCTTATGGCGTGGCGTGTGTGTGTCACATGCGCGGAGGGAGAGAGACGCTGAAAGGACTTCGATGAGAAACTAATTACGCTTTTAAACTAACACGAAGTGACACGTGGAATGGCAGACGTAGTCGATAGAAATTTCCTGTTCAAGTCTGGGCAGAGGTCGTTCGTTCCCTTCTACGCATCGTAACTCTTCCCGAGTGTTGCGACATTGTGGCAAATTGCGAAAGAAGTAAAGTTTCTAACATTTGGCGCTCGTGAGGTGGAGCGTTCGTATCGAAACAAATGGATATGTCAGGTGTGCTGGATAATAAATCATTATATTTTGCATTATTAGTGGTATGTGATAATATAAAGGATCCAAGGAGCCCGTGCTCGTTGGTGTGGGGTGGGAAGTTGATGGAGCGTTTCATTTGCATTGAGCGAGCGAAAGATCGAGCGCTTCAATTGAAAAATTGGTATTGATACCCATCAGAATTGCTTTATCAAATAAAGTACTCAATCGTCCAGAGGCGGGCTCATTGTCCTTATCGCATCTGAAAAATCTGAATGCCACCCCAAGGTATGCTTAGGGATATAATGGTGGCCACCGTATGCGTGACCTACTCGACTCTCGAACACAATGACGTGATTAATGAATTGGCTTGCCTAATGCATTTTCTTCGATTGTTGTCTATCTCATAGTCCCAAATAATCTCCGTTTTGTTATTGCGCTGACAGTCAGGCAATATTTGGTAATAATTTAATCATATGCACACAAGAACATATAAGTCTAGAAATTTGTAATTCAAACAAGGCCATAGCATGCAACTCTGATAATATATGTTTTTGCTATGTATTCTTTTATTTGTTTTCAATATTTTCATTTTCGCTCATAAGTACATTAAATATGCTAGCCCCTACACTATTATTATTTTTAATAATTCTCTATTGTTAATCATATTATACATGAACTGAGTATTGATTAAGAGGAAAAATAAGGAAGCATTTTTAATAAACGCACGCCAGTCTTTTGAACTCTGGGCTCATTTCAAGAATAAAAATGTCATTAGGTTTTTATAAAAAAACATTCAATTTTGTAAAATGGATGTCCCTCCCCACAATCATTATACAGGGATCGTCCGGAAAATAAGTGTACTGAGCTCAGGAAAAAAAAATATTACACTTTTACATATCTTAAGCTAATATTCCTCAAAATAGGACCCTTGTGAGTCGATACACTTGTTCCAGCGGCGTTCCTATTCCTGGAACGCTCCCGCGAAGGCATCATCGGGAACCTCTCGAAGACACGTCGTCACGGCCTCTTTGACGGCGTCCAAAGTCCCGTATCGCGTTCCTTTCAAACTCCTCTTTATCTTCGGGAACAGAAAGAAGTCCGGTGGTGCCAAGTCCGGGCTGTAGGGCGGGTGCGGCAGCGTTGCCACGCCGTGCTTGGCCAAGAAGTCCGACACGACAAGCGCGGTGTGAGACGGCGCATTGTCGTGATGCAGCCGCCAGATGTTTTTGACCGCTGGCTGGACGCGGGCGACTCGTTTTCGAAGCCTGTCGAGCACTTGGACGTAAAATGCAGCATTTACAGTTTGTCGTTCAGGTACAAATTCGTAGTGGACGACTCCCCTTTTGTCAAAAAAGACAATGAGCATCGCCTTGATCCGAGATTTGCTCATGCGAGCTTTCTTTTGACGGGGTGATGATGGGGTGTGCCACTCCGCACTTTGTCTCTTCGACTCCGGGTCGTACTCAAAGATCCACGTCTCGTCACCCGAAACAACGTTCTCTAAAAAATGTGGATCATTTTTGCAGTGATCCGCAAGTTGTGTCGCGATTTCCAAACGATTGAGTCTTTGATCATCACTGAGCACTTTCGGCACCAACTTTGCACAAATTTTTCGCATCTGTAATTGCTCCCTAATAATCTCGTGCACTATTGTTTTTGGCACATTACACTGCTCTGCTATCATCCGAACACTAAGACGACGATCAGAGTTCAGTACATCGCGAACTTTTTGCACATTTTCGTCGGTGAGTGTCGTTGATGGGCGTCCAGGCCGTGGTTCGTCGTCGACCTCTTCTCTGCCCTCCACGAACATCTTGTGCCACCGAAAGATCATGTTTCTGGACATGGCTGACTCCCCGTAAGCCTGGTTAATCATACCGACAGTTTCGGTAGACGATTTCCCAAGCTTTACCGCAAATTTGATGGAATAACGCTGCTCCAAAAACTTCGGCATCGCGTTCCGTGACGTGGGTCGAGCGTGGAGGTTCGCGTTAACAGAGCTCCTCACTACACCACAGCTCAGAGCCGACTGCCTTTTTCAGCGTCGCTTGCCAACATACCCCCCTCCAATCGCAGCCCGACAGAGCGGTGCTGGGCGCGCCTGGAGCGGCGGGAAAAATCAGTACACTTATTTTCCGGACGAACCCTGTAATTCTCTCTCGGGATTGTCCCTAATAACTGATGGTCATGAAAAAGTGTGAAACTTAGAATTAGTTACTTCAATTAATTCATGGGTCTCAGGCTCAACATTATGAAATCGTACACTGAGTATTTGAATAAAACTTTGCAGACTTCACGAAAATCTTTTTACGTTACACTTGGTTTCATTACATAAGTGATATATTCAGTCCTCAACACCTTCACCGAAGGATTTGAAACTTTTTGTACTAAGAGAAAGTTTTTTTAGTAAAATATTAGGCTTAAGTCTTAACCGATTAAATTACAATGGTAATCGTAGTTTCACACATTTCCACATCCATGAAGTATTTATACATGAACGATTATTATAATATTGGTAGACACGTGTAGACACCAAAATCAGAACTTTATTTACGTATCTGTTCGACGCTATGTTTGAACGATCTATTTGTGAATAAATCTGCCTCAACCTGATCAAGCTTACGTAAAGGTACTCCACACCATGGCAAGGGCGAGAGGAAACTTTACCGCAGGTGTCCATGACTATTTTTCCCATCCGCGCTTCGTCTCGTAAAAATGAGTGCCTTCCCCACACCCTGGGCCCCCCTCACATATAGGTATTCATTTGGCGCAAAGTTGGAGTTATGATCGGCGATGGGTGTGCCGCTACGGCGTGGGTATATATACGAGTACGGGTATATCTCGTATATATATATATGTGTGTGTGTGTGTGTATATATACATATACATATATATATATATATATATATATATATATATATATATATATATATATACATATATATATATATAGACATATATATATATTTATATTTATCTCACGACGTGCATTGATGGCTCGTCACACTAAAGCTCAGGCCTTAAGTGCACTCCTCCTTTTCTTCGCGGATCGAAACCGCGTCCTCCAAACGCCACCCCAGTGTGAAATGTCCCAAGCTGGTTAGTGTTTCTGAGTAGTTGCCTCCATGGCACCACTACCTACTCCCAGGGTCACCACGCTTTCTTTCGGCTGAGTGGGAAAATATGGCCGTCACACACGTTCCCCTGGTGAAATGATGCGTCGATTCGTGCATAGGAAATTTCATTCCATATCTTACAACCTTGGATTTGGGATCTTTAGAAATTTTAACCCCGACCTCAACTCTTCAGGAGACTCGAGGGAAATTAACTGGAGCAAACGTAAAGTAAACGGAGTGAAACTCATTTTTCTCTTCCCCCGCGAGGAACGAGATGAAATATGTTAAGGGACGAGTGGTAAGCAATCGCCCAGGCTTCAAACCTCTCAAACGATGCCCCCCCCCCGAGCCGCCTGTAACGTCGTCTTACAGTAAAAATTCTTCCTCTGAGAGAAATTAAATATCTGAAACATCTCTGGCAACTGAGACATCTGAGGAAGGCCGTGAGCCTCAGTTATGGATTTTATTGAAAAGGTTACCTATTTGAGTTGTGTTTAATATTTTAGGTGCAGTTTATGTTATTTTTGATCGTTTCATTAGTTCGGTACGTGACAACCAAACCGCTGTAAAATAAATTTTGCAATAACCAGAGCACGCTGTCTGGTATGAGATCATTGTTTGCACACGAATTCATTAGCATGTAACTCTGCACTAAAGTAAAACTTTTAATTGTGGTCAAGCAGTGCTCACAATTTTCATTGGTTTTTGGTCTCTTTTCCTAAATAAGTATTGCTTCTTTGGCAGGGCATTATAACCGTTCATAATAAGTAGGTAGTTAATTGTCATGACTGTGAGGTAGAATAAATCTTTTAATGATTTTAGGTAGGTATAATGTTCGAAAGGTAGGTTCACAAAATTTATCCCTCGGACGAATGAGGAAAAGGCGTTCCAGTTAAAATTTATAACCTTTTTTAATTTTCAGAATTCATATTTTAAGATTTCTTTTTTCATCAGGCTTCATTGTAAAGGTTTTAGTTAACAAATATAACATTACTTCGATATATTAAGTTAATTATGCTAATGAATAAATGAGGAACTTATTAATTTTATGACCGATTAAATTTATGACCGACCGAATTTTATGGCAAAGAAGCTTAGTGAAATTAAATAATATAATCTCTTTTTACGAAAACCATGAAAGTTTAATGAAATTTCTTGTGCATCAAAATAAGCTCATTATCATTGCAAACAATAATAGTTCACATTATTGCTTGGAAATTTGTGTATTTGAGAGCTTTCAAAGAGAAAATTAACAGTATTATTTGTGTCGTATGAAAACCTAATGAATATTCGAGAGCCACTTCCTTGCGAGATTCTCAAAATATATTACATAAAAATATATTCTCAAAATGCATATTCTCAAGGGAGTGCTAATAAATGTTCATGTAAATTTGAGCAACGCCTTCTTTTCTCTGTCAGACCAGCATAAGCTTGAAAAACCTATCTATGGATATATCTACTTCGTCTCTGTGAATTACTTATGAAGACTACAGTTTTTTAAGTACTACTTATTTTTACCGTCTAAGTCCTTTCATGAATATGCTCAAATAAACGAGGCCTCTTCCGAAAAATCAAATTCAGCAAACAGAACTCGAAAGGATTATAAGACTAAGTTCGGATAGCAATGCTAGATGGATCGGTCACGGTGAAAATATGGCTAGTCAATACCTTCAGCCACAAGGAAGAAACATTACGAGACGGATCCATTTTCGCCTGCCTTCCTTAATGTTTGGAACGATCCATCTTCTGAGACTACCCATGGTTTGCCCATTGTCACTGATCGCGCGCATCTCTTCAATCCACGGCCTTTCTCCGAGTTCAATTGCCTTAGGAGGGGGAGGAATGTTATACTATTCCATCGTCAAATGGAAGAATACGCTGCGTGTCCCTGAGCCGCTTTGTCGATGCAGATTCTTCATTGACGAATCATTTGTGAACTCCCAAGCTGTAGTTCTAATTATTCATTGGTCACGAACCCGGAAACGAAGTTCCCTTGACCGATTTCTTATGGTTAGGCATTGGAAAGTCCTTTGTGTACTACAATAAATACGGTCTTTTGTAACTTTTTTCCGAGTCTTTTTTTGGTTCTTTTGTGCTCTGTGGATCATTAGCTGCCCAAGCACATTGATGTTAATGGAATCGTTTACGAAGAGATAATTAATGGATTATTCACACCTAACTCAGTACGTTCGTTTCTCTTTGGAGGCATCCAAAATTGTGGGTTTTAAGCAACACCGATAAATGAAGTTGATCCATTTCGGAGGCACAGATGAAACGAACAATTTTGTTAATTAAGGCCATTTAAGTCATGAAACTTGATCCAAAATGTTCGTCTCACCATGTATTGAGTTTCTGTGACGCAAATGAATAGCATTAACTCTTGAAAAATTTGGAAAATTGAAATTTTATCGTCTTATTTGTTACGATTACTCTTATCAGGAAAGATTAATTTTAAATGTGTGACCATTTTTCAATTGTATAAATATGTCATAAATGAGTCATTGCTGTCTAATTTAATTGACTATTTTCATTCTTTAATGAAGAATCAATTCCGTACGAAGCCTAGTTAATGTAATTTCGTTTTATACAGATACAACTATGATTTTCCGCTATTTATAGGATTATTTAATAGATTATCTTTAAAAAAATTTATTTATATCTTAAATATGCTGAAGGTGATCCATTTTTCTCTCTGTAAAATATACCAATATTTACTATCATTATACTTTACTATCAAAATTATGATTAATATAAGCCAATGCAAGTCCTGTGAAACACTTCAGTCTAACTTTCCTTCTTAGTTTTTCACCTGAATGGAGACTTCATTGAGAATTCAGCTCCACATTAGGCCGGTAGTGCTATTAAATTCGCTCTTTACAATTAGGACAATCCATATTGATAGTCTCAAAAATAGATAAACTTAATTGCTTTGCTTTTATCGATGAGCATTTTCTACAATATCTGATAATTTTCTTATTGAGGACCTGCTAAATACTTTTTATAAACCAGTCGAATTGGCCATTGCTTCCTAGAATTTGGCCGAATGCAAGTATTAGGCCAAATCTATGAAAATTCAATTCGTATAATTAGTTTTTGATAAAATTACATATTTTTCAGTAACAAAATATTTCCTAGTCTTTCAGATTATAAATTAAATCTTACGTATTCGAATTCATGCCTTTCTAGTTTAATGATATCGATTGTGGCAACGTTAAGGATTTCCTATGACTTAAGGAAAAACCCATCGTCATTTTTTCAATATAAAAAAATGGTAGGAATATTTACAATTAGATTGACCGCACTTGATGAGTCACATTTTGAACAGCAGGTAACTCTAATCCAGATGGGGAAATCTATTCTGATGGAAAGGAAAACATCGTGAGGTATCTTCAACTGTGCTCTTCTATTGCCGCAGAGCGTCCATTCTTTACGAACCATCTTCGCTGTCGGTTGAACCGTAACCGCTTGTCCAAAAGCTCTTCGCGTAGGTAGCGGACACAATCGCACTCAACCTCATGAAAGCTTTAACAAATTAAAAAACACCCTAGCCAAAAGAAGAACTTAATTCGCTCTTCTCGGGTGAAATGCTGGAAACGCACGGTAAAACTATCCATTTAAAATATGGTACCCGGAACCTTCGGCCCCACTTGACAACCTGGGTCAGTTACGACTCGGTTGGAAAATAAAATAACGAACTCAGACGGGAGGAGAGGTATTGAATAATTATCTCACTTTGGGAATCTGCATGGCTACGCTGCGGACTGAATTTATGGAGCCCCAAAAAGCATGCAAGTTTATTGGTGTCTACTTCGGCCGCCCCAAATTAAAACCCAACCTTTCCCTTGCCCCACTCCATTCTGTTTCTTCTTTTTCCCCGGAGGCGCGACGAAATAGAATCAGCCCAGGCAAAGTCGGTGCGCTTGCTCCCTTGGGGGTGGTTGCACCGACCGGCGTCATCCGCATTCCGCCACTCCCGGGGGGGTTGGACATACAGTAGATTCGCGCATCAGAGCGGAGCTTGAAGTGAATACAAGAGTATTATTGCATTCGTGCAGGTGAGAGCGTCCGACTCCCCTCGGGGGTCACACTTAGGTGCGAGCGGGTTGAAGGTCCCAGGTGGCGATCGGTGGTGGTCAAGACACGCTGAAACGCAGGGCGCGTAAATCACGCTGAAAATATTACTCGGGGCCAACCGGATGGAATGAAAAGTGGTGGCCCTGTTGCAGTTCATGCAAATTTTAACCAGTCCAAAAATGAGAGCTGTTGTTGTGTAGAGTTCGTTTAACCTTTTGAGAACGGCGTTTTGAGTTAACGATTCGAGGCATGGATCGACTATCTAGATGGGGCGTGGACTCTGTTCACTGTAATTTGCATATGTGCCTTTTTAAGCTGTCTTATGGTGATTACAATGAGCACTTTCTAGCCGGAAACTGTTTGAGCACAAAGGCGGTGTTATTTAGCATCATTAAAACCCACTATTCGATGGACGAGTACATACTAAATGTATCTACTCCCTGCACTATATGCACACTTAAATTGCCAAATGATTTCCACGATTTTTCTGCATCAATTACCAAGTGCATTGCATGATTTTTTGACCCAACTTCCGTGTATTAACAATTTTACCATACCGGACGTTTCACAGTGGCTTAAAAGTATTAAATTTAAAGAAGGCAACGTAACGATTTCGCTTGGGGATAAGGATTAATGCTGTATCCTCACAATTGTGATTAAGTCTAAAATATTTCCGAATCACTGATTCATTTATTGTTTCGAAGCTCATGTTTTCTCCTTAAATGTACGGTTTTTATCTCGAAAGATAGAAGGTTTGCACTCGGTTGGGCGAATTCCTCACTTCAGTATCTCTCTCTTTCTCCTTCTCTCTCTCAGGGTCTCCGCATCGCTTTTTCCTCTTTGAGTGATGGCTTGTATCCTACGCACTGCACATCAGCTGAAGTTTTTCAAACGGTTCTTTTACCAGATCTCGTAGTATGGCGAGTACGTGACGTGAATTCGTCTCGCACATTCGCGTTTTCGCTTCGCGGGCGTCGCTGAGGTTAAGAGACGAAATACTTTCTTAACTGCCAGCCTCGCCTTTCTCTTAACGTACTCAGAAGAGGTGGTCCACCGCGAAGCTAAACAACATCGATTTCATCGGTTCTATTTTCAGCGATATTTACATAAAACATGTTTCCAGCGTACATTTTTTGAACTCGATCCATAGTAAAGAGGAAACCGCTTCTGTACTAACCAGCTGCAATTCTTATTAAAATATTGCTATTTGTATAGTATACGATGTATTCAAGAATTTCCTACCTTTTTTAATATAAAAAGTACTTAAAAAATTATCTGTACTTAAATAATCCATCAATTGCCTTACTTCTCATATTCCTCCAAATTATCTGTGTAACTTTTGAATGAATTGGAGAAATCAATTTCCGACTGTGAGGACACTGTGTATAAATTGTAGCCTGACTTAGAATTGATTAAGACAAGGGGGAAATGAGGCGTTTGATGCATTGCAATACCACCGGAGGTGAATGAGTCATCACGGCATTCATGTAAATTCACGCCTAAATACATCTCAAATACAAGCACATCCAGCGCGATAACATATACAATCTTGGACAAATCATCGTTCAAGCATATTTCTATCGTGAAATATATTCACGAGATTTTGATGATAAGGGATAATGTATTCCATAATCTAGCAAATACCCAGGTGTATCGCACCTATAGATGTTATGCCAATGAGGCTACAGAACACAGTTATGAGCACTAACAAGTCCTGAAGTTTTGTAATAAATATTAGTTAAATGTATGCGAATCTCGGGAGATGTGAAACGGCCATCAATCTGTTGAAAAAGTCAACTTCTTTATGGCCCCCGCTACAAAGTCACGCACGATTATTTTCATATCATTCCAAGTCTGTATATGTTAATGAGGGATTTTGGCCGACTTTCGTAAGCCAGCAATCTTATTTGCCGAGCCTCTTGAAAGATGACGTTCAGGGGAAGTTTCTCGAAATTTATTTGAGGTTTTCTTTCCCCAATTACCTAAACACGTTTTTCAACAACCAAATAGAATTTAAATTATTGCCTTGCAGAAGAGGTAATAGGGTTATTCCACCACTTGAATAAGAATGTCAAAAACGTAGAGGATGAGGAATATTAATAATAGTGCCAAATTGCTTTTTTCTAGTTCCCGTGTTAGAAAGAACATTGATAATTTAATAAAAATACCATATGCCATGTTCTCATTATATTATACATTTATAATGCAAGTATTATTTACAATGAAAATCTGTTTTCCCGTTAATATTTTAATTAATACATGTGTATTCTATTTATCACTTGCATTAATACGACGAGGATCTTACCTACCTCATTGTCACCCTTAATAATTGCAAGCTCTCTCCTTTTTAAATTGTTGACTCCATTGCTCATACTTACCGTTTTTCAACAATAATAAGGGCATTTAGGGAGCAGAGAATGGACATGTGTGAAAGCATAGATACATATTCAAGGTTATTCACTGGACTCTACTTTCATTGCAGTCAGCATAGAGTTGGCGATGCTAGAAAAATTATTTTTAAATAATATTTTTGCACATAAATTAACCCTTGGCATTCGTTTCTGGGAAAGTTGAATGAATCTTTATTTTGAATCTTTTCTCATCAATTCAGTGCTTACGGTAATTCTAGCAAATAGTCATAAAACATTTTTGGAAAATGGGGCACAAATGGGGCTGAATAAAAATTATTTTTCTCCTAGAAAAATGGTGGCAAATATCTTGATAAAACGTATTTAAATTCCGTTTGGGAAAAGATGATCTCCGTCCCACAAATCCGTGAAATAGGCACGCGTGCGTCACTTGAAAATATGCATCCCGTTCTCCCCGAGCCCCCGCGTTAGTTACGACCCTCGGATGAATCACTCCATTCGCTCGGCCATCCTCATCCTTTCCCACGTAGGTAGGTATACGATGTCTCTCTACCGACGCAAAGTGCCTCAACTTGCGTGAGCGCGTCAGTGTTTGCGCGCGGGAGAGTGTGCAAGCTGAAAATGAACTCTTTCCAAATAGGACATGAGAAGTTTAGCGCGTAGCTCGAGCCGCGGGGGGAGGAGGGAGGTCATCAAGGCGAGGAGCCCGAGTCCCCTCTCCCCAGACTCGACGTCCCCCCGGCCGGCGCGGTGCCCACCCGCAGCATGTAGAGCGCGGGTGAAATCTCACCCCACCCCACAGACCCTCTTCATTCCACCCTCCTGGCCCTGCCGCCTCTCCTTCTCCACCCTCCCACCCGCCCTCGTGAGTTACGGTCAAGATAGTGACTGCATCCAGTCCGCGTTGTCATGGAAATAAGATGCATATCCCTCCCTCCTCCTATGCGGGTCTCCTCCCACCCGCCTACCCTAACTCTCCCTCCGCCACCACCAAACCCCCCTCCCAGCCCCTCACTCACACTTTCCTTCGTCCTCACCCGTCGCTTTTACGAATTCCGGTGCGCCTCCCGTCTCGCAGAGCACGGTCGCATGCGGGATTGGTGTTCGCGAGTTGACTCACGCCGTGCGCAGCAGCGGTGTTCTTTTAACTGGTCCACCCCAGATTCCTCTGTAACTCTGCTTTTCTCTTTGCCCTCCGTCTTCCTCCCACTCCCTCACCCACAGCCCCAGCCCGACTGCCCCTCCTCTCTCTCTCTCTCCTCCCCAACACGGCGACGTAGGGGGCTCCTGGGGGCAGTGTCGGGGGACGTCTTTAGAGTCTTGTTATCATTCTTTTCTTTTTCGCCTCCGCGCGGCCGTAAATACGTTCGCGCGGCCGCAAGGGAAGGTATCGGGTAGGAGAGATCATTCAGCAAAAATATTCCCCAAGGATGCGGAGAGGAAAGGGGGGGAGGGGTTGATTTATACGTCAAAGTCACACCCTTAAAATGTTCTGGAAACGCGGTAGGAAGCGTTAAATCACCCATTTGGTGGATATTATCCCCTGGTGCAACCCCCTGGAAAGTGGTTCTCCGGTCTCTTCAAGGAGAGGTCTTGAAACGCCTCGCTCCTTTCGATTTTTCTTCTATTTCTGGATGGCACCTGGAGGTGACGCCACGAAACGTTTCTGTGGTGTGGTTAGGAACACACCCAAGAAGAAAATTCTGCTCCCTCAAGGGATTAACATTTTTCCAGCCACTTGAAGAAAACATTTTGTCCCTATGAGTATTTTAATATATGCACATGCTCTATGGAGTCAGATTCCCTCAAAAAATCTAAATGCCGTAGTGAGAAAATCGAAATTAGATATTGATATTTCTTCAATTTCAATTTTTTAATTTTACATTTAGAATAGATAATCAAGTGTCCATTGTTTTAAAGGCTTCAATTTTCAAAATTGAGGCTGACCCAAAGACAGAGTTACTCTTTTGGAGTTGATGCCAGCAGTGGTCTCATATTTTATAGAAACCAAAACTTTGAAAAGTCGTCACCAATTGTCCTTTAGCAAAAGTCTTCTTCTCGACTCCTGTTCTTCAGCTGATACTTGATTTTACATATTTGGAATCATTCATTTAATTCTTTTCTCTGTAAGATATTTAGTGATTGGACCATTCCTAGACTAATTTAAAATCCATTAGAAATAAAAATATTTATGAAATAATGCTGATCTCAGTTAAATTTGCTGCCAATCACTCACTTTTCTCAGTATGCAAACAAATAATTTTTACCCCTCACTTTCTTGGAAAAAATTTCGTCGGCTATCAGTCAGCATTCAGATCTATACAGTTGACGTAGAAATATGTAATAGTTGCGCTTCTATGCAATAATGGCAGTAAAGCTCAGATCTCCAATGATGTTTTTGAATATATTTGTAATTATTCATATGCTTTCAACCTATACGCATTTTCTGCCGAACGCAAAGGTTTCAAGGTTATGGCCCAAGAACTTCAGTTTCTTATCTAGATCGCTAACTATTCACTCATCTGCTAACTTAAAATAAGAACGGCCGCGCAATGTTCATGTCGGTGCGTCGGAAATTGATGGCTCCCAAAGATCATTTTTCAGGGAAATCTCAGCCATGACAACCACCTCCTCTCCCCACGTGAGTCTCGCGTACGTTACGCGTTAGCCAATGCGGAAAACTCCCATCAAGCGCGAAAAACGCAATCTCTGCACCTTTTTCTCAGCACTGCTTTTGATCCAAATTTACATAATATGTCTGCGGGAGGTAAGGCCGCGGTTTAGCCAGCGTGAACCTTACAACCCGACTTGTGTTTTCACGCCATCTCCCATCTCCGTAATCCGTCTGCTGTGTAATTGCTGTGGCGTATTCTAATGAATGCAGTGCCTGTGATAAATTTTCCATGAAGGATGGATGAATGATGTCCCCTACGAATTGTGGCGAGAGGTGATGCGCGCGTAATTTATACTTTCACACTCGACAACGAGGAAGGCGCTAGGAGATACAAGTGTCTCCGAGCATCTACGTCGTTTCCTAAGTAATGGCGTTCTACAGGAATCATGAAAAGAAATGGGTTAAGTTAATTTTGCATACACATGTGAACATCTGTACTTGTGAGAGTAGGAGTAAGTCTAGTATCCAAATTTGCAATCAATGAGACGTGACATATACGTATATTAACTAGTTTTCTATTGCACACTTGGCGGAAAAAAGTGCTCTTTGAAGTACGGTGTTTATTTTGAAATATCCGTACCTCTTTCAGTTAATATATTATAGGTTAAATTGCAAAGCCAGTGGTGATCGTTTGCTCCTTGTCGTCAATCAGTTAAGCCTTATTACTCGATTAAGATCGTCGCCTGGGAGGAAATTAACGCCGTATGAAGGTGGTGCACACCTAAAATCAGAACTCGCAGGAAATGTCGAGTTCTTGCCAATCAAACCTTATACTTACGTAAGAAAAATATTCCGAGGCGAGTGATCTGCCAGCATATTATTTTAATGTAATTCACAAATGTCCATTCCAAAGGAATTCTTCTGCAAAAAAAATCCAGCCCCATCCCCACATTCACCAAAACGAAGGGTACGAGTCCTACCACCCACCATCTCAACATCAGCATCCATCCTCTGTACCTTAATTTTACACCGATTATATTTTTTTCCAGGTTACCTGCTTCCGCTAAGGTTATTCAATTTAATAAAAGGTCACAAGAACCCTACAGGAGGCAGAAAACCCATTATAACGCTCAAAACATTTTAACGACGTCCCCGAACTTAAAACAAGGTTTTTGTGAATAAAGCCCACCCTTTCCTTTCTGGTGTCCATAGATCAACCAAAATAGACTGCCCACTTTTTCATCAGTTGAGATCACCTCGTCTCTTTTCCCATTCCCACCCTCAGAAGCAGAGATGAGAAAAAACATGACAAATCACACAATCACTACTAAAGTTCGAGTACGCACAACATAATTCGGATACCGTAGGACCCAGCCTTAACGACTCCCAACTAGGCCGGCATGAGTTACGCGCTACAAACTCGAGAATACGTGGTTTGTGAGTAGATGGGAAGGAGTGTGAGGGGCGTGTTTCGGGAGGGAAGGTGGGTGGTAGCAACAGGAAAATATATATGGAAAAAAACAAGGCACGAGATGAGTGGTCCACGTACGCAAATCTTGAATAAAAAAAATACGAAGTGACGACCGGGGTGCGTAAAACTGGATTAACGTCCCGCAACACCATAATGGATATCTCATCGGACCTCCTTCACTCCCTCCCCTCTCTCTTTCTCTCTTGAGGGACTTTTTTACACATCTTCCCCTTCGCACCCACCCCTACCTCCAGTCCCCCACGGACCGTAAAAACTTCAACGCATCAATCTGTCCCAGCAGATCATTGCCTTATTATTCGTTTACCACAGCCTACGGCAACCCTTATATTTTTCATTAATATTTTCGGGTCGCTTCCCTCTCCTCAGTGCCCTCCCACCTTCCCCCGCCCCACCCCCAAACAGGTGACCCCCACCCTCTCCTACTCCTACTCCTCTTTCACCTCCACACGTGGAGGAGCCCCGCGAGCCTGCGTTTTCTCCAAGTCGGGAGGATGGGGGAGGTGGAGGTGGTGGAAAAAATTATCGAGGAGATAGGCGAGGGGGAGGAAGGTGAGGTTGGGGGCGCTGACGGGCGGGGGGGCAGCAGGGAGAGAAGGAGTGAGCGAGGTAAGGTGGCAACCCGAACTGGCTGAACACCCATCCGGCCATTTTTCTCACTCTTCCTCCCCTTCCCCGACTGCCCCCTCTCCTCCACTACGCACCCCCTCCCTCGACCCCTCCCCCACCATGCTCCAACTCAGCTCCTTTGATTTGTCGCCTCCCGGCTGCGGCGTCTCCTTCTGCAGCGCCCCAAGATTAACTGTTCGGGTTCCAATGAATTATCCGCAACGGACTCTTGCGAGGTCTCTCGGCGAAGGCGTCGGCCCCGGTGCGGTTAGCCGAAGGGGCGGCGAGGGTTGGTGGGGGCGGCGGCGGAGGCCGGAGTTGGGGTAGGTAGTCGGGCCAAAGAGTGGGGCAGGGGCGGTGGAGGGAGGGAAGGGCTTGGTAGAGAGGTTGGCACGTCAAAATAATTAAAAAAATATAAATATGCCACAAATTCGTGCACTTCACTCTTTCTTTCCTTGCAGCTAACCACCGCCTCTCCTCGTTCCCCACGCCCACTCTCCCTCTCAAATCCCCACTTTCGTCCCCTAGTTGTTTCCGCTCGTTTTATTATAATTGTTATTTCTGGAGCGCTTGCCTTATATAGCGCAACTTAACCCAATGGCTTGTAGGCTTCGCATACACATTCATCTGGAGCACGTGTCCGAGGCCGAGAACACATACCTGGAGTGAGTGTATGAATGGTACGGACCCCTCCCTATAAGTCTCGTTAGCATTTATATTTCGGCCTCCCGAGTAAAATAGCAGAGAAAAAGGAAGTGCTTAAGGTGAACGTTGGCGTTTAGTTGAATGAAATCCCGAGCGTGGTAGTCAATATGCGTTAAAGATACAAGGGCACACATTCCATGAATTTTCCTTATACAGGTAAGCCGAAAGGATATCTTGAGTGCATTTAAAGGATAAAGCGACTCTTTGACAAGGAAAGCACGGATACTTTCCATTGGATTGAATGTTATTTGGTGGACCCGCTCAGAGAAGATGCAAATAGTAAGTGCGAATATAATCGCTCAACAACTGAAATCCGAACTCGAAACCAAGATGTCTACGCATGGATATAGTCGTCACCAGCCACCTACTCGTTCACTGTATAGTGCAGTCTGGTATTAAATCAACTGTTAAATGATTAATGTTGAATAAAGTTAAATATGCATGTAAAGATAGAGCCTACGAATTTTTTTTACTTGTACTCTTTTTCAAATCATTCACTGTGACAAATATTTTTATTAAGTTAAACAAACGTGGGGTCTATGTGCATAGTGACAATATATTAATAACGCTTATTAAATTGCATCTATTTTTAAATAGTGAGGGAACAGAGAGCATGCTCTCAAAGATGTCAAATAATGAACTACTCCTTTTCCACCCGGCGCACGGAGCGAATGAAAATTCACTCTCATCAATAAATAAATATTTTACATGAACGGGATGAGAGCATTCGCTGGCGTTTACGTGCTTGAATGAATAGTAATAGCCTCTTCAAAACCTCAAAAATTCTCAGCATTAATGAGAAAATGTTGCAGTTTTTCTTTTGTCCATTCTTCAACTGCTATAATTCAATGTGGCATTAGGGTTTGTTCATTCATACGAATGTGTCATAGTTCAATGTAATATAGTGTGTTCCTAACCCAGATGATATAGTGTGTTTCTCATTTGGTTGACTTTATCAGGCCCACATTAATTTCATAGCCAGCAAAACCAAAAAAAATGTTCAAGCTGCCCGTAGGTATTGCAAAACTAATTTTGGAACGGACTCCCTTCAATTGATATACTAAGCTGTAGCAATACCCATTGTTACCTACGGCTGCTCCATTTGGGGTCATAAGGTTAACTACAGCAGAATCGAAAGAAAACTTAGAGAAGCACAAAGACTCTGCCTCTTAGCAATTAGCAAAGTTTACTCGACAATCAGCACGGACGCACTATGTTTAATTACCGGACAACCACCTCTAAAATACAAGGTTATGGAGAGAATTAGCAGAATCGAAGTCAAATCGGGCCAAGGCACAAAATACTTCAACTCCGAAATCGAACACAATCACGCCCTAAGCAAAAAACAATTAAAAGAAATACTCAGGGAACAAACAATTCGTCAGTGGAATAAAGACTGGCTGAATTCCGATAAGGGTATTCACACTAAAGAAATATTCCCAGACGTCATTGAAAGGCTAAATATAAAATTCAAGCTAACTAAGAAAGCGACCCAACTCCTATCAGGACATGGAAATTTTGGACACCCACTCAATAGAATAGGAAAATCAAGGGCTAATCTATGTAGTACCTGCCTAACCGAAGACACCGCTAAGCATAGAATAGAGGAGTGCCTACAGTATGAAAAACCCAGACATGAAATTTGGCACAGCATGACTAAAAGAAAACCAAGATGCGTGAGATTGTGCTATTTTACCTGAAGCATAAAAACGTCCAATTATTTAAAATGGTGCGATGAAATTTGATAATTGTAGTGACATTTGAAGTTGGTAAAATAAAGCTTGATAAAACTAGTAATTGTATTGCTCGTTTATTGAATAAAATTGTATGTAATTGCTATTTTAAGTTAACGTGTACTATTTTGCCTAGGGTACGATCAAAGAAAAAAAAATCTTGTATGACTCTATAAACTGAAGTGTTATCATAAAATAATATATTTATTTCTTATAATAATTATTATCTCTAATTGTACTAAATTTGGGTTGTACATTACTTCTGTAATTTAATGCTACTGTGTCATCTTGTTTGATATTTCTTGTTCTCATATTGTGTAATTGATGATAATTATATGAGAACACTAAAGGGGGATTAAGCGAGAGCAGGAACCCCCTCAACATATCATGCTATTTTCTGTATGCTATTTTTTTTGTATTTGCTTCCGCAATAAAAAAAAAGGAAAGGTGTGATTGAGGAAACTCCTTCACCACCTTTCCTTATTATTATATTATTATTTAGTTGACTTACCGTTGCATAAATGCGATCTGGCAGCTGCTTTGGATCATCTGCTTTCCTTTTAATTGTCTGTTGGAACTGTGTCGGTTCCACTCAATAGGATGTGTGATTACGTGTCCGTAACTTGAGCCTTTCAGAGATAGCTGGTGATGTAAATACATTCAGGTGTATCATTTTTTTTAAACTCGTAGTCTTTTTCAGAGTCAGTTCAGCTCAAACAAGGCATTTCTGTATTTTCTCATACACCATTAACCCCTATTTTTTCCCAAAACATTCTCAAAATAAACTAAAGCCAACAGGAATGCATTGAAATTGATTCTGTTGTCACGTTCTTTACTCATGCATATACTAGTCGAAGCAAATTTCACTTTTTTCGGAAGGATCACTCTTCAAAAATGTAATCCCAAATACTCGTACCTTTTGAACTTTCGGTACTGAAAAGTAGGCGCTCGAGTTAACTTCATGCAATAGTCACATATCATAAGGAACAAATGAACAAAATGATTATGTCTTTAAGCTGATAAAATATAAAAATTTAATAAGGGATGAAATAAAAAATGTAGCGTATCCAAGGCGGAAATAATAAAGAAGGAACGGAAGTGCACGGCTTGAGCGTTTCCCTAATTTTAGAGACTAGTCTGAGTGGCCGATGAGCGATGATGGACGGGATTTTTGGGTGCTCTTAAAGTACTTATGTTACTGGAAGGAACGGTATTTATTCTGATATTTGAAGGAAGGAACATCGAGGATATGCATAATTAAATGTAAATGTACGATCCGCTCTGCAGTAATCAACCTGAAGATTGATTTAAATTTTGAAAAGTGAGAGAATGAAAAACGACATCCTAAAGTGTGTAAAATTCATGCAGGCAGAGTATCGCGGCCGTTTCATTTCCTCGTGTCATGCGGCTAACTAAAGCTCTGGTAATAAAAAAAATCGCCCCATTTTTGTTTTACCTAAAATTATAACAGCTTCAAACCTTATCACATCACATAACCGGCTTATAATTTATGTTTTGCAACCAAATATCATGTATATAGAGCCGTATACGAATTTATGAATTGCACGATTTACGGATGGTGTGTACGATTTCTCATCTCTAGGATCTAAAAATGGGTGATTGTGGCTTTTATGTATATGTATCAATGCTTCTATTGCATTATTTTCAGACTTCAGTCAGAGATAATATTCTTTCGCAAGTAATCCGCTCTACAATTCGATGTTATATAATAGGCTTTAAATACCATCCACATTGCACTTTCTTTCCTTCTTTTTTCGTTCTTTCTGAAAAATATGCTGGTGCTGGAAAAATATGTCGGATAGTTTATCGGTGACATTCCAGGGCCCAAGGGAGTCGGTAGCCGTGGAATCTCACACTCCGATCCTTGATTTCGTGCCTTCCATTCATCACCAGCCCATTCGATGGCATAATAATTCAAGCAATTCTTTCCGAGTTCCCCAGGATACTTCGAAGCGAGAGGTGGATTGAATAGCATTATCCAAGAGGAAGGGAATGGGAAACTCAAGTAGAGAAACGTTAGCAGTTTGGTGTGTGTCTACCATTTCGCCCCTAAACATTTGGCAAAAATACGCTGCGGGAGGATAGCGGGACAAGAAGGACTTAGAGGTGACGGTGGAGGAGGGCGCTTGTAGCGGAAGAAGCGGCAGCGGTGGAGAAGGTTGGATGGATGTCAGGACGGCAGTCGCGTAACATAGTAAGAAATTCCCGGCAGAGGAGGCCAAGAAGGATGAGGAGGAATGGGGGGAGAGTCGAGGGAACATCGTCTGTCGGTTGGAGAGGGGTAAGGGATGGCGAAGGGCGCGAGGGAGGAGATGATTTTTCTGTGTAAAGGGGCAGATGGAAGGAAAAACACCTTTAATGCTCCCCCCCTCGCAGTCGACAAGTAAAAATGCCGACGCGTAGAATCTCATTCGTTCTCATTTCTTATGCTTGACAGAATGAAAATAGTAAGAAGGCAGCTGAATGTTTCTTGGTCTCCCGATTTAAATCGAAGTGATTGATGCAGTAAACGGAGGATACCGTTTGTGTTAAAAATTGCAGAACATTTTACTTAAACGCTTGGCTTGAGAATCCTTTCCTACAGCAATCAACGCATAATACGATTGTAGTGCATAGAGATTAGACTCTCGGGATTAAGTTCATATTTTAAAGCATTCATGTGATTGCGGTCTGAGCAACGAAAATGGTTTTACAAAAAGAGATTTTCCAGGTATATCTCGCATGAATAATTTAAGAAGGCGCTTAAATTATCATATAAGATTAAATTGAATAGAGATTAAATATTCGTCGAGTAAATTACCTATGCGTCCTCGATCAAGATCATGTCAAGCGCTTAAGTAAATTTAATCAATTTGAGCCAAATACGAAGACATTATTATTTTCACGTATTCATAATAGGAAATATTGATTAGTACTGACTATTGCATCTCTTGTATGTTATGTGTATTTCTCTCTCTCTCAATCTGTAAGTTTAATTGAGTAAATATTTCTTAAATCCGAAATCACTATTATTTCGGTTTTATGGGATTAGTTATAACTGGTCTAACACTAAAAATTCAACAGTATATAAAATCCACACTTCCCGAATAAAGCGCATAGTTTGGTTTATAATGTCCCCCGAAATTTTCTTAAAAATTGCTAACATACAGAATCAGGCTAGTACGACCAGTTCCCATCCTCATGCCACCTGTGGATTCCGAGCACATTGTAGCCCTTCAAGTATTCTTGGCGTAAGGTTTGAAGTAAACAAGTATTAAAGGTGAATAAAAGCCTTTCAGGATTAAATAACAACAATGAAAACCTATAATTATTGACTGCATAAGTTCTCAACTATAAGAAATGATCGAACGGATTATAGGGCTTTATATAGTTCATAGATGTAAAATGCACACGTAGGCTTAGTCAAGTAGTTTATGTAGCATCAGTACCTTTGAAATATTTATAAACTTACAAATTCAAGTACATACATTAGTAATGTGTGAAATAATCCCAAACACAGGCATTATTCCAAGAGATCTTTGAAAAAATAAGTGGATATTAAATGGTCCGTGGTGGAGAAAAACATTTTGGAACATGTAATCAATCCATTTTATGCGGGCAGATGTACCCTCAGGCAAAGATATTCCTTAAAAATTTAAAAACTTCGAGTACTTAAATGAGAATGTCTATAGAGGTTGAGGTCAAATTTGTAAAAATCAAAGAAGTAATTAATATTAATTGATGTTTTGCTGAAAAATAAAATGTGTGTACACATAATAGTTATTTTGTTCCCCGACTCAGGGTGCGCTCTCTCAGGACCCTACCATATTATCTTTCGCCGTAGCTGCCTAACCCAATAAACTGCTAAAAGTAGCCTGACCCGATATTTGCAGGGCACTTTCTCTTAATCTCTTTTAAATTAAAGTTTCTGTTCGGGCAAGTAACGGTACCTATCCTCTCTTTGAATCGCAATGTGTTATCTCCGCACTTAGAATTCAAATCATTTATTCCGTCTTCATCCTAATCACGAACGAAGATGCATTAATTTTCGAATACCCCAACGAATCGAGAACACACGCATGGCTAGTCACTGACTTTATTATTTCTCTTTCCCCTCCTATTTTAAGCGTGCTGGTCACATAAAGTTTAATCTCCATGGTTTCATTTATTTTCTTCCGTTGTACAAGATCCGGAATTATGCAGAGCTTCTGTAGCAGCGCAATGCTAAGTCACTAATACGCTGTTCCGCTCCGAGAATGAGCCTCTAATTTGTTTTTCTGTGCTTCCAGGAGGTACTTATATCCCGTAAAGATATTGAAAAATTATGAAAGTCAGTAAATCCTCAATGTTTGGTGATTCCTCCACCAGTGTTTTTCAATTTTATTTCAGCTCGACGCAAAAAAATAAAACACTCATGAATAAAAAAGGCTCCTGTGCTGGATCCAATTAATGCCTCGATCGATCGTTCCTCTTCTTCAAAATGTTCACCGTCTCAACAGGACCATTGAATGGATAGTTTTGCTATTACAACTTTTGGTGATAAGTCATACTTTTATTACAAATGTTTGTCAATTATTTCCACACTAGTTGTTAAATATATTTTGGAAGCTACCCTTCAAATTAAAATACCGTGCGAAAGTAGCCCACGCCACATATACATATTTTCCATGATTTAAAGTGCCATTAGTCCCCCAGAATTATCTCTTTTGATTTTGTTTTGCAATGAAATAACCAGTTTCTTATTAAAATGGCCACAGAAGGTCAATAAATACCACATCCCCATGCACTGAGAACATGTACTCATGGCGAATTAAATGCTTAGATGCCCGACGGAAAGGATCGAAAAATTATAATCTCCTCGAAACATCACTTAGTTGCTAATTTGGCCGTGATTTATAAGTAACCGCTCCCGAATGCTTCGCTTAAGAGTTCGTAGTAGTAGTAAATGACGATAAGAATTACCCTGGGGTGACTCTGAACGGCTGCGAAACTGCGTATAACATTAGCGACTCTGATGGAGGAGTGCTGCGTTTGGAGAAGCGCGAATCATAAAATTCATTGTATCAAGCAGGAAATACTCCCTCTGACGGTGGAACCAAACGAAAGGTAATTGCTACATGAAAAAAGCACTGAAATGCCTACATAAACTATGTTAAACGGTAGCTCGTTAATTCTATAGTAATTGAATAGGAAATTAATTATCTACGACTTCGATATTCATATTTTCAAGTATAAAATTTCCTCCCCGAAATAAATTTGACTCCGGGATCTCCCCGAATTTAATCAAGAATTTCTCAGAAGTTACGTGAGGCGCTTCATTTATATAATGTAGGCGACTAATATCCTCCCTCTATTCAAAACGGTCGATTTATGAAGATGGAAGGAAGGCGACAACGCCTTTGAATTTAGAAATAGCTTCGTAATTCCCTTTCGACAAAAACCGTTTCACAAAAATGCTCTAGGGATTCCCCTCCCATTCGAATCTCGGAATTCCGGCAAAAAATTAATGTGTGTTATATATGTATATGTTATATGTGGAATTCCGAGATTCGAATATATATATATATATATATATATATATACTCACATATTATATATATATACTATGTGTATACTATGTATATATACTACTATACTCACATATATATATATATATATATATATATATATATATATATATATATATATATACTCATATATACAGAAACATATATAAGGAAAAGGGATAGGAACACGTATAAAGGACGAACACAATAGAGGTGGGGAAGGCGGAATCGAACGGATCACAAGAGTAAAAATATTTCCTCAACCGGGACTCGAACACCGGATCTTTCCACTTGCCGGGCGGATGCTCTTAACCACTTGAGCTATCGAGGATATGTAATTTACCCTGAGATCCGTGGGTCTTATATGTCGCCAAGCGCCCCGATTCTTTAGCCAAGAGATGGCGTCAGGGGGCTGTTTCACCCACCAAAGGAGAAATAGACAATACACAAGAGGAAAGGACACTGTCACACATGTTAGTATATATATATATATATATATATACTAACATATATATATACATACATATATATATATATATATATATATATATATATACTAACATATATCTATACATACATATATATATATATATATATATATATATATACATATATGTTTCCAAATATATACACATGTGTATGTATCGTAAATACATCCCAGCCTTGAGGTTCCGGCTTCGAGTCCATCAACTACACCTCTCGCATATCTTGGCCAACGCAACCATGTTATCTATTCAGATCGATGCGATCCATCTCGTCGTCGATAAGGAGGCAACCCTTTAATCCGAGAGGGAAAGAAGGCTCAAGGCGATGAACGCGCCCACGCTCTCAACTGCTCTCAGCGACACCCTTCCCGGCCCCCCGCACCATCACCTCTGTGGGGCCCCAGGCTCAAAAGAAGGGAGAGGGAAAGTGATGCGGAGAGAGGGAGGGGGGGATGGGAGTAAAATATTGATAGGTCTCATCAATCAAGCGGAAAATCATCCGAAAAGGAAAATTGGTTCCCAAACGCCTTCTCATTGAGGGACGATCCCGATTTTCCGAAAAAATTCCTCTCTCTCTGTCCCCCTTTCCACTCACCACTCTTTTCTTCCCACTCCTCACCCCCGAACGCTGAGGCAACCCCTCCCCACATCCCGAATTCCCCTCCTCCTCACCCGCGAATCCCCTCAGGGGAACTGACGCATATCTCCTCGACCCCTCCCACCAGTCACCCTCCCAACTCCCCATCCGCGTCATCGCCGTGAGTCCGAGAAGGCGACTGCGGATTGAGAGGAAGGGTGGGATAAAAAATTAACGAAAAAAAAATATAGAGCCGGAAATATCCCCCGTTTTATCCAATTTGCGTCCCCATATTTTTACGAGTATTTTTGTCCGTCACGCCGCTTCTCACGTGTCGAATTCGTTGAAAAAAAAGCTAGAGAAAAAATATTTAAAGATTATAGAGGCTTTTGCACTAAAGACCCATCGCTTGGGTAAAAATGGCCTTTTGGAGTCTCTCCGTAAACCGCCAATGTGATCGTTAGCGTCCCTCATTTCGGTCCACTTCTAAGAGGATGATGACACGTTGGCCGCATCGATTGGTACGTGGGGTTTGTTACTAGTCCCCTTCTCCGGGTCCCCCGGGGGCCTATGGCGCGCGGCCGGCCATTTTTGTGCCCGTTTCGCTCCCGGGTGATGGGCTGAAGGAATCTGGGCCGGAGGAGTGTTCCCGTCACGGACGCCTTTCCCATTTTGACGTACTAATCAATAATAAATGTCCGCAGCCCGCCATTCGTACCTTTAGTTACTCGCATTGCTGAGGAGCATGCAGCTCCCACCTCGGCTGGATTCGGGGTTTGTGGGTGTGGGCAGGACTTCCTCCTCATTTGAAATTCGGCCCACTTCTCCCGAATGCGACTCTTAAACATTCAGCAGTTCGAGAGCTAGCCCGGGAGCGCTATGTTTCACCATCCCTTAAATTAATGCACGCAAATATTTTAAAATATCTGGGATACGTGTATTTGGTAGATGCTTATCACCAACAAACAAGCATCTAATGTTTAATGCAAATGGAAACTTTGGAAGAGAATATTTAGTCAAGGAAGACAGTCTGGGATCTGGAAATATGCTGACTTCACACCGATCACGCTTGGAATTTATAAGTTACGAAAGATAAACAGCTTTCTCTGTTTAGAAGCGTGCCACGGCTGTACTGTTTCGGTATAAATCTTTCGACGTCTCCGTAAGCCATCGCCGGCGCGCTAAAGATAAGAGAGGCCGAGAAAATTATTTTACACCTGTTCTCTACGTAAAGCACACGCGAGATCACAACTCATATTTATACAAATTGCAAATGAGCAGCCTTTAGATGGACTCACCTAGCACGTGCATTAAGTGACCCAACGGATGTCGAGAACTAGTGGAATTAGTTATTGCGATAGGAGGGCATCTCATGAATTACTTGCAACATTAGGAATTTGTGCACATTAGGATTTTGCACATTGGTATTGATAAGATGATGCGATTAAGAAGGGAAAACAAAGAGTGAAGAGAACCCAACGGTCAACATCATCCTTCTTTTGTCTAGACTGTACTTCTCCGTTGTAAAATAAAAACAAACTTTAAAATATATGATTTCATAATGAAATTATTCCACGGAGTTCGGCCTGAATCTTTGCATTAATGCATCACATCAAACTCAAGTAGGGACTGCAATGTTATTGAAAGTTCTTGATCCCTGATTTGATTATTAACTTGGTCATTCGGCGGAGGTAGTTGTTCCACCAGTCAAAAAACTATTCCTCCCAAGTCCCCCATATATTCCCCAATAAGTAGGCAAGATACTTGTATTACTCACGGTATATATTAAAATATATTTTCTATTGCCAAAAATATTCTATCTAAATTCGCAATGGTGGACCATGAGATGCTAACTCCAAACATTCAAGTATAATCCTTTGTGTGTAATTTCACAACTGTTGGATGAGATTGCAAAATAGTTATTTTTGTGAAAGCATTGCTGTTACGTGCGCCATTTATGAAAACCAATTGAGAGATATCTGGAATAATTGAGGGTTAGATTATCCCTTACGGAGCCATGGGGATCGAGATTGGTGCGGCGGCTATCGTACTGGCTTCCCACCCAGAGGGCTCGGGTTCAAATCCCGGCGGCTTGAATATTTTTCAGAGGTATCTCGATCCCTACTTGAGGTGCTTTGTGGATGGCACTTAGAGTGAGTACGCCGTCCGTCGGGTGGGACGTTAAGCTGCGGACCCCTTGGGGCCTTTCGTAAAGAGTAAGCTAATGCCGACGCCGGGTTTCTCTCCACCCTTCATCCATTCCTGTCCATCACCTATGGCGCAAATGACCTCAGCAGTCGGTCGCCTCCCCTAAATACTATTACTACCATTTTACTAAATAAACCCTCTTCGAAAAGGATATTTGCCTTCTTAGGTATTGTGAAAAATGCTCTTCCGCACCATATCAATTCTTAACGTTATCACTCTAACACAAATGTCTTCAAAGTTACATCGCGTCTTATGCATTGTAAGGTACTGATACTCCACCGGTTGGGTAAGCGGAGATCGAAATTCAAGGATGAGGGGAGTCGACACATTTTTAGCTTATAAAATCCAGTTCCGGCCATGTGGTGGGACCATTCAGTTACTGACCCGTTCCTTCCTGAATATTGTGCTCAAAGTACTTCTTTAGTTGGCATCAGGTTCCTATTTCCATTCCGTAATGTCATGTTGTCCTAATAAACCGCCAATCATTAATGGCAGACATCAACGTAGCTGTCGAGCTTCTGAAAAGGAGACACTCACCGCTACCTTCGAGAGAACGACTCCATGTCATGGATAGTTTTACTCAGATATTTTATTTGAAAAAACATTATTTTTTGGCAGGTGCATACGAAATGTTCATGAGCTGTTTTGCTATAAGTGTGTATGTGTGTGTGTGTGTGTGTGTGTGTGTGTGTGTGTGTGTGTGTGTGTGTGTGTGAGCGCGCGCACGCGAGTGTATGTGGGTGTGAGTGAATGTTTCATAAGATGCATTTTAAGCTCGTGTTTACCAATTTTATTAAAGAACGTTCACACTACCTTTCGTGGTAATGCAAGAAAATTAATGAAGGCTTTGTGGACTGCGAAAACGATGATTTCAAAGATCAAAGAAACATGTTAGGCGATCATCCACTCTTCATACCGTTCTAATAGAGAATGCAACATGAAAGAGCATATCAGCGGGTACTAACGCCTAATAATCGGCAATTTTCCAACCATACAATTTTTCTAACGTGCCGAGACCACGAATCTAATCTCTTCAGAGTTATGTCGTTGCATGATGGAAAACGAGTTCTGTTTGTGGAATCCCTTACCATTTTATTTAATTTCACCCAAATCATACGATATAAAATTCCCAAAAGGATTATTTTGACGACTTCTTTAGGCTAATCAGTCCCCATCCCCCCCGCCACCAGCGTACGAGTCCGGAATCCAAACGGACAACGCAAACGCTTGCTTGAAAAAGAAAAGCGGACTCTCTGATGCGATCTCCCGAGTGACGTCGTGCGATTTGTCATCTCCCTTGGCCCCATCGTAAGATATATCGCGCGTATCGGTGTACGAGTCCAGCACGAATCCCAAACTTCTTTGCATTCGAGGATCGATGAACCAAACCGCGGCTCGGCGAGCTACACAAAAATATTAATAATTCACCTGTTTCGATGCTGTTGAGCACATGATGGGTGTGAAGCGATCAGTCATTACCCCGCCATCGACCGCGAAGGTCAATCGACTTCGGCAATCCTGTACTGAATCCCCGCTACGAAGAGGCCAGCCCCACCGTCTCGTCATCCTCCTCCTTGTCTCGCCCCACCCCCTTTTTCTTATGCAAACGTGGCCTATCCAATGTGAAATGGCGGCCCTCTTTTTTTACTGTTTCATTTTACTTCCCTCATGTATTCCTAGTGAAATCAAGTTTCTTTAAGGCTGTCAGGCATGTTATTCTAATGTGTGCTCAACCACGAAAATATTCCCTTGAATACAACTCCTAAAGTATTTGATATGTACCGAGTTCCTGAATCAGTTTTTCCGTCATTTTTTGCGTACAACGGCGTCTCTCCCGTTTTTTTCGCCAAATAGTTCAATTACTGTGTATTTGCAATATTGAATTCGAATACTTAATTTCCTACAGCTGCGTGCAAAGTTGTGTAAAAGTTACCGTGATAGTAGCCCGTAATGTGTGCAACCGTCGACTATGATTTCTCTGTCCACAATGTTCGAAGGAGCAACGTACTTTTCCACGGAACCGGATAAATATTTCCCTTCTGATATTTCATTGTTCTTTATAATATGCATTAGGATACAAGTTCCATGAGGTAAAGTTTGAAACCAGAGAGTTTATTTCTTTATTTCTCTGCATATTACTGTTAACCGTCGGAAAATGGTTTGAATCTGCCGCTGCCAACGTGTCTGCTTATGTGCTCGCCCTCGTAAATTTTAGATAAAGTTCGAGAATCCTCGTGGCTCTTGTCCTGTTTCACTTGAGTTAATGTCATCGGTGACTTTATGTTTGCGCCAATAATTCTCCAATCCAGTAAATAACTTTCTCGTTAATTTCGCAACATTAAGCTGCTATGTCAATTTATCAACCACCTTTTCTCGATCAATTCGTCTCTTAAAAAAAACTCGAACGGCTCACGAGGAAACCACGTCAAGGACCCGTCCTCAACCCCCTCTACCTCATCCCCCAACATTTCAATCATTACAAAGCGGTTCAAACTATACGTCTCTAAGCTCCGTAAAAAAAAATTGTAGAAACTTATTGCAGGTTTCTCCATCTCAAAAACCATGTCTTTTCCTCCATTCGATCAAACTTGAGATTTCATCATTAAATTTCATCGCCACAGATTTATACTGCTGATAAAAGAGGGAAGTCCTTGCTCGGCTGATAACGGTGAACCAGCCGAACTAATCATGCTCCACGACAGCATTTTTATTTCCATCCTGTCATAGAACTCCGCATTTCTCTCGCCTCCGTCCACAGATTTATCCGACTGATAAGCGGTGGGAAAGCTACTTCTGAAATGACCCGATTTAAATTCCACCTCGACACGAAAATTCTCTTGGGTTTTATAAAATGGTGTCTGTTTTTTTTGAAACGCAGTTGGCCTTTTTTGCCGTTCACTTCGAGAAAAATTATTCACCACTGGAATATCTTAGGCTAATAATGCACTTTCGTAAAATGAATTAATGATCGTTTTAAATGCAGTCAAGAATTTAAGTAGGGTAAAAATAAAGTGTGTCATGACAAGCAGGATGCTTTGGTTTCGTTATACCTTTTCCGTAGTGATATTAATTCTTAAAATATTTAAGGTATTATCGCAGTGAAATGAAATAATTGACATAATGAAAACTTCGTTGCAATTTTCCACAGTTAACTTAACTGTGGAAAATTGCAACGAAGTTTTCATTATGTCTCGATTCCACAATATCACGCCTGACTCTTCACTTTTCGAAATAATTGACTTTTTAATTCTACACACCTTTTGTGTGTGGAATTACAAAGACAGTTATTTCTTTTCATTTCTATATGTTATCCAAATTCCATAAAGTTACGCCGGAGACAGCAAATTGTATTACCGCAGTTTTCGTTTTAATGACGAGAATAAAACACAGCTACCGTCACGTTTTACCCGGTTATTTAAACGCCGTCAATTTTTTATGTTTAGTTCATCAGAAATTCAACGCCGAAATATATAGAGGATAATTTAGTGAGGTTTACTCTGGTCATATGCTAGATCAAACTATGTAAATTCGATCGCACATACAATACAATAGTTTTCTGAATCTAAGAGCAGTGAACTAAATTATCAAGAAGTGTTCCGCTCCATAAATGTATGAATTTAGTTCATATGATGGAAAATGGGAAAGCTTCCAAAACGAGAGCACTGGGTTGTTTATTTTTAAGCATATTTAAGTACATTAAAAAGGTAATATTCTTCGCACGCATATGCGAAGAAAATGACCTTCGACCACTATGCTAAATACGTATGAGTGAACTATTGCAAATAAGTGCATTTACGTTCAACGGTTATGATTTTTATCACCGAAATTCACCAAATGATTAAATGATTTATATTCTAAATTTACAATATTAGATTAACCTCGTGCAATCTTTTGAAGGGTTATGTGATCATGGTGATGGAAAAAGAGTGTCTTATATAATGCTTATAACCATGCTCTAGCTAAATCGAGTATTGTACACCATTTTTAAAAGTATAGTTAATGAGTACCTTCCACGTTTATCAGTCAATTAAATAATAAAATATGCATGTTGTTTATAATGATGCTGACATTCAAATTGTTTGCTGATAAATATAAAAGAGTCCCTATGTTGGTTGTCTGACAAGGTTTTACGCGGTCATAAACCACAACTTTCTTAATTTTTCGTTTAATGGTACCCGTAATGGAATTTTTGGAAGTTCTCTAAAGGTTTCCGAGTGATATCTCGGTGTAAAACAGTATTTAAGAGTTGCATGCCTTATCTCCATCGCTGCCAAAGAAGCCATCTGCTCTGATAACAAAACGGGTAGGCGACAACAGCTGTTCATCGAGGGGCGAAGGGGAAATACTGGGTCAAGGGGACAGCATTGGCTCATTATCCTTAGTTTCAAGGGGTCATCTTCGAGCTTCTTTAGTTTGATTTTATGTAGTCTGACTTTCGTCAACCATTACTTCGACCACGCTGGGTGTTGAGCTCTTCATCTAACGTCCACTGTCATATTTTTCTTGGCTGATCGGTTATATTTCAATGTTTCATGGATTGAGAGATTGGAAACGGTTTCTTTTATTGAAGTTTGAATTTTAATACTTAAAATCTCTTTTACTTCCCGGTTAGTTGACGAGAAAAAGCTGAAAATCGGTCCAATACGTGACAGCATGTGATTAAACTTACATAAAAAAACTGAAATGTGTTTTACCGGAGTAAGAAACTGAAGTTTAATGGCGCACATAAGAACTCGGTATACGTGACGTCATGCGGCCTTTCTCCCAGTCTTCCTAGTTTTTAGTATTTTTTGCCAGCCATAATCCAGCTCCAATAATTTCATTCTCCATAAATTTAGAAAAACACAATTTTCGTATTTAATGAACGACAGATTCATTGACCAGATGCTAACATTTATTCTAATAGATTAGCATAGAAAACTCTTAGCCCTATTAGCTAATGTCAATTGATGGTAAAAAATATATTCCATGAATATGTGCTTAGACTATCCTGTTTATATTCATTATACGTATAAGTAACGAAATGGCTAGCTTGTGAAAGGATAACTTTCGATTTTGTACCGATGATTTTCTCTGTTTATTTCCACACTCTACGTTAATTATTATTATAGATTATCAAATCAATTAACGGAATCCTTGAAAAATGTTTCATTGTTGGAATTTTGATGGCAATAATTGGGACTTAAACCAAAGTTATTTGTCAGATGCTCCAAGATTAGAAGAGAAATTGCCATATTAAAAACCCTGAATTACGGAAATTCCTGTAATCATCTGCGAAAGGGAAGGGAAATTAAAGACAAAATATGGCAAAATATTCCATAGAAATCCAGTTAAATTATACCGATGAAAAAATCATCCGATTTGGAGCCCAAAATAGAGCCAAGTAACTCATGCATCATCCGTTAAGTTCCGGCAGAAGATTAATACAAAACGGTGCAAGGTATAAATGCAAATTATTGCCGTTGTGCTGACTTATTAACGGCGTAATTAAGGAGCTCCTCTTATCCCTCTGATTTAAAAGTCACCGAACTTCATCTCAGCGGGACACCAATTCTTGTCCTTACCTTTCTAAAATTCACTCCTTGGAGACGGAAAACAAACACGAACTTCGGCCCCCCCACCCGAAGAAAAAAAAGGTTTGACAAGAGGTAAATATCTCCTCGGGTCCAGCTGTGATAGCAAGGCGGTCTAAGAACCTCTTAGTACATCCCTACTCTTTCTTCGATTACCTCTCCCGTTTCCAACGCGTATTCTCTTTCTCCCCCCTCCTCCAGGTCTTAACACATCCTTTGGCTCCCATCGTCATCTCCCTCTCTCTCTTCCTCGCTTCCCCTCCGCCAACTTATCCCTCCACTCCCCACTCACTTTCTCCGGCGCGATGCTTGTAATCTCCGATATCACTCCATCAACGCCCTTCGCTCTCACTCGCGGTTTTTTCTCTCCTTACGCCCCACCCCCACCCCCCGGTGTCTTTTTCTCCGCCCTTCCATCCCTCTCCCCCTCTCCACCGTCAACCCCTCTCTCCCGCACTCCCTGTCCGCCTGGTTGAGATAAACCCACCGAGTGGACACCCCATTAAAAACTCCCTCGCCCTCCCACTCGCCGCGACCGACCACCGTCTTCCTCCTCTCACACTCCCCTCGGTGTTATTTTTTTCTATCTCCTCTGGCACTTTTTCCCTAGCTTGAGCGTTTTGGTAGGCCTCTACCCCCGTTTCTTAACTTTTTTGCCTAGTGTCCATCGGTGTCAAAGTTTTTTGTTGGATTGACTTTTTTCTAGTGTAGTGAATTTATTCTTTTTTTTCTTGCATTCAATCCGTGTCAATTTTTTGCATTTATCATTCACAAACTGGACAGGTATATTTCCTATAGTATTTCCTCATAGTTTGTTCTTGCTGCATAGTCTCTTTATTTACCTGGTTTGCTGACTCAAAAACTCCAATGCAAACAGAAAGATATCGTGCAGAACTGTATGACGATGCAGGGATATTATTTCTTTTATTTAATTATGATCTCTTTAGAAAACGAAGGGGATTTTCTCCTGTTTTAGAAAGCTTTTCAAAACGTCGAAATCGGGGAGCATAAACAATACCTGGAATTGTTCACCAAATTAGGCAGAGTTTTAGAAGGTGGGCAATGTGACGAGGACATTAGGAGAGGGTCAGGCAATCAGCTTTTTTAGAATTGTTTTGGGAGACAGGGTGTTACATAATGATGAATAGAGAAGGTTGATGAAAACTTGGCATTTGAGAGTAATAATGTGCTTCTACAAAACTTGCCTTTAAGGCAAGAGGATAAGCGTAGATTTAAGAATTTTGATATCTTGAGTGTAAAGATGAATGGACAAAATGAAATCGATGGATATAATAACATATGGAAACGTTTTCACCCTGGCAGGGAAAGAAAGAAGGTTGTTGTGAGGAATTTAAAATTAGAAGGAACAGTGAATGCACATAATTTTGAGTGGCGGTGTGAAATGAGAGGTTGGCGAGCTAGGGGTGGGGGGAAGAATAGGGCAGTTGGACAGAATGAAGGGAGTCAGGAAGTATGTGGAGTGAAAAGCGATAAATTGTAATGCAGTGTTTAAAGTATTTATTTAGTTTCGTGGTAGGAGTAACTGAGAAAATTAGCAGCGCTTAGATAGTGGATTCATCATAAACCTATAATCACCCATAGATAACGCAATATAATATATGTACAAGAATAATATTCTCTTTGGTGGGGGCGTTTGAATCTTCCACATGTTAGGTTCAAAAAAGCTGGAGACTATTTCTTCTAATGCTAGAGAAATTTAAAAAGTAAAATCAGAGATTTATTATAAGATGATTGATCTCCTTACCAATTTCTGATGGCAGAAATGTGAATAGTTTTTGCTGTCATGAATATGAACCGTTTTATTTTATTTTTTTCCAGAACTCTTCAAGAATCTTTATTTAACCATCTCAGACCTCTCTAAAAAATATGATATTAGTATTCAGCGCATGCGCTCATTAGTCTTCATTTTGGTGGCTGATTTATTCTAACAAGTTTGTTACATTAACTTTAGCATTCATTTACGGACTGTGCGTTAACTATGAAAGGTAGCGTGAAATTGACACAATATTAAGAATAAATTATCATTTCATAATGAAGAATTATCAAGTTTTTTATTTAAAACATTTATTACGAACTTCTTATGTCAAAATATTATTAGTGTTTTACCCCTTCTATCTGTTTGCACCATCCTCAGCTATAAGTTTAAACTAAAGAAGCGTAGAACTCTCTCTTATTTTTATAAAAGCTTAGGTAAAATGAAGATATTTTTATTGCGTATTTCCTTTGGGTTTACACCCAAAGTATATATTAATAGTATATACGTAAAAACATGTAATTTCTATTGCATTCCGGTCGGCTTCTCCAAGTAAAGTGCACTTCGTTCTTGTGTTTGGGCTCGTATAGGCTTTTGTGATTTATACATATAATACGCAGATGAAATCCCGTGTGTATATATATGTTTATTATATATAAATATATATATATATATACCATAAACTCAGTAATCAACCCGAAGGTCGATTTGGTAAGTGATGGTAGAGTTCACCCAGTACTACGCCCTATACGGCGTGTGAATATTCACACATCAGGGTAGGGGGGCCAGCCCATCCCAACGCTCTACCCCATGGACTACCGTCTATCTATTTATATATATATATATATATATATATATATATATATATATATATACATATGCACACACTTGTGTGTGTGTACATATATATAGCCCGCCAAATGGCGAAGAGATATTCATTCGCATGGATATACATGTAGATATGAGGAACAGGGATAGTAACATTAATAAGGCAAACACGAGTGTTAGGGAAGGTGAAATCGAGAAAATCACCAGCGAAAAATCTTTCCTCGACCGGCTCTTTGACCACCAATCTTCCGACTTGCCGGGCCAATATGTGTTCCTATCCCTTTTCCTTATATCTACATCCATGAGAATGAATATATATACATACATATATATAAATATATACATATATATATGTATATATATATATGTATGTATATATATATATGTATGTATATATATATATGTGTATATATATATATATATATATATATATATATATATATATATATACATATATATATATATATGTATATATATAATCTATTTAATAAATACATATATATTCTCTCTTGAATAATTAAAATTATTGAGGTCGATGAATCTATAGATGAGGGTATGCCTGAAAAATTGTTCATTACCTTACCTTTTATCTTTCCAATTTTTTTAAATTACAAATACAGTCATTCGTGCAATTAGGACCGTAGTCTTGCTTTCATAAGCTATTAAAAGGTATTATATGTGCTGCGGATAGTAATACTGCCTCAGGTGCAATTTTTTGCAATAAGCCATGTGTTTATAATTTCAGTCGATGAAAGCCGTGTATCTGATGAAATATACACCCATTTTCTCTCCAAAAAGAACGCCATTTACCTCGGAAAATATACAAATTCTGCACTTTAAATCATGCTGTATTTCCCCTTCCCGGGGTATTCCCTTTCCTCCATTTCCACATTGAAATTCCTTCTCCTTTCACCTTCGCTATCCCTAAAAACAGCAAATGCCCTTATCTCGCTCTCTCTCAAGCCTCCTCCTTCCACCTCCCCCCGATCCCCCCGTTCAGTTCTTCTCCGTTTCGGTAGTTCCTCAGCTGTGGTGTTTTCCCCCAACCCCAGAATTCCCGCAGAGCAATCTTTACGTCCCCTCTCCGTCCTCCATTGCCCAGCCATTTGTTTATGAGGGTGAGAGGAAGGGAGGGGGGAGCGAGAGGGCTTATAGCGGGAGGAAACAAGTCATCGCCCCGAAACGGAAGCGCCTTCTCCTGCAGCAATGCGTCCGCCCTCGCGGCGGCGCCCTCCTCTCCTTGTCCGCGGATGGTAGGGCTCCGTGGGGGAGTTTTACCCTCGGGGAGTGAGAGGGGGACACCCCGCCACCCGAGCCTGATCTCCCCCCACAAAACCCACCCACCACTCACTCCCTCGCTCGCCCGCTCCTTCCTTCGCCAGCCGTCCCAGCGACGGCCGTCGACTTCCTCTCTTCCCCTGCGGACATCCTTAGCATGCGGTCCCCGCGTGCGAAAGTACTGAATTTCCTTCTGCCTCTTGCCCCCACAGATTTCATTAACCGCATTGCTTGATTTAAACAAAATATGAAATGGGAATGGTTCAGTGAACGTAATTTTATTTTTTAATAAAATATTTTTTTACCGATACAACCGTCGTTAATTTATTTAGCATGGCATTTGGTTAACACAATATTTTGTTGAACCATTGTTATTCTCAATGGATAAAGGTGAAGGAGAAGGTGAAATGGACCGAGAAGAAAACAAATAAGGAAGTACTTTGTATGGTATGCGAAGAGAGGGGTTTGTTGGGAGAAATCCTATGGAGGCAGGAAAAATGGATGAAGGGCGTATTGATCGGCAGTAAGATGTTGAATACTGTAATAGAGGGGAGAATGCTAGGCAGACGTGGAAAGGGCAGGAACAGGATGGGGATGTTGGACGGGATGAAGGGTGGAAGGAAGTACTCAGAGATGAAGAGAGACCTGATGTAGACTAGGTTGCTGGAATGTTTTTTTTTGTTAGGAGTCACAAAATATTTATTTGGTAGTTGTGTCCATCCAAAAACCTACCTTAGCCGGTAGATTACCTAAAAAAACAATGTCCTTATATTTTCCTAATACTCCTTAGTTGTATGTACTAGAAATAGCGGTTTTTTCACCAATTGCCTAATTTTGCATTTATCTGCTGGGTGAACCCCATAATTACTACTTTTTGGTACATATGTTTAGCCTATATTTGAAAACTTCCAAGAAGTAATATTTGATAACAATCTATTAAACTCAGGCCTATCCAGTCTGGTAAATCCTGCAATGAGAAACTCTGTTTCGTTATGAAAACAGAATTGTAGAAGTTACCTCCCCAGGAAGAGTCATTTCCAACTTCAACATTGAATTAATTATTTATTCATTATATTTATTTGTTTTAATTTTATATAAGTAACACTTAAATACTATTTTTTTGAGATATTACTTAAATTTTCTTTATTCTATGTATATCCACAGACCCTCGTCACTAGTGATCCTCCTTTGACTCTGCTGCCAACTTATGCCACACGCGAGCAGACCTAGTGAGTTCGTTATAATAGTTGATATTTAAAATTGACTTTTGCTATGTCGTTTCTTCATATTTCCCAACATTTACTTCTCCCAACAAGATTCTCTATCCCTCAGTTTGGCAATGATTTCATTTCTACTTCTAAGACAACTTGTTCTCTCAATTACGAGTCCGTAATTTTGAATCCAAATTAGCGGTGGCACTAAAAATTCTTTAAATGTCATCGTTGACCATGTGTCTTGCCTGAGCATGTCTATTCTTAATGAATGCTTACCTTGGCATAATGTTCCTTGTATTTGAGTCGATATTGATGCAAGAAGTTTTCTTTTTTATGGAAGTTCAAATAAAATATTTAACAATTTTGAAAAAAAAAGAAGATTCTCCCAAAGGATCTTATATTTACAATTTAATCTCACCTATCTCGATTCAGGGAATGCCTGCATTAAAACTTTATATTTAAGTCGTTTTTTGCTTTAAAATGGTCGATTGCCAAGGAATCCGAATTCAAATATTATTTTCCGGTCAAATTACGAAGCGGATTTTTTAAATGGGCAACCTCCCCTCACCTACAATAATACTGTGTATGAGAATATATCGGAAATGAAGTACTCATCCAAATCGTCTCCTCAGGTAATTAAATTTTGATTCACCATGCACGTTAGGCATTGTTTTTCCGAGAAGCACGCTTGTGATAGCAAATATTTCCAACTTTTCAATGAAAAAATTTGTGTTCTCCCATCAGGTTTATGCTTACTGTGATAGTTAGACAATATTAAAAGGATACTAATAAATTATTTGCGTTCGATTAAGTTGTAAGACATGATGAATATTTGAAAAAGTTTGCTTGTTAAGTGGGCTGTCTTTAATTACGTAAAACAAGGGGTTTGAAAACTCATTTAAGGGGTTGTATCGTAATTTTATCCAAAACTCAGCACGATATTTTCCCATAAAAATTATAACTATTTGTCGTACTTTCAAACAAACGTTACATTTTTAGGGGCAGAAAAAACATCTATTTCGTGAGTAATCCTTAACATTTCTAAGTTACTTCTATGGTTCAAAGGATGCCGTCCTAAAGCTTTCGATGAGACGTGATGAATAATAGTCCCTAGCATCACATTTATACCATTACAAGCCACTTGGCTATTATCCCAGGGGCTGTGTCGAAGCACGACATGGGGCAAGGATTATGTAACACAACGCTACGGTTTTCCTAGATACGTAATGCCGAAGTGACTGAAGCATCTTAAGTTCAACGTTGCTACTATGATCGGAAAGTGTGTGGCTAACTTCTCCTTTTGTGTTTAATTTGTGGCGCGGAGAGCGTGTATTGCCGGCTGTTCCCCGGCTAAAAGCGTTTCCTTGATTTTATTTCTCGGCTCCTCCCTATCCGATCCCACCATACCCGCTCTCTCCTCTCCCCCTTTCCCTATCTCCATCCCCCTCACGAAAATCCTTCGGCCGGATTTATTCTCTTCCCTCTCTCGCCCTATTCCGCCAATTTTTATCGCCGCTGTGCGGCAGTTTGAAGGTGGAGACAGAGATTGGGAGAAGATCCACGACGTTCGCTGGAGTATGAAGGGCCATGTTGGTGGGGGAGGGGGGAGTGGGCGGAGACAGGGGAGAGAGAAAGAGGGGATGGAGAGCCAATTAATATGTTAATCAGTTGTTGGGAGGAGTGAGAGAGTATTCTGGGGGAGGAGTGGATGGAGAAGTAGAAAAGGATCCTGGAGGTGGAGAGCAAGGGGCGAAGGTTGCTGGAGAGTGTGTGCGTCGGACTCTCGGGTTCGGGGAATAAGGGAAATGGCTGAAAGGGGGACGCGGGGCTAAGGTGGGTGGGTGGAGGTGAGGGAGATAGGACAGACCGACCTCATTAGCCTGTTTAAAGGATCCGCGATCTCTCCGATCGATAAAGGTTGCGGAGGAGCCATGCTCGTGACCGGAGAAATTGTCGGTGGCAGGAAGGGAAAGAGAAGAGGTAGTAGGGGATGGGGTAGAGAGGTTAAGTATAAACAAATACAAAAAGTTAAAGCAAAAAAGAAGAAGGGGGACACCATCACGATTGGGAAAAAATGTTTCCGAGTCGATCCGATTTTTTTTGCTTCCGACCAAGCAGGCTTATTTCCTTGTTTATTTTACAAGAAGCCACCTCGGAGGAGGAAAAGTCCATCAACATTCTTTTTCCCTCCTCACCCTCACCCCTTGACTCGACTCGCTGGGTGCCACAATGGAAGTCCTTATGGCAAGACTCACGCTCTCTCTCTCTCTCTATGCTCAGGTTTTTAATTGAGTCGTCCCGATCCATTAAACAGCGCAAGCCCTAACCCGTTCCTCCCATCTCCCGGCTTTCCCCTCTATCCCTTTGGCGACGGGTGAGGGTTATTTTTTTCCACATCGAAAGAGTCATTCCCTTTTGAAAAAATCAATTTTTTTTGCGCTAACTTATTCATAGTTTTGTTCGTAAGGCTAAATTGTTTGCCATAGTTAGTGAGTCGGAAGGACTCTACTATTTGACTTAGTTAATTCCTTTTTCAGCCCGGACTCCGTAGTCGATGCTATCGAATTTTAGAACCCGTTAACCTGCTTTCCTCGTTAGTTGTCTCTTTTTTCGTCCCCGTGAAAAATCCTATTAATGAGCGTGAAGCGCTGAGTTGATTAGTGTTTCAATCAATTCATTTCACAAGTTAAACTAAGGCCACGTCTGATGACTATAATTTCATCTTTTCGCGCTGATCTCTTATTAGATTGGAGTCGGGTGAATTCTGCCGATGTTTATTTAGATTACTTCATCAAAACTGTAAATCGAAACCTAGATGCCTTGAGTAATTATGAATAACGTGCTTTCATTTACTACACCGAAAATTAATTTTTACGCCAGTGTGAAAGATCCCATTAAACCGCAGCCCAATTCCTGGAATGATTTTCGGTTTTCATTTTGATTTATTCTGGTATTCATTCCGAACATATTTGTGTGTGCATTTACATATTGTAGCCCACCTTCTTATCTATCAAAAGAGATCTCATTTTGGAAATCATGAATTATCACTTTTAAAAGGTGGAGCCAACCTCAGTCGTCGAAGCAGTAAACAAAATGTTCACAAGTTCCACGAAAAATATTACGTTTGGTGTTAAATTGAGTGTGATCCTAATGAGAGCTAACACCTGATCTAATTTTTGTCTTGATCACCGCACTCAATGCACGCTACAAATTTACAACCTTGTCAAAAATACTCATTCACCAACTTCATCAATGCATAGGTCAAGAGTAAAACTGAAACTTTGAATGTCGCAAGAAGAGAAAAAAGTAATCGGAAAACAGTGAGAACGTAATATTCAGTTAAAATAATAAAAAAACATTAAATGGAAGTAGGATGAAATGAAAATTTAAACGAATTTCAAGTTGAAAAACTCAGCGTTTAGAGATTGGATATTCTGCAATCTCTTTCAGGATGATAGGAAAACCAAAGGTTCGAAAATATTTAACAGCGTTTTGGAGATAAAATGACATAAATTTTTGCAAAAACTGTGTATACCAGTATCAGATTTTTTGGACCTAAGTTGAATATATAATAGCTGCCAAATTGGGATGATTTGTTCACCAATTAATCATTATCACTGCGATTAAAGAAACTTCTTTGTCGGATAAATTTTTAAACTGTTTGTGTATCTAATATCTACCCATTTCAAGTAAACACTGATGCGTCATTAGTGCAATCGCCTGTTTTCCTCAATTGGTAGCATTTTAAGAATTTAAAATATGCAGAAAATCTATTTCAGGTCAACTAAATGAAGGTTCCAGTAAAATTTTCGGAGTCAATGATGATACTAGTTTTTTGTTTGGCATAGCTTCGGTACCCTTATATAGCTAATTAAAAAAATCAGTTTCTTTACAAGGTGCTACTTCACTCTTAATGAACTTCCACGCCTTAGCAGGACTGTTCATTCAAATTTTCTCCAACTGACTCCGCAGTGGCCCCCAGGTATGCCGGCAAAAAGGCGACATCCGCCTCCGAAGATACCCCGCCAACCAACTTCGTTTCTTTACATTATTTAGCGCGGAGACAAATTGACTGCGGGAGTCCGCGCATGCGCTGACCGCCTAAGATGGCGCCTCGTCGCCATTTGTCAAAGGCTTCCCTCAACCCCTCCCTGCTGTCCAACCCTCCCATTTTAAAATCACGCCCTTCTCATGAGCTACATTGAGTTCCCTGTGGGTGAACAAGAGCTGTGCCATTGTCTTCAAAGAAATACTCTCGCTGAAGATAGGTTTTAAAGGAGGAATAAAGGAATATAATTCAGAGACTTTGAGGCGTTGAAGGATGTGGACATAGCTCGTGGCAACTTAGACCACGTCCGACAGGATCCTCGAGGAATTTTTGGCTTTCAATTCTTTTTTTTTCTTTTGAAAGACATGGGTCCTGTAGCGAGGGAAATTCACGCGGGAATATTTTAACTTCACTGGTGACCTTCTCCAAGTAGCTCTTAATACACACTGTATCTTCATATAAAATGCTTCTCAAGCCTCCGTTAGAATACGAAGAAATGCAAAAAATATGGATGATATGGTAATGGAAAACAAGAATCATATCTCTCCAACCCGTACAATAAATATATGAATTTTCTAAGGGCAGACTTAATTTTACTGTATCGCGTAAACGTTTTTGTGTGTGATGTACAGATGATAGTCTAAGGACACTGTAAAATATAATTCAAATCACCTTCCGGGAAGTGCCCGTTAGTATCTTCTGATAGATTGTCATTAGGTAGGTTATCTAACACAGAATACTTTTACTACTGATCCTTTGGATAGATTAATGAACCTTTATGCTACATTTTTCATTTCATTAAAATGATACTCATAGTTATCGCCTCCATTAGAACTAATGGGATCTTGATCTCGTGGTTGTAAAGGACTCATATTGAATTTGTTTATTTTTTTAGTTTCTAATTGTGCGTTAGGATCTCTTCTAGGAATATTTCCCGTTAATTTTTCATTAATTGTTATGTGTAATAAAAGTGCACAAAGGTATACTTTACCTCAAGCTATTTAATATGGTGAGAGAGGAAGGTCTGACGTAGTGGACAACTAGTAAAGATTTCTCTCGCATCACGCATGCGCAGGGAAAGAACTACATATTACATGTGACGTTCTCAGGAAACACAGGCCTATACTACATTATATATGTTATTGCTATTTTTAAAATTTAATTTGATGAGATAAGATTTACGACGATTAAAATTCATAGGTATCTCTGTCATCAAATTTAGCGGAAGCATTTAAAATACCTTTGGACCTCCTAAACGTAAACACTGTGGATCCACTTGTCGCTGTGCCATTTTTTTTGCGGGCGACAAGAGGTTTTACCTATACTTCCGCCCTCACGTATTTTTATTCCTATTATTATAAGGTCGTGAGCCGTTTAGTTAGGTTTCGAATGTTCAAAGACTCAAAACAGATACATTTCTTAGCCTCCGCTAAGAAAACATTCTGATGCCTAGCACTACAACAACCTCTTTCCCAACTCTGCATATCTCTTCTTCCCTTCACTCAGTCCAACATACCTTTCCTTTATCTCCCCGTCTCACTTGCATAACACTCTCTCTCTCTATTACAGGCTACAGTATTCTATCACGAATCAAAATACTCTGCATAATTTTGATTTCACTTCCCTTCCATTTAACCCATTCGATCCATTTCCACACCCACACCTTAAAAGTTTCTGATTTATACCTAACATCTTGCTTCAATGGCCATATTTCCGCAGGATATAAAATTACGCTCCATGCCAAAAGTTTTGACTTTTAATGAAACAATTTTAAAGTTTAAAAATTATTCGACTTGACCGGGATTCGAACCAGGGTGCATCGATGTCCGAGGAATCTGGCTTCGAATCCTGGTCAAGGCGAATGATTTTTCACTCTGTAATTGTTGTATTGAAATGCATATTAGCGGATTGTGCCGTTAAAAGTTACTGTTGCGGCATCTCTCGCAGTTTCTTAGTAGTTTTGACTTCATGTCGTTGGTCGTATATGAAATGCAATTGATTGTTTGTCATTATTAGGGTCTCATGCAAAGTTCTCCTTTGGAATTTTCTAAATCTTAGTTCTCCGTTTATAATTCTTTTGACTGCATAAAATTTAACAACTCTCCACGAAGTGTGTAATTAAAATATAACCTAGCATGAATTACCATCCTTCAGAAGCAACCGCTAAGAGGTAACTTTCCCTTCCATTTCGACGCCGTATTTTATAAATGAAGAAAAATTTGCCAATTTACATTTAACGTTTTTATTTTTATTCTATTTTATTTATGTGATTTTATTTTATTTATGTGTTATTTTTATTTTATAAGTATGATCTCTCAAGCCGTAGTACGATGAGGGTAACAATACATTCTCGACATCACTGCTAAATAGGCCTTCCAACTTATGCAATCGCTTCAATCTACAATTTAACCTTCGCTCCGTGAGTGATTCCCGGGCTAGCTGCTCCAATATTTTGGATACGCTACTAAGTTTATCATAACAACGTTTTACAAATCCAGCTCATCTAAGCTCCACGCGATCTAATCCGGCAGTTAATCCAACTTCGTGAGGATCCCATATACTTGCAGCATATTCTAAATGAGGCCTAACCAACGACAGATAACATTTCTCTTTGAAACTTTCAGCACATTTACCAAGTACTCATCTAATAAATCCTAATTTTTTGTCAGCTTGCCCATATATTCCCCGCACATTTCACCCAGGAGAGATCATGAGTGAGGGTACGCCTAGGCTTTAATTGAGTCTATACACTCCATTTCGGTGTACCCAATGCAGTAGGCATTCGGGTGGGAATTGCTCTTTTCCAAAATTTATGACTACGCACTTTTTTAAGTTTAATTCTAATTTCCAAGTGTCGCACCAGTGTTATATAACATTCTCCGTCTCCACATCTGACAAAGCTGCTGTGTCCTCAGGATCACGGATATCACGGTAAACCACTGCATTATCGGCAAAGAAACATATCTTACTAGTAACTATGGAGCCAATGCCGTTACCGTAAAGTAGGAATAAAAGAGTTCCGACGACACTTCCCTGGAGAACCCCTGAAGTTACTTCTGCATTTGAGCTAACTCCATCTATCACTAATCTTTGAACCCGACCATTCAAAAGTCTTTAATCAAGCCCCGGAAATCCTTCAAAATAATCCCAAAGGGTAAATTAGGAATCGCATGCTGACATAGGGAACGGTTCTAAGTTATTGACAAGTTTGAATAGTTAACTATGTCTCAAACTGGAAACATTCATGTGTGCACTCCATGCAGTCCATCGTGTAGAACCTTAGAATGAATATTGTTCACCTTGGAAAGATTCCGAAGACATACCCAGGGGACAGATTTTTCCTAGACATTTTCTCGACCTACGATACTAACAGAATAATTTTCCTCCTCTCGATGCATTCCAAAATACAGTATTTCGGTTCTCTCTCACTAATTACGAGTTTAAGGGCTGAGGATTTGCCATTCGAAGAGATTAACAATTAGTATTTACTGAGGTTGTTATTGGGTTCCTCAGAAGCACACAAGAGGGATGCACGCGCGTCGATGCTCCTCAAACTACATGGGTACTTACGTTAACTAATGAAATATAATGCATATGATATGGTGTTATTTACTATTATTATGCCTTATAAGTTGCGTACTATGGTCCTCACTCTATTGCACGATAATGACTTTATAAAATTTAACACATATTATACTACCAGAATGGCAATCGGCTTCTGAGCACCAAACGCCGAACTCCATTCTTTAATCCTAAGGTCGTTTTCGATCAAGGTTGGCTCACCCTATGCTTGGCCTATGTAAATTCTAAAAAATTACATCAAAATCTGCGTAGGAGTGAACCATATCCTTTACCTATGCATACTGTAAATTCCGAGGAATTTTCGATTGGAAGAAAGTCACTGGGTATGGGTTTGGTTAGTTGAAGGTGCCCAAAGGCATTGGCCAGATTTGAACACGGAACCTTGTGACCTGTTTCCAAAGTTTGATTTCTAACTCATTAGTGACTACGACCAGCACAACGGATGCATCGCTGTTCGTTCTTTAGGGTCTCAATTGCATGATGAATATTAGTTGGTGAACGATTGAGTAATATCTTAAGTATCTAGGTCGGCCTCTGCTCGTTAGTGACACTGTAAGTTCAGGATATATACCATTGAAATATAAATTCTTATCCACTTTAGAAAGAATTTTTACAGCCTTATTTAGACCCCAATTTTCATTTGATAACACAGGTAAGGATGAATATAAAATATTATTAATCTAATATTAAATTTCGTGTTATCCTTGGCTATATCATTCAATGCGAATCAAGAACTCTCAGCGTCAAATGCCTATATTAGGTTTATGGAAATAAGATATTTGAGAAATAATTATGTCGCTATTTTTTCACAGTCTGGATGGCCATAAAGTCATTATTAGGTACTCTAGAATGACTGCATTAAGCCTTTTAGTAATGAATTTCCATCCGATTCATTTGATTCGTAATTTACTCGGACATTAGTTCTCATAATGAAATTACAAAGCTACGATAATAACTTCAGATTGCTATGATATCAATCTCGTTGATATTCTCAAAGGTTAATTTTAGAACAGTAATCTATATGCCGTCATATTGACAAATTTAATTTTTATTCAATGTGAGACATTTTTATCACGCACCCATGACGCATCTAAAGCCATTTAAACCTATTTTCGTGGCAAACCTTATCTATTTCCCTCAATTCATGACGTTCCATTCCCTTATATGTTCATGTACCTTACTTAATGTCAGTTCCACAGGATCTCGAGCATATTTCATCCCAGCGCTTTAATCAAATTTATACCCTCCAACTGACTGCTGCTAATTTCATACGTTATCCTTGCGTCACACGCGCACTGTCCTAACCGCCTTACTTCGGCGAACTACATCCCGAGACCTTGGCCACGTACGAATCATCATCTTGCATTTGCTCGTGCCCGTAAATAAAATTACAAGCGTCACTTTTTTCCCCCGAGGTCTAGGTCTCCGTAAGAACATGTTATTATTTCCCATAATCCATCACCGCCCACCCAGTAGTGCCTTACTCCTATTCCGCACCAACTCATTTCCACCCCCTCGTTCCCCAAGACATCTGACCGCCACCACCACCCCTCCCAATCTCTTCCTTCCACACCTCCGTCACCTCCCCCCTCCCGCTTCCAATGTAACCTCGTGCTGGTTGAGTTATGAGTCCGGCACTTAGGATGACTTTGCATCTTATTCCTCACACTCCTCCTTTCCACCCCATCTTTACGCCTATTCCTTCCTCATCGCTTCTTCCCTCACCGTCTCACCCTCGTCCTCCCCCCCTCTCAACCCCCACCCCTCCTGCCACTCCGCCCTCTACCTCGTCCCATCTGATTTCCCTCCCCTCCCGCATCCCTAGTCCAATCTCATTTAGTGGCTTCCTCGCGTCTTCAGCGGTGCGTGGTGTTCCACCCCCTTATCTGTACCTAATCCCTCTTCCATTCATTAGCGACCTCGTAATGGGCAAGTAGCCGTGAAACTAGATTAGGGAGGACGGGGATGGGTACTTATTATCGGCAAATGCCGACGCCACCTCGGTGATTTTCCAAATCCATCAGATACATAGTTCGTAGTCGTTGTCCTCTTGAAAAAAATTGGCTTGCCACCGCTCGTCTCCGATGGATTGAACTTACTGGAGTTGATTTTTGTCGCACTTGTAAATATTTTTAATCCATCTTGAGCGGCTATCCAGATATTTTCGTTGCACTCAGTTCTCCATTTTCTACTCTATGCTTAACCACTTTTTTGGCAGTACATACCTTGATCATTTAGTTGTAAGAAGGCAGCTGAAAACTACTGAGAAATAATGAATATAGCTACTTTTATAAATGCATCACACGGGTCAAATCTTACGTCTTATGTGATGGGAATAGTTTTTATCATTGAGAGTCAAGTATCCATCAAATTTTTATTTAAATATTTATTTTCTTAGGTCACACGCACATTAAGAGCGTCATACAGTAGGATGAAGTAGCCGTCAAGATTTAAGTGAGGGATATCCATTCACGATATTAGAGTTAGGATAGAGAAACGGAATATTTTTGATTAGGATAGTTTAGGTCCAGGAAAACCTGGAGTTATGATAGATATAGCATTAAAAGAAATTAATCAAATTAGGTGTTTGGGAAAATTGATATCCCTACAGAGTTACTCAACATTTTGTGGAAAACGGGGAAGGAAGAGAATGTATCGGCTAGTTCGTAGAATTTGAGAGGGAGGAATTGGACAGGAAGATTTTGTTATATCAGTATTGTTACCCTAAAATGCACGAATGTCACAGTGCCTTCATTGTGGATAGTGCAATTATTAATTTAGTTCAAAATTTGAACCCGAACGCCTCCATTTCGGACCGAGTCGTTAAACCAGTTAACCTACTGAGGCATTCTATTTAACTTTGAATTTATAGGGTAATTGAAGGAACAAGATGCTATGGGGAAATGTCGTCCAAACATTTTCGCCAGTAATCGCAGTCGTGCACGCTCTGCCACATTCCACGAGATTTAAGCCAACATTTAACCAGTTTTTTCCTATACACATTCAAACAACTGTTGTTGGTGCCGCGTTAGATAAATCAACGGAATTATAAGCTAATATGCATTAAGAATATTAATGCCATTCAAAAAAAGGAAAAGTAGCAACTAGGGTCAACTGAGTAATATAGCGAACATTTGACGGAAGATAGAAGTAGAGTGAAGAGATAGATGACTTCTTAGAAATGTGAACATGCGTCAGACTCCATTGATGCGGACAGCGAATAGAGCGCTGGTATGGGTGGTGCTAGGCTGGGGAGGTGGAGAGGGTATCCCCATTATTGTCTGCTCTTTTCGATGTATATACCGAGGAAATGGTAAGCGAGACATGGGAAGGACTGGAGATGAGAGTGAAAATTAGATGGGCACTCATCAAATCAGTTAAATTTGCGTTGGAGCAATTCGATCAAGCGTATGTTAGCCAATCAACCAAAGGGTTAGAATCATTACTCAAACCACATCAGCATTAGTTTAATAGGTATGGAGTGTGGCTCAATCATACGAAAACGAAGTTATTAAGATTCTCAAGAAATGGAATGGCTAAGGTAGCATTAAAGTTGCAGGATATAAACTAAAACAGGTCGAATAATTCAGTTATTTAGGAAGTGGTGTTTAGGAAGGTGCAGCGGAGTAGTTGGGACAAATTACGTTTGTTCATAAGTGCTTACGAAGAGGAGGAAGTTGATGGCACGCACTTTAGGTGAAGATGTAAAGAAAAGACTAGTGAAGCGGGAGCGTAGTTTTATCGGGAGCGTAGTTTTATCTGGCTTGAAAACTTGGCCGTATTGGCAAGAGAATAATGCAGATTAAAGGCTTTTGAGACTTAAGTATGAAGAAGAACGGAGAAAATAAAATGGGCGGAGAGGAAAATGAATAAAAAACGAAAGGCGAAAAGGTAAGGATGAATATCTAAGCATGTTATGGGAAGAAATATGGCTGTTCGAAAAAATTCATAGAAGGCAGAGTAAGGGGATGAAAAAGATACCAAGAGGCAGTAGGATAGAATTCTGAAGAAGGTAATGGAGGGGAAAACCCTGGGTAAGCCAGGTAGATGATGGAAATGAATAAGCATATGCGATGAAATTACGGGAGGTATTAAGAATGCACAGTTAAATAAAGTTAATGCAACATGAAGTACGGTTATTTGAGATTGTTTTATCATGTTATTCAGGTCTTAGGAGTACAGTAATGTGTACTCTCAGGGTCCATAAAAACCAGCATTAGCTGGCATAATACTACTGATAATTATGAACAATTAAGGATATTCAACATTTAGAGAGAATAGAGAGCCAAAGATTGAGTTTTTGTAATATCATATGTGGGGTTTAAAGACATTTTTTTAGGGTTTTGGAGTACAATCAAATTTAGTACGATGATCCATGAAAAACTACTGCAAATAATAATTTACTGAACAGAGATGTGTTGAATTTGAATGAGGAGAGATCGGAGGAGCAGTATGAGAGGCGATACGAGAAACTTTTGATAAAGAAAAAACTGAGTGACATCAAAAGTGGTTCGATGACGGTAGACGACTTATATGAGAAGGGAACAGAGCGAGAGTGAAAATACCACAAGGAGAAACTAAAAGTAAGTCTACGTATGCTCAAAAAGAAAAAAAATACCAACTATGCAGAAATAACATGAAAATATGTCTAAAGGAAAGATGCAAAATATAGATGAATTGAGCCAACTAAGTGAAAAAATGAAATTTTCCAGTATAGTGTATAGACTAGGATAAGTGTATGAAACAAAAGTGGGAGATTGCATGGATAAAAAAGGAGATATCGTAATAGTAGAGAAACAAGAATATGAAGAGACCGTGAGGAAGAGAGAAATACACGGTAACAAGGCAGTATCTATAGAATATAGTGATAAAGACGGAGTAGTTATAGAGTGACGCCCTTCGACCTCAAAAAGCGACGAAATTAATGCAAAAGTGAAGGTTTTGTTGGACAGAGACCTTGCATTGAGTGTTTGCATGGTTTATGATGAACTTAGCATCCCTAAAAGTGATGTGCATCGACTTGTGATCGAAAACTTGGGTTTGAGAAAGATGTGTGCGAAATTGGTGGCGCGAGTGCTCTCGATCCAGCAAAATGAAACTCGCACACGGATCTGTCAAGAGATTCTCGAACATGAGAGTGAGGATCCACATTTTTTAGGCAATGCTCCGCCAGGCTTCTTCCCTTTCCCCCGTCTCAAATCCGTGATGAAAGAACGTCACCACGGCTCAGTGGAAGCGTCGCTATAGGCCGGGACAGCTTTAAAGCGTTCCGGGTGCCGCCTCCAAGAAGGCATACTCTTGCGAGGCTAGGAAAACCCGCTGGCAGCGGTGTGTGCCATGCACTAAGTGTACTACCTCGAAGACTTTTGAGTGAAAGTATTACTTCTGGCAATAATTTTTTTTAATTGACTCAGTCGCACTACTTTTGGGACAGATCTTGTAAGATCACCTAAGTGCGTGATAGTCTGAGAGAGGGCAGGAAAGAATTGTCAAGAATTCTCTTGTTTTAGATGTTGCGGGACAGTGATTTATAATGGCAATCGCATGAACAGAAAATTAAAGGAAAAATTGCCTACAGAGGTGAAAAATTGAGCATAACTTGCATGTAAGCAGGAATCAGCTCATCACAAGAAACACAATGACGAAAATGTATGCCAAGACACAGGTCACACCGACTGTCTCTAATGGTTCGGAGACATAGACCCGGAAATTCTCGAATGGGAAATCCTTTAGAGTATTTGAACCACGGATACTAAGGAAAATAGATGGGCATACTGTGCATGTAAAATTGATGACTGGAGAATATGATATAATGAAGATATCAGTCATTTGGATGAAGTAATATAATTTTCCATAATTTAAATTCATTCAATATGTCCTAAGTTTCCATTAAAACTGTATAACAGCATAGCATCATCATCCTGCCAATGATGATGTTATACATCGAAATTAGGTCGGATTAAAGAAATTTAAATAGTGGAAAATTACATTTAATGTATTCAAATGACTGATATATTTAAATTCCACTCAAATTCATCTAAACTTTTGGTATTCTTATATAATGAAGAGCTGAACTACTTAACTGGAGAACAGGATATGCGTAGTTAGATTTGTGAAAGCTCGGAAGATAGAGTGGTTTGGTCTGCATAATAGTGAAAGAGGAATGTTGAGAGAAACCCCTCACCATGTAAGAAAAATGGGTAGGCGAAGCTTAGACGGTGTCGCTTAATATATAGTTAATGGATATCCTTTATGGTGGATGAGAGATATTTATTTATTTAACGCCTTTTTTTGGGGGAAAAGTTAAAGCCAATATTCCTCTCTTTCACCTAACCCCTGCACACGACATTGAAGGCAAGTACAAATTGTGAGATAGAGATTAGGAATATTGTAGAAGTGTATACTTTAGAGGTCTCTAGGAAGAGAGAAAAATTCCTGTTTTTTTCTTATTAATTGTTTGATAATTATAAGGTATACCGCTGGAGGATAAATTTATATATTTTCAAACAACGTGAGCTACACAATCAACCCTAAGCAGCACTACATTTGTAACTCAAAAAGCAAAATTGAAAGCATTGCCCGAACACATCCATTACTGCATGATGTAGCTAGGCATTCATGTGAGTGTATGCATATTTTCAATTTTATATTCATATCAATGCAATACTTTGTTTTTTCGTAAATGGCTGGTGTCCCAACACCCCTTGCCACACGTCCTTTGGGCGGTTTGCGTGGTATTTTGTGGATGTAGATTTTAAATACTTAACCGAAAGATACATGCACGTTTAAAGTCAGAAATAACTAGGAAGCTGTTTTGATAGGGGAATGTAGAGATCACCACACAATATGCACTATAGAGTGTGAAATTTAACTTTTATGGTTAAGGGGTTCCAGTTCCTTTCCCGGTGGGGGCTAAGGTTTCCCATGAACATCTTTTATGCAATAATCACATGTTTCTAGTCAAGGGTGCCCCGTGGCATTACCCGATTCGAACTTTAGGAGCTTCCGGTCATTAACCGCACGTTCTATCCACCACCCCACAGCAATAGGGCTGGTGGTGACCTAACTTCCACTGGTGGGGTTTGAGCCGTAGCGCCGAGACCGACAGGTGTACGTTGAAAGCAATGGACGAGGTTTAGTAACGGTCGATGTAGGCCGGCAATGGCCCGAAATTACCGCGACATATATTTTTTCATCAGGGCTGAGCCCATACCGTGACAACCTTTGGGTAGATAATTTCTTTTATGAAGTAACATTTTTCTGAGTCCAGTCCTCGCACAGCTGTGTGTGTTAAGCTGTCAGCTACATTTTATCACGCTAAACGAAAATTGCTACTTATGCAACGCTTAGAAATTTTATTTTCTGTTTGGATACCGGTTTCTCAGTCAAAATATCATAAAGACTCCTCGATTTTATCACCAATTGATTAATGTTGTGAAAGCCCATAAATACAGATATGGGCTAGTTAATGAAATTTCTCCGAGGGCGTGTAGCCAAAGTGCTCTTTTACGCGGAGGGTTTTGTCAAAGTTGACATTAGTTAAAGCTGACACTAGAGTTGTTTATTTATTGATGGGAAGCAAAATATTTTCAAGGTCTTATAGTACTCAATAAGCACACCTTTGAAAGTTAAATATTTTTTTACGTTTCTTCATGCAATTTTCATTTCTACAAAATTCATCTTTCATAATATTGTCTCCAAAAGCCCGAAACACTGGAATAAATGTGAGCATTAAAGTGTCTTTATCTTAATATAATATAAATGTTCTTGTCATAGTCAAGCTGGATATCCATATTCATCAATGCTTTAATTATTATGAGCGATGTAATATTCACCATTTAATGAATTCTAATTGTGAATTTATTCAAGGTAAGGTCCAGGATGTGACGCCATCTCCTCATGAACTGAATGAGTTTCAACGGGATGGGCTCTCGCTTCTTTTTCATCATTAAGAATACAGACTCTTTTGGCACGCAGAATGCCTATTTTACTCTATGCAGGGAGATGACAAGGCATTGGGCAACGCCCATTCAAAGTCGTGAATTATGCCGCCATAATTCTAGTTTTAAACGTGACATTTCAGGATATATCATTAAATTGAATATTTTTTAAGGTTCTTTTTGCGTTCGACAATTATTGCTCACAATGCACGATGCAAACGCCTGTGAATGAGTAGTAGTAGTAGTTTTGAGGGGAGGCGACCGACAGCTGAGGTCATTTGCGCCATAGGGGATGGATAGGAAAGGATGAAGGGTGGAGAGAAACCCGGCGTCGGCATTAGCCTACTCTTAACGAAAGGCGCCAAGGGGTCCGCAGCTTAACGTCCCATCCGACGGACGGCGTACTCACTCAAAGTGCCCTCCACAAAGCACCTCAAGCAGGGATCGAGATACCTCTGAAAAATATTCAACACCGCCGGGATTTGAACCCGGGCCCTCTGGGTGGGAAGCCAGTACGCTAGCCCCCGCACCATCTCGATCCCCGCCTGTGAATGATGTCCGACTGCTTGCGCGACAGGCTTTTCTACATTCTTAACTCCGGCTGGAAATTTTCTTTTTTCACTATCCCTCATGTTTCAAATTATTCGGGAATTTATCTCGCTCCATCATCTCACGTTAGGTAGAAAACTTAGCAATCACGTGCTGAAATCTCAGACCTCAATGTTCTTGGTGGTTTCAGCATTTGTACTGGAATCAATTATCGAGTCGAACTAGAAGCATTGAACCAATGATGATAAGCTTAAAATGCACCGCCACCCTTCTGTTAATTAGAGGACTCATCTCCTGTAATCCAGCATTTTGGAAATGTGGAATGATTATCAAAAATTTTCTCTAATATTCCCTGCGAGTTTCTGACTTCCACAGCAATTCTTAGGAACGCAGAAAAACTGTTGTGGTGTATTTCTGCTTTTGCGTCGAAAACATGATCAACGGAAATAGATAATTAAGTAAGTGACTACTGACAACCTGTAAAACAAAATTGAACTCCAGGGAAATAAAAGTGAGGATCAGTATGGAGATAATACAAGCACAAATACTCAAGACAAAAACATTAACAATTGAATGAAGCACTATTATTAATCTTCTCGTTACTCTACTCCAGTAATTATCAATCAAGTTTACCGAGATCACATTCGCTATTTTTATCTCTTTTAAATTATATTTATGCTTTCTTTAAGTTCGATATTGCTACAAAGGAACTAATAAGAATACAATGATTGAATTAAAATATAAAAGGAAACTAATTCGTCGAAGACCCGATATTATAAGTGCGTCATCAACAGTGCGCCACTCATTGAGGACAGAAGTGATAATATCAAAACAATGTGTCTAATGGGTCTGTCCATTGTTAAGGAACTCTCCACGGGAGAGAGAGTTCGATTCCAGATAAAATTTGTATTCCAGGAAGTATTCGCATGCCCACAGGCGGTTACGGCCGAAGAGGGTTTCAAACTGAGTGAGGTCATCATCTTTTGATCATCGCTGAGACGTTGGTGCTTAATTTTAACACGAAAACGGATTCAGAGGAACAGGCGCTGGGCATGTTGAAAGGCCCTGGAAAAGGGAGTTCGTGGTTAGTGAAAGGTATCTTACCTTCTTCTAAGATGGATGTGCCAAAACCTCAGGAGTTCCTAGAGTCCCAGTCTCGGGTTTAATATACGAGGGTCATCCGGAAAGTAGTACCCGTTCGTGAAATAAAGACACAAAAGTAAATATTAACAAACATAAAAAATTTTATTTGAAAGAGGATACTTTAAACTACTTCTCAACATAATCTCCAAGCAAATTAAGGCATTTGTCATAACGTGTGACAAGTTTCTGTATTCCTGCTGCATAGTCCTTCGCCGCCAGCTCATTGAGATACGCGAGGGACCCATCTTGCACAAATTTTTGCATAATGCAGATGGTGTTTAACAATTTCATGAACAATTGTTCGAGAAACATTGGGAAAATGCTCACAGATGTCATCAATTGTGACGCGCCGATCGTTCCTCACGAATTCGTCAACTGAGCTCACCAGTTGGTCTGTAATGACAGACGGTCTCTCCGAACGCTCATCGTCGTGTGTGTTCCCCCTCCCCATGTTGAAGTTGCGACACCACCGCCGAACAGACGACTCGTCCATTACATTGTCTCCATACACCTCCTTTAATTGGCGATGAATATCACATGGGCGAACGTTTCTTGCATTGAGGAATTTAATCACTGCCCTCACTTCATAACTGGCGGCGTTCTCAATTTTTTTAAACATTGTAAACAATCACAGAAACAACACAGGCAATGCTAGCGTCACGCAACTTGGCTCAGAGAAGGCAGACAAGCCACTGAAGCTATCTGACCTCGTCCAGCGGCTACTCGCGTCGTCAGCACTTCATGCGGCACGAACGGGTACTACTTTCCGGATGACCCTCGTATATCTTGCCGTCCAAGCCTTTCGCACTCTCGAAGCAAAATGGTGCTCAAAATAAACGAAGTTGGCAATGGCCTAACTCCATTATGTATATCCCTGTGGTGAGAATATTATAGTGCAGAACATCCGGTCACCTCGTCCAAAAATGTTAATTTCGGCCTTTGTTGCTAAGCTCTCTGCCGTAAGGGAAAATAAATTTTAAAGTCATCATCAATTATCGGTCCAAAGATCAGTGAGCGGCAGCCCTCCTCAAACGGCTGACAATTACATCTCTCAATGTCTGCTTAATATTATCTATTACATTCCTTCCACTATGCCAGCGATGCTCAACCTTCATCTACCAGCGGGCCCACATATTCCATACCGAGAGAGAGGGCGTCATTAGGAACACTGTGGTAAATACAGACATTTCTTCTTGCATTGGAATTGTTTTAATGTGTTAGTAGGTATATATGGTAAATGATAAACAGACATTTAAGTTAGATTTGACAGCAGTATTGAGTTTTTGTTGTTCTTTTAACTAAAAAAAAGTAAGTGATGGATTTAGATTTTAAATATCGTTGAAATTAAAAAAAAATTAATATCAGCGCTCTCGGGACTCGAGTTATGCATTCTCTAACGTCTTCCATTAAATCGTCGCGAGGCCCTAATTATTTGGAGTAGGGATGCCGAGTCACTTTATCGCTTCTTATTTCCGGTGATTTTAGCGGACTCATTCTATCCCTTACTCTGCGAAAGTCTTCGTTGGCGATCCTTTGTATCAGTCTAAATACAATAATTCCTCTGAATTCCGAAATCACTAGAAATTTTAATAAGAATTCCGATTAGAAGTACTTGCAATTTTTAAACGTGTTTCGTTGTAGGTTAGAATATAATAAAGAGTTTCCAAACGAGTCTTTGACGCTAGCCCGAATTTCGTTCGAGGGGAGGGATACACGCTAGATTTCATGAAGTTGAGTCCTGGCGTCTCCAAAAATATCACCGTTCTCCCAGTGTCCAACATTTTATTCCTTGATCTAATTATGTACATTTCATCCTGATAATGATGAATTTTCCTAAATTCAGCCAATGGAAATGTAGACGCATAGTGGTATCACCTCGTTCGGGCATATAGGAACATTTCTTAAACCATATTAGTTACTCCACCTGTCTTACATAGGTTACTGTTGAAATTTAACACCCAAAGAAAATAAACCGTAATATAAATAATCTTTTACAAATTATCAATTCGACGGGGGTGTGAATGTAAAATCAATGCCTTTAATAAAAAATTTCAATTTTGGGAATCATATAGATTAAGAAAAGTAGATGAAGCAAAATCAAAGTAATCTGCAATTTAATCGATAGCGCTTAAAAAATAAACCCCTGAATAATACGTAAATTGTTCCTGTTTTTTTAACCAGTTTTTCTTTTCATTTTATTTTTCTTTCTACACTCGTTTAACCTCGGTTGTTGTCAGGCAGTAATTACTTAGGTATGTACTATGTACAAAAAACCTCTCGTGTCTCATCGTTCTGGCACGAGGTAAATATAATATATTGCTAATTTATGAAATAGTACTTTGTGCCAAAAAAAACTTCAAGGGTATCGCTCAAAATTTAGCTCGATACTCAACGGACCTCAGTGTTGAGTGAGTCCAATCAAGTTGCTTCGTAGCGGTATCTGCTCTGCAGTCACGTATCTGCTGGTACCGGACTGCGATTGACGGGAATTTCTTGAACAACGAATATAGTACTAGGTAGACTAATGTCAAAAAGTTAATTTCTTTTTTTGTTGATAAATAAATAAATTAAATAGGGCAGTATAATTTGGATGAAACAAAAAATATTAATCATTAAGGCTAAATTTTTAAAGTTGGCCAGTTTAATCAGTGGTATTTATTTCGCCTATAATTCTTATCGTGCACGTCATTCTATTAATTTCTGGTTTAAGATGATTTAGTTATTGACTAATATGAATAAATGCTTAGTAATGGACGGCCTTCTCACTATTACAACTTTTTGAGGGCTATATACGTGTACGCTTGCAAACTTAAATATTACGTGCATCCTGACCATAAGAAATGATGTTCGCTAATTTCTGGGCAACGCTGCAGTCATTTCGATTATCACTGAGAAAAGTGTGGACAAAGAATCAACAAATTGTAGACAAAGAGTGTCTTCTCTCAAAACCGTATTCTTAAAATACAGCTTTACGTGAGCCCTAATAACAGAAAATCATTTCCTCGTTTGAGAGGTAGAAAAAAATTTCTGTTTTGTTTTTGGAAAAAAACTGAAAAACTGCCTTTCGCTTCAGGATCTCAGGCAAGGATAAATTATTTCCGTAATTTTATCAGTCACCCATCCACACTTACTATCTCTAGAATCTCTTCGAAATGATTTGGTGAGACCAAAGAGGTTCAATTGAAAGGGGAAGAGCGTGGGATAATAGCATCTCCGTAGCCATCGAGTTGTCTTAGGCAAGGAGCCAGAGAAGAGAGGCTGCAAAAAAAACCCTGTGCCAACACGCAAGTGGTTTTCGCTTCGTAGAATTTCCCTGGCAAGACAAGTGGGAGCTCCTCACAACTGTCTCGTTGAAGTTAAATGCATATCTTTCAAGATTTTGCGGGCTTGTTATCAATTTTGGTTCTCTCCTTCCGGCTCTTCAATTTCTAACCACGCGTTGAAAGAAAGCCGCCAAACAAGGCCAACAGATATTGAATAAGGAGATTTTTTGTAACTGGTGTTCATGAAGAACCTTTTAGAGTAAAAATTTCTTTCTTGCGTGAATCATAGTCTTTAATTCTCCGTTTTCACTTTTTATTGAGAGCATTCACAACAGGTTAAGGCATTTGGAGCAAATCATTACGCGTGCGGCAAACGCTTTCGTTTGAAGAATTCGATTACTATTGTCAATTATTCAGCTTTAGAAAAATGCCATGGCGTTTTCTTTCGCCCTAAATTATGTCATCTTAAATAAATCGAAAAAAATTGTCAATAACAGCTAAAGCCGTTCAAATTACTTATTTATCAGAGTGAATCGCCCTAACCAAGATTACGATCCGAAATCTTGGCGTAATCTAGGCCATAAATTCTGTGTTCATCCTTACTGAGCACCCTATAAAGTGAAACAGCTTCCGACGCTCGGTTGAGATTTAAAACGAGAGACTACATTTTCCCATGTGCAAGGGTACTACTAACTTTATTGCCTTGAAAGTGAAAGAAATGCAGACACCATGAGCTTAACTAAGAGTCCATTACTTTCCTTTTTCTGTAAATATTCTTCCGAGATTTAGGGAAAAAGGCACGATACAATTTTCCAGTCAAGGTGTCAGAAGATGTGTGTAAACATCATCCATTCTAATATTTATAGTAAAAATATTTCTCCGAGAAATTTAAGAGACAAAGATTATTGCACGCGCTTTGTGGTGACTTGATTGAAACACGAGTTTTAGCATTTGGAATCTAGGTTTTATGCTAAGCGGAGGTAATTGACAGCAAGATTTTACACATTGGTCGCGAGAGCAAGGGGAGCCAACTTGAATCTTCAAAGAATTAACGGTGACTTTGGGGAAGGAATTTACGCAGCCATTGTGATAAATGCTTGTCCAATAGGTGCAGGAGGCCATTCATGTTACAACAGGCGAAGGGTGTCGACATAAATTCTCGAGAAAAGAAAAAATTGGTCCGAAGCCAATAGGGTATAAAGAACTTGTGCTGCTCTCGGCTTTTATGAATTAATTGCTCGTTCTTCCGTTTCGCCACTTTTTTACTCCCCCGTGAGAGCACACACGCACTGGAGTCCCTGCAATTAGTTCATACCCAGAGCCGCTCCAAGAAGACATTTAGGTTTTATCTTTCTGGAACAATTTCACTGGAACGCTGCCAGGATTTTGCTTTGATTAATTGCATTCCAGAGGAATTCTTTCGTTACGAATCTTTTTCTGAATCCTTGTAAATTAAAATTACTTATATGGGATAAGTTGTAAAAGTATTATCTATACCGATAAAGTAATTGCGAATTATTTTACGAAGTACACAACATTATTACTCATTTACTGATATTAACTGGTGGCAAGCAGCATTTCTAGTGGTAATCACTATTCCTGACTCAGACTTATTTGGTCTTCATGAACATTTTTCGATTTTAAACGAGCTATTAGATATTCGTGACATAATTGTGGCTGCTTATGTTCTCAATCGGCTTGATAAATTAGCTGAAGATAGAATTTCATTAAGTCTTTCTCCAGAAATTTTATCCGCTTCCAATTCACAAAAGTATCAATATTAATATTTCTCCTAGTGTATAAAATTTCGTTTTGACGATTTAGTCGTATCCCATATTTTTTCTTTGAAGCTTCTAAGTAAATATCTTATGTCTTAGAATTTTTTATATTTCAGAAAGGTATATTTAATTGCCAAAAAGATCTACCAAAGAATCATCTGCTGTATTATTATTATTAATATTTCCATGTTTTTTGGTAATTTATCTCGACAGTCTTTTTCATGGGTGATGACTACAATTTATTACGTCATTTCATTAAGAAATAGAATGTAATCTATGTATTTTAAACTCCTCATTACTCCTTTTATGACATATCTCTATTTGAAAATCAGTTAATTGAATATTGCCAATTAGCCGAATGCAGATTAAAACTCCTCTCAAGGGTTGTAAATTTTGAGAGTGTTCATACTTCGAACGACATTTAAATGGGATCTCGTAATCTTCAGTTCCCCGGAACAATCGTCTTCGAAATCATTTGGGCTCTTGAAACGGATAATTACAGTAGTTTCTAATTGAAATGCACCACGCATCATTTTACGAGCTTTATGGAAGAAGGCATCATGATTCATTAAACCATGGTAGTGATATAAACCTTCTCCTTCTATTTTTTATTCCTACCCTCCTATTTTTTAATCGTCTTTCAAATTATGTTGTTTGAAATAGATTCCAACTACGGAGGAATATAAAAATATTCCAATAGAACCTTTGTATAATGGTATTTGTTTATTAATGGTAAAAATGTATTAATCTGTGATACCGAAATGAACTCGTTAATAGTGCATTTTTTATTATTCCTAATAAGTAACATTTAAGTAATTCGGAATATGATTCACTGAGGTGGAACCACCGGAGTTCAAATATCCATTCCCCGAACATATAATCTTTATTCTGAGGAAAACCTTTGTTTTCCTCAGAATAAAGACCTTTAACCTTTGAAAAACATTCCCCTGTTTGTTTATATGAAGGGAGAAAATAAAAATAAGCAAACGCTCTCCTAGTTCCTTATTATTCTTATTTGCTGCAATCAGATTGGTAAATAGATTTATTTAGTTCGATCGTCACTGGACTTTTGAAAAAAATGGAATCGCCGTCTCTTTTACCTGTCCTCGAAGTTCGATATCGGGTTCTGATTGGCTGCGGTTTGTCCGTTCATTGAAGTAAACAGTTTTATTTATTTACACAATATTTTAAATGAACCTTATTTATTATAAATGAGAGAATAAAATACTGGAGACAATGTATGCGTTTCCCCATAACAGTCAAAATATTTCATGACTACATTTATTATTTTCTGTTTTCATTCTCTTGTACATGACTTTGTTTGAGGAAATTGAAATAGTTTCAATTAAAGATTTCTTGCTACAGTTGAAAATTGTAAAGCAGTCAAGTGATTTCATGTTTTAAAAATGTAATGAAGAAGGGTTATTGCCATTTGGAATGGAGTTATTCTGCTGGAAAGCCATAAAAAAGAACTGAAGCTATTACCTTATATCATAGTGTCATTTATTAATACTTGCGTGGTGCTTATGTAATTTATTATTTAATGACCCTGCGATTTTCTTAGAGAAACAGAGACTTCATGAGCTTGATGCATTTTTGGGATGGTACATTAATCACCTAACATAGAGAGTGCAAAAAAGAGCAAAATATTTACGCTTAACAATCGTAGCAATGTTAACTATTACAATTCCGTTTTAATTAGCAAAATATTTAATGCGATGAGCAATTAAATAAGTAATTTCCAGCCAAGTTATATAAATATTAGGTCTGTTAGATTTATCTAATCGTCAAATATCACTCCTATGATACAAAGTTTTTGGGTTCGACTCCATCTCGAGATTCTACTGCTTTATTCTACTTAATGTTGTAATTTCCCTTTGTATTGCATTCTCTACTGTCGACTTATCCGTCTCTGAGAAACCTTATAGCTAAAGACGCATAGTAATTGGTACACCGACCACTGTAGCCTTAACTAAAATGTACTCGAGATCGTGGAATTAAATATTTCAAGCAATAATTGAGGTATAAAACTAGTTTTAAATGAGCTCTTTGAAAACCATGCATTTGGAAAAAGTAGAGTGAAAAATGCGTCCCAGGGTGAATAGGAAAAAAAATTACCCTAGGATATATGATCTTTAAACTAGAGGTTTTGTGCAATGGCAAAAAACCAGGCATAGCTCCTTAGGTTAGGGATTCTAGGTGTTTCTCCTGTTTCGAGACATGTGCAACAATTCCTGATTTTTTTGAGATTATGACAGGTTTTAACGATCTGTACCTAGACCAAAACACTGTGTTTCGGTAACTCGGCACCATTACCATAGTACGGACAGTAAGTACTGGTACTTGGCTACCATTACTTCGGAAAATTATGTATATTTGCTACCAGTATCCAGAGAAAAAATCCTAAATATTTCTCAGTACCTAGGCACCGGTGCCAACTAGTGCTTCAAATTCATATTCTTAATCACTACGAGGCATTTACAGCTCATTTTCTTTCCTTTTAATGAGTATTTGTTCGGGTAAGTAAGATTTTTGAAAATGCACTTTGACTACAAGAAGGCGCAGAAAGTGAAACACCTTACATCCTGTCGTCAAAATTAGGAGTTGACAAGGGAACATAGTCGCACTCATCATTTTATGGTCAGGGAAACCAATGTACGTCTAGAAATAACGCGGAGAAAGTGAACTATCTATCTCAGTCCAAAAAAAAGCAGCAGGAAGTTTTTGTAGAGTTTGCGGGCACTTAGGTTTCCCTTTGTAATGGTCAGACTTGATATATGAAGCATATTTTCACAAATAACGGACCTGACCGTATTATCGTAGATTAAACGGCCGAATTAACGGCCTCTCCTCGGGCATTCACGTCCCCGCCAAGAGAGGAAAACATTCCATATGGGACAATAGCATTTCTCGAAGCCCTCGACACAAAAATGATCCACCCCGGAAGGTGATACGGGGGAGGGTCGAACGCAACCACCACGCCGCTGCCGAACGCAAGTAAATCTTCCGCCTTCTCGGTCGGGTGATGAATGGGGGATGAGATTGGTTGGGGAGAGATGAAAGAAGGTCCGAGTGGGAGAAAGAGAAATGAAGAAAAGGGAGATGGAAAAGGAGAGATGGAATGAGTCAGGGAGGACGATAAAGAATCCATCTCCAATCCCCCACCGTTTCCCGTGACCCTCCCTCCTCCCTTCAACCCCTCATCTCCCCCAGATCCGTCTCGTGACTGAATGGCGGGCACATCATACGAATCACCCGCGGTACTGAAAAAGCATGGTCGGGAAGAGCTGGGGGGGGGGGGTTCTATGTACACCCGAGTACTGTGGGAATCCGAAAGGGAGGGACTGGTGTGGATGGAAGAATGGGAGGGAATGCTGTGCTCGCTGCCCCCGGGGGTGAGGTGCATTATCCCGGAGGGGGTGACTGTCCGTGCGATGGCCGCATCCGCATGAGCGTGCCTCAATGGCCGTCACGTGTTGAGGGCGGCTTCATCACCGCTGGAATAGAGGGTGAGAGAGAGATGTGACGTTGGTGAAGAGGTTTGCGGAGGAGGGCATGGAGGTTGCTCCGCGGTTGGGAAAGGCAGCGAGGGTGAACTCCGTTGCGGCAGGCGCCGGCGTGGGGGGGCTGGGGGAGTTGTCCGTGGTTTGTGTGTGTGACGGGGTGGTCGCGGAGGAGATGTTCGACCTTAATCTAATTCGGATGAGCTCGGCGCGGAGAAAAGGTGTCGGGGTGCCCGGAGAGGCGCTTTCGAGCGCGCCTGAGAGTGAGGGAGCAGCGTTGCACGAGTGAGTCCTTTGATTCGAGAGCGTAGAACGCCCTCTCGATGCACTCCCAGCCTTCTTTCATTCCACCCTCCTTCTCTAAGGCGTGGCATAGAAAAGAGGCTTTCGATCTAGGGAGGAACGGAGTAAGGTGTGGATGAGGGAGAGAAAATCGTGGGGAGATATTGTGTGGAATGTGGATGTCATAGTGCAGAATAATCTTCTGAAGCAAGGGTTGGAAGAGATAGATGAACGGTTTCTTCTATTCAGCTCTTCTGTAGAGCGATTCAGCTTGGTTAATAAACATTTTTTTTGTATTCCTGGCCACTCACCCCTCAAAATTGAATGTGTGCCGTTAGTCAGCTTTGGTTTCGAGTGCCGTTGGAAAAATATATGTTCTCACTTAGTGGATTCAACAGATTTCTATTGGCTGAAGTGAATTATCTTGCATATCATCCCAATAACGATGTATTATCTTGCAGGCATAGGATTATCGGGTTCGTGGATAATATTTTAGTGCATAAAGTATATATTGCTATCCTAGGATCAAATTAGATAACTCCCAACTATAAATCGCATTTCAGTTGCAATCTTAAGATTAATCTAGGGTAATTAAACATAATTCGCCTACGATCCATGCCGATTTATTAATATCCGTTGCGCGAAATGTGATTATGTGCAGAGGAGTTTTACGACAAAAAATTAAGAAAGAAGAAGAATTTAAATATGATAATGTTCACTTATATTTAGTGAAATAATTCTGGTTCATAATACGACGCTTGATATACCAAATTTGTGGAAAGTTGGCGATTTGCGCCTACTATTATTTTTAATTTCAAGTAAATAAATGCCGCCATTCACATGCATAAATACACAAATTATTTATTTATTTAATAACCAGCATTACAAGTAGGCGATAGCCTGGTGGTAATGTTCTTGATTACGAGTCATAAACCACTTAATCCATTCATTACACATTCAAACATACAAGGAAGTACATACGGGTTTATCACGTACATTTCTCACTCACACGTTACAGTTAATTATTTTAATTATTTTAAGGAGAGCATACACCTCGTTTTAAATTTATTTAATGAAAAAGGGAAGGACTTAAAGATATCCTCAGGTAACTCATTCCATTCTTTTATTCCACGATTGAGGAAGGAGTTTTTTTTATGCTTGTTTTGTGCCCTCTATGTTTTATTTTGAACTGATGGTCCTTCCGCCCAATGTAATTAGGTTTGTCTATTCTTTCTGAGAGCTCCTCCCACCCCTTCTCTTTATTTACTATCTTGAATGATAATAATGATACAAATGATAATTATAATAATTTTTTTAGATATTTTAATGGTGATTATAAGCTAAATTTGTTCAAATAAAGGTAGAAAATTGTAATGACACGTAGAAAATGATTAATCAAAGTGAGACAAGATAAATACATGTACATTTGTAGGAAAAACGTATAGATTGCAATCCAATATGGATAATCAGGGCGCTATCGCCATCAATCTCATAGTTCTGTGAGATGCTTAGGAAAGAAATGGTTACCAATGTCGTGATTGCTAGGAATTAATGGGTCAAATATAAATAATGCTATAAAAAGGCTTATCAGTGGAGTGCACTACAGGAAAAAGAATCGAATCCATAAAGGCAGAATGCCAATGGTTGCATAATTCCAACTTAGGTGACAGCTTTCGAGCGAAAATATCAACTTAAAGCTAATTCAAAACGATACTTTAAAATGTACACTATTCCGATCGTCATACATATTGTAATCAACCTTGATAGATTATGATAGAGCACATCTAATACTCTTCCCAACGGGGTTTGAGATTTACACATTAAGGAAGATCTGGTACCTAAAACATCACAGAGAACTAGGGTGAAGATAAGAAGCACCGAGGTATCTCCCGGAATCGAGCCCGGTCCCTCTGGCCAGTCACCCATAAGTCTTTCCAATAGACTACTCTGTCCCTCTACGCGTTAAGGCAGTTCGAATGCATAAAATGAGGCAATGAAATATTTTGTATCTTAAAAAAGTAGCCATAATAGTTTGAATAATTTAAATGAATATCTTCTCTGACTTTCGGTTTGCATATTTCTTTTTTAGACGCTTACTCATACAAAGCAATGTTTGCTGTACTCGATTTGACTTGTTCTCATTGTGACACATCGCAGACAGTTGGTGGAGCTGTATCAAGTACCGAAAACTACCCCAACATAATTTTCTCTCTGGCAGGATTGCAATGCGTTCTTGACAAGCAGTCGAGTCAAAAGGCAAGATCCTTTCGGCCATCCCCTTGATTTGCAAGCACATGTAGGCGTCCCGAGCGTGTTTCCAACCCCCACCCCATCTCGCAGAGCCGAACTTTCTCTCTCTCTTGCACGGTGCTCTCCGGGCAGTGAGTGACGTGTCCGCATGTGCACCGCATTTCCATAAGCTCCGCCGCTTCCCCGCCCCACCCCCGCATGCCACCACCCCTCGTCCGCGTCGCCCCCATCCGCGAATCCGCCGCCCCCGTCCCGTCCATCCGTCCTCCCACCGCACGCCACTCGTGTTCTCCGGCGCCCCACCCCCACATTCCGCACCCTTCCATCCATCCCCCCCCTTCGCTTCCTCGTCCCCGCCAGCTGTCTCGGCGAAACAACGAACTCCCTCTCCGCCACTCCGAAACCTGTGCCCTCGCATTTAGTACGACGTCTTTCTGAATGGGCCGCCTGCGAAACAACACGCGTCGTTGTGATAGGTCATCCCGGGAGTTATGCGTGTTCGAACAACCCCCACCACTGTTACATTTCTTTCTGCCCTCTTCACCTCCCCCCCCTCACGATCCTTACATTTGCTCTCGCGTTCGGAAGTAATGCGGGCGCGAAACGGTCAGGTAGTCAGTCGGTCGCTCGCGAACATCCACGGGTAAATGGTTTGCGGGTTAATTCAATACTCCGATGTGGAGTGCATTTTGACGGATGGATGCACATCTTTCTGTGTCCCATAATCCTCTTGTATCCTTTTCTTCCAACGGTGCATTAAGATTTAAGCGATGCATCAAAGTGAATGAATTGATGTTAATACGCGACGAATATTTTTTAAAATACATGCATACACTCACGGTTTTCATATAAAAAATTTATCTTTTTATTCTTTTAGTCAGAATTCCCATTTTCCAAATTTGTTAGAAAATGTATGCAATTGAAAACTTGATCTATTTCTATATTATCTATAAATGGAATTGCATAATATTCTTCCTACGGGTCAGAAATCTTAGTCAATTTCATTAAATATCGATTAGTGATTGATTTACTGATGAAGGAAATCATGATATATTTTAGCCTTATTCTTCATAAATTTTAACTGTTCCGTCAAAAATTGTGATAGCATTTTTAATGGAGGGATTTTTGTTTTTTGGAAAACTATGGTGTGGAAAATTCGGGTGTAAATGAAAGTGTTTTTGACACTCAAAAGTAATGTTCGAGGTCCCACTCTACGGAACAAAGTCTTGACTTCGTGAAAGAACTTGCGTGTTTCGATGGTTCCTAAAGCTCTGTTGATTTTAGCATGCATGATAATCTTACAAAAAGTTTCAATTCTGTAACGCATTTTCTTCCTTTATTGATTGCTGTGCAACATCATTGTTGGCTTAATATATATACCAAAGAGTTTGACACCTTTAACGGGAAAAAATATTGCGAAATTTGTTCGATCATTTGATTTCTAAGGGACTTAAGTGTTAAAAATAAATATAATAATCCGTCAAGTAAAATCAACGCCATCATAGAATGAGAATTAGGGTGGTGCTCAGATTGTGAACCTTAACTTTTTCTATGCTGGAAGGCCAATAAACCGACAGCGACCTTCAGTTAGGTCTATGTCGCATGAGGGTCGGGACATCAAAAACATCCTTAACGAGGAACACTTTCCCATGAAAATGACATTTATCTATCATCCGAGAGATGATCCTTGAAAATCTTTCACGCTAAAGTGAAGACCAGGAAAATCCAGGATAAAAATTGACTTGAGAAGCTAACAAGCGGCTTTCTGCACATGTTGCTATCGGACAAACTACTCTGACATCCATTCATTCGTCACCCAAATGCTCGTTCCTTAAAGAACTATGAGGCCTGTTACTAAAAGACCGCTTCAGCTGATGGTGATTGTAAAATATTTCAGTTGTGTCATTTTGGTATCTCCTAAACTAAGGGGCTCTTTATAATGAAGTAAATGTCCATTCCCGCGGGATGGATAATCATAAAATCAACGACTTAGGGTGACTGCGAATCTAGAAGATAACAATGAATAAGACATTCATCCGCCAATTGAAAAAAAAATTCTCACCATTCTGGACGGATCTGAAGATTAAAAAAAAGAAAAAATCCCTGCTTTCTTGTATGGTATTGAGAATTGATTTGGTCCTCGGACAGGGTTCTCAACGAAAAATCATCGTCGCTTCATGTTCCTCCGCGCGTATTCTTCCGGAGATGGTTCTTTCCGCTCAAAAGAACCGTCGCGCCTCCCTCAGCAAAGGCGTTTATCTCATTCCCCGCATACTTCGCACCATCACCACTCACTCATTCAGCCGCCGCGTCATTCTTTGCTTCAGTGATTTCCCTCTCCACTCTCCTCTCCTCCCCTCCCCCACCACGCGTCTTCTGAAACCCGCGGGCTCTCCCTTCCTCCCTCAGTCCCGTCTCAACTCTCCCCCATCGCTCTCTCACCCCCAACACAACGGCGCCCCCACCTCCCTTCCCCACATCCTTCAACCACAAGTCACTCAACATCCAACGCATGCGCCCGCCCGTCGGTCCACGTGTACCATTTCCATTTCTCTTCCCCGTCCGACGCCCGCTGACCATCAAACGTTCCCTATCCAACCCCATCCCCACCACTTCCGTCTCCCCTTCTGCCCCCTCCTCCGACCCGTACCCTCGAACCTTGCATCCCCAATCCGCCCCTACCTCCCATTTCCGCGTCCTCTTTTTAAATGTTTCCTTCTCTTGCGTCCGTATCTGTTCCCTACGCTAATTCTCGCTCTATTATCCCTATGTCCACTTTTGTTGGTTCTCATCCCCCCATGGGAGCGACAAAAGCATTCCTTCCGATGAAAACAATGATGGGAAGTGCTGGAACTCCGAGCGGTGTGAGAAGATTAACGAGCCCAGTCGAATGCGAACCGAGCCAAATCCCCGAGCGCTCTGGCGCATTCCGCTGCGGTGTAATTTGTTCTAAACAAAGATATTTTCTTAAGGGAGAGAGTCAATGATATATTTTTGCCTCCAAAGACACACTCTCTGATGGCTAAGGCTCAAGTTCCATTATACCAATTAGCAAAGTTTGGAACATGAATCCAAATTGATCGCAACATTAATGAGGGATTTGTTTTCGCATGTATGACCCAAGCCTCAATATTTGGTCATCTTAGCCTGGTACATTTATATTTTATATTTAACCCGGGTAAAAACTTGTATAAATAGAGAAATTTCTCCCTCAAATGATGAATTTTAAATTTCATAGACATTATTAGTGTTTAAATTTATCGGTATTTTTTATTTCCTTCATTATTTCCACACTCCATTCTGTTGGTACAACTGCTAAATTCACCTCTAACACAATGAGCCGCGATAAAAATAAAAATTTTGGAACAGTAAATATTCAATGGTTTTCTTGAATTTATGATGTTGGAATAGTCGCCGTTACTTCTTACGGCTGAAAAATCCTTTGTGTAAATTTCGAATGTATTCATATTTGAAAGTATATTGTTATCAGTTGAAATTTAATGACGTGTTAATGGATGTGTATTGTGTTCCAGGTGATTCATCAACAAAATTTTGTCCTGGTAAAAATATTAATATTTCATATCAAAAAATAATAAATATCATTATAAAAACCCTACCTTGAAGGAAAGGGAGTATATTCCGAAAAATGAGGTGTCAAGTTTACCCTTGCAGACGTGAAATAAGTAATTGCGTAAGCTATGATACACAGGAATCACTTTTTCTCGACAAAAAAAAACATTTTCCAAATCACCTAGTCTCCTCAACGATGTATTTAGGTGATCTAAAATTTAGCGTTTGACTGACAGCACCCCAAAGTACGAGGAATAGTTATTGATCTACCATTTGTTTTTCCGTGCTCCCTTATATCTAGAGAGGTATTCTATTTTTTGAATAAACTACTAAGTTCATATGGCATCGGATATACGATTTAAAGAGCCTCCAAACAGTGCGATACACGGGCATGGATACGATCCTAAGATATAAAATTCTAAATATATGATATACCGGTCTATAACTTTAAAAATCATGGTGTTGATGAGAATATGGAGTATGAATTCAGTGTGATACCTCTAACCCATGAGCATGTGCAGTGGCAATGTACGCCGACATGTAGTAAAATGTTACCAAATAGAGCAGATCTCATCAAGGTCTGTTTACGATGTGAATTTGATGCAAGATATTAAATGTCAGATCATACGTTTAAATTCCCGCTTCGATACATCCACACATTTGCGTTACTCAATTTATATCACACTGTGATGCCCCAAACACTCCTCGATCCTATTTGTTGCCCTTAAATAATTCAACGCGGCATCACCTACCAAATGTCTACACTTCGCGTTTCCATTCTTCTATCTCAACCTCTTGCATACTCCCGCATTATATCCCCCCACCCCCTCAAGCGCCCTTCCCTTTCCTCATCTTCCCTCCTCTCCCACTTGTCCCGCCCTACCCGTTTCCCCCATACCCGCCCGACCACTGCCCCACGCCCATTATATTATCCGTATTTTTCCCTTCATTCGCTTTGTGGCCTCCTTTCGCCTGCTCGCGTTTTCTTTCGCCTCAACACCGTCCCTTCAAGGCTTCGCCGTCCGATCAGACGCCTCCGGGGGCAACCCATCGCCGATGAAAAGCGAAAGAGTTTAAGGGGAGCAAAAAAGAAAAAAATTGTGGTGAGAGGGAAGAGGCCGAGACCCTCTGCCATAATTGTTTTCGCACTAACCAATAATGGCGACGCTGTTCGTTGAGACGCGTTGAGAAATCTAGAATAAAATGAATGAGGGTAGAAAAAAAATCTAAATATATTTATCGATCCTTTTCTCCTCTTCTTTTTTGGTGCGGAAATTCTTTGCATTAGATCGATCGATGCTTCTTTTGTGCGATTTCCACGCCTAGTGCCTTCGTTTTCGCTGAGGCTACGGCAGGTAGTCCTCTTGTCATATTGAATGGGGATTTTTTTCTACCTCCTACTTCATTTTAATTCCATGTTTTGAGATGACTTAGAGTGAACCGGTATCCTAGTAAAGGCGGTAGGATCCAAAGCTTGCAGATTAAATTATTTTAAATAATTTCTGGAAGCAATACATGTTGCACTTGAGTCCTGATTTCTCTTGTAACGCTATCATACGCACAGCTAGAGGAAGTTCAGCCAGACGCACAGAAAGTGGGTAACAGGGTTATGACAAAGTCAGTGAAAGAATGTAGATTGAGCTAGTTTAAGAGAAGGAACAAAAAAAAGGACAAGAGGAATGATATGAATGAAAATCAGCAGACCACGATTACTGTTCCAAGAAGTAATTATGCAAACATCATTTCAATTCTCTTCAAAAATGCCTGTAAGAGCGCTGAAAAAGTTGAAGAGTATGATATGGAAAATGGATGATTATGATTCTGTATTTATGGAGACTTATTGCATTACGCGTGCTGAACGCCAGTAATTATCGAATAAGTTATTCTGGCATCACTAAGATTTGCGATTTTTACCTGCGCAACACTAGAATTCACCGCGGATTCGAAACAACTTCTCAGCCACAGTAACTCAGATTCTTTTCTTGTCACAGGACAATAGTAAATGGATCGCTGGTACCCAGTTCCATGTCATTTTATTGCTGGTCTCAGGAGTACTTCTTGTCGAAATTTTGGGAACGTCGTTTATGTTCAATCCGTAATCTTACGATGTATTTATTACGGTCGGGGAAACGATTTATGGGTTGAGATTTCTTGAATTATCCGGAGCGAAATTGTCTTGTGTGTGTCGATAATGTGATGGATGATCATCCTGGCAATGCTCTATGATTCCGTGCCCAAGTCAATGTAATCTTTGGTTGGAGAGAGAGAGAGAGTACGGTGTAAGATCAATGACAAGGGTACCGAAATCTACGATAGAACGGCACGAGATAAAATATAGTTATTTTTGTCTTCTGGCGAAGGCGGCTTCCATTAGTGCTGCCGCTTGGCAGAACAAACGTGTCCACCCGTTAGACCACTACTCTCGCAAATTAATGCGGCAATTTTATGGCACAGAGTCAGGAGATTGACCATCCGCGCGTAATTTTAAACAATTTGCCAATCTCAACGTCTTCGAAAAAAGCCATTCCCATCGACGCCGAGATCTAATTGATCCATCGGCGATTTCCTACTCAACCAAGAATAAAGAATGAAGCAATCACTTCTTAAGAAGGCATTTGAGCCGACACATATTTAAATAACACCAGACTCGTCTCCCGAACGAATTTTATTGCTCCTTATATTTCATCATCTTCCCGCGTATATATACATTTTTTATAGCCAAAGGATAATAAAAGAGTAAAAATACTAGTCCTGCGATCCTTCTCCCTCCTTACCCTCCCTCACTCTCTCTCTTTCTCTCCCTCTCTCGCTCTTCTTCCGACTCCCCCTCCAAAAGCTCTCCCTCCACCCCCCTCCGCGCCCTCCGGAATACATCGTAAGAATTCAATTTCAGCATTCAAATATTACGTCCATTAAATCAACTGCCGGATATGAAATGGGTCCATTCCTCCGATTTTTTTATTTAATTTTAATCCTAACCATCCGATACCACCCATTTTTCCCACTAAACCTCTCACTACCGCCAAGTTATTGCTCCCACTTATTCGAGTCGTAAAAAAATACACGCATCTCCACCCCACGGTCACACTCTCCCAAAAACCCCCTTTCATCCCTCTCCTCGTCCCCTCCCCATTCGTTTTATATGGCCATCTCGCCCCCCCCCCCCCGACCAAAATCTTCCTCGAAGGGGGGGGGGGGGGCAGAAGAGGGTTGGTGGAGCGGAAGGTTCGGGGAATGTGGTAGACGAACGGCGGGGAGTAAAGGGTTGAAAAGAGTGGGGGTGTGTGGATGCGAGCGTAGGGGAACTTGAAGGGAAGAAGGGGAGATGTTTATCTGGGGGCGGGGTTAGGGCTACTTGGAGGTGGTGTTCTAGGGGGGAGGGGGCGGGGACACAGACTCGTCCACTACCCATCAGCCGCTGATGAAATACATATGAGGAGGAAGGGGTAGGTAGGTGTTGGTGGTAGTCGAGAAGGATGGCCGTGGTCCTCTTACTGCTGGAAGCACCACCCCATGTGCCTCTCCCGGGCAGGCCGATCACAAAAACGATGCTACCCCACGAAAAACTGCCCTTGTCGTCGTTAAAGCGGTGTATAAAAAAATAAATAAAATGGGAGCTAACCCCATTCCTCGCCGTCCGCTATAGTTCTCCCTAGTACGACCCCCCCCCTTTTTCCTTTCCCTCCCACTCCTTGTCCCTCTCTCTCTCTTTACATGCCCTCTTCCCTGCGGGGGCCGAATTGCGCCGTTAAATAAGGCGGCCATTCTTAGGTTCCCCGAACTTTTTTCCAAAAGGAGAGAAAAATCCAAAATGCCGTTCGGAGGAGCCCGAATGGGAATTTTTTTTTCTCTGGAGTAAGAGGAACGCAGGATGGATGGCGTCCGGTAAGTAGGTGCCTGTTAACACGTCCCGCGAATAATTTATGGCTACCCTATAGTTTAGAGAAAAATAGAAACATTCAGATCGGTCATGAATGGTTGAAAATGATGATACAATGTCGAGATTGTTGTTATGGTCCCCATCAATTCCCCATTTCGAGGTCCTCTGAACGAGAAACTAGCGTAAACATGATGCCTGCGGTTGTTAGATAAATTATATACGTGGTCATTCCATGTGTACGTACAATACACTTAAGTATCAAGCTTAAACTGCTATCAGTACCCACCCATTTCAAAATGTCCACCTCAAATCCCAATCAGCGCACTTATCTATGGATTCAAAACGATCAGTAAGAATATCCGTGAAATGATGAGAACGGTATGATATTAAAGCACAGATAAACTAAGGCTGTTGTCACTATTACATCAGGTTATAGCTATAAAAGAAACACTATGTCTGAAAAGACACCTTCCTCCCTAGTTAAAAATGATTCAGCGCGAGGGAAATTATCTAAAAATATGCGAAGTCAGCCGAAAGAATTCCCGTCATTATGTACTGTTCAAGGGGTTCCCGGGAACAATGCATGTTCTTTAATCGATAAATCTCTATTTGTTGCGGTTATTTAATAATTAATATAGAATTTTATATATCTTTACCTAATTCCTGTGTTTTACTTGCGAGTTATATGACGTGTTTGCCAAAGCAGGCTGATGGCCAGCTCTATTTTATTCGAAAACGAGAATGCTGGCCACTCCATCCACGTTTGAGTGAGCGATCATAATTTTGCATCATTATTTCACTTCAAGGAGTATTAAAACAGTCTCCCTGGGGTATCCGTTCCAACGGTGAGGGCAAAACCTGCCCCACATACATTTACGGCCGGTGCGTCACTTCATTCCACGCCCGCAGTCATTCATTCCTCTCTCACCTTAACTATGGATCCGCATTGCGATTTCAATTGACCTCTAGTCCAATTAAAATCCCATTGATCGCCCAAAAGCGGCGAAACAAGCCATTTGTTTCGCGGTACACGATGGAACGAAGATATCTGAACCGGGCTCATTTCATCAGAAGTGAAGTTTCCTACCCTTCATCTTAAATCTTTTTCGTATCAGGGCCCGTGAAACGTTAACTTTACCAGATTTCTCGTTGGATATGATCGGTTCACTGAGGTCAAGCGAAAGAAATCATGTTAATTTTTTTTTTAAGTTCGTCCGAATAAAACTCATATCTGCTGATCACGTTTAACCTCGATCAAGAGGGGAAACAATTTCGGCGACGACCCCTTAGGTGGTCCAAGATCATGGTTCCCGATTTCTCCTCATCTCATCATGCTGCTCTCCTCCTTAGCGAAGAAAATTCGGGATCGGGTTTCACCTAGGACTCAGCGAAAGTTGCTGTCAGTATTTTTTTTAATCGCTTTCCACCCGGTTTGTTTTGATTTAATGCTGAGTGACTAGACGCCCTAACAGTTTTGATGTTTTGCTCTCAGCAGTAGAAGGAATCACCGCCAAATCATATTCCTTGCCATCAGTTGCGTAAATATTTTATTGATCGTAACACCCTTGTATGCTTTTGTATACTGACCGTTTTATCCTCTTAACGGCGAAGCCTACCTATTAAATAGGCTATAATTAAAGTTTTAAATGTATCAAATTTGATGATGGGTACATTTTGAGCTTTCAAAAGGAGAAATTGGCTAATGATTTTAAGATTCCTATGTGAACCGATAAATCAGCATCGGAAGCTGAGGATGTTTTCAATATGATTATAAAATTTATGGTCCAGGGAACCTGTTCCAATTTTCAAATTATTCCGAGCCATCAGAAGCCTCAAGAAAATTAAGGGATAGTTTTATTTTTTTAGAGACTAAAGTTTCTCGAAGATCGCATTTCCTACAAACGGAATAATTGTCACTCAAAAATCTTTCCAACTTAACGCCCTTAACAATTTCAAATGCTGACACGAATTATCCTTCCTTCTGTATGTCATTGAAATTTAATTTTTATCACCAAATTGATTGAAAGGGGTATAAAATTTCCCTAAGGTTTATATCCTGCATATGAATACTAATGCACAGATTTCTCATGTAGCTTCAAGGAGAGAGGAAGTAATATATTTCCCAAGATATTATGAAAGAATAGACGGTTCATGTTTAAATCATAGAAACGTGCAAAAGCACGTTATGAGCAATCATTTGGATAACAGATTTCAGTTTATTTCTATCGAATAAACAAGTCAATGCCAACCGTATTAAGATATATTGGCCTGATTGAACCCGCATTAAAAGAATTTTTAGCATTCGCTCACTGGTTTCTTATCTTATGCATTTGAATAAACAAAATGTCTCCTGTGAAATCATTCCAACTGATGTTCCTAGAAAAGGGTAAAGTCGTAACCAACAGTCAAGATATCCTGACTGAGATAATTCATTGAACGTAATTACAGGTAGCTGCTAATGAGTTGAATTCACCTTCTCGATAACGACCGGCGCTACGTAATGAGGGCTCAGTCGGTACCTCTCCGCTATGTCGTGGTGCTTTGAAAGCTTGATCGTTTGATAAGCTAAAGTAGTTCGAATAACCGCTATTATTTCAGCTCACAGAAACACCTATTCAATCAAATGCTTGCGTAAAGAATCATCCTGATTTGGTGTAAAGTCAGGGGAAGTGCCCGATCAGTAAATCTTCTGGAATTTTGGTTGGGTCCAAATTACTATTTGGCTTCTGAATAAAGTGCCCTCTGGCAAGTATATTCATTGATCGATTCTCTATACCCTCATGAGCATGATCACTCACCAGGACTCTTATCTCCAATATCACACGATTAATGCTATCCTCCAATAGGACTAGCATAGAATAGTGAAAGAATATCATCCTTGGTTTTCTTGAATAAAAGCTCAAGTCACGAAAATCTCTTCTTTAATATTTGAGTTTTAAATTTAAGGAAAATAATAATAACTTATCATTGTTTTCCTAAAATATCACCGTTGAATTATGAATAAATTCTCAATGTGTGTATTTCCGATGCAAAATGTCAACAGTAACAAAGACAATGGGCTGAAAATGGGAAAGCTTTTCTTTAATTAAGAGAAGATAAATTCTAGAGAAGTTCCTGGGTGCCCTTGAATTAAACTTTATTAATTTGTCTTAATTCATTTTGATTCACGACCATTTTTATAAACATAGAACTGGGGAATGGTAATTTCTCCATTCTATAGAATTTTCATCATTTTTGCAGGAGTTAATTGGATGAGGAAATATTAGGATGGAAAGTACCTCAAAAAATAAATCAAAAGGTACAACGCCCCATTTGACCAGATTTTTCGTTGATGTGACGATGCGTAACGAATTAGTATATATTGCAGCCCGATTCGGAGGATTAGAAAGTGATTGGCGTTATATGGTTTCTAAATTAATTTGATTCCTTTCTGATAAGATACTTGTCAGCCAAACGATGTTGTTTTCAATCATTTGCTAAAATGATAGGAAACGTTACGTAATACCTGTGGAAGGAAGGTATGACGAATCTTAAGGTATCTCACCCGGGCGGCAAGTAAAAAAATTGATTGTAATTGCCTTAAATTTAAGAATGCTCATTCTACTCGTACAAAAAATGACCTTCTCGTACTCAGGAACATTCGATAATTGGGTTACTCTTTTAATTTTCTAGAGGAATAATTTTCTAGTCATCATTCCTGAATTTCTCCATTTGATTCCGATCATAAATCTAAGATGTTGGCCGATGCTTAGCTATCTTAAAACTCACTGAAAAATAACGAAAACCTAAATCTGGCAGCTCCTGGCAGGTCTGAAAGTTAAAAAAAATGAGCACTCTCAACTATAAGAAATATCAATTATTCACAGACCAATTAAATTGCTTTAAATACAAATATAGGGCACTGATTATCAAACAATAAATCTCTTCTTATTTATAAAATTGGAAAAATCATACTTCAGTGAGATATTATGGTGTCAAGGAAAAAGTCCTTTGAATGAGAAAAAGGTAGCATAGTATCCCTCGAGATCTCTTTAAATTAATTTATATAACCAAATGCTGTTTCCTGCCATAGGGGATATTTCATTATTCGTAAAGGCGGAATGCCCACCTAGGTGAATAGATAATTCACGCAACGAGATAAATAGATGAACTGATAATCACTAATGAATCCAAAAAAAAATCTCCCATCTCTCTTTCCTTGTCCTCAAAAAATACCTTTCTTGGGAAAACTAATTGCATTTTTTATGTAAGGTCGGTAGAGAATTAGTTATTTCTCCAACATCCCTGTTAATGCTCGTAGCTCTCTAAATCCTCTCCTCTCAGATTTGAGAGTGTAGGCATATTTCATAATTTATATTTGAAACTGACATAATCTTAATTTGAATTTTGTGTATAAATGTTGATAGTTTTGTTCTTTATACACGCATGGCATTTTTTTAGGAGTTCATGTTCGATGCCCATGCTGATGTTTAATAAGATGCCTTTTATAACCCATTTAATCGAAATTTTGGTTCATATGGAGGAATTATTAGCATTAGTAGTCATACCATGCAACCGAAGAGGTACTAATTGTTATGTTCATTGATAATGGAGCATAATTTCTACGTGTAGGGAAATAATGCTTTGATGGGAAGAAGGGGGCTATATAAATACTTATAAGGTAATTCTTAGTTGATGACAAAAATAAAATTCCGTAAGTCTCTAGGCATCTTCGTAAATTCTGTCTCTTAATGGAGTCTTGTATCATTCATATTCATGAAATTTTATGCAAAAGCTTTATCTATAAATAAAGATTGATTAACTCAGTTATAAAATTAGGTTTCCTATAATTTCCTATAATACGGTTTTACGCTATTAGATTTGGATTGACTACCGAAATCGAATTGAAAAGTCAATTTGCATTAGCTGCACTTTCTCGTTTACAGCGTCCCTATTTCTGCAAAACTTAATTAAGCAGTCTAGCGCCAAATGAAAGGAAATCAAGAAGGATTCAAAATCTCAACATTTTGCTGAGTAGTCCGGTAGTTATGTCTGACATTTTCAGTGCTCGAAGACTACTTTAAGAGGAGAAATGGTACTGGACAAATTGATATCACCGGTTAATAGTTTTTTCAGTGAGCTACCACTACTCATTCCTTCCTCGGAGGAAATCCATTTAACTTTGGCGTATACACTGATTGTGAGCGAACGTGTGGATAATAACTTCTTGGTGCAAAATATTCCATTTCAAACATTTTGTACGCTTTACGTATATAAGGCATAATGCGTTAAAACTCGAGTGTTATATAACCTGCTCATAAGTTAGCTGCCTCTAAAAATCAAATTTTGGGGTTTTAGATCGGTAGAAAAGAGATCAGTAGAAAAATAATGAAATATGAGTGGTAAATTTCAGGTCTATTTATTTCGAGTGAGAATTCATTAATAATTGAATAGCAATTTGAAAATCCCTGTGCGTGGCAATTTTTGTAAGCATACGACTAGTATGGTCGAATTGGTTCCCATCATTATCTGAAGGGGTAATTGACTAGAGGAAGTGACAAAGAGAAACGAAGAGTTGGTATTACTGAAAATCTTAAAACTGGTTACGTACATTGATTTGAATGAAGGTCAACATATTTTCATATGCTCGCTGTAGCTTAATAACTGACTAATTTATTTTAGACACAACATCATATTTTTTCCTCAAATCTCCAATCACACCTATAATTCGACGAAGAATATTATTCATGATGTAATATCCTAATCTAATATGCTGATACCATAATCATTTCGATCCCAGCACTCTCGGGCTGGAACTGTGTTGGGTTTTCTCGTCGCCTGTTTTTCCCCACCTCAGCTCACCTGCCATTCTGCCCCATCCTATTCAGTAACTCGGATTCCCGCAGCAAAGTTCATTTGAATCAGTAATAGCCATAACAAGGCCTAATTTTAACTTGCAGCAACCTCTAATATACCCTATTACATGCCAACCAGTTCCCCCAACTTCGCAGACACCCTTCATTTCAATATTCATACTATACTTTCTTTCGTCGATCTATTGTCCATATAACGGTCTTCAAGATATTATCACACGACAAAATGCCACCATTTTTCTCTTTTTGTCATCACAGATTTTAATTAAATTTCCCCCTCAATCTTTTTGGGAAGGACTCTTAATTTGTTGCCTATCATTACATCATCGTTTTCCAGTAAAGGAGTATTTTCCATACCTAATTACTCTCATTTCTCTGTTAGGTCGTAAAAAAATCAGGCCCCACACTTTCACATATAGGATTCAATGAATAATCTTCTGGTGTCTAGGATAGTGTTGTTCGCCGATATTGCGCTTCCCTTAGACTCAGAACAAATATTTTTTTCGAACAAAATATTATTGGTATGGCATTTCCTTGATCGCACATCCAATCGTTCTAATATTAAATATTTCATTTAAAAAGAGCAAAGTGAAGCAACAAATGTGAACTATCTATATTGAAAAATTATATGTTTATCATGGAAAAAATAAATTTTCACAAACATACTGCTCAGAGTGCAGAAGCTGTTTTATATTTTTTTCTTACCCAAGACGTTCGATACTTTATCGAGTAAAGGTATGCCGCTTGTCATTTTTCTATATTGCCTCAAATGTTCACGAGAAATGTTTCCTTTCAAATATCCACACATGACCCACATTCTCCCTCTCCTTCAGTTATCCTTATTAAACTTCCATTTGCATTCGGCCTCCTGGCAATAACTAAGACATTCTGAAATCGATTCCTACCCCCAATTATAAAACTATACTTTTGAATCAACATTTGGAGTCAAGAGATGCAATTACCACTAGCGAGGAAGTCCCAGTAATTGCTCATGATGATCGAACATAATGTTGCGTGACTTGGTTCTCATTGATTTGACCCTTAGGCTAATCATATAATTCCACAGAAAATGCGGTCACGCTTTATACCAAGGCTTGAGCCAAGTACTTGTTGACGAAAAATTAAACGTTTTCAGCCTCCGAAGCGGTATGACGTAACTCCTTTAATACACCAATCATAGGCGTCATGATCCATGGCTACTACCAATGGCAGAATCGCATAACTTAGACCACTTTAAATACGTCATTAAAATCGTCTGATTTTAATGATGAGTTTCATTATAAGAGATGCTAAGACAATACGTAGTAAGAGGCTGAAAAATTTAACGGTGGGAGAATAACATTAAAACCTAAAGGAATCAATTAATGGATATGGTTTTCGTGCATATTATGTGAAAATATTCAATTAAAATAATTCAGTATTTATGTTCACTATTAGTTAAATTTTGGCTTTTGTCAACGCATACTTTGGTCATGAGAAAAGTACGGAAAAGAAAAAATAGCTGTTTATCTAGAGAGATCTGTAAGTTTTTGATCGCAATCAATTACAATCATTAAAGGTTAACATAGTGTTATCAATATACTACTGACAAAAAGTATTTATTTGTATAGTCCAGTCACATCAGCAAACGTTGTTTTATTTCATGCCTAAATATGGCGAGGAGACAAAAACAATGCTACAGAGTAACCTTTTTTTAAGTAAAGTTAGCCTATAGAATGCAAAAAAAATTGGTTTCTTTAGCGTTACTGACTCTAATTAGTTTAACTAACGTTAACTACTCTGATTTAATTAAGTAGCAGTAGTGAAACAGTGGTGATCATTAGGTCGATACTTTAGCAAAAGGCACTCGTTGAGACTTCTTATGGTTATATCCCTTTTTTTGGGTTTATTTAGTTATTCATCTATTTAGCATTTTGCGAACTGGTTTAGGTTCTGAGATTGAATCATTGAATAATTTGGTATTATTAGTAGATTTTGTTCGCTTCTTAAGTATTTTTTTCGGTTTTTGTGCGAAATAACTCGGCATGAATTCCTCCTTGACTCTGCGCTCATATAAAATAAATTACCAACTAATCTAAGAAAACGGGTTCCATCTTATCTTTATCCATTCCTGTAAAGGTATAATAAGGATCCGAGCGCAAAAGAGTCGGAAGAGTCTTTGGTTGCGTAAGTATAATTAACATTTTGCGAAAATAATTAAGATAAGGGTTGCATGTAAAATGTTTGAAATTGGCGAAATTACTCGGGAGGAAGTATGAAAGAAGCATCTATTATTTGAAGAGAGGGCATCAAGCTGAGGGAAAGAAGCGCTACCCTGAATCAGTAACGTCGCTACATTTGACACCGACTGCCCTTTGCGATAGTTTGGTTACCTTTCTTCTTTCAGTAGCGGTAGCTTTGGCGAGGATACTGTTGAAAAAAGAAGTAATGTCCCTCGGTTATCTTACGCAATTATACACCTGCCGGCGCAATTCCTCGCCCTCTTAGCTCTGAGTTTTTCATTGAAGAAAGTCATACTAATTATCGTTAGCCGCCGTGAATCGGCGATTGTATTTCAAAACGGCTTTCTTGAAAATGATGCCGAAGCAATTACTCCGGCCGTTGCGAGTCCCTTCCTTTTTTCCTTCCATTTCTTTCACTCTGCCGATTGGTTAAGGCCGCATATTATGGGGTTTGGAAAGTTTTTTGAAAAAAAAAGAACGCCAGACAATGGTTGATTTAAACTGACAACTTCAACCGTTCCTCTCAGTGTGAATCGTATGCGAACGGAGCGGGAGATCCCTTTGAGTTGGGATTTCTAATTCTATAATGACGACGGAAACACTTCTGTGACTCCACCAAAAGTTGTTTTTTTACCTCGTACACCCGGCGAATGGATCGGGAAGCGCCCTGTCATAATTCTTTGTTACCTGCCGGATGAACCTCACGCATATGCTCGGAAATTTAATTGAAATTTCATTCATTTTACATCTTTTCCCTTTCCACGTTAATAGTCTCTGTCTATAAACGTATATCTCCAGATTTTTTGTCCGTATTGCAAGCTGAAGCGACGGAGCAAATAATGTGTCGAATGGACACCATCAGAATATTTCAAATAATTTTTTTAAAAACTTAACCGTTTGTTTATACCAATGTATATTTATGAGTATATAACATGCATCAGATTCATCGCCTTTGACGAGCCCGTATTTATTTTTTAGCAATATTTTCTAATCCTTAATCCTTAATGGGTTTTATTATTTCCAGTTTCAAACCCTAACATGTATTCTTTGAGCAGACATTGAATTGAATCGGTATTCACCCCCGGATAGTCTGTACCGTTTACACTCTTCCCATTGAGTCAAAAAAGTCAAAAATAAACTCATATAGGTACGAGATAAAGCGTATCTTAAAAATTCTGTTGATGACCACTCGGTTTTCATGCAGCCACAGCACAGGATTTAATTACATCACGCCAAGAATCAAAGAACCGATGGTCAGCGTATGAATAATTTACGGTGTTATCAATTTTATGGATGCAAATACGAGGATATATATTCCAACCCGTAGGAAACGCGCGGAATTATCATTCCAAACCGTCATAAAATTCGCCAAACGGATTGAAAAAAAATAATCACTTCGGAAAAAGGAGTCAGGGAAGGGGGAAAAGAATGAAGGCCGTGAATCGATTTCGCGCGGTCGCCCCGAGGGAGATAACGTACTTGTATTTCCCCCTGTTCCTCCAATAATTACGCATTCTCACGTCTCAATTGTCTCCCTCCCCATTCCCGAACGCATACCTCCCTCCACCCCACCTTTTCACACCCTCCACGTTCCGTAAGGTCCCCTCACCCACCCCACACACCCGCCGTTACCCCTCATACCCCTTCCTTCACCCTACCGACCCCATTCCTCTCTGTCTACTTGGTCAATGCGATCCCGGGGCAGTTTTTACGGCCCTTGAGTAAATGAAGACCTATCTAATTTAATCTTGAACCCCCTCTCTGGCCCTATTACCCTCTCTCTCTTTTTTCCTCCTCCCTCCTCCACCTTCCCCTCCACCTGCTGTCTCCCCCGCCTCCTTCCCGCGCCCGTCCCGAACGTCGAACGCACAACAATCGCCTCCCTCTAGACCTACCTCCCTTTCTCCCGTCCTCCCTCGCCTTCCCTCTCTCATTATGTTCCTCTTCTCCTCATCGGAAAGCCATCACTAAGGTGCTCACGCACACACGCACACGTTCCCTCGCGCCTTTAACGTCCTTTTATAACTCCTCGAAAGATCCCCTCTCCCTCTCACAATGCTCTTTTTTCTACTCATCATATTCTCTTTCCCCATCTCGCTCTTTCGGGAGTCTCCTGCTCACCCATCCCCTACAGACCGCTCCCCCCATCCCGCCCGCGTTCACCCGCCCTCGCAACATCACCGTCTCCGACTTCCTCCTCTTCCGATAGCCTTTCTCTTCCTCGTCCCTTCATGCCACAAAGTGCCCACGCCTATCTCCGTTCTTCCAAATCCTCTCACCGATTATCTCTCTCTCCTTTCTCCCTTATTCTCACTCTTTATTAACCTCTCCCCCTCCTTCTCGTCCCTTCTCTCTTTCTCTTCTCACTTGTCAATCCTTTGCTGGCGAATCGGTTCAGATTGCATGCCACGAAAAGATGGGGAAAAAAATTAATCACATAGCCTCCAGCTCACTACTTTCACGTTCTTGTGATGATATAACTTGAGCGACGTATTTATTTGCTTGGCGTTACCGTGATTCTCCGTGGTTGTGTGTTTATTATTATTATGATTTTAACTTTATTGATTGCAGGAACACAGGCACTCCTTTATCAATTAATTTTGAGACTTATTCGTGTCCAAGATGAACGCCCATTGCGTGACAAGTTCCGCACGCGTCGGACGCACGTTAACTCGCTTCGTGATTGGAGATCCCTCCCGTTTATTTCCCTCCTCAGCTCCCAAGTTTGTATGCTTAGTATGTTACATAATACATACATTCCTATATAATTTAAATATTTAAACACGAATACAAATTTAAAAGTGTAAAGACGATACTTCTGATTTAAAGAATTCAAGTTTTTATATCAATTATCTTTTCAATAGTTCAATCTCATTGATTCCTTTTCTTAATTTCCCTTTGGTTATTTTTAATATAAATCCTTTTGCATTCATTTTTATAAAGATCTCAAATTATTGCTGAATCGTTCTTTGGTGATAAAAACTTCATAATTTCGTCATACAATCATAACTTCTCTTTTAATTTTGATTATCCTACCTTATTCCGTTTGCGTCTTTATTCTTCCACATTTCCTATAATTAATGGAAAATATTTTTCCACAGGATCATGGCCATAAGACAATTGATTTTATGTATACTTGACAAATTATATTAAAGTTTTTATGTCCGAAACCTAATCATTTCCCTTTGAATTATTCAATATAATTTTCTTTAATATTTTCAACTTAATATATTTTCTATCTGAAATTATCATTTGACACATAGTTTAAATTAACTGCCATGATTTTCAGTCGTTCACGAGTGGTGATAAAATTTAATTTTAATTTTTTATTTGGAATTTATGTGAATGCATTCAGCGAAAAATTTAATGAAAACCTGGTTTAAATTGTTGACAGGTTATATCACCAGTTCAATTAAGTAAACGCAACTAACGCTGACTCGATGAAAATATTGGCAAGATAAATGATATGGCCTTTGTCTGTAGTAAAACAAAGTAATATTAATTAAACCAAAAAGTTAAATACAAAATTTAAGATAAATTTAAATTATGCGATGTAATGATAAAAATAATTCAAAACAAACACCTTTAATTTAATACGTTTCCAACGTCATTGGATTCCAGGGATATTTTTCTGATCATGATTTATAAACGAAAGGGATTTTTTGGAGTATATAAAGCCGCCAGGCGAAACTATCAAATCTAAAATTGTGCTGGAAGTATGTAATCGTTTTTTCTTGATGCATTCGTCCTCTACCTTGCCCTACTAATTTCACCTTAGCGTGTCATCAATTTGCGTGAATTTAAGAGGAAGGGGAGTTGCTCCCATTCATGTAAGACAGTAAGTTCGTTTCGTTATCGTGAGTCTACTGCTATAATTATCATCGAAATCATCATTTTTCACATTTTCCACTTATATGCTCCAAAACCTGTCGTCTAAATATGCGTCAGCCCAATTACGTCGAAATGAAATCCAAGGAGTAATTTTTTGCTTGGGTATGTGTGCCCTGATATTTTTTATACCCCGCTACCGAAATTTTCCCGTTGGACAGCTTTCAGGATAAAATCAAAGATCCTGATTTCCCCTGAGCCAAAATCCTGCCCATCTGGTTTCTCCCATATCTTGATCATCTTTTCCGTTATCGTCAGGATCTCTCGCTTTTGTCTTTTAAACTCTTGTTCCCCTGAATCGCACCTTTTGATCAAGAGGAGAAAAAATAATGCGTCGCTTCCTGTTCGGTCGAAATGAGATATTTTACATCTACTGCCTTCGATATCTTGATCATAAACGCCTTGCATTACATTATATTTCAACTTCGTATGCCCCGAGATTCTCTCGCTATTCCGTGTGGACGGGGAAAAAAAGGAGGCCCAAAGTTCGCCAGAGTGGATTTCCTTGCCCCTGGTTTCTTCAATATCTTAATAATCTTCATCATCGCCATCATCATCTCTCTACGTCTTCCTCCGTCACAAAACCCTCCACCACCACCCGACCCCCCATTTTTCTAACCACCCCAACGTTCCACCTCACCCCCCAATCCCGAATAACTTCTCTCACAACTCCTCCTCTCCTCCTTTTCCGATATTCCCAAACCCCTCCCCAAACTCCCTTCCCCTAGCCCCCCTCGACGATACGCCCATTCTATCGAATTATCGAGGAGGCGGGAAATGTGCTGGAGGAGAGGAGGGGGATGCTGTGGTGGGAAAAAGGGTTTGGGTTGGGGAGAGAAGGGAGATGACGGCGGGGATGGACTCCCGATTGTGCTCTCGGGAGGAGGAGGACGTTGCGGCGAGTTGGCCCGGGAGAGGGTTGAGAGGGAGGAGGAGGGCGGAGGTGGAGAGAGGCGAGGCAGGGGGCTGGGGAGATTGCATTGGATGTGGCGGCATAAAGGGGGTCAGGCGGGCTCGATGGGGAGAGGGAATAGAAGGGAGGAGACGTCCGAAGGAGGTTGGGGAGGGAAGTGGACAGGAGGGTTGGGGAGCGGGAGAGAGAGGGTGAAAGCCTCCGGTGGTGGACGGGGGGGAGGGCGGGCGGGGAGGGGGCCGACCGGCGTTATTGTGAGACGTGCTCTTTCCGGGATAGCGAACTCAAGCGCGTTCGCCGCTCGACCAATCAGCCCGCGATTTTTCCCCGCCCTCCCTCCCACCCGCTCGCTCGCTTTCTCTCACTCTCCAACGGAGGTCCGAACTCTCCCCTCCGTCCACTTCTCCGTTTCGCCCCACCCCCACCCCGTCATCTACCCCACCCCTTGTCTCCCTCCCGAAAGAAGGCCGCACCCCACCCTTCCCTAGTTCGCCCTCCGCCGAAACCAGCGGGACAACCGCTAGGAGTGGGATTCACTCCCGTCCCCAACCAACCCTCTCCTCCCCCCTTCTACCAACTCCCCATCGGTTACGTTTGTGTGTGTGTCCTCCTCAACCGCCCCCACGTCATCCCCGCCCGCTGCTTCTTTCTCGCATCACTTTCCATTACCTTTATTTCCCCCCACTGCCTCACCGACCCAGCCTCCCCCCACCTTACCTCAGTCGTCCTACGTCCGCAAACGAGTCTCCCACCTCCCTTCCACCCTTCACGCCTCCAGAAGCACGCGAGGGAGTGAACGAAGCGGTTAACAGGTGTAGTCGCCCAAATCAAACATGGTGGTTGCGCGATGACGTTTGGCTCAATCGTTTCTGATGTGCGGGTTCCTTACCCGTCCTTGGGGTCCTCTCCCCTTTCCCCCGCGGACGTGTTCTGCTCGTGTGCTGTACGCGCGTTCGAGCGTGCTTGCCTATGCAAATGCGCGCGGGATGAACACATTACCAATCAAGTTAGCTGCGAAGGAATTTTACCAACGTCCGCGTAAAAATCCAAACGAAAGTGACCACTCGGAAAGCCATGAGACTAGGAACTCATCGAATCGACGGTCTCACCTGTTGTTCTTTAAGTCAGCCTTGGAGAAGGACCGGGAGAACTTATATCGCAACTTCGGTGCTCGATAATTAATTCGAGATTATAGCAAAAAATTGAGTGTTATTCTTATCGCATTGTTAGAAAAACTAATGGGTATTATTCGTGGCCAATAACGAGAACCATTATAATCAATCCTAAGCCTCATTTGCCGTTTTCCTCCGTCCTTTCTCTTTTTTAGCAGGCCTTTCTTTAATTCTTGCTGGTCATTTCTCCTTGACTTTCTACATTCGTATTATCTCTTGGACGTGCCCCAATCACGAACTTCTTCGCAGCGCTTCCTCATCAATTCTTCCTTTCATTTTGTCCTGAAGTAGTTGCGTCATTTTGTCATGCGAGGTGGGCCTTTCTTCGTCGAGCAAACGAAATTTCTTTCCCAATCCATTTTTCTAGGACTTCATTGGTGACTGATTAACGTGAATCGTAATAATGGAACTAAATATCTCTATCATTTGAATTTTATTCCCATTTTGGACCCTGTTTGCCCCGCCAGCATCAATTAATTTTCGCTGAGTAGTCATCCCTGCACTTAAATAGCTGTCTTAATATGAAGGTCAGAATTCGATTCGACAAAATTACAATGGTGTAAACGTAATTTTCGTAAAAATATTTCGGAAGCATTTAGGCTGCTGGTTATCGTTGATAGCTAAAATAATATTACAAGTATTTTAATCGAGCTCCAGGCATGCCATGGTATCTTGTATGAAAAAAGAGTCTTGTTTAGCCTAGTATGTTGTATGGCGTGAAGCACCATAAAATATTAAGTCATTATGCTAAAACTTACCATACATGAACTAGATGAAATCAGTAACGAAAAATAGTATGATTCAATGGCGCAACTCTCGGTTAATAAATAACGGGCATCATCGAATAAGTTGGTGACGTAATACCGATGAGGAGCGCGGAATATCGGGTGGGAGGGCATTAATACTCGTAATGCCAAGGGAGTTTGTGCGCGACGTGCTATTGCAGAATATCGACTATCCGAACACTAAAACAGTACAGGCAGAAGCAACGGTAAGTGCTCCAGGAAAGGCTAGACATATTTCGTGACTTCGAGGCAAAGGAAAAGATATTTAAAAAACTTCAGTAACAGATACGTGGACAGAATGTGAATGTACTTTGGCGGGTGGGACGATCAAATTGATTATATGCCGTTAAAAATGCATTTTCCGATGACATTATAATGGAAATGAAATATTATCGACCCTATATTTAAATACATATCGATTTGATGATAGTGATTGTCTGTGCCTACAATGCTATAATTGACACATGTACCCTCAAAAGATATCAAATTCCAATTTTATGCGATATGAATAAATGCGCCATGAATGTAATATCGCCGACAAATATGGCAACGTCGGTACCTGCACAAATTACAAATGCGGTACAAAATTTATTTCGCATCAGCACTGCTAAGTTTAAATAGGAACGCCATAGGCCCTCCGCCATCAGCGACGATGTCTGGCTCTGCCAAGATCACCTCGCCGCGCAAAACCTCTCCGTCTTCGCATCTCTCCTTCGTCCCTGGGCAAAAAAATGAATCATCCGCGATAAATGTTTTAGCGTCGCCCCCTTTGTCACCCGCTCTCTCTTGCAAGGGTCCCTATCCCCCGGGCCCGTTGGTCGGTGAGGCCTCCTTTGAAGGAACGCGGCGATTTTTTTATCTCATCACATCGCGTGTCTTTAGGGATGGATAATCGCCGCCCTCACGGATTAAGGGTCCGTCCGGACGGAAGAGGTCGTTTCACACACCGCCGCCTCTGGTTCTCTGCCCTCCGCGCCCTCCGAATCGCTCCCCCGACGTCTGAAATCCCTTCCACTCGAAGGGAAGCGCGCTATGGGTGTGAGAGCGGGAGAAGGACGGAGAAGGCAAGCTGAGAGGCAGGTTGGTTGCGAGAGAGAGAAAGAGAGAAAATGGATCAGATGGGGGAGGGAAGGGAAAGAGGATGGGGAGGGCTATCGAAGACAGGAGGGATAATAAATGAAAACGCCGGTGGGAGTTTATGCAGGTGGCTGCAGTGATTCATTTACGCTCGGGGACGCTTTAGTCTGCTTCCGTCCATGTATGCCCATAGGGATCCCGGGGAACAGATCATGCGGGGGAGATTAAAATCGAGAAAATAAAATACGGCATCAACAGATTTTGTTTGCCGCTTGCTTCATTCCAGCGATGAATGGAGGTGGTTTATTTTTCGCATAACATGGACCTGAGACTCATGGAGCGGTGTTCTCCTTCGTTCGTTTCGATCGGCGTTTATTTTCTTGCCGATTTCTTTGCGAAAAACATTAGTCCGGACATTTGTCCGACGTTCCCTTCCCTCGGTGGTAAATTGGAGTTGAAATAAATATTTCGTTTTTTTACGTTGAAACGAATTTTATGACCAAGGAATTTCTCGCAATTCTCAATATCCAACGCCTCTCTTCCTTTCACGTTTTATTTCACGCAGTGTTTGATGTGATGTCCATTATCGTTCATTATTCCGCGTATCTAATTTTTACTCACTCTGTCTTTCCTCTTTAAGTTTCCCCACTTATTTCACTGAGTTACGCAGAAGATGAACCCTCTTCGTTCCCCTCTCGTGCGCTGCAGTGAAATATAATTTAAGCGCAGCCAGGACTGTCAGACGGATCCTTTATATATATTACAAATCTCTTCCATTTGCTCCGAGCGTTTTCGTTTCGTGGAAAAACGTATTCCATGTCTGGGAGAGCTTTCATAAGTCCTCGCGGCACAATCACGGAAAATATAGAAATCGAGATGCGCGTGAAATACTATTATTACGGAAAAGGGAAAGGAGATCGGATTAGGGAACGAAATATATGCACGCGCACATGTGAAGTGTTGAAAGTTGCGACTCTTGATGTTTGTGTGTGTGTTCGTGTGCAGAGGCCGGGGGGGGGGGGTGTAATATAACCAGGGTTTGCCGGGAGATAACTGGAGGGTTGGCTTTTACGGGATGAGAGGATGAGGTAAGGGACGCGGATGGAGAACGAGAGGGGTTGAGGTTGGTAGAGAAGGGTCGGGAGAAGAGGATATAGAGTCGCGTCGCCCTACGGAGGGAGGTAGGAATGCGGGGCGGCGGTGGGGGACCGGGGACGGCGCAATGGAAACGGAACAGTTTGAAAATGCAATTACCGTCATCTGACAATCGTCTGCTCTGGCTCGAACTTTTGCGAATCATAAGTGTTTATAGCATGAGCCACTCGCCTGACTCCCATATAACGTGCACACGTAGCAATGTACTTGTTCAAAACATTCACGTACATCTTTAGAACCGGTCACGACCGATCTAGTATAACCGGAAGGAGTGTTGTGGAATTATATATACGGACTCCTTGGGTGATATGTAGTCAATATTTTTTTCTATAAAATACTTGGCCAATCCTTAATCGTTCGTCCTGGCTTTCTGTGTTGCCAATTTTTCCCCCATCCCGCTCTCCTTTCCGTCCTTGTTCCGACGTTACGCCAAGTCTCGTGCGTACTATTTTACGTTTTTTTTAGCTGCTTACGCGGCGTCGATCCATTGCAAATCTCTCGACTAGCAGGACAAAATTTTTATGCAGAAGGTCTCCTCATCGTTTTCAGTGTTTTAAGTTTTAACTTCCCGATGCCTCCCCCCTCCTCCCATCCGGCTCAAGCGTAATTTTGACGGACGTGAATAATGAGAGGGAAAAATTTTTAAAGAGTCCGGAGAGAAATTGTTCAGAAGCACTTCATACATCTATTTTAGTTCTCCTGATGGGCGCTAAATATGCATCGTGAAGTTTGGACTTGACGGAGCCAGAAATTCCTAATGAATTTGATTCGCCTTCTTCTCCCATCAGAAAAAAATATTAATAGTAAATATAAAAGAATAGGAGACTAAAGAATGTTAGTATTTAGGCCCGTTAATATCGCTATGAGGAAATGAGCGAGACGAACTTACATTTACTGAGCTACCGTTGACTTGTAAAGTGTACAATTGTTGATCTTCAGCTTAATTTACGAATATACCAATATGTGACACCATCTATTCGTAGTTATTCACGAGTTTCATAATCAGACATTTATTTTCTCAAAGGTCTTCATTAAAAGTCGCATAAGAGTTGGTCCATCAGGTAAAATTCTCCTTGCTGTCAGAGTGTATCAATTAAGCTCAGCAGCTAAGACCGAACCGTTTTTTTGTCCATACTCGGTCATCAACGTGAAATGTATTCACTTTATTGTCAAATGAAATGCCTTATTGAAATAAAAGGATAAAGAGAGACAGGATATGAGAAAAATATTTCATCGTTCGACTCTATCGTAAGATTAATGCGTGACTTCCATCATATGACAGTTTAATACAAAAACAGATAACAAATGTGCCCTAAAATCGCATTCATATTAAATGTGAGGGAACGCAGTAACAAAGACTTCTCTCTTTTCTTGTTTTTATTAGCCCGTCATACAATCTGAATCACTAAGTAAATATCTCTAAAATAGCATTATGTCACCCTGGATGCCAAAGTGCGTATTTCTTTCAACATTCCAAATAAGTGCTAGAGGAAAGTGACAGGATGAGAATAATGCGTGAACAAGAAGAGAGAAAGGAAAAAAAAGAGTTTATTTAGCCCAGGAATTAAATCCCCTGACTTATTCGAGCGCCTTGTATAAATGCCTCAAACATATATCAGGTTTAATAATAAACGTGCTTTCGAGGTAAGTGAACGTAAGTAAATAAATCCAACCGTAGGTGAGCAAGCAAAAACATGATAATTTCAGGAAATGTAATAGTTTAAAAAAGTTATGGAGCGGCCACGTCATTCACGAGGGCATGCAATATTAAAGTAAGCTGGTAAGCACTTTTCACCCAAGAAACTTTACGCCAATTTATGGCCTTTCCGCAACGCTGATATCAGGACGGAAAATTGCAACTAAGGGCGTCGTAGACCATCTCGACGAATATGGCTATTTTTTTAAATCCTTCCGCAGTCAGGTGAGGCGAAATGGCAAGGATCAGCGAATAGACATCGCAGGAGGAGGCAAGCGATTAAAAATAAGTCGCGCGGAGGAATATGCGATAAGATGAGTGTGGAGAGGGCTTTAACAGGTCGATGGAATCTCTGCGTGGCTATATGGAGAGAGTAGGGTCGGTGGGGGTGGCGAGGGTGGAAGGGAATGGGGGAGGAGGCGGGGGAGGAGGGAAGGCGGGCTGAGGGCAATGCTGAAATGTGGATGTATGCGATGCGGGGATTAAATACATTCTGAGATGACACTGATAAAACGTTGCACGGTTAAGGAAAATTATGGAGAAAGTAAGAGGCATAGGGGTTTATGTGCTGGAAAAAATATGCCGTGTCCTCCCCCGCCACCCGGTGATCAAATTTTTATTAATTTTTCGTCGTCGCGAAGAGTAATGCGCTGAAATATGTCAGCGAAAACTTTCAAAAAGCACTTGAGATCTAATAGATAATTAAAAATAATTTATCAATGGCTCCAAGCGCTGAATGTCAAAATCCGCCTGTTGGCCGAGAAATAACGCCACGGGGTCATTGAACCGATGCGGATGAACCCACAAAAATTTAGCGAAGTATTTTCACTGATAATTTGACGTAAATATTCGAGGGAAAATAAGAGATGTGTCTTTATCTTGAAAAGTCGTGTGTAGTAGGTGAGATTAACTCTTGTGTACCTTCGCAAACTCGTGGGTTTAAGCATTTTCGCCTGAGTTAACTTTGGAATTTCGACTAATTAGTGTCACTGGACAGACATATAACCGTTCTTCGTGCATACATAATCATAATCCTCCTTGGTAGTATTTTTCCTAGTGGAGACTTTCAGAGCATGTACCTAAAGACAGAGTTGAATGGGCCTGCGAGGCATGATAACTTTTTCCTCTAAATAATGTCGCATTAATTATTTTCCTTTTCTTTCACTCACTCGCATGATATGTAAAAGTGTTTAAATAGCTTGAAAGAATCTAAAAGATTTACGTCTGCCTCGTATTAGTTCCCTAAGGCTTTCCTTTCATCTCTCAAGCGTCTGAATTATGTTGGCGAAAGCGGATATCAAGGTGCTTTCAGGCACTTCGTCTGAGTTAACATTTAAAACTTATAGGTTTTAATAAATTGCCCCAATAAACAGCCAACGGATATCCGAAAAATTCATTACCAGTGCAAATTAAGTCAAATCAATATTGCAAATTTCATTCAACCTAGTGTTCTAGTGCTATGGTTATTTTTGCCAAGAATAATCAAGCAATTAGGAGAGATAGGACTTTAAGGATGGGCAGACCTTCAATGTGAAATGATCGATAGGCTCAAATGGTAGGTCATGTAGTTATGAGATCATCCCCGATGGACAGTTTATTGGATTCCAAGTGTCCTCTTTATAATAGCCAGGCAAGGATCAAACCACTCCTGGAATCCAGAAAACTTTCAAAGAATGCGCCGATCTGGAACACGCAATTGATGTAGGATCGTGAAACAATCTGAAAAAGCGATTGGCGAGTCACTTTAAGGCAAGCGCTAATGAGACTGAATGGTGATAATAAATATAGTCCGACATATCCTCGCTGCTCGCGTGCCAAATATTTTTTGTCATAATCGCAATCCAGAGTGAACGTAAGATTCATTGCTGAAAAGAGATGATTTCCGGACTAATCAGCAGTGGACTGAGTATCAGATATCAGTGGGAAAAGGTTGTTTATTGTTTTCTTTCAAGCAAAACATATGGTATTACATGAACTAAAGTTAGTAAAACCAGTTTTTTTTAATTCGTTAAATGATACACAATTTTAGCAATAAATATCACTTAAGAATTATTACCCACAGACGATGGCTTTGAAATAATGGCGTTTCTCCTTTTTGGGTGATCTCAAACACTAGCCAGTGCCGCGTAGTTTTAGCATAAAACCTTGAGTTTTGAAGATCAAATTTTTTTATAGCGACGAGATTTTCTGGAAACCTAATAACCTCGGCCCAGCAATGAAAAATGTGGCGATGTGCCCTGAGGCCCAAACTGAGCAGCTTGCTCTCAAGCGTGCCTCCAGATTACTTAATAACACTGCTTTTCATCTATAAAAGTAGAAAGACTCTGTACTTTCGACAGTTTTATTCAAGCTCCCGCAACCGGTTTCAACTAAATCAATTGTGAAATCGGACCTAGGGCCTTAAAAAAACCACGGAAAAGTGCAAAGTGTGTTCTTTCTGCGGATAACACCCCCTTCCAAGCAGTTACACGTGAAGTTTTCCGTTTTTGGATTTCATATGGATCCAAAAATCTTTAAAGGAACTGGGAAAGCCAGAATAGTATCATGCGTTCTAGTTTGGAGGTTTTTGAACTAACCCAACCAGTGTGATGTTCAAGAAACGTAGTGTTTGCCCGGGCAAGGCGAATGATTTTTATAATTTGAACTTGATGCATTGGAACGCAGTGATGTTCAATTAACATCTTTCTTTCCTTTCAATTTAAATTCCTACTCACCACCAATTTCTACTCAGCTCATCACATAGGAAGGTAGCAATTCCAAATTTGTATATTAATTACGGCTCCGTGCACAAAAGGTTGATTGTGTTTGCAAATGATCGCAGGCAAAGATATTTTTATTCGCTTGACGGAAGCATCATAATTCACTCTGACGCTGTTTAAGTGTAAATTTTGAGAGAATTTTAAAAAATATTATTATTGGCATTCTGACGGTAAGGTCAGTTGTAAAGTTTGGACACAACCTATACAACGGTAGACCTATACATTTATTTTCCTTTCTTAAACAAAACACAACCTGACATTCATAAGTTAAAAAACCTTCGAGAAGAAGCTTCAGTGAATTAATGCATTATATCCATTAAAAGGTTAACTTTCTTTAGATTCTCAATATTCTTCATCTTTAACTATCTTACCTTCAACATATTTACACTTAGGAGTATAAAAGACACGACATGCAAGCATTTTGGAACTCGAAGTTCTCTATATTGGACATAGTTTCATTTGTTTAAAACACAGAGATAAACTCGAAAGATGGTTTGGTTCGTGAGGGCAGAGTATACCACTTAAGTTTTAATTTGCGTGTATTTATGTGGAATTTTTACAGCTGAAGTGAGGGTGACTCATGTGACAAATGTTTAAGCATTGCATTTCCGTTGTGTAGGGGTATATGTTGAATGTTCATGTACCAAAAATTTTTCTATTTTATCCTATATATTTAATTTGACCAAAATTGAGTGTTTTTTTGTATTTTCGTGTTGCCCACATGTATTTAAATATACTCATTTACTCGTATTTTAAGTTGCTCGGTTAATATCGACTCTTCAAGTTTTTGTATGCGTACAGCAAACGACGAAATTTCAGCAAAGATTTCATTGACTTGAGTAAATGATTTAACCATTATTTTATGCTTCCACTCCCTCTTTCTAAAGCATTTGCATTTCTGTGAGCTTTTGTAAGGTGAGATATGCTCATTTCAAAAGAATTAGTACCTATTTAATGGGACCCATTTAAACTTATTTTCTTTGAAAAGATTGTAAATGGAGGCTATCTCAGACATTACAAGAAATAAAAAACGCTGGCTGATTCCTTTTCTCTAAAACGCAGATGAATAGCTATTTCATAAATATTTTACTCGAACTTAATGCCTGGCCTTAATCAGCCTGTATAGGATCCGTAATGGAGTACACCCAATTAAACTTATCTCCATTTACATCTGAATGAAAATCATTATAGGAAATAAGAGTTGAGCACGTCATCGTGTAAAATATCATTTCAACCTATCCGAACGAAATGCTACACTGCCTACTTTTACGGCTCAAATGTTTACAGCGATGAGTGGTATCGCGAGGACAAAAAGCATTAATCTTGAAATTATATTAGGATTTCACATCATTGATTGGAATGCCATTTGCTCAAAGTGTTCCAACTTAACTCACACGAGGAGCTCACGGGGAAATAAAATGCGGCTCGGATCGATAAAATAAGTGAAGGACTCTCTCATGTAGCGTCATCAATGTATTTGATCCGAACAAAAGGCTTCACGTTCACTTAATTTTATTACTTTCCCCACCTCTAAAAAGCGTCGCCGGCGTTAATAACTTTATTGTTGATGCGCCTCTAAACGCTTTAACCGATGGGCACTTGAAGTATTTTATGATATCCTTGATGAAAGCATAGGTACCCTAGCGACCAAGTTTTCACTTGGATGTGCCGCCATTTCCGGACATATGCACCCGATGTGAAAAGTGTGTAAATGCCATGATATTTCAAACTCCTTCATTGTGCACACCTAACGATTAACCGCGCACATATGTGTGCGCGGTTAATGCATCTGTTACATTATTGAAAGCTCTCCTTGAGTAAGTTTGAGTGCCTTCGCCAAGTTCCCATCCAAGCGAGACAGTGAAAATTAATTCTGCTCCAAACGATAGCTCAGTTGAAAGTCTATAGGGTGCCAGTGGGAGAAAATATTATCAGCATTACCAATCAGGCGTTACCGAGGAAATTCAGACTGGTTAAGAACTACGCATAAAAACTTTTATCTAGAAAGAAAGTTCAACATACTGGCATTAGATATCATCTATTGTAATGTGATCCCTATAATATAGTATTCATCTAAACGTGTTGAGCTTCTGGGATTAATCGACACGAAATTAAGTTTTAAGTTCTGAGCAAAAAACCTGAGGTGCGCATATTGCACTCGGCCTTCCCCGTTTAGCATGCCGCTTTTAGTTTTCTTCAGATATCACTTATTAATAGACATCATTATTAGACTACTTACAATATTTCTATACATCCTTTCACCAAAACAAGTAACAAATAGAGCCAAAAAAATTAATTTTTCAACCCTTGGTCACATATTCCCTAAAGTAACCGTTATGTTAATGACTTTTTAACTTGATAGCTAATAAAACGGCATCATATTTAATGTTTTCTCAGTCCTAATAAAACTGTGTAAATAATCCCTAGAAGTAGCAGTACATATAATCAAGTAGCAGTATATATAATCACATTGAGTGGCAGTACATGTAATAACTATGTCAAACCTGATATTTTCTTAGTATTTTTTATTGATTGCAGTGTTCTCCTTTGTTCATTCAATCGATATATTAGAAAAAGCTGTCATCAGGTAGTTTTGTTCCAAGGTTTGTAGAAGGGCTACTCCTTAATCATTATGTGAGATATTATTTTGATTTTCTGACAAAATAAACGAAAAAAGCGAGGTCCAAAATTTTTTACATTAGTCAATGTTCCGCTAAACGTTAAGCATGCTGAAGTTTCTTATTTTTTTCGTCCATATGCTCAAATCTATTCTCAAGTTTGGATTAAATTCCCCGGCCTTAAGATTTAATTATAAATAGCTCCAATTCTATAAACCCAAATGAAAATGCTCCTTTGTAGACATATAATTTTCATATCTCTTAGCTGGACTGTAGTCTTCATAATGCCCTAACGAGTCCATATAAATATTAGTAGCGTATAGGAAGCCATCATCCAACTCATGAAAAATAAACTATTGCTTATTTACAGAAATAATAGCCCGATTATCAAAATCAAAGACTAAATTTGACTTGCAATATTTTATGATGATGCCTTTTATGCAAAAATATGTATATTTAATTTTTGTGAAATTGAGATCCAGTGTCTTGAGTATTATTTGAAACATATTAATCACACATAAAAAAAAGTATCAAACAGTCCTCTATTCCAGTACTTTCGGATTCATATAATCCTCCTTCGTCTTTTATCTGCGAAGGTGAGCATTTTAAAAAATCTATTATGTGCATATAACGGTCCAAAGAAAACTTTTATGCATTTCCCCTCCCGGAGAGGAATAGTCAATCCGACAACCCCTCATATTTTTTATCTTTTAAATTGCTATCGAGAGAAACTTACTCACGAAATCCAATGACGTGACGCCGCTCATGAAATATAAGCTTTCACATGTTCGATGATGAGTTTTCCGGCAAGAGTCCTTTGTTGCTTTACTGCGGGACGCGTGCTATTCACAGTCGTCGTTTCCCTTTCTCCTTTGTGTACCATTTATCCTGCCACGATGTATGGAATCGTCCAGTGGTCGTTTAGGACATCTATCAAAATTTAGGGGCTCTTAGAGTGTCCCAGTGGCTGATTCCGCAATTAGTTTGCTGTTTCTCCGAGGTGGGCAAAACAAGGTATAGCAGGTATGATGGCGGATTACGAGATCTTTGTACTTTGAATGATTGACGTTTTCAAATAACTGAATCCCGCGTGGGTCTGAGACAAAAAAAATCTCCAACCGAAGCGATGGCATGCGCATGAAAGCATCCAGGCCAAGTCCAGTCAATTCATTAAACATTCTCGATAGACAAGAAAAACTACACGCTTCATAGTTTAGTTGTGAAGACATAAGTTAAGCGAACTCCATGTTGAGCATGCTTGAAAAAAAATACATTTAACTCTATGGGTAAAAAATGAGACTGACTCGGCTTGAAATCCGCGGGGAAACCAACAAAAGTCGGGGAACATCTATTGGAGCTCAGAATCTATCGGCCCCCCACATGAAATAAATAGGGTCATTTTTTTCCGTATGACGATAGAGAAAACTCTTTGCTTTTTTGGACTAGACTCCGGCGATATAGATCGCTGCAAGATGAATGTTATTCTGCATGCAATAAAATCTCAACTTTCACTTGCTGCGGACATTTTCTGGATTGTTCTTCGGCCAACACTAGCAAAAAATGTCGTACTTTAGTTTGTCTCCCGTATCTCTCCGTTCGAGAATTCCCTCACGTAGTTTTTAGATGAGGCGTATATTTGTTTGAGTTTGATATCTTATTGAATTCAGGATGTATTTGCATTGTTTAAGATAATTGACAGAAATGTTTGTATCGCTATTAAAGTCCAATTCGCTAAAATATATAAACCTCACATGGAACAACTTAATACGGTCATACGAATTAGTAGTGGAAAAATTTCGTGTTATTCATTTTCCATACAGTTTATGCGTGTTCACATCCTTTCCACTTCCATGCAGTTAAGATGCGTTCCTACGCATAAGTACATTCGCCTATTGCTTTATTTGTTTTGTGAATTTTTATCATATGACCAACAAATATTCAGATTTCAAGTGGTAATTGGAAGATTTAGACAAACAATTAAAGCAAATAAAACCCAGATGCAGTAAAGCTATCCTTTATTCTGAGGTAGAGGACATGAATGAAAAGATATTCATTGAGAATGTCATGGCGTATATTCGATAACATTTGCATAGGAGTATGGATTCAGTTTAGGTGCTCCGAAAGCTTTAGTCACTTCTCGCCTTATTTTGGAACTGTTTACTTCCCGCTGCAACATCACGAAACCACCCTGTGCATGTGGTAGAATTCACTACCAACAGGTTTCTACAATTGGCATATGCACCATCCACCTAACTAATGGCGTTGCCACGAAAATAATTCCAACTGTCAAACCTGTCGCAAAGTTTACATAACATGAGTTATCGACAAGAGCGTTAAAAACCATCAAAAAGGTTTTCTTTCCTCATCGTCCGATTGAGCCATGGCACTAATTCGCCATTCAATTTGACTTTACCTTATGTTTACGATAAAATTGCGTATTTACGGACCTTTCCTTCGTGGTTAGTGTAGCAGTGGCATAAATTAATCATTTTCTGTTAGGTATGCCCATATTATTTATTGCTGCGCAATATTTTATGAGTAGCTTGTCTATGCAAGAAATCCTCTTGTGCACGAAAATTACGTTACCTAGCTACTTGCTTCAGCATACCTGACAGCTGGTAATGTGCAATGCAACCAACAGGTCGTCGTCAATCAAGATCTTCCAAGAGATTATTTCACGATAGACTCCTTAGCAGAAAGGTTTATCTTGAGAATGGAAATTCTGGTAAATTTTAAATCGATGACCCTTCGTTTTATTCGATTTATTCCACGAACGAGAGTATGATATTTATCCTTTCACTCTCCCCTGGATGCGTAGAGCACCCTGCAGTTTCTAAAGAAAAAAAAATTTCGCAGATCCTTTTTGCCCAAGTAAGGATGGGGCACACAAATGTAGACACCCGCGAGTCAGTTCATACGGTGGAAAAACAGCTAAAAATCACCGACGTGAACACAAATCATTGCGTCCGAATGAAATTTCTAAATATTGACCCCATTCAAAAAAGGTATGCAATCACCGCTCCCGTCATACGATAAATAATTTCCGTCGCGTAACATCCAATTATCCTCGGCCGACTTACGTGTGAAAAACAAAAAAACACCGCCTTAATTGTAGCGACTCAAACGCAAGTGCTCGCGTGCACGCGCTATCACACCAAGTGTCTCGCATAACCCCACTCCACCCCGCGACTCATTATTGTTTACTCACCGTCAAACACACTTAGTCAGGAGTCTCCCCGTTTCCCATTGCCCCATTAGTCTTTTTTATTTTTCTAGTTGTTTTTTTTTTATCGCGCCCATCGCGGTAAGATCTCCTCAACAGCAACGTTGTCGTCGTATCATCGCCGCTTGATTGACAGTAACAAATGACCGGATGGCTCGCGTGAAATATTGCCGGGAAGAGATTTCTCCTTTTCTCTCTCTCTCTTTCTCTTCTCCATCTTTCTCTCTCTTCCCCGCGTTCTTGGGCTTCTGCGGGCAGCCCCATCGTGGGTGGCGTCCCACGATGGGGTCCAGGGAGGGATTGGTGTGAGTGGGGGGCCCGGCGCTTCGATTCAGCCGAGACGCAATCGATGCCCCCGCGGGAGAGTCACTTCGTACCGGAGGGGATCGGAGGATTCTGAGTCCGCAACAAGGAGACATCTCGGTCCATCAGGAAGGAAGTCTGACGGTGTCTCGAAAGTCCTCCAGGGGAGGAAGCCACCTTTGCGCGGAACTAGTCACTCGACCCCGACGCTCACTTTTCCTGCCTTTTAATTTGTCGGATCACGCGACTCAACTCCTTCTCCCGCTTGTCCTAGGTCCTCATCTCTTATTCGTTGCCCCTCTTCCTCCAGAACTTGATAATTCTGTTTTCACTATTCGTAATCAAATTTCTCTCCAGATCTTCCTTTTGCCTCTGAGCGATTGTATTGATACTCTGCACGTGGATGAATTTTGTTTATTTTTTCCGAATTTATTTCCCCGATATCCCGTCATTGTTTTCATAAGCTGCAGTCGCGTGATTAGAAGTGCGAACTTAATTGCTTCTTCAAAACTGTCAATGTGATTATAATGATTAATGTGATGAATGAGCCGGCACATTAGCTCAGGGAGGAGAGTGCGGCTACTGGCTAGTGGTTCCCGGACACAAATTCTGGGGGATATCCCTGGGCAGCCGAATCTAAAATCCAAGCTATGTGGCTTTATATTCATTAGAGCTTCGCCGAAAGATGAATAGCACACGGAAAGGATTTTCCCCTAATTTTAAATACGTGAGTATCACACGCCTTATGACTTAGTTTGAATAGGTTCTAACATCACCTACGCATGTGAAACAACTGCAAGTTTACTGTGGTGAATTCATGCTACTGAATAAGTATATTTCAATAAGAGTGTAATTAATTATTTTATTTTATATCTGTAGGGGGACAAGCTCTGTTTAGTGAGCCATGGGTAGTTTCAATTGTTTTATATTTTTTACTTACGTTTCGCTGATATTGTGAATATTTTGCAGCGCATCTTTGTTTCCGACTGCGGTAGTTCTTTTTGTGAAAAGTTGAGTTTATCAATCAATCCATTTCGAAATCACATTAATTCTTAATTCAACATAATTATAAAATAAAATGTTTTTGGATGAGTAAAAAGAGAAAGTCTAGCGGTGATATGGAAGCCACTCAGCTTTTTCTTTAAATTATCAGCAGTTGTTTGGCGTCTACCAAGAGTGTGTTTGTTTTCGCAGGTCAATTTGCGATAGAAAGACGCCGAGGTGTGAAAGTAATAAATTGCGGCTTTCGTGCAAAATTCATTTGTCAAGCTCTCCGCTAAAATAAAATATTAATCAGGAAATTATTTATATGGTCTTGAGAAAGCTGGACAGTAACGACATAGCACCAGCACTATAATTGGCACGTAGTTTTCTCCCGGATGATTGACTGAAATTAAAACAGTCAGACATGCGGTGATCTGTGAAAAAATGGCAAAATCTCGTACGCGCGCTTGTGCCATGGCACGTACATTTCAAGATAACGTGGAGGTAGCCATTTTTGCCGAAAATCGCCGTTCATCAGATACAGAAGACACGTCGTCCACACATTCATCGAAATAATTTAATCTCCTGAACCCTGTGATATGACGCTTTCGGATTCGGAAGTCGCTGCTCGCTGATTCCTCGAAACTCCGGCGATCCTGGAAACCTTTCATAGTGTTAATTGCCCCGCCCTAAATCACGTCACTCCTTTAATCCCGCGGAGCCGACGGACCAGAGTCGCTACCCACCCCTCCGCTCTCTTTTCCTCAGTCTGAGACCTTAAACCTGTCTGTCTTCGCCCAGTTTCTTCTCCTGGTCCATAGGGTTCATTCAGTTTTACTCATTAGCAATTACTTGTAATCAACCCGAGCTTCTGTTAGCCTAATGCGATTCCTCTTCTTTAATTCCTTTCGCGTTGATTGCGGTAGAATCCAGTCGCTAAGAATCACCCAGCACCACGCCAGCATCAATGATTACACGCTCACGGTATCGCGTTCCATAAATCTTTCGAGATACTTGAGCCCCCAGGCTTGGTTATTACGAGGAGACACTAAGAAACATTTCAGCTCCCAGCGGAGATCAGTCGAGTCGAGATTGAATATTCTCTGCCCATATATTTTGCTTTCAGATCGTTGAGGGAAAGCCGTCGTGAGTCATTGTTTACTCACGGCATTAATAATTCCACAAAAAAAAGAAGACGGAGCGCTCTGATTATAGCTATCCCTTCTTTAGAAACTCCCACTTCTCCTTCCTTTTGATTTTGCTTGATTGCAATGTGGTATTTGAAATATTCATACGCTCCTGAATGGAGTCCCTGGTCAGGTAACATTTAAGTAAATCGAGGTGTAACCCCACTAATCGGTCGGTTCTGAAACAGAAAAATCACTTCCTGCCGTATTTGTACCTTGATTGGAGGTTATAAAAGTTGCACGATTGGATTCATCCCTGTCCATACATGTCAAAGAAATCCGGCGCATTTCATTTCTGCGCCCTGAATTGAATGCTTAGAATCTTAAAACGAGAACACAAAGAAATTTAATGGGTCGTTTGCCAATCCCCGGCCGACTCTAACTAAATCCTTAGCTTTTTATGAATTATTTGGTGCAGAAAAATACTTGGATACAATTTATTTTTTGCCGATATCATTCTACTCTGGGTACACCATCTGATTTTCATAATTGAAAACTCGAGCATCGTGATAATCCAAGTTGTGCGAATAAATAATCCGCTCCTCGACCAATTATGCTGTATAGATATTGAATTTGAGTCTTAGGAGAGATAGGATTTTCATTGCTGCCGTGAGTAACGATTCTTGAGGGCGACTTGTGGACTCCGTGCACAAAATTGCGTAATATCATCTGGATGATAAATGGTCTTGAGAGAGGTTGGCTGTGAACAGGCATTGGAAAGTATTGGAAAGTGTTCTCGGCAATCCTATTCACTTCATGCATAATGATTTCTATAGCCTGCTAATCTGAACGATTTCGCCATATATAGATTTAATGCCTACACCAGGAGAGGAAGGAATAATTGCTTATCTCTTCTTCGATCCTCCCGTGGGACATCGTCCACGGAAGGTGACCGCCTTAAAACTTTAACGAACATTCATGATTCGACCGCTATCCGGAAAATTGAAAAAAAGAGTTAATCGTGTAAATAAATGTACACGCTTTTTCCCTCTCTCGCCCTCGACGTCGATGCAACGAACATTTTCATATGTGTTCCCTAGTACTTATATGCATGCTCAACGTGAAAGTATGCATGAGTTTCACAGTCAATCTTGTGCCCTAATCCACATTTAATTGCTCTGCTGACACGAGCACGGTTCCCATTCCCACTTTTTTTTTCTCAGCACCCATTAGACATTCAGCCATGAGTGATGCGCAGTGCGATTTAGAAACGCAGTAATTACTCTCACCTTAACACCACCGGTCTAAAAATGGCGGTGGTCTGTCGTTACTTGCCGAAGTATTATCTTATGTGCTTTCTTTCCATGGAGGAATGTCTCCTCCCCTTAAACTCTCAGCCACCTTCCCCACTCTCCAACCCTCCCTCGAGTTATTTCTCCCATATTTCAGCTCGATGGCGAGACTTTCCCTTGTCCTCTGATATATCTAGTGCGGATGACAACTTAAACGTTTTTCCCTGCCTCCATATTGCTCTGCTCGCATGCCCTTTATTCAGCAACGAGTGAAAGAGGAAGCGGCTTCTCATAAACCTTCACTAACCATGGCTTCGTCTCGGCCGCACAAGAGCCTGTCGCGCACTTCTTATTTCGTTGGTGAAATTTCCTCTCGGAAAGCACGTGACGTTCTTTTGTGTGTCCATACACCAGCTCTACATGCTGAATCATAAAATCTTCCCTCCACTTGAAATGTCTCTCTCTTATTTTTCTATCCCCTTCCCCTCAATTTTTTGTAATTATATCATTCCCTATGATGAACATGCTCCAAGTTGCGGAGAAAGTCTTGTTTTTCAACAATAGAGGTACGAAAGTGGCTCTCTGGGAATAACAAAACATGCCAAAGGCGGCCAAAGGCAACAAAAACGAGGCAAATTAGATGCCCTGCGAATTTCCTTTGATATTCACGACGAGAGAATGTTTTTTTAAAAATTAGGAATTCAAATTGTGGTTTGTTTCTTTCATTTTCTGTCAAATTTAATTTTAATATCATCGTGTCTCAGTAATCTAGATGATAGGTACGTTATATTAGAAAATTTGGATGAAATAAAATTCTGAATTATATTTCTAAATTCACACCACCGAAAAGAATATGTACTTTGTGCGACAAAAAATTTAATATGGCTTCTAACTTTACTTCTTCGAGTTTCCCTCTTGCTACTCACGGCAGAGGTTATTTGACTTCATTTTTAAGTAGTATTGCCGTATCATACCAAGTTTTTGAACCCTGGTCTCGCTATTATTAAGTACCTCAAAACGCAGTTTACATTCCCCTATCAATAAAGGGCGAAGAATAATATAACATGGCCTTTTTAGTTGATTCTAAGGCCAAGATATTTTTCCAATCAACTAGAAGTAAAACATTTTTATGCTTGATTTTTTGGCATTTTAACTAATCAGACCAGATTGTGTGTCAAAAAATCAACTGATTTACTTTGTGAACGTAAATAGTAACTTGGAAGAGTCGTATAAATTGAATCTAATTATTATTATTATTTCCATTGATCAACAATTGTAATCTTTAACCAAAGGAATCAAATGGACGTTTGACAAAGTCACACAAGAATCCTTTTTAAAATTGTCTCCTTAGGTAAGATGGTAGATAATAAGGACTTAATCAACTGTAGATAGAAAATTTGAACGGGTATATGAAATTACCATTCTTCTCTGATTTATGGTTGGTCAAAAGGGATTTAGTAAATTAGTATCTTTACCGACTAGGTAAGTTGAGGAAGCTCAGAAGAGAGAAAAATATAAAGTGGCGTTTTCCATACTGTTATGCCAAACTGCACTACTGATAATTAAAGTCGTGCGAAAAATTTCGTAAACAAAAAAAAAGTCTCATTACAGGAAATTATTTTAGTATACAAATAAGCACTGTTTAAGTGCACCAAAATTACGATTAATGCGTTCCCTGCAAAATGAAATCGCGAGAAATGAAAACCATTTTCGACGAATATAATTTTCAGTCCAAGATATCGGAAGACTTTTGTATGCCAATAAAGTGAAGGCTGATGGCATCGGTCCATTCCGATCTTTAAAAAGTTTATAAATAATGTTATATGAGTAATTAAAACCCAGCAGAGATTAAAAGTTCGACGCGAAAGTGCCACTTTTCGTTGGAATGAGTAATCAAACCCATGAAATTTTTCCAACCGTCCAATATTTATGCCTACCATATTTTATGAGGAAGATATAACTGCCTATTTTTTAAGATTATATTTGCTCAGCTGAGAGCGAAATGCAAGTGGCAAATATTTTAATTAGTAAGGGTGACTGGACTTGGTGGGCTTAAATCTCTGGCTATCATTCGGTGATTGACGTACTCAATCCATGTGGCGATGCTAACGAGAAAATTTTGTTCCTTTCTACCGAGTCTGAGCGTTGCAATTAAGATGATATTTTGGAAGCAGCATTTCCATCCATCATTCGTCATAAAATATTACTTGAACTACTTTTTTTAATAAGGAGCAGAAAATTTTCTTGAAATAATACCATTTTTTTACTAATCTTCGTTTCTTTTCCTTCAACTGTCTTTGTTTTACTTACTCTCATCCTGCCAAACTGTCCTGGAAAAACTTAGAATACGATTTTGTAACTTACAGTGTTTAGTTGTAGACATCATTTTTTTATATCTTATCCATGCAAAAAGATTATCATAATATAGGAAAGAAAGGTTTATTTTAAGGTAGATAAAACGGGGACTTAACTTCCCGAACCACTCACTTGACGGACATGAATTGCTCAATAATGCCTTATAGTGGCCCATAAATATTTATCCAGGGATTGGGAATATCCTATTTGATGTACACATTCCATTAGTTAATTTTACCTACCTAGCCTCACTCAGCCGATACCCTTTCGGTTAAATCTCACGCGGTACAAGAAATGCTTTTACCGATAGTGTTAACGTAAATAGCATACCTTTTTCAAAAATTACGTCAAAAAAAATTCAAAGAGCTATAAAAAAGGGGCCAGATGAAATATATGATTTTAATTGTTTATATGCCATATAATAATGTTTTTAGGGATATCTTATGTCTGAACGAAGACGATTAATATATTTCCATCCCGTAGGATCTTTTAAATTATCATGACATTCGTATAGAATGTTAGTAGCGTTGAATACCTCCTTCAATCTCTCTTTATATTCGAATCAGTAGCATTCCCGCACAGCCGCCCTCCCGGTCCAGCATTGAAAGAAACTCCTCTTCGAATGATGAAAAAAAAAGATTGAACACCGTAAAAAAATCCAAGTTGAGGCCTTTTTCTCCTCTCATCCAAGATTGATGGACAGTGAATGGTGAACCTCTCGGTCGCAAACAACTGAAGCCATGGAAGCGCGCTGGATTTTTACCTCTCCCTGAATTCTATGTATGCATTTGTCCAGAGTATTTGAACATATATATATATATATATATATATATATATATATATATATATATATATATATATATATATATGTATATATATTTATTTATATCGAGTAGAGTAGGGGAGTGGGAGTGGTGGGAGACGGGGAAGGAGACATTGTGATTTCAGGTGAGCGGGCCATTGATTAAGTGGAAATTCCGCGGTTGAAAAGACCTGAGGGAGTCGAGAGTATGTGGATTATTGTGGAAGAGAATGTGGCTGAAGTTGAGGGCGTCCCAGTGGGGGTCTCAACGAGGATAAGGTCGACGTATGGCGAGGAATAGTTGTCCGGGTGGGGATGGAGGCATACATTATGTTATTATTTCCTCCCACGTCCCGATGATTCTCCTTCGCTTCGATTATGCGGTGCATAAAATGTGGCCACAAGCACGCCTCGTTCTCGTTCCACTAAAATCCCGGAAGTGTCATATATTCAGTGCGGAGGGGGGGGGGACTCCTTGGATGTGGACGATCGTATAAACCCCGCAGCCCCCTCGTTGTTTCACCGTGGACAAATACAGTCAAGGTTCCATATAGCATTGATACGTTTCTTCGTGGCCGTCTCATAAAACATCTCCCCTTGGCAAGGAAATCTTTATAAATGATCAGAATTCTTTCCAGTGCTTCCATCATCGCGCGGCAGCTACCAGTGCGGTCAAGAGATATCGATGCTTTTGCACATAACTCATGAACCCGTGGGTGGAGGAGGCCCATGTTATCGTACGCATTTAAATTCTCGATAAATTCTCTGGTAACATATTCACACAAAGAATTATACATTTTATTTTTTTCTGATTAAATGAAACCGATAAGTGGGTATCGTTGTCACCTTAGAATCAAGATTTGTTGGGCGGGTAGTAGCATAAGACTAAGCATTCAGTTTTTAAAGGTGAATTCACCTACATTGAATCATAGGGTTTTTCTCAATATTCTATCAGTAAAAAAAAACCCAAACTTATGTTTTTATTTTAAAACAATCTCGTAAAATATGAATTCCCTCATAGCTTGGCACTAGTTTCTATAAATGGGAATTGGTAATACTGATGAAATTATTCTCTCCTTCGGTTAACAGATTTGAAATAGAATAGATATTGTTTGATAATAGAAGTGCCCTTAGACCCCCTGTGCATTTGATTTATGGCTATATAGCAAAGTCATAGGATTTAAAATTAGCATTCACAACCTCCATGATAGGTAAATTGTTTTTGCGTGTGGCATAGTGTTTTATCGTTAATAAATGTCTTAGCTAAATTATTTCGATGCCAGTTATGTAATTTGCACTTTTCTTAATCATTATTAATGTCATTTGACATAAGTAATAAACTGAAGATAGTTAAACCTATAGAAAACTGGTAATTTAAGCGAGGGGGCGTATTCAGTTCGTATTCCTTGCGTTTACTCAAGATCATCTAATTTCTGCCATTGGAATGACTAGGGAACTTTAATAAGCATCTGACTAAAAGGCCACTTTAAAGGAAGAGACCCAAGCAAAACGCAGCTAGTTGAAGGATTTTAAATCATATTTAAAGACAACAAAATATTAATGGCTTATCTGAACAAAATATACGGGGGATCATACGAATTTTTATTGGCGTCAGTTTTCGTGTAAGGCTCTAACTCTTGCGCCACAAGAGATAGGCTTCAATAAATATGATGACTTTCAGTCATATGTTTCTATGAATATGAACAAGAATGATCTTAAGCAATATGTGGAAGGTAATAATCGTAAGGGACCGTCCAAAATCTACCTTTAATGCCTAGAATACCATGAATGAATTTAATATAATATTTATGATACCTGCAAATAACATCCTATGCGTATTTACGGGATAAATATTCAATCCGTGAGAAACTCTTAAAAAGTTGTGCGTTTTAATTTACGCTAACTTTTGGACACTGTGGTATCAGTCACCTTGATATTTCACAGACCGATAGCATACAGGATTTGACAAAGAAGGGATATAGTGATATTTTATATAAAGTAAGAAAATTTTAATTTCATTTCCTTATATGAATTTCATTTCTGCACCGTTGAATCAGTCCTTGCAATTTCTCTTGCAAGAATAAATGAGCTTATCCGGAAGATATTAGGATTAAAATGTGAAATGATATTTAATAAATAATCGGTGGGAATAGACTAGAAATTGGATGTAAGTATTGTAATTTAGGGCAGAATGAAGCATAAATATAGCAAGTAAGGGGGGAAGGTATAGGAAGAGAAAATGTACTATAGAAATGATGAAGGTGATCAAGAAGTTTCAAAAATTATATCGAGTAATGATAGAAGAGTACATGTTGTATATTTAACCGAATCACCTTAGGAACTTGAAGGTGGATTTAATCGGTCTGAACCATGCCATCAAAGAACTTCATCGAAGAACTTGATGGAAAGAAAAATCCATATGCTGTGCCTTTTTGAACTCGGGTCTAATAAACTCAGTAATGAGGCGCTACTCATTTACGTAGATATTACGTCACGATCAAAGGAAAAGAGGGGCACGGACATTCGTCTCATAGGGATAGGCAAATGGAGTGAGTTCTTACAGAGAAAGTGCTCATATTTACCAATAATAAATCAATTTCTGCCTACAACTAAGTTATTTTCTTACCCATGAAGAGTTGACCAATCAGGCAGGAGGCAATAGCCTGAAATTCCTATGTAGTCGAAGTTATGAACACAATTCCTTCGCCAAATGTTTGATGCTGTTTATTTGTAATGGAATTATTGGATGTAGTCAGCTAGATTTAACTATGGAGAGAGTGAAATTTTCATTCAGTTTTTAAAATGAATAGGGATAGAATAGCTTAATTATATGCAAGTATCAACGATGGTTGTCAATGGCTACTTATCCAACCATCACCTTCCTCACGTCCAATAAACGAAGGAGCGAGCTAACATATTCTTTTCACGGTAATTAAAAAATGTACCTTAAAATGAAAGTTAGTATTTTTAGCACAATTGCGTGGAGTACAATCGCTGAAACGTCTTTGGTTGATCATGCCTCTTACTACTATACGTGTGTTTGCATCTCAAGTCTATAATTACCTTAATTATTACTCGTTCGTGAAAGGTTAACAAGTGATGAATAATCAATGAAAGACGATTTCATTTTAAATAGACCGGCCGGAAGTACCATAAATCGATGATTGCGGGTAGTGAATAGGATATTAGTTCATCAGGTAAGTACATCCAAGACAAAGAATAAGTAAAAAAAATCGTTCAGGACTTTAAACTGCGTTTAATTTACCCGCAGAGAAGTGAATTACTAATATAGCCATGACTCTTTATGTAAGAATTTATAAAAGGTAGGATTTTCACTCAAGGTAAGCAAATTAAAAAGCATTTTAGATTCTCTATAAGTATAACCTGCCAGTGAAGAGTGAAATAATACAATTGTTACAGTGCAAAATTGAATTTCAAGAGGGTAAGCGTCTGGTTATTCCAGGAAAATGCTTCCAAGACCCGACAATTTTCCTTTCAGTTGACTTATTCCTCCATCCCGAGGCAATACCTCAACGTCCAACGGCGCCGGGAGAACAATTTTATGCTTCCCTTCGAGCCTAATGTAAATTAGGGAACCACCCCCTGGCTTAGCATTGTGCGGCCAGTGGAGTGTGCGTAGTTGATAATTATTCCATCCTTCGCATACCCCTTCGGCAACCAGTATTTAGCTTGTAACACTAATTTAATTCAATTTCGCTTCCGGCGAAAAACGAAGAAGAATGGCCGCGCCTTATATTTGCACACACGTCAATCAGAGATGTAGCCAACAATTATGCCAACTCTTTAGCGGGGAAACAGGGTTTTGAAATAGAGGAATTAACTAGGAGCTCATTTGAAAGTGCCCATGGAGAAAAAAGGCGAAATTTCGAAAAAGGAAGCAGTGGAAACGTGGGGGAATGCGAAGCGGAGTACGGGAAGAGGGAGACTGTGTGCGTTGGAGGGGACAATCTAAGAGTGTTGAGACCTAGGAATGAGCACAGCGACACGAGCCAGTAAGAGCCCCGACTCACCATGGGATTCACCTTTGGTATTGTTATGGCTCCACCGGAGTCTGAAGTGACGGCTATGCAAGGCTGTAAATACGAAGCTCTTCCCTCGATTACGCGGAGAAGCGGCGATTATTTGGTCTCTCCCCGCGTTTTTATGGAAACTTGCTACCCTGAGTTTATCTATTTATTTTCTCTTGCTACTCCCCTCTCGGTGGAAATTCATGTCCCACCGCTTATCTGTCGTGTGAGGCAATAAAGAGGAGGGAAAGCCGTGGGGGGTGGGGGGAGGTATCAAGCGGCAATCAACGGCGGGCGGAAGTCCCCCCCTCTTCTCGGCTGATTCGCCGTGGACGGGCCTTGTGCATGTGTGTGTGGAGGGGATGAAAAGTGCGAGATGTTTATTTTTAGATCCAAGACCACCTCACGTCATTGGGGCCCAGTGTGTCCATCTTGGCGCAAATGGCCGCGGCCTCACAAGGACAAAGCTTCCGTGGAAGTCGACATATCCCGACGACCGACCCGCGGGGGGTTACGAGGAGGTAAGAGCGTCCCCCGGAGGAGGGAAATGCACGTGGTCGACAGCGAAATATATCCGTCGCACATAGACGGTTGAGAAAACGATTCGAAGGAAGTGTAGAAAAATGCAATGTCCTAGCTGCCACTCTCTTTTAGGTAATATGTGCCAATGTCTCATTAATCACTGCGACGTTACCAGTAGAGGAGATTTTGGTTAGGTGGTCGCAACCACTACCATCGTGAACCGTGCCATTCTCCTGCGTGATTTTTCGAAGCACGAAGATTTCCCAAGAGCCCACATCGGAGGTCGTCGGTTCATTCTTTCCTTCCGCGTCTTTGGCCTGTTGAAAATTTGTCGCCGGGTCTCGCAAGAGAGAGGATTTCAGTTTCATCTCCCCTCGGTCTTTTCTTATGCAGGCGTTGATGTCTCTTCATAATTCCCCTTCAACATCCACCGCCAAAACCTCAGCTGCCATTCTTTTTCGTCCAGCCCGTGTTCTTCTTGCAGCCCTCGCTCTCTCCTTCCATCTTTTTACTTTCCGTGTCCTTTCTTCCGTCAGCACGAACTACCATACGCGGATTTTCCGCGTGTATGTTATGGATGCTCATGCGGGCGTGATGATGGCGCATTATCGGTTTTAATGAGCCCTTGATCCGTCCAACTGAACCCGAGCATGGCCGGCGAGGGAGTTGGATCGGAAGGGTGGCAGGAAGGAGAGGAAGATTATGGTAAAGGGAGTTTAGGGTCAGCGGGGTTGGAAAGATGTACTGAGCGGGAGTGCGTGGGGTGGGTGTGTTATGGGGAGTGGGTGCTGTGGAGGAATGGGGTATGAAGTTGGTGGGGACTGCAACGGGAGGGGGACGTTCTCGTAAATATCCCGCGGATGATTTGTTGGGACATGATTCCATTCCGACATTCCGCGTGGCCGTATCTATTTGATCTCTGAGCGGAGATGAACCACTGCACCCCCCTACTCCAACTCCTCCTTTCACTCCCCCCTCCACCCCTTGTGCGAGGAAAGATCAGAATGGGAAATCAGGGCGTAATTTATTGGGTAGGCTCGGCCAATTAGCGTTTCACGGCTTCATAAAAGTTTACGGGCTGAAGATGGATGAAGAATTTGGCGGCGCGCTATGTAAACTGGACATTTGTTCCCTCTCCTTTCATTACGTCACGATGCGCTTGCGCTAGCAGTTATTAAGCTAAGATAATGGAGCGTGTGCGGTTCCATTGGCCCATGACTCACCTGAGTAATTGTTCGGGTGCAGTGTTTACAAGGTGGTTTGACGATGGCGCCAGCTGGGGCGATGATTCAGAGGTGACTCTCAAGTGCCAGTTAGGTAGGCAGCAACTGCCGTATTTCGATGATAAATGGGCTGGTAGGAAAGGATATTTCGATCGTTAACGGATAGAAATCATTTCTTAAAATGTAACTCATTGAGTTCTCTCTCTGGATCTTTCATGCGAGTCAAAAGATTTTACATTGTAAAATACCGTTAATGGTGAGCATGACTAATCTCTGAAGCCCCAGTGGTCGAGGTTCGCGAATGGAATAATTACTCGTGTCATGCAGTAATGAAAACTGAATGTTTGAAATGTGTGTAAGTGTTACGTGATGATGTCAATTAATGGATTGACAGAATTCATTACCCCCGGCATTTTCAGTGTTCTATTCCGTCCGATCTAGGCTTTTACCTCATTCGGCGTCCCTTCACCCGCAGAGAGCGAGGCATTGCATCAATAGAACTACAAAAGTGGGTCTCCATCGGGGCGGAAATTTAAATTCTTAGGCGCACGTATCCCCTCGAAATCCGCAGCCCTCCTCTCCGGGAGAGTCGCTGCTCATATTGTTTTACTAAGCCCTCCTATTTCACAAGGAGAAAATGCGTCCCCAGAAAAAAAATATCAGTCCGCACGAGTGCGCCTCTGGCTTATTTCGTGCCGTGCCGGGAATCTTGTCGGTGGAAGGAAGGCGCTGAGATTTCCCTTCCACGTAAACGAGCACTTTTATCCTCTGAGGACTTGGATATGAAAGAAATAATGGCGTGGAAATTTTAAGATCCATTGACTTCTAGGTGTAATGTCGAATCAACAAGTGAAGTAAAACATCATAATGTGCATCTGCTTCTCTTTCCCGAGAAAACTCCAAAAGGGCGTGAGGGAAGGAGAATAAAGTCAGCAGCCATTAGGGGTTCCGGGTTGTTGACCTAGGTTGTTGGTGGTTCTTAGCAAAAGGTAGAGTTTTATTTTCGGTTAGTTGTTTAAATCTTATTAAAAAATATATCCTGAGGGTTTTATCAAGAATAGTGCGAGGGGAAAAATCCCTTACATCGGTTTCTGCGACAGTCAATCTCTCACAACCACTAGCTGAAGTCTCGCCCACTGATTTCATACAAGGTTATAATTATTCACTCTGCAGTAGCATCAAACCCATCTGATTTTCATTAATCTACTCGTTTTAGCCGAACATGAGATCCGGTATACGAGCGTCAAAGCAATGTTGCGGTGTAAATTTTGGATGCTCGATAATTCAGTTTAGGCGTCGTGCCTCCGAAATGCTGATTGGATGGAGGGTACAGAGCGGGTAGCAAAGAGAGTACTGCAGTATCGCAGTAGATTTTGGTTTAATGCAGTCGGATGAGTTTTATCATACCTTATGATATGATTCTCTGAGTCCAACGCAAAACGTCACTCGTCCCTTGGACGGTATTCTAGCGCGCAATCTTTTGCATTAGCTTGCCGCTGCATTACCAACCCGACTACCACGATCAGCAGAGAAAAATTATGACCATACAAAATCGATGGTTGACAAGGGGGGAGGAGGAGAAGGTGGCACAAAACGGTAGGCCGTCAAAAGTCCAATCTCTCGTCTAAATTGTCAGCGCGAGGTGGGCTCACGCGGTCAATTTGGAGCCTCCAAAATCTTGCGTTCGCATCACGGAGTCGACGCCCATGCAATCTGGAGGTCCTTGATTTAAATCGTGCCGCAATGCTCGGATTCGAGTGTGCGCATCCGAGAAGTGACTCCGGGAGTCCCACCGACATCGACGGAGGAGGAGAGAGATGGGGGACTTCGGCCGAGGGAGCGTGCGCTTTACATGCGTATGTATATACGAACGCACGAAGACCATAGGTACCCGCCCGACTCCTACGCTCTGTGAATGGATAATGAGAACATGTGTACTGCTTACGGAATGGGTCGGCTACTTAGCGAGTTGGAGAGGGAGGGCTCGCTGCTCTTCCCAGAGGGCAACCGTGGAGATAGCAACCGCCCCCCCCCCCCTCCCCCCGTCATGATGTCGCAAGGCAGTCGCCGATCCCCTTAAAGGGGACTGAAGAGAGAGGAGGGTGGTGGCAAGGACGTTCTCCGTCTCTTTTTGGTCCACAGTAAAAGGGATTCCGAGGAATTCGATTGCAGTTCATTAACCGAAGGAGAACGCTAAGTGAATCGCGTGTCGTTTTTCCAGCGAGCCGTTTTTCCTCACTTTTATCGTCACTACGTTCCGTGGAAAATGGAAGTGAGTCCGAGAGGAAGTGACAAACGATTCGAGTTTGTTTTTCTTCCGATTCCCATGCCTCACGCCGCGTGTCTTGATTTTCCATTCCAGGAGGGAGTCAATTAGCATCCGACACAGGTTAGCGGGGATATATTTCCGAGCGATTTCAACCCTCGCTCCCAAACCACCCAGAGCCCTCGCGACCCCCTTAGTGGAAGTTGTCGATGAAAAAATAAAGATACACACACATATTTATATATGTATAAATATATATATATAATATATATGCATATATACACACAAGAGTGGTCTGAAAAGTTCTTATATATATATATATATATATATATATATATATATATATATATATATATATACACACACTTCCACGTATATTATTTTCTTTGAACAGACATAAATGAATTATAAAACTTTTTTAGTGAAACTACAGAAGAGAGACGTTTTGGGGCCAGGAGGCGGCCCCGAAATTATATTTTTCATCAGCAAAAGAAAAACCATAAACATATGTCATAAGAACGACGCTAGCTCGTATACCATCTCCTTTATCAACCCAAAGGTCTTGAAAAGTGAGGGTAGAACTCACCTAGAACTAACCCCAATGGCGTGTGAAATTCGCACATCAAGGTATGGGGGCCATGATATGGTACCCGAAGAATCACACAGCTTCGGTGAAGCTGATGGTGCTCCGAGGCGTTTGCGGGAATGGAGGGCTCTTGGGTCAGTCGGACAATGTTCTACCCGCTGGACTATCGCGTCCTCAAATATTTAAACATAAGTGTACGTATGTGCATGTATGAGTGTATATATCATTTTAGAGGTTTAGTGACCTGTTGACCTAGAAAAAAAATTGTCATCTTATCAGCGTGTCATCTGCGGTTTTCCACGCCTCATCTTAAGTATTTCATATTTTTTGTTGTCAGTAGAATTGACGTTTTTAAATGCGCAAACATCTTTGGTCATTAATTTTGCGAGGATCCTTGGGGTTATTCAGGCAAAATTGTGTTCAAATATGAATGGTGTGATCTCCAAGAGATATTAAAAAATTATTATTAGGAAATTTATATTTACTTTTGTGGTTGTATTGCTTTTCTATGCCTGTTATCTAGTAGTAGAAAAAGAATTCCTTTCGTATCATATATCCGTAAAATTCAGGTCCTATTTTCTCCCTATTAAGTCAAAATCTAGATGTCTTAAAATTAGAGATTCAATTAGTAATCTGTCTATCATAGGTATGCTTCATATGTCTCCTGACAGCTGCTGCAAGTAATCGTGAACATTGAAAGCACTTACTTCCAGATCGAATAGCATTTGTTCTACGTGATATCGTTATTCAGCGCTTCATTCTTATTCACCAATTAATACCATTCAAATTACCTATTAGTTGTTTCCCTGATCCCCCGTTACCTAACTATGTACCTTCTATCACAACTCTGAACCTCTCTCTGCTTCTCATTATCTCCTTCGTCTACTTTTTCTTCTAATTCCATATGCAAGTAAATAGAATTATAAAAATATTCCTGAAAAAATGACTTGTTTTATATACTTATGATTCCCCTAATATATAAGTTCGAGGCCGCTATTTTATTTTCATTTATCTTTTAAATTTCTCACTTCTGTATGATTGCATGCGTTATGTTAAGCTAGTGGTTTCTGGAACGAATTCAACTTGTGGAAATGACTGCTCATCATTCACTCATTTCATGCGAAATGAGATGACCACGGTAAATGGTCTGGGTATTCGTTCACCACCAACAAACTTCAAAGTCTCAGCGGCAGCTAAAGTTCAGATGAACACGCCAGCGTCGTCCAGCAACGTCCATTAAGCAACAGTGGATATATCGCTCGTTTACGTGCTCCCTTATATTTTTTCAAGAATGTCCCAAATGCATTCCCTTTTCCTCGAAAGCCCAAATCGAAAGATTGACCCAATTTCATTGACAAAAACGACGACCATTAATAGCTATGTTCTGTAATATCCGAGTATGTCGTTCGCCATTATATGATCTCATAGTTTCGGCGAAGGTTCCTTGAAACCCCTCCCCCTTGTCCTCATTCGTCCCCGAAAGTCCCTTCGCGTAATTTACCCGGAATCCCGTGGCTCGCGATGAGCAAAGTGGCAGGCTGCGGTGGGGAGGAGAGTGAATGACAGCCGAGTGCTCTCTCGGATGCCCCGTCATTTAGCCTCGAAATTACGGGAGAGTGACGCGTGTCTACCCCTTCCCCACCCCCATCCCCACCACCCACCCTCATTTCCCTTCGAGAACGGTAATCCCCTCCTTCGGAAAGGGTTACTTAACGGCTTATCTCTCTCCCCCTCCGACTCACGCTGAAATATAATTTCCCTCCCGATCGTTTTAAAGGGACGTTTCAATTGCTTTTTTTTTACTAACTACTTGCGTGTGCGCGCCACGTTGCTTTACCACTCCTTGGAAACGCCGAAGGGGGTAGGAAAGAACTCAGATCCTTCCCTCCCTCATTTGCCTCCCCCATTCCTCGTTTTAATGGTGGCGGAGGCTTATGGCTCTTTTCATTACGTCGCAGATGAAGGAAAATTGTTCTCCGAAACCAATTTCTTGGGGGTCCAATTCAGTCGGCGAGCGAGATGTGAAAACACCATATCCACTGCCGCCACGAGAAGAAACTGTTTCATTAGCAATGCAAAGTAAAATCGTGTGGCTGCATGTACGGGATGACACCGATAAGAAATTTTGCTGACATGCCATAAGCTGCAGGAAAAAAACCCACGCTGCAGTGATACATCATTCTGTTCAATAGACAACCAGTATGAATCTAATAGCATTTTCATGTTCGCGGCAGTCTTAGCAAGGATGTGAACAAGGCAAGGCATGTAGACGACAAAGAATTTTAGTATACGGTATGTTTTCCAATTGGTATAGATACTTGCACAGTAGTATATTTATGGTATATAAGTAGGTTTTTGAATGATTTAGATACTTATAATAAGTAACTTTTGAATACTATCCGCCTTCATTTTTTTCTAATATATATAGGTGGATCCCTTTATTTCATCAATTATGCACTGCAAATTTTCTTAGTCATGTTTGAATATTTAAAAATATATTAATATTTCATATCATTTTCAGACATTCTACTGCCACATGAGTAGTGCACAAATAATTTGTCCTAGAATTGATTTCCTACGCTAATTTTGGGTGGCAATCTCCCTTCTGTTCATTTTTGAATAAATGAATTGGTCCTATACACAAAATGCTCTCATACATATTTCCCTTTCCATCTATTCCAATGATTGTTTTGCACATTATTAATACACTCATTATTAATACTGTAAACCTCATCAATTAGGATATAAGTTAGGTAATGGATGGGCGTATTCGGAAGAAAGGAATAACCAAATCACGGCCTTCAGTTCAAGTATTCGTGTATGTTTCCAAAGTTTTCCAGCGTATTATTTATTGTTATTTGGAGAAGTGGCCAACAGCTGAGATTTTTGCAGCCATTTAGAGTTGTTGGTAGTTTTCTAGTGTTAGCATGGCATACAATGGAGGAAGAAGAGTGGAGAGAAACTTGGTGTCGATATTAGTCTACTCTTAAATAAGGCACCAAGGGATTTACAATTTATTCTCCTATCCGACGGATGGCGTTTTCAACGTTGTGTTCTCCAAATTGCACCAAATTAGGAATCGAAATACTTCTGAAAACTTTTTTACCGTCAGGATTCGAACTATGACTCTCGCAGTAGGAAGCCAACATGCAAGCAACTGCAGCAAACCGATTCCCCTCACGTCTTTAAATACAGTATTAGTAATTTTAGGGGTTCAACCCGATTGTAATTGATTTCTTAATCATATCCTATCACATGTGAACATCAATATTTTCCTTCTTCTTAAGAAAAAACTATATTCACCTTTATTTAAAATGCTCTCCGCATACGATTCGGGGAAAACGGTGGGACACTAAAGAGAAGAAGTATTGAAGTTGAATTCGTTCTTAGATATGAAATGCTTTTCATTGAGTGACAAAGGGTTTTAACCGTGGTTTTTGGTTAGTAAATACATTGCTGAAACTAGGAAATAGAAGGAAACTAAATATTTATAAAACAGCGGTTTCACTGCAAGGACTCTGGTCACCATTAAAACTAATGCGACGGATATAGGAAATTAAAAGCCATACTACGCAGCCAAGCGTTTAAAAAATTCTTCAACTTTCACATTCATTTAACGACTCTCATTTCAGATCAATAATCACTGTTATTTCGACTGACAGCATCCTAATTACTTTCATGTTTCATCTTAAGTATGCAGTTTGCAATCATCGTAGATGTGAATGCAAAATTGCTCCTTGATCGATAAATATTTTGCAATTTTAAAGTTCTCTTCTTAAGCTTGAAGAGTGCTTGCGTGCTCTTATTTCAAATTCGTGGTATAAATAGGTTTGCATTATGGCTGGGGACAGATGAAAGGAATGCTCGTGTTAGATGGTATTCAAATAACTTTGAGAGTTTGCTTTCAGTGAACCAATCAACTTGGTGGCATTGGATGGTATTTTTTTAAATTTTGCAGTCATTCGATTTTTTGGGATTTGTATAAATAAAACACAACGTTAAATCAATAATTGAGAGAAAAAGAAAAAATCCTAATTTAAACTGTTTGAACGTGTATCTTTAAAAAGTTTGGAGAATATTAGAGAACATAAGTGTGTCAGGGAAGGAAATTAACGGCGAAGTTTTAAATACTACGTGTGGTGAGTGGAGGAAGGAAAGTGCTAGATGAAATTCAAAGAAGGCAGAGAAAGTTGGTGAAGGGAATGTCAAGAATTAAGGGTTGTTGAGAGCCGTGATAGAAGGGAGAATGTTGTGCAAGTGGCCAGGAGGAAAGAAAAGAATGGGCAATTTGAATGGTATTTAAAGTAGGTAGAAAGTGCATAGAACTGAAGAGGAAATGATGTGAGACAAGCAAGAGGAAGTCCGTTCTATTTTGCAATCCATGATATGCATTATTTTTTAAGAACATCCGAAACATACCGATGATACGTAGTTCACACGCGATGATGAATGCATAAAATATACATACTGCTAACCATTTTCCTTATATCGAACGTTAAATATATAGCTGGTAATCTAGATAGCCTAATAAGAAATTACACCTAAGGTGCTGACAAATTAGGAAGTTACTAATCGATATTTTGCATTACATGACTCGATTTCTGTGATTTCGTTTCTAAGTTAGGCCGCATTAAAAACACTTCGCCCAAATATTTCGGTGGAAAATCGCTACCCCAGATTCAAAATAAGAATTGTAAATTCGTTCTTTAAACCATTATCACATGTGGAAGCGTTTTGTGATAAAAGTTCACTTCCAATAGACTTTCACAGAATGTGCCTAAGGAAATCGGTGTCACCAGTAATTGCAGCATGATTTGAAATCATTCATTACTCTGATATCCGAGACGGCTGAACGCTTCGGTGGGAAAACTGATGCCAATAACTTAAGTACAAAAGACGGCAATCGTTGGGACAAATCGGTGAACACCCCGAAAAAATTATATTAGAGTATCGACTTTTTCAAAATATCGATGCGTGCGACTGTGACACTACCATCTCTCTCTCTCACTCCCCTCCTCTTTAAAAAAATTCGCATTCCTTTCATTCCCTTACACCCTCACGTACCCTTCATGTTCTGGGGAACGGGAAGGAGCCCCCTCCCCAATCCGGCCACATCCCTCCGAAGGCCTGCCTCCCCCTGCTTCCCATGTCCCCAGCCCGCCGTTCCCCTCCCGAATCCCCTTCCTCCGTGAGTTTTAAATACTGTCATCACTATGGATTTTTCCGATTCCGGGCACGCGCTACCCCCCGCATAACTAAAGCCCTCCCCTTGTCTCTCCACCCTGCCCCCTACCGCCGTCCGCCCTTTTGGATTCCCGGCCGATGACGGCGTCGAGTGGTGTCCCGCGGGCGGCGGGGCGCACAAACTGGAAGGTCTGGAAGGAAGAGAGGGGGCGACACAAAAAAATGGGGCGGTGTAGAGGAGAGAGGGAGAGAGAAATAAAAGCAAGAGGACAGACCGCGGGGGATGAACTGGATGAGTGAAGGAGAGAGTGGGGAAGGAGAGAGAGCTCGGGAGGCGTGGGAAAATGATTGGACGGGGTGTGCGTGTGTGTGTGTCTGGGAGGAAGGAGGGTGGGATTGGGTGTACGGCCGGGACTCCGCGTAAGGGAATAAAGGAACCGTGGGGGGGGGGGGAGAAAGCAGAAGAGGACAGAACTTGGTGGGGGAGGGAGAAGCTGGTGTCACAGCCGTGGAGGAGACACAAGCGAAGGGAGGGGGTGGGAGGAAAAGTGACATTTCTCCTCGCGCGCAACCTACCTACCTCTCGCCGAAAAATACCAGTCGGTGAATTCCTTTTGACGTAGATGACGTTTCGCTCTCTCTCGCTCGTCTATTCTTTTCTCTCTCTTTCTCTTTATCTCCTCCCTCTTTGCCCGAGCTATCCGTCGGGGGCGGGAGGAGTTACGGGGGGAGGTGGCGGTGAGAGCTGTGGTACAGGAGGGATGATTCTCATTTCTCCTTTTGCCTCCCCGCGTTTATCGGTGCCGCTTCGCGATCACGTTGTCTCTGATCCCCAAGGGTCTCCTTTTAACTTATCTTTTTTTCGATCTTCCCCCCCCCCTTCCCCGTGTTTTATCATCGCTGCGTGACACGGGTACAACAATAGTAATTTCTCCACTCCGTTCTCTCCCGAGATGTATGGAGGTATGACGAGGTCGTCCCGGGTCTTGAATAGGCTGCCAAGAAAAAGAGCGCATGGCTTCGGGAATGTCTCTCCTCAGCGATGGAAGTGATCCACATTTGCAATGGATCGGGGCATTATTTCACCGTGCTCCCGAACGATCCCAAGGTTCCACACCTAAACCTATTCCCCTGAAATAATCATCGCTCTGGGGATCTCAAGGATAATTAATTCAAGGGCATTAGAATTGCGCAAGAAAAATCGTTTTCTCATTGTGCTCACGTTTCATGCGTACAAGCTCTAAACATAGTCCGTTTTTTTATAACTCCTAGACATTTGCGAAAATACAGTTATGGTACGTGACACCATACTCACCTCATTCTTCCTCATTCTAATTCAATGAGTTTGTATGATTTTTTATTTGGCTTTCTATCCGAATGCCCTCTTAGATTTTCGTGCCTGTGTTGGCTCATGTGCTCATTCTATCAGGGAGAAAAAGGCTAAATTCATGCCTCCTCCGCAGAAATGAATACTTTTCCATTTCGTTTAATAATTAATTTTAATGCTATCTTATTCGCACTAGAATTCCGGTTTAGGTCGAAATTTTGATATACCTAGGGACTGACCTCTACCGGAATTCTAAGCCCCGCCTAGTGCGATACCGCATACTCCAACATCCTGCATTACCTACAATAAATCATTTCTTGACACCGTATCTACCTTCTATTTATATTCATTCCGTCCATCATTCCCAATATATTTCCTCCATAACAATCATTCTTCTCTTCTTTCACTGTTTTTAATTGTATTGTAACAATTAATATCCACATAATTGTGCAAATTAAATAATATTCTATTTAACAATAATTGAAAATAAACCCTGAAAGAAAGTAAAAATCCATTTTCAATTCCGAATGATTTCAATGATGAAATGAATGGTTAAAGATATTTTCATCCTTTTAATCTGGCAAATGCCACAGGTAAAGAAATAGGAACAAATTCCCTTTGCACTCACAGAATCATAAGGGCCCCTTCTTAAGAGGCTTTGGGAAATGACGCGGAAGGCCGCTTCAGCAGTTTCGCTTGGAACCATGTTTCTCAACAGAATTAATGGGAACGAGCGGCCTGCCCAACCCCGAGACCAAGCCTATATATTACCGGACTCTCTCCCTCTCTTTAACTCCCATTATCGGCTGCTGTTCCGGGCCTCCGGCGGAGTCGTAAATGAGAAACAATATTTCATCGGCTTTTCTGAATACTTCACGCTCCGCCATTAAACTAATTTTATTTTGTCGTTTTCACACCAAATTGAAACTTTTCCTGGATCGTAACTAAGATGTAATTGGCCCAAATTTTGGGCGAAAGGCCCCGCCAACTCAAAAGCTACAATTTTTTACGAATTAACAATTCGGGAAAAAATTAAATCGCGCTGATGTTATGAGTGTAAGAGATGTAATGTCCAGTGTAACCGTTACCGTTAGCCATACTTGTACCTCTCTGCTTAATGATCGGACCTTGGCAGTTTGTACGCAAGTGCTAATGGTCCGCATTTATAAATACTTTCGGTTCAAAATTTTATTCTTTTAGATATTCTGTCTGATTTTCAGTTTTGTACACCATTGTTAAATAGTGGAATTTCCTCGTATAAATTTCATTCACGTAAAAATTCATGCTTAAATGTTTTTGTTCTGTTTTGTGTCCTATTGTGTTAAATTTTAATAAGCCGTATTCCCGTATGGAGATATTTCATTAAAATGGGTAGTTCAAACATTTTTATAAATGTGGCATCACTTTACTTTGTGGCTTTTTTCCAAGCAATATGCACTAGTATTAATATATCTCGTGTACCATATAAGGTCCGTACATCTTAGGCAATTCATTACTGATTATTTTCGTTTGCTTTGATTTAGGAATTGAATTTCCGCAAAATTTATTAATGTTTTTCTACTGATGAAGCAGACCGCCATAGAATTCGTAAAAATTTCTCTTTGGAGCGTCAAGAGCGAATACATTTAATGTGACGCATTTTCAATAATATGTCACACCTGCCTTGAGTAATGGGATACGTAGATATCTGTGGGCATCTGTTGAATGTTGGCATTAATTTATTTGCGTCCATTTTCCATCCTCTGAAACAACTCATTCACTGAATACTAATGCATAAATGCAGAAACGAAGTTGAGTGACTAATGATTTTTGAGGGCGCGTAGTAGATTTCCTCGAGGTTGGCATGTGACTCTAATGGGAGCAGGGAATGAAAGTGAGTTTTGAATTAGGAATCACATTCACATGGCTATTAAACATTGCCTCATCCTCGATCCCCTGCTTCGACCCCTACTCTGCCCTGCTTATCGTGTCCGGTGGAAATGCAGTTGTATGCCATGAGCAGAAAGTGACAAACCTCAAATGTGACTAAAATAAAAAGTGATAAACCTCATCATATTCTCAAAAAGTGACCCGCAGATTTGTACTGCACCACACATGTGAATAGACGTACGCATATGATATGAGATAATTGTGACTATACTTATATCTCAAATTCCATTCCTTGGTGAGAAAGCTGAAACTTTAAACCGAATTTCAGCTTTCCCACCAAGGAACGGAATTTTTTTAATTCGGGTAAACCACTCACGAGTGGCTAATGGAAAAATAATTTTCTTGGTCAGTAGCTTGCAAAGGTTAGGCGGTGAACTGCGGTGGGTGAAAATGATTTTTTAAATATATTTGAACTGATTTATTGCTGTAAAATTGTATAGACCAATGATTAAAATTCACATTATGCTTTTGCGCCTGCCTGTAATGTGTTTGTGTGTATATGTAATGATTTTGTGTGTGATTGAAACTGAGATTTGTAAAGATTTCCAGCAATAAATCAATTCAAATGGAATGCCACAAAATTTTCAAAGGTGAGAGTTTTTTGTTCGAACTAACCATTTTCTCTTGATACTACTCTTGGAGCAATGGCGTAAAAATCGCATAAAAAAGGGTAAACGGCAACCCCAATTATTCAGTTCATTTGTCTAAAGATTTTGGAAATATATTTGTTCATTCGATCCCAACTATTTATGTACATCTAATCTTGTAAAGGATTCTACCTCTCATTATGATACCGCAGCGTCAATCCTCGCGCGATTGCGTGCAATTGTGCAATTATTGTCTCTGTTCAGCAAGCATTTCTCCTTAGTTAAGCTGTTGCAGTTGCTTAAGTTATATGTGATTGCATTTATTCACGCACACACAACTATGAACGTGAATCAATACCAAATAACACACACAGTGGCTGGAATTTCTTGTTCCCGCATCATATTTACGCCTGAGTGATCATAAATGATGATTCATTTTGCTAAAGCATGAAAGTAATTTCGTAACTCGTAGATATTTTCGTTTGTGGGCTTCGTATCTACGAACAGACCGTAGTGAAATGACATAGAAACAGCTGTCTGTTGAATTAAAAAAACTGTGTATCGATTTAAGCCACAGAATATTGACATGTATATGTATGGATAATTTTCTGCTGTAACTCTTATCAACTGCCAATTCATATAGATTAAATACTCATGCAGCGTGATTTCTTTGATTTAAGTTTCTGAATTGGGAAGCAACATTCGTAAGAGCAATTTTGTTCTTTAATAGCTGCTGACCCCTGTGTGAAGGAAGAAACATACGCGCCTGAGCATGGATTGGGAATAAGAGAGGATCAACTCATCCTGTTATTAGCGAAAACATTTAGAGGTCCATGACTTTAAAAAACCTCGAATGAGCATCTAAGTAGAAATAGGGATAGAATTAAAATATCCGTTATCATCATCATCATTATCTTAGGTTATCAATCCGAGGATTGGTTTAAAGCAGTTTTCCAAACCTTCCCGTTGCCTTCCAATCTCTTCATTTCTTCATAGCTCCAGGAAACCAGGTTTTCCATTACCTGCTTTTCATAGCTCAGTCCTGGCCTTCCCCTTTAATTCCTCACCTATATCTCCTTCGATTGAGGTGCACCGACGGAGTGTGTACTCGAAGCCTGCACATGCAAGAGCCCAATGCTAATTAAAGTGAAGGTATGTGTGTCATTAATGGTCTTAGATCTCCAGGACACAGGTCAACAGTTCATTGGAAACACATTCAGAATCTTACCAATTTTCCTTCATTCGATGAGGTGAATATTTTATACAGTTATAATACTCTCGGGGAACATTTTTGCAAAAGTTCTTTAACCTTTCAACGCAAACATTGCCATACCTTCTCCGGGATCGCCGGCATTGCGCCGCGTCTGACTCGGACCATCCGAAAAATATTTGCTGTAGGCACCGGCGCATCATACACCAAATTTTACGGCACTAATCCGCCGTCCACCGCCGCACCCTCTCCCCCTCCTCCCTTCGTCCACCCGTCCGTTCGGTTACGCCCCCGCTACCCCCCCCTACCTCCACCTCATTCTACCTCTATCGCCTTCGTTCCCTCCCTCGAAGTTAGAAACGGAGTCGGATTCCACCGCGTCCTTTCCTCCTCCTCCTCCCCCTCTCACATCATGTGCCGCACCCCTCCCGCAACTCTCCCGTCCCCCTTTCCCACCCCCTCGCCATTACCATTCCGAACGAGAGCATCGCACTCCTTCTCTCCCAAGTTGTAGCGGAAAAGTCCTTAACGAATGTTTGGAGGGGAGCAGTGTGTGGGGGAGGCTGGGTGGGACGGAGGTAGAGAGAGAGAGGAGGGAGGAGGCAGTGGTCTCTGTCTCTCATGAGATCCAGAAGTGGGTCGTCGATAGTCTCGTTTTCTGTATTATCCAATTCGCCCGCCGGACCCCCATGAGGAATGGTGAGGAGGGAGGCGGAGAGGGGTCCGAGGGAACGGGGTCCGGTGGGAAGGTATAACCTACCCGCGCGTCTGAAGGCGCACAGTGATTCGAAGGAGTTGAAGGGGTGGTTGTGGGAGGATAGGGACGACTGCTGGAGTCTTCCTCGAGTGTTATTAAGGTCCTCGCCATTTTAAGTGTGCACGAAGAAAAAGGAAAAATAATTTGGCCGGGGTGGTTTTGGGGGTGTCGATCCCCCGGGCGGTTCTGTGTCCCCGTGATGCGGATTTCAATTTGAAAGCTTTGGAGAGATGAGAGCAACCTGCAATTCGGAGATCTTTAAATTGGTCATTTAAGTTGAAATCTCAAACCTCTTACTCAGGCCCGGAACATTTTTTTCTTCCCTCCTTTCCCGAGCTATGGCGATCACAATTTGAAAAGGGTTGATCTCTCGGTAAAACGTTTTGTAATGACGCTGCCAGCGATTTTGCCGCTATGAAATGGTGCTGCTATTTTATTTTTCAATTAATAAATGTAACTGCTAATGACAATAAACCGAAAGCGGTCGTTTTTATCACGTATATTTTGCCATTGAAATGATATGTCTGGCTGATTACCGAGTGAATTTCGAAAACGTTAAGTAGGTCGCCATCCCATATTATGCCAAGTTAAGCTATAGCATAATTGACAAAGTCGTGGAAAAAATTTGAAATTATTTCTTAAGATTTCATTGCACAAGTTAATAAGAGAGACAGCTGCAGAGGCGCAGTTTTAACAGACATGAAATTAGATGTTTTTCTGTGGATATCCCATGAGAGTTTTACTACTCATGTGACCTCTCATAATTCATAAGAGATTAAGCCCCCGTATGAAATGTTTATTATTTATTTATAGCCATTATTTTAATCATACAGGGAGGGTTATTTAATCCGAATTCATAGGGTCATCAATATTTGCGAAAAGTTCTTATCAACAAAGCTTGATGTTGGGTTAACACTAACATTTGCTGCCTCACGATTTATTAGGGAAGAATCACAATTATCTCATGGAATACCTTGGTCATTATATTAGCTAAGTTTACCAATGGTACGATAAGTTTTAAGTATTCTGGTCATGCCATTTAAATGATAGTCATTCTTCCAGGTTCCCTTGAAATATCCTAGGAAAATCCTTAAGTTTAAAGGTATATCCTTAAGTTTAAAGCGTGAAGATATTACTACTTAGTTATTATTTTGCTGTTTAAGTTTATCTAATTCTCCTTTTTAACCGTGGAAGAAAATTTATTCGTTGCTACAAATTATAAATACTGTAGAAAAATCTGCCTGCTCCCATTGATAGCTGGTTTATTCTTGGTATGAATATTATTCAAGTAATTTTTATTTATAATATGTGTTGATATATGATCACAGTGTCTCATTCATTAGTACCTTCACAGTATGTAATACATTTAATCAATTAAAATTATTCAATGTGCCCAAGAATATGTATTCATAATGAACACCGCGGGTTTATTAGCCCTAGAATAGACCTAAACTCTGCGAACTGGAAATTCCTGCAATAAACGTACCTGAAATGGAACTACTAATTGCTTTCTGTGTTCCCGATAGGAGTTTATTTCCATAAACTGATCGAACGAAGTGAATCCTTCGGATCAAGGCAGCCTTTTGGCACGATGCTCTTGTGTTTCTCGCGCGATAGGCATCGACGGAGGTTCAAAGAAGCGGAGGAAATGCAACCGGAATATATCTACACGGTCACGCGCAAACGGCAGCAGAAGTAAGCACTTGGCTGAATCTTGCGAACGGAAATCAACGGTTTGAGGTTTGGCGATCGTTACAACCAGACAATTTCCCACGCGTGCATTGAAAAGGGTTGGCTATAAAGTGTCGATGGCACCCAACAAAACCCAGATTAGGGGTTTGTAATAGTTGTTGAATTGTATCTTCCGTATCCGGCTTGAGTAGGAAAACTTCTGCTACTTCCTTCACAGAGATTTGGAGAAATGCAATCACGCTTCGTGTATTGATGGATCAATTCGAAATTTTAAATGAAAAAAATATTTTGGTTTGGAACATATTTTTTTGATTCCATTTCGTCTTAAATCATGCTAATTTTTTGATAATGTGCATCTAGCATTTATTCTGCAAAAGAAAGAGGCACTAATATGCTTCCGTTTCCAAGCTATCAATATTATCCGAATCATATTTTTTCTTAATCCCTAGATGACCTAAAATGTTTTTCAAATGTTTTTACCCAGCTCGATTTACAGCAGTCGATATAGGAAGCGCGAATATTATAAAGGAAACAGCATTTTGCTTTGCATCTTAAGACATTAGGTAATTCACAGGAAATAAATGAACGCTAGATAAAAATAAATATGTCCATTTCCTGATTAGATTTCTAGTTGAATATATATGACATCATCTTAAATGCATTGCCATAGTGATTTGAAACAGTTGGTTTCATGAATATTTCTAATCCATTTTAAAGATGACAAACCCCTTTCCTGGCTTTCGACAAAAAAGCTATAAGTCCTTTGAGACGCCCAGCGACTTCTCATTTCTTGCCATAGTTTTTGTTCCAATGCGGCTGTCACAGTCACAGGTGGAAGTTCCATCATTTTCATTCCCTTGACAGAAGACCATTGACGAAGCTTTAATTTAAATCAGATCCACAAAGGCGTGGTTCGTCTCAAAATATGTTTAGCTCAAGGCAGTAGACCTGGCAAAAAATTACCTTTGCTTCAGACAGCATTAGGGATGTAAGGTTTTGGTGGGTGCAGACATATAAAATACGAGTAACATATCTTTATTCCAGAAGTCATACTAAATGGAAATTAGAATTAAAATAATAAAAAGCATAGGATGGAGATTTGTAGAAAATTTTTAGGTTAACATATTCGAAAATTGGAACGTAATTATTATCTAGCTAATATAATTATTCAAAAACTCTGATCACTCCTTGCATTTCGTCTCACATTGTTTTCTTCGGCTAGATTTCAAGGTAAATATATCTGATACTAAAATGAATAGTCTACAAATGAGAATAGCTGTTCCTTTTAATTAAATATATTAATTTTCTTCCAAATCTAAATGAATAAACAATATTCTATTGTATTTCTGAATAAAGCATGCCCACTAAGAAAGTGGGTAAAAAATTCTACAAATTTCATATTTGTTTAGGTCTATGATTAGATCTTCACGGAAACCTATGAAGTCCTGCGAATAAATCACCTGCTTTCAGTAAATATCTGTGTTTGACTTCTTCTTCTACTTATACTACATCTTCTCATACTTCATGTTAATATGGTATCTTTTTCTGAGTAACCTCCTCCACAGTATTAACCTAGCATAAAAGCCTTAATAACATCTCTGCATTATTTTAAAATAAATTCTATATGTATTCATAAAAAATGGAAGTCTACAATCCTAATGCCTTAGACTTTTATGTGAATTCGTTGCTGAGTACATAATAGTCCGCTTCATAATCATTCCGAATCATAATCCAGTCCATTGTCCTCAGAAATAATAATGTCACGCAGAAACATAATAAGCGATAAATATACTGTATTTCGCTTGTGAAGCCTCAATTATGCATGTCTGCAGCACAGAAGGGATAATCCAATGGTCAGTCCAATGTGCATTTGTTGTCTAGTACTATGATTTATAAGGAGTAATTCAGTAACTTGAGCAAAAGGCTGTCGAAAACTTTACCTTTCTAACAATTCAAAAGAATATTTCTTGCTATTACGCACGAAGTTTTTTTACCAACGACTGGTGATTAATCAGCATATTCTTACATCATCGTCAACTTCATCCAAGAAAATATTCTTCTTCATTGTATGCGCCTCGATAAAATTTAAGCTAGTTTCAGAGGACGGATGTCCATCATTTTCGCGGGTATCATTTCTATAATCACCACATAAGGTGAACGTAATTCTCCCAAAAAAATAATACTCTCGTCTGCGTTTCCTCGTGGAATTATTTTGCGACTTCGAAATAAAAGTTTTTGAATCACAAATAATATTGCAAGTTCATCCCATAATGTACTACAGGTCTTTCTTTTAGGTGTACTTTTTATTATGCTCTCCCGGTGTCTAAAAAAAAGCTCGTCATCCCATTTATCCCATTCCAAGCAGCATTCTTCCTTTCGCCCCACTGATAACGTTCGTAGGTCCATTCTATCCCTCCTTTCTCAACTCGCAGCGGCTGCATTATATATATATTTATTATATATGAAATTGCTAGTCATTCGAGAGGGGAAAGAGGAAACGGTTTGCCTTTGCAAACCCCACGGACTCACTCCTGCTAAGACCAGAAAGTAAATTATTTCGCCCTGGGCTACGAAAATAACTAATAACACCATCTTCCAAAAGTCCCTCCCACAGCAGAATGGAAGTTGCCCTCGCTTCCAGACCCTGGTTACACTATTCTCTGTATTCGTCGTACATATGATGCGTGCTCTATGCAGTCTCGGTAGTATTAGTCCTCCGCTCGAGTATTTTTCTCTCTTTTCTCTCTAACTTGGAGAAAAAGGTATTAGTGTTCTCCCTCCGTCCGTCCCGCTTCTAGTGATCCCTAATTTCATTTTATCCCTTCGTCATTTTTTCCCGAGATATTAACGTCCGCTTTTATGACAGCACGGTCTAATAAGGACGATGAGGTGGTGATTACGAGGCATGATGTATGGTATACACCTGGCATAGCAAGCGTGCTTGCCCAGGGCGGGTCTCGAACCGGTAACTTCACCTCTCCGAAATGTTAAAAAAAAAAATGCCGGGAATAATGATCGGTATGTCTCACGCGCGTCTCGGCACAACAGTCGATTCGCTCTAATGGGGGAATGGGAGAAAAAGATAATTTTTAACCTGGTCATTTACACTCGGTAAAATATCCGTTTCAAATCACCTAGCTCCCACCCTAATTGAAAGTCTATTCGCTTTAAGACTGTTCCTTTACTTGACTCTCCCTCTCTCTCTGCCCCTTTGCCTCTCCGCTTTTCTCCATCCCCTGCTGCGCGATCGTTTATTCTGACCTCTATCAGGAGTTTGACCCTAGACGTCAAAGGCTACGAAACTCAGGATTGAGATTCATCTATGAAATTCTAATAGTGTTCATATATCACCATAAAAATACTTCCCAAAAATGAAATGGATTAAGGTGACCCTGTGTCATAATTGACTGCATACAAATTTTTATTTGAAATAATAACTAAAATAATCCCTAAATATTTATTGGAAAATGTGGCATTAAATAACTCTGTACAAACTTAGCCTTTACATCCTGATAGCATTAGATCTCTGAGAGATAAAAACTCAGGGCGTAATGCTGTATTCCTTATATTCAGACTGAGATGTTTGAGGGGTCGTTTCTTTTCTCATCGTCTATTATGTTGATCCTCTTACCGTATTATTTACCTTACCTTATTAAAAATTATGTCAATCTAAGCCGATGTAAGTTTATCATGTTAACATATTTTTGGCATAAGCAGAACTTATTTGTTTAAATCATAGACCTATACTCTATTTCGTATATAATGGTGTCAGTATTAAGGTAATATTTATTGCTTAGGTATTTGTGTAGATATACTTGTATATATGTATGTATGCATATATATATATATATATATATATATATATATGTATTTATGTATATATATGTATATATATATATACACAACAAACTAAAACACGAAATCCTGCCCTATGACGAACAAATATGCATTGACATGGAAATAGATAATAAGGAAAAAGGATGGGAACACATGTTAAGGACGAACACAGGAGAGGTGGGGAAGGTGGAATCTATTCAATCACAAGCGCAAAAATATTTCCTTGACCCGGATTTCAACAACGCTCTCCTGTGTTCTTCCTTTATATGTGTTCCTATCCCTTTTCCTTATTATGTATTTCCATGTGAATGAATATATATATACATACATATATATATATATATATATATATATATATATATATATATATATATATATATATACATACATACATACATACATACATGCACACGTATATGTGTGAGTGTGTGCAAAACCGTCGGCCTCTTCGTTCTCCATTGTCTCTTTAGCTCTCTCTTTCTACTGCCCCTTTTCTCGCATTCCCCCCTCCTCCTCTCCAAATGGTGTGATTTGGTGCTGCCCACACCTTTTGCTCCCAAACGTCTTGACTTTTCTTCTTCATAGAATTACTTTTCATTCGTGACTTCTTAAAACCATTACATCATCATCTCTTCCATTCGTAGAACACAAGCCTTGAGGAATATGTGGTGGTATTTCGTATGTTCGACGAAATATAGGCTTTCAGCTAACATTTCTCAACGTCCTAAGTCTTTAGAGATCTAGCCTACGCATATTCTTCCTTTATTTACAAGCGAATAAAAAGTTTCTATAAGAAATACTTTCCGCGAAGTTATACAATGTAAATTTATGCAATATAAAGCTGTGCAATACAAAGTTATACAATCTACCAAGAGGTTTTATCATGCTTAATTGTAATCAAAAACTCATCCCCTAACAAACCTTTGCCTGAAACCTGATTCCTTCTTCTTTTTTCCTTCATAAATCAGCTAATAATGAAATATTTTTAAACAAATTGATTAAATATTGAACGCAAGATTGCCAAGGGTTGTATTTACAGTGCTGTGTACTTGAAGCAAACGTTGCTCCTCGATTCTGTTCGTCGTTCGGTTGAGAGAAAGACTGACTGCAACTAATAAACAGAAAACTAATAATTTCCTCAAATTTTCATTTGATTAAATTAATTGATTGTTGCAACAGATTACAAAATTCTAAAATTGCTAAAGCTAACCGTGACCGCGGGAAACTTAATCACTTTTATGTGTCGTGATTTTAGTGAAACCCGTCAACATTACAGGGAATGGCTATTACTTTTTTACTCCTCACGACCGACTGGCGAGTGGGTAATATAACTCTCATTACCACTTTAAAACTCTTGACTTCAAAGGCTGAGACGATGGCATTTTCACTTTGACCGCGTGATAGATTTTTGCATTAATGCCACATTAAAATAGTGTTTAAACAAATAGAGACGCGAGTATTTCAATTCGACCTCGAAACCTCTTAACGGGCTGGAAAAGTCTTAGCAATATCGTGACCTAGCTGCTAATTAAATACTTTAAATCCATTAAAGCCTTCATTAACCACGTTCCCGTTCAAGCCACCGATCTTCAATCTCCTCAAGTGTGCCGTCATTACTACTCTCCGTCCTCATTCTCCTCAGCACGTCCTCTTCCCACCTATCCGCATTTTATTCCTTTCCTCAATCTTCCCATCTTGTTACGGGCCTACACGCTGCAGGGCGCCCCTACTCTCATTCTCATAACATCCTCGAGCAAACAATGCCCTCTTCCTGCACTGATTGTGCTGCCCCCTTTGGATATTTCCTCGAGTCATATTCCCCACTTTATTCCCGCAGCGGGGGCTGTGCATACAATCTTCTGCCTCGTACCACACAATCCCTGTGACATGCCTATACGTTAACTGCTAGCGAGCGGTCTGATGCATAAATAAATTCCTTTTATTTCCCGAGGGCGATTTGGTGAAAAAATAAATAAAAGCGGGCAAACATAAATGTGTTTCTCGATTTCCATTCCACCTTTTATTAAAGAGATCGAAAATTAACTTTTTTAATGATTTATGCTCTTATCTCCCCGTCATTTGCCATTCAGAGTGAGGCAGTGATTGATTTCGTTAATGAGACCTTTCTTGGGCTTCCTGGAATGTCCATTTGTGTTCAATAAAAGGAAAATTATGTAAATAATTTTTTATAGAGGAAGACCAATTTAATAGCAGCAGCGGTGTCTATTCGGATTCATTTCTTCGCACCAATTAACTCCAGGTACTCTTAATGACCTAGCATGTTCTTTGGAGCAAGCAGTGGTTTGTGGCTGCTTTGTATTCAATTTTCTATCCAGACAAAACTTATCGTTGCAAAATTGCTAATAAAAATCTTTTCCCGGATGATCAAGACTGCATTTGTCATTCTATTGGCTTCCAGTGCTGTGAAGAACAAATACGCATATAACTGGAAGTCTGTGAAGATTTCTGATACCTTTAACCTTTCTCTGGGCATTGCGCTTTATTCTATTAAGATTAAAAGTCTTAGATTTGATTTTTTCATTTTTTATACGTAATTTGCGGTGGTTTAAGTACAGGTGGTGAATTGCCTTTAAAATATTGGTCTATGTGTGATCCTTATACCTTTACCTTGTGGTGTTATGTTCGATAGGTACTTCTCAATACTATGCTATAATTCAAATCCATCAAGGCCAAAGGGAAGTATGAACTACCGCCTTTTACCAATTATTCAAAATTACTCGTATTTTGACAGTGCTCATTTTATCGGGTAATGCTTCATAGACGCGTGAAAAAGACTATTACCTTTCTCCAAGAAAAGAAAATGGACATCAGCCTCAATGTACTGGTTAATTTCAAACCAGTAAGATTTAACATTGGTATTATTTTCGTAGTGATTGTCCAACTGCCGCTACACAAAAGTAATCGCAACTCATAATTAAACAGCGGCTGTTTCCCGCGGGGAAGTTCTGCTACAAAAGCCGATATGAAAGCCAAAAAAACTCTCTCAGCCTGCCTGATATTCCGGAAAATAGGTTCAGCTCATGTTCTAAAAGAAGATAATCATCACTACGAAGTCCAACGCGGAATATGGTTTGAAGGAAAAGTTTGGTGGGTGCTGTAATAATTTGATTAGTTGTGTTTCACTTTAAATTGCCCTGGTACACATTTATGGTTAGATTAGTTTTTCTATATCATCTTTTCATTTTCATTCATTCATCCTTTACAGCGTGAATTATCTCGAATATTATAACTCTCTCACAAGCCACCATGCGCTTACCTCCACTGGTCTTAGGTGGTGACTTGCGCTAGTCCCTTCTGAGAGAAGAACCCGGTGGAACAGGAGTGGAAAATCATTAGCTGCTCAAATTTAGCATGGGGATTTTTGAATCTGCCAAAGGTGTTTCTGCTGTCGCTCAGCGGTATCTCCACAAATAGAAATAGAGAAAATAAAATGGATTCGCACCTGTTATTACCCTCTATATCATTACATAGACAACACAAAAACAGGAAGTCTACAATTGGTCAAATTCCTATTACAAATAGTACATATCAAATGTCATGCATCTATTCTGTGCTAAAATCAATAAAATTTCTCAACCAGCCATTAGTAATTCCATTGTCAGTCTGAATAGAGTAAGGGTTGCGTAAGTCCGTCGTAAAAGCCTAGGCAATAAAATCGATTTCTAATCCACAAAAAGTAACAAGAACTTCATAACCTTTGGATAAACCAAGATGATAGCGTGACAGGAACATTGAAATAAATACCAGCAATAAATGTTGCTGTGGGGTCGGGGATCTTTCCCACCTTTTATTTGTGCCTAAGTTAGAGCATTAGCGTTTGTATTACGGCCATAAAGTTCAGAGCAATGCTCGGGGAGAAAATCGATGACAAGGTATAGGAAAAAAAGGGATGTGGGAATTTGCAAAAAAAGACCATACTAATTTAACCGGAGGTCAATAAAGAGGTAGCCGTGGTGAGTTGGTGGAATTGGTTGCATCATGGATAGTCGTCTTCATTCCGTTACGGAGTTACCTCGATCGAAACTTTTCGTTTCGATTTTCTGGGTCCACTCAAGTAATTATTGCCATTTTAAATTATGGCCAAAGTTTTTACTATAGTACCAAAGTCAATTATCCCATAACATTTTACTTGTGCGTTTTACCAAATGGTTTAAAAAACAATCAGCCATTCCCTATCATTTTTTACATCTCCGATAAAAAGTTGAAGTCAAAATTTTCGGAGAATTTATTGGTCGGTTGAGAGTTTTATGGACCTTTTTTGTAGATCTTCCCCAAAGTCAAGGCCCAAACGTATCGGGTTTTTTACTTAACCACCCCGCCGGGCATTCCCATATGGTCTCTGTGTAGACTTGCACATCCTTTATTTTTAACTGTAGTAACAAACAAGGTTGTTTCCCTTTTTTATGGCGTTCTCCTCTAAAGAATACTCGAGCCCACATCTGTATGGGATTAAATACGTACACGTAATTTGACAATGTTCTTTGCATCCTAGGAATGAAGCGGCATACAGGGAGAGAAGTGTGAATGGAACCTTCTTTCACGTTTTCTTTTCAACATTTACATTACCAAAGGCTTAAAGGGATTGAAGAAATTATTAGGTTAACTTATCAAAAATTCATAATATAACATTGTCCATAAAGCATCGACTGAAGTTATCCGTGCAAACAAGTGCTTTCTCTTTTGCATAGTTTAAGGCAGCTTTGATAAACATACCTGTATGATGCCAAAAGTGTTATTATGGTTTATTCCAAGTTTTAATTTTTAAAGTATTTCAATGGAGATATATTTTCAGTAAAAATAAAAGCGGAAAGCAATAATAAGGACTAGCAGATGATTCAGGCTGATCATAAATAGAGTTGGAAAAACATGTCAAATTAGATTTTACTTTGTTGCCATGATAAAGAACTTTAAAAAGTTAATAAGAATTAGAAAAGTAATTTCACTCCCGAATCGTGGAAAGTTAAATATATTTCGGGAAATATACGGTGAAGCTTTCCAAGACAAATCTGTTAAAAATATGAACGTAAAAATGGCAAAAATAGTACAATAAAATGAATGAGAACCATAATTTGCATCTTCATGCAATCCAGTAAATTGCTGCGATGATGTGCATCACAAGATAAGAGACTTTAGTTTTTCTAATTTTTTACATCGGAGTACACATTTGCCTAGGTGAGGGAAGAGTCATACCTGTCGGAAGATCCAACTAAGCGGCACCCGAAAGCGGGTACCGCCATTAAAAAACTCGATGTTCGTTTCTTCGTGTAATGAGAACGTCGTATAGTGTGCACTGGACCGAGGCGTATCATCTGATTCCAATCCAATTGTCTTTTTTCCTTGGTTCAAAGTGTATCAGTGATGATAAGATTTTTAGATATTATGCCATAAATTACCTTGTTTCATCTGATTTCTAATATGCTTGGCAATCGATGTTCAGGTGCCCTATTATAATTATTTAGCTATTAGTTTTAACAGATGATCTACTCAATTCCCTAACCTTCCATAGTTTTTAAATTGAATTGCTATTAAGTAAGTCGCATGATTAAATTTAGATTTTCAATTTCAATGATATTTGATGTTGAGCTAATTATTACCTACTTTACGATGAACGTGATGAGGTCATGTGCCCACTCAATGATGACTTATTATGAAATATTCATCATATTCGCATTTACAAACATAAAATTGTGTGCAAATGTTGGGGAAAGCTTGATGGGGCATGACAAATCCACAGGAGTATATTTATTATCTCAAACATTTCATGAAAATGATCCGGCAACTATCATTGCAACCAGGTCTGTCAACCAAAGGCCTGCGGTCTGGTAGATTTTTTTTCAAAGATACGATATCACTGATTATCACGGGTATTTAATTAACCGTAGAGGTATGCACAATTTGAAGGTAAGAGTTGACGCAATCAAGAATGCACCCAGGCCGACGATTGTCACTGAAATTGGATCTCGGGCAGTTTCTCGGTACAGCGAGTGAGAGTGGGAAGAGGAGGGGAGGGAGTGGGGGGACTGATCATGCTTTCCCGTCATGCATCCTTCCCGGCCGTCCATTCCTATGTCGGTCGGGGAGGAGGACACTTGGAAGGGGGAAGGGCGGGACAGGAGCGGTTGAAAACGGACGAAGACGGAAGAGAGGAGAGGGCTGTCGGAGAGGAGAGACAGCGAGGAGAGGGCCGATCGACTCCCACGTGACTACTGTCCGTCGGCTGGGGCGGACTGGAGAACCGAAAGGGGTTACGACAGAGGTCTCTCTGGAGTAAATAAAAGGGAGCGTTGTATATGTGAGAGTTGTATGTATGTGTGCACTTGTAAATATGTACAAACTTACTGCGTATAAGATGAAGGTAAAACAGGTGAGGATGCAAATGGACGAACACAGGGGATAAGTAAATTTCCAAGGAAAAAATATAACAAGTCTGGGGTTTTAAACTGAACCTCTCTGATAGCGAGCCTCTCATTACCAGAGTTGGTAGAGGAACCCGGAAAGTAAGATATTGAGTTCAGATTCCGGATGTGTCATTCTTTTTCCGTGGAAATTTACTTATCCTTTTTCTTTGTAAAAATGTCTCCGTACCTGTATTTCCTTGACATTATACCAGATAACCAAATGAACATAAACCAATAAAGCATAACGACAATTATTAACCCGAAGGTCGGTTTGATAGGTGATGGCAGACTTGGATAGATATAGGTGTTTACATATTTAGGCAGAATTGTGTTCACAATACTTATATATGTGCATATGCTTAAATATATATATATATATATATATATATATATATATATATATATATATATATATATATATATATATATATTCAAACACGAAATCCCGCCAAACGGCGAATAAATACTCATATATACAGAAACAGATATAAGGAAAAGGGATAGGAACGTGTTCGTTCGTAGGATTGTGTTCGTCCTTTATATGTGTTCCTATCCCTTTTCCTTATATCTGTTTCTGTATATATGAGTATATATATATATATATATATATATATATATACATACTCATATATATATATATATATATAGACAGGCAGACAGATAGTTATGTCCTGTATAAAGGGCAAATGTAACGTAATAGAGGAGGTGGAAGGTTGCGAATTCCAAGTAGGCGTGTGTGTGTGTACACATACACATGTCTGTAGCTTCTGTTCCGGTTTGTAGTTTCTGTTCCAGTTTTATATTTTGAGTGTCTGTTCCGGTTACATTCACTGACCTCAAGTCATCTCATCATTGGTTGCTCTCATCTACTCAATTCTCTATTTCACATTGCCTTTGTATTCTAGGCACACATTATCCACCCTATAATAACTCTCCAACTGACAATATAATAATCGTAATATATTTGTCAATGATATCTTGAAAAACGTAACGTAAGAGAAGCGGATGTGAAATATACCGCACCATTTCTTGGTTGAATGAATCACATTTGATTCGGTGAATAGTTGCGAGAAAATTTCGAACAAAATTTCTTACTTGGCGTTCTGAATGAATCCACCTCTTGCAGACCAAATCTCTCCCTTTGGAATGATTCTTCCCCTCTCCTTTTATGGGAAACGTAAATATCGAAGGGGGAGATAATTTCCATTCAATCAATTCAACCCTGCCATTACGGATTCATTCAATTCCCCCAAAAATATCCACGTCCACTATTTTCCAGCCGTCTGCTCGCGTTTTTCGGTCGGCACGGAGGCAGTGGAGGTCGTCGAGTTGCGCGCATGGACCCACTGCAAGAAGACATCCGCAGGTGAAGACAATCGCGACGGATTGTTGTTGTTATGTATATAGCGACCTTCCTCATCCCTTCCCACCCACCCACCCTCCAGCCCTCACTAGATGGACGGCGGAGTGTTTACCCACCGCTCGTCTCCCGGCGAGGACGCGGACGCGAGATAACGTCATTCCACCTCGGCGTCATCCGCAAGAGGTCTCCTCCAGCACCCCCCCCCCAACCCTCTCCCCATCCCGGCCCTGTCCTCACTCCTTTCCTCCCGCATTGCATTCCGCCCCTAACACACGAGAGATTTCACGAGATAAAGGGTGGTTTGGGGGGATGGGGATTTGTTTTTCCATCGGCGCCCATGCAATTGTGCATGTGACCTCGTGGGTTTCCGCGGTCCGGCCTGCTCAAGTGCGATTAACACGTGTACCCGTCTCGAACCTCGGCTCGCGTGGAATACAAGACGCCCGTCTCGGGGAGAGTGTTTTATTTTGCTCATTCCGCGTCGTTCAACGGGGGATCGCAGCTTGTTGGATCATCTCCCTCTTCCCCGTCCATCTTCACCTTATGTTTTGAGTTGGGTAGAGACGCACCAGAGACTTCGTTAAGTTTTGAGGAGATACTTTTATTACAGGTAGATCCAAAAATTTACTTTGAAGTAAGCATATATTATATGTATATAAACTTATATATATACTTATAAACCATATTATATATGTAATATATATATGCATACATAAACTTTTCCTTAGCGAATAGTGAAAGAATATTATTGGTTGACTGGAAATTCAACTACGGTACATAATTTTGAAAATTTTGGGATTCCTCCACTGGGCGCATTACCTCGCGGTCATAGCGATGGCTTTCCTGGAAATAAATTTTATCAAATATTTGGGCTGAGTAATGCTTTTCAGGGTATTATTTTCAGATATTACTTGGATTTCTAGTCACAATTTTATTTTTCAGCATAGGTTCACGGCATTATAACGTAGAATGGGTGTTGGAATAGAAATAACACATTACCGGTTTCCATTGAGTCCCAGAAATTACAACACCGAAATATTCAAAACAAATGCCAGATAAATTTAGTTTATAGCATAAAATGTTAAAATAATTATTTTAGTTATTTTACAATTTACATTAATTAAAACTTTCTCATGAATACATCATGAACTGAAATTCTTATTTCTAGACTTAAGCTTTCGTTGGTATAACAATGACTATGGTATTCGCAACAAATCCTTCCTTAAACATTATCGGGAAATTATACTCACCTTACGTATTTCTATGCATCACATTGCCAAATTGAGGGATTACATAATGTTAATAGTATTAATTGGACCTTGATAAGCTTAAATTCACTTATTACCACAAAGGATGTTTGTCGTAAAGGATACGCATAGTATTTCGAAGCCCCACGTTTCCCCTTAAGTAGGGCTGCCGTGTTAAATTCCGAGCTCACCAATGTCTCAACAACACGATGAATATCTGCACCTACTCCGTCCGGGAGACCTTTTCTTGCTCCTTATCCTTTGCATAGTCTGGGCATCGAGGATTTCGTGCAACCTAGATTGCGTTTGTATGGTATCCTCTTAGCCATAGAAAGGCAGCGGGATTTTCTTTTCTGGCATCACGCATACCAGCCATAATTTCTTACACCATGCACCAATTATCCCTGTGCGTGATAACGAGACTGCTTTATTGGAGTATCTCACAGGACTAGAGCTAACAGAGCTTCCGGGTACCAACTCTCCACAGCAGCGGAGGACTATGCACAAGATGTGGGAGAAATCGATTGTGATCTTACACGATTACTCTACAAGTACTACCGGAAGGATTTAGAGCATATATGAGAAAATTTTCTAGAGTGATTCAACTCTGCCTTTGGTCAAGGGATACTATTTGTATTAAGTAATTGTGGTAATATGTGTTTCATTGTAAATATTGTAGGTTTTTCATAAGATATAGTTAGTACATTAAATGAAGAAAAAATGTCTTTATTTTTTTATTGTTTTAGTGGAGAAATACATTGTGTTCTTTATTAAATGAACATGAACTCCCACAAATTTGAGCCAGAAGCAATTGAATACAAGATGTGGTGAGTATTATTTTTGTCCATCTGATTTCGCTGGTCATATTTCCATGATGCTATTTAGCTGAGTCGTCTGAGTGTACGCAGTTCAAGGGTAGAATGCATCAAATCTGATGAATTTTAAATTTTTGCTTATAACATCGTTATATTAGTCTTACGCAATATAATCAGAGTTGAAAATCTCTCCGTAATTGTTATGCAACAATTACGGAGAGATTTTCAACTCTGACTTTGAGATTTTCTTCAAACAAGTATTCGTGGATTAAACTTTAATGATTCATTTAAGATAAATGAAATGATTAAACTATGCAAATTCCTTTCATGTTGTATTTAAAATTCTTTGTTCTGCATTCATATAATAGCAAACGAATCCTGATTGACAAATCAAGGTTCTTGCGTTATCAGGTCATATTTTTATCTATACAGAAAGCTTTTATAATAAAAACTGGTTCGCTCAATATTAACATTAATAACACTCGCGAGCTTCGAAATACGTTGTATTACCTCTGTGCAATTGAATTATTGATAAAAGGGAAGCATTAAGCGATACCGTTTCCGGTTAATTCAATCGGGCTTTATTTAACGACTGTATTCTTCGGCGATTTTGTATCTCCAGGATTTTTCACTCGTAGACAGGTGTTGAATCATGTTTATTTGCGTTATTGCTAACCCCAAAGTCCATCCGTATGAGAAAGATTCATCACGGGAAAGTCTGGTTATCTTTAAATACAAGTTCCGTAATCATCTGCAGAGAGTTGAGCGGGCAGAAAGCCTCCTTTTGTCAAGGGAGTATTGTTGAGCGCAATTGCAATGCTGACCATCTTTCACGTGAGCGTAACTCAATCATTGACAATGGGCCCGCCCTCCCATTGCGGAGCACCGCACGAGCCAGGGGGAACGACGGACGTCGGAGACGCAGCGCCGAGACTCGAACGCTTGACCTCAACGGAGTGCCTCGATTCCATCCAATCAACCGCCACGGTTCGGTCGGCTTATAAAGAGAATCAGGTTAACGCAAGTCCCATGGACACTAACAAATGATATCGAGCGTATGAACCCATTAGGCCAAAAGGAGAGTTGTGACGGAAGGGAGTTGGGAAGTTATGTGGTGAGGGGAAGAGGGTGGAGGAGGTGGTGTGGGTACGGCGAGGCGGGAGGGGGCTTCGGCGAGGGGTCGGTCGGTTGAGGTGTGAGGAAGGGTTAGCGGGAGGAGGAGGAAGAGAAAGATGGCGTCAATCGCCAAAATGACCTAACGTGCGCTCAGATTTGGATGTCATTTGGGCCCACCAAAAATTGGTTGCTTCGCCTCGGCAAATTATCCGAGATCCTCCTGATCGATGAGCCGGTCTGCTCGCGCGGGACGAGGTTCAATTATTCATGCGAATCGGAATGGAGCTGCATCAGTCAATGGGACAGTCGGAAGGAGTCGGATGATGACCGGAGTGCCTGGTGTGTTGAGTAGGGGGTTGGGAATTTGGGGGGAGGGGAGGAGAGGACCCAAATTGAAGGCCCCACGACGAGGGTTGGAGGCAGAAGGAAGGTGTTCGGGGAGGGGCCGTGCTCTTAACATCCACACGCATTCAAAGCGGTCGGTCGGGTTGAGGTTGAAGGTTGTGGTGGTGGCGGGAGGGCGGTTGGGGAGGGAAGTTAACCAAATGAGAGAGGCTCCCGAAGATGGATCGAGAGCGAATGTTGCGAAGGGTGTAATGGGGTTCGGAGGAGAGATTGAGAGAAATGGTGAAGGGAGGAGATCCAAAAGATTCTGATTGAAACATATTTAAGGGGGGAGGAGGGGGTCCGGCCAAGGTTTTTGGGGTCGGGGATCGAGTCTTGGGACGCCGATCTCCCACCTCTGAGAGCCTTTCGACGAGGACCCAGTGCTAATGCTGAGATATTTCAGAGCAAGCCGGAAGTACATCAGTACTCGTTTTGATTAATGTAACAGTTTTTTTTCGTGTGAGCCGAAGGGAGGTTTGAAAATTAAAAAAATAAATTTCTGCATTTTCAAGCCGAACCATTGAAACTCATGATTTTCTTGACTCATCGAGAAACCCGAGACTTAGCATGAAGAATTTGATACTGTTCAATTACAGAAATTGTTCCAGTCCTCAGTCGCGGACCGTCTTTTAATTAAAATTTACATAAAATATTCAGGATCAATCCGTCTTTATTCGAATTTCAAATAAGGGTTGGTTGGATCCTATTTTTAGTTTAGGCGAATATTTTGTGTTTCTTCTTCCGAAATCTAATCGTGATTAACGAATAGTTGTTTAAACATCTTTTTATTTTTGTTTTAGTGATATTGGAACTTGCTCCGATTTCATTTCAAAGGTTATTTATTTGTTCAACGAAGGACTGAATTTCGTAGTTGCATTCGAATTACGTACTCCTTGATCTTAAAATGAATACAATTTGGAATGTTTATACGACCTGATTCGGGTGACAAGGGCCAACGATGTACAATGGTACATCGTTGGCCCTTGTATGACATGACATGTGTATTTATTTTGGAAAATCGGATATATTTGCAGTTTAACCGTTAATGACTAAGTAAGTTAACGACTTTGATGATTCTAGTGTCTTGAAAAGGAAATCAATGTAAAATTAAATTTTATAATCATGGGATTTTTAAAATTTTTATTTTCTTTATTTTCTGTTTGTTTTGTGATTCGTTGTGATATTGCAATAATTATATGTTGTAATAAGTTCTCTTGGAAAAATATGTTACGTTTTAATGCCCCAAAAATATTTGTAATTGTCACGTTCCATATGGTAACTTTTTGATACGATAGGTATTAATAATTATTTCTTATTCCTTCTCGTGTTTTCCGCGATCGTTTATCCTCTTCAGATAAAAATGATTAACAAATTCTTCTGATTAGCCTGATAAATGAAGCGTATGGTTTGAATTTCCATAAATTGTTTTCTACCATACGTCTTATCCAGTGTATGTATGCTGATCCGTCTCTTGATTCGAGACGCAGATTTAACTATGCGAATGACCATAAATGGTAATACCGAAGTTATCAAACAATAATGTATGATACGAATTTTGTAATTACCTGTTATTATTGTGTGAAATGAGCTTATTGTTTTTTGGCTATTCGCAATTCTTATTGCTTGTTTGGCATCTGAGACTCCGATGAAACGTGAGTGGTTGATCACCCTCGGAAGAACTACAACAGACCACCTCTTGAGTTCACATGGCATCCATCGGGAACTATCATCATAACTGACGTTCAATGATAAAAAAGGTTATTTAAAGAGTAGAATTTTCTGTGGACATACGCCTTGTAATAATGATCATTGATGTAGTTTCTCTGAATTATATATATATATATATATATATATATATATATATATATATATATATATATATATACATTCAAACACGAAATCCCGCCAAACGGCGAATAAATACTCATATATACAGAAACAGATATAAGGAAAAGGGATAGGAACACATATAAAGGACGAACACAATAGAGGTGGGGAAGGCGGAATCGAACGGATCACAAGAGTAAGAATATTTCCTCAACCGGGACTCGAACACCGGATCTTTCCACTTGCCGGACGGATGCTCTTAACCACTTGAGCTATCGAGGATAGTCAATTTACCCTGAGATCCGTGGGTCTAATATGTCGCCAAGCGCCCCGATTCTTTCAGCCAAGAGATGGCGTCAGGGGGCTGTTTCACCCACCAAAGGAGAAATAGACAATACACAAGGAAAGGAAAGGACAGTGGGTTAGAATTCATACAACATCATACAGGAAAGGAACAGTGCGTTTCGTGGCACGCATAGCCAGAAGAAAGAGATGAGCCACATTGGCCAAATACACATTCAAACACGAAATCCCGCCAAACGGCGAATAAATACTCATATATACAGAAACAGATATAAGGAAAAGGGATAGGAACACATATAAAGGACGAACACAATAGAGGTGGGGAAGGCGGAATCGAACGGATCACAAGAGTAAGAATATTTCCTCAACCGGGACTCGAACACCGGATCTTTCCACTTGCCGGGCGGATGCTCTTAAATATATATATATATATGTATATATATATATATGTATATATATATATATATATCGTGTATATATATCATATATATATAATATATATATATAATTAGATATATATATATATATTTTTTTTATATGTACACATTTCTTCACTATCCTGGTCACGACCCTGAATACAAATGAAATCAGGCCATGCTCAAGGTGAGTTTTGTTATTCGCCTTCATCCACCTCGTCTTTAAATGCTGTCATGTTGTCTTTTCGTTAATTCTTCCGGCGCAAACTCAATTTTTATTTTATATATGCAATACGGTTCCATGCTCACTTGAATGGAAAATATCCGTTACCTACAAAAAATCTTCGTCATTTCCACTGTCAAATGTATTTGTTATCCACTCTCCGCCTTCCGTTCCTGATTTTCATATGTCATGCGCGGGAATTCACAATTACACGGATGAACACTTCACCCGAGTAAAAAAATTTATCTGACACTACTCTCGGAATATGATTGAGAAGGTTATATCGGCGAGGAAAGCTACAAGGATAGGACAATTTTTACCGGAGAAACGGAATGGATATTTGCTTCATTAGTCTTAAGCACATGATATTTTCACGGGTAGTGGGTGGCAATACGTGTGGCGCCATTTGCTGCAAAAATACTGATCACACTCTAAAAGTAGCGTGTGGAACTGTAATTTCGGGGGGTAAGCTTCCTTCTTTAGGCGTTTCACGATCAGGGAGTGAAATCAGGTGTTTAGTTCCGAGTTTCAACCCGCGAGACACGTTATTTTGGCAACTCTGAAATGGATAAAAATTCGCTCATCTTCGAGACTCTCGTAGAAGCTAGAAAAACACGCTTATCAAAACCCGGGTTGTCGTCAAAATCATATGCATCGCGAAAGCGAACTAGCGAGCGACATCTGAATGAAATGTCTTTAACAGATTTCAACAATGACTACCTTCATGTGTTCAGACTAGACGACGACGCATTTCGCATTTACGAATAAAAACAAGTCCGAAAGAAAACTTAACACCAAGGGAAAAAAATTATCCAACTATCAGCAAATTATACTTCCAATGTTTATCGGAATTGAATAAGAATAGAACTGTACCGTTTTCTGATGAAAATGCATGAAATCATTCAGGATTTTTTCTACAGCTTTGTATGGATTATCATCACCATGTATTTTTAATTTTAAACTCAATGGCCCTATATATTCTCACTTACTAGTTCATAAGTATTATTAGGTCTCTACGTATCAGTCCTTTCCCATTTGGTTATAATATGTGTAATTTCTTGATCAAGACATTGATTTGATTCGGACGATTTCAATACCTTCATATAGACTAGTAATTGCTATATTAAGGGATTTAATCTGAACATAACCTTTAACGCATCTGTAAGTTCCAATTTTATGCTTTCATCCAGTTATACCCTCATTATTGTATTTGTTACGTCCTCAATTCCAATTCACTTGAATTTCACGCAATATTTTTGCATCATGCCTGCATTAATATTCCGAAAGGTTCGTAATGACGACCGCCCAACGTCTCCTCTCCCGTAAACCTGTTTTAATATAATTTCTGATCGTCGCACTTGATTTGAATTTGAATCAAGCATTGAGCAGGTTCGTTTTGAAATTTGCAAGGGAATGGTAAGAAGTAAGAACCATATTTCGTCAGTTAGGGCTCAATACTGGTCCTCTCCCATAAAATTTCAAATCTTCAACGCATTTAATTTACATCATCCAGAGCCAATACAGAAGAGATAGATTTAAATATAACTTTTCCTCGAAAGATAAGGGATCAGAACAATGACAAACGGGCACCATAGGGAGAAAATTGTATCTTTTTAGTTCTAAGTAACCTGGTTAGTTGTCATTATTTTATTTAATATTTACTCTGTTGTTCTTCTTGTTTCTAGCATTTCCTCTGGCATGCATATTTCACACCAAAAGTAAATGTCCCTGTGGCTAATTCCAAAGAAACTGCGGGAGATGCTGCAACAGTGACTTTTAACGGAGTGATCCGCTAATATGCATTTCAATGCAACAATTTCAGAGTGTAAAAATTATTCGCCTTGACCGGGATTCGAACCTGGATCCCTCAATGTCCGGTTGTCTCGGAGAGACGCCTCGATATCTTAACTGGCTAAAGCACTCGACCGGACATTGAGGGAACCGGGTTCGAATCCCGGTCAAGGCGAATGATTTTTACACTCTAAAATTGTTGCACTGGAATGTCCCTGTGGTTAACAACATCTTCATTATTTGAAGTATTTGTCATATTTATTGATGACTAACATTTGATGCTACAAGCCTGGTGTTGAATCATCCCCTGCCACCCACCCTAGCGTTGATCTGCGGGGCATCATGTAGAAGTAGAAGATTATTGAGTAAAGCAAGGTCACAGTAACAAATAATTGTGCCAGCTGCATTGATTTTCAGGAGATTAGAATTGACAGAGTTTATTAGAGGAGTCCTAGTCACTATCCATTAGTTACACCAGATTATTAAATACATCATGATTTTACCATGTGGACTCAGTCCAAAATTAATTTCTGGCCTTTTCAGATGCTCGAAAAGATGTGATGAGGAAGGAAGTCATGGGTCAACTTCTTCGGAGATTGGCCAAGAGTAAAGCATCGAGAGCACGCGCAAAACATTAGACAAAAATTCCAAAGAATGAATTCCCACCTCGAGGTGAGTAATTGACATTGAGTGCCCCTGGGCGTCGATTACATTTTTTGTGAGATGAAATTTAAGTATGTTCCCCATATACTTCTCTCAAGTAGGCCCATAAACGAAATTTGGTGGCAAAAAATATCAGCAGCTTAACGTAATTTCACGCGAGACAGGCTCGTCTTTCAGCTGTAGGCTTTAAATTACGGGTGTAACCAGCGTGCAGCGTCATTGTCGCTCACTCCTCAAGGTTAATGCACTGATTTCCTATGAAACATTAGCTAATATTTTAATTTTACATGCATCATTTCGTAAAATCTTTATTTCCTTGAGAAAATAAGTCACCACACTTCCTTAGAGCCATTATGTATAATAATTTTCATTTCCTACCATTTAATGTCATACTTGAATTCATTTCCTTGATATAGTTTGGTAGAAATCTCATGGGTAGTTTAATGTCTTGAAATCATGAATCAATCTATGTATCCCACCCTTATCAAACAAACTGAACGACATAAGAGAATTTAATTCGTGAAAGAAGAATTTAAGCCTGTTTGACCAAAGGCAGGACTAGATAAGCAATATTAGAGGAGATCAAACAAGTCGAGGATTTGAGTTCATCTCTCGGGAATGTCAGGGTTTATGGGACGTACCATGCTCTTAAGTGGTGTAGAATGAATGCTATCCAAGTCCGTAGTAGGCATCATGCGTCGTAAAGCTTCATCCAGAACACTTCTACATTATCTGCCGAGCTGTCATAACTTTCTCATTAATTATGTCAGACTCTATTAATTTTTTTTTACTTTTTTTAAATTTTCAATTGATTTATATTCTACGCTATTTGTTTTTAAATTAATGTACTCATCCTAGAAATGGTGCTTTGGCCGATTGGATTTTTGTTTTTATAATCAGACAATATTCCAGGTACTTTAACATGCGGCATCCTGAAAGAAAGTTCCGAGTTCACGTTTGAATGAAGCCCCGGAGCTAACCGTGTTGATTTCCGGTTACCAGCCTTATCAGGGCAATCTTGGGCGGTCCAAAAAAGTATATGACCGTGTGGTTTTGGTCACGACGCAGACCACAACGGGGTGAACCCTACCGACTCACCCAATCGGCACGAATGCGAACACAATTATTGCTGGTGTAGTAATCCTAGGCAGCACTGCAAACCATTTAAAACCCCCATTCATTAACTCATAACGGATAAAAAAACGGGTGAGCGTATTTCTAACTTTTCTTAATTCGCGTGGAAGGGCGAGTGAGTAAACGTTAGGGGAGGTTAGTTTTCCTTCCGGGGCGCAGATAACGCCGTGTTGCATCCTTTTGAGGTAATTTCTCGCTACCAACCCTATTACCAAACACGACTATCTAGTGACCGGTTCTTCCGAGCCAAAAAAATAAAATGAAATGGTGGCATCCGCGGCGACGGACACGGCTTAGGTGGGGAGGTGTGAGGGAGTCCGACGGAGGAGTCAAGGGGATAAGGGAGTCGACGGGAGGGAGGGGAGAAGAGATTGAGGGAGGAGCGAAGCAATCAAGAGAAAGCCCTTGGGGCAAAGATTCCATTGCTCGGGCATTCATCTCTCTTCCCCCCTTCCCTCCCGACCGGCCCCCACCACAATTCCCCTTCTATCCCTCTCAGGCGAAAAACCCCGACCGCGTCTCCTCCCCCACCAACCCGGCCCCGTCCACCGCTCATCCCTCAAACGCTCCTCATTTTACACCGACGCCTCTCCCTCCGTGTCCACATCTCTTCCGCCCCCTCCCCGCCCACCTCAAATCCACCGCCCACCCCCACCCACTCCGTTAAGTGCCCGGGACTCTCCAGGCCCTTATTTTTTTTCTTTGCTCATTTCCCTCTCTCACGTCCCACCCTCCAGCTCCTTCTTCCCTCCCACCCACCCGAAGTTTCCTCCCCGTTATCTCCTAATATCATATACTAATCTCCTTTGCATAGATGTATAAATATATACATAGAGACGTAAATATAAATGTAAACGTAAAAACACATTTGGGTATGTATTGTGTGCATACGTGTGTATATACATATATATATATATATATATAAACAAATGCATTACATATATACATATGTACTAACCCCGACGGCATCTGAGATTCCCGCATCAGGGTAGGTGTGCCAGTTCCTTTCCCCGTTTATAGGGAACTTACATATACATGTATATATACACATATACACACACACACACATATATATATATATATATATATATATATATATATATATATATATATATATATATATAAACAGGGAAAGGAACTAGCACACCTACCCTGATGTGTGAATTTCACATGCCGTCGGGCTTAGTACTGGGTGAACTTTGTCATCACCTACCAAACCAACCTTCGGGTTGATTACTGTGTTTATGTTTTGTGTGTATATATATATATATAAACCATAAACATAATTCACACATCATGGTAGGGGGGCCAGTTCCATTCCCTGTGCCGGCTATGGTTTCCCAGGAAGATCTGTTGCCCGAAAAATTACAGCTTGGGTGGAGCTGCAGGTGCCCAGAGACTTGCCGGGGAATCGAACCCGGGCCCCCCCGGTCAGTAGTCCAACACACTACCCCCAGGACTACCGCGACCCTCACACACACACGCACACACAAAAGCGCGCGCACGCACACACACACACACACACACATATATATATATATATATATATATATATATATATATATATATATACATATACATATCCTTGCACACGCATTTCATTATAGTTAAAATAAATATAGAAAGATAAAAAAAACAAAAACCACTCATATATATTTGCACACACTAATATACACCTATACACACACATCTATATACATACATGTATACATATTTGCATAAATATAAATTTGTATATATATATATATATGCCTACACACATACCCACATTCTCGCTCCCCTGTATCCTGCTGCCTTGGTGGAGAAACGCATCATGCCTTTCTCTCGAAGCCTTTCAATGTTCCCCTTTTAATCGGACCCGACTCTCTCTTCCCATCCCAAAACAGCGCGATTGTTATTCATACCCCTGATATGCATTGGATTTTATAAAAAATCGATTGGTCGTCCGAAATGGTTCTCGAGAGATCGTGATTGTGAACGATTTTATTTTGCCCCTCCCTCTCATTCGCTCGGTGGTGGTGAGTGTGGGAGAGGTAGGCCGGTAGGGCGGGATTGTTCGGATGTATTATCGAAGATTCGATATCCACGGCGAGAGTGAATGGGTTCAATACAGGAGAACGGTGTGAAGTGCTCTCAGGTAATCGCTAAATTACCGTTCATATAAAACAATTTGTATTGGCGTATCCTGTCTCTCTCTATCCCCAGCCAGCTTCTCCCGCGCACATCCGCGAGCTCACATCAGACTTCCAATAAAACCGCTCTTCGTATCTTCCCCGAATTCGAATGACACTGGTGGATTTATTTATGCATTTGTAAGGAATACCGTGAGGCTATCGTATCGATAAATCTCCAGGTCGACGTCATATTCGTCCGCGATCCGGCTCGGTTCCCCCATTTTTTGCACACTCTCCCCTCCCCCCCCCCTTCCGCATTTAATGGCATTATTGGTGGCGTCGTTAAAACGTTATCTCATTTTAATGAGACGTCATGCCGGTAGTAATTGGAGGATAAAGCCGGCTTCGATTCCGGAGAGCGTTTTGGACGAGTGTAATACGGTTTCCGCCGCTCTTCTTCTTCTCCCTCTTCCCTCGACGCGTCCGCGACGAGGAATTCATAAAGTTTACGACCGGGACGGGATTCTATTCATCATCCTCATCATCCTTCCAAGTCTCTTGTGGTAACCACGTCACTCTATTCCCCGACTCCTGGATGGGAGCTTACAAATAAATCTCGCTCGTCGGACGTTCCCCGCTCTCCGCTCACGCACGTCTTGTGCCGTCTTCCAGTTTTAAATGCGCTCGTCTTCTTTCTTTTTTTTTGCCCGCAGCCGACTAAGAATGCGTCGACACATCGAGTGGTTTTTGTGTCACCCGTTTGCCTTCCACATAATAGTTTATTTTGCCCGATCCATCTCGTAAACATCACCTATTCTTCCATCATCCCTGAAAGTTGTCAAAGTTATGATATTTCGATTATCTCCCCCAATCAACTTCGGATGATTTGTTGTCTTTCCTTCACCCGCTCTATTGAATGCATTTTTTGTATTTCTTCCCATCGTTTGCATGATTTTACTGCCAATTACCTCAATGGAGTTCAACAGCTTCGTAATATCTATTTCGTAATTGGTATTTCAACTCGTCTCCACGTAAATTTATATGTCTAAACTATTGTTTGAATGGAAATGTATAAATGTTAATTATTGACTGTTGAACAATTTTAAAGCTAAAAATAATAATGTTTCACGCACATGCCTTTGAACGATGTACTTTGTAATCCAATGATACCTTCATCAGTATTCACGCTTTCGAAATTATATTTCTCACCCGGAACCAATCCGGCGTTCCTCAAATTAAAAGGAAAAAATGATTCGTACGGAGGAAGTGTCTCGACTAAACTCGGTGGTGAGTATAAATCCTCGTAGGACGTTCAAAATGCAGCAGGTGTTTGCGAAACAACCATCGCGTTTGGAGCCATTAAATTTCCAACCTAATGGTTCCCCAGCTTTTGCAGTGGTATCACTCGTAAAGTACGGAGTAATAAGACCATTGGGGACAGTTTATTACGTTTCCAATTTCAAAGGACTTTAAATCAGCTGTTTTCGGCGTTTTTTCGGTGGCAGCACTAAACTAGCCACAAATGAGATCACCCTAAGGCCCTAGCAGGGAGAGGCAAGGTTTTTGAGGCGGTGTCGGCACTGGGAAAGGATTCTATCTCGCCAAGAGTGGTGCACCAATCAATGGAAACCCAAAGGGCGTTGGAGACGGGCTCGCAAAGTGGAGAATATTTACGAATGCATTTCAACTCGCAATGCAAACTAAAAAAATTTCTCCTTCAACCCTTTTCCAACAGCCTCCGGGACAGGTCTCAAGGAGAGTATTTTGGTGTCGGGCACCTTGCTGTGTAACAGACGGTCATTTACAGGGTGTGAAGAGCTGAGAATAATGTATTTTAGTGAAAATCGGATTGTGCTAGATAAAAGTACTTCCACTGTTAGATATGTGTGGAAACGGAATTTTTATTTAATGCGTGGAAAATCCTCTAATTAAGTTTATTATCCAATCATTTTTCAGTATTTCATTATAATTTGTTCGAAGAACTGCTACTTCAGCTAAAATACAAGTTTTACTTGGATATGGACAGTTATATAAGTTAATCTGTTCAAAGCGTGAAAACTTTACTCCAGCTACAGTTCAAAAGCTGAAAGCAGCCAGGCAAGAATTTCTGTGAGTCGATGTAGGATTAAATTTATTGCAATAATGTCAAATGTATTTGAAAAATATTATTTAATTGCATAATTTATTTATTTATTTATTTATTCAGTATAAGTCCGAAAACAGCACATTTTGGCCTTTACATCGAACTATTAACAACGAAAACAATGATCACATTTACAAACACCCAAGCCCTAGGTGGAGGAAAACTCACCCAGGCGGGAATCGAACCCGCGACCCTTAGAATAGCAGACGAGGACGTTACCCCGCCGCCACCGGGGTCGGCAATAATTATTCGTTAGACAATAAAATACGTTTCCTCTTTTGAATTTTCCCCGATATTAGATGGGAATCCCACCCCCTTCTCCCTCCATGAGATGAAGCTACCTTATGCCTTTCGCTCTTAAGCTATTTATCATGATTTCGAAAAAGTACCAGAATATGGGAAGGATGTGTATATTTTTCTTCTTTCTGAAAGCAGATAAGTATGAGTAACTATTGATGGAGTATTCATTGAATGGTCCGAAACGGAGGAAGCTGGAGAATATACGCCATTGAGCTCCAATTCGTCTCTAACTAGTTACCCATAAACTGATTTTACATTTTTCAGTGTATTCCTTGATGCCATTGTTCCGAAACCTTCCGAAATTGTGAATTACCATATTTAAAAATAGAGAATATACAGCAGAAGTGACAGCCTCTAAGTGATAGTTTGATATGCCGCATATCTGGCAACCAATATAATAAAAATTTAGAAATTTGGGAAAAATCATCAGTAGTATAAGAATAGGCCCAAGGTGAGCAACGCCTTCTTCCATCTCCCCCTCGCCCGGTCCTTCCCCAGCCGTCTGAAAATCGTCTCGTGGGCGTTTCCGATGCCACCCTCTCCATCATCATCCCCATCCAATCAAGTCTTCTCGCCATCAACGCTTGCAATTTTCCATCCCCATCCAATTCATTTCATCTGCGGTATTTAGCTCAAACGAATTACCTCTATGGCCCTCACAACCTAAGGGCCCGCGTACGATTCCCGGTTCGGGGATTGCTTTTCTAATGACATTTCAGTTCTGATAGAGAATTTCCACTAGAACGCTCAATATGTATACTTACTTTGGATTTAGAGCAAAGTACCGCCAACCCCTGGTTTCCACTAGCCTTACATCGGTCTAATTATCCACCGAATACCTTCTTCCATCCTGCCATGGTTTTCTCCATCCTTCTCCTCCCTCCTTCCCTCACCAGCTGTCGTTTTCAGAGCAAATAATAAGGCCTTCTCAACACAGTGGTTTTTGTTCAAGACTCCTCACATCCGTGACTCTTGGGAGGCCACGCTTTGCATTCTGTAGATTGCCCTGACGGGACTATGTAGGTCAACTTTCGGAGTACTTCTGGATTTTATTTCGTGATTTCTTAGATACTCGTATTCTCTAAGGCTGTTTAGGTGAGCATGTGGATCTATGAATAATGTCCGTAAATGTTCAAGAATGACTTATAAACTCCCGTTATTATTGAACTCTGGGCGAATTTCCATTCGTTTCTTTCTGAAAAAAATTATCAAATTGAAAAAATGTATCGCATTTATCGCACTTACTTATTTTAATTAAAGCAATGTCACACTCCTGCCGGGCTGAATTTTCACCTACCTTTTCCTCACGCGTCGGCAGTCCAGTGATTGTCTGCTGCTGAGGTGTCTTCCATGCTAAAAGTACGCTAATGTGTGTGATCTATCACGTCTTTCTGCAGTGTATCATTGATGATAAACTTGAACTTGCAATTATTTTATCATTAACACCACTATTTTTATGTCTCATCTCGTATATTGACCATGTTTCTTGAAATACCTGACGAGTCGTACTTCTAGGATATAGTGGAATTGTGATGTGGCATATACGATTGGAATCCTTATTACTCCGTGGATCAGAGATTTTTTAAAATTAAAAGGGGTCAAATCGTTTCAAATAAGCAATTACTAGTTTTTGCGAACATGATTCGCACTGTCATTTATGGCCATATACACTTCCTTTACGATAGTGAGCTTACAAGCATTTCAAAACTGTTTCCCAAGTGAGCATTAAGTTTTTTCCCGACTTGACCGATGCCCCACCACTTGTAAAGATAATAATAAACATTACGAATCAAGGTTTCATATGATGAATTTTACTACCGGAGTTCGTGTAATTCAAAATGAGAATTAAAATAGTAAAGCGACAATTAAACCAACCAAAATTTTCGCACATCTGAATTATTAAATAATATTCATTTTATATTATGTGTTAATTGGGATGACATCTGTTGATAAGGTTAAACTAAATATTCAAATAATTGAACGGTTTTTCACGAAGATTAACTTTTTTAATTAATATGAGTAAATAAACGAAACATCACTTAGTTATTACGAGTTCTTGTTTTAAGCTTATGTACATGCATTGTAAGCAAAACGATGATTAATATAGTATAATTAAAATCCATTTCTGTTGAAAGGCTCACCTTTTATCTTCCTTGTCATTCAAAATTAATATAATCTCACGCCCTGCAACAACCAGAAAGCACGATATAGATATACTAGAGCAACTACCATAAATCTGTTAATCCTTTTATCATTTAATACTTCTTTCAGAATTCCTTCATACTATGTGCAAATTAAAGGAAGGACCTTCTTATGCGGTTTCACCCTAATTATTTCTCGCGGAATTAGGTAGGCACGGGTAATTATTACTTAGGAGAAGGAATAACGTAATGGTTCTGTTTTTCTTTTTGTGGACTCGAATCACTTGCAATTACTGGTAATCTTACCTTATATCATACATAAAGTCGATTCCAACCACCGTTCACGCATTTCTTTCACGAAAAATCACAAATTTCATCCGCAAAACCGGGATGCAATTCCTCCCTAATGAGCTGGACACGGCAACGAAGAGGTTCTGACCCTTTGGCCAGTTCCGGTAGCTCCAATTATTGGGTCTCCGGGAAATTCGTATTCTTGATATAAAAAGCACCATTAGTTATCTGCTCCGCGCAACATTTCCTACTTATTTTTTGCGCCTCTCTCTCCCAGATTGTCTCGCGGTGCCGGCCAGCAGAATGTGGCGCCGCCGCGATGGGTTGCGGAACAGCGGTGAACGCCTCCCCGAGACTGGCTTGCGCTGCGTATACCACAGCCGTGAGTCGCGATTCGCTGGAAAGTAGTATTTGAGGAATAGTTGATAAAAGAGGATATAAGTAGAACATTTTTTATTTATTCTTTACCTTTGTCAGAAATGAAACCCTCTCGCCTCGGCTTCATGGTTCTTACTGATTGGGAGCGGCTATTCTCTAGACAAATGTATCAATTAACCGCAGAGTCATCGCCGATTAAAACTCACATCTCGATATCATTTTCTTCGCTGGACCCAGATTATGTTGATAATTCAACTTGAATGGCGATGTCAAAAGTGTGAGTCCTTTTGCTACTTTCTTTACGATCATTCTTCTTCATATACACGATGTTTGTGCCCTTTTTAGAGAGGCTTATATAGAATGTCATTTATTCCATTTACGTTTCACGCTGATTATGAATAGATATTTATTAAGAGAAATATCATATCATTCCGTTCCCTTCAGATATCCTTTGTTAGCATAATTTCCACTCATTAAGCAAGAAACACTTCGATGATAATGACATGGACGTATTGTGACTGACGAAGATTCCACGAAAATTTCTGCAGAGGTTACCTACTTGATAATTGGTGTATAGTAGTACGCATTTCTAATGATTGTCCCCGTTCTCGTATGTTTATTTCAAATGATTATCACAGTAATCAATCCGAAGTTTGGTTTCGATGAAATGGGTAGCTTTAACATCGTTTTGAACCGTATGGCATATAAATTTCACAAATTCAGGTAAACAGTTCACTTTCCTTTTTGTGGCACCTAGTATCTCAAAAACTTTCGTTTCGGTAAATCAAATTGTTCGGAACGTCTATTTTGACGGGGCGGCAGGGACCACCAAGACTTGAACCCCCACCCTCTCCTTGGAAAACAAACGCTCTGTCCACCACGATATCACCAAAACCCTAGGTTATATTTGAACAACATTTTTAAAAGATGAATTTTTCCTAGCCATTTTTATACTACCGGCAATATATTAAAAAATTTAGTTACATGGCATCAAGTTTGCTGAAAATTCGTTCACTTCTTACACTTGAATAATATATTTTTATAATTCTTGACTCCTGAATGTTTTTCTGCTTCTCATGCTTTGCCTAACATTTCGCCTGAATAAATACTCGTAGATTAGAATAACAACATGGTATTCCATGGATATTAGATAGCGATAATTCATTTCATTTATAAGCAGAACGATGAGGAATGTTCTCGGTTATTAATGCGTATAAAAATAAAGTAGCACTTGGTTACGTTTTTGCCAACCCAAAAATGTGAAGCGAAAATGAGTGGTATTTAACTACCAGTTTGCGACCAGTATACTCAGTAATTCCATATTTAAAATGCTGGGGAATTTTATCTTGTTTTCGTACTCAAAACAGTTTTTGAACCTTAAGGTTATAATTAACTGACTTTGTAACCAGTGATCTTCAATCTTAGTACCTGAAGAAAAAAAGTCTTTGAGAAATACAAGTACAAGAAAATACTTCGGGTGGTCACATTTTTATTGCGCTTTCTGCCATCCCGTTTGAATCCAGAAATGGCTTAACCGATGTAAACCACCATGCATTATTGTCAATTTAAATCGTAGATTTAATAAAAATGCAGCAAAAGCTAAAATAGATTTCTTGCCAATATATATTTGCCCGACCGAAAATTGATAATGATTGCATAGTCGCATTTTGTTGGTAACTAATGTCCTAATACTCTTTTTTATTTAGGCAAGACCACTTGAATATAAAATATGCGAGAGTAATTTTCCCCATAAACACGAATCGGCTAATTATTAAGACTTTCAATTTCCGCAAAATACTGGGGCATGTCTTTTTTTGATGAACTGTAGGAAGCCTATTTTTCAAAACTGATCCCATTCGACTCAGCGAAAACTTAATTATCTTCTTCTTTCCTGCAGAATGGTTGATGAAATTCGTACGTGGCGATTCCTCATTTCCCTTAGCTTCCAATCACAGGCCCGGTTCAAACATTGGTTAATGATTGGCGAATGCTTTTTTAAAGTGGAAAAATAAAAAGCCAAGCGCAAAAGATTACGCCATTACCATCGAAGAAGTCGAATTTGAAGGACTGAATCGGCCCGTCACGGTGCTAAACGACCATTGTGCATTTGTTTTCCGCAACGGAGAGGGGTGACGAAAACGCCGTCGCGTCCGCAGCCGAGTATTGTATTCGGAAATGAGGCCAGCAGAGTTGCAGGCTAGAAATTGAAACCTCGTTCGAGATTAGAGGTCCGTATCAATGTCCGGCCAACAAAGTGACTTATCAGATGATCTCATTAACGAATATCCATTTGAAATGGCTCGTCCAAAGGGGCCGTTTCATTAAGTGTCCCTCCAATCAGGTTCTGTTTCAGACACGGAATAGGAACGAACCTCCCTCCCTGTTCCCTTCTCGTGAATAAGAAATGCGGACCTACTCGAAAATTAAATCGATATTCAGCATTTCCCCGTGGCGTCCTGGCATTATTTTTCACGGAAGGAATCCGCAATCACAAATCGATGAGGAGGGTAGATGGAAGGAGAAAAGGGAAAAAAAGGTCGCAATCATTTTCTCTGCTTATAGTTCTTCCCTTAATTCCGTCGGATACCTTCGTGTTTCCTCATTGTTCAATTAGCGGTCGTATAACATGGATTTCTCCCTCCCCGCCGCATTTAACCCGCCTAGTTCCCGACTCCGCTCCCCGGCTATCTATTACAACTAAACTTACCCCACTCTCTCCTTCTCATTTCCCTCGCTCCAAACACACTCACACACACACACCCTTCACCCGGTCCTCCCTCCACCCAACCGACACCACCTACTCTCCCCCATCTTCCTTCCTCGCCGCGGCAAGAGCCCTCCCCAATCCACGTTTGGCACTTTCGTTATCCGTCCTTCTCCCTCCCTCTCCCCGCACCAAACATTCTCACACACACACACACCACACGCACACAAACGCAAGCACCTCAGCCATTAAGCAAATGAGACCACGCCTTAGTCCCCTTCGGCTTTCCCTTTCTTTCCGTTAAATCAGGCCGCATTTCGCTCTTAACCGTCTCCCACTCTCTCTATCCCTCCTCTTTCTCTCTCTCTCGCACACACACGCAAACAAACTTAAAAGTGTTTTTGACTCCAGCTCGCCACTCTGACCCGGCACAAGAGTGCGTGGTGATCTCGGGGGTAGATTAATTCGGACCCCAAAGCGTCGTGTTCCAATCAGACGTTTTTATTCTTTTGTCCGCGTCCTCGGATCAAGCTCAAGGCTTCCGTGTGTGCATTTCCCTCCCCCTCTCTCTCCTCACTCTTCTCCGTCTCCTCTCGCTCTCGGACGCTCCTTCGCTCGCTTATCACCTGCCGGGGATCGGTTCCCACACCCGCGGGGACGGCAATAGGATGAGAGACTCTCGGGGAGGAGTCGTGAAATGTCCCCCGGGGCAGCCTCCCGGTTTGAAGCGGGAGGGAGAGGCGTGAGGGCGGGCGTCAGGGTTGGCGGCGCGGGTGGTTGACAGCCAGCGAGTGGAAGCATCCAATCCGAGAGGGAATGAATGCTAAGGGAATGCACTCTCGTGATGGATCGGGGGGAGGGGTGGGGAAGAATCATTTAAAACACTCTGGTCACCGGCCCGAGATGAGTGGATGTTTCGCGTCGATTTCCCGAATGCCCCTGAGAGAATTTTCGCGAGACGATCAGGCTTTGGGGATTAAATAAATGAATCCTTTGGTTTTAATTGTGACGCATCTAATACACTCCTCCGCTGCCTCACCATTGTTTCGAAGTCGAAGATTACCCACGGGTGTAATTACTATGGATCAAGATAGGCCGGTACCATCGCGGGAGTGCAACCTGTGGTAAAATGCGCAAGAAGCGAGAGATGGCTTAAGGCTCGATCCCTCCAACAGAAGAAGGAATGCCCTACGTTTTCGCTATCATCTGAGGTGTCTCGATGGTAGATGCATCTTATCACGACCGTGTTCTTCAACTTTTCTCGCACTATTTTAGAATTTAATTACTCAATTCTATCTCTATTGAACGCATTTAACGTCAATTAATTAAAACAAATTCCACTACATGCGATAAACTCGTGAACTAAGCAAAACTGGAATTCTCCAACGGGAATTTAAGACGTGAGCTTTTTGGAATCCGAAGCAGTTAAAACTTCCCAGGGTAAATAAGTCAAATCATTACAGTGCGGTTGATAACTATCGTCACCGAAGTTATAACGTCAAAACGATTAAGAAATATATTCCTAGTAGTAATAGTAGAATTCATTTCCAAATAGAACGCTCCCTGCCCGACAGAAGAGATTGGTTAAGAGATATTTAAATTAGGTTGATTGCGCTAACTTAACCACATTTTTCAGGATAGATTTCAACTGACAGGTTCGCTATTCGACAGGGAGAATAGAGAGCGTTTTCAAAGTGGCTTTGCCTTTTTTATTGTTTCTGTTGAGTTTCAGGAGAATAGTAGCTGAAGATTAACGCAGCTTTCGAATTATTCAGAATCCTCTTGATGCATCGCAATGAAAGAAAGGTATGATACGTTTTATTTTGACATGTAGTTCGGCTGTGCGAAAACGTTTTCCAATAATTTTTTTACATCCGAGTGACTATATTTGTATATTTATAAAATTGTATTAATAATTAAAAAGGAAGATTGAGAGCAAAATCAACAATGTGACTAATTACAATATTACTTAATACTCTTTGAAAATTGTCGTTCCTCCTCGCGAAAACTGATGAACCAAGAGAACAAGAGCTGGTTTGTGGGAACATTTCATTTGAATGATAAGCATGCGAGAGGTACCTGATTACCCGCCACGCACGATATAAATATTTCAATAAAATGCCAAGCATAAAGTTTGAAAAATCTCTTGAGATCTTGGTAGATTGGCATTGTAACCTAAATACACGTGTAATGAGGAACAATTTTCATAACTTTTACGAACTTTCGAATAAAAAATGTTCAAGCCAATCGTTTTAATATGAAAGCTAGAACTTAACACCATAATCAAACAGTCCTTCTGAATCTGATAATATGACTGATTGAAAGTAAAACCTTATTATATACACACTAACCATTTAGCCCACTATGTTAAAGCATGTCAAAAGGTCACTAAATACTTATAACCATGTGAATATTCGGTGAAATCGATTTTCTGATAGAATAAAATACAAATTTGCGTTCAATAAAATCTGCACTAAATAAATTAATAAAATAGCGACGAGGTTTTTTTTTATTTTATCAGGTTGATGTAAAATTGAGAACGAAACATGATGAATGACATGGAAAAAGTTTGAAAAAAAATATTACGTAAGACATTGCAGAATTAAATTGAAATTTCAACTGAGATTTCTTAACTATGTTAGATTTTTATTATATTGCTTTGTTTTAGAAAAGGAATGGTAAAAACCAACGCTCAGATTATCACATGCAGAAGGATAATATTGTCATTACGATTCTCGTGGGAGATTTGAACAATCGATTTCATGAAACGGTTAAAACGATTTGAATCGCTTCAACTTCAAAAGAGTGAAAGTTTCCGTGCGCCCTTGTAACTCCAAATACTTAGCTCCCAATAATTGCTCGCTAGTTTTCCAAAGTACTGGGAAATCTAGATGACAACAATGTCAACATCAAAAGCACTATTTTTTACTTCAATATTTAGTAACTCTCATATTTTAATTAAAATAATCTAGTAAAATGGTCCAACTCAACGATTTAAAATGACTCCACAGCAGTTCCTTAAACCTTCTGTCATGAAAAACATAAAAAAAATTATTTGTCAAATATTATTTACTCCTTGGAAAAACACGATTCTGTAATTAAAAATGCTTGTAAGACTCCCTTATCCGACTTAAAGTAGTTATAGGCAATAGATATATTGCTGCTATGTGGATTACGATAAATATATCTTCCCCCTTTCCATTAGATTAGGTATTCACGCACTTTCCTGAGCACATTGGTCTTCCGAAAATACAGTGACTCAGTTTTCCTAAATTAACCTTTATGCCACCGGATTGAGGTGGAAGCATTACGAAAGCAGTCAGAATAATAATATTTTTACATACTTTATTTCAACAATGTCCTCGGAGCTAAGGTGGTAGGTATATCCCCTTTGTAAAACATCTTTCATCCCCAGGAAAAACCATATCACGAAGCAAGATACAAGGTGCCCTCCCAAGAGCTTTCCGTGTTCGGTAAACGAAAGCGAAAGTTTCGGTCCAAAAAGTCCCTACTCGTATCAGGGTGTATACTTAGAAGAACTGACGTGACGATGCAAGCACGCATTCGGCAAGCAAGTACTCCGGCGTGAGAATGGGTGATTTGGGGTGGGGTGGGGGAGTTTCAGAAACACGCACTGGAGGCGTAAATAAGGCGTAAGCGAGATGGAGTCCGTGGGGGAGGGGGCAGAAGGAAAGAGTGAGAGAGAGAGTAATGAAGGACCTTTGGGTGTTTCATTTTTTCATTCCCTCCCCCAACCACCGCGACCGTCCTTCCCCGTCGACCCCTCACTCACCCCTCCCGTTCTTACCCCATCGCCTCCCCCCTCCCGCACCTAGTAGTTGCAGGGGCCGGACTAAAGCTGACTCGTGAAAGTCACTCCCGTATTCGAAGCTGCCTGCCCGCCCGTTGTATACGTCGGGTCCGCACGTACGTGTGTCTTTCTACCTCACGCGCGCCGCTCGCGAGTTCTTTAGCAAACACGCCTCCATCGCGCCCGCTTTTGACGTGTGCGGTCTTTTCTCTCTCTTTGCCTCTCTATTTCTTCTCTCTTTTCCTCTCCCTCTTTTTTCCCGAGGGTCCCCTTCGTGAGAGGTGGAGATGATGGGGAGGGGGGGACGAGAGGACGGTCGCGATGGCGGCGGAATAAACTGTAGAAAGTAGGCATTCGACATATAGCCTCCGAGCAAGACTTTTGCCCGTTTGCTGCCAGCCTGCCTAGTCTCGTTTTTTTTTCTCCTCCCCCTTCCCCCCTCTGTCCACCTCCTCCCACTCTACTTCTTTCCCATCCCCCCACTCCCCTTCCTTCCTTGAATTTTCCCCTTGCGGAGACCGACATGATGGCCGAATAAAACTGTTTCACCGTTCACCGACCGCGACTGGACAAGCAATAAAACTGTAGTCCTAGAACGAGAATTTCTTACTGTCGGTGGCAATTGAAAAATATGCTGTATTCTCCCGTTACGCCATCTATCTCATTCTTCCATCGCCCTGTCATGAGAATGGTAGCGAACTGATTTTTATCGGGGAGCTTAGATTATTGGTATTTTAGCTAGTTTGGGTCTCTCCTCGATATTAATGAACGGTCGGGGAAGGAGTTGGCTCGGAAGAAACTACGTTTCGTGATCGGCAGTTGGAAATGCTTAAAAGCCTGGTAGTCGGCCCTCATATCCTTCGGAATAAGCTAGAATTACGCCAGTGAACGGCTGTATCAAAAATTTATGTTTGTTGGAAACGTTCTTCGGGATAGCTTCGTGGAAAAAAATGTGTCACAAAACAAAGAAATGCTCTTTAATAGTTGGCTCTGTCACCGAATGGCAACATCACGTCCCCTGGCCACGAGTAAAAATCGAGTTTTAATTGCGAAACGCTGGCGGACCCGAGTAGATGTTTTGCAACGACAACTCGTTTTTAGCTTCGTACAATATGGAGCTGCAGTTAAGACTCGAATATTATCCCAGCCTTTTCGATAGTTGTCAAGAAAAATTTATTTGAAAAGAAGCAGCATATTTTTTCCAAGTTTCAGCGATATATTTTCAATTCTCCTTAGCTGAATAAATAGCAAATGCCGTCTGATCGAATGTGGCAGTACCTCTGGCGTAAGCTGCTTTAGGCGATAAACAGTAATGCTCCTTTTCTGTAAGGAATTCTTTGGCTGATAATAAGTAATAATAATAGACATATTGAGCCAATATCCCATGATGGATAATTTAGTCTCCTTTATTCCTCAATCTTTAACTTAAATATTAAAATGTTATGTTAAATGATTCGAAAAAATCATTAAAATCGTTACCAGTAATAGCTGATCTTGATTATATGTTCTTAAAGAGGTAAAAATAGTAGCCACTCATTGCGTTAGAAATAATCGTGTAAAATATTGAACTTAATAATTTGTAATATAATTAACATAATCATAACTAAAATGAATGCCCTTTTGATCATTAAGGCGTTGCGAAAGAATACGTCGATTAAATCACCGGATATTCGCTTCTACTTACTATGATCAGTCAAAATTCAGTTCACCCACTTCCTAATTAGTTCTATGAAATATAGTCAAATCAATTAAACAATGCAGCTACTGAATGAATAAATTTGTATTAAAACATATAAAAATAAAAATATCTATAATGATTGATTAAGTTCCGTTCCTAGAAATGTAATGTTAGTATGTTATCACTATTAATATATGGTGAAATCCCTGAGAACTGTAAGGATATTTGTATCTTACTTCAATATGTATTTATCCAGAAAAAAACTGTTAAGGGATTCAATCTCGGCATTCAGGGAATATCTGTGCAACGATGCGTTATCGTCGATCATGTGAAACTACGGCTGAATGGCTGCACATAATGACTCGATTATGCATATATGTACTTGTACTTTTAGGTATCCAATCACGCAAAATAAAAAGGCCATAAGAGTGCAAAAGCAAAAAAAGAGAGCAGTAATAGCATGCATGAGGATTCAAGCGCCAAAGTTAAACGCTAAGCTCTATTATGGGTGATATACTGAAAATGTACCGTTATGCCCGTTATTTGACCACCTATTGACCTACTTCTAATATATGCATTTTTGCCAATCAACTTTGCCAAAACCCATCGTCAACAACACATAATTATAGAAATAATACATTTTTCTCTCGTTTGCGTTTGCAGTCACCTCAAAATAAAGTTAGTCGCGAAGATCTCCGGGAAGTCTTCTTTCAGAAATGCGGGATTTATCTTATAGGGTGTAATAAAAAATAAAGTATGCATTTTATGGGGAAAAGTATTTTATTTAGACATTTTCTTTTTGACTTATGCATTCCAAGCACTTTTTCTATTTTCAATACTTTTTCATACCAACAGTTTATTTGCTCAGAATATGAGAGAGAGTGATGTTCATCTTTGAGTAGACGAACATTGTTCTTGAAATAAAAAACTTCTTACTGTTCTTGAAATAAAAAACTTCTTAACAAAACAGGCAGTAGAGAAATAAAATAAGACCACTTTTCACAACTCACCGAGGTATCTGCGGATGCCGAGTAGTTATTTTGCTCTGTATAGCTGGAAAGGGATAACTAACGTCTTCTTACGCTCAGAGCTGTTCAAAACAGTCACACACAAAGTCCGACAATTTTTCTCAAACTTTGAGATGCCTTCTTGCACATTGTACAAAATATAATAATTATTATAATAAGCTTCTGATATGTTTTCGCGAAATTAACCTGCGGCTCTTTCGCTCACTGCCACAGCATTGAACCCTGGTATACCTAGGTCCAAAAACATTTAAAATAAAATATGTAACAATTATAATATAATTAAAATAAAATATATATACGTAAAATACATGCACTCGAAGCAAATAAAACCGGACGGAGTCATTGTCGGCAGCAATGGCATTACTTCATTACATTAAAACAAAAAAACGTTCACTTGAACTCCGCGACTGTTCTTCCTGCTTTATATGATTGGGTCCTTAGAACTATTTCGTTCATCTCTTGTAAATCGAATGCCGATTTAATTATTTTTTTACGGGGACGGTTCTTGGCGGGCACAAGCAATCTTACGACTGAAAACGCGTTTCCATTCCCATAAGACAGTCACTTTTTAGCTTAATGAAGAGACCTGAAAAGGCCAATCTCCCACACGCTCCCGAGCACCGTCCATTCGCCCAAAGACCCGCGGAAGCTGCGAGTGGACCGTTAGGAAGGGAAGAGTCACCGGGGGATGCCGCCTGCGAGCAACGGGGTGGAAGCGAGGGGGGAAGACGACCTCTTGAACCTCCCCACCCGCATCAAGGGGTCGACTGCTCACTGAGGTCCGAGTGGAACTGAAGCGACTCCCCGTCCGACTCCAGGAGGATGTCCAGACCGTCACCGATGATGTCGTCGAAGGAGTCCACGTTTAAGGGGTCGTCGTGGGTCCCGACCGCGCCGCCCCTTCCGCCACCGCCAAACGTCGAGCCGTCGTCCGACAGGAGGTCACTGCACGTCGTCGTGTAATCCCCCAGCTCGTCACTGCCGCAGCCAGAGGAGGCCTCGCCGAAGGTCGAGCCGGTGAGTTGGTGGGAAGAGAACCCACCGAGGTGGGAGCCGAGAGGGAGGGGCGGCATGGGGGGGAGCAGCGAAGGGAGCTGGATGAGCGGAGGCAGCGGCGCCTGCATCCCCTGAGGCTGGACCTCTTGCCGGTAGGGGTGATGGTGGTGGTGCTGTTGGTGAAGGTACGGGGAGGACGAGCTGGCGGAGGAGAGCGAGGAGGCTATGGAGGAGGTGGAGGAGGGTGACAGCAGGCCCGTATCGTCCTCCCTGGGCTTTTCCCTGAGGATTTGCGCCAACGCCTCAATGTAGTTCATCGCCAGTCGGAGAGTCGTGATTTTGGTGAGCTTTTCGCTCGCCTTGTTCTGACTTCCGTACGAGGGGGAACCGGAGGAACTAGAGCAGGAGGACGACGAGGATGAGGAAGAGCAGGACATGGGCGTAGGGTACGTGGGCACCGCTTTCCGGAGCGTCTCGAAAGCCTGATTGATTTCCCTCATCCTGCTCCTCTCTCGGGCGTTGGCAGTCTTCCGGCGGTACTTGCTGAGGGGTGGTGGTTTTTGCTTGGGTTTGGGTTCCCGTCGTCCCCCTCCCGAGCCGCCCCCACTCCGGCCGCCGCTTCCAGCCGCACTCCCCGTCGTCCCTTCCCGTCCGCCGTCCTCGTTCGACGCTGCCGCCGCCGCCCCGGAGCGGACGGCCCGATCGGCGGCAGACCGCCCGCCCCGGCGACGCATCTCGGTCTCTATGCGGTTCTGTATGGACCGGGGGCGGAGGGAATATTTCTCGCTGGCGCTCCGGGTTCGCCTACCCTCCTCCACAGGGGGCTGAGCCTCGGCCGCCGGGGGTTTTTCGCTGCCGAAGGGCTTCTTTCCATCCTCCTCCTTGACGTCGGCGGGGGTGCTGGCAGGCTCGCGGGCCGTCGCTGCCACGGGGTCCCTCATGCCACCGTCCTGCACCGTGCTGAGCACGACAGTCACCTCACTATCGTTGCCGTTATTGTTGGGGTCTATCCCGTGGGAGATGAGGGAGTCGCCCGTCGCGCCGTCGTTATCGCCACCGAGGAGGAATTGAACCATCGCGGCCTCCCCGCCGTGAAGGTGCTGAAGCGAGTGCGACCCGAACTGATGGCTAACCCCATTGCCCACGCCCGCGTAAATTCGGTTGGTTCCGGCGACGGCGGTCATCTTCGGCACTGCCACAGAGACGGCCGCTTTGCTAAATACATCACCCACGCCCCTTACGCCCACGACCGTGCTCACCTTCTGAAGCATTGAGTTCATTCCTCGCGACCCTCACCTTGATTTATTCTTCGAATTCGCATTGGTTCAATTTTAAAATACAATTATCCCTAATTAAATTTCGTATCACTTAAATTAAACTTCCCTGACTGAACGGAACATAAAATGTTTTTTCTTTAAGCCAACGAATACGTACGTGACCAACGGAATACCTGTCCGTTTTATGGCAAGCGTAGAGGAACTGAAAGGGGGTACAAAAATGGTTTGGTCCACATTCGTTGTGTATAATTCTTCTAAATCAAAAGTGCAACGCGGTACGGAAACACCCGACACTTCCTCATAGAATCAGCACTCTCGTCGCATTTAAGTCTCTTCTCAAAATTTTACTCACTTCGAAAAAAATCACTTTTATCCGGAAAGAACACTTTTTTCATCACCGCAGAACGTACGTATCCGAGGTAATCTGTCGGTCTTCTGCGAAACGTTCGAGGAATTTCGCGCGGAAATGTTTGGGCGAAAGAATTATTAGTCACAACTTCCTCAATATAGTCAAAAAAGTCAAGTTATCACATTTCTGAAGTAGACAGATTAGTGGAAAAACTTCAGCCTCGGATGAAAATCAGCATCACCTTGCGTCCACCGATTGGGTCACTAAGTATCGGCGAGGGTGCCTGAGGTTTATTTGGCCTATCGTGTTCCAACGACTGACCAACGGTGAAGCTTACGGCGGAGGGCTTAGACAGACACGATTGTCGTGGATTCCTCTGCTCCGATTGATCCTCTCGGCACGCCCGTCCGCTCAAGACTGGTCCGCCTCGGCAGGCACTCTTCCTCACCTACGCTCACCTCCGCCTCCTCATGGAGCAGGCGTTGAAGTCTCCCGCCTCGCGGACCCCCAACGCCATGGACCCGGAGTGGTTGAGCCACGAAACTACTACATGTTTGTTAAGGCTATGTGGACGTCCTTCCAGTCCGAAGACTTTCGTCTCTTCATCTCGGCCCTTTTTTTTCACTCACTCCCTTACGTACAAAGCAAGCTTTTTGCACTCTCTTGAGTTTCTCCCGGGATTCAATGTGTTAACAATATTTCAAGCGATGCTGTTGGTTTTTTTTTGTGCCACGAGAGTGCTTTTTAAGGATAATAAGATTCTCTGTTATAAACATATTTTTTTTACTTCGCGAGTTAAAAATGAAGCACTTTCATTTGGTGAAGTATGTCTCCTGCGCTGTTTTTCCTGATGGAAACTCATTAAATTAATGCAGGGAATTATATCTTTAAATACTGTCACTCTATGAACCACATTTTTATCAGTAATATGAAAAGGCAATTCATTCATATTAAGTAATTATTATTAATTATAATACCTTTATAAGTATTAGGTAAATACCTATTTACCTAAACCTTATAAAGTATTAGGTAAATAAGTATTTACCTAATACTTTAGAAATAGGTATTAGGTAGGTATATTTATTAGGTATTAAATACTAATAATAACTTACGGAAAAGCTGTTAATTGGAGTTTTAGTGGATGAAAATATTTTTTAATATTTATATTTTAAATAACGCAGGTATTCATTCAAACAATTCTTATCAGAATTTCGTTTTTACCGTTTCCATAGCTTATGTGTTTTAAATGCCACATCTTTTTTTATGAGAAAGACAATAACTTGAAAATCATAATTTTTACCCGCTAATTTCGTAGATCCTGTGTTATTCTAATACCACATAAATATTATTCAAGTTATATCCATCAATGCATAATATCCATTTTTTTCACTACAATAATTTTATCTCCCTTTGAATGTTTTCAAATAAAATGCACCATAATAGCTACCATATTCCTCAACTCTAAAAGGGCATTTATGTAAATGAATAGTAACGATTAATTAAATCGTAAAAGAGCAAAGGTTTGCTAGAATATGGACACTGTGTAAAATTTTAAACCCAAATCTTTATTCGCCGCGTACAAACAGCCGAGATCCAGTCCTACCACCTATTGCCCCATCTATGGGCTTTCAAGGACAAGTAAACTGCCTCAAAGGAGTGATCTTCCTGCCACCTGCCAGAGAAAGTTAAAACTAAGGTGGCAACTACACCCGGCGCGATTTTTAAACGAGATTATTTTGGGTACATTCAGTGTTATCGGTTAATTCTTCATACGAATGGGGGTAAATTTATTTTTTGCAACATAAATTTAACTCTGTGTTTTTTCTCACGTGAAATGAGTTAATATCGGTAAATATTCATATGAATATTATTTAGTTAAGTACAATTTCATTTTCAAAGAAGCCAAGTGGACGTAATGTACCGAGGTATTTGGTACTATCAGCCAGATGAATCACCTATACAAAGCTTGTAAATTATAAATGGGATGAGGTATATTATTTATAATTAGCTCCTTTTTCATGTTGCATTCGATGAACATAAACCATTGCGGAATGTCCGATTAAGGGCGTTTATGGAGTATAAAATTTGATTTTTAATGTCGTAAGAGTAAAAACAACCGACGGTTGAGTATCAGAACTACATTTCAAATATACGGAATTTATTATATGATAACACAGTGCCCATATTTGAGCCGGGCTTCAAAGGGCTCAAGCTGTGGGTTGTCCTGTAAGGCTTTTCAAGGAGACTATCGATTTATTTTCTCAGTATTTATTGCTGATGAATAACATTATAGCAAACAGCTGTTCTTTACACACATCCGATTTTATGGAATAATAATCAAATACAATAGAAAATATTAAGATTAACGGGAGACATGTATGATAAGAAATTACTCATAAAAATTCCTTTCTTTACTAAAAGATTGGTGCTCAGTGAAAGCTCACCATGCACCATCGAGAAAATTGTTAGAGTAAAAGATGGACGAGCATTTTAAACCTTTCCGTATACTGAATTACTACCGTTTTACTGTATTTGAACACCCAGTATCTTATGAAGATATGAAGAATACTTTTGCGAGTTGATACAATTTAAAAAAATTTAATAACTTAAAAACAAACACAGATATGAGTAATACATTTCTTTGTTTAAAAATCTTCAAACCCAGGAATATCGCCTCCCAAGTACCCAAGGGACGTTTCGCGCAATTATTTTACAGATTTACAGCAGCAAACTCATGTCACCCGCAGTGGTTTATTTTGGTTACATATGTTTTCGTTTTTCCACTGGTAACACCACAGAAAGAGGTCAGAGCTGTGAAAATAAGCAAGACCATGACCAAGGTTCCCAAGAATGCAGAAATTAGAAGTCTATTTTTTAAATACGCTGGTTATGGATGCACTCCCTTTAATCAAGCCTCAAATCTTTTGCATGGTGTTGTCATCAGGTATTTTAATTAGCTCTTTGGAGGTTTCGAATAACGCAGTTAGCTTTCCACGGACAAATTTTTCAATGAAGGATTGCTTTCTTAGGTACTAGAATATTAGGCCATATTAATCTTTGGCGCATCTCATTAATTAAAGAGTAAAATACTAAAAATACTAAAAATAGTAAAAAGAGGGCCTTAGCAGTATCTCCGGACACTATACTGAAGAATTAATACGAAAGGATATTAATTATTAAATTGCCCAAAGCATATATAATTGGTACACTAAAGAGAATTAAAAAATCGAATCGGAAGCTATAACTTAAATAGTACTAATAATGCAGAAAAGTAACCTTGACCCATAGTATAAAATTCGAAAAATCAAACACTAGATTATTTAATTTCCACTGAACCCTCTAAAGGATAAGTTTTCAAACGTTGCCTTAACTGGCGGAAGAGGTCGTCAAAATGACCCTCTGTATCTGAAAAGTGCCATTAAGCCTCATAAAATGATCGTTACACATTACGAACATTTTTGAAAGGGACCGTTGATAATCACGTATCTGGAAATTCTCTCTCATAGAAATAGTACTTTTGTGGGACTCGCGAACCCTCCGAATCTGAATTATAAAAGAGATATCAAGCACAGCATTGGTAGAGCTGAAAGATTTTCCATACAAATTTTAAAGAAGATTGCACAAAACATGTGTAGAAACTGCGATCAAAAAGTATTATAGTAAATTATATTTGCAGAAATTTGTTATTAATTTGTTGTTCTTGACTTTCTAAGAATTTTCTTTGAAGAAAAATATGAAAACAGTATGCGCTTCTTCTGATTTTAAAGTTGCATCTATTCAGCATCTGAAAATTATGTAAATGTATTCCAGGAAGAAGAACAAAAATAAGTGAAGGTACACCGCAAGTATCATAATTAAAAATGTTAACCACTGTCATAAATTAAAATATTCCAGATATTGGAAAAAGTGTATTTTTCCTAAACCTCCCTCTATTGCATGGATGGAATATTCCAAAGAGATGGGGTACTTGGAAGGAAATGAAGTGAATAAATGAGAGAAAATTGGGTAATAGCATAACATACGAACGAGAAAAATGAGGGGGATGTGCATTTATTTGGTAGATTCAAGATTTAAAAAAACTTCATGCTACTTTCACGGGCAATAATCGGCACATCAATCACAAATCAACATATACATGGTTTGTACAAAAAGTATCGGGAAAAGTTGCTGGAAAAATAGATTTATTCCAGATATTGTTACAATACCTAAATATTCTTCAAAGTACATCCCTTGAGCGTCGACACACCTTTGCCAGTGGCTTTTCCCCGACTCGAAGGCTCCCTAGTAGGCGGATTCAGGAAGGTTTTTAAGGGTGCGTGTGCAAGCTTGTTTGACGGCACCTCGGGTCCCACGGTAGTGTCCTTTGAGGGAGGATTATACTTTTGGGAATAGGAAATAGTCCGCTGGTGTCAAGTAGGGGCTATATGAGGTTGGGGAATCGTCGTGATGTCGTTGTAGAAGGTCTTTGCAAGCAAACACTCTACTCTGCTCTTGGTCGTTTGAGAAGACCTTCGCGACAAGTTAAGCGCAGATCTTTCACATCGCCAAATTTTCATTAATAGTGGTGTGCACTGTCATATTATTAATACCGATACGATCTGCGATCATGCGCACACTTAACCGATGGACAGAATTCAAAACTTGACGCACACGCCAGGAAAAAATTGTTACCGATACTTTGATACATAACTTGTACGAGTATAATTCAAGGCAGAAAATAAATCCAAATTCAAACCTAATATCTGTCAATTTCAATTAACTATTTACAGAATCGATGATTACAGGTGGTGCCCTGAATAATATATCGCTCCTCTTGATCTCGAAATACTTCCCTGTGTGAGGATTGAATTTAAATAGAGGGAAAAAATTGATCTCAGAGAAGATTATTCTCGGAAAAAATAGAATAAAACACAAAACAAAATGGAATTCTTGGGAATTATCAACGTAGATATAAAAATACGATCGAAATGTATATAGGCAGTATGTCAAAAAACTCTGGTGACAATATATAGCTAGTAAACCGAGTCTCAATGACTTTGAGATTGGGCATCTTTCGGGCTCGTTCAACTGAGTGGTCATTCAAGTTGCTGCAAAATAACTGCGCCTGACCTCAGCTAACCTCATGATGTTGGTTACATTGGGTTATAAGGAGAAGGAATATAAGGGAAATTGAAAGGTACATGGATATATTTGCCTGGACTGCATGTGAATCGTAGGCAACCACATCACAATGGATGAGTTGCCTTTTAAAGTCAGGGCAGTTTTTCTACCAATGAATCCGATCTTGGATACGGGTAAAAATTGCAGTGAAAATTGTATGAAAAGACGCCTTTGTATCTGCCCTTTGATTCTCTTCGTTGAACTGGGTGAACGTACGATCAGGCGACTTTTTCTTGAATGCGAACCATTAGCAGTTCAACCTCTGACCCTCGTTATGGCGATAAAGCCGAGGTCGAACGATAAACACGCTGGGGCTATATTATGTACTTTCTCCTCGGGTACATAGGTTCGGACGTCATCATTACGGTGACGTTCTCGTAAAGGGCTTCACTCTAAATCGGAACTGATAGGCTTATATCTTGAAAATATGAGCTAATATTTGCGTGAACTGAAAAGATATGCATTCTGATGGCGTCTTTACTTCAGAAAACAATTTTCGTAATCCTTGTGATATTAACATGTGTGGCTGAGATAAAATGCGATTTGCGTTTTACGAATAGATATTGATTTCAGAATGGCACATCAAAATCTTCTTTATTTTGCAATTCCTTTGAGTGGTTGTACAAGCTCTCGTTTCTATCCTCGTCTTATCTACTCACTCTCTGTGTGTGCTTCATTGGATTGATGTCTTTCAAAACCGCATCCGCATTTTTATTCAAGTAGTCACGTAATCTTGTCTTTCCATTAAAATTAATATGCAAATAAGCGTCAAGAAAATTAGTCAAAAGTTAAGTCAAGCATGATTTCTCAGTAACAATTCTCGGTCATATCCAGGGAAACTACTTACTGTCCTCACGCTCTACAAATAACAGTTATTATTCTCCGCAAAAACCTTCGTTGGTGCGGTGCGGAAACCTTGCTCCAAATGTTTTCCACCGTCCTAAGAAAACCGCTAATAATTCCAGTAATGTGGTGCATTAATGGGTTCAACAGGAACTCTGCCTAAAATCCATAAAACCGGGACTCGCTGGGAAAAATGAAATCCACAGCCTAATCTAATTTTTAAAACTGAAAAATAGTATGTTGATGATAATGGTCTAATTTGATCCTTCTTTTCAAGAATCCAGATGAATTGCTTCGCTATGTACATAATTTATGTGTAAGTATTTGCTTATAAATTATTTTTATCTAATTGTGTTAAAAATAATTTACTCTCTCATTTCTAAAGTGCAAAAAGTTTCTCTGACTATGACCATTCTTTCCACAGAGACTAACCAATGGAGCTATCGTTAAAATCTCGTTGTTTGCAACTAAGGTAACCAGGCGTTTTAATCAAGTTTGCATTGCAAATATATTTGGAGGAAAACTTTAATTGAATTTCTAAAAATCTAAAATTTCATTTGCCTAGCGGTCATGCTTTACTTCCTAACAGCTCCTTGACCATTTTAACTAAACAGAAAGAAAGAAAAACATTCTTATTCCAGCCATTCGTACAAAAGTACCAAATTCCTTTATTTTCTTCCTTACAAACGTTTCCATCATATTCTTTGGTTTCCACCTAACAACATTCCCTATTTCCACTCGTTGCCCACCTTTGAGTCAATTTTTTTCAAGCCTCCTGGTTGTTCATACATCTGATAGGAATATTGTGCCTATGTGGCTCCTGAAATACCCAAAAGGATTATGCATCTGAAACTCCAATAATAAGAGAAAAATAGAAATTTGTTATATTTACTGAAGCTATTTCAGAGGGTGTGTACCTGGAGTTGGAATCACAGTCACATTGTGATGAAGCATTCAATATTTTCTTAGGATGAGAGCCTCAATAATCAATTTCATTCATGACAGAACATTGATTTTGTTCAGAGAAATTAGGAAAAATATAGATGGCAACTCTGATCTACCTTTGTCACCATTTTATTAAATCTCCAATCTTATACACTATTTATATTTAAGAAAATATTAATGCATTATTTAATCCCAGAGTTTAATGAAATATTCTGTTAGAAAGGATACGCCAAGCAGCAGTCTTACACAGACGACTGTACACTACTGTCGTAACCCAGCCTACTACACTTTCCAGGGATTCGTCGATAGCCATTTGGTGTTCCCAAATTATCAATTAAAATGTAAAGTTTAGGATGAATAACTTGATCAAAATGAGAGCATAAATGCAAATATTTTAGTTGTATTTATGCTCTCATAAATTCTTCAAGTAGAAGTACTTACTGTTTCAAAATCCCTAACAAAGTACTTAAGCACAACAAAAATCACCAACATCCTAAAATATTGAATAATATACTGACTTAAGTGGTATTATTTTGGCAGGCAGACTGCAGAACAAATTAATCAGTGATGCAGATACCACTTTGTCTCACCCATTAATATTCTATTAAAATTAATATGATAAACTCACTTGATGTAGGGACATAATTATCATTGCAGGTAATCTACCAGTTAAGGTAGATTTTGGATGGGCACAATAACCAAACTTTCTCTAGTATCTACTAACAAAACAAAATCCAACATCCTACTCTACAACAAAGTGCCTCTATCTCTGTATACTTCCCTCCTCCCTTCATTCTTCCAACATCCCGGTCCTATTCCTGCCCCTTCCTCATTTGCCAAATATTCTTACCCCTATCACAGTCCTCAACATCCCATTGCCAATCAATATGCTTTGCATCAATTTTTCCTCTCTGCTTATGATTTCTCCCAACAAATCCTCTATATTCTCCCAGCATACATAAATTGTTCCCCCTGCTCTATTTTTTGCCCTTCTTTTTTAACATTTCTCTTTCGGGAAAACTGCATAACCTTTTGTTCATTTGCATTTATTCTCATCCCATCCCTGTCGCACTGAATTTCTTATGTACTCAACAGTTCTTGAAATCCCTTGGCTGACTATTTGTAGGGATATGAGTGTGGTGTTTTAGGTTTCCTAACTTGAATACAAAAGATTTGTACAGCCTGGTCATCAAAATAGGTTGCAACCTCATGAACAATTGACTCAAAACATTTTATTCTAAATTTCCACTATATAAGTTTAATAGTTAGATCTGGTTTCATTGTAACATATCAAAACCCCATCGTACAAATAACATCTAGTGAAAAATTGTTACAACCTCTTCTTTGTGATGCTCGAATTCCACCATGTCACGCCTGAAACTAGTCAACGACACCTCAATTTAAGGTGATTAAAAATATGGCATCATGAGAAATAAGACTCCATCATAGACAAGTCCATTGACAATCTATTGGTGATATATTGGTAATAAAATCCCGCACAATCCTTACTTTTTAAAAAATACACATGTTCACTTTTTTTTCTCTTTTTTATTACAAAAATACAGATGCAATCATTAGGAATTGCTAAACATTTGATTTTTTTCAAAATACATAAAAGTCAATCATTATCATCATAAAATAATCTTTAAACAAGTGGGGAAATTTAAGAGGAAATTTTTGTTAATTTGTTGATAGTTATGACATTAATCTTTGGTTCCTTCGGAGGATTAACGGGACAATACTATAGATGTACAGAATATCAACACAGGGATATAAATCATATCATCAAATAATTCTTATACAAACATGGTAACTGGAGTTTCTTAAATAAATCCCCGGATCTTGAAAGAGTTTACTTAAGCTTTTCAACAACATGAATTAAGAATCCAGGATCTTTGATTTCATTCAGAGGTTTGAAGTCTCCATAAATCCTTTGCTTGCATTTCTTCTCAAATGCTTCTTCAAGCATCTCCCTGAATGACTCCAAGGTGTGAGGATAATATGACAGCCGAAAGCTGAAAAATGGTAGATCAAGAATATTTATTGTGATAACCAAAATAAATACTATTAAGGAAACTAAAAGTAGAAAGAATGTGTTCCTAGGCATCCAATAAAAGTTTAGTAAAATATTACAATATTTTTGTAATTTTTATGCTTTACAATTTTTAAATACTTTTTATATTATCAATCCAAAATTAAGATTTATATCTCATTCCAATTTAAAGTGTCTACTGCCTTGCTCCTATGATTATTTGAAAAATGTTTTCAAAATTCAATTACATTTATTTCAGATGACAGAAAAAGTGTACACATTTTCATTATGGTATAATACCTAATTTATTCATTTAGTAGGAACAAAGAGTGTAAACACTTCTTGGGGTTATATATGCAAATAATTCAATTATGTACACTCAATAAGTTTTGTTAGGCATATCAAAAGTCATCCTTTGTTTCCTTGAGATTTGATTGAGCCAGGAAAAAAGCTGATAGTATATTGTTACAAAATATTTCAAGACCGTGTGTGCATAAACAGGATTTAAGTTCAGGTAACTAGAAAAATTGGTAGTTTTTTAGTTGACTGTGATTACATTAATTTAAATGCATTCCCAAAAAGTTTCAAGTCCTCCAAAATCTTCATTGCCGAAAAATGTATAGTTTTGAATATCTTAGAAAAAAATATATAATTGAATTCCACATCACTCATTGTGACTCCAAGCCTATTATTAGAAAGCTTATACTATTAGAAATTTTTATGTCATTTCATAACTTGGAGGTTAAGATCACAATGACCCACTCAAGGTTCAAAGAGCTTCTGATCAGAATAGATATCATTTGAACCCATTCTTCAACTTCTGACATCAAAAATATTAGAGGGATAAAAATCCCCATGTATGAAGTTCGCTCTCCATATAAGTGTCTTGAATTGAAACGCCAAGTTTTATATTATTGTTTATCTTGATTTACTGTCCTAGTTTGACTGTGAGCTCTGCCATAAGTATCTACCCTTTCTGATTTTATTAAAAAAGATTTCTCCGTTGTAACCTCAAGAGATGATTGAGAAAATGACTATAAAATATTATATGTTTCTTCAATTTACAATTTTAACACAATTTTTTACCATGAAATATCCAAGTTTTCATGAAACCTTGAAAACATACCTCACTAAATCATCCTCTGGATTTTTACTCTTTGCAATTTCAGAAATATCCATCACATAATCCATTGTAACCATATGAGGTTTGCCATTCACGTATAAAACAGATGTGTGTATATCCTTTGTGTGCTTGCTCTGTATATAAATATAAATAGACAGTTTAGTGCAGGCACAGCATATACATTAAATTACTTAAAATATATGGCTGGACAATATGTTTAAGCTTAATAGTTATGCAACAAATGCAGCCATCCAGACTTTAAGCATGAATAAAGATCATCTAACATATCTCACAGCGTTGAGCCATGAAGTTTCAAGCTCTTTACCACACCAAAATTTTGATAGCACTCATTACACAAAATATGCTATGTGAAATTTTGATATGCATTTAATTGAAAGCAAACCATTATCAATTTTCATAAAAGTGGGGGAAAAATCTTCGTTTCATCAATTTTTGAGAAACTGCTCATGTGATCTCATCTAGTGATAGCCAAGTAAAGTGTATAGAGCTATTTCTTGCAATAAATGATAAATGATAATCATTTAGCCAATTCACATTAGGTTATCACAAGATCAAAAGACATTTTCTTACATTGTAATAGATACACTTGGTCGGAGTTTCACCCGTTCTTATGATGTAATCATAATTTCGATGATCAATTAGAAGGAGGCCTCCAGGTTTTACGCATCGCTCAAAATTTTTCAATGCAGTTCTGGAATAAAAAAAATTGAATTAATAAACTCTAAAGCACACAAGTAATCACAAAGAAATTTGAATTTGGCTACTAACTTTATCTCTCTCATGTCGCCAGTCGAATCATGCATGTGCGCAAAAGAATTTCCCAAGCATATGACAGCATCAAATCCATTACCAGGTATCTTGATATCATCAGTAAGAGTCAGCCAGTTTGCTTCCTCAATCACTGAAATTAATTAATCACTCATATGATCAAAACATCTTTGCGAGTTTTCAGTACCTATCCATTGTACAAGCTGTTAACTATTTGCTACAAAATATTTCAGTATTGACTCAAAATAACACAAAGTAAATATGTTCCAAAGAGAAGTAGAAAGAATTTTTAATGACCAAAACTGATCAATCCAAATAATGAATGGCCCTTGGTTATTTTATAGCACATTTCTAAAAGTATATGTTAATAGCAAAAAAGCAGCATATCTGCAAGTTTTTTTTGCAAGCTAAATGAAATATCTGGGATAGAATGTAATTTATTCACATTACATTCCAAACAATTGTACATATTGGTAGATAGGTAAATTAAATGATCTAAATTTTTTTCAAATTAAATTATCCCAATCCTATTATATACTTTTCCCTAGCTCTTGCATCTATTTCTGCTGTGGATTTTTAGACTACCCTGTTCATATTCCTCATTTCTCTCTTATGCAGGCTTTTTAACTAAGTTAATTCTTAACCAAAATCACAAAATTTCAGTTTAATCACTAGGTTTTACAAATATTATCTAATATCAGCCCTTCCATTTTGAAAATGACCATGCTTCTCCTCTTCCCATATATTTTAAATTTGCATGATTATCAAAAGGTTAGGTCGAATGCATGTATCTCCACATTCCAAACTTAATATTGAGATAATGCATTGGGGAGGCATAATTATGCATAAGCAGATAGCTTTCCTGTAGATTCAGTGCAACAAGATATAAATTCTCATAGTATTTACAAGTACTCACGGAATGCTTTTGGGTGCCCTTCTCATACTTTAAGGTGATTTTTTGAAGCAGATATCTTTCACATCAAAAGTATTACAAAAGAATGCCCACCATACAGTTAATATTAATACTCCATGTATGCCAAAATTATGTTATCCCTGCAAATTATTCTACTTTCATCAATAAATTGCTAAACATTAAATGGTTTTAGAATACCTAATGGCTTAATTTGATTAGAAGTTATGATATAAAGAAATTTGACAATTATTAAACTATATTTGAAATGTCTCCAGCATGTCTCTAATTTGTGATCTTTACTTTATTTCTTTGTAATTCTTGTTTTTAATCATGAAGCATGGACGATTTCAAAAATGTTAATTAGATGTGCAATTCTACACAATACCACCAAAACACAGCCATATTCTACCAAATGAAAATACTACTCCCTGATGTAGGAAAGGAGAACTAGATTCAAAAATAAATAATCTTCATGTCCATTCCCATTTCAAAAATCTCTTCAATGGCAAATTTGTGAAAATTCATGATCCCTGAATAATTATAATTAGTATTTTTTTCACAAAAACTTTGTGAAAAAATCAGATAAAAAAGATTATGTGAAAAAATACCAAGTTAAATTATACAGTGACTCTTGAATGACAATTGTACAATTGCAGTGGTTTCAATGCAAGTCATTATTCAAACTTCAGGGGAAATTTCCAAATGGGTGAGTCATTAAGAAACATAAATCCACCTTGGAAAAACCAGGAATGGATTACAAAAGGCAGAGGATAAGTTCATAAAAATTATCAGCACAATGCCAGAGCACAATGAAAATGACAGTAGAATGAAACACAAAAGTGAAAGTAAATAAATAAGACGGATGTAACTTCTCATCAGCACTATTTGACTAATTTATGGAAAGAGAATAAAAGAAGCACAGGGAATATGCATCAGAGGATTTGAGATGAATGGGTAAAAATTAATATACTGCATATCTCAGATCACATCAAAGTGCATAGTGCAGAAGACTAATTGACATCCTTAATTCCAATGGATGAAATACCTCAGGGATATAACATGAAAAACAAAAGGGTGGGAACTAACCAAAACTAAAATCCTAGTAGATGAAAGAGAGAATCGGAAAACAAATTTTGAAGAGATAAATTAGAATGAGCATGATATTTCATCAATCTTGGAAAACAAAGAAGATGTGATAAAAGAAGCACCACAGACATCAAGTGGAAACTAGATTTGGCTCAGAAGACATCCACCACATAGAAATATTTAGTCAGAGTAAATGGTAGTAAACATTATAGCTTTGCTTTTGAATTTGGGGCCCAATGGATCAGAGGCACAGACCGTTGAACATGTAGACCTAGAGGATAGATAGATTGAAATATGGTGCTCGGAACAGATAATGGGGATCAAAGGGCAAATACACAGAAAATAAGTAGTATAAAGAGCAGCAGAAGAAGAAAACCAATTTCATTGCAAGTTTCTACATATGGTGTATGATATGGAAGATGATAGCCACATGGAGTGCATAGCTTGGCACAGAAAGGATTTATTTGGCCAGAGGTGTAGGGAGAGAGAGAGAGATATGGCCGAAACTGTGTCATTAAAACAATTTTTGGAGAGTATGTCAAAGGAAAAATACTTTTTTAAGTTAAGGAACATTATTTTTTAAATCCAGTATTTGCTGAAGTGAAGTGGTTGGATAATAATGTTTACCATTTATCAGATTTTGAATTCGTTCAACACCTAGTAATGATCTCTACTCTTATTAGCATATGGTTTTTAATGTGAAAATACTGCTTGTACGATAATGCTAGATAAAATTTACATTCATTTTTATATAGGATTTTAATTTATCCAAAATATAATGGTATAATAGAGTATAAATATTAAAAGTGAAGGCTGGGTTCGTTTTTTGGGGGGTTTGTAAGGGAGATGGTTGGTATAATAGTATGGGTGAATAACAGAGTTTGAGGGGGCACTCCTGCCTTAGGCATCTCATGGAAACAATGACTGAAGAACAGGGCCCTCAAGGAAGGCCAAGTTAACAAAGTAAAGAAGCAGAAAGACAGAGGAAACAGCATTGTATAAAGGAATTAGCGTTGCTTAGGGAATGAAGGGTTGAAGGGTCAATCTTTGGATTACTATCCAATGGATGAATCCGTATAATTTTGGAATAATAACCCGAAATTTCTATGAAAACTATTAAACTTGGGCATTTGGTCTTGAAGTATAGTAATTTGCACGTCAGCATCAGACAGTCCTTACGTCAATCTCATTCGCATGTGTCAAAAAGCACCCGGGGAACCGGGTGGAAGCTGAGAGTGACAAGGAAGGGTTTCCATGGGAACTTTCTGGGCGGCGGAAGCACAAAAGGGAAAACCAACACCGCTGTTTCATTAACCAGTGCAAGCTCACTCTTAATGCAGATCGTGTTGATGAGAACCTACCCCAATTATCAAACGACGCTTCTTTTCTTCTTTCCCACCGGGATTTCAAGGCATACTTAAGCATCTTATCAGAAGCATCCACGGAGGTCACTTGGAATCCCTCTTCCACGAGCAGCATTGAATCGACTCTTAGGTAAAATATGAAAAAAATCAATTCATGAAGATGGAACTATTTGTACGGATCAAGCATACGAATATTTTTGGTATAATTATCAATAATAAAAGAATTGGTAAACTCACCCAGTGCCACAAGCTACGTCCAAAATGGATTTGCATCCCTTCTCCCGCAATAGCCCAACCAGGAAATCTCTATAATGTTTCGTACGGGACTTCTTGTCCCCTACGTAGACGGTCCATACCTTGGCTGCTTTACCATCTGCATACTGATCCTTGACACCTTCCGCCGGTGCTCCGAGGGAGCGAGTTCGAAATACACTGTCTACCATTTTGATATCTTGATTATGGCAGAATTCTAAGTGCGACATTAATTGAAGACACTATTTTAATGTCAAAAGAACGGATAAAAACTCTTATTATTCGTATAGTTCAGAAAATAAAAATGCGTACCCTTTGGCCTTGCTGTCTTCTATCTCCGCGGGAGGACGAAAGTGCTGCTTCTTCATAAAGCGCTTTTTATAACACCATGAGAACGAACTCCAATTGCTCCTTTTGTTCTTGCGTCACGAAACCATATTGAAATTTCAGAATGATAACGAACGGCTTTCGTTAAATATTCTTTCTTTAAGAATTTTTCTTTCAATGAAAGTAGGTACTGAAAATTTCGTCAAAGTTATCATGAATTAAATTTTAAACAGTAGATAAATTTCTTTGGAGTTCTTTGATGTTTTAAGGGTAATTTTAAATATAAGCCGTGTCCAATCACAAGAACCCGAGCAACCAGTGGGAAGTTTGAAATATGGAAAATATTTTTAAACGGTTTCAGGCTATTTACGAAAATATGAAACGCCGGCATACTTACAGAAATATGAATTAGTCCTAGCTGTTTCGTTCGCATATGATGTTTTTCTCCAATCCCACAAGGATGGTACCTATCATGCGAAAAATACACAGTTCTAATTTCATTTGTTAATGATCATGTCCTCGTTCTACATTTAACAGTCAATTTTATTAGATGAGATTTGGAAGAGAGCTGCTCGGGAGAGTGGAAACAAAAATATTAAGGGATTTTCTATTTAACTACCAAATGTTATTTTTCCAATGCCTATAATGTAATTGCAACCTATATCTTTTTAGCCTGGTGCTAGATTAAGTTAGAAGAGTAAGTTCAAACACACCAGTGACTGCGACATTGTGGAAGTCCATTTTATTTAAAAAAAAACACTTTACTAAATTTAATTTACAAATATATCCATTTCAACACATTACCAGCATCTTTTGAGTTAACCCAATTAAGCCCCAATTAATTTATTTCTAAAAACATGTCTTATAAGTTAAATGATTGAGGATATGTAACATGGCTTACTGGGTAGCACATTTGGTGACTGACTAAAGGGTTTGCCCTCAAATCTGAATTATGTCACTGGACACCCTAAGCTTCAGCCACCCAGCTTGGGTAAAGCTGAATTATTATGGTGCCCGAATTAATCACCTTTACCAAAACTCAATCAGTAGTAGATACAGAAAACACCTAAGGCATTTATTTTCATGAAGGACAAAAAAAAGTATAACCTCTTTCCAACATAGAAGTAGAAGATCTCATTACATTTGAAATTAATCACACTAAGTTAGAGACCATAATCTGTGCTGGTGAAGAGAATTTTAAGGCCAAAGTACAACAAATCACTGTCAAGCACAAAAGTAATACTCCAGCTGAGTTTTGAGTTTTATTGCATAGAAAGAATATTTCCATAGAATATCCGTATCTGGTTTCTCCATGTGGACTCTAAAGAGGGGGCAACATTATGCAACCTCTGAATCTGTGCCTGGTTAAAATACAGGAAAGTATTTCTCCCCTCGCCTCTCTTTCATAACACTCTCTACCCACCTTTCTCACCACCCACACTTTCCAACCCTTTGGTCACCAAAATAACGATACTCCTAAATTCAGATGAATAAAATCAGGAAATGTTGTAATCAATTGCTTTCTTGATTATAATTTAATTATCCAAGGGATTAATCAAAACAAACTCTTTTTAAACACCATAAATAGCATAGATAAGCATGAAATTGCCGATTGATTCAGGCATATGAGTTGGATTTTACAATGTTAGGCACAGATTTAAGAATAGTGTGATTCATTCACACAGTTTCCTGGGAGTGGATGTGGCAGCAGATCATTATTTACTTCAAATGAGGGGAAAAACCAGATTCAATAGAATAAACTTGGGAAGGTGGTTGAGGAAATTGAACAGAGAAGCATTAACAAAGATGAAAAGAAAGGAGTACAAGCTGGCCCTAGAGAAAATAATGAATGAAATTGGGTAGATGGGTACAATAGCAGAAAAAGGGAGTGTATAAAAAAGTGATCATTTCATCATATCAGTGTTAGTTCCCATCCCTAAAAAGTGACTGTTAGTGATTGTGAGCCTATAGAAAAATATTTATGATTTTTCCCACAGCCAAATGGGTACTTAGGATCAACAAAAAGAGGATGGAGAGAGCAAATGATTACTAAGAGCATGATCAGTGTGGGTTCTGGTAGGGAGAGGCTCTCGTGATTCCATAGCAGTAATAGAGTCCCTAATGGAAAGAAATATAGAATACATACATTATGTATTTGATTGTTTCATAGATTTCAAGAGGGCATTTGATAGAGTTCATTTTGTAAAATTAATAAATGCATTGTGGAAAATAAGAGTAGGTTACCAATCTGCAACCTGTCGTATTCTGTTCAATATATATAGGTATGTGAAGGTAATGGTTAGGCAGGTAAAGCTAAGGCTAGAGGCAGGAGTAAAAGTAGTTTGGGAATTCATTAAAACAGCTAGGTTTGTGGATGATCAAGTTCAATCTAGTTAGTCAGTCATCCAAGGGGTTAAAATCATCACTCTTGAGTGTATCAGAAATGAAAGTGATAAGTACAAAATGAGAATAAATGTAAACAAAATAAATGTAATGAGGTATACAAGGAAACCTAAATTACACTTTAAAATGGGAGGGCAATAACTCTAGCAGGTGGAGCAGTTTAACTACCTTGGAAGTGTTTTTAATCAGGATGGTTAAAGTAATGGGGACAGTAGAAGAAAAATTGAATTGAGGAAATAGCTTTCACAGGAAGGAGTAAATTGATGGTAGGGATTTTAAAAAAAGACTTGTTAAAACTTTGGAATGGAGTGTTATTTTATACAACTCAGAAAATTTGGGGTGAATGCTGCCCTTTTGGTGTTAGATAGCATTATTATGAGCAGTAGCCCACCAATTTAGAATAGGTTTTTCATGGATCCTAACAAACTTTACAAAAAAATTCTTTATTTCCGTGCTAAATATTTCAATAACTTAATCTTTAGCTCTGCATACTTTCTACTACCCTATGCTCCATAAAATTCATATTAGTTTCCTCCCTCTAACTTTTTCCCACAATTCTATTACTGATTTCAACATGCCATTGCCTCTCAGAATCATATGCATTTACATGTTAATCCTCAAATTTCACTCCACAGTCATCTATCTTCTTCTACCATGCCTACTCCTTTGTTCATTTTCTCTTCCATCCTTTTAGTTACTCCATTCTTCTCCACAGCCACATCTTGAAAGCCTCTAACTAAAGCTTATCACCTTGCCTAAACAACCTAGTTTCCTAGGCATACAAAACTGTTCTCCATATTTAAGTTTTCACTTGTCTTTACTTCAGGAGTGTGTAATCAACACCTACCTCTTCATAAATGCTTCCTCACTTGCTGCAAATCTTCTATTTATGTTCCTACTATTCTTCCCACTCTCCTCCAAAACACTTCTTGAATAATTTACTGTTCTAGCCTAACTTAAATGTTTATCTTTGCATTTCCACTTCTTGAGATTTTAATTACCCCTGTTCCTGTATGATTAATACTCTTTCATTGCCCGTCTTGTATCACTTGGTTAAAGGAATATTTGTTTTTTAATCTTATTGAACAATTTTTTTCCATTCAAATATTGAAATAAAAGTTAATATAGTACTAATGAAATTATAATAAAATAATAGTAAGCATTCAATTTACCTTATTTTGAGAAATATAGTTCTTCAGCTTCTATCATTCATTTATTCTTAAAAAATGGAAAATAATTTTACATGAGCTTTCATGGGAGATAATATATTTTTCTAAAGTCACTCGATGGTAAACTCAGGAGCTTACACTGATGAACTTAATTTAAATCAATTTATTTGGATTTAAGTATTAAATTAACCTAGATAAAAATACATTACATTTAATTTAGCTAAGTTTTGTTAAATGTAATAAACTGAATACTCATTAAGGAAGAATATTCTGGTGGCAGCTGTGACAAAAATGGATTCCAATACCTCTGTGTATAAATATTCCATGATGATGTGTTTTGGGAACTATCATAAATGCCAGGAACCATTTAAAAAAAAAAAACTTTTTTTGCCATTTTGGCACTTCCCAGCTGTGCCAGGGGCTCATGCCTTGCCTTGCCTCCCTTTGCTGCAGCCCTTCTAATAGAGCAGAAAAAATACTATATAATTAATGGTCCAAGGATTTAGGTTGACAGTTGGAAAAAAAATAAACAAGAATTGCATTCAATCATAAAATAAAGAGTTGGCCACTTGAAAAACATGCTCATAAGGCACAAAAGTTTAGGGGCATGCTAGCCTATAGATTAGAGAATTTGGTTACTGGGTTAAGTTTGAGCAACTTTTACACCCTCAAACTTACCCTATCTGTGAAATTTTTTGAGAGCAGACCTTCCTAGGAAACTGCAGGCTGCACTGAGAAACTAGCCTCACAAATCTGATGCACAAATTTTACTAGTGGTACGTAGTAATCCCTACCCTCACCTATCATACTATCAGAGTGAGTTTTCCTATCTGGGTGGGTTAAGTGTTTAGCTAAAGAATGAAGAGTCCTTAGTTCAATTCTGAGTGATGCCATTGAACAACTAAACCCCAAAAATCTAAAATCCCAAGTAGGGCCATTTCTGGTTACTATATATCTGTGACTTAATTAGAATTAATTTGGGGTGAGCTCTACCCTCAACTAACAAATCACTTCAGGTCGACATCTGTGGCACTCAATGTTTCAATAAATGAATCCTTTAAGTGTGAAGAATGCAAGTGGCTTGTGAATATGAAATACTGGATAACTGAGACAAGATACATGCCTTGCATGGAGGCACAATTCATTAAGAGTTGAGTATTTTCTTTTGTTTCATTCCAATCATCCACAGGCCAATTACACTACTTCCTTAGCTTTTCAGCATTCTTTTATTTTATTGATATTTCTCATTCTCTGACTCTAGCTCGGTTCACCTCAACGAATATTATTTTTCTTCTCCTTGGTTTATCTTTGGACTATTATTATTACACATGTAAAGAAAATGTGGAGCACGGTATCATGTTGCATCATGTCAGGTGATTTTAAGTACTTTACTCCACTCAAAATTTATCTTAAATAGTAGATTACCATCAGCCAAGAAAAAATTTGATCTACTTTCATTTTAGAATAGCAACATATATTTATTGTTTCATATAAGTTCAATCCATATGGATTCAGTACATTAAAACAATAACTCCCAAATATTAGCCAGGCTATCAACAGCCAAGAATATGATTCTAGTGCATGATGAGATAATCAAATCTATTAATAGGAAGCGAAAAGAGGATACTTAATAAATATTTTATATGAAAATAGAGAGCAACAGAGAAAATATGTACATGAATAGTTTAATATCACTCAAAATAGTAATAATTACACATTTGTATTACAAATCACAGCTTTTTCCAAACTGTTTTAATCCAATTTAATCGTCTAGCATAGAATCCAGCCAATCTTCAAGATTTTCTTTCTTTTCATGGATGACAATTGATTTGAGGTCATTTGTTAAGTTGTCACCCTCATCTGAAATATAGGTAAATCGATTATTAAAAACAACAGAGGAAAATTATCATTTTAAAGACATAACCATTCTTTAAACTTACTTTCAATCTCTTCCATCTCTTTTTTCTTAGATTCATCAGCAGTGATTGTAGGCTCCTTCAGTGAAAGCAAAGAATCTAAAATTTTGTCCTCATCTCCAGCACAAACAGCTTTAGATTTAGTTTTAGCTTTTGTTTCTCTTGATCTTCGTGGTTTCACCCGCTGACCTAATGGTGAGCTTTCAAATACAGTCTCCATATCCATAGGACTAGATTCTTTAATTTCTGATGCTATAGCAACATCATCTGATGGCTCCAAATTAGATTCCACGATATTCTCTTCGCTTTCATGTTTTACCTCTGGTTCATTTATTTGGGAATTCATGCTAATGATGGGTTCCATCACACTGACATTATTTTCTGGACTAGGTTGCGACTGAATTTCTGCAACATTGCTTTCACAAACATTATCTTCTACCACAGGTTTGTTGTCACTCTGGAAGAATTGTAATTGGCACTCCTCAGCCTTACTTTCCTTTGGTTGACTCAAACATGTTTCATCAAGACTGTTTTGCTTTTCATTGGCAAGGCACGTAGAAAGAAGTTCATTTTCCAATTTTAAAGTTCCATTCTGGCTCACAATTGAGTCTGCCATCACATCATCGTTTGCTTCTAGTTTTTCTACATGCTGGATTTCAAGTTTTTGTAATAAGCGGTATACCGGATTATATTCTTGTGAATTTAAAATTCCATCATAAATCTTTTTCTGATTTTTGGAAATATTATCCATCCTTTTAATTTCATTTTCCTGAAAGTAATTAACCACAAAAATAACTCATAAGACATTAAATTATTATCTAATAATGCTTTATAATTCCTTTGTAAACTTACAGAAAATAAATCTGTTGATATATTTAACCTTTCATAAAAAGGAATGCACAGTAATCCAGCAGAAAGCTCCTGCAGGTTGAGGCTAAATAAATCTTTATTCAAATGAAAAGTATCATTTTCCCACTGTCTTTCATGCTTGAATTTGAAATAATTGTCTTCTGAAATAAAAAATTACAAGTTGTATTATTGCAATACATGAGCATAATACATGTACGTAAAATGTTATGTAGGCCGTTTATTGAATGAAATATTCAAACTCTCCATTTTCCAGGTACCAAATTAATCTTGGAAATTTTAGAGAAAATACTGAAAGATAGAAGATATTTTGTCCTTGGCCCTTGAAATTAATGATCCCAATCAAATTTTCATTTTGGAAAATATAGATGGTGGTATGGTTGGTCAATGATGCAAGCTTTATACATAAATAATTAGACCAGCTCTCTCTCTCTCTTTATGTATATATATATATATATATATATATATATATATATATATATATATATATATATATATATATATATATCAGCAATACCTACACCACACAAGTTGTCATCCTCAACACACGAAACGCTCGATTCCTAACTCTCTCTCTATCCGCGGACACCGAATTTGCAACACCACAGCCACTCTCAACAAATACCTTACCAATCTACACCTTGCACTCCTCAAACGCGGTTACCCAGAAAAGTTACTAGAAAATAAAATCCACCGTTCCACCCGATCACACACACCACACAATAACAAGCCCACATCTGACGCAGGACTCAACCTTTGCACCACCTATTACCCCGGATCACACAGACTGAAAACCCTCCTTAAAGAACTGTTTCCAATTTTACATGACAATGACGCGACCTCATCCTTACTACCCCAATGCCCATCTATCGCATACAGACGACCCGCCAATCTCAAAAACCTTCTGAGATCCACCAACCCTTTGGCGCCCCCCCGTGACAAATTTCCCAATATTTCCCCAACTTGCAACCGCCCCCGATGTAAAACCTGTCCTCTTATTATGCCTACTCCCCTCTCCCTACATCCCCTCATAGCCCCCTCACCTCGTTCCCACGCTAATTGCCTCTCAAAAAATATTATTTATCTTTTATCATGCAAGCATTGCACTTCCTTTTACATAGGTGAATGCATTACCCCCTTATCCATCCGAATGAATAATCACCGGTACTCCTGCAATTCTGCCTCACTCTCTTCTCTTCCTATCCCTTCACACGCCAATTCCCACAACCTTCCATTCGACCAGTGTTTTGCTCTAAGCATCCTAGAATCCCTACCTGATTCAGCCACCAACATAGAGGTGAAAACTCGTGAATCCGCCTACATACTATCCTTCCGTTCCTTTAAAATTCCCACCCTTAACCGCCATATTTAATTTCCCTCCCAGCATTCCCTCCACACCTCCCCTCCACGCCCATAGCTCTTTCCCCTCTCCTCAGCAATAGCATATTTTCAGTCTCTCTTGAAGAAGGCCTCTGAGAAGGCCGAAAGCTCGAACAATTTACCGTGTGAGTGTTCTTTTAAATGTGTCTATTCTTTTCTATTTGTGCTATATTGTGTCAGCCCATTATATATATATATATATATATATATATATATATATATATATATATATATATATATATATATATATATATATATATACATATATATATATATATATATATATATATATATATATATATATATATATATATGTGTGTGTGTATATGTATGCATATATATATATATATATATATAAAATATACATATATGTACGTATGTATGGATATATATATGTATATACCCAAGCTGAAGTGATTTTTCGGGTACCAGGTCTTCCTGGGGAACCATAACCGGCACAGGGAAAGGAACTGGCCCCCCTACCCTGATGTGTGAATTTTCACACGCCTTATAGGGCTTAGTGCTGGGTGATCTCTACCATCACTTACTAAACCGACCTTAGGGTTGATTACAGTGTTTATGTTTTTTTTATATATGTATATGTATGCATATATATACATATATATATATATATATATATATATATATATATATATATATATATATATATATATATATGTATATGTATGCATATATATATATATATATATATAAATACTTTTTGAAAGTCTCACGAACGTGAATAATAATGTATAAAATTTAGCACTAGTGGACACAGACAAAAACACAGAAACACACAAAAAGAAAAGAAACTCACTATGAGTCTAATTTTCGGTAGTCCCATAAGTGATAATATTTTCAGATCAGGGTAATTAATGCCTGATATTAATACCTGGGCAATTTCAGGAATCCAAGAGCAAGATTGCTTTATTGTTTTGAGTTTCAGTGGAGGATCAGAGGGTGGGAGGGATGCTAAGATGTATACACTATAGCATTTATCAAAGGGAGTGTGGTGTTCGGAGGCATGTTTGGGGATAGGGAGCAAACCAATAGGGAAGAATTCTTGCACGAGGCTCGCTGGTTATTTTAACTCTCTCCCACCAATTCCCAACTCTACTTGCTTGTCTAGCAATGTAGTTTACCTGCTGAAGTGCCAACTTTGCCCTGTCTTTTATATTGGACAGTATACCACACCCCTTGATATTACAATTAATTATTTTTTATTATTATTTTAGTGTTTAGCTTAGCCTTTTTCTTTCTGGAAAATCGCATAACCTTTGCTTTATTAATATCGATTCTCATCCCATATCTGTCGCATTGTATTTCCAATTCACTCAGCAATGCTTGCAACCCCTTGGCTGACTGACAAACTAAAGCTTGGTCATCAGCAAACCTCAATGATTTTAAGAGTTACCCGCCAACTTTCATTTTTACCTCCAGTTCTTCCTATGCCTCTTTAATCATTTCCTCCACATATAGGTTGAACAGCAACGGTGACATGGATTAGCCTCCGGTCCCTCCAATCTATTCCTATTTTCTTCAATATACTCATCAGTTTTTCCCAATTCACTCTATCAAATGCTTTTCCGAAATCAACAAAAGAGACAAATACTTCCAGATTATATTCTATATTCCTCTCGATTAGTGATCTCATTACTGCATTGGCATCACGTATACTTCTCCACTTCCTGAACCCAAACTGATCATCCCCTGAGTAATCATTTGCTCTACTCTCTATCCTTTTGTTGATGATCCTGAGAACAAATTTAGCTGTATGGGATATCAAACTTATTGTTCTGTAGTTCTCACATGATGTAGCCTTTACCTTTTTTGGAATAGGAACTAACACTGATCTCACAAAGTCTTCCGGCCAGATTCCTTCCTCATAGATACTAGGAATAAGTCAATACAGCCTCTTCCTCCAACATTTTCCTAAACCTTTAAGTAGTTCTGCAGGAATTTTATTCACCCCCAAGTTCTTATTTAGTTTAATCTTCATTAATGCCCTCTCTATCTCATGGTCTTATTTAGTTTAATCACCCTTAATGCCCTCTCTATCTCATCATCGAGTATACCTGGACCTAAGCTATCTACCTTACTTCATGTTCCTTTTCTATGTCTATATTGGTTGGTCTAAGTTCTTTACCATACAGTTCTTCAATATATTCCTTCCATCTCTCTTGGATCTTTCCTGTGTCAACTATTACCTTACCTACCTTATCTCTAACTATTAGCATAGATCTTCCCTTCTTACTTCCTGATAAAGATTTAACCTTGCTGTAGAGCGCACCAATTCCACCCTTTCTCTGTAAATTTTCCATATCCTCACACTGTGTGTTCTACCATGCTTCTTTTGCTTTATTTGTCGCCTGCCTCAAGTTATTATTGAACTCTTTGTACTTCATTTTGCCTAACTCGGCGTTTACATTCTTCCATTTTCTTCTCTCATCCATCTTCGCAATCATATCATCCGTGATCCACGGTTTCCTTGTCCTTTTTCTGTCAACGGATCCTATAGTGTCCCTACAGGCTTTTGATATCCCTTTCTTGATACATTCCCATTTTTCTTCGATAGTACTCAGCTCTATACCATCCTCCATGGTTTTCTCTATAGCCTGCTGGTTCTCCTTCCTTGTCAATCCAATTGATACTTTGATATTCCATTTCCTAACCCGCCGCCCTTGTCTTATCTTTTAAAAATGGATGCTACATTTCATAACACCTAAGTTGTGGTCAGAGTCTGTATCCGCTCCCTGGAAGCAGTGCGAATTTATCACACTGTTTCTAAACCTGTGTCTAACCACAATATAATCTAACTGTTATCTTTCTGAGTCACCTGGCATTTTCCATGTATACCTGCACCTTTTGTGGTGTCTAAATCAAGTGTGGTGATGACTAACCCCTGTCTCCTGCAGAACTCAACTGCTTTCTCCCCGTGGTCATTCCTCGTGCCTAAACCATAGCCCCCCCTCAGCACCATCTCTTCCTTTGCCCTCTATGTCCTCTAACTGGTTATATATATCGTATCGACCTCTCCCTCCGTATCATTGCTTGGTGGCATGTATACCTGAACAATGACCAAGTTTGTCGGTTCTGCTTTTATCTCTACTGGTAATATCCATTGCTTGTTCTATGTTGACTACGCTTCTTCCTAACTCTTTATTTAATATTATGGCAACCCCTCGTTGGATCTTGTCCCCACCACTGTATATTATTCTATAATTATCACTCCAGTAATCCCCGCTATCCTTCCATTTCACCTCGCATAGACCTAAAATATCTATATTTGCCCTTTCCATCTCTCGCTTAATATTCTCTAATTTTCCTGTCCTCAACCTAGTCCTAACATTCCAAGTTCCTATTCTAACTAAATTGGTCTTCTTCTTCTGCGTCTTCTGCCCAGCTGCTGTCGGTTTTCCCTTGCAAGGGTTTCGTGGGATGACGACCACGGAAGCCTTGCCTCCCCCACTGCCGAGCACGACACATGGCCAATCGGTCCGAGCCCTGTAGTTGCCAGGACTCATATTCTGTCTAGTGTCCATCATTATGAATCTTGGGAATGATAATTGAGGTGGTTTCCCGTTGCCTTCCTCAATAGTGTTTTTAACGTGACACCATCACTTATTGGCCACCCCCCTGGGGTCAGACCCCTTTGCAGCTGCCTCATTGAGGAACAGATGCTGCGTGGACTACCTTTCGTCTGGCTCCTAACATTCGACCTATCTGGCATAAGTGACTTTACTAGGAGCAATTATTATTAATCCTGCCAGCACAGCTCTAGGGGTCATTGGATTGCACAAGCCCTTCCACCACGTCAAGATTGTAGTCCATGGAAGGGATATATTTATATATATGCATGCAGAGCTTATCCTATAAAGTCAAAGTCTGAAATATGTTTACACATTAAAATATATCAAGCCATGGAAAATTTCACTTCAACTTCAAGGAGAGTTGATTTTGAAACAGTAAAAGACCTGGATGCAATGTGTATATTGGATCTAGGAAGAAGTGCAAATTCTGAAGATATTAGAAACAATGTTGAAGATGGCATAGATTCATGAGTAAAAGACAACCAGAATATCACTGCATGATGCGGCAAGTGACTAATCACAAAATCTAAATATTTAGTTGATTACACCACTTTTGCAGTAGATGCTGAGACATATTCCAATGTGCCAGTAAACTTTAATGATATCAAAACCTGAATGATATGAAAAACTGGTTACAAGGTGTACATTATGTAATGAATGCAATTAAGAAGAATAAAACCTGGACTCTTGAGGAATGACCAAAACGGTAGAAGGGCCATAAGAAGCAAATAGATTTTCAAGCTCAAGCACAATGAATAGAGACATAGAATGCTACAAGGATGGGCTAAAAGTTAAAGGCTACTCATAAAGCAATAACTTTGACTACAATGAGACTTATCATTATTGGCACATCTTACAAGAGTCAGAACTATTTTTTCAATTACCAACCAAGAAGATATTCAAGTAGTTAAACAGGAAACTGAACTGAACTAAAAGGATGCATTCTGGCATAGATACCTGAAAGAAGAGCAAAACCCAGGTCTGACTCCGTATCCAACACTAGAGTAAAAGCTGAAAAATTTACTACATGACCTGAAAAAATCTCCTCAATAGGGGATTATGCAATTTGATGGGACATTACCAGAAAACCAAGTGCGAAGATATGGTAAGTCTACAGAGAAAAGGTGAAATATGTGTGCTTTACCAGAAGGTTAAAACTCTGTTAGGAGGTAAGAAGGAAAAATCATTTCCAACAATCAAAGATAAGTCAGGAAGGATATTAGCGGAACCAGAAAAGATACAAGAGAGGTGGAAGGAATACTCTAACAGAGGAAACTGTATGGTAAGCAAATTAGACCACAGAGATTAAACATAGAGAGAGAATGTGACATAGATGAGGATATCTTATAGCTTAGGCCCAGGTTTATTCAATGGCAAGATAGAAAGGGTATCAAGCAAATTGAAATCAAATATGGTGGTGGAGAGTAGAAAACATTACCATGAAAATACTTAGAAGTTTAGGAAAGTAGAGGAGAAAGAGATTTTATGGACAAATTTATTGCATTTAAGTTCGAGGAATTTGGCTAGAGGACTTCATCAGATCAGGGTTAGTTCCTATTCCAAAATAAGGAAAGCAGCAATATGTGAGGACTACAGAATGATAAGTCTTATTTCACATGCATTTAAAGAATTTCTCAGAATCATCAGAAAGTGGATGGAGATTAGGGCAAATGATTACTTAGGGGATGATCAGTTTGGGTTCAGGTATGGGAAAGGCACACAGGATTCCATTACAGTAATTAGGTCAATGATCGAGAGTAACATAGAACACAATGTTTCATAGATTTTGAAAAGGTGTTTGATTAAGTAAATTATCTGGGGTAGAATTAATCGATGTATTGCAGAAAATAGGAGTAGAATGAATGAATAGTAGACTTATCCACAACTTCTACATGTATCAGAACGCTCAGGTATGTGTGGGGAAAGGAAACACTGGATAGGTAGTGTTAGGAAGAGTAAGACAGGGGTGTCCATTATCACCTGTGCTGCTCAATGTACATGTGGAGGAAATGGATTAAGAGGCATGGGTAGATCTGGAGATAGGAAACCAAGGTTGGTGAAGAATTCATGCAAGTCAATTAGGTTTGTAGATGACCAAGACAAATTATCAGTCAGCCAAGGGGTTACAAACTATGCTGAGTGCATTGTGAAGTCAGTTACGCATGAATCCAATAGGTGTAGGATGACAATAAATGTAAATTAAGCAAAGGTTATGCAGTTTTCTTTGAAGAAGATAGCTAAGATAAATGCTAAAATAGGAGGGCAAACACTAGAGCATGTGAAACAGTTTACCCATCTCAGAAGTGTTTTGGACCTCCGGTCAAAGTAGATGAGGCACAAGCAAAAGAAATGCATTAGGCAAAGAAGCTTTTGCCAGGAGGAGGGAATTGGTGACAAGGACTTGGAGTAAGGATGTTAAGGAAATGCTCATCAAAACCTTTATCTGGAGCGTGGTTTTGTATAATGTGTTAATATGGTCATTAAAGCAGGATGATAAGCATAAACTGGAGGCTTTTGGAATGTGGGTGTGGAGGATGTAGAAGGTACAGTGGATTAAAAGAAAACAAATGTGGAAGTGGTACGTATGGCGGGGGAGGAGAAAGGATCATTGGGAGAAATCATAAGGAGACAGGAAAAAAGGATGCAGGGCGTTTTGATGGGCAATGAGATGTTCAAGACTGTGATAGATGGGAGGATGTTAGGGAAGCCAGGAAGGGGCAGGGTAGGATAGGAAGGTTAGACGGAATGAAGGAAGTATACAGAATTGAAGAAGGGCCTAGTGTAAGTGTAACTCTTTTAACAGATTGATGAACACTTGAATAATTCAGAAGCTAAAGTTCCATTAATAATCATTTCAACAGTCTGTTCCTCAGTGGTAAATAATAATTAAATGTCTTCCTTCATAAAAATGGTTGAAATAATGCAAGGATAAATTTGGTGAAAGAGTCCTCCTGAACCCTCCCCACAACTCCAATAGGAAATGTAATGAAATGGCACACCCCTCCGGCGAAAGTCTTTCATTTTTTAATTACAGTCCCTAATCCAGACAACAGAAACCTTCTGGATCCTTCTGCAAGAGCACCATTTGAAGTGAATACGATTAAGGACAGAGATCAGGACAATTATAGAGTGAAAAGCTAATTGTGAACTTATTCTATCATAAATAGTGTAAGATTCAATCACTACTTGCAACTTCAGGTTATAATTTCATGCACAGTAAATTTTATTTGTGCCATATTAAAATGCCGACTTTCGTACATGGTGTCCCTCTATTGTAATTAGGGTAGAAAAATTGACATATATGGCGAAAACTATAAGCCAAGTGGCATATGTCAGTCAATTTTTCAACAAATATATTACACCTTAACCCAAATTTGATAATAACTAAAAATTATTTATGTATACACCACCTCCGGAGTTTTTAAATGGCATTTTTTTATTAAAAACCCATTTTTGAATTGTCATTGCACAAAAGGTTTTCATGTGACAACGATGTCGCCTGCTGCATACTTTGGTTCGTGAATACATTTTCCCGACATAAGTAAATTTCACGGGGTTGACCCTTTCAGTTCGATTTTTAACGAAGGTGTTAAGGATTTCTAACACTTTGCTTCTATCGACACTGAGAATTTTTTTGTAAGTGCCTTGGTGAATACACAGCTTTAGATTCGACTAAGGCTAAAAACACTCGCAGGAAAAATAATGAGAATAAGTACTGATTGACTTCGGTCCTTCGTCGAGTTGACGTAGAAATACCCTTATGGTAAAAGCCAGCATATGCCGTTTAGATCTAAGACTTACCACTAATATTTTGCTGGATGAGAGATGAAAAATCTTGGAACTGTTCTTCTTCTACATCTTCTGGAAGTATTGGTTTATCATATTCCTTCCAGTCACTAAATATTTGTCGCATATGTGGCTTTTTCGTCTCCTTTAAAGCGTCAGTTTCTCGTTTAAGGGTGGGGGCGGGTACGTTATCATTCGATATTTCTTTTGCAGGAGTGCTGGATTTGTCTTTACTCGTACCATCGTTGTGGCTCCGTTCTTTAGGTTCTTCCGCAATAGATTTTGCGGCTGCTTCTTTCTCTGAAACAACTTTGGACTCAACGTTCTTGCTTTGAGCCAGTGAGTCATCAGACTTGTCCGCATTTTTTCCTCGATTTCTCTTCTTTTTGTCAGGTCTCATTTTGGCTCAAATGTGTTTTAAAGGGAAATAATAACTCCCTCTACGAATATCACAGATTCTTATCAAACAGAATTTTCCTTGTGATATTCTTAATGGCTGATTTTTTTACCATGACATGGAGTTAAATGTCTAGGGAATATCGTATATATGATACTTACTATGCGACCAGCACCAATATATCTATATGAAAACTACACGAACTGAAGTGCTGGATCAAAACATTATCAAAATAAGTGAGTTGAGAAATTCACATTGTAACAACTGCGATGACAGCGCCAAGAAGAGTTCTAGAATAGGTGTACCGAAAAGAGAAATGGAATTCGGTCTCCCACGTTGTCAGAGGATTTGTTGGTAATTTTATGATAATAATTGTGTAACAGTTAAGGATGAGCTCCAACGATTCAAGCGAATCATCGGAAGAATTACTTCAAATCGGGTTTGCAAATGAATGTCATCCTTGGCGGTTAGAAAGTAGATTTTTTCCGAGTAAGATTGGAGGGAAACCAGCCTGGCTGGGTTTCTCAGATTTACCCAGTGGAAAGGACTTGTGCTGTGAAAAATGCGATAAAACGACAATTCATTTGTGTCAAATATACGCACCGATCGACAATAAGCCATCATGCTTTCATAGGAGTTTGATGGTGTTTTGTTGCCGAAATCCTGAATGTTGTGATGAAAATGACAGCAGAAACTTTAAAGTCTTTCGATGTCAGTTACCACGTGCGAATGATTTTTACCCGTTTGATCCACCCATTGAAGAAGAAAGTTGGAGGCCTGACATAAAAGCTGAAAAGTATAACACGTTATGCCACATTTGTGGGAACAAATCCTCAAGTAAGTGTAGCAGATGTAAAACATTATTCTACTGTAGCAAAGATCATCAAGCCATTGATTGGAAGGCAGGCCATAAAGCGGAATGTTCCAGAGGTGGGTCAACTTGTCATTAAATTACTGTTATTACTAAAATATCTATTGCATGTATCTTAATATGCGAGAACCCTCACTGAAAATGGAATTAATTTAATGTATGTTTTAGTTTTATCAATGGAGAAAGTGAAAAACCGTTTAAATGAGATACTCCTGAAAGAATTTGAAATATCAATCGAAACTGAAGAATCAGAAGATGACCTTGAAGTAAATGAACAGGAAGCAATGAAAGAATACGAAGATTTGGTTATCAAAGGAAGGACAGGTACATTGAATGGTACGTCAACCTTTTTTGTATTTAAATAGTTAATTGAGATGTAGCATTTCCCTGGACAATTCCATATTTTCCAAAGTCGAATTTTTCACTAGCACTAGGTAACATTAAGAATACGAAACGTTGAATTTACCTTTCCCTACGAAGAATTTTTCAGCCTTAGTGTGTATTTATGACATTATTTTCACCGAACCATTCAAATATATTTGCTTCTATCATGACAGAACAAAATCAGTTTAGAACTTGGAATTTAAACCAAATCTGCCCTAACTAAAAAATGAATACCTTAGACTATAAAACTAATAATTTTATGGAAAGTATTTATTCATATAATGGGAATAAGTTTAGTGTTACCATTAAACTGGTGTAAAAAATGTATTGATTCATCATTTTGAAGTGGATTTTCCTTTGGCTCATCCTAACCATTTCCTATAATGACAGAACAAGTTGACTTCCGGATGAAGTGTTTCAGGTTTAAATCATTTCGGTGTCTTCAATTCAGCCCAAATTGTTTGTTTTTCTAATGTATGTAATTAGGTACTAAGCAATTCTTCACGCCCTAATCTCGGGTACCTCGACTCTATGCTCATCCTTATTGCCTCAAAGACAAGAATCTGCATCCATTGACCACCATGGTCCACATTGGTCTTTACTAATCCATTTTTTTCACCTCCTCATTTTGTGTATCTGTCACCAATTCCCTTCTCCTTGCGAATGTAATTTTCCCCATTGTTATTCTTATCCCTAATGTCATTACGAATGATTTTATGTGAAATTCACTTGTTCAGTTTTATATGCAAAATACAGTAAACTCTTGCTAATTTGGATTATATGTGACCTTACATATATGTGCATGAGTTGATGTACATACCCTATGTTCAATGTAGGCCATGACTTCAGGATGAAAATTACTAGAGGGAGAGAGCAGTGCATTATCCAGCATGTTGCTGTCCATATTAGGAAAACTAGGAAAGAGCATCTTCACCTCTGCCCTAAAGAGTCATGCCAAATGTCTCCAAAGTTCCTTTGTTTGTCAATATCATAAAAGTATGGGCCTGCCACATGTATCAAAAATGAAAAAGATAGTATTTCATGAGCCCAGGATTCAGCTTAAAACATTCCTCAAATTCTTAAATCTCTTTGCATTTACAAAAACGTCTCCATGCTGCAAAATATTCAATGCTGTTGAGGTAATTGAATTTAAAATTGTCAGTTGTCTCCTGCCCATACATTCGGAAAAAAATTAACATCCTGGTCAAATGCTATAATAGTGGTGTATTAATTGCAAACATATTTTCTAGGCAGCACTTGGAAACATCCATGGTTGTATGATGAAATCACTATTTTTCGCTCTATATTTTCAAAAATTAGAAATGTCTCATTAAATTTTAAAGATTTTTTTATGCAACAGAACTCATGCCCTGAGCAATTCGCTCTTGGGGATCTCCAGGTATGCTGTGAGGATTAAATAGAAATAAATTCAAAATGAAATGAATGTGTTTGCTCTCAACTTGACAAAGTTTGACTCCCATGCCTTTTGGTGTGCCATAAAATGATGCAACATTTTGGGTATGATATGAAACTTAAGTTAAAATTACATATTATCACAATTTTCAATCTGAATAGATAGAATGCATATTAGTGACCCTTTCAAGGCATTTTTAATATATACTTGCATCAAAGAGTCATGATACCTGTGGGGGCTATAAGGGGCACTGTACCTGTGGGGGGCTAAGTACCTGGCCTGACCTGAGATGAAACCGGTAGTTGTTTGAAAAATATCTGTGTATTAGGAAGTACACAATATATAAAGCATATGTTTCAAGTTTGAAGATGCTACACTGTTTAGTATTTACTTTGCAGCCATCAATAGTGAACGTTTTCGGTGAATTTGTGAAAATGGAGAAAATTGGTCATCGTTGTGTGATGCAATACTTTCATTTCAAAGGCCTCAGCCCAACCAATATAAAAGCTGAACTGGATTCTACTCTGGGTGAGTCTGCTCCTTCGTCTACCATAGTAAAATATTGGGTAGCTGAGTTGAAACAAGGCCTTACAAGCTGTCAAGACAAGCATCTCATTGGTCGACCAAATGAGGTGATGACTCCAGGAACGGTGAAGAAATCCACAAAGTGATACTGGATGGTCGTCGACTAAAGTGCACAAGCTAGCAGACATAGTAGACATTTCAAAAAGTGCAGTACATTGCATATTAACTGAAAATTTGGACATGGGAAAGGTGTGTGCAAGATGGGTTCCGCGATTGCTCACAATCGAGCAAAACAAGTGTCGTGAAGATGTTTCAATTGAGTGTTTAGCAAAGCTTCACAGTAGCAAAGCAGAATTTTTGTGCCGTTTCATAACCATGGATGAAACATGGGTCCATCACTTCACACCCGAGACAAAAGAACAATCAAAACAATGGATTCAAAAGGGAGAACCGACTCCAAAGTAAGGCAAAGACTGTTTCATCTGCAGGCATGGTCATGGCGTCTGCTTATTGGGATATGTGTGCGATAATTTTCTTTGACTATCTTGAAAAGGGAAAAACTATCAACGGCAAATATTATGCAAACTTATTGCAACGTTTGAGCAAAGAAATCAAGCAAGCGGCTGCATTTTGCTAATAAGAAAGTGTTGTTTCATCAATACAATGCAGCACCTCACAAATCCATTATTGTAATGGCCAAAATTCATGAATTCAAGTTTGAATTGCTACCTCATGCACCCTATTCACTAGATTTAGCCCCCTCGGATTATTTTCTGTGCGCAAACTTGAAAAAATGGCCTGGTGGTCAAATATTTTCCAACGGTGAAGACGTGATGATGGCAGTTAATGGCTATTTTGAGGAGCAAGACAGTTCTTATTATAAAATGGGTATCGAATTTATTGAATATCCCTGGGAAACATGTATAGAGCTGAAAGGAGAAAATGTTGAAAAATAAATACATTTTTATCCAAAAATTTTGTGTTTTCCTTGTTGGGTTGGATACTTTTGGGATTGCTCTTGTAGTACAGTGAGTAGAATGATAGAATACTGAATGGAGTGCCTGGGTTTGATTCTTGGTTAAGGTGTCTCTGAGCACCTCCAGTTTCGCCAAGTTGTGTGATTTTTAAGGGTCCAGATTTTTCTGGAAAACTGCAGGTGATAGGGAAAGGAGCATGCCCCCCTAACCTAATGTGTGATAAACTCACTCATTACTGCCTCAATGCTGAAGATTAAATGGAGAGACAAAAGGAAGTATAGAGACTATGAAGAACTCTACAGGAAAGATCTAGATAGATTGGACACACCTTGAGGTGCATTGGTTTAGTTAAGAACATAATAGACAGGAAAATTAAATAAAATATCCTGCCACAAAGATTAAGAGGCAAGTACATAGTGGCTGTCCCAAAAATAAATAAAAATAACTTATAGTCTTTTTCAAACTCCAAAGTCATTATCCACAAACAGTTGGTGCTTCAGGGGCAGACAGTGCACTGTAAGTTTTACTTGGAAACACTCGAAAGTCTGTAGAAAAGAATGCAATGCATCAGGAAGAAGATCTTTGAAAATTGAAAACTGGAGGCTGCTCCATGACAACACGGCCAAGGACAAGGAGGCAACATTATGCCAGCCGCCATACAATCCCAATGAAGCACCACGGAACTTGTTTTGATTTTCAAGAATAAAAAGTAGCTTGAAAGGCAACCATTTTGAAACACTGGATAACATCAAATAGGCCGTGCTTGAATGAGGATCCGGTCAACACCTTACCTTACAGGATGCTTACTGCAACTGGCAGAGGCACTAGCTTCTCCTGTGTCGATGCATAAGGGTGCTATTTTGAAGAATGTTAGTAATTTGTACTTTGATCTGCGATAATTTTTTTTCCTGGGTTTATTCTACTCATTTTTGGGACACCACATTGGACAAACATTAAGAAGATGGATTAATAAGGATGTAAAACAGAAAAGCCTTCAGTTAAGGGAATTAACACTGAATGGAGGGCTGGGGTAAATCAATCTTAGGATTGAAATACTAATGATGATAGGTCTAGTATTAGGTGAGCTATATCCTCATCTCTCTAACCAAACATTTGGTTGATTACGCTGGTTTGGAAATTTGCCTGTTGAATATAGTAATGCGTGAAATTTAGGTATTAGTGAAATATAATTTGTAGCTATTTGATAAAATATAAATTACAAACTGTTGGGCTAAATAAACATTTTATTTTTAATCCTCCGATAACTAATTTCATCGCTTTATTTTCAATTTCATAGAAAAGTTTTGATATGTATGTGCCTTAATTTAAATACTTCCTCCACAAGGGTATTTTGTAGTACATAACATCAATTCCCTATAATCCATTGTGTTGAGTCAAGTGAAAAGTCATGCCTAAAACATTTGGCTAATTCAATATGTAAGTATTTCTAGCCAAGTAATTGTACTGGTTTTTGTGTGCATGAATCTCAATCTGTGTTAAAGTGCATATTAATTAACAAACTCTGACGTAGCATTGTGGTAAGATACCATCCATTACCAATGTTAATCTTTCTCAACAATTATCTCTTTTTAGGTGAAGCAACTGTGGATGAAGATTTAACTGCAATGGCATTAAAAGAAGATAAAACATATGAGAAATTTCGGAAGAAAATTCATTCAAATCCAGATCAGGTTTTGCGCTATGAAAGAGGTGGAAAACCATTGTGGGTGTCTGCTAACAACATTCCCAAAGAAACTGATTTACCAAAATGCCCATATTGTCATGAAAAGAGGCAGTTTGAATTTCAAGTAAGTTAAAACTCTTTGAAATTCGGTTAAGTTCATTGAAATTATGTACATCTTGCAGGAATGTCTTACCAGTTGTTTTTGTGCTATATTTGTGATAATGTTTTGTCGTATTTACACAACAACATTTGCAGTCCCCTATTATACTATTAGATATCAGGAATTGGTGAATAGTAAGTAGTTTTTGGTTCTCATTTTTATTTATCAAATAAAAAAGAAGATATTTTCATGATCAGTTTTGAAAGTTTTGACGTTGTCTAAAATAGTTATTAGTAATGCAACCCTCGTATTTGGTGATACAAGTTCTTGTGAGGGAGTGTTCTGTGTTCTGTGTTGAGGGAGAATAGTATTCCAATATTTTATATTGTGTTTACATTTGTGTTTTTATATAAATAGAAAATTATCATCTAATAAAAGGCTTTCGTTCTCTAAAATGAAAGTGTTTATTTCAGCTATTGTATAATTACCATATTCCTAGAAATTTTTCAGAGTAAAGAAATATAATCTTACCTGTGTATATTTGAAAGGAATAGGTAGATGAAGCATTGAAATAGTGAGTGTGCTTTCTGCAAATTCTGAAATGTAATGGGGATGGGGACAATGAGATTGCTTAAAATATTCATACTTGCTTTGAATCAAGGAAGAACCAGCAGTCAGTCTTCAGTTGATGGTGGCCTATTACTGTACTCGGTGATTCTCCAAACGTGGCTGTTCCATTTGAGTATCTATATTAAATCAGTGTGAAAATGGTTTAAATGTTGCATGCTGTTTTTCAAAAGAAAAACTCCATCCACAGCAATGCTACAATTTCATGCGTCTTTGGTGCAGAGTTGTTTGTTGTAAAATCAGAGCAAGTAGTATACCAAAATTTCAAAAGAGCCTACCTATGTGGTTATTCAATTCAACGGTCCTTGTTATCTATAAATTGTCAGTTTGAATTACCGTATTTTCCCATCGATAACGCGCGCATTATCTGTACAAAAATGTCCAGATGATCGAAAAAATGACGATATGCGTTATGTAATGAAAATTGAAAAAATCCAAGCATATACGTCATACACGTCCGATATAGACATATTTTTACACACTATATAATTTTTATGCGAATATATATATACACACACATATATATATATATATATATATATATATATATATATATATATATATATATATATATATATATATATACATTTATATTATATACATATATATATATATATACAT